>NC_086042.1:16530676-17780676 GCF_947568885.1 Cydia strobilella | reverse complement strand
AAAGGTATAGAGGGAGATGCTTGGAACACAATTTTTGACTTCGTAGCTTTGTTTGGACTAGTTAGGAGGTGAAAATATCAAAAGTCCCCGGCCATAACCCTGGTGCTGGGGGGAGAGGAAGGTTTGAAGGTTCCATTTTTCGGTTTTTCGATTATATCTCGGAAACTATGCGGCTGAGCGACTTGGCCACTTATACAAAATGAAAAGAGATTTAATTTGTTACAAGTTTTATTCAGTCAAGTTTTTCGATATCTTGTATAGTTTTTGAGATATCCGCTCTTGAAGGTTTATTTAGGGCTCTCATTTTTATCTTGATTATCGACATCAGTGAAGCTGCTAGGTCGGGTTTAGGATCGTTTTCGTATAAATCGGGGGTGCTGAATTCATTTATGGTATCAACATTGAACACCATTCCTAAGTAAACAAACACACACACACCTAACACAAATACAAACACAAATAGCTTCCTATAATAATTATGTTATATAAGAAAATGGAGTCTCCATCTTTAACACCTTCAAAAATAAATTCGATAGAAATATATCGATAACACGGAAATCTTAGAACGGGTCAATCATGTCTTTCAAATCGAACTCTCTCGACATGTTTTGCTCCATAACGAAGAGCTTCAACGGGAGCATGCGTTGGCGGACCGAAGCAGACAATCAAAAAATCTTCGACAAAACAACATGAATGACCCGTTTTAATATATTTAAAAATAACTATGGTTTAAAATAAAATGAAAGGGAATGCGGCTGCATCCGTCGGTGAGCGCTTGTGAAGACTATAGGCTTTTTGTTCCGTCTAGGTATATTATAGGAACAATTACTTAAGTTTTGACTCTGTCAGTTTGCCACAGCTAAATTAAAATTAGCAAAATTTTGTACCCAGTCGTCAGGAGCTTAAGTGTTTTTTTAAGAAAATAAAATAAAAATAAATGCCCTTACCGGGATTCGAACCCGGGACCATCGGCTTCATAGGCAGGGTCACTACCCACTAGGCCAGACCGGTCGTCATACCATACATTTTGGAATTGTTATTTTTAGTAAAATTTAACAAACAAAAAAGTAATCAACGAGACCGAAAAAATTAACATGCGCACTTTTAGAATAAATTTTCATATTTTTAGCTTTTGTGCAAAAGTTGTTAACTTTTTTAAGTCCCCCGGCAAGCTCGGTGCTCCATACAAACGTAGTTACGCTCTCATTTTAAAACGACTAGCTAGTTTTCTCTGAAGCTTTGTATTTACAATAGGATAAGGAATATCTAGGTCTGTAATTCGTTCATGTATACCAAAGTAATAAAATACATCGAATTTAACTTTTTCATACAAAACTTGTTTTTGCTCTATTTCGTTTGTTTTATATACTAGAGCTATATAAACTAATTACAGAACTAGATATACCTAATGTCATTGTATGTGCAAAGTTTCATTACAATCCAACATGTAATTTTAAAATGAAAACGAAACTCCGTTTGTATGGGAAGGTGAAATTCGGCCGAGCTTGCCGGGGACTTAAGGTGCGTTTTAGACCCACGTTCGTGATGTTTTTCTATTGCTCGAAAGTCGCGAAATCAGGTTTCACTTTTAGTGAGAGATTGACAGTGATACACGAAAATGAACACAAAATGAACTGTCTGATTTCACCTTAACTATTTTATGCTTACTGTACAATATCATCATCCATCATACTCGTAGTATGTACATAGAGGCACACCATAACAAAACTTTAACAATTTGCTTTAATTTATGGGAAACATCTATTTAAAAGTAGAAGAGGATAACTGAATTAAATACCCCGTGAATGCTTTCCGAACACTAATATAGTAGGCGCCGCTTGCACCACCCCACTAACCCAGGATTAACCGGTTAACCCCGGGTTACTAGATGGTGCATGTGGCCCTAATTAAATAGCTGTTGGATTTAATTCTCTGTGATTTCGACATTGTTACAACTCCGCCTGATAACGCTTGCTTTGACTGATATGAACATACGACATAATATTGAAATCCGCAACGAGGACGGGGTGGCGACGACCTGGGGTTGGAATTGATGTGGCTTCTCATTTAAGTCACTTCACGTTTATTGACAGCATGAGTGACATTCGGATTTCGAATAACTTTGTGCGAATTGTTCATCTCGCTCGCACAAATGATTATGAAGTAGTATTTAAGTTCACACTCCTTAGTTAATTTAGTCTTAGGCATCCTAACCAGGATCCTAAAAAAATGTTCCTAGTTAGTGCAACGCTCTTAGGATTTAGGATTCTGAATAAAGTAAGTAGGATGTGTGAAGCGCTTAAGCTAACTTTGCACCGAGTTGAACAGAGTGAGGGAGTGTTATTATAAAGGGCATTCATTCTTAATTTGAAATTAAATGGAAGTCCAGTGGGACTATTTCGCTTAGGAGCTTTAAATACGACTAAAATTGTACGGTTAGGGACACTTGCAACCTCCCACTATCCCGGGGTAAAGCGATTAAACAGTTAACCTAGTGTCAAATTGTACTGGTAACCATGGTAACTCCAGGTAATTGCTTACCGGTGCTGCCGTAGTCCTGTCACGGGGGGGTTAGGGGGGTTCCGAACAGGGTGTCCTCTCAATGAGGGAGAGTTCACCTGAGTGCGTGCTGGAGGGGGGCATTGGGCCGGGCGACTGCGGTCGCGGATGGGGCCTTCGGGCCGGGCGCGTGAGGGCACAGGAATGCCGTTGACTTGTATAAAAATGCGGTCCCCGTAACTGTCTAGGCAGAGGGCCTATGATGACGGCCGGGGGGGTTGCCACTGCTGGCCGGCGCCGGCGTGGTGGCCCCGAGGACCACCTCTATAAAAAATCGCTAAAGCAGCCTGAGTCATCTGGGGAGCATCTCCTCCCGGCGTGGAGGTTGTCATGAGGGACCAGTGTGTGGTGTCGCCCTGCACACTACCTTCGAGAGGGGGAGCTTCGGGTCCAAGGAGGTCTGCTTCGGCTGTCGGCAGCAGGCGGTATTCGCGGTGGAATGCTCTGCGATCCCGTGTTCACCGCCACCATTGCTGCAAGACGGGCATACCGTGGAGGGTTTAGTCGGTATTTGGTCCCTTGGCCACGAGTCGGACATATCCGTCCTAGTTCCCCGGCTAGGCGGAATGCCTAAATGCATTACTCCACGTAAAAAAAAAGGTTTAACCGGCTAACCCCGGGTTAGTGGAATGGTGCAAGTGGCGCTTAGTACAAGACAGTCTACGGTATTTTATTACCTCTTGTAAAGCGATAACTGGACTTAACAAGTAATTAGCATGTGGACTATCGGCCGTTGGCTCCAAAATGGTAGTTAAACGCGTTTCAAGATTAATTCTCCATTCGCTGCACACTATCACATTAGTTTACTGTATCGCTATCGATATTACACTTTAGTAGTAGTAGTAAAACTCTTTATTGTACAAAAAGAATCATAAAACAAGAGAAAAACGCATTGTTAGCGCCTATTTGCGCTGTTTATACTATAAAACAAGTCAATCAACTTGAAATTACCATTTTTAATGGGTTTTAGTACAATGTACAATAACTATGTGTATAGGTTCTTTGTCTAGGACACGCGCGTTTATCGTGGTGGTTAGATTGCAAGAGAGAGATGCTCTCGCAGCGCTGCCCGAAGATGCGTCGTATGTGCGAAACTCTGGCGCTAGCATAGCGCTTTCTGGTTGGACGCCGATCCCGTCGTCTATGTTGGCATCTTGGGGCTGCAGGGCTGCGTTTCCACACATCATTGGTTGGCGAAGCTAGCGGTGTTGCCACAGTGCTAACACGCATCATTTGTACAAATGCGAACTTATCCCTTTCAGGGATCTCTCCCACCTTTGAGCAATAAACAATATTAATGTTAATTCCCAAAACATAACCCTAGTTTATGCTATTTTTGGCAATGTCCGTCTTATGGGACATTTGAAAAGGGTCTGGGCAGGCTGGCAATGTCCGTTATAAGTAACGCTTTGAAAAAAAAAACAAAAATGTATAAAAAAAATCTTTCCAATTTCCCTTAATTAGTCTTAAATCGACGTAAAACTCATAGTTATACTTTAAAAAGCGGCTGCTTTCGTAGGGTGTTCATTTAAGGGTCATAAAGGAATTAATCACGAGGCGTGACTATCAAGATGGCGCTCGAACCGGAAGTCCCATTATAAAGGAACTAATCACGAGGCGGGACTATCAAGATGGCGTTCGAACCGGAAGTCTCATTATAAAGGAATTAATCACGAGGCGTGACTATCGAAATGGCGTTCGAACCGGAAGTCTCATGATATGGGGCGCAGGTTTTTCTATTAAATTAAAGATGATTTAATACACAACACTTTCTTTTATTTGTATTAATAATTAAATCGTACAGAGCTACTTTTAGTTTATCAAGTCATGGTGGAAGAAGAAGGGTTCCACAGATACGATACAATATACATATAGGTAATTTTGACATGTGTCATCGAGGGATGTTTGAGTTGCATTTTCAACATAAAGGAATTAATCACGAGGCGTGACTATCGAGATGGCACTCGAACCGGAAGTCCCATTATAAAGGAATTAATCACGAGGCGTGACTATCAAGATGGCGCTCAAACCTGAAGTCAAATAATGAAGGTCATCCGAAGGAAAGAAGGAGATCTCTGCCGAGCATCTTTTTTTAGAAGCCACATTACATCACACCAAAGTCCTTCTTGGCGTTTTTTACAGCCCGTCTTCCAATATAAATTATTTTGATGCTCTGCATGATGTTTTAGTTGATTTAACCCCCCAGTTTAATGACCTTCGCTCCTCTAAGCTTCATTCACTTGTCACTTCTCTGAACCTCAGTGTTATACAGCTCACGGCTACACATTTTCCGCATAATGGCCCTCCTTCTTTATTGGACCTAATTATTACCTCTTCTCCAGACTTAGTCTCTCTTCATGGTCAATATCATGCTCCCGGATTCTCCAACCATGATCTAATTTTTGCGGCATTCAGAATCCGTCCTCCAAAACGGAAGCATAAAATCATAATGCGGCGAAATCTGCGTGACCTGGATCTGCAAGCCTTTTATGCCGACTTAACGAGTGCGGATTGGCAAGGGCTGGAGAATCTCGCAGATATCGATATGAAGGTGAGGGCTATCAATGACATATTGCTTGGGACCTTTGACAAACACGCGCCGTTGAAACCTACGCGCATTAAACACTTCCCTGCGCCGTGGCTCACGCCGGAAATCAAGCTGCTGATGGCCAAGCGAGATCGAGCTCGAGTAAAATTTCGACAAAATCCCTCGGATAGTAATCGCCAGAAGTGTATGTCATTACGTAACCGCTGCAACAAGGTCTGTAGGGAGTCAAAGCGCCGCTACATCCACTAATCCATAGAGGAATGTCCCCCTGCTAAGTTGTGGAAGTTCTTAAAAACACTTGGGGTTGGCAAAACACAATCGGTTGGTTCTAGTTTTCTTGACCGTAAATGGTATAAACCATTTTTTTAGTACTTCTCCGGTTACTCTTGACCCCTTAACTAAACGCTCTACCCTATCGCTTCTTGCTGCTACTACAACCAACTCTAATTTAGCTCCCTTTGATGTAGGCTGTATTTCTTCGGAAGAGACACTTAAAATAATGAAATCTATTAAAACGAAAGCCGTCGGTGACGATAACCTCAGTGTGGATATGCTTATGCTCGTGGCGGATTTCATGTCACCCTGATGGGTCTCCAACATCATTAATTTTTCCCTATCCAATGGCACGTTTCCGACATCCTGGAAATCCTGACATCCTGCCCACGTCATTCCTCTCCCAAAAACCTCCAATCCTGCATCTTTCTCCCAATACCGTCCTATCTCTATTCTGCCAATATTATCCAAAATTATTGAACATTATGTTAACCGTCGACTACTATCTCATCTTAATAAAAATTCCTTATTTAATCCTCTCCAATCTGGATTTCGCCCCGGGCATAGCACGGTTACCGCTTTGGTTAAATATAGAATCCAAAAAGCTTACTGTTCTTATCCTCCTTGATTTCAGCAATGCCTTCAACATGGTAGACTTCGAGATCCTTTTAGGCACACTCATCACACTGAACATTTCCCAAACTTCACTATCTTGGTTATGTAGTTACCTTTCTGGCAGACGCCAGCGTGTTACAGTAGATGACAAACTGTCCGACTGGTGTGAGCTCACCGCTGGCGTCCCACAGGGAGGGGTGCTTTCTCCACTCCTGTTCTCTATTTTTATTAATGGTATCACCACATCACTTACGTCATTATACCATCTATACGCAGATGACCTGCAGATTTATGCAGCGGCTGGTATAGACGATTCCCTCATTAATTGCTCAGATTAATTATGATTTAGAGTCCATACGGGATTGGGTGTGCAAATTTGGTCTAAAACTTAATGCTCAGAAGTCACAGGCGATAGTCATTGGCAGTCCTAACTACGTAGACAGGCTCTCAGACATGGCGGTACCTGACATTTTGTTTGATGGGACTAATATCCCTTTCTCCTCTACTGTCCGAAATTTGGGTATCACCATGGATCAGACGCTTTCTTGGGCTCCCCATGTTGCTGATGTGAGTAAAAACGTTTTTGGATCCCTTCACTCTCTTCGACGGCTGCAGAATTTTCTCCCTCTTCATACTAAACTGACTCTTGCCCGTTCTCTCTTGCTCGCTCTTCTGGACTACACATTGCGTTTCTGGATTGTAATGAGGAATTGCTAAATAAACTTGAGCGTTTACAAAATGTTTGTATTAAGTATATATTTGGCCTCCGGAAATATGATCACGTCTCCGAATTCCGCTCCCAGCTCGGGTGGTTACCGAACCGCCAACGCAGAGATGTGCATGTCGTGTCGTTGCTGTTCAATATACTCTTATACTCTTCGACCCCCGTTCCCCATCTTACCTAACGGAAAGATTTAACTATCTGGCTGAAGGCAGTGATCACCGCTTACGATCTAGTTCTAATCTCACGCTTGCTATTCCTCCTAATAAGACGCGATCGTATGCAAATTCTTTCACGGTTCGCGCTGTGAAGTTGTGGAACGAGTTGCCCCTGTCGCTCAAACAGTCCCAGTCTGTAGCGTCACTCAAGGCTAATCTGAAGAAGCTTTGGCTTTCCAATCAGCGTGATCTGGTTAAGTACTAACCTTTATTTTTATTTTCTTACACTTGTGATATTTATATATATTACCTATATAATATATATTTAGTATTGTATGTATGTATGCTAGTATGTATTTTATGTATTTTATAATGTATAGTGTTATTTCTTTTTTAAATATTAATTTGTACATCCTGTAAGTTTGTCTATCTGACCTGGCTATAGTTTTCCACTCATCTACTCGAAGGTTAGCTGGAAGAGATCCGTTATAGGGATAAGTTCGCCTTTGTACTTCCATTACTGTAATTTATTTTTGTAAGCCTGTGTTGTGTACCATAAAGTGATTACTACTACTACTACTACATATATATTCTTATATAAATTTGACATGAATGATGACGTTGTCACACTTTGTCATTGGAAAATGTCATACAGAGTTAGCCTCTAACGCCCTAAATATCACTAGTGGCTCTGTGAGCTGTAGACCTCGCGAGCATAGCTTAAGATGGATGTGTCTAGGATGGTTTAAGAAAGTAGAATAGCTACAGACAATAGGTACTTTTTTCATACAATTTCCATTTTAACAAATCACAGATTTTTATGTTGATCGCTTCAGCATAATATATTCTAGGTTTATAAATTTCGCTTTAAAAATAATTGTGGCTAATTGTGGCTTTTTAGTAGGTACATTACCATTAGTTGAACCCTATGAAACTATTGATACTGGATAGGAATGGAATCGATTGCCATAAAAAATAGCATGTGAACAATTACATTTTTCATTTTCATAATTAAATTGTATGGGAAAAGATTTCCTCGATTTGTGGCTTTTCTAGGCGGAAGTTTTTTATGGTCCCATACAAGCTTTTGATCGTGGATAGAAATGGGATCGATTGGCGATGTTTTTTCCAAAATCTGTAAACCCCAATCTTAATTCATTTGGAATTGAGGGAAGGTTTTCTAAGGCCATTTTGACGTAGCAGCACGGGATCTGGTAGCTGCCCTCACTGACCCAAACGAACCTGTATACCTGGCTGATTTTTGAATTTCTAAAAGTATTGAAATACTTAGTAGTGGAGATATATTGAAGGGAGCCACACGAAATCAAGCGCACGATACTCTAAAAACCGCACAAGTGCGGATCGGACTCGCCCACCGAGAGTTCCTTACGTTTTAGTATTTGTTTCTATAGCGGCAACAGAAATACACCATTTATAACACCTGTCTAGCTATCACGCTTCATTAGATACAGCCTGGTGATATGCAGACGGAGAGACGGACAGAGGAGTCTTAGTAATAGGGTCCCGTTTTTACCCTTTGGATAAGGAACCCTAAAAATCGGGCCGTTTCGACCTCACGATGTCACCACATATCGAGCAAATCAGGCACTACTTAGCTAGGTCACCTGTGCTAAAGTGACATCATTGTTAGTTATTAATTATTAAACATCGCCATCTTGTTTGACATGGATAGTGTAAAGGTCATTCACACGGACAGGCGTTGAGCAAAATTTTCTCAATTTTTATTGCATTTTTCAATAATATTATTGAATATTAGCTCCATAAACCCGCTCAGACATACGAATCTATACTACCTAAACCTCAAAGTTTATGGTGAAAAAAATCTACGTATTTAGAGAAAAACTCTAAATGAAATTGTATGAAATTAGGAATAAGGAGGACTACTTCAATCTAAATAAATGTATGGCTCTACCGTTTAGAACACTTTAGAAAATTAAAATAACAAAAAAAGAACATATTTTTAGGTTTAGTTAAATAAAAGCTTGTAAAAATGAAACGAATACGCTTAGCCCGCGCTTGATCAATCAAAATAGAAAAATAAAAAATAAAAAAAATACGAAATTTAAGTGAAAAAAAATACAAAAAGTTATGTAGGAGCATACAATTACTGGGGATCGAACCAGGGACCACCCGTTGCAAACGAAAAAAGCGACTGTTTGCGAAATACGCCATGCTAGTACTTATCTAAGCTGACGAAATTCGGCTACTCATTCTCGAGTAAAAACTAAACATCTAAATACCGCCAAAACCAGCAATACAAAATTTCTCCATTTTTCGCCATTTAATCTGTAAACATATCTCAAAAAGAAAATACTGTTATGATATCTATACGACTATTCGTTTAGGCGCGAGCTATCACGACTCCGCCATTTTGAAAAATTTCCAAAAACCGGGTCGACAAAAAAAATCTATTTTATCATAGAATTTGGTCACAAAATTTCACGAGAATCGTTTGAGAATTGCGACCTGTAGAGGAGAACATCCGGACATACAAAAGCAAAATGCCCGAGTCAAACCGTAGACTTTCACTACGCTTCGGTCAACTAGGCGACTAATGTCAAGATTAGATTAAACTGACATTAAAGTAGGTTTGATTCGGCCTCCATGTTCCTTACGAGAGTCGTGGTGTCATGAAATTCAATTCAGGCCGAAACCTTGTAACTGAGACTTCGGATCATGTAACAAGTATGCGTTTTCTAATATTTCAGTTGTGGTGGTTTGCGTGAGCCGCTAGTAATGGAAAACACCATGGGTGTAGGACCATGACCATTGGGTGGTTAGGAGCGGGGGGCAGCTGCTGCCGGTAGCCATCTGATACCTTTATGTTATTCGTATTGACGGCCACGCTGGTACAAATGAACTCTTATTTTAGACCACGACCCTGGAACATACCTACGCATAGGTATAACAGCAATTTTAAACTTTCGAAACAGATAACAAAGTAATAAATTTCCACATTGAAGACCGAATACGTCCATTATCTCTTAAGGAGCTTTACTTTACCAGAAGCAAAGTTCTAAACAATATAATCGGAGCATCTTCACTTAAGGAAATTCCGGGCAAATGCCATGGGAGGGTCTGATAAGATGATGAATATAGGCATATGCACAAGATAGTAAGCCGTAATAGCGTAAGCATGAATTGCTTTGCTATTCGTAGGGCGTTGCTTTTATATGGAAGTTTATGTAGGGATGATGATTGATTTAAGATTTGCTGACATGGGAAAACAAATTTATGTAGGAAAAGAATTTAGAAGATAAAAGGCAGATTACTGCATTATGAAATCTCGAAGAAACAGTTTGTTTTCGGGTAACTTAATACTTAAAATAAATAAATAAATAACTAATTTCGGGATTCGCAACCAGGACCCTGGAGGTTTATCGTAGTCTTTTAGAGGTACCGTACAGTTGCAGTTTGAACTATTGTTTATATGTACAGTATCCATGTATCCATTTTTCACTTTATTACAATGCAGTAAGGTAATATGTAGCTGTACATATAATGCGGTTAAGTGTGCTGTCGTAATGTTTGACAGTTTATACATACACACGGACAATGTATATTGCGATGGTCCAGGCAGGAATGTTGTGAGTTAGACCAAAGATAGATATAACTCAGTCACTCAATGGATACAGGCTAAGGAAAAAACGTGCCTTGAAAATCACGAAAATTTGACTCTCGATCAGATGGCGCCAGTACCTTTGGCCTACTCTCGTATAGAGGGCGTTGACGGTTTCGTTTGTTATTTAACAATTTTAACGCATATCAGTGAAAGAACATGGGTCAAAATCATAAAAATAATTAATGCAAATAAAAAATAAACATTTATCCAGATTTAAATACATTTTATCGTATTTTTATAAACCTTCATTTTTAGTTTTAAAGTGTGTCGATAGATGGCAGTAAATTTACTGTGGTTACAATAAACTATGACAGTACCGCTCTATAATATTATATCCTTTTTGGTTAGAGGCATATCAAATAATCAAAATAATTGTATTTATTATGTGGTGAACGGTGTTGGTCACACATACTGTAAATAGTGTTAAAATTTAAGCTTCTCTTGTAGTGACTGTTTGTTTACCTAAATAAATAAAATAATTAAATATTGTATGCATTTTTTTATTTGTTTTTTAAGGAGTCACAGTTAATAGCGATAAAACTATGAAACTCATGAAATAAAACTATGAAAACGGATTATATTGCGTATATTGAATTTATAATACATCCCGACGTTTCGAACCCTTTACAGCGTTCGTGGTCAACGGGTGACGGGTGACGGGTTCGTGTCACCCGTTGACCACGAACGCTGTAAAGGGTTCGAAACGTCGGGATGTATTATAAATTCAATATACGCGATATAATCCGTTTTCATACTTTTAGTCACAATTAGTTAGTTAGTTTTTCTTAGTGTATGATATCTATTTCAGTTTATAATTAATTATTTCGTAACTATATTATTTACAGTACTTTCATTGCTCATGATCATCCATTCCTTTCCATTGTTGGAATGTACCTAAAATACTCGTACCTAAGAACCTAAGTATAATTTTAGAGACTTTGTATTCATTTGTTTAAATAGGTACTCTTAGGTATTATTTATCATTAATTAAATAATTTGCAATTAACCGTAAAAAAAGTGGATCATTTAGTTAGGTACCACTAAAAGAATAAGTTATAACTATGAATAATTAGCGATATAAATTTAGAAATTCGTAAATCAAATTTTTTTTAGGAGAATAATATTTCGTTTTATTTCTATAACATTATACAACTTAAAATTAAAATACAATTTAAAATTAAATAAATAAGTACCTAAATATACAGCATAAAAGTTAAATTAATTCGTAAGTTGTTTTTAGGGTTTCGTACCCAAAGGGTAAAAACGGGACCCTATTATTACTAAGACTCCGCTGTCCGTCTGTCTGTCTGTCACCAGGCTGTATCTCATGAACCGTGATAGCTAGACAGTTGAAATTTTCACAGATGATGTATTTCTCTTGCCGCTATCACAACAAATACTAAAAAGTACGGAACCCTCGGTGCGCGAGTCCGACTCGCACTTAGCCGGCTTTTCTTTCTCATAAAAGTGAGAAAGAGCTTAAATGCTCTAGAATTGACTTTTATCTTGGCTGTATTGACAGGTTGTAACGTAAGACCATTGGGTTTCCGTTTAAAATTATGAAAAACACTGCAGCCTGCTCAAACGAAACCACCGCCAAACGCTCGTGTATACTTAACCCAATTTGTTTACCAAATCTCATTTGGCCGACAGAAGGCCTGGTTCATATCCGGGCGCGTAATGAAGGCCACAGTGTGAGACGCGGGTTCGTGACACTTTCCTGATAGGATGGGATGAAACTAGTTTGAAATTTGTTCGGCAAAAACTACTTAAGCCAAATACATATTTTCATATCGCTTGCATAGCGAAAAAATCTATAATCTGTATAATAAGCAATATTATATTACTTCCGGATAAACGCCTGCTTGCTCTCCATTAAAAGGGCTATAAAGCCAGGAAATTAGAAAGGAACGAAAGGTAGACGACCCACGCGAAATTTACGACGGAAGATTTTAACGATTTTCATCAATATCTCTGAAAGTGTACTTCTGCTTAAAATTTTGCTAGTCAAATCCCTCGGCTATATCATTGCTATCGTGTGCAGGGTAACAACATAAGCACAATTGAATATAAATGAAAGTTCTTAGACATGTTTCTTGATTTTTTTATAGTTTTGCTTAGAGTTTCTGAGTGAAATTTTTCATGGTATTTGTCCTTGATTAAAATGTGTAAAATTTTAATATAAATTGCGTCAGCCCCCTCTTAAAACATTGCCAGTGACCCGCGCGGATCTCTGTTCGTGTGGCACGTAGCACGCACTGGCGTTAAGCACGATTGTAGGTCAGTCAACTTTTCGAAACATACTTCGCTGTCCTCATTTAATAAATAAAAATACAAAAATTGGTAACTCGGCATACACTAACAGAACTGTACATGCAAAAACTGGGTTGTCGTTGTGTCGCTAATTTAAAATAAGTAATTTACTAAACAATAATACCGCTAAGTACGTTAAAACAAAATGGTTACCTAATTTAACGGTAAGTATCGTGAATTCAATGAATCACTCACAACTAATATTAATTCTGAAATTATTAGAATAAGTACTTACCTAAGAGATGGGTCACTACCCGAGAGCGGGTATTTACCCGGTATATTTAAGTAATCCAGTTCTGGAAAATCACACTATATAATGAATAATAATCCAATATAAGTACGGTGAAGGTGACGTAAATTTAATTCTTGAGAAAACTAGTTTTACCGTGAATTCTTGCTGAAAGCAAATGGCTGTATATATTGTATGAGCCTTCTCGACAATACGACATAATTAGTGATCGGTAACAAAGGTTTAATTTCCTGGCAGCGTTGCTGAGTTCAAGGAATCTGTAAAGTAAAATTCAACTGAAATTATTAATTAAGGTTAATAACCTTCATATGAACCTTAATTGACCGTCGCCTTCAAAATTGTTACTTTCCTTTACTTGAACTGAACAACGCTGCCATGAAATTAAACCATTGTTACCGATCGCTACACATAATGTATAAATTAAACCTTATGTTCACTTTTAACATGTTGGAGATATATTATTTTCGTACCAGGTACGTCCACTGACAATTTCTTAGCTACTAAGGGCGCAATCCAACATCCGTTCTCCCTAATTCCATTTGGTCGCTGTGATAAATAATGTCTCGCGACAGCCGCTAAGTGCACGAAGCTACGGATATTATGTGAAGATATAACCTGTGCTGCTATTTCCACGGCTTACCAGGCTATAAATATAGGATTATTATTGCTGCTATGAGTATAGCAGCTATAATTATTAAATTCATAAAATGGTACCTATTTTATGTAACAGTTATATACGTGAAATAAATGTCATATACTAAGAAAAAGTGACCAAGGCCTCCAGTGCCCCAGGCTGGAATCGAACCAGCGTCCTCTGCTATCGCGGCAGGTGCCTACTTAAAATAAAAACAAATTCAAGTATTTTCTGTAAATAATTTAATTTGTTCTAATACTTCTAACAGTATTGATTGGCAGCGCCATCTCTCTCGCTAGCTCGGAATCACATGGATGATTCAGTTAGAAGGTCGAACCATACTGTTCTACCTTAAGGATGGCCAGGGGGCGCCTTAGCCTTCAGTAACAAGTGCATATACTTGGAAAATTTCGACCTATGCCGCTGTGGCCCAGTGGCAGAATGGCACAGGCACCTGCAGCGATAGCAGAGGACGCTGGTTCGATTCCAGCCTGGGGCACTTGAGGCCTTGCCCCTTGTTCACATTTATTTCAGTTTATAATTTATATAGTAGTGTTTCTACTTAAAATAAAAACAAATTAAAGTATTTTCTGTAAATAATTTAATTTGTTCTAATACTTCTAAAACAGTAGTTTATACGTAGTAAAAAATCGAGTGGTTGGGGGTTGTTGTTGTAGCGAAGGGGAATAAACAAGAACATCGTATCTAAAGGAGTATTTCATCTAAGGCTCGATTCATTAAAACTTGCAATTTGTAATACTAGCGAGTCTACTTTTAACTCCATTTTATTAAAAGATACTTTCGCTCCTTTTGAAAGATAAATCTTTTGTGAAAAGTGCTTTGGTGTACCATTCCATATTTTGTCTTATTTGTCAACAATTGTCTATATATCGTGTAAAAATGGCAACAGGTAGTAGTCGGTCTGGGTCTCGGCAAGAACGAGGATGAATATCACATGCTTTAAACATGGACTTGTACTTGTGGACAAACATGCACATTTCGTATATGTACAGCTGAGCACTGAAAGAGGCAAAGACCGAGCTTCTAAAATAGTGGTCTACAACTCTACAGGGTTCGTCAGGCAGGCCGCAGTCCATGTACTTATTATCTTAAACATATTTTTTTTTGTGACGAATGCTCGGTTCATGTCAGTGTTCCATAGTATTAACCAATAACGTAAGATTGATTCCACATAGGCATGGTAACAAAGGATTGCAGTCACAATACTTGTGATTTTACTGATCTGTTTAAGAAAATATACATATTTATTTATTCTGTTGGTTACACTCTCCATTTGGGATTTTCAATCGAGTTTCTCGTCAATAAGTAATTGATAAGGTGAAACTGTCCTCGTTAACACGAAATGAAATGCTATTTCTTTCCCTTCAAAGCCTCCATAATAACTCCTTAATATTTCCTTCAATATTACTAACGATTCCTTTCACGTTTATCCAGTACTATTTTTTGGCATTTATTATTAAATTTATTAATCCTTTAATAAAAAAAAACTAAATAAAAATAAATATACTTAGCGTATTTAAATTAATATTAATACTCGTATTTATAATAGAATACTTGAAACCAAAATATTATAAATATTATTTTTATTTTGACATGTAGGTCCACTTAAACGTAGCCGTACTATGCAATTATTATTTTTTTAAGTAGGTATAAAAGTATTTAAAATGTTTTGTGCAAAGATTTTATAAACGATTATGCGGTTCCTGTATTGTATACTCGTATGTTACGGATAAATGTTAGAAGGTTAATTAAACTCAAGTTTACCCTGGTATAACTATTATTACCCGAGCCAAATTAAGCCCGAAAATTAAATCAAATTTAATTTGTATTCGGCGTTTACCCGTATACATTTAGGTCTACCCAACACTGTATGGAAGGGTAATGTCAGAAGTGATGATGCAACACTTAGGTGTTGCAATGGTGTTGGGTAATGTTAGCATTACCCAGCCAGTGTTGGGTAGGCCTAGATGTGTACGGGTAAACGCCGAATACAGATTAATGTTGTTTAAATTATCAGACTTTACCCAAAAGGCTGAGGTAATACCAGTTATACCAGGAACCTTCTAACATTAGCCGTAACATATATAAATTCGTAAATACTTAGTTAAACCAAAAACTTTACATTAAAATAATTAATGTAGGTAAGTTGCATGGAGACTTCATGATGTATTTCCGAAGCTTTTGGCCCAAACAATAAAAGGTAATTTGTTACCAAAAAAAAAAAACACTATACACAACATTGATTTAGTCTTGTACTATAATTCTTATAAATATTGTAGGCGTTTGTTGCTCTCTTAGAAAAAATATTGTGAGTAACGGTACATAAGTAGGTCTTAAAATTCTTGGGCATGATTTTACAAAACTCGACTACTTCTCGTTTTGTGACTACGGCCCTTGAATTTTAAGAACCCTTTTTATGTACCTCTTGCACAAAATACAATTGGCGATGGCAATATACTGCTACCCGTACTGAACAGATACGCCTTAGTAATAGAATACGGGTAGAAACACACTTTTAAACATTTTCTTAAGAAATATTAAAATAAAATAAATAAATAGGTATTATAGGACATTATTAGGTACACGAATAGACTAAGTCCCACGGTATGCTCAAGAAGGCTTGTGTTGTGGATACTCAGACAACGATATATACATAAGTATATAAATACTTAAATAAATAGTAAACACCCAAGAGTCACTCAAATGTCAAAAATTGTTTTTTTTTTACTTCTTTACAAAGAGATAGATAGATAAAAACTTTATTCAACCACAACTTAAATGCTTAAGAGAATTTATGCTTAAGTTCTTTGGCGCCTGGCGGTGTTAAAAAATCCAACCAACATATTTTTATTATTTTGATACTGTTGCTTTTTGATTTTAACCATCAAATTAATATGATTGACATAACGTTAAATAAGGCTTGTTTACAAAAGACATTTTAGGAATGATTTTTTTTTTAATTTTGACAAGTGTTTTTCCAAGAATGTTAAAGATGGAGACTCAATTTTGCTTTCAGGGCATAAAATATATACTATATAATTAACCAAAATAAAAAAAAGATGGTAAGATAAGATAAAGTTTAATAGTTTTAGAGAAAAGTAATATTTTATGAATTCGGATTTTATTTTTTCCCTGCTGAACCACTGGGAATTGTTTAACAAAACTTGGCACAATTGTACTTACTAGATATAAGTAACTATAGAAAAAAAACTCAGCTCTTTATCATAAAAGGGCATTTTTTCTTCCGTTATCATGCCTTTGTAATAATTTTACGTTATATTCATTTTAAAATTACTTTTTTTCTGCCGTGTACCCGTTAAATAAATTTAAAAAACTTGCACATACTTATGGTAGATTATCAGTATAAGACTAACCTAGTCCCAAACTGTCTAGACCCGATTTATCGTTTGTTATATTACTCATAACTGCGATATATGAGGTTGAAGTTTTGGTTTTTGTAGCTACATATATATATGTACATTTCTTAAATAAAACACATTCTAAAATGAACATATTTTTTATTAGTTTTATTACACATTAATGTGGCCTGCTGTAAGACTAGTACAATTTAGGTATTTACAATTTTAACAATGACAATACTTAGTGATACCATAACATTATACGTGAATTATATAGGTATTATTTACAACATTTTTATAGTGATTTTACACTTTACAGTGGGGCAAAGTAGTCAATGTTTGGATCGCCAACTTGCTAAAAAAACAATTTATTTGTATATGTTACCGTAAAACCACTTTAAGTTATAAACGTTTTTTCTAGTTAAAATTAGTTTAAAAAATCCCTTGACGAAAGAACCTAAGAACTAGGATTTTATTTTTCATAATTATTCATATCTAAGCATTTTGTGAAAACTAGTTTTGACAAAAACTAGTATAATGCTTTAATTAAACCAAGCTTTAATGGGACAATTGGTAATTTACGGTAATATATATATAAGACTAACTGATACGAAGTAGGTACAGTACAGGAAATTAATCAATATGTAAAGGGTAGGTTTCTCGTTGTAGGACTTGTAATTGGCAGTATTGTTTAGAATGTCAAAACATCGTTAACACCTATGTCGGTATAGATGGAATTATATCAACTGAGCTAATGCACTTACCTGTACTAACAATGGCATTGTCTTATTACAAATACTATTATCTGCTTTTGTTCTCGTAGCCGCCAACTAGTTACTTACAAAATAAATTAGCATTGCATGTATATTGAATAAATAACCTTATTCCTTGTTGAATGGGGTTAAAATCGTCTAAAAAGATGTTGTAACAAATGGTTTTCTACAAAGTGCATTCGTTTTGGGTATCGACGGTTGTAAAATGCAAATAAAGTTATGTAAGCCATTATTTAGTTAGTGTATTTTTAACCGACTTTAAGATTTCAAAGGAGGAGGTTCTCAATTCGGTTGTATGTTTTTTTTTATGTTTGTTACTATATAACTCCGTCATTTCTGGACCGATTTTGAAAATTATTTTTTTGATTGTAAATATATACATACAGATTGGTCCCGTTTTTGTCAAAAAGTAGTTCTGATGATGGGATCCATGAGGAATCGAGGGAACTCCTCAAATGTTAAAGGCATACATATAGTGATTTTAGTATTTTCATCAACAAATCAAGCACTTACATTTAAAAAAGTGACACTTGATGAAGCGGAACTGCTGATGATGATCAGAACGGAACTCTTCAATGACGCATAGTTCACGTTTGGCGATTTGTCCTCTTCGTTATGTTTGTTAAGCAAGTTAGGTTTCAATAAATATTTTTGTCAAGCTCGAGTTCTGATGATGGGATCCATGAGGAATCGAGGGAACTCCTTAAATGTGAAAGGCATACATATAGTGATTTTTGTATTTTTATCAACAAATCCAGCATTTCCATTTTAAAAAGTGACATTTGATGAAGTGGAACTGCTGATGATGATCAGAATGGAACTCTTCAATGACACATAGTTCACGTTTGGCGATTTGTTCTCTTCCTTATGGACCCAGATCCAAACTTGGACCCGGACTCGGACCCGGACCCGGGTCTGGACATGGACCCCAACTCGGACCCGGACCCGGACCGAACTCTGACCCAAACTTGGACCCGGACAGCCGGACACGGACCCAGACCCAGACCCGGAAATGCTAATAGAAAAGTGGGTTCGGTGGGTGGGCGCGTTTTGAACTGCGATTCTCACAGAACAGAACTGCTATCAGAAAAGTAGGTTAGGTTAGGTTAGAGCTGTGACCCTTACAGAAACGAAATGCTATCAGAAAAGTAGGTTAGGTTAGGTTAGAACTGCGACCCTTACAAAAACGAAAAGCTACTAGAAAAGTGGTTGGTTTTACCTCCTTTTCTACATAATTAGGCAAAAGATGCTGTCTTTTTCATGTCATTGTCTGGAATCTAAGTGCACCATCAACAATAAGTGAACTTTCATCGGCATCCCCCATTGAAGTCGGTTTTTTTTTCTTAAAAATTATGTAGTCTATTGTTAAACAATAAGAGTCGTTAATCTATACTAACATTTCAAGGCGGTTATAATCTGCCTTTACTACGAGGTAGTTATCCTAATTTATGGTTTACTACTCAATGGCATTGTATTCTTGAGACTCTTTGAGTAAACAGGTAAGTGCATTAGCTCAGTTGATATGATTCCATCTATACCTGTGTCGGTGGTGGTACCTATCACCGACACAGGTACGCATATTTTAATGTCCACTTAAATTCTACTTTATTTCACTATTATCCCACTGATACATAAACTAAATATCTGACGGGCTAGCATAAGTTGCTATCCTGCACAGTGGCACTGACCGCCGGCATCATGGGCGGGACAGCAGATACAGATACTTCATTATAAGTACGCGTGTGCGACAGAGATAGGAAATTCTTCGTCCTTACTTTAAGCGCCACTTGCACCATCCCACTAACTCGGGGTTAACCAGTTAAACCGTTAACCCAGTGTCAAATTGTACTGGTAACCATATGGTAACTCCAGGTTTAACCGGTTAATCCCGGGTTAGTGAATGGTGCAAGTGTCAGTCAATAATATTAATATAAAATAAATATTATTGACTGACATGCGTCAAATTTCATGATGAAGTTTGTATTTCCGTCTAGTTACATATCAACAATTCAAAAGAGGACATACTTCATCTACATAATTATATTATAGGGTTATAGGGTGTGACAAAGATCGTTAATTGTCTGCAAAAAGAAGGTACCTACTTAAAAATATGGAATATTTTAATGACAAAAAACATTCTCAAAAGCTACCACAAAGTATAACATTACAATATACTTACTCCAGTTCCCGGTAAACCAATTTTTAAAGGATCGGTTTCATGCTGTGTCGGATGGGATCATACTTTGAGCTAAGTACCCAAACAGATATCAAAATAGCAGATTAATACGATTTTATTCCAAATTTTAAAAGGTTTACCCAATGAATGTCACTGCATAACTTTGCCTATAGCTAAATATTTTATTAGCTTATACTATACCCAATATAAATGATACAAAATGTCGTCTTTTACTTTGTATGATCGTAAAATTATAAAGTTTTATTTAAAAAAAGTTGATGTGAAGGTTACACTCGAATTTATTGTTGTTACAAAACACAATTTTCAAGTTGCGATTTTATTAATGGCTTCAACAAAAATTCTAACATTGACACATTGAACTTTTTATAATAAACATCAGTGGAGTTACAGATTTTTGTTTATTTCATTCCGACAAATTTACCTACATATTAATACTTCCCTGTTTTTACAAACATTATGTATAGATTTAACATTGATATTCA
Source organism: Cydia strobilella (assembly GCF_947568885.1). Lineage (NCBI taxonomy): Eukaryota > Metazoa > Arthropoda > Insecta > Lepidoptera > Tortricidae > Cydia > Cydia strobilella. The sequence goes on along the minus strand of NC_086042.1, from coordinate 17,760,130 downwards.
TTAACCATATTTTAGTGATGACATTTTTACATGGACACAGTAAATTAAATACTTAAAATTATTTATATTTTAATCATTGCAATATGAAAACGTTTTTGCGTGAATGTTGATGAAACATTAAATATAAGTAAAAAACCGGCCAAGTGCGAGTCGGACTCGCGCATCGAGGGTTCCGTACTTTTTAGTATTTGTTGTTATAGCGGCAACAGAAATACATCATCTGTGAAAATTTCAACTGTTCATGAGATACAGCCTGGTGACAGACAGACAGACGGACAGACGGACAGCGGAGTCTTAGTAATAGGGTCCCGTTTTTACCCTTTGGGTACGGGACCCTAAAAATGGATATGACTATGGCTACAAGTAATAGTTAATGGCTAAATTCTCATAACTATGTAAGCTGCCGTAAACAAATAATAAATTTTGCATGTGATATTTACACCAACTTATTTATCAATTGATCTAGTGAAGAATCTTTGTATCTAAAAGATGTTTTGCGAATGCACCGTAATTTGAGTACTTGGGGGCCCTTGTTATATTTTTATTTTATTTTATTTGCGAACCTGAGGGGAAATACACCCCTCTTTAATATAAAACCAAAGTTACTGACTAGGTAATTAACAGAATCAGGGGTTACTTTGCGGAAATCCATATTAATCAAAACAAAAGTATTACTTTGGTAATCTGCGAAATAATAATGTGCTAGTTAATTACTAACCCATTATACCTACTTACCTCGTTTTTTTTTGCATGCAACGAATGTTCTCACCGCACCACCCCGCCGCAAAAATAAATATAGGTACTTGCGTAAACATAACAAACCAGCACCAAAAGTACAAAACTCGATACGTGTTTCGCCTCTGTACATAGGTATGAAGCATCAGGAGATACTGGAGATGTTGACGGTCCGGCAACGGAATCCGATTTGACGCGAAAAAATACGCAAGTAAGTATAACGGGTTAGCACTTATTGACTAGCACGTTATTATTTCGCTATTAATACCTACAACGCTAACTCGATTCACGCAAAAACGAACCGTCCTACAAAGATTTCAGAAATAGATATTTAGCTTAGCTACGTTCTGCTAAGGCAGTTAAGCTTACGATTGTCACCTAAGGGAGAGGTTTAATATCGTTAGCGCTGGTAATAGGAAGTGGCCCAGGATGTAGTAGCTCGGCGATGACGATTGCATGGCCGCTGGGTTTTCACCTGAAACAAGAATGTAATGCTAAATAAGAGTATATAGATAGCTACCACATAACAATTTAATATACAGAGTAAAAAACTTAACTTAATTTACAAAGTAAAAAAGTTTATTTGCGCGAATATCTAATCTTACTACGAAATGATATGAACTTGCATGGTTTTACTAAACAAACATTATTCGTTTAATAAACTCATCAATATAATATCGTCAGGATAATATTATGCAGTAAATGAGGATAGTTCAAATGAATACCAATATCCATAAAAGCTTATTTTGACATGATTCGAAAAACGTAAGCAAATTGACTGTTTTTAAAAGCGCAACAGCCTTTGTTGGCTATTACAGAAAAGATTTTTCACGAAATAAAAAAAATGTTGAATGAAAGTATTTCTGCTGAATAAACTTGCCGTTTGATCTTTGATTGTAAACTGAAATTCGTGCAACATATTTAATGATAAATAAATTGTTGTTAAATTGTGAGTTTTATTATATAGAATTAACTTATTCATTGAATTTCTGCCTGTGCCCAATATTATTATGCACGCCATTAAGTATATTTAAGCACCAATACGTATCGTTGTAAATGAGTAATAAAATCAAATATTTAATACGATTGTAACTTAACCTACAATGACTACAATGAGCGAATTTTAGTTATGTATTTTGAAGAGAAAGAATTTTAGTTACAAAGCTTCATACTTTAATAATCAGGCAACTTTTTCATGCATTAAGTTTTCTTTTGTAAATGGTAACTTTTAAATCTTATGGAACTAAATCTAATCTTACTCAATTTTGGGAACATATCAAATTATTTTATTAAATATTTTGATTTGTGTTTTTTTAATATTCACACTACTATATATAAATTATAAACTGTAATAGATGTCATATAATATAGAAAAAGTGACGAAGCCCTCCAATGGTGAAGTGGTGAGAGCTTATGGAGCTTGTAAAATGTAAAGTTTATGGTATTTTTACATTAATAATTACCAACTAGATTTAGTTAAAAATTAAAAATAGTAAATAATTCTGGCCAAAGCTTTTCCTCATCCACCATGCATACCTAACAGACGTAACAGCTAAAGGAAAATTCATTAAATTCTTTTTCCTATAACTGTTGCGGGTGTTGGTCGTAGTAGGGTGCTTTTCTACTGGTTTTATAAATGGGGACAGTAAAGAAAATAAATGAGCGCTAAGGAGGTTTACGTAGAACGTGGAATTGTCCAAGTATTACGTATTGCTCAACTTAGCGCTCACGGCTGCAGCATCTTTAGGTTCCATTTAGGTTATAGGAGTCCGGGAACTGCTTAACAATCTCATCACAGTGATGATCACAATAGTAAAAGTTAAAATATCTAAATAATTGAGGTAGACTAATAAGTGCTTATATGTTTTATTTTTTACTGTTGACGACAGCGTTCTACTTTAATTTATTAGTAAGTAACTATTTGGTCCAATGGACCGGTCGCGTTTATATCTTACATACAAACTTTTTCTGATCGTATAACAAAATTAAATTTACTAGGCGTTTTCCGTTTTCCTTCAAATACCGATATCCTCATTAATAGGAACATGAAGCTCAAATATAATGGATCAACCCTAGGAGGATATGACCAAACGGAGACGCCACGTCTCTAATTTGCTGTACAATAGTCTGCCGATTTTTGCGGGGGAGGGGAACGTCAAATGTATACGTAACGTAAAAATAGCCAAGTCATATAAACGTCAGTCCATACATTGTGTATGACCATTGGCCGACTATTTTCGACAGAGAGGAACGCCTGTTAATGTCTACTCCGTTTGGTTATATCCTCCTAGGACCAGCCTAATAAGCACCAATTCACTGATTTACTTAAGGAAACGAGAACACGAAACTTCAATTACCTTCTATGGGTACTTAGAAACGTGTCATAATATCCTTAGCTCGTTACATAATAACCATTTTAAGGCATTTAAAATTGAGCAGAGTTTAAAAAACTTCTTGGTAAGTTAGACAGATTTCTTAAAGTCCAGATTTTAGGAAAAGTTACTTAATGGTCTCATTTGTGCAAGCGAGATTATACTCAATGAAATCAGAAGAATAAAACTTACGAATAAAATTTTAGATTTATAGAATTGATAAAAAAATACGTATTAAACGTATCAAAATTATGAATAATTTGTTGAAATACCGTAATATATCAAAACATTATTTCTTAAGTAGGCCAATCAATCAATCAAAATATTTATTGTTGGTCATGAGTTACAGAGATGTTATTCTAATGTACAACGGTCTTCATGTCCTGCCTCAGAGAGGCGTACAATATGGAAACTTAATTCTAAATGAGATCATTTATGTAAATATATTAACTTGGTTAACATAGGGTTTTATATTATTCTGTTAAAAAATCGGAGATGCTTTAAAAACATTTCTCCACAAGCCAGTGAAAAAGTTTTCTTTTGAACTCCATAGGCATCAACTTCTTTAGGTGGATTGGTAATTTATTATATATTTTTGGACACATAACCATAACACTCTTTGAAAAAAATGCCGAAGTTGATGTAGGATATCCAATATCATAACCATATTTTGACTGAAGACGTGGTCTTGGATTTCTACTTTCAAACATATTTGGGTTATTTTTACAAACAGACTGACTTCAAATATGTAAAGGGCTGGAAAAGTTAGTATTTTATTCTCGAGAAATAGCGTACGACATGACTCAGTTTGAATAAGAGCATATATATCGCGGAGGCATCATTTCTGTCATCTAAAGACTTGGTCTTTATTCCCAACATTACCCCATAAAATAATACCATAGCGTAGATTTGACATGACATAAGCGTGGAAAGCTAGAAGAGCTGTATTTTCTGTTAATACTTCTCTAAGTCGTTTTATAGCATAGGCACGTGCTCTGAGTGGTTAAGCCAATTAGAGTTAGAATCTATCATTATACCTAAAAATTTTGTGGAGTTAACGTATTCTATTTCTGTATCTTTGTACTTTATACTAATTTGATTTTGTTTTCCCTGTTTAGCGTCGTAATTCCATGCATTTAGTTTTATTTAGGTTAACTTGAAGTTTGTTTATTTCTAGCCATTTGTTGACATCTGTAAATACTTTATTTAGATCTTCTTTATACTGTGCGGTATTAACATTTCTTACTATTATTGAACAGTCATCAGCAAACAGAAGAATTTTGTGATTGATGGTAACTTTTGGTAAATCGTTGATATAGAAGAGGAATAATAATGGTCCAAGTAAACTGCCCTGAGGGACACCAACTATCCTGTATGAAGATCTGTAGGTTTCAAAAGTTTTTGTGTTCCCGGAATTAGCCATTACTTGAGTGCATTGCTGTATATTGTTGAGATAGGTTTTAAACCAGTTTAAACAGTTACCTCTAATGCCGTTGTGGTATAATTTATTCAAAAGTCTGTTGTGACATACCCTGTCAAAGGCTTTTGTCATGTTTATAAAAATGCCAGTAACAGGGATCTTATCATTTCTACTTTGTGATACTATTTTAATAAGTTCATAAACAGCCGAGGTTGTTGATCTTTTAGCTCTAAATCCAAACTGTTCTTTCGACAATACGTTGTGTTTAGTAAAGAAGTCTATTAACCGCTGGTACATAACCTTTTCAAAACACTTAATGATTGCCTCTTTAAAGTGCTTTTAATGGTCCCCTTTTTTTTTCAAAACAAATCATCTGCTGCCTTAAAATAAAGTTGAAGGGACTAATTTTTGGACTCAAACAAAGCCTAGTTTCCCTCTGCGTTAAAGAGGCCGATGGAGTTTGCTTTCGTAAAAAAACAGCTGAAATGTCAATTCTTGGGGTTGAGTAACTGAGTTCATTTCAGATATTTTGGCTTGCAAAAAAAAAACACCTTTTTAACTATCTAAAAATTTTAACAATTTATCATGGTGCACAGTATTATAATAATTTTTTTCTCTTTTATTGTTTAGTAGGTATGCATAAATTTTTGTGGTAGTTACTTACTTTTTTGTCTGTTTTTTTTTGTGTCGTTGGCGTACGTGTCGCCACTGACGCAGTTTTAAGTCAGGTCCCCACTGAAAACCAGCGCCATGGATTACCGCGGCATTATGGCGACCGATCTGGCCTAGTGGGTAGTGACCCTGCCTATGAAGCCGATGGTCCCGACTGCGTGTGCTATCAAAATCGTTGCAGACTTATCTTGATCTAACTCTACGAACAAATGCGTCTGATGCCAGATAGATCGGACGTCTGATGTATATGGTGGGAATTGATCTGACACGCACAGATTTGTAGGTATATCCCTGGCTCGTATATGATAGGAATTCCTTCTTTCCATTCATAACCTTTAAAAGTATTGACAGATAAGTTTCACATAAATAAAACGTATTTTGTAGGTATTTGAAATAGGTACATTATATTGAACACTGTGTTATGTATTATAAATACCTGTTACCAAAGTCGTTTGTATTTTGTTTTCAAATGCTTTTTAAATGTATCTTGTAAATAGTGTTCGAAATACGATGAAGCCAGTAGTTTGCCCGCCTGTATTAGGCACATCTTTTTTTTTAGGGTTCCATACCCAAAGGGCAAAAACGGGACCCTCTATTACTAAGACTCCACTGTCCGTCTGTTTGTCCGTTTGTCTGTCTGCCTGTCACCAGGCTGTATCTCATGAACCGTGATAGCTAGACAGTTGAAATTTTCACAGATGATGTAGTTCTGTTGCCGCTATAACAACAAATACTAAAAACAGAATAAAATAAATATTTAAGTGGGGCTCCCGTAGAACAAACGCGTTTGTTTGCCGTTTTTTGCATAACGGTACCCTTCGTGCGCGAGTCCGACTCGCACTTAGGCAGTTTTAATGACCTTTTCAACACACTTGCTCAAAACGACGTTTTGATTCCACCGATTTTTGGTTCATAATCCTAGATATTAAACACGCGTGCTCTTTCAGTGTATTATTCCACTCGTGCTTTTTCATTATATTATCCGACTGAGTTAAGAAGGTAACTGATTGCTAATAATATGCATGGAAAGGGAGCCTTCTTTAATTGGTCAGACTGGCGGGCACCGGCTCGCCCGACCGCCCGCGCGGCGCGCGGCCCGGCCGGCCCGCCGAGGGGCGGCCGGCAGTATGACAGATGCAACACACAATACAACTGTTTTAACTATTACAATTTGATTAATATGAAAGTTTCTTTTTTTTTCTCGCAAGTGTGTTGAAAAACGTCGTATGAAACGCGTGTCCATTGGTCATTACACACATCGGCTTTCTTATTGCGCGCTCGCTTACAGCTCGATCGCTTACAATATCGCCTCGTGTGTAATGACCAACTTAGCACACTTGTATCATAATGTACTATTACTAGGGCTGCGCAAGTCCTTTTTAGGGCTGAAATAATTAATTTTTCGTGTTAAATACGACAAAAATATTGGTCATTTCAATCACTTTCACCGTTCACTACTTGATGGGTACCTATACAATTAATGCCTAATATCGCTCAAATTTATTTTTAGGGTAACTTATCGATCACTTTTTTTTGTTAAAATTAAAAACAAATTAAAATTAGAAAACATGATATACGCTGTCCTCACGCTCAGTGAGAGTGAGAGAAAAACACGAACTTACGAGGCCTTAATAACCAGCCAGGGTCAAGGATAAGCAACTTTTTTATTAGTTAAATTTTTTCCTTTTTTTGCAGTATGTGTTTTTTGTCTTTTTTGTCTTTCAAGGAAGTGATTTTTCTGCCCTTAAACGAATCACCGGTACCTATTATTGTTACACGCTGTATACACAGACCCTTAACGGCAGTAAATGTTAAATAATATAATTTTTCTACTCGTCGACTGTAATGGTTTCATTATGATTTCGTATACCAAACTGTAATTAGGTACTTTTTGTGTATAGGCTCCCAACTCAACTATAATATTCATTTCGAAACGGTTTAGTCAACTATAATGAAATTGACCAATCAAAGCTCGCCGCGGTCAAGAGGACGAAACCAAACGATAGCTCACATTAATTATTTATTTTAGGTTATATAGTACAAAACAATTGCTTCATAAAGCACGGTTCACATTTGTCTGTCGTGTTGTGTTGTGTTGTGTCGTGACGCATATCGGTTTCATGTCTCAATCACTCACTGTTCACATTTGTCTGACGCAGCGTGCATCAGACATATGTGCACGCAACCATTTTAAATGTATGAAACCGATATGCGTCACAATACAACACAACACGACACGTCAGACAAATGTGAACCGGGCTTAAGTCAGAAATGCGCATGTGACACCCTTAATATAGCAACATGCATAAACTACGAAAACCGCTTAGTGTTGCTTGTTAGTCTCTAAGGCTACGGTGGCCAAAATCAAGAAAAAAACTGTCTAAAATTTTTATTTTGCAAGGAGCAAAAGCAGGGCCTCATGAGTTTCGAGAAGGTGTCGTTGACCAACCCGCCGGGCCCCGGCGGCCGGGGCGTGTACGAGTATGATGGTATCGCCGCTGCTCGCGTATGTTAGCTGTATACTTTTGGTTTGTTTACCTAATATATGATTTTTGTTGACTCGTAGAAAAAGTATTGTACACAATAGTGATGTAATCAAGCTTTTCAATCTCTTACCCAATAAGGCCACTCAGCAAGCTTCGTGGCCGTAACACGGTACTCGACTGAAAAGCTCTCCATTATATCAAGATTGTATAAAACTCATCGTCGTGTCGTATCAGGCTGTCAAGGAGAAGGCAGAGGACCGACACATATAGAAACCGCTCCAGCGACAAGAGTATAACTCTTAAATATATGATGATGATGTATAAAATACTATTTAATTTAAATATTAACGACAGAGACTATGAGAATTTATGAGCCTGATCAAAAAAAAATATTACGGCCCATCGAAACAATAGCACCCATCGCCAGATGGTCGAGCTTGTTCCGCGCTAACATCCAACCAAGAGCTGTCCCGCGCTCTCGCGACATTCTATTGCCCAATTCCAGAATTCCGTGAAAGTGTTTATAGTGACGGCTATCAGTGCATCCCGATTATATAGTACTTAAGTGTACCTGTGTGCGGTCCGTGCCTATCGCTGCTGCAACAGCGGCCCAACGCCGAGACGCGGCGGCTGCCTACAACACGGCAAAATTTGGTGAGATCTTTCCAAGTCTGTTAGGCCAAAGCTTTAGGCACAATACCCCTGGTGCACAAAGTCTAGATCTGTCCAGGCCTTTAGCCTAAGTTTAAAGCTAGGCCCATATCCCACCCCAATCCACATAATAACTAAACGTATTTTGACTTGACTACTCTCTGACAATCGCGCATTTATCTTAATACCCTTAAATAAGCGAATAAATAACATAGGAAGGCTCACATATCTTCAACCGACCACCAGTTGTTAGCACTTCATAAATAGTACAGCAAAAGGTCAGACAATAATTTAACCAGGAATTTGAGCTACATAACTTACTGTACATATAAAACGATTAAACTTGCTCAAGTATTGCACATATCTTGTAATCGCACCTATAATGGGTACTATAATAAACCGGGACTATAATGTACTAGGTAAAAAAGGTAAAAGAGGCAGAGCAGAGTTCATAACTAAAAAGCTGATTCATCGGTCTAGTTTCAGCTAAAGTTGGAGCGACATCTACCTTGTTAGTCTTTATTTACGAAAACAATTTAGCACCATTGCTTAGCATTAAATAATAAATGATTCTCCCTCATTAAGACACCTACGGTATACACAATAGTGCACACGAGGTCAGCATATATCGAAGGATTACATCGCAATCCAGGCAACCAAAGATCATATTAATACCCTACATTATAACCAACAGTGAATACTCGTAGTATATAATAATCTTAGGTACCCCACTGACTCAGAATCTGGAGATATATTGCTTCCCGGAAATTCCAGAACATATTATTCGACATCTGGCACACAAAACCCTGGGCTTTTCTCTTGAACCGCCTTGCCAGTGCGAGGGCAATACTAAAAATTGTGCATTCATTCCATAGAACAAACCAATAAAAGTATAAAAACAAAGACCGTCTTGCTAACAAAGATAAATTACTTTTAAGAACTCTTAAGAACGCAATTTTATTGTAAAAGGGTAACATATGCCGGAAACCATAGGATCCCTTAACAAACAGCGTTTATTACACAAAAAACTACAAAAAACTACTGACGCAAGGTTTTTTGCGTGTTTCTCGGTCCTATTGTCTCCATCCACAGGACAGTAATTAAATGTACGGTCAGTAATTTTCGGGTTTCTCAGACATTATCATAATATAAATAAAGCAGACATCAAAAATAACTTTCGATAACTCATGCCAGCCATTGCAGGGCCCAAACTGCGTACTTAATACAACCAGTTCATTATTCGCCACCTCTACTTAAGTTGCATGTCATACACCTAAGAGTCTAGTTAATAAGTTTAACTAAAACCCATAACGTAAGTACATGAATCACAAACCCTCTCCACAGCATAACACCTCAATACTACATAGTTGCACCCTAAGCATACACGGCCGATCACTGTCTAAGTTACACTATATGTTATACAATTAAGAATCTACATAATTAGCTACTAAGTTAAACGGCGTATATATATATATATACATACAAACAGATAGATTTTAAGCCCTCTCCACAGCACGGCCCTCCCTGGCAATTAGGATAAGCTCAGAGAAGCAAAGGTCTGGAAGGAACACCAAAGATACGTACGACTCTATATACGCTGAGTTGCGTGTATAGGTAATAATAATAAGAACTTAGCTATATAAACAAAGCAAGTACATACCTGCTCATACTATAAGCTACAGGAAACAACATGGAAAACGAAGCCCCAATCTTAAGGATACAAGGGGATGGAAACTGCCTGTACCGGGCATTAGCCCACCAAATAAACGACTTATATGACCTAACATTTGACTATCAGGCAATCCGACGGGACCTCGCTCGTTATGTCGAGGAAAACCAAAGTGATTCAAAGATGCACCTTGCAACTATGAGCAACCTGGACTCGTCGGCACGAAGTGCAGAAATCATAAATTATATAAAATCACAATACCAAGACGGTACTTGGGGCGGTACCGATATTTTAATAGCGGCGGCAGAATACTACGGCATAAATGTGAAAATATTTCAGGGATTACCACCACGAGAAACAGCATGCTTTACCCCCAAGATACCGAACGACGCGGTAGGAAATATAGGCCTTATATTCACTGGAAACCACTATGACTGCTTTGAAAGCCACCTAGGAGTCCTCACCAGAGACGTAACGCCAAATGACCTACGCCTCACAGCGGGAACAGGCACCCCAGAGGAGATACCAGATGCGACCGGCTACGGGCTTACTCGCCCCAGACCGCACCACGCCATTCAAAAACAGATAGGAAACATAAACGTGGCCACATGGAACGTAAGAGGCGCTGCGACACAGACTAAAAAACGTCAAATTGACTCAATATTAGAAGAAAAGTCAATACACATTGCGTGCTTACAAGAAACGCATCTTAAAATCGGCACGTTCGACTCAAACCACTATACGTGGCATCTAAGTGGAAATAATAACAAAAGAGGCCTAGCCATACTTATCAGAAAAAATAGCGGCCTCAAACTAATTTGGGCAAAAGCAAACGTATACAATATGGTAGCCTCGATAGATACAGGCAGCGGAACCACACCATTCATCGTCACAACCCACTGGTCTAATGCAACGTCTGCTGCAGCAAATGACCTAACCCGCCTCTTGCAGTTATTAGATAAGAAACCGAAAAACTCGATACCTATCATCCTAGGCGACTTCAACGCACACATAGGCCACAAAGACACAGCCACACTCCGTGACCGAAAGCAAATTGGTAGAAACCTGTTGCACGAGACAACCAACTACAATGGAGAGATCTTATTAGACTTGATCCACCGAGAGAAATTCCGACTAGACACATCGTTTGGCCGGGGAAGCTGCAAACTGACCTGGAGATCAGGCAAGACCACTTCACAAATCGACCATATAATGACAGAAGCAAGAAGTCAACCTATTTTCAATTTCATCAAAGGGGAGTACTCAAACCTATCCGACCACAAAATTATATGGGGAAACTTGAAACCTAGAGAAGAGATATCCAATAAGAAGCCATCTTACCAGTCACCCAAAGAGAAACTAACAAGCGAATTCAACTACAGGACCCTAAATTACGAACAACTTCAAAACAGTACAACAATCAAAGAATACCAACGATGCTTAACTGAACTGACAAACAAGAGTAGGGCGGAAGGATCAGCTCCACTGACATGGGAAAACATCACAAACATAATGAAAACTGCAGCCAATAAGACCCTAAAATACGAACCGAACTACTCCAAGGAACGAGAAGAGGCGCTAACAAATCTACAAAAGGCCAAATTCCAAAATAAACGCAACGCCCTAGACTCCTCAGCTCGAAATAAGCTTAAAGAATGTAGACGGCGCTTACAAGAGATCGAAGCCGCAGACGACGAAAAAGAATGCCGAACGTTCTTCAGCGGGCTAGCCAAAACACACCCGTCGATGAGAATGAAAATAACCTACGACTTCTACAGACGTCACAGGCAAAAAGAAAGGCGACGAATCAAAAACACCTTTATTCCAATGTCAAAGTGGGAAAAAGAATTTGACAATATGGAGGGGCCCTTCATTGACGGACTCATCGATGAGGACCCATCAGAACTAGGAGATGAGCCCACAATGGCCGACATTGACAAAATCCTTAGCCAAATGCGAAACGGCACCGCTCCCGGTATCGACCAGGTGGTCACGGAGCTATACAAGGCAAACACGCAAGATCTAAAATCCGAGATATTATTATTATTTACAACGACGGGACTTAATCGCGTAAAATAAGTATTAAACCCACCTCCGACGTTTCGAGGACGGCGTTGTCCCCGTGGTCTCGGAGAAGACTGGCTAAAGTTGACATCAACATCTTCTAGGCGCGCGAGTTTTTCGAACTACCCGCACTTGGTCTTGTTTATTAACTTGAACGTTTTGCGCACTAGGGATGTTACCGGGTCGACACACAACACTCACAATATTCGATTTTTTAACTTTCGATATTTGGTTTCGCTTACACTTACTAATGACTGGGTTCCATGTGGATGAGATCTTAAAACCTTCGTCTCGATTGAAATTTCTATGTTTCTTGATTTCAATGGCTTCACGGATTTTTCTACTATAAAACCCACGATCTGTAGAAAGTATTCTAGGGTTGTGAAGCTCAATCCAGTGGTTTGGCCCTGACTCTAGTAAATGCTCAGCAACAGCAGACTTGTGTGAAGAAACATAGAAATTTCAATCGAGACGAAGGTTTTAAGATCTCATCCACATGGAACCCAGTCATTAGTAAGTGTAAGCGAAACCAAATATCGAAAGTTGAAAAATCGAATATTGTGAGTGTTGTGTGTCGACCCGGTAACATCCCTAGTGCGCAAAACGTTCAAGTTAATAAACAAGACCAAGTGCGGGTAGTTCGAAAAACTCGCGCGCCTAGAAGATGTTGATGTCAACTTTAGCCAGTCTTCTCCGAGACCACGGGGACAACGCCGTCCTCGAAACGTCGGAGGTGGGTTTAATACTTATTTTACGCGATTAAGTCCCGTCGTTGTAAATAATAATGAGTAAAAATCGTGAAAGTTTAAATCAGTGTGATCCGAGATATTAGACCATATAAAAACGGCCTGGAGAAAAAATATCCTTCCGTCCACTTGGACACAGTCAGTCCAAGTACCTCTTCCAAAAAAACCCAACCCGAAAACGGTAAACGACTACCGCCGCATTTCGATTTGCACCACAGGATACAGAATATACGCAAATTTTCTCCTAGCAAAGCTAGATGAAATAACTAAGGAGCTAGGCAATTACCAAGCAGCCTTTCTGAAAAATAGATCGACAGACGACCACATGTTCACACTACGCCGAATCTTGGATGAGGAGTGGAGAGCTGGTAATAAAACCTACGTCCTCTCGGTTGATTTAGAAAAAGCCTTCGACACAGTGGACCTAAACGCCCTCAGAGATATCTTACTGAGCAGAACCAACAGAGCTATGACTAATAGAATAGTCAAAGCGGCTATGAACGAATCAACCTGCATAAAATGGTTCGGTCAACAAACCAGGTGGATTAATAAAGGTAAAGGCGTCAAACAGGGGTGCCCTCTCTCTCCCAGGCTGTTTACTATACTAATGGATGACGTATTTATAACCCTAGAAGAGGAACCTACCTTTCTGAAACTTAATCAGGACAAAGAAATACAATTACCGGTCATACTAGCATTTGCAGATGACGTAATCATAGTCTCCAACTGTATACAACAACTGGACACCATTTACACCAAGGCCAAATCCCTTTTCGAAACGGCAGGCCTCAGAGTTAATGAAACCAAAACTAAATTGTTAGTACGAGACCCACTAAATACGGATCATGGTCTAAGAAACTTTGTCACACTCAGTAACGCACCAATACCCCCAGTGAAAGAAATCAAATATCTAGGAACTTACATCACGTCTACCCTCTGTAGAAATAGCACAGTTCACACACGATGCAAGCAGGCTGTCCGGAACGCCAAGGTCCTCACAAACTTCATCAAGGAGTCTCGTATGCAATGGCAGATTACACGGCTGCTATATAAAATGGTTATCGAACCCACCATCACATACGGGCTCAAATGTGCGGCCTTAACCAAAGCTAATAGATCGAAACTTAGACGATACGAACGAATAATCCTAAGAGACATGATAAATAAATAAGGAACAGCGCCGAAACCTGGTAAGGTCTGCGATATATTAAACGGCAAAACAATAACAAAAAGGATAAAATGCCTCCGAATGTGCTACCTAGGACACATCCTAAGACGCCCAAAACCGCACCTCTTAGAAGCTGCATATAACTATAGAGCTAGTAAACTTAAAGTTGGCAGACCAATCTACACGTGGGAAAACTCGCTGACACAAGACATGGAGTATTACACCAGGCACCCCTCTGATTGGCCCAACATGGCACACGACAAAGGCGAATTCATCAAAGCAGGAAGAGAAATATATCAACAAGATGAAACCGACAGCGATTCAGAAGAAGAAGAAGAACCAGCACTCCGAACCGACGAACAAACGGCATCTCAAGATGACATCTGCCCTGCTTGACACAAGATATTATGAAGACCGAAACGGAAACAACGAGAAGCATATCACCAACGCTCTCCCTCGACGACATAACCTACCCCACCTACTTTCCAATATTGGCTTAAGGCTGCATAGCCGGCTGATTATAACTATCCCTTTCCCATCCCAGAGCGTGTCACTCCCCATAAAATTACGTCCCCTGGTATGCCGGCTAGTCCGGAGCAGGCATGTTCGGCATGTTCCTGGCTGGGTGTGGCGTCTCTTGTCTTGTCTTGTCTGATCAAAAAAAAATATTACATACAAGGGCTATTCACTCTATTTAGGGCTTAGCGGGTTTAGGAACAGCGGTATGACTTTGTGAAAATTAGATTTATCGCTGAATTGAAATAAGACTTCCTACCTGTTAAATCACATTTATAATCGGTTCTTTCGCGGATTTATTTTATTACCTTTATTTACTGACGTTTTGACTTCACTTTGACGGTTTCACTGGTCGTGGTCACAGCTAACTGACGTCCCAGCAAAATATCAAAACAGAGATTTGTCACACAAAATCCTTCTTAGCCAGGCTCTTATCTTTTCCTTGCATTTTGAATTATTTTAGGGCTATTACTTAATTAAAGAGTATATAATAAGTATACCTATGGGTGAATTGTGTTGGCTTATGCTGTAAACTTATTATGTGCATGAAATAAGAAAATGGTTTGGTTAACTTTAGTAACACAAACGAATCTTTTACGTACGTTTATTTGGCAACTATTTAATTGGTTAGTTCGATCCGCCTTATCATTTATTAAGACTTTCTTTATGGAATAGACTAGGGACTTAACTTTATGCTGTAACAGTAGCTGCTCTGTTAATTTTCGTCTTATTCCTGGCCATTTCCCGGGGAATCAGAGGAAATTGTAAGCCCGAATCCGCAGAAGCTATAGCTGTGTTACCTATAGGTACATATACGATGAAAACGGGCGTTAAAATTGATACGGAAGCTACAGGATTGCGGATACGACTGCAAAATCGCTAACAACACGTCTACTTACGTATAAGTAATAAAATTAATGTAAAACGTTATTTTTTTTGAAATTATTTTACTTTTTTTTATACTTTTGTGGTGCAATAAAGTGTATTTACTTGACTTTACTTTACTTTGGTGCTTGCGAACTTTGTCCGCGTAGAAGTCGTACGCTGCCCCTTCCCTCCCCCACTTCCAACCCCCATTTCAACGGCTTAGTGTCAGTATTTACAAAGTTATAAATGTTATAATTCTGAATCCCAAGCCAAAGGTTAAATTAAACACATTTTTTTTTGCATCTAATCCTAAACCTTTTCAGATCCCCTAAAATGTATATAAATAAATGGCTGGCTTAAGTTAATCTACATGCTACAAACAAAGAGGATATAATAGGATAGAGCGGTACTGTCATAGTAAATTTTGTAACCACAGTAAATTCACTGCCACCTATCGACACACTTTAAACTAAAAATGAAGATTATATACGATATAATGTATTAAAATATGGATAAATGTTTTTTTTTTATTTGCTTTAATTATTTTTATGATTTTGACCCATGTTCTTTCACTGATATTCGTTTTGAATTGTTAAATAACAAACGAAACCGTCAAACGCCCTCTATACGAGAGTAGGCCAAAGGTAGTGGCGCCATCTGATCGAGAATCAAATTTTCGTGATTTTCGAGGCACGTTTTTTCCTTAGACTGTGTACAGAGTTATATCTATCTTTGCTACAAAATGAGGTTAGTGATATCCAGTTATTCAAACACATTATCAAAGCATTGTTGAAACATATCTGACACCGATAGTTACTAAAGTAAGGTACATGTTAGTAGCTAACCTAAATTATAAAAAAATGCATTATTCTTTTTCAATATTTTCTATGTACACCTCAATGACTATCGGACCCAATTGAAACGGAAGCAGATGTCCACACGAGCTCTACGGATCTGCCTGGATGCATATCAAAAAATAATTTCTCTCTCAGGGATGTAATGGTTACCCAGTTGCAGAACTATTTCTGGGATTGACGGTAAAAATAGTTGCCCACGCTTAGGCGTACAGATGACAGAGTTTTTAAAATTGACTCGGGTAATTCAACGCCATGATATGATATGGTCTAGTATAACAACCTTCTCTATAACAATCTCATTATAGCAACCTTCAAAGTAACAACCGAGTATTGACATTTTGCTTTCCGCCTACCTGCCATTAGAGATAAGAAATATTAGATTTCGATTCTACGCTACTTCCGTCAGTTCATTAGTTTGATTTTGTGCAAATGGACTTGCATGCTTAAGGTGACATTCGGATGAATGACGTTCGTGGTAACGTTCGGTTCGGATGTCGACTGCAGCTGCATTATTGTTGCGGCGTCGTTGTTGCCGCCGCTTTATCTGTCAATTTCCTTGATAAAATGAGTGATGTTCGCCGCCGAATTACTGCCGCGATTATGACGTTCATTAATTCCGTCACTCATTGTCATTTTCAGGTGAAAATTGTCACAGTGATGAAACAGGGGTTAGGTGCATTGAGTTATTATTACTCGCTTCTATAGACGACATACCAAACAATGAAATTGTCGCAATCACAACCTGTACCACGCGACCAAAACGTCGTAAGCGCCGTAAAATTCATGGCGCTTACGCGTTTAGGTCGCGAGATTCACGCTCCGCTTCTTTGCTTTGATGCCAAAACGGCAGTAACTCATGGCGCAAAATACTGGTTCTCTGTGCCGGTTCTATACATTGGTAATAATAGTTCAATGGCAAGGTGTAAGGGATTTTCATTCTTACCATTAAATATGTGGACGTAAATACTAGCAGGAACGGCGTTGTTGGGCACGCAGGTATAGTTGCCGGCGTGTTGCGCAGACGCCGCCGGTATCAGTAGATCCGAGACGCGCTGCGCGGCGTCGGTGGTCACGTTGATGCCGCGCTCGGCGTCGTAGTTTATCATGCGGCTATTATGATACCTGATGACAATAAATAATATTAAGATACTATAACTCACCTTCCGTAAAATACGCGTAACTAATATAACGCGATAGAATTTCATCTATTCGAATATGTAAAGGACAAAATATTCTCTAACCATCGAAACTAAACTTTCGTGAGGCATATTTTAAAATATTTAGACTACAACGGTTACACTCACTTGTCCTTCCTCAGGCACAAGTGCTCGCGGCGGCTGTACTTGTGCCAGAGGAAGGACCCACGACGGGCCCGAAACATGTCGCCAATAGCGACTAAAAATTCAAGTGAGTGTAACCGTTGTAGTTGAGACGCATTGAAGATCAACCCATCCCGCAAGTCGTCGACGAATCTTCACTTTCATTTTTAGGTTAGTAGGCATTGGTATTTACATAGAGGCCAATTCGAACGTACTTTTTGAGATCAAAATGTGTGATTTAGTTACCATTCGTGCGTGAATTTTGCTCGTACTTATCCGTTCATGTATTGGCACAAGCAAGACGCACGGGCAAATGAGAAAAAAAATGATATCAATAAATATCATTTTGATGTGCAATGTAAGTTTCAATTAGCCTCCCAGGCCAGGATTGAATGACAGTTTCGTGCCGGTAATTGCTGCTTTATTTGAAATTCATAAGCGCATTTAATATGCCTAAGTACTTGGAAAATAAACTATCTTTATCTTTAGCATTGAATTATTTTGTATGAAAAAATCAAATAAATGATAACGAACTATGCCATTTTATTTCCTTAAATTTACTTATGCTCTGAAGTTAACGGATATTAAAAAAACACCCAGCATAAGGGTCGGTTGCACCAAACCGTTTGACATCGTTAAAAAATTCGCTAAATTTTATTATATGGAAAGTTTCATAGTAAACCAGTCTGCCAAGTGCGGATGGTGCAACTGGCACAATTTGCTAATTTCTATTATAGCGAAAAGACAGCCGGTTGCTTAGGTACCTCTACTTGCGTTCCTGTATTCTCTGTAGGTATTTTTTTATATATTGAGATATGCAATAGTTGTGTTGTAGGGCAGCCGAAATTGTTCCAGATCTCTTTTCCTTTGTTAACAGCTGTCTACGTTTCTGTATTAATGGTCTGGTGCTTTATTTCATGCATGGTATAAAATAATTTATTTTAAATACAGTCAAATACCCAATTAGTACACCTAGCTACAGGCGGCATTCATTATTTGCTAGCGATAACTGCCTATTCATCAACTGGTACCTATATTATCAAATTGAATAGCTCACTGAAACTATTTATGGATTCAAATTGTCTTGTAGGTAATTTAACAAGAACTTGTCTTAGATTATAGCATTTATAGATTTGGGCTTTGTGACGCTCCCTTTAGTTTGTAGTCCTTTGAGACTGCCGCTTTCAAGCTCATTGTAAATATATAGTAGCAAAATAAGCGTTAGGTACGTACTCCATCATAGCAATTTAGATAATTGGAAACTATTTTACAAAGACTTACTCCACATTTTAATTTCGTAAGTAATTGCGAAGTATTGGATTAAGATAATTCTTGCATTAATTAATATTGGATTTGTTTGACTGAAAATAATTGATAACCTATCAGATGACAATAAATTCAAAATTTAAAAATTTATTATGCAAATAGGCCTTAAGGGCTCTTTTACATGTCAATACAACATTTAGGGTCGGCTGCACCAAACCGTCTGTCAACGGTTTACCGTTCGCTAAATTTCATTGTATGGATGAAAATTACATAGCAACATTTATAAATACTACAGCCAATACCTGGGTAAACATTACATTATAATAATAAATAATTACTACAATATAACACAGATGTCTATTCTCTATGGTTAATAATTCATTAAATTTGGTGATGAAAAAGGTCCCCAATGTCAGAGTACTAATACTAATAAGATTTGGAGGTGTAAAATCTCTCCAAGTGTCAAAATGAAATTTATATTAACCCTTAACATGGCAAGAAATGAAATAATGTATCCATCTATCTCTTGGAATGTTTTTAGGGATAGTAATGAATTAAAAAGTACTATATTTGAGAAAAAAAAATTAAAAGCATTCTGAAAGTAGGGTTTTCAGGATGTCTGCTAAAACGGACATTGCCACGAACCTCGATCGAACGATTGATTGCTCCCAAGATTGTCCTAAAAACGGACAACGCTGTCATACAGTTTCAGAAAATAAAAATAAATTAAGTATTACAGGTCAATAAAAGTTAATTTTTTTTAATAACACACTAGTAAATCATTGTAAATAACGTTAATTAGAATATAAAATAAACTTATAAGAAACATAATAATACTGTATTCACTTCATGTGTAAAATTATTTTTTGTTTAGTTCTGTATTACCCACATACAGAATTAAACAAGAAATATAAATTTTAAGGCTAATTATACATGCAAAATAGGCTCACTAAGCTAGTTACACATTACAATTATTATTTTAAGTAACATTACATTACTCAAATGTCCACACCATTTAACACTATGGTGATGGTGTCACAGTCCTTTATGTCTTGCTTGTTTCCTTATTAGACGGACTACTGGAACCTAAGCTGGTGGTAGAGAAACGCCATCTTTTCTATTCAAGTTTAGATATTTATTAATCTCTAACCTTAATTAATTAATGGGCTCTCGCAACATTCTGCACTCAGAGAAAAATCCGGAGACAAGGCTGCAGTTTTACGTTGCGAACGAATTATTGATAAAAACACAAAACTACTTTGGGACATTGACAACCTAGCCTTTGCTAGCGCAGCAACTTTTTTTTTGCGAAACGCAATTATTGCGAAACTAACAATAAAAATGTTGTTAAACTATCAATTTTTCGATGCCTTGTCATAATAGCATAGTTAAAAATGCGAATTTAACATAGTTTGGCTTTGCTCATTGCACAACGTGTGATTTGTGAGTTGTGGTTTTAGCAACTTTGAGGACCTTTGTCAAAATAACAAAAGATAACTCTGCGAAATCTTCACAGTTAAAGTTTGTGCGGTTCGCAATGTTCGCCGACACATTGTTTTTTACTTTGTGACAATAGCAGCTTCAAGAGCCTTTGTCAAAATAACAAAACAGAACTCTGCGGAATCTACACGGCTAAAGTTTGGGGGTTGACAGTGTTCACAACCACATTGATTTATACCTTGTGATGTTAGCAAATTTGAGGACCTTTGTCAAAATAACAAAGAATAACTCTGCGAAATCTTCACAGTAAAGTTTTGTGAGGTTCGCAATGTTGGCCGCCACATTGTTTTTTACTTTGTGACATTACCAATTTCAAGAGCCTTTGTCAATATAACAAAATAGAACTCTGCGGAATCTACACGGCTAAAGTTTGGGGGTTGACAGTGTTCACAACCACATTGATTTAAACCTTGTAATGTTAGCAACTTTGAGGACCCTTGTCAAAATAACAAAGAATAACTCTGTGAAATCTTCACAGTTAAGTTTTGTGCGGTTCGCAATGTTGGCCGCGACATTGTTTTTTACTTTGTGACATTAGCAACTTCAAGAGCCTTTGCCAAAATAACAAAATAGAACTCTGCTGAATCTACACGGCTAAAGTTTGGGGGTTGACAGTGTTCACAACCACATTGATTTAAACCTTGTAATGTTAGCAACTTTGAGGACCTTTGTCAAAATAACAAAGAATAACTCTGCGAAATTTTCACAGTTAAGTTTTGTGCTATTCGCAATGTTGGCCGCCACATTGTTTTTTACTTTGTGACATTGCCAATTTTAAGCGCCTTTGTCAAAATAACAAAATAGAACTCTGCGGAATCTACACGGATAAAGTTTGAGGGTTGACAGTGTTCACAACCACATTGATTTAAACCTTGTAATGTTAGCAACTTTGAGGACCCTTGTCAAAATAACAAAGAATAACTCTGTGAAATCTTCACAGTTAAGTTTTGTGCGGTTCGCAATGTTGGCCGCGACATTGTTTTTTACTTTGAGACATTAGCAACTTCAAGAGCCTTTGCCAAAATAACAAAATAGAACTCTGCTGAATCTACACGGCTAAAGTTTGGGGGTTGACAGTGTTCACAACCACATTGATTTAAACCTTGTAATGTTAGCAACTTTGAGGACCTTTGTCAAAATAACAAAGAATAACTCTGCGAAATTTTCACAGTTAAGTTTTGTGCGGTTCGCAATGTTGGCCGCCACATTGTTTTTTACTTTGTGACATTACCAATTTTAAGCGCCTTTGTCAAAATAACAAAATAGAACTCTGCGGAATCTACACGGATAAAGTTTGAGGGTTGACAGTGTTCACAACCACATTGATTTAAACCTTGTAATGTTAGCAACTTTGAGGACCCTTGTCAAAATAACAAAGAATAACTCTGTGAAATCTTCACAGTTAAGTTTTGTGCGGTTCGCAATGTTGGCCGCGACATTGTTTTTTACTTTGAGACATTAGCAACTTCAAGAGCCTTTGCCAAAATAACAAAATAGAACTCTGCTGAATCTACACGGCTAAAGTTTGGGGGTTGACAGTGTTCACAACCACATTGATTTAAACCTTGTAATGTTAGCAACTTTGAGGACCTTTGTCAAAATAACAAAGAATAACTCTGCGAAATTTTCACAGTTAAGTTTTGTGCGGTTCGCAATGTTGGCCGCCACATTGTTTTTTACTTTGTGACATTACCAATTTTAAGCGCCTTTGTCAAAATAACAAAATAGAACTCTGCGGAATCTACACGGATAAAGTTTGAGGGTTGACAGTGTTCACAACCACATTGATTTAAACCTTGTAATGTTAGCAACTTTGAGGACCTTTGTCAAAATAACAAAGAATAACTCTGCGAAATCTTCACAGTTAAGTTTTGTGCGGTTCGCAATGTTGGCCGCCACATTGTTTTTTACTTTGTGATATTAGCAACTTCAAGAGCTTTTGTCAAAATAACAAAATAGAACTCTGCGGAATCTACACGGCTAAAGTTTGGAGGTTGACAGTGTTCACAACCACATTGATTAATACCTTGTGATTTTAGCAACTTTGAGAGAGCCTTTGTCAAAATCACAAAAGAGAACTCTTAACTACAAATTTTAAGTTGATTTACAATGTTTGCAGGTGTTACAAGGGTAAATAATCCAATAATAGGTTTTTGTTTTAACCTTTTCACCGCCAAAGACGGAAAATCACGTCAGCGGAAAGTCGTACCACTGACGCCACGACATTTGCTCCTATTAGAAAACCATACATTTGGTTTATTGCTTGGCGTCTGGTCTGAGTCACGTCGAATTACTTCGCTGCTTGGCGTTGAAACGGTTAAGACATATTAAATATACTAGCTGTTGCCCGCGACTTCGTACGCGTGGATTTGTATGTTGGTGGTTATATATTTTAAATGAGCATAGAACATTATGCAGCAAAAGATATCAGTAGGGACGGTAAATCATTTGTTAATAATTATACAGCGCATGAAATTTGTCTTTCACAAAGTACAAAGTTTCAAGCCCCTAGCTGAAAAAAATTGTTCGCGATATAAACCCTCTCAACACTCAGATTTTCAAGTCCACTATTTAAAAAAAATGTTCGCTCCCACTGCAAACTTTATTAATACAAACTTTTCAAACACGGTGCAATCAGTTTTCGTCTATTTTAATATAATGCCCTTTTACCAAGTTTCATGTTCCTAGCTAAAACGAAAACTTGTACTACATATAAACTTATATACATCCCCTTTTTAACACCCTTAAGGGTAGAATTATTAAGAACGTTGAAATAACCTTTTTTGTAATATTATACAATGCCTTTCTGAGAAATTTCAATAAGCATTTGTAATGAATTCAAACTTTCAACCCCTTTTTAACTCTTTTAAGGGATGAATATTTAAAAACGCTTAAATTACTTTTCTTGTATTCTAATAATATGCCTTCATACAAAGACTTCTTAGTCCTGTACTCAAAAAAAGGTTTGATCTCCATACAAACTATCAAATAGGGCTTACAAGTTACAAGGGAAGCTTACAAGTTTCCACACATTTTTTTTTTTCGTGGTTGGGTAGATAATGTGTTTGTGTTCCAAAAATTGGTAATTTCTAGAAAAAGGCTTCGTTTTTGGGACATGGTGTTGTATAACTTTTTAATGTGGAATTTAACAAGCTTTCGTTTCGCTATACACAGTATTCACATTAAACCCAGATATTCCGAGAAAAAAAGAAAAACCAAAAAAGACTTATACTTTTCAAGATGGCGTTTGATCCCCGTGGACCCGAAGCTCCAATTTTATGACACGCAAACAGGGATCCCTGAAATTGTAGGTGTCAAATTTCATTACTGTCACTATTATTTAAACCCCATTTAAGACCTAAAATCTGTTTTTGTAGTCACATTTTTAAGTTTTACACATTTTTCCTCCACTTATTTTAGTAAATTTGTATTGCATAGCACTCGTGTACTAATTATGGATCTACTGATGTCTATTTGATTGAAATCCACTCAATAGTTTAGGCGCTAGAAGTAAAAATATGATTTACTATTCGGCGGCTATTCAAGGCGGCTGTATTAATTTTGTCTGAGTCGTAGCACGGTACGCTTATCACCATGCCTGTCACGTTCTAACAAGTATGTGAGTGCGAAAGTGACGGACTTAGTGATAGGGGAAACCATGCTGCGCGGGCTCTAGATTTAGCGACAGCGTCAGTGACAACGTCATGCTCGCGGCCCGCCAGCGCCGCGCTCACAACCCGCCCGCACCGATCTCTCTAGATAAGCAATTATTACCTAAAATAGTTTTTAATCTAACTGCTCTTTGAATCTGTCAAATGCTCACACATAATAAATTATAACCTTCTGTACGTACTACGTGCTGCCCGCACAGCATGGTTTCCCCTATCACTAAGTCCGTCACTTTCGCACTCACATACTTGTTAGAACGTGACAGGCATGGTGATAAGCGTACCGTGCTATGACTCCACTCTCCAGGTTTGCAGTTTTTTATAAGGAACAACGTACTTAATTATTATTATTTGTACTTAGTACCTACTTACTAATGCCTTTACCCTAAAAACGGAATTCTAAGAAAGGTATTTGATTGCTCAAGTCGCAATGTTAGAATTGCGGAATTTACAAGGGAAAAATTTCTCAAGTTAATAATTTCACAACTTTTACATTGCGAAATAATATAAGCATTGCTAGAAACACAATGTTAACTTTGTTAAAATAGTGATGTTGACTAGTCCTTTGCAAAATTGACAAAAGAATCGTTCATTTCGCTGGCAACATTCGTACGGTTAGGATGCGTGACAAATCGCTAACAACGGAACGTATTTATTTAGTGATTATTATTGTCTTTTCAAACAACGAACCGTTCACGTTGTTAAAAATATAAGGAAATAGTTTCTTTAAAGTTAAGACAGTTATAGGTAAATAGTAAATATAAAGGATGGACGACTTAAGTGTGTTTCTGTTCAACTGTGATTTGATACACCTTTTTGGATCGCTAAACGGTAAGTTATAATTTGTATTTACATAGTTCTAACTAGTTACTATTGTAGTTAATGTAATGTGACTGTCGTTGCTAATCGATATTTGTTTCATCCTAATAAACTATTCGAAGTCGAAGATTTCTTAAATCGAATTTAAAACAATTATTTTTAGGTTATTTTTGAATTGCAATGTTGGACCATTTTTTTTTACACGACTGCCCAAATAAAGCAATGTATTGTTGTAGACATTATAGCTCCATCGAAATGGCCATTTACTTCTTATTTTTCTTGAAATCATGGAAAATACACGTTGCAATGAAATTATGGCACTTTGAAGCCCCATGGACAAATATATCTGCAAAAATATTGCCGGCATTGTTACCGCCATGACAGTGCAGTGTAGTGGGTTAAATTTATGCAATATGCAGTACTTATTATTTATCTCTATGCTTATAGATCAGGGCGCGGATCTCGATTTTTTATTGAACGCAAACGACCATGAGTTGTCGTTATTGGTCCCGGCAGCAGTTCAAAAAGGGAAACTGCGTATGGCGTTAGACCGTGAGAGAGAACGCGTGAGCAGTTTCATTTTTTCGTATACCTACTTGATTCAAAATTTAGATGTTTTCATTACTTTGAATCAATTTTTAACCGACTTCAAAAAAGGAGGAGGTTATCAATTCGACCGTTTTTTTTTTTGTATGTATGTTACGTCATAACTCCGTCATTGGTGAACCGATTTGGAAAATTGTTTTTTTTGTTTGAATGTGTATAGTCCCAAGTTGGTCCCGTTTTTGTCAAAACCCAGTTTTGATGATGGGATCCATGAGGAATCCAGGGAAAAATTCTTGAATCTTATAGGCATACATATAGCGATTTTTGTATTTTCATTAATGAATCTAGTATTCACGTTCAGAAAAACTGACATTTAATGAAGTGGAACTGCTGATGATGATCAAAACGAAACTCTTTAACGATGCATAGTTCACTTTGACGATTTGTCCTCTTCGTTATGTTTACTAAGCCAGTAAGATTTATAAAGAATTTTTTATCAAGGTTAAGTCTGATGATGGAGATACAGCGACTTTTGTATTTTCATCAATAAACTAAGCATTAACAATTAAATAGTGCCATTTGATAAATAAATAAAAATAAATAAAATAATGTGAATGGGCATTATGGTTAAATTAATCACTCCTAATTTTATTTTATAGAGAGGAGTTACAAAAGATCCGAGGGATGTAGATGTACAGCAAGTTATAGCTCCAATTAAAAAGCAAGACTCCTTTGTGATTCCATCAAGTAGCCAAAAATCTAGTACATCCTCTGTTGTTACAACATCAACTGAATTATTGGTAATTATAATAATATTTATCTTTACTCTGTATTTAAGGTGGATCATGTTTTTGTTATGCAGAGGGAGTCAACTGTCTGTTCAATCCCCGGTCAGGGCAAATATTTGTGTGATAAACACGAGTATTTGTTCCTGAGTCTTAGGTGTTTTCTATGTATTAAACTATATAAGTATTTATATCGTCACTAGTACCCATATTACAAGTAGGCCAGGAAATAAATACATTTCACAGAATAATTATATTAAGGTACATTATTATTTTGGGTCAAATTATTTCAACTTATTTTAATACGAATTACTCCGACTAATTTATAATACATTTAATTATAATCATATATTTTTAGGGTTCCGTACCCAAAGGGTAAAAACGGGACCCTATTACTAAGACTCCGCTGTCCGTCTGTCTGTCTGTCACTAGGCTGTATCTCATGAACCGTGATAGCCAGACAGTTGTCATTTTCACAGATGATGTATTTCTGTTGCCGCTATAACAACAAATACTATAAAGTACGGAACCCTCGGTGCTCGAGTCCGACTCGCAATTGGCCGGTTTTTTACTATCCAAAAGATTAAAAGTGTAAGCTATTTCTATCATATGTAGTCAATATGAATGTTTTGTTTTTAAGTCTAAAATAAATAAATAACGTTTAGTTTGGGACTAGGTTGATTTTCTGAATAAGATTGTCTCCAAATATTTATTTTATGTATTTATTTTATGTAAATATTATGATTGTGCCCAAATAGTAAATACCCACATGACGTGACTTCTAGTTCTTTAGTAACTTAGTGCTTACTTGATTTTCAGGAATGGGACATCAATTGTGACGATTTACAGTTTATAGATGCAAGCAAACTCATAGGGGCTATAACTGGCGGAAATCTTAAACAAATTTTAGAGACATCCAGTATTGGGAAACCTCTAATCAATAAAAAGGTATTATCGTCTAGTGACCGAAAGATACTGACGGCCCTTATTGTTGAGGCTGAGGTGCGGAAATTGAAAGAAAACACTGACCCAATACGAAAAGAAACCTGGGATACGTGGACATCAGAAATTATAAAGCTTTTCCCAGGTGAAACAAAGGGGGTATATTATAATCCTTTTCGTCTTGTTGATGGAAAAGCTATCCAGGCCAGTGGCCTGATAGTGAACCGATTAATAACAGTACGCAGAAAATTAAATGCAGAAATCCGCAGCCGCAGCAGAAGTCGTAACAGCAGTAATAGCGACAAGAGCAGCGACAGCAGCGGAGACCAAAACAAGAGAAAAAAATCTGCTGTCAAATCTTCTAATGCACGGGTTAGACCTTTTCCTGACACCTTTCAAACAATAAGTACCAATCAAGACTCTGAAAAAGATACCGTGCAGTGGTTGAAGCACTCTTCTTCACCGAGAGAATTGGTAGAAACAAAATGGAACAGTTGTCTACATGAACGCATGGCTGCACTGCAAGAAGGCGACCATGTTAGTTATTTGAGCATCTTCCCAGCACTGCAATGTCCTTGGGGCTATGAATTGGTGAGTCAATGATAATACTAATCAATCAAGTGTCTTCATGCCAGACTTCATGACATCACCAGGCAGAAGTCATCAATTTGTGTTAAGTTATTTTTATACCCAACTGCAGAAAGGAGGTTAAGTTTTTCAAGCGTATGTATGTATGTATCTTTAATTATTTGGCACGCTCTACTGCCTAAACCATTTAGCGGAGTTTAACATATGAGGTGTCATTACATTTGTCTCAGTTTTGCGAGTAAATCCATACTAATATTATAAATGCGAAAGTGTGTCTATCTGTGGCGGGTGGAGTCGCGGGCTAGTAGATTATATTATTATTATGCAGTCGGGTTATTGATTTTCATTTTAAATACTCATATATACACTAGCAACATTTCTCGTTGTATGATTATGAATGATGATTGATGACTAGCAACATTTTTGATTTTGTGAAAGAGCTTTTAAGCTCTAATTGAATAACAAATGTTTGATTTCTGTTTATTTTCAGCTGGCCAGTGACTTTGACAAAATATACCCTGAAATAGAAGGAAAGTTCGAAGAAAATTTCCCGGTAGTGAAAGGTCGCCTGCTATCATTACTAGATGAGAAGGCTCAACAGCTAACACGACCTGACACTTCTATTCAAACTGTTTTGGATCTTGCAACTTGTAAGTTATATTATCGTTTTTTTGTCAAATAGTGTCTTTATTGCCTCTATATGTAAATACAGTATGTACAGTGAGCTTCGAAATTGCATACACTGTACATACTAGGGTGGCTCTAAAAAACCTTTTGTTTTATTTTGTTACACTCATTTTGCTGAAAAAATATTCCCAATTTTGTAACTTTAACTACAAGAGGATGCGTATTTATTATTTAGATTTTTATTTATGTATCTGTTTACACACCATTTGAATATTTGATTTATAAGTTTTGAAGTAAAAAAAAAAAACAATTTCATTTCTATTTTTTGTAATTTTTCAAAAGGTAGATTTTTTTAAATTCACCTAAAAATTCATAAAAATTTGAAATAAAAATGTTTTTTTACTTAATAACTTATAAATCACATTTTCAAATTATGGGAATAAAAATTGTAGTTGAGATAAAGTTGTGATTGATCAACAAAATAAGGGGGTAGAGCTTGAATTTTTCCCATACACACGTGAACCACCCTGGTACATACGTTTTATTTGTTCAGCCATATAGATTATATAGAAGTAAGTACCTAAGCATAACGTTCAAGTTCTTGCAAGGGGCTCGAGTTTGTTAATATTCTTACTCCCGGAGTAACACAGAATCACACTTGCGAAGAAAAAACTAAATTTTATGCGAAAAAATTCTTAAATACGGTGACATTTCAAACATTCGTCCGCCATATTGTGATTTTTTGCCAAGTTAGGCATCTAAGGCACATACCCATCCGGCATTCAGCCACGATTGAAAATTGAGTAAGAATATTATTTTGAACAGCTATTAAATTAATTAACCGAAATATCTAATTATAAACGTCAGTATTTTAAAAGTAAAACTCATGTATACCTACTTGGTTCATATTAAGTAGTAATAGTAGTAGTTATGACATAATAAAAAAAAAGCTGTAACTCCCTAGAGAGTTACACCTTTTTTTCACAATCCATAACTCCTGCGGGAACAATATAGGCCTTTGTCCTTTAGTACACCTGCATGATATTAGATCTTTTTCGAGCAAGTGTGATGAAAATAACATATTATATACAGGGTAGATTTTTTTAACGACACCTGTAGGCCGAGCACATGATTGACGCGACAGTATCTCGCCGCGAGATAGACTACCCGTCTTTTACTAACTGTATGAATTTAAAGGCGACGGGTAGTCTATGTCGCGGCGAGATACTCTCGCGCCAATCATGTGCTAGCCCGGCTGGAAGTGAAGTAGGTACTATAGATAGAGGAGATGACGAATTTTACTCAATAGAAACTTTACCTTAAGTAACCGTTAACCATACTAAGTATTAATTATTTTTGCAGCGGGGGAGGAACAAGCGAATGTTGCGACTTTTCTGGCAGTTCCCCTGTTGCTGAAACAAATGCACACTGTTCCCGTGAAAGGAGTCAGAAAACCCTGGAACCCGTCTAGATTAGAAGTAAGCAACGCGTTTTTAAGCTTGGTGCCATCTACATCGGACCTTCAAAGCCACTTCAGTGAACGGAAGGCCACATTGCAGGAAAAAAAATTGCCTGTTCTTCCATATTTGGTTGCTGTTGGGGCTTGCTGGCAGGATGTTACGCAGTATGATTTAATAATCTCTGAAGACATCAGGTACACGTTTCCCAGCATTTGTAAAGCTGTTTCAAATACTTTTAAGATTCTATGGGCATTAGACTTACCATATTCAAAAGATTGTGCCCCAGTCTGGATGTTTATCCAAAGAAGTATATATGTAATGAAGAGCAAGTTTGACACTGAAGGCACTCCTATGCTAGATTTGCTTGCTTCTGTTTCTAACAGGCACGATGGTGCTGTGTGCAATATGTAAAAGGTCTTTTGTCCAAATGAAGCAATTTAAAACCCATTTTACATTTTATCATCCAGGTAAATGTTATATTTGTCCAAACATGGATTGTGGGAGAACTTATCAACTCTACAATTCATTTAGGCGTCATTATTTGAAAGAACATTCAGATTCTTCTATGTTACAACAGGCTTCAAGTGTACAGGATTTTGCTATTGGACAAGAGACCTCTCCCGTGAATAATGATCCATTACATAATGTGTGTAGCGCAACCGAGTTTCAAATTAAAGAAAATAATAGTACTATACAGAGTGATAGCAAACACAACACACCGCCGCTAAGCGACAGTTTAGGTCAACTTTTCTCATCCCTGTATAGTAATCCCCATTTGCCGAACAATGTGCTAGATACAGTTTATAGCGGTATTCACAACATGTTCACTATGTCAATCAGACCTCTGTTACCAGTAACTTCTAGCTCTGCCGTAGCAAAACTGACAACCGATCTAGAGATGTTTAGTTCAACTTATAAACGACATCAGTTCTTTGAAAGTAAGGGTACTTTAGTTAATCCTGAGCCTTATACTGTAGGGCGACGATTTGATTACGTAAAAAAAAAAGGTAAAACTTATTACCAAGCAGTAGAGTGCATAGCCCATAAAATACCTATTAGAGATGTGTTGCACAAATTTTTTTCGTTGCCTAACATACTTCATGAGACCATCGATGCTATGAAAAAACTGATGGCTCATGACACGTCAAACAGTATAGAGCATTATATGCATGGTTCATTTTGGAGACAGAAAAATCATGGAGATAAGATAGTCATGCCCATATTTTTGCAAATTGACGATTTCGAGACTTTGAACCCTTTGGGTAGTCATAGTGGTGTGCACAAACTAGGAGCCGCATACATTTCTCTTCCTTGCCTGCCGTACTATTGTGCCTCTCTGTTAGGTAACATATTTTTAGTCTTACTCTATCATTCCACTGACAGAGTGGAATTTGGGAATCGTATAATATTTCAGCCCCTGATTGACCAGTTTAATGATTTATTTAAGCATGGAATAGTTTTTGATTTGCCAGATTTCAAGGGCACAATTTACTTTGAGTTGTCATTAATTTTAGGAGATAATTTAGGCTTGCATAGTGTTTTAGGATTTGTTGAGAGTTTTTCAAGCAATTTTCCTTGCAGAACATGCAAAGTAGAGAAAAAAGTCATGGCTAATCAGGTTTATGAAGATGAATCTCTCTTAAGGACCGAGTCAAATTACCAGGATGATTTAAAAACGAATAATTCATCTCTGACAGGCGTCAAAGAAAAATGTATATGGCTCGACATAGAAAATTTTAATTTATTTTCGCAAATGGGTTTTGATGTAATGCATGACATGCACGAAGGCTGTGCCAAATACGTCATGTGCTCTTTACTTGTGGTTTTTGTAGACAAAATGAAATATCTTACAATTGATATTGTTAATAACAAAATTTCCTCATTTCAATACGGTCCCGATAAAAAAGATAAGCCCGTCACGCTGGCCATGTCCAATTTACGAAAAGGCAATATACGTTTAAATGCTGCCGAAATGAGCACATTTTGCAAGTATTTTGGTGTAATGTTTGGTGATTTCATTCCAAGACATAATAAATATTGGCAACTGTATATTCAATTAATGACTGTTTTAGATTTTATTATGTCACCCCGTTTTGTATCTGAGCAAATAGACTATTTTAAGTATATGATCGCTGACTTTTGCGAAATGTACATCACACTGTTTAACCAAAGTCTTAAGCCTAAATTTCACAATTTACTGCACTATCATTCGGCAATGTTACGTTTTGGTCCCTTGAGATTTCTGTCTTCAATGCGCTACGAAGCTAAACATCGCTTCAACAAGTTAGCTGCAAAATCAACAAATAACCGAATTAACATGACACTGACAGTAGCTCGAAAGCATCAGTTGATGTTAAATGACATATTCTTGAAAGAAACTATTCGTTCGCCTCTTTCGTTTGGGGGCCAAGCAGAAGTACCAGTTAGTGAATGTAAACAGATTTTAGATCAAATGCAATGGTCAGATATTACAAAATTATATAAAGTGAGTTGGGCGGCAAAGTGTTCCGAGCGCTACCAAGTAAATTCTGTAATAGTTACTGCTATTAATGAAGAAAACATTTATTTTTCCAAAATTGATGACATATATGTTGATGGAGTGTCTAAGATTAGTTTCAAGGCTAAGCCTTTACAAACAATTGGTTTTGATAATCATTACCATGCTTATAATGTACTGGACTCATTACAATCATCACACATATACATTGATCAAGACACCATGCAGTATCCGTTTTTGTGCAACTGTGTAGTCATTGGGCATAACATTAATCTTCCTGAGTATCATATCGTACTCAGTAAACCGATTTAATTAACCCAACTAGAGTAAGATTTAATAATTTGTAGTAATAGTAAGTATGATTACAATTACTTATGCAGGTATAATGCATACCCTAACTCAGTTTAGTAAATTAAGTTCAAAAGGGCCGTGGAACATTACAGTGTTAACAATTCCTATTTTAAACATATTTTTGTTCGTATTTTATTTTACAGGAAGTAATCAAATGTTATATTACGGTAAATATGTAATGATTATTGATGGGAATAGCCCTCATTATGAAAACAGTTTTGTTCATGCAGTGATAATATGCTAATAACCCAAAAAAAAATAAAAAATCTGCGGATATAATTCGTGGTTTGGAAAATCCCCCCCCCTACACCCTCGAGGACTTTTAGTATGTTTATCTGGACACCACAAGGTATAAATAACTATACCAATTTTCAAAACAACACGAATTATTTCTGCTGATTGATATTTTCGGCTTAATTTGACGTGGCTATAAGTTTAGTTTCTATTTAAACGATATGTAACTACAGTTGTGGCCCTAAGCGCCACTTGCACCATCCTACTAACTAATGAGGGGTTAACCGGTTAACCCCTCATTAGTTAGTAGGATGGTGCAAGTGGCGCTAGATTGTTGTGTTAGGAAACACCTTGCATGTAAGTAGTGACCTGATGTATGAATAGCGTTGTCACTATAATATTGACAGTAAGGTACAGAACTGCACGGGGTGGGTCACGTTATACTGTTGTTGGTTATTACCAGTACTTAGGTTAGGTTAGGTTAGGTTAACAGCAGGTAGATATATCGTCGGGTGATAAGCAAAAGTCACTAAGTACCACCACAAGTTCATAGCCATAGTGAACCGTAATATTATGCGAATAAGGTTGATTTTTGTTTAATTATTTTTCAGTAGTTAGTGAGTTTTGCTTGTTACCTGACGGTATGCTAATTATTATTATTTGTTCACATTTAGCGGGTTCGATTCCCGGATCAGCCAGGCGATTTTTCTTAATTATTTGCAATTCGTATTGTTTTGAAATAAAAATGAAAGGAAGCTATTTTTACTTCTACTCGTCAAATATATGGTCATACTTCTAATCCATTCGCATCCATTTAACTTTGAAATAGTAGGTACAGTCAGCTTCAAATAGCCAGCCAAAGTCGCCAAATATGTCGCAACACACCTTTCTTGCCATGGGAATAAGGTTGTGTTTCGATATATTTGGCGAGTTGTCACCAAATATTTGACGAGTGGAAGTAAAAATAGCTTCATTTCTATATTTATTTAAAAACAATACGAACTACATTCAAAGAATTTGAAAAAAGTCGCCTGGCTGATCCGGGAATCGAACCCGCTTTTTTAGTACTTCTAAAGCGGGTTCGATTCCCGGATCCCGCTGACGGTACTTCTGTATAGTGGCTAGAGGGTAAATAGTATTTAAATAGGTATTTTAGTGTTGAATAATAATCACTTTTATATTCGACTCCGTATATTAAAATAACCAGTTAACTGTACAATGGTTCAGGCGGGACTGGCGTCCCGTTGATCCGTTCCTACGGATATGGGTTTTGGCTAATCAGATCAAATCGCGGTGCACGCGCGCTTGAATATGAGCTGACATAGCTTAACTGTTACTATACCGCTAAATGTGAAAAACAAAAAAAACCTTTCAATTTTACTGTACCGATCGAAAGGCTCAATCAAAGGGTTCTTCAAAATAACATAGCATCTTAAATAAATGTATGTAATTAAGCCTTCCGATCGGTACAGTAAATTGCAGGTCTTTCTTTCATTTAGCGGGTTCAATTCCCATTTTCGAAACACCGAGTGTTTGTTTTTGATTTACATATTAGTAAATAGTTGATTTTTCACTGGAAACTTTTAGTTTCCCATTATTATCTACATTATTTGTATTTTAGTGGGCAACATTTTTTTCTATTCTTACGGACCTGCAAACGTTTTTTAATAATAAAAGTTAGTTTTATAAATATTGTTGTATTTTTTCAGGTAGCTATTGTCGTTCGCGACTTTTGGCATTGCTAGTTCTGCAATGTTGAACGTAAACATTGCTATCCCCGCGATATTCCACTGCGGAGCTAGCAACGTCAGCATTGCTATCCCCGCAATATTCCACTGCGGAGCTAGCAACGTCTGAATTGCTATCCCCGCAATATTCCACTGCGGAGCTAGCAACGTCAGCATTGCTATCCCCGCAATATTCCACTGCGGAGCTAGCAACGTCAGCATTGCTATCCCCGCAATATTCCACTGCGGAGCTAGCAACGTTAGCATTGCTATCCCCGCAAAATTCCTCTGCGGAGCTAGCAACGTCAGCATTGCTATCCCCGCAATATTCCTCTGTGGAGCTAGCAATGTCAGCATTGCTATCCCCGCAATATTCCTCTGCGGAGCTAGCAACGTCAGCATTGCTATCCCCGCAATATTCCTCTGCGGAGCTAGCAATGTCAGCATTGCTATCCCCGCAATATTCCTCTGCGGAGCTAGCAATGTCAGCATTGCTATCCCCGCAATATTCCACTGCGGAACTAGCAACGTCAGCATTGCTATCCCCGAAATATTCCTCTGCGGAGCTAGCAACGTCAGCATTGCTATCCCCGCAATATTCCACTGCGGAACTAGCAACGTCAGCATTGCTATCCCCGCAATATTCCACTGCGGAGCTAGCAAAGTCAGTATTGCTATCCCCGCAATATTCCACTGCGGAGCTAGCAACGTCAGCATTGCTATCCCCGCAATATTCCTCTGCGGAGCTATCAACGTCAGCATTGCTATCCCCGCAATATTTCACTGCGGAACTAGCAACGTCAACATTGCTGTCCCCGCAATATTCTACTGCGGAACTAGCAGCGTCAGAATTGCTATCCCCGCAACATTCCACTGCGGAGTTAGCAACGTCAGTATTGCTATCCCCGCAATATTCCACTGCGGAGTTAGCAACGTCAGCATTGCTATCCCCGCAATATTCCACTGCGGAACTAGCAACGTCAACATTGCTGTCCCCGCAATATTCTACTGCGGAACTAGCAGCGTCAGAATTGCTATCCCCGCAATATTCCACTGCGGAGCTAGCAAAGTCAGTATTGCTATCCCCGCAATATTCCACTGCGGAGTTAGCAACGTCAGTATTGCTATCCCCGCAATATTCCATTGCGGAGTTAGCAACGTCAGCATTGCTATCCCCGCAATATTACACTGCGGAGCTAGCAACGTCAGCATTGCTATAACCACAATATTACACTGCGGAGCTAGCAACATTAACATTGCTATCCCCGCAATATTATTCTGCTGAGCTAACAATATCAACATTGATGACTTCTCTATTCCGTCTTTCAACTTTGCTAAAACTACGACTTCAAAGTAGTTTATATAACGAAGTTCACTTGATAAAACCACAAAATAAAAATTGCTAAAATAGCTATGTTCGGAATAGGCATCAAAGAAAAATTGTTAAAAACTAAATTTGTTAAATTAACAATGTTCATATTGCAATGTAAAGATTTGCTAAATTAGCAATGTTATAAATCACAACTTTTACTATGTATTATTGTCAACGTTATTTCACAATGTCGACATTGCTGAATATTCACAAAGTTAAAATTGCAAAATAGGAGCAGACAGAGTCAAATTGCGAGAAATGTTACGTTGTGAAATTAGCTATATGATTTTTCACAAAGTTGAAATTGCGAAATAGGAGCCGACAGAGTAAAATTGTGAAAAATTCGACTTTGTGAAATTCGCTATGTGCTTTTTCACAAAGTTAACGCTTTCGCTTTGTCATTTACGCAATTTTTTTTCGCAAAATTAAGCTTGCTGCGCCCGCAATTTGACTCTGTCGGCTCCTATTTAGCAACGTTTTTTTGTTATTTTCACAATAGTTTTCTCTGAGTGTGGGAATTATATCTACAATTACAGTAAACATACAAAACACCCAGTATGTTTTCCGAAATTATTTTCTCAAGGAAATCTTTAAATTAATTTTTAACAAGCAGAAACGTCTGCGAACGATGCTATTTAAAAGTGGAAAAATTGCTGCCTTGGGTGAGACTTGAACTCACGTCCTCCAGCGCTCTGCCAACTGAGCCACCAAGACCTCATCCATAGTCAGCAAATCTGCCCACTATGTAAAAAATCTCCTTTTTTAAGTAGGT
Organism: Cydia strobilella; assembly: GCF_947568885.1. Lineage (NCBI taxonomy): Eukaryota > Metazoa > Arthropoda > Insecta > Lepidoptera > Tortricidae > Cydia > Cydia strobilella. Next base: position 17,723,434 of record NC_086042.1, on the reverse strand, counting down.
ATTTAAAGCCCTCTTCTTTTTTCTGTTAGTCTTTGAAACTAGTCGTAGTAGTAATTGAAACTAATCATTATTCAAATCAGACGAAACAAATAAATATAGTCGATTGTGCTGACAGCCGTCAGGTGAGAACAAAAGATTTCTTTTTTAAATAATGGATCAAAAATAGAATTTTTTCTTCCAACAATATTAGAAAACCATTCGAAGAGCGAAAAAATGCCAAGTAAATTTACTTATTGGAATTCAGCACCTGCACGACAAGGGACTATTATGAAAACAGTTATGTTAGTGTGATTTTCACTTGTCACTATCAATCAAACATTAATGAAATTGTATAGAGTTCTATTGTATTGTATTGTGTCTAATTTATATTTATTTTGTGAAACAAACCTTAAGTCTTGATGATGCAGGTATTCGTACCTAACTAATTAATACTATTTTATGACTATTTGGCATCTTATCTGTGTTTTGTGATGTGTTTGTGTGCTTTAGATAAGTCACTACTTATTACAAAGTGCCAGATATATGAATATACTCGTAATAGTAAATGAAATAACAAATCTGTTTCCTTAAATAAATAAATAAATGTAAATTAAATAATGAATTCTAACTTGCACACCGTTTATTACTAAATCAATGAATGAAGAACCGGCCAAGAGCATGTCAGGCCATGCGCAGTGTAGGGTTCCGTAGTTACCCGTCCATAACAATACAAGCTACCTTGAACAGGGACTCATCATCATTCGCTTGCCCTTATTCCATTGAGTTGGGGTCGGCGCAGCATGTCTTTTTCTTCCATACCTCTCGTCTCTCAGGCGTCTCTCTGTCACTTTTTAACATATTTTCATGCTATGTGACATGAGATTTTTCCTCTATAGTTGTTGCATTCCTGTACAGTCAAGGGCATAAATATATATACATTCCCAAAGTTTCAAAAATATGTGTACGCTCTTACACCTTAGATAATAAAGTCGTGTACACATATTTTTGAGCTATTTGTCGGTATCGATATTTTTGCCTTCGACTGTACATTCCCTTTGTTTTTAAAAATGGGCACCAGCAAACTTGAACGAGGACTATTAGTGGGTATTATGTACAGTCAACTATCAAGATTTGATTTGATTGATTTACATAGAACCTTGTCGCTTTAACTATTAGATACATGCCTACAGCACTGTCGTAGAAGATAAACAAATTTATTCATTATGATTATGATATGATTCTATAGTGGCCTAGGAATCAAACTGGTTGATAGATGTCCATAAAAGGAGTACCTTCGCAGCTATGGATGGTATAGAAAGGATGCCAATCTCTTATGGCAGAATTGTTGCAAAAGTGACCGCTTTCAGCTTTAAATAATAGTTCCTAATCTCTCCGGTGGCGCTAGTTAGGCTCTGGGACATGAGTATAACATGAACCGTATAAGGCAACAAATAACCCGACCAAATTACGTAGGTTGTTTTTGGTAGTATTTCGGTGTATGGTGGCGCCGCCTAATTACTGTTTTTTGATGGACACTTTTCATACATAGAGATTTGGCTCCTTTATATAGTCTCCATGTTCGCAGCGTTTGTTTTGTATGTCTTTTTACGGTTGGGAGACTTTTTTTGCGAAAACTCAAAGAAGTCTTTAGTCTTTACTAAGTAAGTAAGTAAGCAAGCAAGTAAATAGTAGTTTTAGTCTATCAAAAAATAGTTTTTGAAGAGGGTTTATTCATTTTGAAAGACCTATCCGACGACACCCCTCACCATAGTTAAAGCGAAAAAAAAAGTATACTTTGGAAATTCGATATCTGAGTCTTTGTGAATGGAAATATATTGAATGTCCTGATGCCTAGATCAAGTAAGAAAAATTTTGGTGTCTTGTAAATGCAAACAAATATGCATACGCACCGCACAGTGTCCATATAAAAGGGTTCGTTTCTAAATCGGTCATACTCATTACCAGCATATAATTACACTAAAATTGTTAATTAAGAGATAGGATGTACCGGTACATAGGCACTTAATTGAGTTAAATACAAGAGTTCCAAAAATGTCTATGAAAACATATACATGTAACTGTTGATAAATACATCTATTTGCTTAATCGTTATTTTTAATTTAAAGATGTGTCAAAAGCAAAACCGGTAGTTCGTAAAAGCTGTATAACTAAATATTCAGACAGTTTCATAGTTCTAAGAACATGAGTAATAGGGAGCAGGTGCCTTGAATCGCTTGCAAAATGGCACGTTATCGATTTAAGGCTTCGCATTTGGCAGCTGAGTTTGAGAATTTTATTAAAATATTCCTTGCGAGGTTTTATTCGCGTCTGTCGATACTAAGAGAGCTGTCAATATTGGAGACAATGATGAGGGACATTTTGAAGCTGTTTCATATTCGAATAATAGTTATCTCCATTGTTGGGGGTCTCTACTCCTTTAAGGTTACTTTAGAAAGACGAATGCAACAGTGTTATTGTTGCAACGTTATATTATACTGATGCAGCGTTGACTATGTACTGGGTTTTCTTGCTTAAACATAGGTTAGAGCGGTAAATGAAATAGAATATTATTGTACATTAACCAGTAAAACCAGCTATTCTTGATGAAGCATCAAGAATATTTGATATTATGAAGTTAGTATGAGAAAATTAGGTATGTGACCTAAAAATGTATCAGTTACATATGTAGTGAATAATCCTTTACCATCGTAGTTTCACGAAAACGCACGAACATGTTATTATGCTATTTCAGTCAGTCTCAGTACAAAAAGTACTGAGGTTGACTGAGGTAGCATGAAAAATACGAACGAAAGGATTGTTCATGTTCACTACATTGTAATGAACTTTTGCCGATTTTAAATTAATTGTTATTTCAGTGTATTTTTTATACTACGTCGGTGGCAAACACGCATACGGCCGCCTGATGTTAAGCAGTCTCCGTGGCCTATGTACGCCTGCAACTCCAGAGGTACATGCGCGTTAAATTGCCGACCTAACACTCCGTACCCTCGTTGAGCTCTGGCAACCTTACTCACCAGCAAGACCACAAGTAACACAACACTATATGAGTAGGGTCTAGTGTTATTTGACTGCGGTTTTCTGTAAGGTGGAGGTATTTCCCCAGTTGGGCTCTGCTCTAGATCTGGAATGACATCCGCTGTCCTGTCACACAAAGCGAGATGACATTTACAGTCCATGCCTCTCTTTTGCACGTAGTTTAAGGACGGGTCCATATATTCCGGGCCATATTCGGGCCGGGTCATAATTTGACCTCATTAAGTTGTTGCTGTTATTTTGTTTATATAAAGCAACGTTTAAACACACAATCGGGTGTGCGATGCTTCTGATTAGGCATTGTATTTATTGATGTTTTCATAACTTAGTTCCTGGAACCCGTTAATTAGTCAAACGTTAGCTAATAATTTTACAATTTGCTAATAATAATTTAACGCGGGTTTGGAGATTTTAATCAAAATTTAAACGACAATGTGAAATCAATATTTGACTAATAAATACTAATATATTTCACAATTATTGTTTAATATTAATTAACTAATATGTAACTCATCATTACTAAAACACCATTATTCAAAATTCGTGAAAACTACTAGTATAGTAACTAATACGGGTACGGTAGACCCGAATGAAATTATGCTCAAACGAAAGAGCGTAAAAAACTAACAGTTTTGAATCGACAACATATATCCGCATAATTCGTATTGTCGCGTATTTTGCATTTAAAAGTGAAAAAATTCCGACAAGCAAAATGCAACACAGGTCGGCCATATTCAATTTGTTGGTTGACACTTGCCGCACACAATTACCGCTACATTCGGAAATGTTTGTTGCGTCATCGTGGTCTCGAACAAACTTTTTTTAATATCACGAGAATGACTGTCACTGTCACTAGTATGTGTGTACATGACACTGAGTATTTTATCAAGTTAAATTCAATTTTCAGTAAAGGACACGGCACCGACGAGTAAAATAAATAACCGTATACCGTAATTTGTCTGACTGAAACATTCATAATTAAAGGGGAAGAAAACTATCTTAATATTCCTGGTTATAACCTTGTGGCTAATTTTTCAAGACAAAATGCGCGTAGAGGAGGAACATGTATACTTTGCAGGGATAGTATAGAATGTGAACCGTTAGATATGATTAAGGATTTGGCAATTGAGAAAGACTTTGAAGTTTGTGGTATTACTGTTAAATCTATAAAAACGAGAATTATTTGTTTGTACAGAACTCCTAACTCAGATTTTCAAACAGGTCTGAAGCAGCTTGAAGTACTCCTTAATAACTTAGAAAACCAGAATTACAATTTAGTTATCGCTGGTGACTTTAATGTTGACTTTTTATCTGACTCAAAAAAGAAAGCTCAATTGTATGATGTATTCACGAATCATAACTTAATGCCTCATATTAATGAAGCTACAAGGCAACATACCTGCATTGATAATATAGTAAGTAATTTCAAAAGTGTTGTAGGCCAAATACATCGACTTAGTCTGTCGGATCACGACACCGCTCAATCTGTTTCTATAAACACGAATAAGGATTTCATTGTTAAAACGTGGTACATAATAAAACGTGCCTTTAGCGACGACAATATGAACAAATTTATAAATTACATTCATAGCCTTAGTTTTAATGAAGTTTTAATGGAAAATGATACTAATGAAGCATTTAATATATTTCATGATATACTAGTACTGTTGTTTGAACAATGTTTTCCTGAATATAAAGTAAAACGATACAAAAAGGTAAATAAGATGTCATGGATTACAAGAGGAATCAAAAAGAGTTGTAAAACCAAACGAAAGCTTAGATATAAATATTACAAGAGCAAAACTGAAGAAAAAAAACTGTACTACAATAATTATTCTAAAATATTAAGAAAATGCTTGTTTGAACTTCAGAAAAATTGTAACGATCAGTATATAAAGCAAGCGCCAAATAAATGTAAGGCGACATGGAATGTTGTAAATAAAAATATAGGTAATTTTAAGACTTCACCACAAATTGATAAGATCTCATTCAATGCAAATTTAATTCGAAATGGAACTGACATTGCTAATGCATTCAATAATTATTTTATAAATTTAACAAATATTGACAGTAATATTACTAATAGTAACAATGCGACGAATGAAAATATATGTGACCTTATTCCTAACAGTGTAAATAGCATGTTTTTAGAACCCACGACCCAGGAGGTATTCAAAACAATAATGTCATTACGCAACACCAGTTCCGTTGGTTATGATAAAGTAAATACGAAAGCTTTAAAAATTGTAGCTAGTCATCTGATGGTACCGTTATGTCACATTATAAATTTATCCTTGGAGCAAGGCGTATTTCCGAACAAATTAAAATTCTCTGTTGTCAAACCACTTCATAAAAAAGGATCAAAAACGGACATGGGCAATTATAGACCTGTCACATTGATACCTGTCATATCTAAGATATTTGAAAAAGTTTTCTATGCTCGATTACAAAAGTTTTTAGATAAGAATAAAATGTTAGCGATAGAACAGAATGGTTTTAGACCAAATAAATCTACAGCCTTAGCCGCTTTTACTTTAATAAAAAAAGTTATAAATAATATTAATAATAAAATGCCAACTGTTGCTCTTTTTCTGGATATGAGCAAGGCATTTGATTTTGTAGATCACAATGTACTGTTAAAAAAGTTGAATTCTTATGGTGTTCGTGGTCCTGCAGAGAATTGGATAAAGTGTTACTTGTCTAACCGTGTACAGGTTACACAAATAACTAAATTGAATGAAGTAACAAATACAATGGAAGATTTTGTTTCTTCAAAAAGGGAAAATAAGTTCGGAGTACCACAGGGCAGTATTTTAGGACCCCTATTGTTTATTATTTATATAAATGATCTGCCTCGTGCAGTCCAACATCCTACTGTTATGTTTGCCGATGACACAACCATCATAGTAGAAAGTCAAAATGTAGGAAATTATAATGATATATTAAATAAAGTTTCGGAGGAAACCGTAGAATGGCTAACAAGAAATAATCTAACTATAAATACTGAGAAAACCAAATATATTTACTTTCGTACCAGGCAGGGAAAAAATCTAAAGCTTAATATAAAATGTAATGGGAAACCGATAGAGAAAGTAGAGTGTCAAAAGTTCTTGGGTCTTTATGTGGATGAGCACTGCGAATGGAAAGAGCAAGTAAAGGCAGTCTGCAACAAAATTAATAAATTTGTATTTGCAATAAAAAAAATTAGACTAGTAACATCACATAAAACTGCCCTGTTAGTATATTATGGACACGTGTGTTCTGCTCTCAGATATGGAATTGTATTGTGGGGCAACTCATCTGACATATCGAAGGTTTTCATAGCTCAAAAGCGCTGCATAAGAGCGATATTCGGTTTAAAACCTCTAGACTCGTGTAGACCTATATTTAAAGAACACAGAATTTTAACGCTCACCTGTCTATACATTCTGGAGGCATGTACTTTTGTAAAGAAACACATGGATCTGTTTCTGATTAAAGACAATAATAATAAACGAACAATTACACAAAAACCTTTGAACATGCCAGCAGCAAATTTGAGTCTATTTAAAAAGAACTCCTATTATATGCTAAGCAAAATTTATAATACTGTGCCGAAACCTATTACTAGTTTAGTTGGACACAAATTTTATACAAATCTTAAGACATGGTTAATTGAAGAATGTTACTATTCATTAAATGATTTCTTTAATAATAATAATTCTTAGCAATTGACATATTTATTACATAATCTGACATTTAGTATTAATTATTACCTTATTTTTAAAATTCATATAGATTTAGATTTCAAAATAGCCAAATTGTTAATGATTTAAATTCTGTTTTTCTTGCTCTCAACTCTTAGATATGTTAATTGTAGATAACTTGTGTACATCATATTGCATGTTGTGAGAGATTTTAGATTTAGGTGTATATTTTGCATGCTGCAATTCAGCTAAATGTGTGATACTTTTTTGATTTATAATGTTTAAGACCTTTTTGTTAACCGCATTTAACGCAAATAAAGAGCTTACTTACTTACTTACCGAAAATCGTAAGTATTTTCAACATACATAATTATTTAATTTTTTCATTAATGTTTTGCTATGTTGTTTTGTTGATACATAAATATACAGGGTGGGCCAGTGATAAATTCATTTAATTTTTTTTTAAATGAATAATCAAATTTTATTATAATTAGAATTTGGGATAAAGAAATAAATTTTACGTTTTAAGAGGCCGTAGTCGATTTTGGAGCAAAAATTTTAAATTGATAGATTTAGTCGTTGAAATTATACACGTTTTGTTACGTAATATCTAAATAACAAGTATTGGTTTCTATTAGCACGTTTTCTCATCTTGCCTTTTAATAATGAGGTCGCGAGCGTGCGTCACCGGTAATATATGAAGAGAAGGGGCAGTTTTTAAAAATTCATCAAAAAATTATGATGGTAAATTATACAAATTGATGTATAAGAATAGTTTCAGCAAATGTTGTAAATTGTTCAAGTATCCAAATTACGTTGAAATTAAGTCGATATTCAGAGAAATTGTAACTTGTTTTGAAGTAATTTCTGGAGAAAATTGAATTCGTTTAACTTTCATTTCCTCGAACTCTAAGTCATATAACAAAAATGTAATCTGATAAAGGTCAAGTACAGAATATGTGTTATACAAATTTACCATTTTTAGCAGTCCAAACTTTACGAAATTTACAAATAAGAGCGACAAAATCAGTGCTTTACGCGCGTTTACCTAAACGTCCTTCAGAAAAAAAATCATTACTAATTAAGTGAGTCTGTTTTAAAAAAAAATATCTGATAAAAGGCAAGATAAGAAGACGTGCTAATAGAAACCAGTACTTGTTATTTCAATTTGGTAACAAAAGGTGTACAATTTCATCGACGAAATCTATCAATTTTACATTTTCGCGACTAAAATCGACACCGGCCTCTTAAATTTTGTGTTTGCGGCACTCTTCCAGTCTTGCTTGTAAATTTTGAAAGACTTTCGTTAGAAGTTGATTGGATTTTTGACGAATATTCTCCATTAATTCTGCTGTGGTTGCCGGATTATTGGAGTACACTTTACTCTTCAAGTAACCCCACAAAAAGAAGTCTGCCGAAGTTAAGTCAGGGCTCCTGGGAGGCCAAGCAATGTCACCTCGCCTCGATATCAATTTTTGAGGTAACATTTCACGCAAAACTTTCAGGGTCACGTTACTTGTATTCCAGGTGGCCCCGTCTTGCTGAAACCATGTGTTGTTGTTGTAACCATACGATTCGTGAAGTTTCGGAGCCAGGAAATCTCTTAACACGAAAGTCTTGTTAAGTCTTTCAAAATTTACAAGCAAGACTGGAAGAGTGCCGCAACCGCTACGGACGACATCTTGATGATTTAATTTTTAAAACGTAAAATTTATTTATTTACTTATCCCAAATTCTAATTATAATTTTTATTTAAAAACATAAAAATTGATTATTTACAATTTTTTTTAAATTGCATAACATCACTGGCCCACCCTGTACATAGTTGATACAATCATATTTTCAGTAGTTTTTAATTTTTAAACGGTAGGTGTACACACACCGATTTGACCTTGAGTACGTAACCGAGGGCCAGGCCGGCCGTTCGAATACGATGACACGAGTGCGACGTGACGTCGCACTTGAAATGGCTTCACTAGGGATGTACGGACTAGGAGTTTATGCCTTATAAATCTATGCTATACACTATATTTAAATCTTAATGTAAAACTAAGCATAACATCAAAGATTATTTCATCAAGTAAGTAGGACTGCCGGCGGCTTGCAGTAAATCTGGCAGCTCTCATTCCAGAAACTTTTATTTATACGTGATTTTTTACTTATACGTGAATGACCCGTTTTAATATATTGAATATGACTGTGTCTTACGGAAGTTTTGTTAATAAACATTGGACATACTTACTTTTTAATATTTGACGATCTTAATGCGAAATTTTTATTATTAAGTTTGACATCTCTATGACAATTAAATATTTTTAAGAACAATAATCATCTTCCGCACGTTGTCCCGGCATTTTGTCACGACTTATGGGAGCCTGGGGTCCACTTGGCAACTAATCGCAAGAATTGGCATAGCTACTAGTTTTTACTGCCTTCTGACCTTCCAACCCAGAGGGTAAACTAGGCCTTATCGCTATTAGTCCGGTTCCTAACGATGTTTTCCTTCACCGAAAAGCGACTGGTAAAATATCCAATGATATTTCGTATAGAAGTTCCGAAAAACTCATTGGTACGAGCCGGGGTTTGAACCCGCGACCTCCGGACTGAAAGTCGCACGCCCTTACCGCCGGCGCTTGAGCTTTTAAGAACAATAATAATGGCATTAATAAAATTGCTTTGATAATTAGATTACGATACGACGACTCGAAAGTACTTGTTGCTAGGTCTATTCACTTAAATAAAGAATATGAATTCGACTTGACTTTAAGTATCTTAAGACTTAGTTACATAAATATGACCTCTTATTGGTCAGATTGTTATATGAACATGATTGATATAAAATGTCGTATATATCTTACCAGAATACAAAAGCTGGTGCCTCCGTTGTCTGCACGATGGCGCACTGCAGGCGTAATGTCGAGCCTGGCTTCAGATACTTCTCAGTGGGACCCGAAATCTGCGCGCGTGCCTCTGTAATAATTACCATGTTTTATTCAAGATCACAACACTTTATGACTCAAGAGTTTGGCACTCACGATTAATATAGGTAATGTGACACAAATACCGCGTAATTAAGTCAAAATGAATATAATATACCATATAATATAACCTTTACCGACGTCTACTTATCGAAACAAACAAATCGCCAATTAATTCCAATCGTGACTTTTGATTATAATTGAAATTTCTTTGATTGAAGAATATATTTGAAGTAAATTTCATTATCATTTATCGTACTAGAAATTAGTTTATTATTAAATCATTTATAAACTTTGATTGAGACGCAATACGATATCATTTAGTTATATCGACTTCAGGTAAAGATATGGGTTGATCGTTTTCATTTTTAGGGTTCCGTACCTCAAAAGGAAAAAAACGGAACCCTTATAGGATCACTTGTGCGTCTGTCTGTCTGTCTGTCTGTCCGTCTGTCACAGCCTATTTTCTCTGAAACTACTGGACCAATTAAGTTGAAATTTGGTATACATAAACATGTAAGTTTCTTGCCTAAAGACGAACATGTAACGTAAACAAATGAATTTTAAACATGGGGGCCACTTTTTGGGGGTAAATGAGAAAACTATATCGTGTTACATATATCAAATGAAAGTGCTCATTGTGAGAATCTCAAATATATTTTTTTATAACTTTAGGATAAATTAACAGTTTACAAGTTATTCAAGAAAATAGGCAAAAAACCGGCCAAGTGCGAGTCGGACTCGCGCACCAAGGGTTCCGTATCATTATCTATAAAAACGGCAAAAATCATGTTTGTTGTATGGGAGCCTCCCTTTCTGTTTTTAGTATTTGTTGTTATAGCGGCAACAGAAATACATTATCTGTGAAAATTTCAACTGTCTAGCTATCACGGTTCATAAGATACAGCCTGGTGACAGACGGACAGACAGACAGACAGACAGACAGCGAAGTCTTAGTAATAGGGTTCCGTTTTTACCCTTTGGGTACGGAACTCTAAAAATGACCATTCCCCCGCTTGATCTTCGAAACTACTGGGTCTAAAATTTTGATAAAAATACACAAAAAAGATCTTTACCTATTAAAAATGTGCAGTCAAGCGTGAGTCGGACTTAATTACTTAGTTTTTGATCCGACCCCTACGGGTTTTTAAAGACATTTCACTTACATTTCACATAAACGGACAAACAGACACACGAGTGATCCTATAAGGGTTCCGTTTTTCCCTTTTGAGGTACGGAACCCTAAAAATACATTGTTTAAATTGCGTAATGTTCGAAACCCTTGGAACGCGAGTCCGATTCGCACTTGGCCGGTTTTTTAATCTTAGATTCAATCATAGTAATCATAGTAATCTTAGATGCAACCTTTATACGATTTGTTCATTTTCTGTTTTACCAAACTTAATACATTGTGTCATTTTAATCACTCCAGGTTTACACGAGTTTTCCCAACGAATGCCCTGAAAAGTTCATTGTTTGAGGAAAATTCGGTGAATCAATCAAAATTTGGTTAAAAATGTTTACATATACTTATTTATGCAGTAGACATAACATTTAAGTGTCTCTCATATATAAGAATGCCCACTCGTATGTTTACAACCATGTCAGCGCCTGACAAGAAAATGTCGATTCACCCAAATTGAAATTATTAGCCAATAATCGATTAATGGAAACTTATACACATCCATTATCAAAATTGATACGTTGATATAATTATAATTTATACTGTCCTAATTAGAAATTCCAAAACAGTTTAGGTATTGAAATTAATATTATTAAAATCGTATATAATCTGATTATGATGTGCGATGTATCGGCTGAACGCTGACACCTTATATAATAAGTATTAGGCGGGGTTTTAGACCCGGAGAAAGGCAGGTTTACCATTTTCACTATACTATAGTTCGTTTTTTTGCATTAGAAAAAAGGTAAACAATTTTGATGAGTCTTTTTATTTAAAAATATTGAAAAACGCTTAAAAACGCTTTTTTTAGGTCTTAAATGCACTTTAAAAAGTTTTAATGAATTTTGCACAAAAACTAAAAATATGTAAATTATTTCTAAAAATGAGCAATATTGTGCTTGAGGGAACTCAGCGATTACTTTTTTTATTATTAAATCACACAAAATATTAAAATTTCGAAACATGATCCGCGGATCCAAGCACGCACATCCTTATCTCGCTCACCCCTACTCTCAGTGAAAGTGAGAGAAGAACACGATCCTACTGGGCCTTAAGTTCTAAATAAGGATAATATAAATAGTAAACTAACGTTCGTTTAAGATTATAACTGTACATAATTATAACCCTACATAATTATTTCCAACTTGGAAATTGTACATTCGGGCTCTATAGACTTCATTAACAGAGGTGTGGTGTTCATGAAACAAATAGGCAGATGCGCTGGCTGCTTTAATGGGTGTAACTCGGAGGTGTCTGTAAATAAGATATGGTGTCTAAATAATACTATTTTGAACCTTGAACAAAATAAAGTACAATTGGTAGATGACAAATGTTGAATTTTAAAATTTTATACCACAGTCTATTGAAATAAATAGAAAATGAGCAATTTATCAAAACTAATTTGATAATTTCCTCATGATATTGACAATGACGTAACATAAAAGCTAGCTTTGTTGGCCATATATCGGGTGTCCCTAAAACCAACACCAAGACTTAAAGGGATTATAGAACATCTGATGGGCTACAAGATTAAGTAAATTTACCCTTAATGAAAATCTCATAGTTTTTGAGAAATCGGCACTTTTATATACCTTTTATAACCAGGATTCTTATGTGCCGATATCTCAAAAAAAAAAATATTTCATTAAGGGTAAATTTGCGTAATCTTGAAGTCCATCAGGTTCTATAAGTCCTTTAAATATTGGAGTTGGTTTTAGGGATGTCAAATATCTTTCTTGTGTACAGTTTACTTTTATAAATTTGGTGACATTGCTACTTTTGGCAAGTGAAAATAAATAGAGGGAATCTGGTAGACTTTTTTAGTTGAGACCTCATTCAAAATTCAGTCGAATTAAGCATGTACTTTCCGCCAAAGTAGTAGTCCTTAATGTCATATTATCTCGAGCCGTTACAAAATAAATCAAAAAGTAGAAACTTTACTTATGACATGTTACTAATGACACTGTAACAAAGTAAACAAATCGCTGAAAGATTAATTCATCTAAACGGCCGCCATTTTTCATGTGTCAGAGCCCGAAACCGACTCGTGATGGATTCTCTATACCAGTATTTCAGGCTGAGATAGGTTATTAGTGCACAGAAAGTTTTAGCCCAAAAATAAAAGTAGTCCCCGCTATGCGCGTGATGTGATGGTAATTGAATTTTTGGCGTAGAGACCTAGCAAAACACAGTAAGTAGTAAAAATATTATACCTAGTTATACCGGGATACTGGCTGTGCAGCCTGTGCACAGTAAATAACGGATTTAATTTTCGATCCATATGTTCCTGTCATTACATTACTCTTTATTCCTTCGATCATCACAATAACAACAAGGATGTTTATCGATTTGTCAGAACAGGTTATGCAGTTATGGATCAATGCAGATCTTAAATAAACAATTTTTATTTTATTAGTGTAGGATATTTTCATTAAATTCAAAGGAGCTGTTGTGAACAAAAACGTCACCTTTGACTGACACTGACATATATCTAATCCATATAGTATCTAGACCATGGAGGCTATATAAAGGAGCCAAATCTCTATGTATGAAAAGTGTCCATCAAAAAATAGTAATTAGGCGGCGCCACCATACACCGAATTACTACCAAAAACAACCTACGTAATTTGGTCGGGTTATTTGTTGCCTTATATGGTTCATGTTATACCAAAGATAGATATAACTCCGTAATAGATGGATACAGTCTAAGGAAAGAACGTGCCTCGAAAATCACGAAAATTTGATTCTCGATCAGAGGGCGCTACTAGCTTTGGCCTACTGTCGTATAGATGGCGTTGACGGTTTCGTTTGTTATTTAACAATTTAAACGCATATCAGTGAAAGAACATGGGTCAAAATCATAAAAATAATTAATGCAAATAAAAAAATCATTTATTCATATTTAAATACATTTTATCGTATTTTTGTAAATCTTCATTTTTAGTTTTAAGGTGTGTCGATAGATGGCAGTGAATTTATTGGGGTTTCAAAATTTACTATGACAGTACCGCTCTATCTTATTATATCCTCTTTGTGTTATACTAATGTCCCAGAGCCTAACTAACGCCACCGGAGAGATTAGTAACTATTATTTACAGCTGAAAGCTGGTCACTTTTGCAATAGTTCTGCCATAAGAGATTGTCGTCCTTTCTATACCGTCCATAATCTAAACGTAATATTTGACGTATCTTAAAGTTCGAATCGGGCCGCTTCTGTAATGTACTTACAAAGCGCTTTCATTTGATACCGCAGATGGTATATTTTCAGTACAAAAATAGCATTTTAGTAAACTGAAATAAATGTCATATACTAAGAAAAATTGACCAAGGCCTCCAGTGCCCCAGGCTGGAATAGAACCAGCGTCCTCTGCTATCGCGGCAGGTGCGAGTGCCATTCGGCCACCGGGCCATAGCGGATTTCTTAGTATATGACATTTATTTCAATTTATAATTTATATAGGATTGAAAGCCGGACGTCATATCCACTTGGCCACCACCGCTTTAAACGTTATATAGAGGATATTCACAGTCACTTGGTATGTATTTTGGAATAATCCATTGAGTCATTTTCAATCTAGAGCAGTTCGAAGTCAACTGCATTGGGAAATTTTTAGAAGTTTTCTAATAATATTTTAGACCAAGTAGTGTAAATGTTATAGTATGTCATATATTTGTAATCTACTCACCAAGCCCTTTCAGTTGGTACCACATTTGGTATGTTTGAAAGAAAAATATTTTTTTCTTTATGACGCCGCCGACTTTATGACGTCATAGTTACTACTCCCACCATTTCATGTCATCTCATATATTTATATTTAGAACATCATACTTGCCCATATTTCCGATATGTACCATATTTACCCATATCCGAGATGACTTGAACGGAAACTAACCTAAAACCCGTACACCCTACTAAATATAACCTCTTTATTAAATACTGTTTCCAAGTAGTTTTATAAAGGAAATTCTATAAAAAGGAAATCAACTTAGCTCTCGTACCACGTGCGTAAATCTAACTTAAATAAGCAGACACGGGACAGAGTTATCAAAATTGCAAAACGTGACTTCATTTTCGGCACGAGAAACACGGAAACCATCCGCCTTAGGTTACAGGATAAACATCCAAAAATAAAGACCCAACATTACAAAGTAAATTGTTTCACGGGTTTGACATTTCAACCCGTTGTTGATGATAATACCGGACCTACCCACATTTATAAACAAAATTAAATGTTTAGTATTAAAGTACCTACGTTTGTAAATTTTTGTGTTCCCTTTGAAATTTTCTAAAAGCAGGTATTTGCAAAAGCTTTCTGTCCGCCCAGCCATATGATGTTTTAGAAATGAGCGCCTTTTATATTATTATTTAGTTTCAATATTATTATAGAGATTCTTCTCTTACGATTGATAGTTAAAACATTTCTACTGTCGATGCATTTTAAAGTTTTTGGACATAGAAATTGCGAAAAAGAGATTGATCGTGCAAAAATACCTCGAAATTCTTATCGGTCCGGGACGAAGACAGTTAAGTCGCTTGAGATGCTAAAAACTAGTGCTTGTAGGGTCATAAAACGTTACAAGGAGACTATCCGCCAACAGGAAGATACAAACTAATCGCAAGTCTGGCACAAGTATTGTAATAAGATTTTGGAAAAAAGGCATAAGGTCAGTCAAACAAAATCCAGGACTGTCTGATTACGATTTATCGCGAAAAATTGTCGTAGTACAGCAAAGATGATTCGCCTCAAAGGTGGCTATTAACAGCTATCGAGAACCGACAAGCTAAAACACGAGCTCGACTATTGTGCAACCGAGTTTTGACAAAATGCTTGTTGTTGGACGACGAGACGTATGTACAACTCGATTTTAATTAACTACTCGGTTCGAAGTTTTATATGGCCGATAGTAGAGGAAATGTGCCCGAAAAATATAAGTTCGTGAAACTCGACAAGTTCACAAAAAATATATGATGTGGCAATGAATTTGTAGTTGCGGCCTTAAGACGAAAAGTTTTATTACATCATCAACAATGAAATCGGACTTTTATATTAAAGAGTGCTTAAAGAAATGAGTTTTTCCATTTATTAGAACCCCATAACGGTCCCGTGAAATTTTGGCCTGATTTAGCCAGCTGCCACTTCTCAAAAAAGTTTAGGCATGGTAGCTAATAATCAGGTTGATTACATAGGTGCCCCGCGAGATGAATGCTCCTAATTGTCCCCAAATTCGATCTATCAAAAACTACTGGAAAATCATGAAAAAAAAAATTAAACATGACTAGTCAGATTGTCCAGGATCACAGAATAAATAATAGTAAGTAGGTACTAGGTTACCAAGATATTAATTCGTTGCGATCTACATGGGATCAACACGTCAAGAATGTCGACAAAAGTGTTGTGCAGAATATGACGGGGTCCAAAAAAGCTCTTAATTATTTACATAACAGTTTTTTTTTAATTTATACATATTGAAAAACTAAATACATTACTATTGTCTTCGGTTACCGCGATAGTTACTCATGAAATAAACGCAATATAATCCGTTTTCATAGTTTTATTTCATAAATACATTACTCTTTAAAATTCACTATTCATAACTTTGTTATATCATTTGCTTAAAAAAATAACAATTTTCTAGTGCGTACCAATTCTATATGAACTAAACCTACTTTATTAGTTTTATATTTAGTATTATTATTTAATTTAGTTTTCCTATCCATAATATAATAAAGTAATCCCATTATGTATTGACTTATAAATGTATGTTATAAATAATAAATTTCATATAATTTAGTTTAGTTTTTAATAGGGATACCGATACCAATACTAATAATCGGCAGGGCGATATATGGGCATCGCCGATTTCAAGTCTCGAGAAACGAACGACGTTGCTAATAATTTGGATAAACTTTGTTTCCTTAATAAAAATCTACCTAAAGTGAACTATAATTACTGATTCGGATTTACTTTCGCTTTGATTGCGTAAGGTTACCCAAATAAATGTTTTCTTTGATTTTGATTTGGCATTTTTTTTACAGTGTTTCACACTTCACAAAATCGAGTGTCTATACATAAGTATGTTTTATGTATATTAAGTATATAATTCCTTATTTATTTTATTTATTAACTAACTACTATGACATTGAAATCGGTATATGTATCGGTGTCGCCGATTATTTACTTCAAAAATCGGTATCGGTATGGTATCGGCAAAATCATAATATATCGTTACATCGCTAGTTTTTAACATATTTATTTAAGTACCGTAAAATGGGGTGAGTAGGTTTCGCGGGGAGAGTTGGGTTATGAATGGGGAGAGAACGTTTGAAAGGGGGGTGAGATGGGTTTTTAGGGCTACTGCTACAAAAATAATGTAATCCAATTTAAAATGGAGCTATAGGAATACTCATAATAATAAAAAAATCGATCCAACAATCTTCCAAAATCACCTTTGTATGAAAACCCATCTCACCCCAATTACGAGGGACTACGGGGTGAGGTGGTTTTTCCTGTTTATCGTCAAAGTTATGAAATGGAATTACCCAAAAAAAAAACTAAAATACAAACGTCCGGAACACTTATTATATACACCATTCAGTTTGCATATGTAAAAAAACTTTTATAAAAAAAAAGATAAACCGACTTCAAAAAGGATGAAATAAAATATTATCCATTTTAGGGTTCCGTGTTTAAGTATATGCGTTACCAACTGATATGTTTGAAGTCGCTGCCAAGCCAAATTTTAAACCATATATTCATATTAATTTTGCAGTGCAATTCGATAAAGATACATACCTATAGATATAGAAGTGTCCTACGTGGGCGATCTCGTTGCGAACGCGAACGCCTTGGGCCGGCCGCGCCGTGCCGCGTCGCTTCGCTTCGCGTTCGCGAGTGTTCGCCTATGTAAGACGCAGCGTACACGACGACAATAAACGAACTTTCTGTATACCTCAGAACAGAACACACTGTTGAACCTTCTTGGCGCAGTTCGTACCATGCTTGTCGGCACGTTAGTGTAAATCTAATACGTTTTGTCGTCGTATTTTTTTAAAGAGCATTTTTTAGTAATTCTTGAACAGTCATAGCACGCAAGTGTGGGATTGTGACTGAGTTATTTTCTGTCGCTTATCCAGAGGACTACATTTCAAAATATAAAACAATTCAAGGAACCTTCATGCAAAATTTCAGCTAAAGCGGTTCAGATGTTTAGCCATGAAAAGGTAACAAAGAGGCAGACATAATTGCTTTCACGTTTATAATATTTGTACAGTTGTAATGGGATTTATAGACATAAAGCTGATTATTTTTGACTGGTATTGTTACTACTTGGAGTACTTGGCTTGGCACCGACTTCAAACATATCAGTTGGTAACGCATATACTTAAACACGGAACCCTAAAATGGATAATATTTTATTTCATCCTTTTTGAAGTCGGTTTATCTTTTTTTTATAAAAGTTTTTATTTTTCCATTTTTAGTTTTAAGACATTGTTAAGAGCGTGACGCATGAATGAAAAACATAATCATGTTTAAGTGTAAATTCGTAAACTTTATTAAATAATTAGAATTTTCCTCGAGTCCGTCTGGGAAATCATTCCTGTCACTAAATCCATTCTCCGCCCCGCCACTGACCCAATCCCTCAAACCCCCCGATCACTCAACCTCACAGCACATCAACCCCTGATCACTGAACCCCTCAACCCTAAACCACCAACCCTTCAACCGCCATTCCCCGACCCCTAACCCCAGACCCCTTAACTCCTAACCCTAACCCCCAATCCCTTAACTCCCAACCCCTCAGTCCCCGACCCATCAACTTACCTCCCCTCAACCCCCAACCTCAAACCCCCCAAACACTAATACCCTCTACCTTCACCTCTCAGTCTCTTTGGTTGTTTCCAACACTACCTATAGGTACATCAAAAATCATAATACACATACGAGGGAAGTTATCATACAGTTAGCAGGGAAGCTATCGTGTGCGTAACTTACTGTTTATGCATCTCGCTCGTACTGGCATATTAGTGTACAAAGTAAGTTATGAAGAATATTTAGTGTCAAACTCGTGGTTAGGCTACAATTGCACTACATCAAATTGGTGGTTTTGGGGAGGAAATGCTTGAGTTACTTTAGAAAACACCGAAATTACCATACACGTGCCTTTAAAAATGTAGGAGTTCCTTCAATTCCTCACGGATTCCATCATCAGATCAAAACCAAAAATATTACGAAAACACCTTGGTGAGATAACTTCTTTCAAACAGAAAAATAATAACTCAAATCGGATCATGGGTGCCGGAGTAATCGCTGAAATCATTATCATCAAAACAATCATCATCATCAGCTCCACTTCATCAAATTGGTGGTTTTCGAGAAAAAATGCTCAAGTTGCTTAAGAAAACGACCAAATCACCATACATGTGCCTTTAAAAATTGAGGAGTTCCCTCAATTCCTCATGGATCCCATCATCAGAACAGCACCAGATTAATGTGGGACCACCTTGGAGGTAGTTCCTTTCAAACAAAAAAAGAATTGTTCAAGTCGGACCACGGGTCTCGGAGTAATCGCTGAACATCCTACATAAAAAAATCATCATCACTATCTTCAAAACAATCATCATCATCAGGTCCACTTCATCAAATTGGTCGTTTTCGAGAGAAAATGCTCAAGTTGCTTATGAAACCACCCAAATCACCATACATGTGCCTTTAAAAATTGAGGAGTTCCCTCAATTTCTCAGGGATCCCATCATCAGATCAGAACCAGATTAATATGGGACCAACTTGAAAGTAGCTCCTTTCGAACAAAAAAAGAATTACGCAAATCGGACCACGGGTCTCGGAATAATCGGTGAACATACATAAAAAAAAAAAAAAACAAAATAGCCACAACCGAATACAGAACCTCCTCCTATGAAATTGAAGTCGGTTAAAAATAAAATGTTATCGAGGTTTGAATGTCAGTTTTGTTCCTACTCACCCCATTTTACGGTATCTTTAACTGTTTATTTTCCCTACAAGTGTTTCTGTTGTCCCATAGTCTCTCTTACCTCTCTAACCTTATAGATATAAAAACATAACTAAATGCTTAAAAAAACTTACCAACGACATCTAGCCGTAGAAATATACTAGTGGGCGGATGAGATGAAACCTGGCACTCGTAAATGCCCGCATCACGACTTTGGACGAACTTCACTTTCAGTGTCCAGTCCTGTAGCAAAATAGCATATTGAGTTTTTTCAGTTACATTCTTGTTCTAAAGGAAATTATATGATTTCTTAGTCGTATTTTATAAACGGTAAAAAAATTTAAAAATAATAGGTAATTGAAAATGTATTTGCAGTCGCTTTTACACCCTCCAATTTTATAAGTTATTGTATACAAACTGTTAGACAAATGATCTTACCTCTGAATGCTGTAGATGTATGGCTTGAAACCTCTGGTCGGAGCTGTATGTGGTCAGGCCGACTGTGAGGAGGTGATAGTCTTTTCTTCTTATCCATGATATCTGCAGACAAAGTACATATTGCACCTTTGTTTGGCTAAGCATACTTACCATATCATTAAAGCAGCGTGGGGGTATTATTATTACTAATTAATATTTTAGAATTTAATGAACCAAGACAAATGCTTGCCAGTTTACTATACTTTAGGTTGGGTGGCTTTTTTTTTTTGCATAGATTTTTACCGTTTTTGCCTGAGTGCGGTAAAATTTTATCTTAATAGCAGCGTTTTACCTGAAATAAAACGCATATTAAAATACTTACCTCACTGGAAGCTTTATAATTGAGAGAGCATATCTGTTTCCGTCGAATTATCACCAGTCTAGTGCTTTATTTGACTCTTGTTTCCGGCAACAGTGGCGACACCTGGCGGACCGCGCCATTTTTACACCAGGTAAAAGATGTACGGTGAACTGTTTGTCATTGGCTCAATTTCACCAGGCAGAAATTAAATGAAAGCTTCCAGTGAGGTAAGTATTTTAATATGCGTTTTATTTCAGGTAAAACGCTGCTATTAAATTACTTTACCGTCACTGGAAGCTTTATAATTGAGACCTGTTTGTTATCGCCTGGTGTCGCCCCTTATTAGATTAATTCTAATGTATTATAGCGCCAATGTGATTGATTAGTATCTGAATTTATGATGACTGAAATATATGATACTGAAATATCGATTTCAATTATTTTATTCTTCGAACAGATAATTTTACACTTAGTACTTCAAATGTAATGATTTATAGTTATTCCTTATTATAATTTATTTATGTACTTATTTTAATTGTATAATCTTGCCTGAACGATCAGGTACAATGATTGCAACCAGGCAGTGCCTGAGAAATCAAATTTACTTTACTATTACTATATTATATAAATCAATGATCGTAATACCTATACAGAATTAAACAATTGTGTGACATTTGTAGAAGAAATACTTGTTCTTGCTACCTGTCTCCTGTAAAATCGCTGGAAATGTGTTAGCTGATTGCCAGTTTCCACGAGCCATAATGTCATCAAGGGAATGATTTTCCCACCAACTTTTTGAAGCTGTAGCTGATCTAATACTACCTTGGGCAGCTGCTATGTTCGCTTCTTTAAACAAAGTTTTTATCTAATTAGCAATGATCGTCCGTGAGGCTGGCTGCGGCCGATTCTTGACACTTGTCATGAACAAATTAAATGATTTATTTAGCAGCATTACGTCTGTCATTTACAAGTGATATGGTTCTTTCTATCAAAAAAAGGGAGATTTTGCATACTATTACTCGTATTTGCTAATAGTTTCCAACCTGACTGCCTGTAATTACTAGTCTATTTTTGAGCCAAACTGTGGCCAAAAAATGATACATTTATCTGATCTTATACAGTTGTCATGGTCAATCGTAAGCAAGGTTAAATTATGTATGCGCCTACCAGAGCACAGAAGTAGTAAAGTGGCAGTATGACGCATTATTTGGAAAGCATTGTTAAAGAATTATCAGTTAATCAACATCCCAAAATGGGGGTTTAGTCGTTTTAGGACATGTTAAGGAAATCGACTTAAGAATATGTTTTATCAGAACATGTGAATTCAAACAACTTGATGTTTCAGTGTTACACAATGTAGAAACGACTGACTTGTGTAAAAGTATGGTATTATACTGATAATTTATTTATTTGATGTAAATCCGATAAAAATTGTGCTAGTTTATATATATATTTGTACATGCCAAAGAAATCCAACGTTGCCAAGCTCAAGCTTTTTTGTAAGTTCTTAAAGTCATTCTTCTGCAAGAATTGTTAAGCAATGATAATTGATCTGAGCTCCATGACTAGCGCCTCAGAGTATACTTATACAGAGTATACTTCCAAACCTCGAGAATCATTTCCTCGACTTAGGGAGGTGGTAACCCTGTCGACGTGTCGATGAGATTGAGATTCTTCCGCAGGTGTCTCAGAGTAAGCGGCCTTGCTAGCGCTCGGGCTTTGATATCTGCCCGCCAGAACATTTTTTCCCTAGCAAGGCATCATTACCAGAAATATCCCGGTCGATTGGTTCAAGTGAGCGAGGACTATGGACATCAGAAAAGGTGGTGGGAATACCCACGCGAGTGGATAATTCTACGGAATACTGAATGCGTGGTACATCGCTTGAGGGTCTTTCAGGTCTCGGGATACATAATATTGGGTACCATGTGGGCTGTTGCCGAGGCGAATAGATCCACCACCGGTATTTCCCACTTCGCAAAAACTGTATCCACGCAAGCCGGTAGTAAGTGCCATTCCGGCGGTAGGTGACGACGCGATAATTGATCGGCTTGACAATTGTACTTCCCCGGTAGATAATGTATGCTAAAGTGTATTTGATTTTGATCTAGAAGATCTAAAGTCCGATGGGTTATGTTTACCAGGGCTAACGATTTCGATCCCCCTTCTTTCATTAGACGGGTTACGGCCGTCCTGTTGTCGCATTGTATAGGCATCAAACTGTGATGCAACAAGTAAGCGTAACCTTGAAGAACATGAAGGATAGCTAACATTTCTTTCTGATTGCAATGAAGGTTCCGAAGCTCCCGAAAGAGCTAGGTCGTTCAACTGCGACCCGGACATCGGTTTTAGAAAATTGGTCGGGAGGGTGATGTAGAGTTGTTGACGCCTGTCAACTTTATACCCACCAATTTAATCGCTCGACACACTTTGCGGTATTAGGAACGATGTGTTCGATGGGTCTGGCAGGGTGAAATTTACTTACCATCGATACTTATGAGGGTTCGAATAAAGATTTTGACATGATCTAGTAGTATGGCATTTTTATGGACAATCAGAAAATCGTCTAGGTAAACTACAATTCTGACATTCCATTGTTGCCGCAAGGTCTGAGCTACCCAATTTGTCAGTATTGACAACGTTTTTGTCAATTTTGTCAGTATAGAAAATACACTTGGCGTACGTGCGTGCAACGTGAGACTTGTACGTGGAAGTATATTATGATTATTATGGCATATACCTGCACACCCCGTCATTTGGTTGAGGAAGTCGGGTATCCGATGCATGTTTATGTGGTGAAACGGTTCGACCAGTATATAAACCGTTTAGCGCTTTCAAGTTGAAAATTGGTCGAGCTGATCCGTCCGATAAAAGGAAAAGAGGAGAAATGAAGCTTGGTGACGGTTAGTGCTACACTTAGAATGCCTTGAGCCTTCATTTTGGGCACGGAGCATCATTGACATCATTAACTATATATTGACGATCGGTCTGCAGTGGGTAGTGACCCTGCCTATGAAGCCGATGGTCCCGGGTTCGAATCCCGGCAATTTGTATGATGAACACAGATATTTGTTCCTGAGAATCCTGAATCATGGGTGTTTTCTATGTATATTTCTATATATGTATATATATCGTCGCCTAGTACTTATAGTACAAGCTTTGCTTAGTTTGGTGCTAGGTCAATCTGTGTAAGATTGTCCCCAAATATTTATTTATTTATATAATTCACCTCTGACAGGATTGACTCGTTATCAGGGAAAGCAATTTTTGAGGCAACGTTTGTTTTTAAAACAATTATTATTTTGGCAAAGAGTGTTGACATTGCCAACTGCAATATGCTTGCGAAGCTCACCCATTCACTGATCACTATCCATTTCTTAAAATAGCAATGCAAATAAATAAATATTAATTCTAGTGCACAATTGAAGAAATTTTCTTTTGACACAGGAGTGTGATGAAAGGGGCCTGATTTTAAATTGGGATACACCAGAAGTGGTTATGCAAGGAATGGTATGCGATACCCTCGTATTAACTTTAATGCAATAGCAAATGAGACAGTGGGAGCACCAGAAATACTGGTGCTCCCATTTTCTTCCACTGTATGAGGAAGTGCGCTACCGGCCTACTTGAAACGGTTCCGAGTCATGGTTTCTGCCGTTTCTGGTTGCCTTTGTAACCTCTACTGGAATTTCCTCATCCTCTAGTACTTACCTCCACGACCGGGCCGCGAGCCTCAATTTTGAAACTACGCTCTTCCACTTGTGTGGTAAGCAAGGTGGTTTTTTGAAGGTTGACCCAAGGGTAATTTGGTTGTTGACAATTTTGCCAATGACATACACTCCGCGAGGGTGCGTCGGTACAGGTTTGCATATGCGTATTTTGCGAGGAAAAGTACCCTGAGCTCGCATTGCACTGAATTCCACGCGATGGAATTGTAGGTTTTTGTATGCCTTGCCCCCGCGAGGGGCGGCTGTTAGGCTGATTTGCCTTGGTAATATCTTATGTTTAAGAGGCCAAACATGTTTCAAACTCCTCCTGCCTTTTCAAGAGGTGATGTAAAAGAATCAGCATCAAAAATGTTAGTTGTGCAAGGGGGGATTTTGTTTACTAATGCCTTGACAAGTGGCTCTTTAATTTGGCTCGTAATGGCCTCTCTGCGTATTTCAATAGCTTCGGCGCGGTAACCACAAACTAATTGCAGAAGATCAGAGGAAATCTTTTGTAAATCGAGCTCATTAACTAGTATTTAATTCATAAGAAAAATTTCATACTTTTAGCCCACGATAAAAGACTACGAAATCTATCTTGAATCGCCTGTTTTTGTTTCAAAATGGAGTAGGTAATAGCTGCATATGATTCTATCAGCATAAGCTAGATGGCGTAAAGTATCATACATGTTTACCTCTTCGTTTGTTTCCAGGTCTATGAAACCTGGAGTATGATTGTAAAATTTTTATATATCAGAGTATCTACCCTCAGACCATGCTGCGCTTCCCAAGCGTTGAACGTCAAGAAGCATTTTAAATAAAATAGTGGAGTCTTAGGGACCGAAGGTTCCTTTAATTTCGTTTCAATATCAAAGTGAACGGCAAATTTAAATTTGCGTCTTGACTCTCAGCGTTCGTCAAAAATGCAAGCGATTGTATAATTTCTCACAAAAAGTATAATCGGATAGAAAGATCTGCAAATAAAACACTATAGTAAACTGGTTAATTATTTGGCACAATAATTTAAAATGTAGGTAGTGGTCCGAACAGAAAAACTGTTAAAATATATGACCACATATTCATTTTTTCATTTTTTAAAATTTAAATTGTAATGGCCGCAGGGTCAGTGAGCCTGACTCGCTGCGGACTTGTTGTTTCGACGGGAAACTGAATGCCAATGACAAACAGTTCACCGTACATCTTTTACCTGGTGTAAAAATGGCGCGGTCCGCCAGGTGTCGCCACTGTTGCCGGAAACAAGAGTCAAATAAAGCACTAGACTGGTGATAATTCGACGGAAACAGATATGCTCTCTCAATTATAAAGCTTCCAGTGACGGTAAAGTAATTTAATAAATCATATTTACAATTGAGTCTATCGCGAATTTATTTTGCTACCTTTATTTACCGACGTTTCGACAGATTTCACTGGTCGTGGTCGCGGCTAACTGACGTCCCAGCAAAATGTCAAAACAGAGTTTTGTGTGACTACCCGACGAAAAGTGTATTTAAAGTTTGGGGTAGACATCACATTTTCAAACCATCCGCTACACATAAATGTTAATTATTGTCAATAGTCCGACACGCAACACACAACATCCGCGCACACATCCGATGATACACTTTTCGTCGGGTAGTCACACAAATCTCTGTTTTGACATTTTACTGGGACGTCAGTTAGCGGCGACCACGACCAGTGAAACCGGTATCAAAACGTCGGTAAATAAATTTGCGATAGACCCGATTGTAAATATGATTTAATTAATATGTGTTCAAAACGCGTTTTAAATGTTAAATTTTATCTTAATTATAACCTTAGATACATGTAATTATAAACCTACATAATTATTTCCAACTTGGAAGTTGTACTTTCAGACTCTACATCCTTCGTTAAAATTGGCTAAAAATGTTTAATGAAATTAAAGCTTGGAGTACAATGACTGTATTGTTAAAAATACTGACCATTCACTTCGGGCTCACACAAACAGCTCTTCAGTATCAAAAGGGATGATCCATTAAATCACACAGTAAGGGGGAGGAAGGGGTCAAGAAAATGTGATATGTTGTGACAAGGGGGAGGGGGGAGCCACAAACTGTGTGACGTTACTTTAGTTCCTACTATAGTGATATAATCAAGCTTTTCAATCTCGTACCTTAGTTAAGCAACTCAGCTAGCTTCGTTGCTTAAACACGGTACTCGACTGAAAAGCTCTCTATTATATCACGATTGTATAAAATACTATTTTTTATTCGTTGTAAAGTTATTAACGAGTTTTTGTAACGATAATCGTTTTTATTCTTTTATTTTTCTTTCCTAATCGATTTTGTGTTATAAAATTACTAATATGACTTTTATCAAAAATATTTTGAAAAAATATTAATAATAGGTACCTACCTAATTCGAATTGCCGATTTCGTTGAAAACAAAATTGCCAAAAATGTGACGTCACACCAGGGTTTACATTATAAATACTTTGGTACTATTAAAAAGGGCGAATTGATATTGTAGTGTCGTGTGTTGTAAATAAGATCTAGTTCCAAGTGAGAATGCGAACGATTAGTAGCAGTGCTGCGGTGACACGTGACGTGACACCGATCGTAATAAGCGAATCTGAAAGTCAGTGACTCCGTGACAGTGAATTGTGCCGAAATATCGGGAACAAGCCAAAACAAATATTCAGGTAAGTAAATACCCTGTTTTCAATAATATTTAGAACTTATCACTGATAACAGAAAATATTAATTAACCTAAATAACAATAATTAGGTACCGTAAATAATAATATTAAGGTAAAATAGCCAACTTTGCCTCCAGGGGTGACTTTGTATAAAAAAAAAAATATTAAACAAATTCGTTTATGTAGACAAACGTATAAGAGTTATTCGCTCCGTGCATGACTGTGGCACCGCCCTAGTGGGTGTGGGACATATTGCTTATTTGACAGTTGGCGGCTGCCAAGTAGTATAAAGAGAAGAAAAGAGGGTAGGTACTAGCTACTTAAATGCCGGAACCGCACTTACAATCCATCAGGTGTTGCAGGTGTCCATGGGCGAATGGTACTCAGACATCAATTTTCATCATGATTAGAACAAATTTTCCATCCGACGTACCGTTTTCGATCTACAAACAAAAAACTAAAAAACTAAAAAAGAGAAAATAATTATGCACACCCGGTATTACGCAAACTCGGATTACACGCATTTAGGACTAAATGAAGGTATAAAAATAATTTTCGGATTGCTTTTAGCTTGCTCTGCAGCTGAATTAATTCCTCAAAACGCTTTTTATGGATCTTATTTGATTGGACTAGCCGGGCAAAATCTTTTTAAAAAAATGGTGCGAGTAACAAATATGAAGAACCCTTTATTGCATATTTCAGAGTTTCTGTTATAAAACATGAACCAAATAGAGCATTTTTATTATGGTTATAACTAAAAAGGCCCAAAATCACAAAAATTGTGACGGTGGCCAGGATGTTACCCAGGAATTTACAGACCTATAAATGATAACATTGCCCACCGCCAAAAAAGGCTTAGGGTTGTCTTTTTCGGATGTTTTACCAAACATAAGTAAAAGAAGGTATTTTTTGTACACCAAAGTAGCTTTTTAAATATGTATATGCTGTATTTAATTTGTCTCGTCATTCCTTGTTTTAATGTTTTAGGCCGTTAACGTATAAAAAGGACATAATCATACTATTGACCTTAAAACTATTATAACAGATTTTCTTAAAAGTGACAACCCTAACACTTTTGATAATGCTGTATGCGACTTGTAAGGAAAACAAAAAAAAACTAGTAGGTAACATTACCCACCCATTTTGTACAGAAAGTTACATAATTAAGCCTGAGATTTTTGAAGAGAAAGCTAGGATTTTCTTTGTGTTGAAGTGATCCTTGTTTCATCGTTTTACGAGCTATATTTCTATACGAAATCGACGTAAGCAATGTTGGCAAAAGTTGAGGTAACTTTACCCGACCAAAAAAACCAGCCAATTGCGAGTCGGACTCGCGTTTCAAGGGTTCCGTACATTACACAATTTAAACAATGTATTTTTTATGTAAAATGTCTTAAAAAACCCGTAGGGGTCGGATCACAAAATAAGTAATTAAGTCCGACTCACGCTTGACTGCACATTTCTAATAGGTTTTCCGGTGATCTATAGGTATAGATCTATTTTGTGTATTTTTTAAAAAAAAAATGACCCTGTAGTTTCGGAGAGAAGGGGGGGGGATGGTCATTTTTTGCCTTTTTTTTGAATAACTTCTAAACTATTTATTTTAAAATAATAAAAAAATATATTTGAGATTCTCACAATGAGCTCTTTCATTTTATATGTAACACGATATAGTTTGACAAAGTTTATTTTTAATTTTCTCATTTACCCCCTAAAAGTGGCCCCCGTGTTTAAACTTAATATGTTTACGTTACATGTCCATCTTTGGGTCACAAACTTACACATGTGTACCAAATTTGAACTTAATTGGTCCAGTAGTGTCGGAGAAAATAGGCTGTGACAGACAGACAGACAGACAGACAGACAAACAGACAGACACACGCACGAGTGATCATATAAGGGTTCCGTTTTTTCCTTTTGAGGTACGAAACCCTCAAAATAGTGTATTTTCGAAAAAAGCGGGCAAAGTTAGCTAGTTTGACGGTATATCGAACGGTGTCACGATATGACGGTATATAGGTACTGAAGAAGTATTAAATTTCATTTATTTAGTGAATTCATTCATTGAATTCGTGAGCATACAACAACAATACAGCAAACGTTGAAAAGGGATGTCATTGTAAGATCTAGACTAGATACGATGAAACTCAAGACCGGGATTAATCATTTCCGAAACGTTACTGGGCTCAATGCCTCCTCTAATGAAAGCAGATCATGTGCTATTGAATTCCAATTACAATCATGGTGAGCAAATTAAGTGACAATTAAATTTGAGAGACAAATGATTCGGCCTAATTAAATAATCAAGGAGCACTTATATTTTTGTTTAAAGGTTAGATAACACCTTTAAACAAACAAAAATATAAACTTAAAATTCAAGCATTTATTTTTCTTACATTGTAAGGACTCTTATTGAGACGCCAGCAAAATTAAAAAACTTCTAATGTAAGAAGTTGTCTGTTACTTCTGAGATACTCAGTCCTTTATTTAGACAGTTCCATTCCAACTGATAATTATAAGTTGAACAGCCTTTTATGTCAAGCCGTATCTTCTTCAACAATCCGTTCAATTTCAATACTACTTAAGTAAAAGAGGGATGAACGCCAGGAAATACACCATTAGTGTACTACATCAAACAATCGTAACACGACGACCATTTCAGCAGTCTACCTGACTAATTAATGGCTCGCTTAATACGTTCGTAACGAGCTGCGTTTATTTACCTTGTTGAGTTGGCCTAATGTGCTTTGGGCTAAACGCTAGTTTGTACTGGGTAATTAGTATGAAATCAAGGGTTACGTTACCTACGCGCGTGTGACGTTAAGGAGTGTATTACAAGCCTTTCTACAAGCGAGCGCTTTGCGCGTAAAGCGACTGACTCTTGAACACGAATAGAAAGAAAAAAAGAAAAAGCGAGTATCTACTAAGGTACCTGACTTACATTTCATTTTTCGTTTTGCCTCTTTATTACATTTGAACTTTAATTAGTAATTAGTAGTCTGTTGACCTGTGCAACGGAAACGTAGCATGATAATACTCCCTTAAAGATATTTATCATGCCCGAGTCTTAAATATAAAAGAAAGAAAATACTTTCATTAAAGTCAAGTAGACTTATAATTCACCTTGTATTTTCCGCTTCTTTAGCTCGGCGCATATAATTACCATATTATGAGTTTGCAAATTGCTTATTTTTAGCAGAATCGACTGTTTATTGGGGTTCCGGTATAATTAAATTTGCGCGAAAATTAAGCTTATTATGTGCGAGCCACCCCGGCTCATACTGAAAATTTAAGCAGGTAATGTGAATTTCTTCGAAGTTCAGTAAATACCTACATATTTGTTAGAAGTATTAGAACAAATTACATTTTTTTCAGAAAATATTTTAATTTGTTTTTATTTTAAGTAGAAACACTACTATATAAATTATAAGCTGAAATAAATGTCATATACTAAGAAAAGGTGCCGCCGTGGCCCGGTGGTGGCCGAATGGCACAGGCACCTGTCGCGATAGCAGAGCACTGGGAGGCCTTGGTCACTTTTTCTTAGTATATGACATTTATTTCAGTTTATAACCTACATACATTTATTATAGTCATTTATTAAATATGGTTTAAAAAAGACTAAAAGAGAAAAGTAAATATTTACTATCTATTTTTTTATTTATAGTAAATCAGAATGAAAAGTCGAAGAAATCGTCATTGCAATGATAGCATGAACCTTGACTTTGCAGTCTCGTACTGAAGAGCCAGGAAAGAGTTTGCTCGTTGAAAGTTGAGTACGCGAAAACGCAACTGATTTAAACAGGTTAACTTTGGGAAATTCGAGGATTTTGACACGAGAAGCACACTTTACCGCCGAGCAACACGTATTTTTAGGGTTCCGTAGTCAACTAGGAAACCTTATAAATATATTAAATTATATTTATAGCCGGGTTTAAAGCGAATTTATTTTATTTACCGACTTTTCGATACTGGTTTCATTGGTCGTGGTCGTGGCTAACTGATGTTCCACCAATATGTCAAAACAGAGAATTGTGTAACTACCCGATGAAAAATCTATGAAAAAGTTTGGGGTAGATATCACAATTTCTAACCACCCACACACATAAATGTCAATTATTGTCAATAGTCCACAAAATAACAAAATAAATTCGTGATAGATTTTTTAATAAAGTTAATATATTCGGAAATAAATAATCGACCCGAAAAAAAATTGCGACTATTTTGCAAATAGCAACTATAAACTTAAATCATTAACTTATAAGTCCAAATCATAATTTAATAATTTGTGGGCAAAGGACAGAAAAATAATTGAAGATATTTTGTGTATTGACATTAAATAATAGACAGCTTTTATTGTGCGGCTGAGGTTAAAATAGAGTACCAAGATTAAAAACAACGCCTTTATCGCAAATTATGAAAAATTCAACACCAAAAGTAGTTTTTTTTTTAAAGGTTCACTAACACAGTGGCAACAACAATTTGTAGACTAACACGTCACGTATTGCGCCACCAATTAAAGGCGAACACAGCATGCATTAGTATTTTACTCGAAACATTTTAATAAGATTAGATAAGAAGAATTACCATTATAATTAATAACTAGACACGAAAAAAGAGTTGGTTTATATTTAATAAGTATGCATTTATGCCGTTATAATTCCACCTTACAAGCCTGTAAATTCTAACCCTAGAATTTTTAACGTATCCTACGCAGACGGAGCCGCGAGCGGAGACTAGTGGAATTATATAAAAAAAATACTCACAATTCCATCACCAATATTTCTAATGACACACGGTAACAGAGCCGTGGAGCCGATTTGGGAAGTCACAACCGTGTTGTTTTCAGTTGCGAAGTGCTTCTCAGGCGTGTGGTAGAGATCATCCAGCGGCGGGAACGTGACCGTCAGCTCGTTGTGTTCGGGCTTCAGTGTTGGGGGAGACGATGTTGGCGCTGGGGACAATATGGCATATAGAAATATTATATTATGTACGAGGATAGTGGACTATAGTTTTTAGGGTTCCGTACCCAAAGGGTAAAAACGGGACCCTATTACTAACACTCCGTTGTCCTTCTGTCCGTCTGTCCGTCTGTCTGTCTGTCACCAGGCTGTATCTCATGAACCGTGATAGTTGCCGCTATAACAACAAATACTAAAAAGTATGGAACCCTCGGTGCGCGAGTCCGACTCGCACTTGGCCGGTTTTTATGCAAACGTGCTCCCCAATTTCCTTCGTTTGACTTTTTTCGATTTTTCGAAGCGAAAAACAAATTCCATAAATATATTTTTTAAAGCTCCTAATATTTATAATAGGTACCTCTATAATATAATACAATAGGTATTAATAATAGGTATAGGTACCTCTGGTAACTATACCTAAATCAATTTATGTCAAAATATTTTCTATGAAGATAATATGCAGATAGGAAAATGGGGACTACGGTTGTTGTATGGAGGAGCGGTCCACCCTTTCTTCTTAAATTACGTCAAATATTATAGGCTATTTGACTAATTTTTGAAAATGATTTTAATTGATTGTTTATGACTTAATAATTACACTACATTGATATTTCCGTGAAATTTCCTGTATTAAATATAAAAAAACAATGTTAAAGTTTATTTATTTTGAACGCGCCTTAAACGCTGTTTTCGCAAAGGGGCTAATCACGTGACACGTGTGACGTCACGTGCAAGTAAACTCAGTCAATGACCTTAGTTAATCTTATGGTTTATGTGCATTGAATTCATTATTTCACTGCAAAATGGTATATAAATGGTGTATAGTGCCGCAATGTTCAAGTACGACTATAAAAAATCCAGACAAATCGTTTGTTTCCATTCCAAAAAATCCCAAAAAAAGACAAATGTGTTTAAAACTAGCGCGAAGAGACCCCAAAGAGCATTTTAGCGCATACAAATGTTTTTATGTGTGAAGACCACTTCGATGTAAGTAATATTTAACTGTAAATAAATATGGTAATTAAAGCAGCGGATTTTGTTATTTAACGAAACAAGATCTAGGTATTTAATATATTATATTATTATTATGTAACCTCATAACATAGCTCTTTCAGCATTAGTAGGTAGTTAGTAGCATACTTTTTCTTTCAAACTAAAGTGCAGTATGGAGATACTATTCTCGTCATCGTATTCTATATATATATCGTCGTCGTATTCGTATCATCGAAATCGAAATGTTCGTAAATAAACAATTTCTACGTATAAAAAAAAACCCACACAGCTGTTTTTACATTTCTAAGTTCCGCAGCATAGTAATCCGGATTATCTTTAAAGAAAGGTGCAACCATTGATGCGTCTATGTCTGGTAGGTTGCCGCTATCAGCTTTCACATATTTCGGCTCCATTTTGAGATTCTTATGAATATTGTGCCACTACACGATAAATATACGAATAAACCGACAAACGGATAAATCGGAATATATCAGAAAACTGTGGAACAATAACTAAAATTAACTAAATACAAATAAAACTGCTAAAACACTCAAGACAATCAAGAATTTACCCGCGTGTGACGTCATGCGAGCGTTGACCAATCACAGAGCGTTCACGTCCCTGATGAAATTTCAAAAAATATTAAATTTTCTTTCGTTTATTTTCCAAAAAATAAACATAATTTACATTCAAATATAGTGAAATATACTTTATTAGTTTATTATCTTTCAGGATGACAGCAATTCGTTATATATTTTTAATGTTGTCAAATACCCTATACACAGTGAGTAAATGAGAATTGAAATAATTGACTGTGTAGACAGATCTATGACGAATGTAACGTGATTTATTCTTCCCAATATTAACATTTGCTCATTGTTATTTACTTAAACGGGACTTAATCGAGTATAGTTAATTTAATTTTTCAAATTACCTTCGACATTTCGAGAATAACGTTGTCCCCGTGGTCTCGGAAGTAATTTTGAAATGAGTAAAAATCATGAAAGGTTAATCCGTATTTTAAATTTATTGTAATATACGAGTAGGATTGGTTATTTCATAAACATCAAGTTTGCTGCCGCCCCACCACGAGGTATACGAGTACAACCAGCCATAACAGCCATTAGAAAACTAGTTTTTTTTTTCTTAAGAATTCTCACTTCTTAGATCAAATCGTCATTTTGGTTAATGCTTCAAAAAGCAACAAAATTTCCGCCAAGTTGGGAACAACTTTGAGTGAAGCATGAAGCATAATAATATTATTGGAATAAGCTGCTTTTCGGAAAGTCTTTATAATGCTTTTCCCAATATTTGCTCACTTGCCTGTTAAACTGAAGTGTCAAATAATTTTCTTAAGATGTAAATGCATAGTCGTCATGCACCGACTTATTTGATCCGATTGATTATGCCGACTAGCCGACTAATCGGTGCTCGCACAATATCACAGCAATTTATTGATGCAGTTATTATGGTTCTTAAAAACATTTAATTATTATATATATGTTAAACTTAATAATAACATTTTTACAAAAGGATCGTCAAACACCAAAATTGTAAAAAAAATACGTCTACAATCTTTTTAAAATAAAAATCCAAATGTTAAAAAAATTATGCTAGGCTTAGAGATAAGCTTACGTTTTACATAATTTTTAAATTTATTAACAGACATTTCAGTGATGGGGGCTCCACAAGGCGCTCAGCGAACGCTTAAGGGAGGCCACAGGTGACCCTCGCGCAGGCGGCTTTCTCGCGCAGATTGGCCATAGCAATCCAGCGCGGGAACGCTGCCTGCGTGATGGGCACCCTACCAAGAGCACAAAATTTTGATAGGTATTTTTAATTTTTAGCTTTAGTTATTATAATTGTAGTTAGTTTTAGTTTTAATATTTATTTTATAACACTTATTATCAAATAAATGAGTTTATTTTCAGTGAAGATATTTAGAAATTTATTATAAAATCTTACACAATTACCCATGAATGATTTTTTAATTTTATGGAGCCGAGTGAAGGGCACTGTGATGTTGCCTTTAGGAGCCATAATCGAATTTTAAGACATTACAACTTCGTTATAATCATGGCTCTAGGGCAAATCGACGAGTAAATACTTTCTAAATTGAACATTTTGTAAAAATACTTAATTTAACTAATATCGATTCAATCGTTTTCAAATCTATCTACTTAAACATAAATGTAGTTACATTTTAATTCATAAACCCTCAATAAATTAAATATTTTGTAAAAAAATACCCCCATATGGCAGTGTTACAGTAAGTTCTCCCACCCACCTCAAATACAGGAGCCACACCGTACTGTACAATCCACTGGCTGCCAACAAGGCGACCCCCTGGGACCGGCTATCTTCAGTCTCGCCATACATCCTTCCATCTCAGATCTCACCTCGCCTTAATGTTTGGTATTTAGACGATAGTACATCGGGAGGTGAACCTACTTCAGTCCTAAAAGACTCCACCATTACCATCACCATTACTACCACACCATTAGACCATTAGCTCCAAATCCATCAACATTGGCCTACAACTCAACCCTAACAAATGCGAACTATACCTATATGTAGACTCAGACGACGCCAATAAAATTGATATAATAAGGACGTTCCCCTTCGCGAAAATTTATCAATATCAAATATCAAAATTGACACAAGGATAAACTGACTGTTATATACGAAGGAAAAAATGACCAAAGCCTCACGTGTCCAGAGCTGGAATGGAACCAGCGTCCCCCATTTACCGGACAGGTGCCTGAACCGCTTGGCTATCCAGTCACGGCGGCATGGGTCGAAATTTCCAAGTATATGACAATTTCCCGAAGGCTTGTGGCGCCCCCTTGCCATCTCTAACACTCAGCTCTACTACACAGCCCTTGACACTGGAGGCTTTGGTAATTTTTTCCTTCGTATATGACATTTATTACAGCTTATAGTTTAAATAGTAGTGTGTCTACTTGAAAAAACACAAATTAAAATATTTTCATAGAAAATAATTTTATTTGTTTTTAGAGTGACACCAGGATGTTTTTAATTGCATCTTTACCAGTAAGGTTCGGTGGTTTAGGGCTGAGGCCAACTGGGAGCCTTGTCCTAAAAGCGTTCCTGTCCTCGGTACATAGCACGCTAGCCCTCACAGGCAATATTCTACAACCCTCACTCGGTGATTGTGAGATAGCGTGCTTGTCCCAGGCTAGGGATGCCTGGAGAACGGCCTGCCTCGGCAAAGATCTGCCCTCTAGCCCAAATATACAAAAACATTGGGACGAACCTTTCTGCCGGATGGTACATGGAGGCTATCTCATGGAAAACAACCCGTCAAGCCTAAAGAAGGTCCGCCTGCTAGCAATATCAGCGAGAGATTCGGGGTACTGGCTACACGCTATCCCTTCGGCTAATTTTGGAAATTTACTAGACCCTAACAGTTTTTGCCTAGCAGTCGGTTTGCGACACGGGGCCAAGCTCGTCGATAATCACAGTGACTGTGACTGTGCTACAGTCATCATCATCCATTTTATAATACTAATTTATTAGAAGTATATGAGGTATTTTCTATAAAAAGGGACCTTATTGTCGATGGCGCTAACGCCATTATAAACGATGCTTCGATATAAATACAATGCCGCGCGACGCTGTGCGGCATAAGCGCCATCGACAATAAGGTCCCTTCTCATAGAAAATGCCCCATATATAATCAGGTCGCCTTTCCTGCCATGCCTGCCTTAACGACATCATCCGTCGGTCTTAATATATTATATATATAATATATATACTTAATAGGTATGCCATTGTGTAGTTTAAGTGTCGTATAATTGTACTGTGTTTGTCTTAGTGTATTATGGGCTAAAAGCCTGAAATAAACGATATTTTATTTATTTATTTATTTACACACATATCATAAACCCTCTATGATGCCTTCAAAATCCGTAAATGGGGCATTTTCTATGAAAAGGGACCTTATTGTCGATGGCGCTTACGCTGCACTGCATTGTATTTATATCGGAGCAAACGGGGACGGCCTTTAATATGGGACGGAACCTGCGTAGACACCCTCGCGCCGTCCTACCTCGGTACGACATCGTTAAAGGCAAGCAGTGCTGCCGCTCCTGCTGAAGCTGCAAAACGTCGCAAATACGCGTCTTTAGGGGACGGCTATGTAATTGCGGCGTTTGCTGTAGAAACGTTAGGTCCTTGGGGGCCGGAGGTACTGAAACTTTTTCAAAAATTAAAATACTTATCTTCTCATCGGTTCCACTGGTGACCGCGGGGCTGGCTCGTTCCTGGCTCAGCGCATTGGCATTGCCATCCAGCGAGGAAACGCGGCCAGTCTTGTGGGCACACTCCCAAATGTCAGCGGCATAGGGGATATTTGTAGATATAACCCCATAGGTTAAGATAGGTTTAGATTACTTTTAATTTGTATAAGTGTGTGATTATTGAGATTTTACATTTTCGAATAAATTGGTTTTCTATTCAGTAAGAACATGATATTTGGATATTAAGGAAATCGAAAATAAGACGGATACAAAGGGCAGAAAATGAAATTGCTTCGGTCCTAAGGATCTGCCGCTTGAAGGGGCCCGAATTCAAAAAATTAATTACACATTTCCAGCATGTTGTCGCAACATAACAAAAATGCGTTTCCGACTCAACATGTGACTACGTGAAGCACGTGACGAGTACAAGGGATATTATTTCCTACGTCATATTAAAAATGGAAATTTATTATCTTACCTTTTGAAGTCATAGTACTAGTTAGTTTTAGTAGTTCACTACATATTATTAGTTAGTTTCTGTTATTCACATTATTTCAATAGAGATATACCTATATTTATTAGGCGTTTCTTTCTGTAACCTACTTAAAAATAATATTT
Organism: Cydia strobilella; assembly: GCF_947568885.1. Taxonomy (NCBI): domain Eukaryota; kingdom Metazoa; phylum Arthropoda; class Insecta; order Lepidoptera; family Tortricidae; genus Cydia; species Cydia strobilella. The sequence goes on along the minus strand of NC_086042.1, from coordinate 17,685,589 downwards.
CAGTATTTAAGATAGGCAGAACATGACTGTATTAAGCCAGTTGTTTTCAACACGTGAATTTTTCTATCACGTGTTATGACGTACAAAATAAACACTTATATTATCACCATCCCAAAACGCAGTTTCTATGAACATGGGCCGAGCGTAGCTCGTGGAAATGAGTGCCCGCGAGATTGGATGGCCCCGCATTTGTTTTTATTTCGGCTGGTGGCCTCAAGCGGAACATTCACTAGCGTGTCGTGCTCGAGTGACCGACTCGAAGCAACTGACCGATTTTTGGGAAGAACATTTGTACAACGATGGCCGATAAATGCAAAACGATTGATTGTATGCACGAAAAAGCTGCAGATCTGATGTAAAGTTGAATCCTTGAGTGCTAAAAAGCTGCAATTTGATATGGATACATAAGTCAAGCATGGCGACATAACGATAAAATAAAAACTACGAAAAACATTATTTTACGGTACCTCCCACACAAAACGTTTTTTTTTTCACATTAACCCAATAGTGTGGGCGATCGTTGGGTAGGTCTTTCAAAACGAATAAGGGTCTCCAACAACCATTTTTCAATAAATTAAATAGTTTCGGAAATAATTGTTCCGAAAGAAAAAAAACCCCATCGAACTTTTAAACCATGGGTCCAAAAATATGAAAAAAATCGTAAAACAAAAACTTTATAAATACTTTCAATAAAAACTATAGAAAACATGATCGGTCTAGCCGATTTTTAATTATAGCTAAAAGTCTTCATTCTTAGTAAAAGACGTATAAAGTGCTGCGAAGGTACTCCCTGCTTGTAAATAAATGTACATGATATAATACTTTCTAACAGCCCCAGTTGAGCCTATTCTGGCAGAATGGTAATTACGGCACCTTTTACTGAGCATAGCCCGACATGCTCTTGGCCAATTTTATGTATGAAAAAGGAATGGTTTTTTAGTTAGAACTCTCCGGATATATAGGCACCATTTTATAGCAAAATTGAATTGTGGTCCACGAGAATTGGCAGGAATAAATACATAGCAATTTGAGATCTTGTTTTAATGTATGTTCTCACATAGCTTTAATGTGCACACAGTGGGAATTAAGTCAATCTCCTTGATAAAACGAGTGAAGCATTCAACATTTTCACCGTGACAGCACTGCGGCAACGACAGAAATGCAATTAATTAAGGAAAATGACCCTGACAACCCCAATTTTCCGCTGCTGTATTGCTGCACGCAAGGCTGCAGTCGCAATTCGAATATTAGTTAAAGGCCGTGTAAATTTTTTTTTAGTATAATGGACGATTTAGTAAAGTTGAAATAGTAAAATAATTAACTGTCATATAAGTATAGAAAACAACCAATTCCAAGCCATTCTTGGGATTGCAAAACACGAGCTAAATAGTATATTTCAATGCTAGTGCGGAAAGTATGTCATTACTTCACGAGTATCGAGATTTCGCGAACTAGTGCCTTTTACTTTTCCAATTTTTTTTAATTTATACTTGTTCCAATTCATGACTACTTATTGATGAGAGTTATTAATATTAGTTTTCTTTAAACGTCGTAATCAACATAAAAACCTACTGTTAATGTAAGAATACGAAAAATATACATATTTCATAATTTAATTACTTACCTCATCATCCACGTTTATTTTTTAATATTGAATATTGAAAAACCGTTCTTAATAATTTTCACCTCAGCAGCTCGAACAAGCCTACTTTCGTCACACAACAATGAAACAATGTAGCTTTTTAATTTAGTGAAGGCCATGAACTTCATACATTTATTACATTTTTTTACGGTACGGTACGGTACGGTCCGTCCCGTATCGTATCGTATCGTATCGTACATATTATAATACTTTTTTTTCTGTTTATTCTGTGTAATTTGAAATACATATTAACCTTTAATATGTTCTCACTACTGAGGTGAAAAATTATGTGTGCAACACGAAAATAACAATTGTCTGAATGGAACGGAATAGCTATGGAAGGTAGAGGTAGGAATAGCTGCCGAAACGCCTGTCAAAGAAGAGGCGTTTTTTCTTACTTTTACTACCTACTAAGAGGTGTTTTAAATTTCCAAAGTTTTTAATTCCTTACTTGTTGTTTTTATTATTTTTTCGCAACTGTATTAAAGAAACTCCGATACACGTGCGGAAATGTCATTCTTCACTCATCCCGAGATATCTCGGTACTCGTAAAGTAATGACATACTTTCCGCACTAGCATCGAAATGTACTATTACAACGACACAAGTTTAAAATTGGCTTTCAGCACTTACCCATGTCACATATTTTACATTACCTACAAGAATAACATAAGTGTAAAAAATAAAATAAAATAAATATTTTTTTAACCGACTTCAAGATTTCATAATTTTAAAAATTTATTAAAAACCGACTTTAATGGGGGATGTCGCTGAAAGTTCACTTATTGTTGATGGTGCACTCTTAGATTCCAGACAATGAAATGAAAAAGACAGCATCTTTTGCCTAATTATATAGAAAAGGAGGTAAAACGACCCACTTTTCTAGTAGCATTTCGTTTTTGTAAGGGTCGCAGTTCTAACCTAACCTACTTTTCTGATAGCATTTCGTTTCTGTAAGGGTCACAGCTCTAACCTAACCTAACCTACTTTTCTGATAGCAGTTCTGTTCTGTGAGAATCGCAGTTCAAAACCCACCCACCCACCTAACCCACTTTTCTAGTAGCATCTCCGGATCCGGGTCTGGGTCCGGATCCGAGTCCGGGTCCGTGTCCGGCTGTCCGGGTCCAAGTTTGGGTCAGAGTTCGGTCCGGGTCCGGGTCTCAGTCAAGGTCCATGTTCAGACCCGGGTCCGGGTCCGAGTCCGAGTCCAAGTTTAGGTCTGGGCCCATAAGGAAGAAAACAAATCGCCAAACGTGAACTATGTGTCATTGAAGAGTTCCATTCTGATCATCATCAGCAATTCCACTTCATCAAATGTCACTTTTTTAAATGTAAATGCTGGATTTGTTGATGAAAATACAAAAATCACTATATGTATGCCTTTCACATTTGAGGAGTTCCCTCAGTTCCTCGTGGGTCTCATCATCAGAACTCGAGCTTGACAAAAATATGTCTTAAAAACTTAAGTTGCTCAACAAACATAAAGAAGAGGACAAATCGCCAAACGTTAAAGAGTTAGAATGGAACTCTGAACTGGAACAAATCAAGCATTTACATTCAAAAAATTAACATTTGATGAAGTGGAACTGCTGATGATGATCAGAGTGGAACTCTTCAACAACATATAGTTCTTGTTTAGCGATTTATTCTCTTCGTTATGGACCCAGACCCAAACTTGGGCCTGGACTTTTTTTTGAACTGCGATCCTCGCAGAACCGAACTGCTATCAGAAAAGTGGGTTAGGTGGGTGGGTGGGTAGAACTGTGACCCTTACAGTAACGAAATGCTCTCAGAACATTGGGTTAGGTTAGGTTAGAACTGTGACCCTTACAGAAACGAAATGCTACTAGAAAAGTGGGTGGTTTTACCTCCTTTTAGTTAGGCAAAAGATGCTATCTTTTTTATTTCAATGTGTGGAGTGCACCATCAACAATAAGTAACCTTTCAACGGCATCCCCCATTAAAGTCGGTTTCTTTTTCTTAAAAATTATTCAATGACACCACTCACGTTGTTCCGTCCGCGTCGAGCACACACCAACAGCTAAAGGATGACTCATGTTAGACCGGGCCGTGACCGGGCCGGAGCTTCCGGCGCTTACTTTTCTATAACATGACAGGTGATCACGTGATGCTTTCCATAGAAAAAGAAGCGCCGGAAGCTCCGGCCCGGTCACGGCCCGGTCTAACGTGAGTCATCCATAATACCACCCAGCCCGTCGCGCGACCAAACGCACTTTTTTTTTGTAAGTGCTAAAGGTTCTAGAAGAAAAATGTACTGTATCTTCTTTGTGTGTAAATAAAACTTTTTATTTATTCGGTAAGTATATTTTCTGTTAGTCTAAGTTGTATACCAGCAAATTGAAAAGAAAAATACAGTGAATTTAAATCGATATTTTTTGTCATAAAAGTTTTCCATATTTTAACGTCCTACGAAAATACACTAAATTAGGTTATAACCCAAAAAAGAAATTCAATCCCCATCAAAAGCTCCTTCCCGATTTATTAAAAATAAAAAGTATTATGAGCTGCAGTGCAAACTATAAGCATATCGACGCTAGACAGGAGAAATGGGATAAACGATATGTAAACCCTACCTAGCTAACTTTACAAGAGAGCCAAAATATTGCGATATTTTCAGAAAAAAATTCATTAAAATTCGTAATGAAGTCGAATATCTTAAATGAGTAACTTTATATGGTTATAGTGATATGTCCTATATTATCCTATCATAATTTTACCTTTAAATGGGTTATTTTAGAATTTAGTGTCGCTTAAGCAAAATGACCGTAAAAATAAAGTTAGGTAAAATTATCTTACCGACATGTTTCACAAGAAATTATTCAGGTAAAAGAGTCCTAGCTAAATTTGGCATAATAATTAATCGAGTAAAAATCATGTTATTGCAAAAGATGCTTATTGTAGTCAAGAAAAAATATATAGATGTAAAAATCGACATGGAAAAAATAAAGATAAATTATCTAATCACTTTTCAAGAAACTATTTAATTTGATAAGCTACTAAATTTATGGGACACATTCAGATTCAACCTAGGGTAGGTACATCCCATTATTTTTTTAGTTATCAAGCACGAACACTAACTTTTGTTAGTATGTATGAATGTTTAGATTATGATTAGATTTTAGATTATTTCAAAAAATAATGAAAACCAGACTTGGCATTTTATGAAAATATGAATAATAATATGAAAAAGGAAGTAATAAAAAAGATTACTATTTCCAAGTATAGTATTTCCAAGTTATTTCAGGAAAAACGGAATAAACGACAAAAGTTTTAAATGTAAATGTAAAAGATAAACGCCGACAATTCAGCTTTGACAGTTAGGTAAATTTATCTATCGATGTTAACTTGCTCATAAGCATATAGGTGAAATATCTCAAACGACATTAAAACTTATTATTAGGGCAGAGGTAAAAAAATCTAACCGACAGTGAAAGGTTAAATTATCATAAGGCAAAATTATCCAAGTGAAGATTAAACTGTACTGGCAAATAAGTTTTTCCTGAAATAACTTGGAAATACTATACTTGGAAATAGTAATCTTTTTTATTACTTCCTTTTTCATATTATTATTCATATTTTCATAAAATGCCAAGTCTGGTTTTCATTATTTTTTGAAATAATCTAAAATCTAATCATAATCTAAACATTCATACATACTAACAAAAGTTAGTGTTCGTGCTTGATAACTAAAAAAATAATGGGATGTACCTACCCTAGGTTGAATCTGAATGTGTCCCATAAATTTAGTAGCTTATCAAATTAAATAGTTTCTTGAAAAGTGATTAGATAATTTATCTTTATTTTTTCCATGTCGATTTTTACATCTATATATTTTTTCTTGACTACAATAAGCATCTTTTGCAATAACATGATTTTTACTCGATTAATTATTATGCCAAATAAGTAAAAAACTGCTGGCAAATAAGTAAAAAACTCTAAGGTTCATTATGCAGAATTCATCTAAACTCCTTTTTTTTAAAAGTCGTCAAAATCTAAGTCGTTTAGTGATTGAAATGTGTCCGTGATTCTCTGAATCACCGACTGGATAAGCGACACTAAAGTCGTCAGATTGGTACGAAACCTAGTCCATTCGACGCAGAAAAATCTGTCGATTCCAACGATGTATATAACTCAATATCTCTAAAACTATCGCTTATCCCATTTCTCCTTTCCAGCGTCGATATGTACCAAAATTGTATTGCAAAAGTGATTTCTGACAAAAAGTATGCCCGACAACATAAAAGGGGCCAAATTGAAGGCAAACGTAGAGTAGGTACAGGGACGCCGCTCGGACTTCGTGTCCAATCAAATTTTAGAAAAAAAAATCCTTTGGTAGTTTTTAACGTCCGCTTAGGTACGCAACCACTCGCGTGAGTTAAAATGTAAAACTTTATTGGCAAGTGTGTAATTCCCTCTTTTTATTACACGACTGCCCAAAAAAAAGAGTGTAATGTTTTCAGCGTTCATGTTTGTATGTATATATGTATATATATGTATGTGAGTTTCTTTATTCCACCATAACTTCTAAATGCCTTAACCGATTTAGAAGTATGATATATCATTAGAATGCTTACGTCATCCCGGGTGACATAGGCTATGTGACGTCATAATAAAATCAATATGGCGGACGTAATACACAATAATGCGCGACAGTTGGAAAAAAAAATCTTGCAAACTTATCGAGTGGGGTATCAAAATGAAGAGCTTTGAAAGAAGATTCAAAATATATATGCAACATATGCGTTTGATTCTTACTTTGGTAGAATAAGGATTTACAAAATATGCTAAGAAAAATAAATCCTTCTATCTTATTTAGTGACGTCTTAAATAAAAGAATTTTACTGCAGATCAGAAAATATATACAAAAAAATAATATGGTATAGTGTAAATTTTGAAACTAAAGACAAACATTTTAAAATCGCGCTATTGAAATATTTAAAATCTAAAATTTATGTGAACTTCGATTTAAGCGATGATATTCGTATTGCTTATGTACCTACTTTCCTACTGATATAACCCGGTTGTAAAGGAAAAAAAAACAGGTTTTGTTTGAACTCGTGCATAGGTACCTACTAACTCCATTTCTTATTAGCTTTAGTACCTACTAAACGAATTTTCATGATTGTGAAAAGTGTTTAAGTCACATAGTTTATTTATACTATGTGTACGTTGATTTAATAATGTATTGTAGAAAGCTCGCGACATAAAGTCGACTGTATGTATTAATCTAAGGACTAAATAAAAGAAGGCCCAAAGCGTCTGAGAGAGGAGCGCCTTTAATAATTTGGTGTTCAGACACAGAACGATAGTAGGTATAAATGTCTAAATTCAAAGGCCAAAGTCTGAATTCCGCGTAGGGCCGGAGGCCTGGAGTGCGCGTTTTCCGCAACTTCCCCCTAGTATCTTAATTGCAAAGGCCGAAGAGCAAGGTGTAGTGCTCAAACACAACAATAGTAAAAGTGCCGAAGGCCGGGTGCGTCCGACAAATACCGTCAAGTGCTACGCACATAGCCGAAGGCCCAAAGAGTCCGATAAAGACGCGCCTTTCTCTAGTATTCAGACATATAACAATAGTACATGCGAAGGCCGCAGGCCCGAAGCATTCGAGTTCGAGAGTAGCGCGCTTTTAGTATTCAAACACAGAACAAATGTTACAAGTGTCTAAATGCGAGGGCCGTAGGCCGCGCTCCACCTAGCTAGGGCCGAAGGCCCGGAGTGTCCAACAGGTACGCGCTTCCTGCAATTTCCCCTAGTATCTTAACAACGAAGGCGCGCTTAAAGACCGAGCTGCGGGACTCGTGCAGCTCGGCCTTCGGCCTTTGCATAGTTATAATATTTGAAGATATTGCAGGAAGTGCGTGTCCCGGCCCTGCCGCCCTACGCGGAGCTCGGCTTTCGTTCTACGCAATTCGATACTTGTACAATGGTTTTGTGTTTCAGCACTAACCTCCCGCAGCTTGGCCTTAGGCTTTTCATAGAAGGGCGTCTCTCTAGGACGTTTTGGGCCTTCGGCACTACGCTGAGCTTCTGGCATGTGAAAGTGTTAATTATACTTACGTCATAATTTCATAGAAATTTCCCATTTAAAAATTTACTTGCACAGTCTGGACAATCACAATCGCTGCAGACTTATCTTTGTCTAGTTTGTCTAACTCTATTAACCTGCTATTTTGCCGAAGGCCATACGTGGGACGTACCAAAGCCGCGTCAAAGATAATTTAATGAAAATCTTTTAAAGTAAAAATTAAAATTATGAGACTTACGAGTCTTTCCTGAGCCTCAAACATTCAAAACTACTAATACCTCTTAAAAGCTGTACCAATGTAAAGATATAGATGTGAAATGTCCCAAATCGTGCATAGGTATATTGCCCACAGAAAAGATGGCCGCATTTCGATTCCGGAACGTTGAGCTAATTAAAAGGTCAAATTTAATATCCACATTTAAAATTGTCTGGATTTTTTTATAAATCATACTTTTGGTTCTTTCGTTTTGTCACTAAAATGAATAAAATATATATATATATATATTTTATATCGATTGCAGTCGGGGGACCTTGATGTACTGCATATTCCCATTCAGAAGGTCCCCCGAGTGCAATCGATATAAAATACACAGGTACAGTCACGTCATAAATGTGCATAAACCTTTGTATTTAGTGTAAATGACCGTAAGTGTACATTTATATTCCAATTTAAATTCATAAAGTTATGTAACTATAACTAAAATCAAAAATATTTTTAGCTTTTCAGTTCGCTTATAATTCAGCAGTCGTGTTTTTAATTTTTTAATTAATTTATTTATCGTTGCATCGCATTGAAACCTTTTTTCTTTAAATTTCTGTGTGGAATAGTACACAGAAAGTGTACTATTACGCGAGAGAAGAAAGTTACAATGGGATTTCAACTTTAGCAGCTTATTTTATTTTTAGGGTTCCGTAACTTAAAAGGAAAAAACGGAACCCTTATAGGATTACTTTGTTCTCCGTCCGTTCGGCTGTCCGTCCGTCTGTCTGTTTGCCAAGACACTCTCAAGGGAATCAAAATTAATAGGGTAAGTACTTCCCGTTGACCAAGAACTATGAAATTTGGCAAGTAATATTGTCTTACACTACAAGGATAGGAGAGTCTAAAAAATATAAATTTATAATAAATAAAAAATAATAAAAAATAAATGAAAATTGTACGGAATCCCAGGTGGGCGAGTCCGACTTGAGTCCGGTTTTTCTTTATCATAGTGTGTGTGTGTGTAATTAATAGGGCAAGTACTTCCCGTTGACCTAGAACTATGCAATTTGGCAAGTAATATTGTCTTACACTACAAGGATAGGAACGAGTCTAAAAAATTTAAATTTATAATAAATAAAAAATAATTAAAAATAAATGAAAATTGTACGGAATCCTTGGTGGGCGAGTCCGACTTGAGTCCGGTTTTTCTTTATAATAGTGTGGTTTTAACGTATTTTTTAATTTTTAACATAATTGTTTAATATTAATATTAAACTTTCCTCAATTTTTAACTGACTTCAAGATTTCAAAAGGAGGAGGTTCTCAATTCGGTTGTTTCTTTTTTAATGTTTGTTATTCCATAACTACGTCATTTCTGGACCGATTTTGAAAATTCTTTTTTTTTTAATTATAAGAGATTGCTTTACAGATGCCATACAGATTGGTCCCGTTTTTGTCAAAATGCAGTTCTGATGATGGGATCCATGAGGAATCGAGGGAACTCCTCAAATGTTAAAGGCATACATATAGTGATTTTAATATTTTCATCAACAAATCAAGCATTTACATTTAAAAAAGTAACATTTGATGAAGTGGAACTGTTGATGATGATCAGAACGGAACTCTTCAATGACTCATAGTTCACGTTTGGCGATTTGTCCTCTTCGTTATGTTTGTTAAGCAAGTTAGGTTTTCAAGACACATTTTTGTCAAGCTCGAGTTTTGATGATGGGATCCATAAGGAATCGAGGGAACTCCTCAAATGTGAAAGGCATATATATAGTGATTGTAACGTAGATATTTATAATAATAAAAGACTACATTGTAGATTAACACGTTCGCGGACGCGGATTGCATAGCATCCGTTTTTGTACTACTCCTGGTGACGCGGATGCTAATGCATTCGTTTTTCGGTTTATATTTCTAGGTTGATATGCTTACCAATCCGCTTTGTCACAGTATAATATTATTCACCAACATTTCCTCTACCAGTCATCAGAGTCAGAGAAGGCATACTGTCATATTACATAGTTCTATCGCAGTTTAAAATTATGCTGTGACGTCTGCAATTGTGCCCCCCTTTTCGTGACGCGGATGCTATAGCATTCGCATAGGATGCTATAGCATTCGCCTTTGTATGGGATTTGCCTTAGTAGCCCAGCAGGTGCGTCTGGGAGTGGACTCGTGCAATTTGGGCGAATTTCGAGCGCGATCGCAATTTTGATGGATTTTTGTAAAATCGTGATTAATGTTTTTCTTACAATTTCTCTAAGTTTTTGATTGTGTTTTAATGAACAAACATGTGTACTTGCTCGTTATTGCACTACAACCACATTTTGATAACGTTTAACATAAAAAAGTGAGGCATGAATGTGTATACCTATTATTCAAGTAATTACGTTAGTAGTCATAGTTTTGGTGATATAATTGTGAAATTATAGCCTGTTGGCGCTTGATGACCAGCTCTCACAAGGTAAGCCCCTTATGACAGGCATTATGGCATACTTTTGTGTATATTTCACGTCCTATGTTTGGTGCAGATGCATCCGAAAGAGAATATAAATTTATCTTTCTGACGTGCTGATTAGCCTGGCAGGAAAAGCGGTAGACACTTTAATTCCAGGACTTAACGTAGCTATGCTGCACAGAGGACTCAAAAAGTGAAATGTGGCAAAGATTGACGCTTTCGAGAAGTTAAGTTGGCGTAAAATGCTGCATATACCTTGGACAGCTGGAAGAATAGCCTTCCCCATACTAAGAGAGCTCAACATTGCAACTCGGCTCTCCACAACATGCCATGAGTAGACCCTTTGATTCTTCAGATATATTATGCGGTCTCCAACGCATGATGTTGTGGAATCGCATAAGTTTAAGTCGAATGAACGTCGAAGGTATTTGGAATGGCGCACGTATGAGATGGACACATATTTACGATGATATGCAATGAGGGAACAAGAAAGAAAGTATAAAAGTGTTTGTAGGAGTATGCAATGAGTCTTTAGAGCAATAATCTCGCCTCTAGAAGTTAAAAGTATCAGCCGTTAAGCACAATTAATGAATGCTATAACATGCGGTGTCACATAGAATTACATCTTGACTACGTCATGTGACAGACATGCTTATGCATCCGAATTTTATAGCATTTGTTGTCACATAGCATATAAAAAATATACTTCATATTGACGGGGATTGCATAGCATTCGACTTGCATAGAATAACGCGTCATATAGCAACCTAATTGATATATCTGTAGTGACTGGAATGCTATAACAGTCCCAAAATCTCCATACAAAACTTAGGTGTCCAACTGGTCCGCGTGGTGGTGGTGAGCGTCCGCGAACGTGTTAACGTGGTTTATTGAGGAGCGTGCGAATATGACAGACGACCACAGATAATGTATATTCCGTAGTACTCTAGTCTATACTTTACATCTCCCTTTCTTTGTTAATAGATAAAAACATTAGTTTAAATGCGGGACTTTGAACTTACAAATAGACATTTGTAACAATAAAGTAATGTACTAAAGTTATATAATTAAAATGTCTTTTTTGACTTTCATAAAATCAACTAAGCAATTTTTGAAATAGTAACATAACAAAGATACCTATAATTGAAGTAGGTATTTTTAAAGATTAAGCCTATTTATTGGTTTTATTATCCTGCCAAATCTTGATGTTTGTGGAGCCGGAACAGTCACTGGTTGACTGGGTTGAGCCTGTCTCTGAGCCTCATTAGAAGTGCCTGGTGATGAATATGTTGATGCTGGGGGTGACTTAGGGACCTCTGGTGACTAAGCTTCTTTTGGAACCTGTAGTATTGCGGGTTCATTTATATAATTAGTTTCAGGTACTACTACTCTCTGGGTGGTTATGTCTGCTTGTGTTTTATGCAGATGGCTGTAGTTCCTTCGAAATGTTTGGCCTTTGTCTGTTTTAATTATGACTGATCTTGGTAGATCTTTTGGCTTTTCTACGACTCTTGCTTCTTCCCAATGTCGATGACCAACTTTGTGTCTGACTTTATCATTGATTCCAACATTGACCGGTCTTGTAGTATGTTTATTACTATACATAACTTGTTTCTCTCTTAATCGTTGTAGGTCAGCTGTGACCCCTTGCATTATTTTCGGTTTTAAATGATTATCAGTTGTAGGTATTTGAGATCTAGTAACTCTGCTGAAAAGACGTTGGTTAGGTGAGCCTAAATTATCATTTCGTGGTGTATTTCTCCAATTTAATAAAGCCAGTTGAACATCGGACTTGTCAATGCTACATTTTCTTAGTATGTTCTTTGCTGTTTGAACTGCTTTTTCAGCAAGCCCGTTGCCTTGATGGTGATGTGGACTGGATGTAACATGGTTAAATCTCCACTCTTTTTGAAAGATCCTAAATTCTCTAGACATGTATTGGGTTCAGTTGTCGGTTTGTAGCTCTTCTGGTACTCCATGTACAGAAAACCATCTTTTAAGTTGTTTAATTACTTCATATGATGACTGACCTTTTAGGTGTTGAAAATCTAAATATCCAGAGTAGCTGTCACAGATTACTAGGTAAGTTTTGCCTTTTAATTCAAATAAATCTGATGCAACTATTTGCCATGGAAGTGTGGGAATCTTATTAACTAGAACTGTATCTTTGGTGTTGTCTCTTTGTGTTTGTTCACAGACGGAGCATCCTCTGACTAGTTTAAAAATGTCATCATATTGTCCTTTCCAGTAAAGAAATTGTCTGGCTCTTCTTAGACAGCTTTGTATGCCTAGGTGTCCTTGATGAATAATCTTTAGCATTTTAGGAATTTGTGATTTCGGCACTACAATTTTGTCACCTTTGAAGATAATTCCTTTGAAATAGCTTAATTCTTCTTTAAAGGTAAAATAATGTTGTAGTTCTTTAGGGAGTTCGTTAACATTTCCTGGAAATCCTTCCATTATTGTCTTAAGGAGCAACTGTAGATGAGGATCTTCTTTTGTGTCTATAATCAATTGTTCTTTGGCATCTAATGACATAGGTAGTATAAATGAAATTTTCAGATTTTCTTCTGGTTCATATTTCAGGTTAGATGCATCACAGTCTCTACTGAGAAAGACAGCTAAGGGTATTTCTGTGCCCTTCTTAAATATAACTTTTGGTGAGTATGGTGCGAGATGTTTGTTTGTTTTCGGAGCAAAATACTTAAACTTTTCTTTTATGATTTGCAGGTTATTTTTCTCCGTTTCGCTAAGATTGAAACTGTCGTAAATTTCGATCGCATCTGGGCCTATCACAGCCATAAATGTTACTGCCTGGACGTTGGCTGGCTTTTTATCTAGTTGAATAGCAGTGGCATACCAATCAAATTGTTGAGACCACTTTTTCCAGCTCGTAGATATGTCGCAGTCAATTTGTATGTTAGCTGGCGGCTTTATACCAGACACTGCGTCGTTTTCATTTGTGGTGGCCATTTTCACGAACTTTACCACTATAGTCCTTTTTGTTTACACTTTTTTAAGTTTTTTTAAACTTTCTGACATCATGTAACGTAGATATATATAATAATAAAAGACTACATTGTAGATTAACGTGGTTTATTGAGGAGCGTGCGAATATGACAGACGACCACAGATAATGTATATTCCGTAGTACTCTAGTCTATACTTTACAGTGATTTTTGTATTTTTATCAACAAATCCAGCATAATTATCTATTTAAAAAAGTGACATTTGATGAAGTGGAGCTGCTGATGATGATCAGAAATATCAGAATGGAACTCTTTAATGACGCATAGTTCACGTTTGGCGATTTGTCTTCTTTTTTATGTTTGTTAAGCAAGTTAAGTTTTCAAGACACATTTTTGTCAAGCTCGCGTTCTGATGATGGGATCCATAAGGAACCGAGGGAACTTCTCAAATGTGAATGGCATACATACAGTGATTTTTGTATTTTTATCAACAAATCCAGCATTTACATAAAAAAAGTGACATTTGATGAAGTGGAACTGCTGATGATGATCAGAGTGGAACTCTTCAACGACATATAGTTCACGTTTAGCGATTTATTCTCTTCGTTATGGATCCAGACCAAACTTGGACCTGGACTTTTTTTAACTGCGATCCTCGCAGAACCGAACTGCTATCAGAACATTGGGTTAGGTTAGGTTAGAACTGTGACCCTTACAGAAACAAAATGCTACTAGAAAAGTGGGTGGTTTTACCTCCTTTTAGTTAGGCAAAAGATGCTATCTTTTTCATTTCATTGTCTGGAGTGCACCATCAGCAATAAGTAACTTTTCAACGGCATCCCCCATTGAAGTCGGTTTTTTTTTTTCTTAAAAATTATAATACAATAATTTAGTTCCACATGTTTGTTAAAGTCTGGTGCTTATATTCTTAAGCAGGTGTACCGTGCACGCAAAACAAAATCAATTCTGGCCCAGCGGTGGTTTCAAATATAAATAACAAGGGCAAGCTTAGAAAGCGCTCAAGTACTATAAGTATAAGTAATTACCTTCTCCAGCTCCGATGACGGTGTGAATAAGGAGCACAACGACGCAAATGCACCGTTGCCCCTCCACCGGCATCGCGGCCGCGGGATCCAGGCCTGAAACAACCAATCAACATTGAGTTTATTTTTCTCAAAAAATCTCGGGAATATTTAGATGTGATTTTATACGCTGTTTTTCCTGCCCAATCCTCAGAAAAATATATTCTGCTGAGTGTAATTGCACCTGTCCTCACTAGCTTTTTTTAAATCTAATTTGGCATCGAATCGATCGATTTCTGCTCGGATTTTTGACATTTGCGACAGCAATGCACTTGGCAGTAAATAAAGTGGCTCGCGTGGTCTGAATCCGAACGGTACCTTAACGCCGCGAGTTTTCTAGTTATAGACTGAAATTAGAACTATGTATTTTTACATAAAATGAATAAAACAAATAAGATTTTTTTTTACCCGACTGCCAAAGGAGGAGGGTAATGTTTTTCGAGTGTATGTATGTATGTATGTATGTATGTATGTATGTATGTATGTATGTATGTATGTCTGTTTCTTTGTGGCCTCCTGTAGCCTAAACGGCTTGATGGATTTTGATGTATAAGGTATCGTTAGATTCGTCTTGATCACGGGAGTGTCATAGGATACATTTTATCCCGAAAGTCCTACGGGATACAGAAATAATATTTTCTTTACATTCACTTCGAAATAATTTGATATATGAGGTATCATTAGATTCATCTTGATCACGGGAGTATCATAGGATACATTTTACCCGGAAATTCCTACAGGAACATGTTAATTCTTCGTAAACGCAAGCCACCCACGCGTCAGCAAGCAATGAGTAAATAACATGTTCTGCAACTCCCGCGCACCTCTCGCGTAGCGGTCTGGTAGCGGGCAAAGAAGGGCGTGACCTGCCTTGTGGCGCGCGATGCGGTACGGAGGGGGATATTCTCGAGTCTACAATCCGAACGCGGGCACACGCACACGCATGACATGAGGGCACACGTCGTTGACGGTCGACTTTTCTAAGTGATTTTTTTCGATACTTCCTCGTCCGAAGCGAAAATTATAAAGTAATAACTTGTTATTTTTTTTCAACTAAAAAGTTATAAATAAAAAATTAATAATTATAAAAAAACAAAAAACCCGACTGCAGACTAAAAAACGGAAAACAAGCCCCACAAGAAATATTGTTTAATCAAATGCTAAAACCAAGCTATGGAATACCGTTTAAACAATATAAAAAAATGCACTATGAAATGTGTATGTAATCGATATATAATATTTCTTGTGGGGCTTGTTTTCCTCTTTTTAGTGTGCAGTGGGGTTTATTGTTTTTTTATAATAATTAATTATTAATGGAACACTTTAATATGTACTTATAAAAAAAAACTTCATACCTAACTTTTGCTTCTACTTGTTTTGTTCATACCTTTGTCGTTCGCGTCCCATTCAGTTTACTGAGTAGAGAAAGCGGATGATTAATTACTCAACATTTGAATTCATTCGTTCATTCATTTGAACACGTTTATCTATGAATTTTCTAAATGAAATGAATTTTATGAGGGTTTTCGACAAGATTTTTCTGCTCTGATGGGTCGGTTAAGATAACTTTGTACCAGTAAATACTGTTGTGTTCGGGTACCTATTTTGGTTATAAAATATCAGTTGCTTTTTAAAGCTTTTTTACAACACTAATTAGAACAAACTCACAACATGCTTTGTGCTGTTAGGTTTTAACCGACTTCATAAGGAGGAAGTTCTCAATTCGAGTAATGTAAATAATAATATGGTAATATGTTAAAAAATAAGCATTTTTTAATTATCCTTTTAAGCAAACATCCCATTGAAAAAAAATTCGGAATATCAAATTTTGAATCGTAAACAAACAATATTTCAACGGAACCACAAAAACTAGATTACTCACCGTAGGCACGATCATTAATGGCATCAATTCATGCCTTTGGGGCATGGCGGTCCCTGAAAGGTTCTGTATGGGGGCAAAGTGGCCTATGTAATGCTCCTTCGGTCAAAGCGTAAACGTGTTTGTGGTCGGGTTCCTTTGAAGTAATAACGTAGATACTGATTTGACTGTTTAAGAGGGAGTGTCAAAAGTTACAGTATCTTTCATTTAGTTCATGGGCTACAGTCATTATATTTTCTGTTTTGTATGCTGTATGAATGTTTCTATATGCTGCGTTACTAAATAGTTATTTATTATAGAATATATAATGTTTCAGTAAGATAAGATAATGCCGTTAACCCAATATCCAACTTTCTGAAATACATTTATAATTTTTACAATAAAATACCTACCTACCTACAGTACCTACTACACTATAGGGACAGTTATGCTGGGGACAAACTGAGCCCAAGCAACGCATGTAATTTGTATGTTTCGAAGCATACAAATTCCAGGGTCCAGATTTCATTATGCATTGTATACGTTGCGTACGTGGGCTCAGTTTGTTCCTACCTTTAAGTGAAATAACGTAACGGACTCAGCGAAATTTTCCGAAATAGTTACAACTTCATACTTTTATATACCGCATATAATATTTTATTTTAAAACAAAACTGACATGTTACATGATTTTTTATTGTCAAAATGTGATGAAAAATAATTTTGTACCTATAGTAGATTATAATTTAAAATAAATGAAACAAGGGAACAAATTAAATTATTTTTTAATGAAATATTTGGATTTGTGGTTTTTTAAGTAATTAGTCACACTACTATATATAAATTATATATAGACTGAAATAGATACCAGACACTAAAGAAAAAGTGACAACACAAATCAAAATATTTCATAAAAAATAATTTGATTTGTTCCCTAGTTGGATAGATGGCAGCACCATCTCTCTCGCTACACCGTTAACCAGTAAATGATTCGTATAGGAGGTGCAAGCACGTACTGCTTCGCCTTTAGAGTTGGTCAAAAGCACCTAGCCTTTCAAAGACAGCATACACCAAAGAACTTGGTTGGGACGGGTACCGCTGTGGTCATGTGGTCTAGTGGTCAGGACGGTTTCGATTCCCGCCTCGGCCACCGGTGGACTTGGTCATTTTTTCTACTGTTTCAGTTTATAAAATAAATTAACTGAACAAAATATACATAACTAAACATGTAATTTCAGTCCGGAAATCTCCTACACAATTCGACAGTACACTGACATTGAAATGATATTTGAGTCATGGTATGTATTAACATGTAGAGTAACTTATACTAGAGCGGTACTGTCATAGTAAATTTTGTAACTACAGTAAATTCACTGCCATCTGTCGACACACTTTAAAACTAAAAATGAAGATTTATAAAAATACGATAAAATGTATTTAAATATAGATAAATAAATTTTTTTATTTGCATTAATTATTTTTATGATTTTGACCCATGTTCTTTCACTGATATGCGTTAAAATTGTTAAATAACAAACGAAACCGTCAACGCCAACTATACGACAGTAGGCCAAAACTAGTAGCGCCCTCTGAACGAGAATCAAATTTTCTTGATTTTCGAGGCACGTTTTTTCCTTAGAACAGTCTAATCCATCCATTACGGAGTTATATCTATCTTTGGTATTAAGTTATCGTGCCTCTTGCCCGCGCCAATATATGTGCGGACAAATACGAGCGATATACATGACGACTAAATACATAATATGATTCATTCAAATATCATTTCGACGTCAGTGTACGTTCGAATTGGCTTATTCCTTTTTTCTGTGATCTTGACTTATTATGTGGCTACAAGTAAGCTGCACGGCATGCAATATCTAATCGTAAAGAGATATTTATAAAGCCAAAGATGGTACTTATTCATGTGTGTTGCCTTTATATTATGACAACTTTGGTTGGTGTTGTGTGCTCTTGGGAGTAGCGCGCAGTAAAAAAATTATTTGTCTTTACGTAGAAAATCCAGCTAAGCATTTAACAATCAGAAAAAAAGTACAGAAAGCTGTACCTAATACACCGATGACACATTACGTGCCTAATATTTAAAAAAAAGTGTTTTCAGATCAGGAACATACCGCATTTATGTTCGTATATTTCACATAGTACCTACCAAAAACAACGAAAAGTTATATTCGTCTTTTGAAGTTTTAATAAAAATTCTACAATGTTGCCTTAACTCGACCGTGATGGTGATGGCCTTTAGACAAGACTTTGCTTTTAATCTTACTTCGTCTGGATTTCCATTAAGGCGAGTAAGCGGAGCGTTTTGCTTAAATCTTTTTTTGTTCTGAAAGTAGGCCCAAATAATTCACAACAGACTCAGTTTACAACTAGATAGCAGGAAATAATAAATTTTCATAGAATTATTTTTAACCTGGGTTACTGTCTATGAAAAATAATGAGGGTGTTTATTTATTTACTTAAAATGTTATTTAAAAATTTAAATCAGGCAATAAGGCCTATATTACAAATATCTTACAGACTAACATATATATGCATGTCATAAACTTAAAAACTAAACACTATTTAGGCGACAAAACGGCGTGGCTCCGTTGAATCGAATCGTATTGCCCAGAATAGTTAAATTAAATGTTCATATGTAAGTTAGATACAAATCTATAATGTTTGCTAATAAATATGTTAGTCTGTGCGGAAAGAGAAGTCGTGGATTGTAGTTATGGGGCCCAATACATTCCACGACTCTTCTATTTCCGAACAGAGTCTATTAATGTTACTTCTTGGAATATTAATTACCTAGCCCAGGTACTAGGTAGTAACAATAACGCTAAGCTTAACAGGTAATTATATGATTTAAAAAACAGGATATGTAAATATTATAATATATTATATGCATGTTAGCAATAATCAAGTAGGTATGGTATAGCAACTTAACTGTAATATTTCTACGCCGATAGAGGCAGAATATGACGCACTTATTGTAATTTGGCCATCTTTGTACCATATTCTGAGAAATAAACATTTGTATTTGTAACAAATCCTTGTCCTTAACACCGAGACATAATCTCTATATAATCCTTCTCAAGATTGGAAGCGGTCGAGATGAGATGGTCTCGTGCGAATCCGCCTCAGTATCGGTAACGCTGTTATAGACAATGTTAGTCTAAAGTCTGAACCCCAGGAAAATAAGTGATTATTCTGGTAATTATTTTCTAAGTTACTTAACCCTTCTTTGCATGATTTTTCTTTTTGCCCGAAATGAATAAATGTCACGTAATTGTTTGCTGATTCTGTGAAAAATAGTAAAACAATTATAACGTCGATTTTTACTGCGTAATCGGTGTTAGAAGTTGCATAGGCTAAATCATATTTATGTAAATATATAGTTTTTAGTAATAGATATAACTATAAAAAGGCTTACTACCATCAGAAAGGTACACAATTTGTGATATATCTATAATTTTTTTTTAAATATAAATTAATTACAAAACTCGAAAAAAAAACGGCCAAAATCACATATTAAAAATCATCAACTTCTGGGTTTTTCCAAGTTTTCCGACATTTCGTCTTAAAACAAATGTAATTTTTATAAATTAAAATACTGCGTAAATACACATAACGTGTAATAAAAAAAGGATAGGGGAGGGGGTTGAACATTGTATGAGGGGTAGTATTATATATTTTTAGTCAGAAATTTACACGGTTATGAGGTTAGTGACACGAAACAACCATAAAACCCGCCTCATAGTAAGCGTACTAACTTTAAAGTTTGCACACACAATACATAAATTAAACAAGCAAGAAAAAAAAACATGAGAATAAAGTTAGTGGGATTATAACAACCATATGATACCCCTTACCATGACTTACGTTGTCGCGCGTTATTTTTCACATTATATGCCGAGCGTGACTTCCAGCATGGAGTCAGGAGCAGCGGAAGTTTTACTAAGCGATCATTATTAAATTCCATGCAAACGAAGTCGCGGTCAATACCAACATACAATCTGATATAAAGTTCCTAATCAACTATAATTGCGATAACAAATATAAACATCTTTCTTATTTAAAACTACACAAATTGTAAAAACAATATAAAAAAGAGTACCCACTTTCAGATATACTAACAAACAGATGACTCCTTACAAAACCATTCGTACCAAGAATGACTTTATTGAAAAATTCTACAGATCCGCCAGCCAGTCTTGCCATTAAATTTTATTATATCCTTGAGAGCAATGGTAGGAATATGAGGCTACATGAATTCCTATCAAATGTTCCTCGGTTGAAATAACAGTTTGCAATAACAATTACAGTTTTAATGCCAGCCTGAGCACAAAATGTCTCCCGTTTAATAAAAACCTATCGGGTATCGTTTCGTTATCAGCATTTTTATTAATTTGTATTAAGGTCAACCGGGATAATTGCCACTATGGGGCACCGACTTCAAATATATCAGTTGGTAACGCAGTGGTAACGCATATACTTAAATACCGAACCCTAAAAAGGATAATATTTTATTTCATCCTTTTTGAAGTAAGCAGCCCATTGCCATACGCCTGCCCGGGAGGCGCGCCGGCCAAATGTACCTAAACTGCGAAGTGACACCCCCCTGGTACTGCACCACTAGGCGATTATGTAGTCTTATCACATGATATGTGTTACGTTTACTATGTTTGATTTTCCCCTATTTGTTAACGTTTTAATCATGACTTTAGAATGTTATTGGGCTATTTAAATATCTCGAGTACAATTACGGTGAGAATAAAAAAATAATTTTGAGTTTTAGTGGCTATATTGAACTTCTTGCCCATACAGTCTATCAAGTTCAAGGTGTAACGGGTTAGACCCTGATAGACTGTATGGGCGCGATAGTGGGTCCACTATCGCGGTAACCGGTAACCGGAAAATATTGAACTTGAGTGTTTTTTACCTAGGTATATAAAAATACGTGGAAATTACTACTAAAGTTGGAACTGAGTTTGACATCGTTCTTTGAAAATTAAATTAATTAAGACTAATTAATCTCTTTCTTAGAATTTAGGCATGGCGACGATTCAATGCTGGAAACATTTCTAAGTACTTCAAAATGTTATATTAAAGTTTTTTAATGAATGTATTTGACTTGGTTTTTAATTATTCGTACTATACCTACTTTACATAAATGCGAAAGTAAGTAAGGATAGTTTTAATACCTTAGGGGCACTACCCTAATAAAAAGGGGAGTACTATTTACTAAGTATAGAAGTAGGATATGAAATTTGCGAGCAGAAGCTAGTTAATTGTGTGTTGTGTCTATTTGTTAATTTTGATAGGTATGCATAATAGGATGTAAATGCTATTAAGTTGATTCATGTTAATTGCTTTTGTACTTTTTATTCAGAACAACTACTTACTTAATTAATCCAAACATATATAATAGTTACTTGAAGAATTAAAAAAAAATGCAATTTTGATGCTGTAATATGTAGTTGGGAAATAAATTAAACACCCACTTAACCCACTTTATTAAGGTTCTTCATATGGCAGAATATGTTATTCCCTATTTGGACATAAATCAAACGGAATGGCCATTACACTACTTTTATGGGAGTTTTCTAGGTCTTTTGGTATTGGAACAATGAATGTTACCCACAATTTAATTTTTTAACTAAACCGATATAACAAAAGCTCCACAAAATGGTTTGAAAGCGTTTAAAATATTTTTTTAATCATATTACATTTCTTTCTTTATTAGCCTATTTTGAGTGTCCCACATCTGGGAAAAGCCCTGGCATTCCATAACTAATTAATTTTATTAAACACATAACTAATTAATTCATAATAACTAATTTTACTAAATAACAATTATTAAAAAAATAACATTTTAGTTGACATGAAAGAACCTAATAAATCAGTTTTAAAGACAATTGGTAACATAATTTTTGTCCACATAATAAGCGACTTCTCATCCTTAACGCATTATACCCTTCGTTCCGTCGTGAGTAAAAAAATAGAGCACAGAGAAACTTGGACATGATACAAATTATATTAAATTCGTCATAAAGTATAAATATTTCTTATCGCACGCAAACTCGGGAAACCCGCGTATCATGGCTATTCATAAAAAATAACGGTTTCGTTTCCAAGTAATTGGTTTTCACGATTTACTCGCTTATTGTGTGCGTGTGCTCGGAGATGGAGCGAGATGGCTGCAAGTGAAGTCGTATAGGGGGAGTCAGTCTATGACACAGTTAATTAACTTATAATAGGTAGGCTAAGTGACAATAGTTTATAGAAAAACCGGACAAGTGCGAGTCAGACTCGCCCACCGAGGGTTTCGTACTTTTTAGTATTTGTTGATATAGCGGCAACAGAAGTACATCATCTGTGAAAATTTCAACTGTCTAGCTATCACGGTTCATAATTTTTAAAGCGAAATTTATAAACCTAGAATATATTATGCTGAAGCGATCAACATAAAAATCTGTGATTTGTTAAAATGGAAATTGTATGAAAAAAGTACCTATAGTCTGTAGCTATTCTACCTTCTTAAACCATCCTAGACACATCCATCTTAAGCTATGCTCGCGAGGTCTACAGCTCACAGAGCCACTAGTTTAATTAATGATTATTTGAATAAATTGAATATAATTATGTAAATCCAATTATGACGTGTAATATGAAATATTATTATAAATAAATGAGTATGCGTATGAGTATGAGTATGAGTATCAGAAAATTTCGTGTCCGTAAAGTACAAGTCATTCGTTGGGCAATGCATTCATTTTTATATCAAGTTACCTGACGAAGCTTTAAGATTACCCTTACCAGCTCTTAAGAATTACTTAAAAAAGTCATTGATGTTGAAGGTTTACTACATAGTAGAGTACTACTTGTCAGTGAAAGGACATGGGTCAAATCAAATCATATAAAAATAATTAATACAAATAAAAAAATCATTTACCCATATTTAAATACATCTTCATTTTTAGTTTTAAAGTGAATCAATAGATGGCAGTGAATTTTCTGTGGTTACAAAATTTACTATGACAGTACTGATCTATCTTATTATATCCCTCTTTAGCTCAGGTAAGAAAGCACATCCAATATTTTTGTAGGTATTTCATAACAATCAGTCAGATTTATATAACTCGAATTTAAACTTTTGTGAGACATACTAACATTGCGGCTTGCTGTGTGTCGCTACAAGTGTTAGATGACCCAAACCCAAAAACACCACTATGCCCGCCTACAACGATAGCGCAAGACCTCCGGCTTTTTCGGCGCGCGGCAGTACGCGATACACGGACGTCGCGAATGCTGCTCGCACTGTAAGTGCTTGAGAAAGGAGACCTAGGCTCTCCGAAACATGACGCGCGAGTGACTAAAACAAGTGAGTCTAAATATTTAATATATATTCTCATTTATTTTATTTATTTTCTTTTCTTTTCCTTTATAGGGTTCCGTACCCTAGGGACCCTATTACTAAGACTCCGCTGTCCGTCTGTCTGTCACCAGGCTGTATCTCAGGAACCGTGATAGCTAGACAGTTGAAATTTTCACAGATGATTTATTTCTGTTGCCGCTACAACAAAAAATACTAAAAAGTACGGAAGTACTCGGTGGGCGAGTCCGACTCGCACTTGTCCGGTTTTTTAAGAATTCTTATCTTTATCTAAAAAATGTTTGCATAGATAATTGAGGTTTAGAGGCCACTCTTACGTCACGGCGCATTTGGTGTCAACGCACAGCTTGACACTTTTTTTGATTCCTTCCCTAGCACTGTTTGCACTTTACAGGCACTCGTATGTTAAATACTCGTAGCTTAAATTACTCTATCGAGTTTCATTTCCATCATTCTGGAATAATTTATTACGAGCCAGTAATATTACGGTACGTGTAAACTGTATTTTAGTTAAGCCTACTGTCAGTTAACCAAGCTTAGCAGCTTACCGACCAATTTAGTGGTGCCGAAAGAGCTTTCGCCAAAACCGAAGTTCGGGTGACGATAGCGGCTGCGAAGCAGTTTTAGTGTTACTTTAACACGTCTTATTTTATTACGCGTTAGCGAAGGTCTCCGTTTCACCTTGGGCAAAAATGCTTTCGTATGACCGGATGTTCTCCTCTGCAGGTCGCATTTCTCAACCAATTCTCGTGAAAATTTGTGAGTATTAGGTTCGGTAGTCACATACTTATAATTTTTCTATCGTTTGTTTTTTTTGCATATGGCAAATTTGCATTGCCAGTAGGGTCTAAAGGGCACTTAAGACCATTGTAAGTTCGCTATGATAATAATGACTCAACGAAGTAAATATTTCTTTATTTTTTTAGGTTATCGCGAGGTCTACAGCTCACAGAGCCACTAGTTTTATATTTTTGATTAATGGCAAAAACAAAAATGTTCTCAATCCCATTGTCATGACGATTAGATCTAAATATGGGACTTTGGATTAATTGATAACACTCGTCAAATATTATATAGCGAATTGGGTATTTTCATACGATTTCCAGCTAACATGGTAATTTAAAAATTAATTCACAAGTTCAACAACATGTTTTTTGTAAAAATCTGGATTTTTTGGTCTTAATGACTAAAAACAAGTCGGGATAAGCAAATGACTAAAAACAATACGGGATTTAGCCTTGCCCTCTTATTTATTAAACTTTACAAGCTTCAGTTAGTTTTACTTTTTTCTTACAAATAATTAATACGTAAGTCAAAATGACAGATTAAGACAAAGATTATTAGCTAATTGAGGTATGTAGCGCGTTTATACATTATCTTGGTTATAAGCGGGTGTGTTTTATTCTCGGCGACAAACGATGTAAATGCGACGATAATAGGGCTGCTGGTCTCAACTTAATGATCGCTATCCCTTAACTGGGACGAAGCGATCATATTTCAAGATTAATCTCATTAATCTAAGAGTAGTTTACTCAACAAACACCCTTCTCGTGTTATGCGTTGGTTAGAGAGGGGAAAATCTTGTACAAAGACTAAGTAATTATGATTCTAAAATAGCTACTCTGTTTTTAATCAACATTTGCCTTAATAGGTACCTAATATTAACATTAACAAACTTTAAGCAAATCCACATATTGTTGCTAACTACAATAGTAGACTGTCATATTTTGAAATATAAATAAGATGTCGTTTTCCTCGCGTTTTTTTTCTCACAATCTTTGTGAACTGCAATATGTATTTGTAATCGATACCGATGCTTTAATGCAGTTATTTTTATAGTAATATCATAGAGTAACTTATACTAGAGCGGTACTGTCCTAGTAAATTTTGTAACCACAGTAAATTCACTGCCATCTATCGACACACTTTAAAACTAAAAATGAAGATTTATAAAAATACGATAAAATGTATTTAAATATGGATAAATGTTTTTTTTTTATTTGCATTAATTATTTTTATGATTTTGACCCATGTTCTTTCACTGATATGCGTTAAAATTGTTAAATAACAAACGAAACTGTCAACGCCATCTATACGACAGTAGGCCAAAGCTAGTAGCGCCCTCTGATCGAGAATCAAATTTTCTTGATTTTCGAGGCACGTTTTTTTCTTAGACTGTATCCATCTATTACGGAGTTATATCTATCTTTGGTAATATAAAGTTTTTATAATGCCTTATAATTATCTATTGGCACCAAGAAAATATTCTTAGCTTACAGCAGCACCCAGAGGATAAAGATATTCGATTTATTGCATGAGCAAAAAACTCAACCAAGTATTTATTTTCTCGTAAATTCTCTTCTATATTATATACCATACATGTTAGTTTATATTTAAATGCTAGAGCAAATATTCAAATGAGCATGAGGAATTAATCGTATGCAGATGTTTTAGCCAAAACCAAACCCTTTAATAATATATTAGGGAACCCATTTAGATTATTATTGTAGTGCCTTTTAAGCTGTTAAATATTATATTCACGATTATTGTTTAAAAGGGTCTGGTGTCCTACTCTAGATATTATGGGTGTTAACAAAGAGTAACTAAGTAAGTAAACACTTTATTGTACGAAAAAGAAAGGAATAATTGTTACATCAGATAAAAGTAGTACACCTTATCCCTAAGAGGGATCTCTTCCAGTTAACCTAAAGAGATACCCGAATACGATTCAAGGTTGATTTGCGGAACTAAAGGTGGTATGGCTTTGAACAGTGCCGACCGTTGACATAATATATTAAATCACATTTATAGTTTGTCAAAGGACTGTCTCATATCAAACATAGACAGAGAGAATCATACTATCTTTGTCTTATACTAATACTAGCACCCAAAAGAAAATTATGAGTATAGTTTTTTTGTTCTTATTTACTGCCAATTTGGTTTGACCAACTATACAATCGGGTCTAACGCGAATTAATTTTGTTACTTTTATCAAAGATAAATATAACTCCGTAATAGATGCATACAGTCTAAGGAAAAAACGTGCCTCGAAAATCACGAAAATTCGACTCTCGATCAGATGGCGCCACTAGTTTTGGCCTACTCTCGTATAGAGGGCGTTGACGGTTTCGTTTGTTATTTATAATTTTAACGCATATCAGTGAAATAACATGGGTCAAAATCATATAAAAATAATTAATGCAAATAAAAAAATCATTTATCCATATTTAAATACATTTTAACGAATTTTTATAAATCTTCATTTTGAGTTTTAAAGTATGTCGATAGATGGCAGTGAATTTACAGTGGTTACAAAATTTACTATGACAGTACCGCTCTATCTTATTATATTCTCTTTGCTTTTATATACCGACGTTTCGACACAGGATTCACTGATCGTGGTCGCGGCTAACTGACGTCTCAGCAAAATGTCAAAACAGAGATTTTTGTTCAAAACGCGAAACATGGAGATACCACGCGAGAGTTTAAAATGTCATAAAACGATAGCTCTCAATTTCACTTTCTGACAATTTTTAGGAGTGTTGCTGTTAATACCTCATGCGTATTAATTTTAGAAGACGTCTTGAATACATTTAATAATCACAATTTATTTCTACATGGCATAATTAAGGCATATAGGCAACTTTTAAACAATACCAAAACGTAACAACGTATAGGCAACACTAAAAGTACTTAGGAACAACCACTAATACATCATAATTATAGCAAAAAAAGAGGCTAAAAACTAAGAGCAAAAAACTTTATATAGTATTTTAGGGTTACTAGCAATTTGAACATTTTATGGCGAGTGTTATTTCAATTTTGAGCCGATAAATGTTTCGTGTCTTAATTTTATCCGATTTTTATTGTGTGCTCAGCTTACAACGGGCTTCGTAAAGTAAGCAAGTAATAATTTTATAAATTGTATAATGAAGCCTAGTTTTCGTACGACTGTTTATATTTTGAATTTCGTCAGAATCATCAATCATAGAGAAGCATATTATTGTCTTCGGTTACCGCGATAGTTGAACGAAAATATGTTTTTATAAAATATGCGACCACCAGCTGTTGGTCGCGATTTTAATCGCGTGGAATTTTATCTTGGAGGCCAATTCGAACATACACTGACATCAGAATGATATTTGAATGATGCAATTTAGTTATTGTGCGTTTCGCTTGACACGAACAAGTACGAGTGAAGTGCACGATAGCAAAATTACATCAATACAAAATTTTCAGTCTTGCCGTCTTTATAATATTATTGTATGTAGGTACGACCTGATGGAAAACATTAATAAATAATAAAATTAAAATGGTAAAATGCTTACGTCCAATCCACTTCACAACAACAAACGCAAAAACATGAGTACAAGCATTTTAAAAGTGAATTGATTATTTAGTACGACATGCCACCGGAAATTGAACGGAAAAGGTTCAATTCGAGTTAATTAAATAATTTAACGCTTCCAGAATTTTGCAGCAAATTAAGTCGAAAATTCTAGAACAGAGTTATTGTAGAGGGCGTTTTACTTCATAAATATTAAATCTGTGGTCCGAAATATTTCTGTTATGTTCTTCGAACGATTTCTACACAGACGAAGATGCTCTCAAATAATCTGCAGATAATCATATGGTGCATTTAATTTATGATAAATAGGTACACATATTTTCTTCGTGAACTTACTTATAGTAAAGATGACCGGAAGCCTAAATTTAAAGTTATTTGATTTAATTTGAAATTACTGCCAAATAATAAATCAACCGGGCTGATGGTTAAGATCGTTCCGCAATAGGCTGCTGGCTCTCGTGAGTTGTGACGGCACAGCGAGTTACGATAATGTACCTACTTACATTGCTCAACGTATTTAGTCTAAAATAACGAAAAAGTCTAAAGTCAGAATAGACAGTTGCTAAAAAAACTGAAAGCTGAGTAAGTAACCCATTCTTATCCAAGAATTGAAATAGAAACATTAAAGGCTCAACTTTGCTACGAGCGGCTTAAAAAGGTATGACAATGTAGGCCGAGGCTCACGAATAATAAATAAAACCGGCCAAGTGCGAGTCGGACTCGCGCACGAAGGGTTCCGTACCATTACGCAAAAAAACGGCAAAAAATTACGTTTGTTGTATGGGAGCCCCCCTTAAATATTCATTTTATTCTGTTTTTAGTATTTGTTGTTATAGCGGCAACAGAAATACACCATCTGTCAAAATTTCAACTGTCTAGCTATCACGGTTCATGAGATACAGCCTAGTGACAGACAGACGGATAGCGGAGTCTTAGTAATAGGGTCCCGTTTTTATCCCGAACCCTAAAAACAACTCGAATTGATAATTTATTACCATACGCCTCATAGTTTACTGCGTAAAATGGATGTGACATACAAACAGATGGACGGGCACACAAACGGATCGATGGACAGACAGAAGAACGGAAAGACAATCAAGACAAAAATATGAGTATAAGGATTCCGTTTTTGCATTTTATGCTACTAACATTATAATTAAATCAATTTTCATTTCCCTCCATCCACTCCCGTAGGTCCCTTCGATGGATCCCGACAATCATGGTGACAGACAGACGGACAGACGGACGGACAGACGGACAGCGGAGTCTTAGTAGTAGGGTCCCGTTTTTACCCTTTGGGTACGGAACCCTAAAAAAATATTCTGGCAAGAAACTTAAGCGAAAAAATTGCGCTCATATTTCAAGAGTTGAAATGAGATAGGCTAGGGACACTTTTATAAAGTCCCTTTTAGGGCCCGGATAAGAAATTGCTCCGCAAAATTTCACAAAATGTTGATGACGATTTGATTTCTTTTCGGTTGTTTTAGAATTGGGCCGGTTCCAGGGTTTTGGAAAAACAATTATAATAAGGTGCTGGGCGGGGGGCGTATTTTTTCCGGCTCTGCGTTTTCTTTTGTTATGATTGAATTGACAGATGATAGAATGCCTTAAATTAAAATGTATTATTTGTAATAGTAATATGTACTTAGTTGACATCTATACTGTACCTACGTGTAATTCTGGCTCTGACATTCTAATCTGTAATGCATTATTATTGTTGTGATTGTTTTATAATATCTTTTGTTGATTAAATCATTTTACGGTTTAGACTCACTTGTTTTAGTCACTCGCGCGACATGTTTCGGAGAATGATTTAATGTTAGTATGTCCCACAACAGTTTAAATTCGTTTATCTTTTGTTGATTTTATTGTGTACCATATAATTGTATTTGCATGCATTAAAGTATGTTTGATTCCAAATAAAGTGATTGATTGATAGGTCTTGGTGATTAGAAGTAGAAAATGATTTGAAGAAGAAATGACTTTGCGGATCAGATGATTTTTTATGTTTTGCCGGCAAACGCACGTTATAATTAGATATAGAGTTGATTAAAAAAATATATTACTAGTATTACTACTGATTACGTTTATAACAGATACGTAGTTTGATGTTAAGTAAATTACAGTTGTTGAGGTCAGAGTTTACACAATAACAACAACTGATGTAGGTAATAAAAAATGGTCATTAGAATAACATGACGATACATATTTTCCATGTACCATTTATAATCTTAATTGCACACTACAGGCCTTTAGGGAGTATTATAAAATCCGGATTAATATATAGTAATCTGGATTTAAAAATATAACACTTTATATGCCTACTTTTGCTTTGCAGGCTGCATTTATGACACGTTAACCAAACGATTAGGTTTGCAAAGATGAAATATAAATTATATACTCAAGGGATAATATTAATGGACGGTTTTGCGATGATGCGGTATTCGAGTTTAACATTTGATCTCTTAATATTGTCTTCGGTTACCGCGATAGTTACTCATGAAATAAAACTATGAAAACGGATTATATCGCGTATATTGAATTTATAATACATCCCGACGTTTCGAACTCTTTACAGCGTTCGTGGTCAACGGGTGACTGAGGAAAAAAAATTTGAAACATTGTAATTTTTCCTCAGTCACATTGGGATACCCTCCTACAATTTAGGAGGGAATTAAATCTTCTCGGGTCCGTGTGTAGGGTTGGAGCCGGCATAGTTTTTTATCGCGTATATATATATATATATATATATATATATATATATATCTTTACTTGAAAAATAATTATAGTGTATAACTAGCCTTATGAACCGATTTTGCATGTACAACCAGCCTTAAAGTTTGTAGTCTATGATTGTTCATTATTTTAGTATGTGGGTATTTTTGCACTTTGTAATTTTTCCTCAGTCACCCGTTGACCACGAACGCTGTAAAGAGTTCGAAACGTCGGGATGTATTATAAATTCAATATACGCGATATAATCCGTTTTCATAGTTTTATTTCATGAGTAACTATCGCGGTAACCGAAGACAATAAAATGTATATATTATTATGTTTTATTAGGAAATATTACTTTTTAGCTGTTGGTATTTAATTATGACAAACAAAATAACGCCTCAATAAAAAATATCAAAATTAGGTACAATACACGTTTTAAAACGTCTCTGCAGCGGCCTCGACCCATTTTATGTGTAAGTACAAAAGTTTATTTATTTCTAGTAAGTTTCATATATCACGGCTGTCACGACCAGCTCTACAATATTTTCGTTATATTTATATCATAACATGTTTTCAGGTGTAGAGGTTAGCTGCTATTACCATGCATCAGAGTAAAAAAGGGTATGTAGGTATATTGTACATGTGTTTATACTAATCGACTCACTCACACGGGCTGGGATCAAAATGTCTACAGGAATAATGATAGCCCATTACAAACCTCGCGGCAGATTATGTGAATCGATTTTTTTTGTGGTTTTAAGGAAGATTTAAAAGGTGTACTCCGTTGTATTTCTGATGATTGTCGGGATCCATCGAAGGGACCTACGGGACTGGATGGAGGGAAATGAAAATTGATTTAATTATAATGTTAGTAGCATAAAATGCAAAAACGGAATCCTTATACTCATATTTTTGTCTTGATTGTCTTTCCGTTCTTCTGTCTGTCCATCGATCCGTTTGTGTGCCCGTCCATCTGTTTGTATGTCACATCCATTTTACGCAGTAAACTATGAGGCGTATGGTAATAAATTATCAATTCGAGTTGTTTTTAGGGTTCGGGATAAAAACGGGACCCTATTACTAAGACTCCGCTATCCGTCTGTCTGTCACTAGGCTGTATCTCATGAACCGTGATAGCTAGACAGTTGAAATTTTCACAGATGAGATATTTCTATTGCCGCGCTATAACAACAAATACTAAAGATAGAATAAAATAAATATTTAAGTGGGGCTCCTATACAACAAACGTGATTTTTTTGCCATTTTTTGCGTAATGATACGAAATCCTTCGTGCGCGAGTCCGACTCGCACTTGGCAGGAATCAGATTTTTTATAAATATGCTGCCTCTTAATAAGGCTTCTTACGTAACTACCTTCAACGAAATTTATTTTAAACATTATCAGCTGAGCCGTTTTCGACAAAAACTTAATTTTACCGCACTCATCAATTATAAAACATCTCAAGTACATTAGATTCTATAGGTATTACTCGACTAGGACTATGGCATCCTATGTGTTTTTTTTATATGATCACGAATCTATGTTTCCTCCAATTTAAACAATCTGGTATATCGCTGTATTGTGAAAAAAGTTCCCCCCACTTAAAATTAATGTTAACCCTCCTGTTCCCAGTTACCCCACTTTACTTTTAAATTATTTTCGACAAAGGAAGTGTCTTCTATGGACCCAAAGGAAATATTACTCAATTATATGGACGTGGCTAACAGCATTACATGCATACTTTTTACAATCTAGTCTTAGAGTCAATTTTAGCTGGATTAGTTCATAGTAAAAACAAAAAAAAAACAAAACAGAAAAGTGCGAGTTTCCGTACAAAAATTTTTTTTTACAAAATTTTTGTGTTGAGATTTTTCCCTGTACTTGTAGTGTATGACGATATTCTTACCAAATTTCATGGTTCTAGGTCAACGGGAAGTACCCTATAAATATTGATTCCCTTGACAGTGCAGCAATATACGTTTTTTGCGGCATAAACGGCCGTATCTTTTTTTTCGTTAACGTAGAAGTTTTATTTTTTTCACAGCATCAAGGGACCATAGTCAGGTCTATGGTCTTAATTTCAATTTCAACTCTTAATTTCAACTCGATATCTCCACGCGTTCCCGAGATAAAGGGTCTTGATAGACAGACGGACGGACGGACGGACGGACAGACGGACACACCGACAGACGAACAGAGTCGTGTACGTACATATGTGTACGAAATTTCACATTCATTGGCTCAGTAGTTTGCTTGTATCGGAGAAAATGGGTTGTGACAGACGGACAGCCAGACGCACGAGTGCTATTAAAACCTTTCTGATAAAAAGAGTATTTACTCATCTACAGGAGAATCTGTATTGACCTAATTAGGTACTCGAAGTTTTGTGGGAAAGTGACTGAGTGACTGGAAAGTGAGTGATTATTTGGATAGAAGATTGATTACTTGACTTGGTAAAACCCATTTATACGGCATCTGTTGAAATTGGTAAGCTTTGTAGCGGTTATAATATATAACATTCTTATTATATCATAGTGTTAACCGTGTCCTTATAGAATTACAGTCGCAGGAAAAATAGGAACTTATAGTAGATCGTTAACCAAGGGATGAAAGGCACTCATTAGGTACTGCCGAGGCTGAAATTATGCCTTTCACCCGAGTTAAACACTCTACTTTTCATTTCGAATACGAGGAATGTGCATGTGTTTTTTTTTTTAAACATGACCAAGTATAATTTTTAAATGTCATTACATTTAAAAATTATACTTGGCCATTGAGGGCTGCGGCCCGCAGTCTGCGCCGGTCCGTCACCGTCAACGCAAGCTCCTGATGACAGCCTATACTCAGGTATCGACACGCGCTGATAATATTTAGCTGAACGCCGTAAAACCAACCACCAAATGCAAGGCACCACCCTTTATTTAGAACACTTTCACTTTGGCATATGCCAATCTATTATTTATAACAAAATAAGCCAAGGATAGATCAGTTCCAGAAAATCTTCACATAGCCGGTGTAAAATATTCTGCTAGGTAGCATCTTTTGGCAGGACAACTTGAAATTCAGCGCAGGTATGTCGCTTTACGTTTTTCGGAAAGGTTTGCATTTTGCGATACAAGCAAACTCAACAAAGGATAGTTGCTTTCGATTTGTTCATCCGTGTTTACTCGTAGAGTCCAGTACAGAAATATTGAGATTGTTGCGTTCAACCATTTAAAAGAAACCATCGTACCTATCTATAACCAGGCTGAATGAATGGGATGAATTTTCAAAAACGCTGAAATAAGTTTTCTTGTAAGTAGGGGTTTTAATAAAATATTTTTTTAGGCAGTTTTATATTATTAGCTAAACTAAGACTTGTACCTCGTACAAATTTTCATCCCCTTTTTAATTTCCCTAGGGGTTGAGAATATTTAAAATCGCTTCTTATATCTTCTACACATTATAAATGTAACCTGATTTGCAAAATTCAACTTTCTAGCTTGTGTAGTTTCGGCTCTGCGCTGATGAAATACTCAGTCAGGACATATACGAGTATGCGTTTATAAATATCATAGATATAGATAAATAAAATAGAATTCGTAAATTGATTTACACACACATACATTACTCATATATTAAGATAATGATCATGGAGACTATATAAAGGAGCCAAATCTCTATGTATGAAAAGTGTCCATCAAAAAACAGTAATTAGGCGGCGCCACCATACACCGAAATACTATCAAAAACAACCTACGTAATTTGGTCGGGTTATTTGTTGCCTTACATGTTATACTCATGTCCCATAGCCTAACTAAAGCGGTCACTTTTGCAACAATTCTGCCATAAGAGATTGGCATCCTTTCTATACCATACCATCCCTAATAATGATGCTATTCTTTTTTAGGATGGTCTTGTAACTTCTGTTTGACACACGTTTGAAACATGCTTCATGCGTTTCATATGGAAAATCTGATAAAAATGTATGTATTGTACCAACCCTCACCTTTTGACCACCACCGTCAATTTATACACGAGAGCGGCTACAGTTTTTTAATTAACCTTCATGCATTCCCAAAGAGATTTGTCATTGCCCTTTATTAAAATAGTTATAGCACGTAGGTACTAAAGTTAGACCAAGATAAGTCTGCAACGATTTTGAAAGCACACGCAGTGCCAGTGTTGTTTAAAACGTCAAGGTAATGTAACTTCTATGAAATTATGACGTATAAATTTAATAACACTTGCACTGGTGTGCTATCAAAATCGTTGCAGACTTCACTTGGTCTAACTCTAGCTGTCAAAAGGTCAAAAATAAAGTTCAAAAAATACCAATGTCTTATTCATACAATAAGTTAGGATTAAATACTCATTTCATTATTACGAATGGTGGCATTACATCGTTTCCTCTTCTTCCAGAACCTTCTTAATATTCTCATCACCTCCTTTCTCGATAGTTATGGTTATGGATATACCGACGCCAAGAGCTATTTGCATAATATTAAAACAGGAATACGCTACGAGAATTATCTTATTGCATTCTTGACCTTAATATTTAATATATTTTCTGAATGAATAAATTTTTCTTAAGAAAGCATTTATATTATACAAACTACGACCTAAACGTATAAGCAGGTGTCAAATCGGTATAGAAAAGGTAGCTTAAAATAACAAGGGGCCAATTAAGGATCGTTTAGAAAATGCCATTAGGCTTAAAAATGTTCGGGGTAAAATTTTGTCGCATCTGCCATTCGATCGATTTTAACCGACAAAAACAAAACAATAGGAGAAAGTAGTACATTTGTTATTATGATTTACAAATTGGATTTTATAAATTTATCACTGATTTTTGCCCTCATCAAACTATACGAGTTATGAACATCATAACGTTTTAAGACTCCAAACCTATGTCTACTATTACTTATTCTGTGCCTATGTCTTCGCTCGCTCTTCAAAAAGGACTGCCAGTAAATAAGGTTATGCTACACTAGCTTTTGTCCGCGTGAAATGATGACAAAGAACGATATAAGATTTAATATTTAGATTCAAAATTCTTTATAAAATATGGTACAACAAGGTGATATTGGAAAGATTTTCCCGTACAGTACAGTACCGTATATTTTGCTGGTTAAGCATCCAAATGATGTCTTAAAGCTATACGTAGGTGGTCTTAATCCATTACATTGTTTACTTAAAGCTATAATTTCTATTTAATATTACTATTTTTGGAGGAACTCATTTAAAGAGTAAAACACCTGTTTCTTGAGCCAAGTATATAGTTGGGCTTTGAATGGATTTAGAGGCAGGGGTTTGATATTTTCAGGAAGGGCATTAAATATTTTCATACATAAATAATAGCTATTTTTCATAAAAAATGAACTGTTCATAATGAAGTCTAATACAAGTTTGTTAGGATATCTGGTGATTCTATGGTAAACATCTATGGCCTTTTTAAAAAGATCTGGGTATTTTTATACAAAAACTGCTGCCTCGAAAATGTACATGCATGGTAGTGTCAAAATTTCATGTTTTTCGAATAAAGGTTTACATGAATACCGTGGACCAATCCCACACATTGCCCTTACACATTTTTTTTGTGCTATAAATGCCCTGTTTATATCACTGCAATTACCCCATAAAAGGAGGCCATACCTTAAATTTTATGCAATATACCCATGGTACGCCATAAGGACGCTGAGATGCTACGCAGTCTTTTCAAAACATGCAAATTTTATATGTTTCACTCACTTGTATTTTTAGCCGCTTTTGGCGACATGTTTGTGTTCTGATCTAAATATTTTGAAATATGTCTCACGATAGTTTAAGTTCGATTAAGATTTAATCTTAAAAAAAAGTAAAACCGATTTCAAAAAGGATAAAATCAAGTATTATCCCGTTTTATATGCGCTAGCAACTGATACATTTGAAGTCTGTGCCAAGCCAAATCTTAAAAGCGTCAACACGCCGTCAAACCGAATGCCAAATCCGGTGAAAGTGAAAAAAAGAAAGCTGTCTATTAGTTGCTTAGGGGTATTATTAACCAGTATTGTAACTATTTGGCTTGACACCGACTTCAAACGTATCAGTTGCTAGCGCATATAAAACGGGATAAGGCGTTATTTTATCCTTTTTTGCATTTTTAAGTGATGCATCATTCTGCAACACTCGTTCCTGTCTGTTTCAAGTTTCAAGGTATGGATCTGAAGCCATACACATTTGAGGAACTGGTCCTCACGGAACCCATCATCAGAACACAAACCTTAACACAAATATTCCTTCAGAACTAACTTGCTTAACAAACATAACTTGCTCAACTGTTCATATGATAATCGATTATAATAATTATGATATTGTAAAATCAACCACGATAATGTTTTTTAAAATTGGTTGATGATGGTTGTTTTGATCCCTTATTCGTTAACTCCTAATCCGTTCACCTCCAACTCGTACAACAATAATAATTGTAATCTCTCTGAGACACCTGTATGTAGGTACTTTAAATCTTTCACGAATTATTTTGCACTTAAAACCGTTTTATTTGGTTTAGTTTTGCTACATTTTCCATTTCTTCTTGGGGTAGCAGTGAAATACGAGAAGTATTACTACTGTTTGTATCTCATAAAAATTCAAATGAATGCGAGATACAAACCCGCATTTGCATACATTACAATATCCAATGATACCAGTTTGTCCATTGTCGTTCTGCATGAAAACTAAATGGTATAGTCGATATGATCGCCAGAGAGGATTACCGCAATAACTTCTCCAAGCTATAGGTATTGCTCGAAAAATCCTTTTAGAAATTTGCGTATTCACGGAAAATTTAGGTAAATAGTCGGGCTATCTTTTATTAGGGTTTTATTTAAGGTTTTACCTTGAGTTTTTTTTTCGTAAATCTAGTGAAAAGTGTTTTGCTGTATAATGGTAAACTATATTAGTTTACTGTTGCGTATCTCAAAAGGAAAAAAAAAGGAAACCTTATGCTCGTTTCTCTTAAACATACTAATGTGCTAAGGTACTCTTTTTTTATAAGCCCGGCCGCTAATTTATTGCCGTCCTCGAAATATCGGTAATTTTAACGCTTAAGTATACATACGCGATTAAAAGACGCTTTAACAGAGTTACTAAAATTAATCTAAGTTTGCCACTAGATACACATTTACATAATTTATGAAAACAGTAAAATTTCTCTTACTAAATGTAGGTAGGTATCTGGTCTACATAATAAAAAACCAAAACTTTTGCTGCTAGATTGCGTCGAACTAGGTATTTTTAAATGATAATAGCTAGCCATACACGATACACGCACGAATTTGCCCGTCGGATCTGCCTGAAAGATGTGTCTGGCGGACACATCCGTCAATGTGTGGCGAGAAATAGACAGATTTGTCCGCCGGATGCCCGTCCGCTGCCCATCTGTGTCTATTTCTCGCCACACATTGACGGATTTGTCTGCCAGACACATCTTTCAGGCAGATCCGACGGGCAAATCCGTGCGTGTATGGCTAGCTAATATAATAAATAAGCGTATAGGTATGTGGTAGTTTCCATGCAAAATAATCACATATTCTCATCATGACAGAATATACTTTTAGAAGATTAATATGTACTGGGTGAAGAAATATTATGCTAAAACACGACACCTTGAAGCTTATTATAATTTAGGTGGGACTTACAAGTTAAATATATAATTTTATCTACACACATATCATAAACCCTCTATGATGCCTTCAAAATCCGTAAATAATGGCCAACATTAAGATAAACTGTTTTGTTACAGCAAATTTTTTTATGTGTGAAAATGTTATTACTGCTAAATAATAACATCGATTTATTAAAATTTCGAACATCTCTGAAAAACAAAGAAATTTGATTTGACCTCTATTCTAATATCAGTCAAGATGACGTTTTATTCGAAATGAAATGTCAATTGCATACAAATTTGACAAATCTCGCTTGTTATTTGGTATCGAACGATATGGCAATCGACCCGCACTCTAGTTTGTCTCTGAATAAAAAAAAACTACGGATACGTGACATACGTGAAAAAAGTTTTCTTTGCCGCCATTTGCAGGTTTATCTTTTAATTAGTTTGTAAGTAAAAAATAATTTGGTTTATTGTTTTTAAAGTAACTCTAGTGAAGTTTCGTGTAAAATGTGGGATAAAGATATTTCGGAGACGCCACCTCATATCCGCGAATTCCGCCAGAGAGCAACTATGCCCCAATGTCGGCTGTAATATGAGGTTAGTGAATATATCATAGAAAGTTTATAATATGTGTGTAGATAAAGCAGTGTATGTAACTGTACATAATTAGGCATTAAAACACTCGTGTGATTCGATTTTGAAACTCACTACGTTCGTTTCATAAACCCACACTCGAGTTTTAATGCCTTTCATTATGTAGCAGTCACATAAACTACTATACGTATATTAACATTAAAATATTTACACAGAAGTCGTGTTGTTTACCTGACTGTGATCCAAATTAATGGGATTGAATGTGCTAATTGATTTCATTTTTTGGTTCGTATAATTAATTGGTACATACTCGTATGTACCTTCATAAATATTACTTTACTTGACACTGACCTAAACTTACTATTATTGTAAAGCAGTATTATTGCAAGAAACCACAAAGAAATATCTGTTTTAAGATGATAATAAATCCTTTGCGATTGAAACGGTAACGGGCGGGAGATTGCCCAACTTTCACAATTTTCATAAATAACTGTAAGTACGGATCAGAATAATGTATACAATTATTTGTAGTCTTATAGTTATAGTTAAGATTGAGCGTTGTTTAAGGTATCAAACAAAGGCCACGTAGAATTGAAATACATCAATCACAATTAATTGTACCTTATCACACATCAATCGCGTAAGTTTTAGGTACATTACTCGTTCAGTAGGTAGTTAGGTCTTAATAAATAATCTTTAACAGAAAAAAAACCGACTGGTTTTCATCAGCAGTTTCTTTACATCAAATGTCACTTTTTTTTAAAATGTAAATGTATGTATCTCTGTCTATAAAAATATTAAAAAAAATACAAATTCCTCCTTTTGGAATTTTGAAGGGTTAAAAATATAATGAACGACCGAGCAAGTCCCTGATACTTGCTTGATGAGGTTTGAGTTTAGAAAAACATTTAGTCGTTTCTTCCGTTGATGTTTATTATGATTGTGTGTATTACACAGGGTGACCTTAGCCATTTGACAAACCCTGAAATCACACGTAGGGTTACTTCTCAGGAACGCTCTAACGTTAATATTTTTTTTAATAAGAAGATTAAAAAAAAAATTCAAACAAAAAAATATTCTAATGATCGACAACAAAAATAATCATACTGTAATAATCATTGGCAGTGTTTTTGACAACTTGTTCGAAAATGTGCGGCAATGATGACATTTGTCGAAAGTCAGAATCTTATTAATGTCATAAATAAAAAAGATAATAAATAAGGTCGAAGGAGGTTTCATACTATTTATTACCTTAGGAGCTACAAAGAGGATATAATAAGATAGAGCGGTACTGTCATAGTAAATTTTGTAACCACAGTAAATTCACTGTAATCTATCGACTTTATAACTTTATAACTAAAAATAAAGATTTATAAAAATACGATAAAATGTATTTAAATATGGATAAATGATTTTTTTTATTTGCATTAATTATTTTTATGATTTTGACCCATGTTCTTTCACTAATATGCGTTAAATTTGTTAAATAACAAACGAAACCGTCAGCGCCCTCTATACGAGAGTAGGCCAAATGTAGTGGCGCCATTATATCTCGTATATTGAATTTATACTACATCCCGACGTTTCGAACCCTTTACAGCGTTCGCGGTCAACGGGTGACTGAGGAAAAGCTACAAAGTGCAAAAATTCCC
The DNA here is from genome assembly GCF_947568885.1 of Cydia strobilella. NCBI lineage: Eukaryota > Metazoa > Arthropoda > Insecta > Lepidoptera > Tortricidae > Cydia > Cydia strobilella. Next base: position 17,644,984 of record NC_086042.1, on the reverse strand, counting down.
ACATACAAAAAATAATGAACCATCATAAACTAAACTTTAAGGCTGATGGTTGTACATGCAAGGTCAGTTCATAAGGCTAGTAATACAATGCAACTTCAAGTAAAGCTATATATATATACGCGATAAAGCTACGCCGGCTCCGGTTTTATTTCATGCTTCATGAGTAACTATCGCGGTAACCGAAGACAATAATTACTTGTTACTAAAGTAAATCGTATCATATACGGAAAAATATACAGGAGTGTGATTGTAGATATGAAGGATATATAAAAAAAAGAAGCGGCAACAGAAATACCTCATCTGTGAAAATTTCAACTGTCTAGCTTTCACGTTTCATGAGACAGACAGACAGATGGACAGTGGAGTCTTAGTAATGGGGTCCCGAGTTACCCTTTCAGTACGGAACCCTAATAAATGAATAAAAGATACGAGTACAAGAAAACGATTCGTTGAATATGATGCTAATAAGGCTTCATATGGATTTAGATACCTAAAGCAACTCTTTTTCTGTTGCATGTAAATGGAAGACCAACAAAATAACTAACCTCTTTTATCAAATACCTAAGCTATATTCACGGGGCTAATGCGGGAGCTAACCGCTCACACAAAAGAAACAATGGCTTTTGTTTAACAGATTAGGGTCTTAGGCGTAAAAATAACGAAATCAAGACGAAAAGTGTAGCTATAAATTTAGATGTTTGCTTTAATAACATTTCTAGTATAATTGTTTGATTTTCCCAACTATAAACTCATAGCAACCCGGAATACTTACTAGCAAATGTTTTGTTTGGTAAACAACATACCTACCTACTAAAATAATTGTGTCTTGAAATATGGAGTAAAATGGCTCTATTCTACAATGTATAACCGCTTAATCGTATAAAGGTTACATTCTGATAGCGACTATAACAGCAGCTTTTTAATATATACCCAGTCACGTACGTTGCTTCGCAGCTAAGCCGCCCGGATAAAATAGAAACTGTTTCTATTCTAACTCAACCTATTTACAGTGGATCAACAAATCGTTTCACAAATCCCCCTATCTTCGACCACTCAGCAACTCATCCGCGTCAGCATACAATCTGACTAAAAAAGGCCCGCGCAAAAACTACCCCGTTCAGGCGTTCACTCACACTTACTCTTGTAAATGTACTCGAGACACATAAACTTTTATGTGTTTATGCGAGCATCGGTTTATTGTCAGCGGCGACAGTGTGGCGATGCCGTTTGATTCTGTCACCTACCTAATAAGTTTTTCCGTGATTCGGTTATGATTCCATATTTTGTATAGGTATAAGTTTTTTTGCGTTTCATATTTAGTCTAACCAAAGAGGATATAATAAGATAGAGCGGTACTGTCATAGTAAATTTTGTAACCACAGTAAATTCACTGCCATCTATCGACATACTTTAAAACTAAAAATGAAGATTTATAAAAATACGATAAAATGTATTTAAACATGGATAATTTTTTTTATTTTATTATTTGCATTAATTGTTTTTATATGATTTTGACCCATGTTCTTTCACTGATATGTGTTAAAATTAAAAATAACAAACGAAACTGTCAACGCCCTCTATACGAGAGTAGGCCAAAGGTAGTGGCGCCTATCTGATCGAGAATCAAATTTTCGTGATTTTTCGAGGCACGTTTTTTCCTTAGACTGTATCCATCTATATCTATCTTTGGTCTAACAATGTTTAGTAAACATTACTAAATGTGAACGGAAAAAAGATACCACGTTAGTCTGATAATACTATACATTAAAAAAAAAAACTTGATATTGTACATAGTAGCTGATATGGCTTGTAAGGACACTATATCGTTGCCGTAAATCAACTTACTGATTGCCGTGGTCGACATGCTCGCGACCCCATTGCACCCCCCTCAACGGCATAGACGGAAACGCCGCAGGGGATGTTAGTGGGTATTCTCCTCCTCTTCCTCTGGCTAGCAGAGGAAGTTATGGGAGGAGCGAGTCCCACATACCACCCCTTAATGGGCTTCCCCAGCCCGGGGGTGAGATGCGTAAATGCATTTACCCCTGCGTCAAAAAAAATCAGTGAATCGATTTACTTTTTTTAAAATTTCTAATAATAACGCATTTGAATCGATAAGGTATACAAACAGAGAGAGGGGCGAACTAGTTAATCGGATTGATTAAACAACACTCACTTTTAACCTTTTTGACGCCGTGTCAAACACAAAAGCTGTCACTCGGACGCCACGTCACCGAAGTGTCAAAACTGAAATTGAACTTTATGCACATGCACGTAGGTCAATGTTGCTCTGTGGTCTTTGACCGATTAATCCGTCTTTGGCGTTGGACCTGCGTTGCCGATATATCCGTCATTGGCGTCCAAAAGGTTAAAAATCCAAGTATTGTATGAAGTAGGAAAGATTTTAACGACGATATTTAGAGGCCTAGTTAGGCAAAAATAACATAAAGCTTACGCCGAAATATCTTTGGCAATCGATAAATTATTTGTTTCACAAATTTATTAAGTCATAAAATCCATAGGCCAACAACTAAACTATATCTAATCTATATAATGCCAAAGACGGTTAACTCATTCTGGTTCGGTTCATCCTTTAGTCGAAAATGATAAACCAAAACTGGCACTGTAAGATTGGAAAACCTCTTAGGAATCGCTAAACCTCCCACGCGCTAACGGCTGTCGTTATCAGCTACTGCGTAAATTGTAAGCCAGGGTATTTGGTAAGCCAATATTGGCAGAGGCGAGCAAATGTTGGGCTCTGAGACTAACGCACACAATATCATGTGCAAATGAAATACCTCCTGTGTCTCAAAGGGGCAGAATATTTGCTATGGGTACCTAAGGCAATTTTCATTTATATATCTAGGTAAGTTGCACTACTAAGTATATTGCACACACTCGCATCCTATTAATTACTTTATTACCGACAGAAGGTAAACGTATAAGTATAGTTTGGTATGGCCATGCATGAGTATTGTATAGGTATGAGTGCGAGTATAGTGTGGGATGAGTATGTATCGGTATGAGCTTTGCGGAAAGTGGTAGCTGACGTACAAGAAGTAGTACCCGAATAGACGGACTACCTGCAAAAAGAGATGAGATTCCACCAAAAAATTACATGTAAAAAGATGCAAGTCTCGCAACGCAATTTTCTACTACAAAAATTTTTTGAGATGTAATGTGATACCAAGTAAATCAATCAGTAATTCAATGTGTAGCAATCGCACATAATGCTTTATCGTACCGTACTCGTAATTATGTGTTATGTGTAATGCTCAAACTGCATGTGATTCAAACACCGGATTGACGGGGGCAAAAGTGCACCAGTGCTACACTAAATTTATCGACATCGTAAAAACAATTTTATCCATCATTATCAAAATGGCTAAGTTTGAACACATTTAATTGTGTGCAAACCTCTTTCATTTATACTTATCACAAGTATAAATAACCGATATCTGACATTGACGGTGTCGAGTCACTTGTGACAAGTATTGAAATTACATTGAATAATTAATTCAGTACAACAATATTATTTAGCCTTCCGATTAATTACGCCTACTTTTTGTTTTTTTAAGTCGGTTAAAAATGCCTCGCAAGAAAAAAGATCGAAGATTTCATGGAAAACTGACCATTAAGATATAGAAGATAGAGGTACGACTTACTTTATCAAGAAATGTAAAATTAATATGTCACGAAAAAAGTTTTCCGTACAAAGGCATATAAGAAGCAAAAGGCATAACAGCGTCGCTAAAACCCAAAATGTATTTAACCTGGACTTGCTAAAATTTATTTTAGCTTGCAATATATCATTATTTCACATTCTTGAAATTACACAACGGTTGTACGTAATTTTTATCGATATCAAGTAATAAAATTAATTTAATTTGTCCTCGCACTATTAAACGTCAGTTCAGATTTGCCCCCGTCAATCCGGTGTTTGGACTGATTAGCGTTAGAGTTATGTTCAATCAGAATTCTTTTAATAGTTGACGATGATCCTTATGTTAATACGCAGCCGTTTGATGTCCGAGTCCGAGTCATTATACGTATTTAAAAATAAAGATATTTCATATTGATACGGTTTTAACACCCCCCTGGCAGTGACTAAAATGACCGACTTGGTTTCACATTACATCTCAAAACTTTTTTGTAGTAGAAGAATTGCGTTGCGAGACTTGCATCTTTTTACATGTAATGTTTTTGGTGGGATTAGTTTTACCTTGAGAGATAAGATAAGATAAGATATATTTATTTGCAAAAATGTAGTGGTAAACATAGTTGGACAGTGGGTAATTTTAAGTGCGTACATTTTACTTAAAGAAGCATGCAAACATTCCTTATTAACTAGGTACTATAACTAAGTATACAGAACAATAAACCATGCATTATTGTAAACCAATCATATAGTATCAGTTAACTTTACATCAGTTAGAACACATATACTAATTATTAATTTATATCTAAGATAACAAAACTTCCGTGAGACATAGACATATTAAATATATTAATAACGGGTCACTCACGTGTTTTAAGTCGAAAACGCTCGACATGTTTCACTCCGTACCGAGGAGCGTCATCAGGAGCTTGCGTCGACGGTGACGGACCGGCGCAGACTGCGGGCCGCAGCCCTCCGCGCCCGATGACTCGGCGCGGGCGCCGGTGGCGGCAGGGGGGGCGAGAAACTACCCTCGTTTACGGCATTATTGTCAAATGATGGGTTGCACACAACACTCACTACGTCATTCGCTAATGGTTCGACCACACTGTCCACCGACGTAGTACCCAAAACAGTTTTCCAGCTCGGAGGCACTGACCAACCACAATCACGGTTAAAATTCGGATGACGACCAATTTCGATAGCCTCCCGTACTTTTCGCTGAATCACAAACTTTTCTTTCGCCAGCACAGTTACCTTATCGAAACGTATATAGTGAGTCGAATCCGAATCCAATACGTGTTCCGTCACCGCAGAACCCCGGCTATCCCTGTTCTTCATACTCCGTATGTGCTCGGACAATCTGGTGGAAATGTTTCGGCCCGCTCTCCTATGTAGTTTTTCCCACAGGAGCAAGGAATCATGTATACACCCGGACTGTTCAAAGGCTCCCTATCCTTTGGCGAACGCAGCCCTCGGGCGCGGAGGGCTGCGGCCCGCAGTCTGCGCCGGTCCGTCACCGTCGACGCAAGCTCCTGATGACGCTCCTCGGTACGGAGTGAAACATGTCGAGCGTTTTCGACTTAAAACACGTGAGTGACCCGTTATTAATATATTTAATATATCTAAGATATACAATATATTATAATCATTATTCATCATCATTCATTATTTCCATTATTAATTGTTTATTATTCATATTCATAAGCGTAAGCATGTCAAATATTCGTCGATTCTGTAATAACATTTATCCAAGCAAAATTTGTATAATTTGTATTTAAATTCAGGCATGTCAGAGTTTCTTATTTCTACGGGTAAGTTATTAAATATTTTTATAGACATACATAACACATTGTTTGCAAAGAATGCTGTCTTCGAGTGGAAAGGATAGCACAGAACAGCCCAAGCATACGACATTTTCAAGTCACTTTGTCAACCAAAGGTTCCAAGAAGGCTAAATACCTAGACACTTCACTTTCATATTATTTAATAGTGCTATCATATAATATATTACTGTATACTGATACTGAACGATAATAGTTACGCGATTACAGTTCTTATTCCGTCTACTAAAGTCGTCTACCGTTTTTCATTGAAAACATAATTATATTATTTGCAATCGTCAATAATCGGCTGGTGTGGTGAAAAAGTTATTTCTTGATTGTTCAAAAACTGATGAGAAAGTTACATTTTATCCACATGTGTGGCATAATAATCTGATGCAAATTATGAGTTGTTTCCTTATGTTCGCTGGTAGAATTGACTTTTAAATGATGATTTTGAATGATAAATATTTAATAACGTTCATTTGGGTTTGATTTGGTTTGATTTTATTTGATATTTTACTCGCTACGCTCGTGGTTCAATTTTGGAACCTTTCACTTGCATCAATATAAAACGAGAGGTTAAACAACTACTTTGCCACCAACACAAGGAAAATACTAACTGTAAAATATCTAAACAAAATCGAAGCAAATCGATTGAATATTAATGTTATTAAATATTTATCATTCAAAATCATTAAATATTTAAAAGTCAACTCTACCAGCAACCATATGAAAACAACTCAGTATTTGATTACTTTGCCTCAAATGTGAATAAAATGTAACATTCTTATCAGTTTTTAGGTGGGAACGAAAGGTCCGATCGCTGTGTCTCGCTCCAACCTAGTTTTCGCCTTAGCCGAAGCCAGTCGCGCAATGTCGTGGCCAGCACGTATCGCTAGAACTCGTCTCGATGCCTTTTCAAAGTCAAGAACAATTTAACCGTCTGCGGACAAAAACTACTTAATTTAGTTTCAGGACAAGTACCGACTGCAAGTTTTAGGAAATAAAGGGGACTAACCTTTTGAATGTTACTGAAAGTACGTTTAGGTTTTCACGTTGTGTGATGCTGGTAAATTAATAGTCATATTATTTTAAAACTAAGTTAAGTACCTACCCTTCGCCCGAGAATTCGTCCGCGTATAAAATAGTGGTAAAAATGGTTTAAACCAAATTTTCACATCCTTTAGGGTTGAATTTACTAAAATCACTTGTGTGTGCATAGGAAAACAAATTTCAACAAATTTCAAGATTCAACGACTTAAGCTGTATGTATATCTTCTTAATTTGCGATGCCCTAACGGACGTCGGCGAGCACCTTTGACATCTCTCTCCTGCTCTTAGCCATTCTTGCCAGTATGGCTGCGTTATCCACGTTCGTCCATTTTTTCCCTCCCCTCCTTCTACCCCTTCCTCTCTTGCTATGAATTTTATTTTTTCTTCTAAAATTAGTTGTAGAATATTATATTCGTAATTTTTGTATATGTGTCCTAAATATGATATTATCCGTGCGTAATACAAACAGCATCGAAAATATATCGAATTAGTTGATAGAAAAACATTTTCTACACTGGGCTAGTGCATTGAATCAGGATTGTGGATATTATATTTCTGTTTGTAAATCTAGAAATATAATAGTTATCTATAACTCGGTTTAATCGCATCTGTTACACTCAGATAATTTTAAATATCACTAATAGGTACACATACCTCGTTACATATCTCTTATTGTAGAGCGAGTGGAGGACGGTAGTCACTTATGACGCGTAGTCTCATTCGCTAATGACTTTTCAGTTCTATTATCACTACAACTTATAAAACAAATTCCCCCTCCGCGGCTGTCTGTATACCCTGTATGTGTGTATGTACATATGTATGTTCGCGATTAACTCAAAAGCTACTGAACGGATTTTCATGCGGTTTTCACCTATCAATAAAGTGATTCTTGAGAAAGGTTTAGGTGTGTAATTTGTTAAGGTTTTGTGAAATCCGTGCGAAGCCGGGGCAAGTCGGTAGTCTATTCTATGGGAATATAGTGGCAGTTAAATATCGAATGGCATGAAGTAACCAGTTCAGGAAAATGATCACTTAGACGAGTTAGAGACGCTTTGTTGCTACTAGCTTTCTTTGACGATCTGGCTCGCCTAGTGGGTAGTGACCCTGCCTGTGAAGCCAATGGTCCTGGATTCAAATCCCGGTAAGGGCATTTGTTTTTGTGATGAGCACAGATGTTTGTTTCTGAATCTTGGGTGTTGTCTGTGTATTTTTGTATTTGTATATTATATATATCGTTGTCTAAGTACCCTACCCACAACACAAGCCTTCTTGAGCTTACTGTGGGACTTAGTCAAGGACTCAGAAAGTCCTATAATATTTATATTTATTTATTTCTCACACGGCATGTTTGAAGTGAAATTGGATTTTACTGATACTGTCGAACTTTACCTCATTAAAGTCAAGTAATATAAACTCATAGCTTGAAATTACGACAAGCTTGTCAGCTTTTAGGGATGCTAAAAGTTCACTCAAGTTAATTAGAACCGTGTGTGGATGTAACTTTGTATTTGCTTTTCTGTTCATACCTATTTTAATTTCCTATGTAAGTAACCTGAACCTCAGGGTAGGGTATTCTTAAGGGAGGGGGGAGGGGGGACGGGGTAGTGGGTGTGTGTGTACCTAATAAGGTCCATTATTATTTTTATTATATATTAGTGATCTACCTGACATTTCCAATCACCAATATATATTCTTTGCTGATAACATTTCCATAATTATTCCTTGTATAAATGTAACTACATATAATGATGACATTAATAATTTAATAAATCTTGTAATTAATTGGTTAGAATCTCATAATTTAAATGTTAACTTAGACAAAACTAAATATTTATATTCAATATTGTAATAGAAAAGAACATGGAAAAATATGTGTAAAGTATAATAATCATTTAATATCTGAAACTGATCAGCATACATTTTTAGGGATGTCGTGGAAGCCTGAAATTGAAAAGAAATGTAAAAAATTAATAGCTTTGTATATCCATTAAAAATGCTTTCAACTCTAATAGATATACCAACAGCTCTCCTCGCCTACCATGGCGACGCCTACGTAGCGTGTTCTCAGATATGGCCTTCTATTGTGGGGTAACTCTTGTGAGGTTGATAGGCTGTTTATCAGCCAAAAAAAGTGCATAAGAGCAATAAGCAATAAATCTAAAGAACTCAACCTCCTTACTTTGCCATCAATGTTTGTACTAGAAGTAGGTAAAGTTGTAAAAACATATCCAGAACTATTCACACAGTTAAAGAGTGTATATAGTTTTAATACTAGATACCCTACCAAACTTGTGCTACCTAAAGCAAAATCTAAATTATTCATCAGGAATTGTTCCTGCATGGCAATAAAAGTGTTTAATATGAGGAATATTTCACCAGGTCTGGAGTGAGTCAAGGTAGCACACTGGGGCCTACTCTATTCCTGGTGATGATCAACGACCTGCCTTCGGTCGTCAGCAATGTCAGATGCTTGCTGTTTGCTGACGACCTCAAATTGTTCCATGCTGTTAACTCTGTCTCTGATTGCGAGACTTTGCAGCGCGACATTGACACGGTTATGGAGTGGAGCCAAACAAACCACTTTCTTTTTAATGATAAGGAGTGCAAGACAATCTCTTTTAGTAGAGGCAAATCCGCACTAACTTACAATTACCAGCTTGGTGGAGGGGATATTGACCGCGTCCAAACCATTCGTGACCTAGGCCTTGAGATAGACACTAAGTTAGATTTCCATAGTCATATAAATTCAGTGGTAAAGAGTGCAAATAGAATGCTGGGATTTGTAATGCGTACGTCACCGCAGTTTCCTAGCACGACCGTACCAATACTTCTGTACAATGCCTACGTACATAGTAAGCTCGAATTCAGTTCTATTATATGGGACCCTGTTGAACTGAATATAAGCTCTTACTTGAACGAGTTCAGAAAAAATTTGCTCGACATCTCTACAAGAGGCAGTACGGATATTATCCTTTCCTATATCCGTCACTTTTTGTAGCAGGTATGGTCGGACTCGAAACCCTCAGTTTTAGACGTAAGCTGCATCTTGCCGTTCACTACAGCCTTTTGATAAGAGGGAAAATAGACAACCCTGTGGCGTTGGAAGGTATCCGTCTCTTTGTGCCCGAGCAATACGGACGAGCGGGACGCCGCCGCCGGCCGCTGTTCGTGGCGCCGACTGCGGGGCCTCGCACGCGCCGCGCCGGCAACGCGCCCGGCGCTCGTGCGCCAGCGCTGCTCAGCCAACTCGTTTTAAGCCAGGATGCCGACGTGTTCGCCGATAGCTGGCACACTTTGATTTGTAAAATACGCTCATTATGTAATGAATTCATTTAAACTTAAATGTACATCAGATTTACTGTTACATAATATATGATATAAATCTACTGTTTCATTATGTATTGTTAAATACTGTTGTTAGCATTATAGGCGCTTTGGTATTATTGTAAGCTTATAATTGTAATTTAAAAAAAAAACAAAAAAACAAGCAATTTCCCAAGAATATTTTTAGCATGTAGAGGTTTGTAGTATTTAGCATGTTTTTATAATTTAATGGCTGTTTTGTTATTTATTAATTTGCTTTTTAATAGTTATAGCTAAATTAATTAAGTTTGTAGTTTTAGAATTGAGATATATTGCGTGCTGGATCTGGGCAGATTGTGATAGACTTTTTATATATACTAAGTTACACATAGTACGCAGTAGGGTAGACTGGGGACAATTGAAACATTTCAGTTTTACAGTTAGAAAGGTATGCGCCTATATTATCTAAACCTTATTTATTTAGTTCTTAAATAAAGTTTATTTGAAAGCCCTTCTGCCCATGGTTTATGTAATGAATGAATGAAATGAATAAAAAATCTTGATTTCAGGCAACTAGTGGCATAAACAGATACCTTAAAACTAGCATACATATTATAAAAATATATTTTCAAACTAAACACTACAAACTACAAATAACATTATGTAATGATATGGAATCAAAGATAACGTGGGGATTCCCCCACGTTAACCAGTTACCTAAAATTTCTAATAACCTAAATAAAGCTACATTTGTCGCCTTTGACCTCTCCACTAATTCCACCTTCTCCCTCCCGGCGGGAGCGCCGTCGGCGGCCTCTGGACTCACACATATAGAAATGCTATTGGTTAACATTTTATTAATATTATCTTCGATTACCGCGATAGTTACTTATGAAAAATTGTTATTTATTGGTTTTACAAGGGGCAAAGTTGTTGTTTAACCTCTTTGCTAATATATTATACCCGAGCAAGCGAAAGATTCCAAAATTTAACCACGAAACATTTAAAAGTAAATTCAACCAGCCAACATAACGAAACAACTGAAAATTTTCATTCGATTACTTTTACATGTGGATAAAACGCCACTTTCTCATCCGTTTTTAAACAATCAAGGGAGCCTTTGCCAGCTGGTGTGGTGAAAAAAAAAACATTTTATATACGGATTATATATAATCCGTATATAAAATGTTTGTTTTTCTTTTGCGCTATAGCGCAAAGTAAATTTAACACTTCAGCAGTCGCTCAAAGGTCCGGTGGCCTTCATTATGAACTCTAACTTGTTCGTTAGGTATTTCACGAGGATGCCGGTCTTAGTAACCTCACGTAATATGCGTCGATTCGTCATTTCGCCTGTCCGTCAGCTCGTCGCGATGTCCAGCTAAGGAAGTCTGAAGTGCGTATGGGTCTACTAGACCCGAGAGCGACTGTTTACAGATGTAAACATTTGTACATTCTGAGTCCACTAGAGAGTCCATTGCGTATTACTTTTTTGTATTTACTTGATTAAATATCTAGACTTGATTTTAGGTAGTCACACTACTATATAAATTATAAACTGACATAAATGTCATACAAGTACTAAAGGTAGGCAGGCCTCGGCCACTGGAGGGCTTGATCACTTTTTCTCTATGTTCTGACATCTATTTCAGTTTATTACTTGTTTTATAACTAAGTGCAGTTTGAAAAAAAAACCTTTACAACCATTTATACAATAACGTATTGATTAAACAGATACGATCAGATTCGCTAGTAGCGCCAGTACTTCAACCTCAACTTCATGGCAAGATTTTGCCAAGAGCAGGAAATTAGTTAAGATAAATGCGCCCGCCCGACGAATGATAATTACGTAGGTTAAGAAGACAATCGTGAGATATATCTGAAGGACAAAGAGTAATTGATATTAGATGAGGCGGCTAGGGAGGTTTTTCGAACAGAGCGGACGTTGTTAGGTGAAAGGGGCTGGAGATGGATGTAGCGGGGGAAAAGTAGCAAATTAATCACTGTTAAACGTTTAGATAAATTGGTAGTACTTTTCTTTTGGTGATCGTGAAGAAAGGTTAAAGTAGGTTATGTGCATCGAACCATCATGTTTTTAGTTAACTATGTATACATATATTTAGGTTATAAGTGTACTCACGTGTGTACGTTATTTTGTATTTTCTTACATCCGTGCATAAATACAACGGGACGCCCACAGGAGTCGAATTAAAATTTGAAAAATATTATAATATGTTTTTCAACACACTTGCTCGAAACGACGTTTTTATTCGACCGATTTTTGGCTCATAATCCTAGATATTAAACACGCGTGCTTTTTCAGTATATTTTATCACACGTGCTTTTTTAGGGTTCCGTACCCAAAGGGTAAAAACGGGACCCTATTGCTAAGACTCCGCTGTCCGTCTGTCTGTCCGTCTGTCCGTCTGTTACCAGGCTGTATCTCATGAACCGTGATAGCTAGACAGTTGAAATTTTCACAGATGATGTATTTCCGTTGCCGCTATAACAACAAATACTAAAAACAGAATAATATAAATATTTAAGTGGGGCTCCCATACAACAACCGTGACTTTTTTGCTGTTTTTTTCCGCAATGGTACGGAACCCTTTGTGCGCGAGTCCGACTCGCACTTGGCCGGTTTTCATTATATTAGCCGACTGAGTTAAAAAGGTAACTGATTGCTAATAATATGCATGGAAACGGAGCCTTCTTTAATTGGTCGGACTGGCGGGCACCATCGCGCCCCGACCGCCTGCCGCGGCCCGGCCGGCCCGCCGACAGATTTTAGACTGTTACTACTGTTTTAACAATTAAAATTTGCTTAATATGAAAGTTTCTTTTTTTCCTCACAAGTATGTTGAAAAACGTCGTATGAAACGCGTGTGCATTGGTCATTACACACATCGGTTTTCTTATTGCGCGCTCGGTTACAGCTCGCGCGCACAATATCGCCTCAAATGTAATGACCAACTTAGCATACTTGTATCATCATATATTACTGGTCAGGCTTTAGTAAATTATCTCTAAATCGCGTAGACGTCATCCACTGAGTGAGATGTTTTACCCTTGCTACTTAAAAAAAAAGTACCAGCAATGTTGTAGCTGATTGCATAATTTATATTTTTTCTATAGTTTATTTGAATAATTTGAATTAAGTAGGTACGACTTAAGTATATAAAAATATCTAGCATATTATTTTCACAACTCCACAATTACAACGATGTGCAAATTGTACCTACATCCGTTTTTCAATGACAGCATAAAACGAGATTCAATTTACAAATTAGTGCGGCTTAGCATGAAACTTGACATGCATATAGCTTTTACAGTTTTCATTATCTTTATCTATATAATTATAAACGTAAAAGTCCTGACTGACTGACTCACTTAAATCAAAGCCCAGCCCATACCGTTGGACCTAGAGAGCTGAATTTTTCACAAAAGGTAGTTTTTATACCGTTAAGGGCTCCACTGACTATCAGTCCGCCGGACGATATCGGTCTGTCAGAACAAAAATTTGACAGTTCCGAACAACTGACAGGCCGATATCGTCCGGCGGACTGATAGTCAGTGGGCCCCTTAAGTATCCACTAAGAAGGGGTTTTTCAAAATTCATCCCCTGAGGGGATGAAATGAGGGTCTAAAGTGTGTATGGGGTTCCAGTTTTATTTTAAGCTATGAATTCGAACCTTGGGTAAAATATATGTATATTATTAAAAAACAAGAAAATTTATTTCAGCTTTTTTGAAAATTCATCCCCTAAGGTGGTGAAAAAGGGGTTGACAGTTTGTATGGAGATCTAAATTTTTTTCAAGTGCGGGTTCAAATTTAGATTCTCCTCGTTTCTTAATGCTTACCCTTTTTAATGTGATTAGTCACAAAACTAAGTTTTGTTGGGACTTTGGTTGTGTCTGTCATAAAAATGAATTTCGGGTTATACTTATTCAAATAATAGTCTTAGGTGATATTTCATTAGTTTTTAGCAAATTAAGGTTGGAAATTCACATTTACTCTCAATCAAGAATTGTATTTCCCGTTTTAGGGTTCCGTTACCTCAAAAAGAAAAAAACGGAATCCTTATAGGATCACTTTGTTGTCCGTCCATCTGTCTGTCAATACCCTTTATCTCGGAAACGCGTGGAGGTATCGAGTTGAAATTTAAACCACCAGGTCTACAGTCCGTTGAAGCTGTGAATAACTCAACGTAAAAAAAATACGGCAGTTCATGCCGCAAGAAACGTATATTTCGAGACTCTCAAGGGAATCAAAATTTAAAGGGTACTTTCCGTTGACCTATAAATATGAAATTTGGCAAGTAATACTGTGTTATACTACAGGGAAAAATCTAAAAACTATACATTTTGTCAAAAATTAAAAATAAGTTAAAATTGCACGGAACTCGTATTTAATTAATTTTTGTTTTTTTCCCATGTCTCACTCTTACTGAGACAAATCTAAAGGTCACATTAACCTTAATGAAACTTCATACAGAGAATACATCGAATGGTGTGATTTGTGCCAAAGAATTAGACTAAACATACATACAAAGACTATACTAGACTATACCATAAGACTATACTATTATATACTAGATACAAAAAAAAAAATGGGTACGTTCGGTATAAATAAGTACCTATTTCAACATCTAAAATAAAGCCCTTAATCTTGGAGTTGCCAGTATTACTGGCCTATGAAAATACAATATCGAGTTATGCTGACCTCCGCCTAAAGTGGAGGTCAGCATAACTAGGGATTGACCGCGATCCCAATCCGTTCAGTCAATACCGCGGGCCTAATATTCTATATAAACCATTGCTAATGGAGAAGCTGGTTTTTGATATCCATTGTTTGAAATGTAGATGTCAACGACAGAAACACAGCTATTATCTATATATATATATATAAACGTAAAAGTCCTGACTCACTTAAATCAACGCCCAGCCGAAACCGTTGGACCTAGAGAGCTGAATTTTTCACAATAGGTAGTTTTTATAACGGTAGTATCCACTAAGAAGGGGTTTTTCAAAACTCATCCCCTGAGGGGATGAAATGAGGGTCTAAAGTTTGTATGGGGTTCAAGTTTTATTTTAAGCTATGAATTCGAACCTTGGGTAAAATATAAAATAAAAAAATAAAAAAAAGCCTTTATTTTCTTATCAACTACTTACAAACTTGGTAATACTTAATATTGTTAATTTATTTTAATTAATATATATATGTTTACTTTTTAAAACTTATTTTACTCGGTTAGTATAATTATTTTACTTATTTTTATGTTTATGTATTTAAAACTAAAAGTTGATGGAAACCCTACTTTATTGGATAAAGGCCTCCTCCAATTTGTTCCACTCGTCTCTGTTTTTTGCCTTATTTAGCCATCTTAGACCGGCCGTGGCTACTATGTCGTCGCTGCATCGCTTTCGTGGTCGTCCTGCCTTTCTTTTTACGTCGGGACCTTTCCATAGAGTCGCTTCTTTTGTCCACCGTTCATCTGTGTATCTTGCTACATGCCCGGCCCATCGCCATTTTATTTTAAGTGCATATTTTAGTGCATCTGTGATTTTCGTTTTGTTTCTTATGCGTTCACTTCTGACTTTATGTATTTTCCTTAGCTTTAGCATGCTCCTTTCCATCGCTCCTTGGGTCGTGGTTATTCTGGCTTTCGTCTTTACCGTGTGACTCTAGGTTTGGCAGCCATATGTTAACGCCGGCAAAATATTGGTATACATCACTATTTGTTTCATGTGTAATGGGTAGTCTCCTTTAAGAATTTCTTTTAAAGACCAGTACTTTTTCCAGCTTAAGGCTATACGTCGTTCAATTTCGTCTTGTGTATTGTCATTGCTAAAAGAAACTTCTTTTCCGAGGTATATGTAGCGCTCCACGTATTCTAGAGTCGTATGTCCCAGATTAATTGGTTGTTGGAAGCTATTTGTCATAATCTTTGTTTTGCTCTCATTCATCTTCAATCCTATTTTCTCGCTTTCTTCTCTGAGAGAGTTAATCATTATTTCTAATTTTTTGCTGGTGGAGGCGAGTAGAACGATGTCATCCGCGAACCTGAGGTGGCTTAGGTATCTGCCATTTACTTTTATTCCCTCCTGTTGCCATTTTAGCTTTGAGAATATGGTCTCTAATACGGCAATAAAAAGGTTCGGTGAGAGGGGATCCCCCTGTCTCACGCCTCTGCATATCGAAATAATATCTCCTCTCGCTTCCTGTTTTACTCTACTAGTGCTATTATTATACAAGTTTTTTAGGACATTAATGTATTGGATATTTATTTCGGGTGTTAGAGCGCTTCCCAGATAGAGTCGTGAAAGATGGTATCGAAAGCTTTCGCGTAGTCGATGAAAGCCACGTATAAGGGTTGCTTAAATTCTCTATGTTTTTCTATTATTTGTTGCATTACATGAAGATGATCCGTTGTTGAAAAGCCAGAGCGGAAACCAGCTTGGTCTATAGGTTGAATGTTTTCTATTTTAGCGTTCATTCTACTTAGTAAAATTGATGTAAACAGTTTATATATAGTGGATAAGAGGCTGATCGGGCGATAGTTAGCAATATCTTTGGAGTCACCTTTTTTATACAATAAAACTATTTCAGAGCTTTTCCATTGTGCTGGCGCTTCGCCTGTGTCTAGGACCATATTGAAGAGCTTTGCCAAAAACGGGGTAAGTTGGGATTTTGCAAGTTTTAGAGCTTCGTTTGTAATACCGTCCGGCCCTGGGCTCTTGTCCATTTTTAGTTTTTTAATGTGAGATAGTAACTCTATTGACTCTATGGGCTTAATGGTTTCGTATTGGTTTGTTGCTCTAGGTGGTTCGATTTCTTGAAAGCTTTTATTTTTTTGGCTGTATAGCTCTCTATATAATTGAGTTGCGTTGTTTATTATGTCTTTTCTAAAAGGGGTTGAAAGTTTGTAGGGGTCCTAATTTTATTTTAAGCTAAGTACTTTTTGAAACTTCGTGGAAAGATATTTAATTAAAAGAGAAGAAAACTAATTTCAGCGTTTTTGAAAATTCATCCCCTAAAGTTGTGAAAAAGGGGTTGAAAATTTGTATGGAGATCTAGAATTTTTTCAAGTGCGGGACTTGAAACTTTGTATATGGACATATTATTACAATACAGGAAAAGTAATTTCAGCGTTTTCAAAAATTCATCCCCTAACAGGGTTAAAAAGGGGTTGAAAGTTTGAATCAATTCCAAATGCTTTGAAACTCCTTAGAAAGCCATAATAGCCGATTCCAAAAAAAAAAGTAATTTCGACGTTTTTGAAAATTCAACTCCTAAGGGGGTTAAATCCCGTCCGACGGACCGTCTGTCCGTCTGTCTGTCTGTCACCAGGCTGTATCTTATCAACCGTGATAGCTAGACAGTTAAAATTTTCACAGACTGATGATGTATTTCTGTTGCAGCTATAACAAAAAATGCTAAAAAGTACGGAACCCTCGGTGGGCGAGTCCGACTCGCACTTGTCCGGTTTTTTTTTTTTTTTTTCAGTTAGAGGCTTGCCACTTCGTAGTTTGTGAAAGTAAACTCCATGCGTTGTATAATTTCAGGTTTTTCTACACAGCACAGAACTTGGCACCCATCATCATTCGCTTGCCCTTGTCCCATTCACTTGGGGTCGGCGCAGCATGTCTTTTTCTTCCATACATCTCTGTCACCCGTCATCTCATCATTCACTTGCGTTAGTTTCATATCATCTTTCACACAGTCCATCCACCTTTTCCTCGGTTTTCCTCTCCTCGTACTTCCCTCCACATTCATTCTTAATACCTTTCTCGTCACATGACTTTCATCCCTCCGCATCACAAGCCCGTACCATGCTAGGCGATTTGCCCTTACTTTTTCTGTTATGGGTGCAACTTTCAGGCTTCCTCTTATATACTCATTCCTTATCCTATCCATTCTCGTCACGCCACACATCCACCTTAACATTCTCATCTCCGCTACATGCAATCTCTTTTCATCCGTCACCTTTAGGGCCCAACACTCTGATCCATACATGACGACAGGTCTTATGATCGTTTTATAAATTTTACCCTTCAACCGAAGGGGCATACGGGCGTCAGAACTTGGCACCCATATAGATCTCAATTCTTTTGTCAGCGAGTCAACAACGACACATATTCTTAATATTGAATATGTGTCGGAGCATACTCTGCAGCGGCGTCACTTTCAATGCCCATTATTTCGTTCCCTAGTACAGGTACCGCCATAAACATTATAGGTACATGATGTACGTTACAGGGAAATCATTTCACGGTCATTATGGTGGCGCCGCCGTAGAGTAGCATACAAAAAGGAGACCCTCGCTAACGCGGGGTCATTGACAAAAAGTTCAGTTTTTTTATTTTTTTTCTTTGTGTACTCCTTCATGCTAAATAATTTTGTAATTATACGATACTGCCTAGCCCGAGACATATCATATATCATTACTCGGTGTTTTATTTTTTATAATGCATTATGTTTGGAAACAAAAACAATAACATAGTTACCTACATTTAAAAAAAACGGCCAAGTGCGAGTCGGACTCGCGCACCGAGGGTTCCGTACATTACATAATTTGAACAATATATTTTTTATGTGAAACGTGAGTGAAAGGTAAATTGCGGTTTACGATTTATGACGTATTAAAAAAACTACTTACTAGATCTCGTTCAAACTAATTCTCGGTGGAAGTTTGTATGGTAATGTACATCATATATTTTTTTTCAGTTTTATCATTCTCTTATTTTAGAAGTTACGGGGGGGGGGGACAGACATTTTACCACTTTGGAAGTGTCTCTCTCGCAAACTATTCAGTTTAGAAAAAAATGATATTAGAAACCTCATTATCATTTTTGAAGACCTATCCCGAAGGGTATCTATCCCCACACGTATGGTTTTGATGAAAAATAAATTTTTGAGTCTCAGTTCCAAGTATGGGGAACCCCCAAAATTTATTGGTTTTTTTTATATATTTTTGTGTGAAAATCTTAATGCGGTTCACAGAATACATCTACTTACACAGTTTCAACAGTATAGTTCTTATAGTTTCAGAGAAAAGTGGCTGTGACATACGGACTGACGGACAGACGGACGGACAGACAGACAAACAGACATGACGAATCTATAAGGGTTCCGTTTTTTTGCCATTTGGCTACGGAACCCTAAAAACAGTAGCGGTATCTTAATCTCTTATTGATATGTTATTAATATGCTATCTGTGCATCACAACCGTAGTTATATACCGATTAGCGCTAGTGAGATACACATAATATACTTAGATGGCCGACCACGCATTGCAATCGTATGTACAGTCCACGAGTCAAAAGTATCTAATATGTTCTCTAATAGGCTTGTTGACACATGTTGAATTTTATAAGTAAATATTTTTATTTAAATGGACAGACAATGAGCAATTTATAACAATAAATTGGAATCCTAAAAAAATGTATGGTAATAATAAAAAAATACAAGACCCCAGTTTCTATTTTTATTTTAACTTCCAAATAGGAAAAAAGTAATGGTACCATTAGATTCCTTACATTTTATTAAAAAATAAAACTGTACAGCAACAATGTACATAAACGAAATATGTCACCGACAAAATTGCAATTTCCTTCTTTTCCATACATCGAAACGGCTTCTAAACTTCTAAGCAGTAGCGACGTTACATGGTGACGTCACGATGTATTGGCATTTTGTTAGAAGCGTTTCATCAGTAAAGTGCGGATGCCAGACATTGACCATCATTAGTGACTTTTGTATTGCTTTAAAACCTCAAAACAAACCTGATCGCCTGATACTATTAATAAAAACTTGACAAATTGAATACCCTATATCTTAACAAATAGAGATCTGTCTATATGTAGAACAATTAGAATGTGACAAATACTTTTGAACGCAAACTGCAGAGATCATTCAATCTCAGTTATTTAATAATTCCCAGATGGCAGATAATTTTGGAGCGTTGTTTTATTCGCTACTATTAATGCTGACTGTACTTGTAGGTAAATTCGAAAATTCATTCAAATGTTAATCTTATTCTCGCGCAATAAAATTTTAGTTTGATCTGTTAAGACAATGTAACATACGGCTGTTATGGAAGACAGATCTGTTATTGGCATCGTGAATCTCGGTCACGTCACGACAAACTGATAGATACTAATATAAAGTTTTTAAAGTTCGAATCGGCCTCCATTCACCCCGTTGAGTGAAAAATACTAGTAATGTATTTTTTTATTTTTCTTTATTTTGTATACATGTGTGTATTTTATTTCAAAGTTCAATACCTATTGCCTATGATAACTGTCTACTTTAGAAAAAGCTGTGTGATTAAATGAGATTTTTAGAGTTTCAATAGAGCTCATATTCAGTTGGCTTAAACCTTATATGAATTCCGTGGACGAGACGGCCGACTAAGTGGGGTAGGTATCGATCTTTTCCGATGCCGCAAGCATAATAACAGCCGGCGACAGTTAGTAAAGTAACTTCTGAAATGCTCTATATGAAAGAGAGCCAAAACTTAGAGCTTGAGAGAAAGTTCTGGAGTAGATTAGGTTGCGATTAAAACAAAGCATTAAAACATAATCAATGTTTATTAATCAATCTTTATTTTGTTGTTGTTTAGGTACCTAAGTTATTTACGATACAAGTGCGAAAAATAGGAAATTAATTAAGTACCTATTCGCACGTGTATTGTACAACGTTTTACAGTAAGTACATATGGCCCTTTAAATTTTCGACGTAACGTAGCACCAGATGTACTGTAAACTGTAAAGTTTCTTAAGACAGTTAAAAATAAATCTCATGATCACGATTTCAAAAGCAATTTATTCCAAAAATAAAGATCCTGCCATATAATATTTATATAACTACTACTAACCAAAAGGCATTACGGCATCTTAGTTTTTAATCAGGCGAAAAGACAACGTATTTGCTATTGTTTATCTTGGTTCATTTGCGCGTACCGCAACCAAGGCCATTTTTACTCTTAAGATTTATATCGCTTTGCCTTTTTTGGGGTAGCAATATGCTATTTGTTATCCCTTATTATGTTAGCCCTCCGGCTTCATTTCAGACAGAATTTATCGATGAAATGTATTAGAAACGACAACTTTGACTGGAGTATTGATGTGAATGGCGGTATTTCGTCTCTTTATTGCAAGGAGGCTTTACGAAAACAATGTTTGTACTTACACTGGGAAATATTCTGTCGCAGCAAAGCGTACGATAGATGGATATTTTGTCGTTATAATTACTCTAAGAACAAATTAAATTATTTTCTATGAAAATATTTATATTAATAATATTTATTTCAGTTTATCGTTATAATTATTTCTATAACGATTTATGTACAATTTGACAACTGCCATCGTTTCGATATCCCTGTATTATTGACATCTCTGTTAGAGATAAATATATTAATACAATAAAGATGCAGTGTTATTAATTTATTGTTACAAACTTATTCAGAAAACCAACAGCTGCTATTGATGAAACTCGTATGTATGTATCTAAGTAACAGAGAGCCAAGTAGTTAGTTATCCATAACAAGATTAACATGAGGATTTTTATATTCTACTAGTCCTTCTATTTAGGTATTAGATTAGAATTTTGATTTAGTTAAGAGATAATTAAGCGCAGAGTTGCGGAAATCTTTCAGGTTAAGAGACATATTGTATTATAATAAATACAATAGTTAGGTAGTTCTAGACTATGCTTTTGGTTCTCATTTTTATACCCCATATTATCCCCCTAGCGGAACAACTGAAAATAAAAAAAGTTTTCTGTTTGATCCAGACCAGATCAAGATTATAAACTAGTTCTGTGCCAAATTATTCAACGTATTTGGGTCAAAAACGTTTTAAATATTGAACAATTTAAGTTAACAGTTTGGGTACGTGTTTCTAAGACTTTTATCATACTACTTTCAAAAAAGTAGACTAAGGTTTAACATGATTTTAAGAATAAAGTACGAAAATTAGGGTTTAAAGTCTGTTAATATATGATGTCTACAGGAAAGAGGACTAATCTTAACTTATAGTAAAAAGTTTTTGACCCTTTTATTGTAAATATATAATTATATACGCAAATATATATCTATATTTTTTTTACACCGGGAACTGAACGCCTTGGTGGTAACAGGGCAAAGTATGTTATCTATATACAAACGCACCGCGCGCGACTTGTATGTGTGCGCCATAAGTATCTATGCGTCGCCGCACGCACACTCAAACAAAATCTGGCGCACTGAGAAACGAGTCGAGATTTTGTTTGAGTGTGCGTGCGGCGACGCATATATACTATGGCGCACATATACAAGTCGCGCGCGGTGCGTTGTGTTACGCGTTTCGGTGGCTGCCATTCCTCAACCCACCAACGGAGCGGCAGCTGACGTTCACGAGGGTTTATCATACATAGCCGTTAACTACTATACGAGTTTTCGCCCGGGAGGCGATTGGTCATGGAAATCTGTTCCTGGCCCGCGCGCGCGGTCTATTGCGCATAATAGTCGTTTATTTACGCATATTTACTATTCGTAGAATAATCATTTAGAAACTGTTACAATTACTCGAGAAACCATTGGTCGAATGTTCATTTGGCATTAATATTGATTAGCAGAATTTCTCTCAGCGATTACTCCGGCACCCGTCGTCCGATTTGAGTAATTATTTTTTTGTTTAAAAGAAGTTACCTACGAAGTGTTTCCATAATATTTCTGGTTCTGATCTGATGATAGAATCCATGAAAAATTGAGGGAATTCAATTTTAAGAGGCAAGTGTATGGTGATTTCGGTGTTTTCTAAAGTAACTCAAGCATTTCCTCCCGAAAACCACCAATTGCATGTAGTGTAACCGTGGCCTTACCACGAGTTTGGCACTACATATTCTCTAACGTCTTCGTAGCTTACTTTTTATACATATACTTAACGTATATATTTAACAAAGGATAATATTTTATTTCATCCTTTTTGAAGTCTGTTTTCTTTTTTCTTGTAAAAAGTTTATTTCGAAACTAACGATGTATAAAATGTGAAACGTTATTCGACTAAACATTGCTTTAACGAATAGATTACCTACTCTGCCAAATGAAAATCTTCCAATAATAGTTCTGCTAATTTACACAGAAGCGAACTGAACTGTATGTGAACCAAGAGTCTGAGTAATATCTACAAATAAATCACTCTTCGAACCGATGTTCGGCGAATCGTTGTTTGCGAATCGATGATGTACTAAAAAAAAACCGGGAATCATTAGGTACCCGTGGGTTCGAGTCCCACGTTGGCCAAAGTTGATCATCGTAGATTTTTTCATTTTGGTTGACATCTGTATTTACAAATTATAGAGAAAAAGTAGTGTCCTGTCTATACATATAGTAATCATCAGCCAATTATTCATTATCATCTAGTATTTAAAACATAGAGTTAAATACTAAATACACGAAACTTAAACGTCGGTAAATTATTCAGGGCCGATTTTTCAGTCCCCAGGTTCGTTTAGACCTTAATTCCGTATCCCGTTTTATATCGGGTTACGTTCAAAATCGCTTAGCCCTTCGATTACCCTTGCATAACTATAACTACTAAAAGTAAAATAACGACCCAAGAAACTCTCGGACGTGTTTTATTTACAATGACGGTAATAAACATGGGTCAGTAACTCAATATGTCATAAGTGTTTTGGGAGATCAAAGTGTATCAATTGCCTACCTTTTGAGTAGGGCGCTTGAATGCTGGTGTTAGTTTTCGTATGGGACTTGTTAATGGAGTTTTGTATTACGTAATTAAGTCTTGTAATCGTACTCTTTCAAGTGAGGCATTTTAACTCATATTACTAGTATGTTTTGCTGACAAACGTAAATTAAAGATAATTTTACCACTTCTTCTGTGTCGGTCCCTCATTACTGAAGATCGTAACCTCTTGGTTTAGCAGCTCTTCTCATTGTTCTCCATCGGTCTCGAACTCCCGTAGCCCTCACCACTTCATGGAGTTTGCCTGAGGTGGCCTCCTACCACCACTACCACCTATCCTATTAAACCACTACCGACATGCAAATTTTAAATTTAATGGAAAATTACTTTACTACTTAACTGTAAAGTATTATTGTTTGTAGAGAATATCGACTATACAGTAAGTACAGTCAGCATCAAAAGTAGCGGATCAGACTACAAATCAAAAGTATCTACTATTCTCTAATAACTTTAAGAAAAGATAATAAGTTCCTGTATAGGTAGGTATAGACAGTTGGAAGGTCAGATGGCAGTAATGGCAGTAAATAAATAAAAAACCGGCCAAGTGCGAGTCGGACTCGCGTTCCAAGGGTTCCCTACATTATACAATTTAAACAATGTATTTTTTATGTGAAATGTCTTTAAAAATCAAAAACTCGGTCGGATCAAAAACTAAGTAACTAAGTGCAACTCACGCTTGACTGCACATTTCTAATAGGTTTTCCTGTGATCTATAGGTAAAGATCTATTTTTGTATTTTTTTCAAAATTTTTGCCCAGTAGTTTCGGAGATAAAGGGGAATGGTCATTTTTTGCCTATTTTCTTGAATAACTTCTAAAGTATTTACTTTTAAATTATAAAAAATATATCTGAAATTCTCACAAACAGCTCTTTCATTTGATATGTAACACAATATAGTTTGACAAACTTTATTTTTTTATTTTCTCATTTATAAGTGGCCCCCGTGTTTAAAATTAATATGTTTACGTTACATGTCCATCTTTGGGTCACAAACTTACATATGTATATCAAACTTTAACTTTCAGTCCAGTAGTTTCGGAGAAAATAGGCTGTGACAGACGGACAGACAGAAAGACGGACAGACAGACTGACACACGCACGAGTGATCCTATAAGGGTTCCGTTTTTTCCTTTTGAGGTACGGAACCCTAAAAATATCAAAGTTAAATCGCAGTTACATGCAAAACAGTACAATTATGTTTTTCTAGCTTTTATTCGACTAGAATAGATTTTGATATTATCATTGAACCCACTTCAATGAAAGTTTTTTTTGCAAATGCATGTTCTATAAGACAGAAACAATTGTAAATATGAAAACATTGAACTATTATTACCTAAATATCGTTATTTACGATTATTTGTGTATCGTATATTTATAAAAACAATATTGTTGCCTTTGGAAACTTAAAACATTCTTGCAGTAAGAAAATACGCCTCTTCTTTGACAGGCGTTCCGTTCCATTCAGACAACTTATTAAGAACGGTTTTTCAACATTAAAAAATAAATGTGTTATAATACTTATAATGATGAAGAGGTAAGTAATAAAATATGAATAAACATATTTTTCGTATTCTTACATTAACATTAGGTTTTTATGTTGATTACGACGTTTAAAGGAAACTAATATTAACACTCATCAATAAGTAGTCATGAATTGGAACAAGTAAAAATTTAAAAAAATTTGAAAAGTAAAAAGTACTAGTTCGCGAAAACCAACTTTCCGCACGCTAAACAGCCACGAAAAGTAGCACTTTTTGAGCAACTGTATTAAAAAAACATTTTTGTTATCAACAAACTTTTATCGCTGACTGTACTCTTCTTACCACAGGCAACTAATACTCATCAAGACTATTCTAAATACCCCAAACACAATTACCTACTTTTATTGACATACAAGATATATACAGTGGTACTACGTAAACGAAATTAATAACTAGCTTAAATCTAAAATAGGCCCTTAAGGCATTGTACCAAGGATGCTGGCGGCATTTCCCCGCTGTATCGCAATGCTGATACGTTGTGCGAGAAAGCCGCCAGCTCTTCGGTCACCAGTTACGTCAACCAGACGCTTCGCGATTTCTGCAAACAACTTATGCGCGCTGGGACCCCATGGACCTAGAGTTTCAACTCCAAATGGAACGAAATGATACTCTCTACCGAGGCTCTTATATTTATTACGTTTTAAAATTTCGGCGCTTTCCGCCGCTCCGCCCGCTTTTACATTAGTCCGTTGGAGGTGGGACGGTGCCAGTGTGTCTACGCAGGTAGCATCCCACACCAACATCCGTCCCAAACTCCAAGGAACCAAGGACATCCCATCGGGTCTCTTGCCATCATCTCTGATAATGCCAGTCGGCACAAGAAGAGCGGGTACATTGATGGTGGCAAGAGACCGACGGATTATGTCATTAAGCGACGCATGTCTTGAAAAACGGCCGGCACTTTTTTGACAAGATAATCTATGGTGTCCCAGTCGGCCCACGTCCGTGCCACAAGAGCATATGTGGTTATAAACACAATTAGGTTGCGTTGTTTCATCACAGAGTTCCTATGTACTACACTTTGTATGCAAAGTTTCAGCTCAATCGAAAATCGGGAAGTGAGTCAAATTTAGCTTCCAAGATTTGACCCACACTAACTAACTAACATACATACATACTAACAGCGCAAGTTAAAAAATAAAAGCTTCTAAAATATCTAGATAAAAATATGCGTCAAAAAAAATACTATGGAAATCTTAGAATTCATAAAAAAACGCGACAATACGGAGTAGGTGCATGTATCAGCAAAACGTTGATAATGCGTATTACTATTTTGTAAGGCAGCAAATTTGGCGAAAGAATGATCCGGGAGTATTCACGGAAAAGTAATCTATTAGGATGAATGGCCCCATTCAATTGTATATAGAGTCAAGGAAGGATGTGAAGGAAAATAATAGTATATATGATATATATTCTTGCTATATGCTACGTTTTTCGGTCTTAATGTCGTAGAGTTGAAAGCAATGTGATCACTAGAAGGATCAATGTTAACTTTTAGTAACCATTACGTTTCTATAAAAGACTTATTAACTTTACTAAATTCGTTTTTAGAATCCACGAGAAGTTTGGACAAAAGAAAAACACTTTTTTTCAAACATTCGTGGAAATATTGTAATAGTAGGCTACGAAACGTCATGTCGCTCGCGTTTAGTTAGGTTAAGTGACCCCCCCCCCCCCCCCCCCTCCCTGCAAACGAATTTCTATGCAGTAGGGGTCACTTAACTCTGCAGCAGTGCTTATGTATTATCGGTAGACTTTCAAACATGATAAACAAGAGTTAAGGCAGTATGCGGTATATTGTATATACCTAATTATGTTTCCATGTGTGCTTCACTGTCTTGTGATTATTATATGATGTAATTATGTAAATAAATACATGTCCACTTACGGAATAGCTTCGGCGACAAAGTAGGTATCACTAGGTAACCAATAAGTATCGGTACAGGATAACTGTCGCTTTGATAAATAGAAAAGTTACGCCTTTAGAAAATTAACATAATTTTCTCGATTTTTTACGCATAGTTTTGGAGGTACAAATACAAAAGAAGCCTTCGGTCAATTATTTCGAAATTATATACGTACCTACGAACTTACACACTCGGCCACTTATACCCATTTTCTGCACAAAACAAACTTCTTATAATATAAATTGTTATTAAAATACCTAAAAAATATCACTATTCCCACAAAAGTAATAACAAGGCTTATACGACTTCGAGGTACCGTAATGAAATTCCAAAGTTTCCTAACCTGTCCCCGGAGCACTCGTAAATAAATTTGAAGGACTGGAGTGGTAATGACGTGTTTTGCAACGTATTTCAGTGTAAACGGCCAAGTTTGGTTGAGTTGCTGATGAATTAACGGTGTTTTTACGGCCCTCGTAAAAATTTCAGGTTGTTTTCGAAGTTGATTTGTTTGTCTGTTGTTTTGTAAACATACCTACCAATTAAAGCTTTAAATGAACAAAAAAATGAACTGAAATTATATCTATCTGCCGATTTAAAATCTAATATATCTGTCAATTAATTTGGTAAGTTTCATGGGCATAGGGTTCTTTCTCTTGAAATTATGGTCAATCTAGAAAAACACCGTCGCGAAACTGTACGTAATTTCTCCAGTAGTATTTCCCTATGGCCAAAAGCGAAGATAGTGAAACATTTTGTGAAAGCGGGTTAAAGCTGAAGGTATATGTATTTTGCATCCTTTTTCTTTAAAAAAACTACCGCTAGAAAGTCTGGTTCAGGGAAACATTCCAGCATTAGCTAGTTGTCTAGGAGAGATCGATTAAAGAAAAATGAAGGCCCGCTGAGTCATAAAATCTTACAGAGGTCACGAGATTTATTCAAATGTGGCAGTAAAACTATTTAAAAATATATTTAAGATATGAGCATATGCGAACGTTCAAGAAAAGTAAAGCATACCGTGTCCGAAAACAAAAAATAAGATAAAAATGCGGGTACGTCACACCGTCAAAAATTCCAAAAAAAAAATCCTAAGGAAGATAGTAATTATAAAATATTGCCAACATTTTGTGTTTTGTGTTTGTGTGCCAACTGTCGTTAAAAATATTTGCCTTGTAGGTAACGTTGTAAAATACATTATTAAAGAACATGAAAATTTATAAAACATAACTATTTTGTAAACAAGTTTGGGAACAAATCAAATTATTTTATTAAATATTATTATACCTATATATTATATATTTTATTAAAAGTTATATTCGGTTCGAATCCGGCCTTCACCACTGGAGGGCTTCGTCACTTTTTCTTTAATATATGACATCTATTACAGTTTTTAATAACTATGTTGTTTTTATTTAATACGACATTGAATTTTGACCAGATTTTAAACGCATACGCTATTAGAAAACAACCGGCCAAGTGCAAGTCGGACTTGCGCACGAAGGGTTCCGTACCATTACGGAAAAAAATAGCAAAAAAAAAACACGTTTGTTGTATGGGAGCCCCATTTAAATATTTATATTATTCTGTTTTAGTATTTGTTGTTATAGCGGCAACAGAAATACATCATCTGTGAAAATTTCAACTGTCTAGCTATCACGGTTCATGAGATACAGCCTGGTGACAGACAGACGGACAGACGGACGGACAGACGGACAGCGGAGTCTTAGTAATAGGGTCCCGTTTTTACCCTTTGGGTACGGAACCCTAAAAAAGTAGTAATTATTATTATATAAATAAGGAAGCCAAACATGAATAAAAAATAATGTCAAAGTACCGTCTCCAGCTGGTTAGATTTATACTCCAAACTATAACAAATTTATTACTTTACTTATGATGGTATATTTTACCGTGAACAGTTTAAATAATCTAACATAATATAAATGATGCAAAACATGCTCACTCTCTATAGCGGAATGATCATTAGGATAGTCATACTCTTGTAGAATATTTGTAGCGAATATGAGGTGTGAAACTCACCAAAATCATTAACTAGCTTTCAAACTGACGCCTACATCGTTGCCGTATAAAAACCCACATAAGTATAAAGCCTAGCTAAAAACCTAGCACACAAATCATAACAGTACTTAATCATGAGTGGGAGATAACCCTGCGCCGCGCCGTTTAATGAATACCATTGTTGTCAAGTGTAAATTCATTTACTTAAATTTAAGAGTCACACGAACCTAGCCGCCGCTATACAATTGAAATTACGCTCCAATTTTAAAACGACGTGAATACCCGTTCCAGCAGGCATTTTACATGATACCAAATCTCTTCAAATAGCCTCTACGTGTTGGATCTATGTACCCACGCACGCCTTACAAATGACTGGGTTTGAAAGGCCCCAGAGCTTATAATATTTATTTTCATCTCACAAAGGATGCATTAAATAATCTTAACATTTAAATAGAGTAAAGAATAACTCAGGCGTATATCCTTTGTGAGAGACTAGAGTCTGTGAAAACCTGTAATACAGAAACAGATACCCAGGCGGCAGGCCCTCACCCCGGTACACGAGGAGTGTCATTACTCTTAAAATGTAGTCCAATGACATAATGAGGTTTTTAAATAACAAAAATATTTTATTTATTGGAGAGCTCCACCATCAGGTTCGTTCGTTAAACCCATTTTAATATTATCATATTGTAACTTATCTAAAGTATTGCTCTATAAAACACTAAATAATAACTATTATAAGTCAAACTGTGTGACTACCACCAGTTTGGCACTGACATAAACGCTATCGAGAACGTAACTTACTTTCTATGAATTTCGCTCGTACTCGCATATTAGTGAGAGCGAGATGAATAGAAAATAAATTACGTAGATGTTAGCGTATAATGTCAGTTTTGACACTGTCAGTGGCTCATAGTACGGGTACTTACTGGTTTACACTTCATTACAGCTTACAGCTCATATTTTTTACACACTTGTTACATAAAACTACTATACAGTTGTATTTTTCTCTCGGTTATAAATGCTTGTCCTAGCGTTGTTGCAGTACAGTTGTGACAATGTTTTGCTGTTCTAAATCTGTGTACAGTGGTGGCGGCCGATACGTCAATAGTCGGGGAAAATTCCCGAGTACGCGCAATAAATCATTGGAATTGTTCCCAAACAATCGTGATGGATGCTGGGCCGGCCGTTTTTAACCCGGCGATGGGGATAACCTCGCATTTGTCAGGAATGAACTATACCTGATTTACATAGGTTAGGGCATTGGAAGTACAGAAATCCTTTTCCTATATGCAGCTTCGTTTATTTGTATTAATCAGGTTGTTAAAGTCTGAGCCATGATTATTTCGGGTGTTACTGCGTACCCAAACTTTATGTAAGTACAAACTTTATGTATATTGTTATCTATTATTTTTGAGAATACTTCAATTTCTCCAACGTTTGTGTTAGCGACGTGCTCAAAATGGGTTTTTGTTTTTTTTATTACTAGTGGTACTCTGATAATTTGTACAACCTTTAGTTTTAAGCTAAAATTTGGAGGTGTGGAGGTACGTGTGACGCGGCGACAAGGTTCCATTCCAACGGGTTTTGTCTTTGACCACGGGTCAGTCGGCTTGTTATCCGCGCGCGACACACGTACATACTGCTCTCACATTAAAATCACGTGTTGTCTGTAACTTTCGGAACTTACTGTTTTCGTATTCCGTGATGAGTTTCGTATTTTGTGGTGATTGTGGAACACCTTCAACAGTTTGAACGCATACGTAAGCCTTTATACTAGTTTTATATTATATTATTTACACAATAAAGTGTTTTACTAGGTACTATATACTAATAAATACTACTACTTCTACAATCAAACCTGCGAGGTTTGTTCACAAGAAATACAATAGTAAATTAACAAAAGTCCCAACTAAACAAAGCTCACCGAATGAACTTCCTACAAGCTTTATCCCGACTATTCACAAACTTTCCACAATTACTTATTTCTGAACTTGACTGCACAATTGGAGCAGAATAACAACCGGTCATTAGTAGGCTCTAGGGCCGCCAGATAGAATAAAACGAAGATAAGTAGGTATTTACGACAAAAAAAACATGGCCTTTTGTTATACTTCCCAAAATAGGTTCTCAAACTTAAGGGCAATCACAACTTAACACGTTCACTGCGTTACGGGGGCTTACGTACCCCGTACGATGTCATCACTCAGTGCGGAGGATAAAAATCGCGTTTACTCGCTGGTGCGGAAGCTGTATCTTTGTTATTTTTATACATACGATAAAGACAAATAAACATTTGTATACAAATATACAGTCCCAGGAACCCCATACCGACCAGGGAACAAAAATTGCTCTCTAGTGCGATACGGGGTCCTGTGAACCTCGTATAGATTTTAGCGGCCCCGCACGGGGTTATGACCACAGTTTAGCTAGTGCAGTCACCTTTGCAGATTTTGTTATCGGTAAATCAAAAATGAAGCGCTCGCGGTGCATGTTAGAACTGATTTTGATTCTGATTCTGATTGTGCGTCAGAAACTGTTTTAAAAATAAAAATAAAATCTCAACTTCTAATTGGTAATAATACGTGTCTTAAAAATGTAATGTCGGTAGTGGTTTATATTCTTTTATATTTTTGTTACTTAATGATATCAACGGGATTTAAAAACTCGACAGTTTAGTGTTATATATTGTTGTTACTTGTTTACTTTTTTGCAAATTAATATAATACGTACTAAAATATCGTTTGTTTTATTTCCCATCACTATTCATTTATCGACATAAATAAGGTATGTGCGTTACGGGGTTTGCTGAGCCCCGTAGTTTTTAGGGTTCCGTACCCAAAGGGTTAAAACGGGACCCTATTACTAAGACTCCGCTGTCCGTCTGTCCGTCTGTCTGTCCGTCTGTCCGTCTGTCCGTCTGTCCATCTGTCCGTCTGTCCGTCTGTCCGTCTGTTTGTCTGTCACCAGGCTGTATCTCGTGATCTGTGATAGCTAGACAGCTGAAATTTTCACAGATGATGTATTTCGGTTGCCGCTATAACAACAAATACTAAAAACAGATTAAAATAGAGATTTAAGTGGGGCTCCCATACAACAAACGTGATTTTTGACCGAAGTTTAGCAACGTCGGGCGGGGTCAGTATTTGAATGGGTGACCGTTTTTATAGTTAATGGTACGGAACCCTTCGTGTGTGAGTCCGACTCGCACTTGGCTGGTTTTTCAATTTTAGTGCGATACGGGGATAATAAAACCCCGTCTTTTCTTTTCTCTATAATTTCATGAGTTTTTATCATGTCTACGTGCGAAACGAATAATTTCATACTCTTTACATTTGTCAAAAAAAGAATTAGAAAATATAATATTTCAGGACTTTATAGCAGTTTTACCAGACATAGTTTTACGGGGTATTTTTATACCCGTAACGCACCACGGTGTACACCACTACGTGGCGGATTAGGCCTCGTAACACACTACATTTTAGGTACAGGTTTTGGCTTGCCGCAGTGAACGTGTTAAATAAATAGCCCTAACAGCATGTATACGTCATTATGACGTCAGAGACGTTTTAACCTTTAATATGAAGATGTTTTTGGAAAAAACTCAATAATGGCTAATTTTCGCGAAAAGTATTTATTACCCAATATCCTTGAAATTGATGTTACTTAAGCAGTTTTTTTAGAAAAACTATTTGTTTTAGTAAAGCAAAAAATATATGTTAATATTTCAAAGACCGTGGCCGTACTCGATACATGATTGAACGAAATCGACTGCATAGAAAATAAATTGCAAAGATTGATCTTAAAATCTCCATTAAACGGTTCTATGTCTTTATATTTTTGACTTTTGGGTCTGCAATTAAAATCACAATTTCAAAATATTTATACCTAAACCTCTAACGAATAATCCACATTTTTTTTGTTGATAGTTTTCTTATAATTTCCTTGCCCAGGCCCAGTAACATGCGACAGTGGTATCTCATTTACTCCGATATAAATAGACAGTGTGCGCGTTTTAGGTGTTGACAGCCTCTTAAGCTTTATTTGCTGTTTTTTTTTTACAAATTTTGTACACGTGGTTCACAAGTTAGAGGGGAGGCACTCACATAAAAAATATTATAAACTACCTATCGGAGCGATTATTTCCAAAAGTATACACTGAATCAAAAACCGGCCAAAATACTCCACGCACTGAATAACCTATCACATTAGGACATGTAGCAATCATCATCATATTTGTATTATTATTTCATTACATTACATTACTACAGACTCTACATGTGCTCAATCGTATTCTAATCGCGGTTTAATACTATTTACGGCATGTTACTTCCGTGACGTTGAAAATGTAAAAAACTATCGCAGTTAATCAAGAGATAAGGATTGCAACAGACGTGTTCTTGTTCTGCTGCTAATGCTGCTATTACCTCTAAGAAGTCGCAGAAAGTTACAGTTTACGTCGTAGGTTTTTACGACACAACGTCGCAACGTTAGACGACATCGTATAGCACCTATGATACGACGTCGTAGGTTTCTACGACACGACGTCGTATAGTGCCCATGATACGACATCGTAGTTTTCTACGACACGACGTCGCAACGTTACACGACCTCGCAACGTGACACGACGTCGCATCGTGCCACGACACGACGTCGTATCGTATTTACTGGTTTACTGGTGGTCGTATTGGAATCTGGCATCAGGCCAATTCGAACGTGCACCCGACATCAAACCCATATTTGAATGATATTGGAATCATATCATATCACTTATCGGTCATTTGAAAGATATAACGTAAATAAATTTTGTCTCAGCGTGCAAAAAAAAAAGAAAAAAAAAAGAAAACAGAAAGTAATGCTTAATAAATACTTGCGCCACGAAAATTATTTTGAATTTAATTGCTTGACCCATTAGTTTTTTCCAACGTTTTCTTGAGGGAACAGCATGAGATTCTTCAAAACAGGAGATTGCAGGTTTCTAAAGAGTCGGCCACGCGCATTTAACACCCCTGAAGCTGCAGGCATCCACAGGATACGGTGAACTTTACCATCAGGCGGGCCGTTTGTCACCGACTTACCTACCGACGTAGCTATGTAGTTACTCCCATTCACAATTTAAAAGGCATTATTTTTAAAGCCTACTTTCTAAAGGTTATAATACTTACTGGCAATTCATATTATTTTATTTCAGTTGCTTCCTCTTGATTTTATATTAAATTCTATAAATGTTGCCTAAAAAATTTGTATTCAAAAATAGATGCTTTAATCTGAGGGTTTATTTTCAATATTCTTGTATACTATTCGTATCAAAATTTAAAACTCAAAACAACAAAATATATCAATAAAATTCGCGCACCAACTACCAGTTATTATCAGTAAAAATGTTAAAAACACCTACATTTACCGTAAAAAATACGATTTTTTATTCTTCTCACGTTTACCGTTAACGTGACGCAGGGTATAATTTGGGGTTGTAAATGAAGGTAAACATTTGAATACCGTTTTAGAGATCCTTTGAATTTAATTTATGTGGTTTTAAAACGGCGTAGACATGATTATAAAGAAAATAAACACCTGACAGTTTAAGAGTCCGCAACAAGCTCGGTACTCCATACAAACGCAAATAGCAATAAAAAAATACAATTTAAGTTTTTCATACAAAACTTGTCTTTGCTCTATTTTGTTTGATTTATAAGCTGGAGCTATATAGGTATAAACTAATTACAGGCGTATGATACCTCATGTCATTGTATGTGCAAAGTTTCATTACAATCCAACACGTAGTTTTAAATAAAATGAGAACGAAACTCCGTTTGTATGCAACTCCGTGGTTGCAATATTTTTGGGTAAAATTTTGAATATGTTAATAACTTTATGTTAATTATGATTTGTGGAGTATAATAGAGCACATATTTATTATATTATCAAAGCAACACGCTTTTGCTAAATTAATGAAGATTTGTTTTGACATTTTAAATTTGACTACACAGATTGTGTAATTAATTACACAATACATAAATTACATTAATTAAGTTCGAAATCTCATTATATCCACATATGTATCTATGGAACCTGCAACCGGCATAACAATTAACTGAAATTATAAAGGGTTGTTTCAATTATTTAATCCTCCGTTGGTGAAAAACAAACGTTACGCAGGAAGTACATTTTGAAATATTTTATTTACAGCTCGGCCATAGGTTGTGTTTGTGTTAAAAGCGTTAATACCACCAGAAAATAGACAAATTCCGTAGTAGCATCTAAATTGAACTATAGATGCACAATATGGCGGACATATGACAAGTTGCGAAATCACGATGTGAAATTGTGCCCCTGTAGACACGTGTACGCGTCATTTGTGCTCGTCCAATTTTATAGATAATGGCCGTTTGGTCACGTGTCACGTCGTTGGCTTGGTGACGTCCTGTACGGCTACCATGAGTTCCGTAAATGACAGTCGAAAGTGAGAAAGTTAAGGAAAATGTATGGAGTAATTGTACAGTGCCTCTACCGGTCACGTAAAAAACTAAAAAAATCAACTGGCACCATGAGTCACAAACGTTTTAACGTGAGTTTTCGATATATGCCTAACTTCACACCTAAAACGGTCTCTTTCTAACTATATAATGAAAACTGAGCCAGAATTATTCTACGTAAATACTTTACGCCGTTTACGCGAATAAACGTGACAGATGTCATCGAAAAATACGTGCGTTTTCGATGTGACATTTTCCGTCAACTTGGAAACAACAATATTTGAACGAAATATTTTTATTCGGATGTTTATTACCGTTTTATCATGTTACAAATGCATTTCCGTTATTAAATTATCATTTAAATGCTTAGTTAATCATTGTAGTTTTATCACGAATTACCTAAAACACACGAAAAAACAGAAATATTTGAACGTACGCTAAGAGTGTCAAACAGTCAAACAAGAGGCAAGTGCCCGTTTAGAATATAATATTAAAATAAATAACTACACTGTGTAAAGTTCGGTTGAATTAAACGCCTTATAGTAAAACTTTTGTTCCTCCAAGAAAACAACCCCACAAATATAATGATGGAGTGTTATTGTAAGGCCTAATCCTATCAGACAACCTGCCATGTCTGTCCATCGATGTCTTTATGATGTCTCGATACCTTTTCAAAATGCAAGGTAAATATACCATATGATTAGTGACTAATGTATAAAGTATGAATGTGTACCTATAATGCTTAACGTAGGTAGCAGTAAACTTACTAAATAACCTATAAACTTATTCTTTTTCAGGAGTATAAAAACAATGATAGTAGCTGATGAAACTTGGTAACTTAAGTAACAGCTATGGAACTGTATGATCACAGCCACATCATCCGATGTGGCCGAATGTACAGTATTCTCTTTTACCGATGTGACTTGGCCAGTAAACATCATTACACATTCAGAAATTATAAAAACAGGAAGATATCTGAAGAATATAGTGTTATACAGTGCTTTTTAAAAACTAAATAAGAAATAAAAATATGTTGGTAGTGAAAGTTAGATGTATAGTTGATAAATCACCTAAACCTGAGTAATCTTTAGGTACTTTAACTGCTTCGAACTACATATCAATGCAATTTGTAAATAAAATAGGCCACAGGCAACTCTGGAAATTCTAAAAATGTTATATAGTCATAGAGGTAGATTATGCTAGATATTTAACTTTGTGAACACGCTAGAAAAATGATGTACCTTCTGGAACGCAACAATATTTCCAAGGTTGTAATAAATAATAATAAAATAAGTGGTATTTTTTGTTTAATAGGTTTGTAGCATATTTGGTAAGTATGTACAACTAACAGTAATAACTATAGGTACATCTCATACTAACTTCATATATAAGTATATAAATAAGACTATATGAGATTTGATAATTTAGATTACCATAGTAATACCATTTTTGTTTGCTTTTGCGTGGATCAAATCTGCTTGTCATTAGACCCAGTTCACACATACAGTTTCTGATACAGAAAATCATGTGTAATCAAAACAACACTATGGTTTAGCAAGAGGTGCATATGCATATATATATATATATATATATATGTATATGTATGTATGTATGTATAACATTTAAAACTCGCGTTTTGATCACATATTAGATTAGGCCCCATTC
Organism: Cydia strobilella; assembly: GCF_947568885.1. NCBI lineage: Eukaryota > Metazoa > Arthropoda > Insecta > Lepidoptera > Tortricidae > Cydia > Cydia strobilella. The sequence continues at coordinate 17,607,797 of NC_086042.1, read as the reverse complement.
GCACGAGAGCTTAAAAAGCGTCGCGTTAAAACCCGACGTTGGAGCTTTTTTACCGTTTCTGATATTTGTGTTCATATGAACGCTTAAAAATCACAATCACAGTCGTACTCCCTGCAGTCCCTGCCTTGTGGAAGTGTAGTAATAAAAACACGCTTCATTTTTTAAGTAGTTTATTTGCGTATTCCGGTAAAAATGGTCGGGACTCGACTTCTTGAATTAATAATTCGGGATCGAGCTCCCACATAGTTATTTGTTACGAATGGTACGAATTATGCGTTATGTATTCAAACGCGTCTCGGCAGAGCCATGACGATTGACACCAAAGATTGACACCGAAAGCCATCTGACAGCAGCAGCGCCGGCGCTTTTATAACGCTTGTGAGAACAGATACACGGAGTTCCGTATGCTCAATTCAATTTACGGCCAACGCTCAACGCCGAAAATCGAACAGTGCTCGATAAAAACCGGCCAAGTGTGAGTCGGACTCGCGCACCGAGGGTTCCTTACATTACACCAGGGGTCGGAAACCGGTATTTGCTCCATACAGAAATACCGGTATTATTACGTTCTTTTTCGTTCTTTTGTTTATAATTTCATTTTTAATGGGACGTTTTAATAATGCAAAATTGTTTCCTAAATACATGATTCAGTCCTACGTAATGAGCATAAATAAAATCCAAAATATTGGGCTATTTCGGGTTTTTTTAAAAATACCGGTTCCGAGCCCTGCATTACACAATTTAAACGATGTATTTTTTATGTGAAACGTGAGTGAAAGGTAAATTGCGGTTTACGATTTGTGACGTATTAAAAAAAACTACTTACTAGATCTCGTTCAAACCAATTTTTGGTCGAAGTTTGCATGGTAATGTACATCATATATTTTTTCTAGTTTTATCATTCTCTTATTTTAGAAGTTACGGGGGGGACACATTTTACCACCTTGGAAGTGTCTCTCGCGTAAACTATTCAGTTTAGAAAGATATGATATTAGAAACCTCAATATTATTTTTTAAAGACCTATCTATAGATACCCCACCCCGGGTTTGATGAAAAAAAAAATATGAGTTTCAGTTCTAAGTAACCTCTAAAATCTAATGCAGTTCACAATATACATCTATTTACCAAGTTTTAACATTATAGTTTTTATAGTTTCGGAAAAAAGTGGCTGTGACATACGGACGGACAGACAGACAGACAGACGTTTCCGTTTTTTGCCATTTGGCTACGGAACCCTAAAAAGCGCCGCGCTTAAAAACCGCCTTCGTGTGAATACATACATGGTTATCCATTTGTCATTTAAACGCTTTTTTTTGGCGCGTTGAAAAAACTCTCGTGCATATGGGGCCTTATTTACCGACTATAGTTGGTTAAACCAAATTGGCAGTAAATAAGAACAAAAAAACTATACTCATCCTTTTCTTTTGGGTGCTAGTACCAGTGAAAGACAAAGATAGTATGATTCTCTGTGTGTTTGAAATGAGCATGAACTAGATTCATGTTTGACAAACTATAGCAATTTTATTTGGTATGAAGTTAGCTGCATAGTTCGTACGAGCGCGTGCTTAATAACCAACTTCAAGTATATTATTATTTAGTCGATGTGGCCTTGTTCAGTTACGCGTTTGTACTTACAATTTGTCCTCTAATTTGTTTGTAAAACTTATGAAAGTGGCTACATTAACTATGGATGAAGTCGTTTCTTGTGAAGGGAAGGGATGTGTCCACGTATTACTCAACGAAGGCAAGGTAAAATCGTTAAACTTTGTAGAAAAACGGGATATCATTTCCGCGCCAAAATCTACACACGACTTTTGTATTCTCAGATAAGTCAGTCGCATAAGAGAAAATTCTGTACGGCCGTTTACAAAACACAAGGGATTGTTGTTTTACTTCAATTAAGGCGTAAATAATTAGTGTGACAGAGAAAAATGCCTGCAACTTGCAAACTTCGGTGTTCGCGGTAGGCCCTGATATGTTTGTAAAATTCTATCTAGTAGTAGTATGAGTATGCCCTGTGCGCTATGATTAGCTCGCTTCGATACGCTAGGAAATTCATTTGAGTACAAAGAGTGAAGATTGGACAGTAATTACGAAAACATAATCTTTCGGCTTGCCTTACTCCAAAACTCTAGGCACGCCACTGATGATTTAGCCCAGAATTTTGAATTCAGAGAATTATAAACATTATATGATAGCTTAAATAATATTATTAATATTAAATTAACAAAAAACACATACATATATACAATAAAGTAAATTACGTTGACTGCTTAGACGTGAGCAAATATGTCAATGTCAAAACTGGTAGTTTGCTAAGGATTTCGATAGGTAATTTACCGTTTACTCATACGTTTGATATTTAGTTCTTTAGGTGACACCTAGAGGCGCTGTACAATACTCCGATATAATTCTTGCTCTGTTTTTTAGTATACTTAGAAAGGGACAGCATCGTTTGCAGTGGAGTGAAGTTGGGCACATAATACGTAAACCGACGTAAATATGTGACGTACGGCGCGTTTATTCACTTAACGTAAGTGAAATTTACTCTGGCAACTGATGGTAGAGGTACTGAACGATTAACGATGCTTGCGCAGTATTTTAAAACATGGGTATTGGTGTTTCCGTGGTATCAACAATTTAAGTTAAATTTTAATTGGTAATATAAATGGTGGTTCCGGCCTTTTTTAGAAATTGATGGTATCGGTGTGCAAGTTTTAGGTATAACAATGATTTTAAGCCTCCTCGAAGTCATGTTACCTACAAAAGTGTACCTACTTTTAGATCTCTAGTGGAATGACATTGTATGAGTGACATAAGTGAGGGTCTTGTCCCTACAATACAAAAAAACTAATGTTTGTTGGATTCGTTGCCTGCATTTTTTTCTTAAACGCGCCATTTAATAGTCACTTCACTAACACATTTTATTGGAAGATTTCATGTATTTCTAATATAAATGAATGCTACTTTACGTAGCTGCTAGCGTTCGTAAAGTTGGTTTTTGCGAACTAGTGCTTTTTACTTTTCCAGCTTTTAACTTAATTCTGACCGTAATCGATACGTCCACACCAAATAGTTTGGATGTTCAAAAATTTTATATATAATTATTTTGCCATTTGACATTTATTACATACAAAAAGTTACGTCACGTTACGTCAGTAATACTCATGTAACCAATATTTGTTTTATTGTGATTTTTTCGCAAATGTATTAAAAAAACGTCGTTTAATGGACATATGAAAGTGTTATTATATGTTTACTTATCCCGTGTCTCGGGACTCGTAAAAAATGTCACACTTTCCAATCCACACGCATTGAAATGTACTAGTTTTATTCAGAATGTATATTAGATTTAACCTAAATACACTGCACTATTTTCCACTGCTTTTGATGCCTAAGACAACGGGTGTGGAATCTCTATTATTATTCGTCTTATTATAATATAATATGCCGCCAACGGCACTAGTCGTCTATCCTGACACTTTCAATATCGCAAAGAAAATGAAGATGTTGACCGGTAATGTAATAGTAGATTGTTAACCAAGGGTGGAAAGTGGACCATATCATCCCAGATACTCACTTCGTTCGAGCGCCAATAGTTCTAGGGTGAAATGGTAACTTTTACCCGAGTTAAACACTCTACTTTTCATTTCGACTACGAGGAAAGTGAAACACAAGAAAATATTTTGATGGTTAAGAGAATTAGGGACTGAAATTGGGGCCATTTACATTTTGATCGGAAAAAAATTCTAAAACCATAGACAATCCGATCTTAAATTGGTATGTGTCTGAAACGGCCTTAATGTATAGGTACGCGCCTTAAAAAAAGTTAAACTGAATGAATGAATGTAATGTAATGATAATATTTTAAACATTCATCGTCATTTATATTGATTTATAATCCGTCAAGCCATTTCCGTCAGTAGAAGAAGGGGCAAAATTAAAAAAATGTAGACGCTAAGGTTAAGAAAATTTGAATTTCGCGCCTTTCTCTACTGAATAAGTTGTTTGACCGGCTATATTAACGAATATTTTCAACACACTTGCTCAAAACGACGTTTTTATTCCACCGATTTTTGGCTCATAATCCTACATTTACACGGGTGCTTTTTCAGTATATTATAACACGTGCTTTTTCATTATATTATCCGACTGATAAGAAGTTAACTGATTGCTAATAATATGCATGGAAACGGAGCCTTCTTAATTTGGTCGAGTATTACATTTTTTTAACCAACTATTAGGTTTCAAATGTTAGTTCAAAGAGGTTTTATCTCACCAAACATAATGTATAGATTAAATGATCTCATAAATGGATGAGTGTTTTCTTTTATTTGCATTAATTATTTTTATATGATTTCTTTCACTGATATGCGTTAAAATTGTTAACGAAACCGTCAACGCCATCTATCCAAAAGTATCTTTTTTGTATGTTTAATTCTGATTGTATTATAAATAATTTATTAAATTATACTAAATTACATTAAATTAAATCAAATATACAATTATACATCACAATAACAAACTGAGACCCGGAAGTTCCAGGACGCACGGGACGTTTGCAGATACCAGCGCCCTTCGCACGATATCATTAAGCGCGTGGTGCCGTGGGAACCTCCCCGCCCACCGACCACAACTCAACGCGTGATGACCGTTGCTCTCCACCATAGTACCGCAGATGCAAACGTGGGGTTCACACACCGCACAGCCCAGGCGAAGAGCAACTGCAATCCGCGTCGAGTCGTTGTCAAGCAGTGTACCCAAGTGCGGAGAAGGAAGCGCGTGAAGCCACGCTCCAGACTCCGGCTTCGACACTGCGATTACCCTCGCCCTGTCCACACCCACCGCACTCTCCACCAAGCCCCCCAGCAACCGCTTAACCCCCACGTCATCCCACAAACGCTGACGATCCGGTCTCTCCGGCGCCGCTGCCTCCGGGTTGAGAGCCAGCCAAGCCTCCATAGCTTCTGCAGCGAAAGGTATGGATACCCTGTCACCATATGGAGATAAAATTTGAGTGACAAGGTCCACGACCCCCGCCGCCGACGCCAGAAAGGCCGGCAAGCTCACGTCCCTTGCGCGCTTTACGCCTAGCCCACCCATCCCATCGAATGGGAAGGGAGGCCAGATCCCACTGGTCCGCATTGAGGGAGACGTTCAGCAGTGACTCTACCGAGTCCTTCAACACTGCATCAAATGAGTCAATAAGGCCGGGGCAAAGCCAGGTGGGCACGGTGCGCAAAAAGTAGATGACTCTGGGAACGGCGAAACAGGACCGCAACAGAACCAGTGACACGTGCGCAGAAATGTTCTTTAACTTATCCCCGGCGCTCAAAAGAACCTGTCTTCTCACCTCGAAGGCCTCCGGGATGGCTTCCGAAAAAATGGGAGAGCCTAACAGATTAAACGTTTGGGGTGACAACTCCTTGAGCCAAATAAACTGAAACTCCCTAAATAAACTGAAGGAAAGTTGAGACTCGACGCCAGCACATGAAAAAAACTCGCACTTGCTAGCGTTTACCTCCAGCCCCAAGTCTCGAAAATGCGGAAGAAGAGCAAGCAAAGCTTACCCCCGATAGTACCGTCATCCAAGTACCAGATGTTGAGTGGGGATTGAATCCCGGAAACGGCTTTATGTATTGCGAGGCTAAAGATCAGCGGGCCAAGAGGGTCCCCCTGCTGTGCGCCAACTTGCGAAAGAACAAGGGGTCCGTTATAAAAAAGATTAGAGGGAGAGGAATATACATGGAAAAGAAAAGGGTAAAGAGATGGCACCTTCTCCCTTACTTCCGCCAACAAAACGTCGCACTCGACGGAATTGAAGGCATTCCTAATGTCCAGCTTGACAACTACGCATCCCTCATTCCTTGGATCCGAAGTAAAAGACCGTGTTGCGTGGATGGCAGCCTCACAACCTAACCTCGTGCCAAATCCCAACTGACAAGGATGAAGATAAGCGGCCATTTCCTCCCTCACAGCCCTACACCCAATCTTAGCCGTTAGGCGGCGAAATGTGCTACCGATTGCGATTGGCCTCAAACCACCGTCCCTCTTCGAAAGCGCGCACAAGGAGGCTCCATACAAATAAGGACATACCGAAGAATTCAACCGGCCAGCCAACAAAAAGTTACATAACTTTGCCAAGCTCATAAATTACATTAATGAATAAACATAACATTTTATCGATTTGATCTCCATCCATTGGTTAGAAATACGAAAATATTAGCTTTTTTACATTTTTTTATTTGGCTGATTGTCGATTTCGTTCAAGGTGCGAACGCCTTGCGCGCGCATTGGAATCGTGCGTAAAAAAAATAACGCGCCAACCATTTTCCGTATTTGTCATAAAATTGGAATAGTTTTGCATGTTTTTAGTTTATATATTGACGAAAAGAACACATAAAATTGACGCTGCCAGTAATACTAATAAGAGGCAAGAGCCGAGAACGATAACCGCCCTCCTAGTGTAAAAAGCAGTTTTTCGACATTTTGCCGAAATCGACTTATTGTGATATTCGTAATGTACGGATTAAGCTGCATCGACCACTTCGGCCCGTTTTCCGATATGTGGCTTAGTTTTCGAGAAACAAATCGTAATAAGGACGTATTTGCACAAATTTTCCAAGAATTCCTAAACTAAAAAGCGGCAATTTGACAAAACCAGGCTAAAGCAACGTATATGCAGCTATAAGTTTTTTTACGCTCTGGTTTGCGTGAAATCTTATTCACTATGTCTAGCCTAAAAGTACGTATAAGACAAAAACTAAGCAAAAAACACGTAAAAGACGCTATACGTACTTTAATACTAGGATCTTTAGCAAAGTTTTAGATCTGATTCTAGTCTAAAAAACCGTTAATTTTTTTTCTGTTTAAACGTTCAGTACGTCATTTAAGACTAGTATCGCTTAACTTTATTACGTCACCATAATAGTCTTTAAAACCGTATAACTGCTATACGTTCTTCTTATTTTGTATGGACGTCGTATTATACGAAAACAAACTTTTAAAATGGTTGAAAGTGCGTCTAACTAGTCTATAACGCAGTATACGCTCCAACCGATAGCCTTTTACTATCAAAATCGGGTGAAAAATAATTGGCGGCACATGAAACTTTTATACAATGGAATATCAGCAAAAACGCCCAGTCTTTCTTGGAAAACGTGTTGGTAGCTTACTTCAATGAACTGGCGAATAAGTGCCTAAAAGCCCAGCACGCTTTTGTGCAATTATTCGATGTTAAAACTGTGTCACCATTTTGAAAATTGTACTTTTACTGTTTTGACAAAAAAAACGAATTTATAAGTTTTGTTTTTTCCTCGCAAGTGTTTGAAAAACGTCGTATGAAACACGTGTGCATTGCTCGCTTGCAGCTGCTCGTGCGCACAATATCGCCTCGTGTGTAATGACCAACGTAGCACACTTGTATCATAATGTACTATTTTGTTTATTTCATGCCCATTCCCCCCTTTGTCTCCGAAACTACTGAATCTAAAATTTTGAAAAAAATACACAAAATAGATCTTTACCACACACACACACACACCTACACCACACACACCTACACCACAGGAAAACCTATTAGAAATGTGCAGTCAAGCGTGAGTCGGACTTAATTACTTAGTTTTTGATTCGAACCCTACGGGTTTTTTAAAGACATTTCACTCACGTTTCACTTAAAAAAAATACATTGTTAAAACTGTGTAATGTACGGAACCCTTGGAACGCGAGTCCGACTCGCACTTGGCCGGTTTTTTAAATAATGCAATGCAAATGACATTTATCTTTGATAATACTTGGTCTGAAAATGAGGAAGCCAATATGAGAACTTTTATACTGAATAATATGGCATACATGGCTGTTTGCCGTTACTCGAAGTACGAATTAAACAAAATTACTTTCCACCCTAGGGTGGGAAATGCAAATTTTCCACCCGACTATCAGCCTATGAAAGGTAAACTTTCCGAATAAGAGAAATGAAACAATGTAGACGTCGCATTCGTTAGTAAAGTGGAGTTAGTTACATGGGTATATACAATAGATACAAGTACCTACCGCGTGATGAAAAACTTAACAATATGCGGCCATTTATTATTATTTTACACAACAATGGGCGCAAAACATCTAAAATACTCGTAGCCTTGTTAAATATGCCTAATGAGCGTCGCATTTATTTTTCGCGCATCAATATTTTAATTTATAATAGCACGTAGAGTTAAACCAAGAAAAGTCTGCAAAGATTTTGATAGCACACGCAGTGCAAGTGTTATTTATAAGTCATAATTACATAGAAGTTTGACGTTTAAAATAACACTTGCACTGCGTGTACTATCAAAATCGTTGCCGACTTTTCTTGGTCTAACTATAGCTTTGTTGTGCATTTGTACACTAATTTAACTTGGATACATTTTTAATGTTCTGTAGCCAACTAGGAACACTTATAGTTTCGCCGTTTCCTTGTCTGTCTATCTGTTAGTCCGCGGCTTTGCTCCGTGATCATTAGTGCTGGAAAGCGGAATTTTGCCATGGATTTATAAAACATTCATGGTGACAAAGTGGTAAATTTAAAACTATAAAAAATGTTTTTAGACTATTTTTATTTCTTTTTAACCCTATGATGTGGGGTGTCGTTGAATAGGTCCTTCATAATAAATATGGGTTTTCTAACACTATTTCTGACAAAGTAAATATTTTCGCTATTGAGACTTGAGACAAAAGGGTAACTACGGAACCCTACACTGAGCATGGCCCGACATGCTCTTGGCCGGTTGCATGTGCCTTTGTTCTGAATTTCAGTCATCATATATCTGAATTCATCCATGAAGTCATTATATATCCGTGCAAGGGCTTGGGACAACAATCATCTCACGGTAAAAACGAAAATGCTTATTTACTAAGCGTGTGTCCTAAGCACACTTCTGTACGGAGCGGAATCCTGGACTGACGTGACAAACGAGTCTGTTCTAAGCGAGGCACAGCTCCCTAGTATCACAGCCATACTAAAGAAGAGACGACTGAGGTGGCTTGGGCATGTGCATCGTATGGAACGGACTCGTTTACCACGTCAAATCCTGCTAGGAGAGATTGCAGACGCAAAAAGACCGGTCGGGCGGCCAATGCTGCGCTTTAAAGATTGTGTCAAGCGTGATATGGTTGCCTTTAATATCTCATGCAATCAATGGCAGAAACTGGCCGAAGACCGACCCATGTGGAGTCGTGTTGTCCATGATGGCCAATCCAAGCACGACGATGCCTGGTTTACCTATTTGAAAGAGAAACGCTTGGGGCGCCACGAGCAGGCCTCCAACCTCCGCCCACCAGGGGGAGCATACACCTGCCGCGTGTGTGGACGAGGGATCCTCTCCCGCATAGGGCTACACAGCCACGAACGCGTGTCGTTACCGGGATGCTGCTTAAAACATCGGGCACAGATGAAAAGGCCTATTATTATATCTGAATTAATAAATATTTAAAGGCAAACAGTTTAATTCGAAAGTACACAGACATCTACGAGTATGTGATGTCATGTCATTCAGTTATCGTGCATTTCGCTGGTAATTGGCCGCACATGTATTGGCGCAAGCGAGACGTACGATAACTAAATGACATTATGCAGACATCATTCTGATGTCAGCATGATGTCAGTGTACGTTCTTGGTGCCCTGATAGGTAAATAAAAGCTAGAACAAAAATATTAGTTTGTAATCTTTATCAGCCTGACGTAAATATTTATAAAGATCCAATCGTCCCCGTTGATTCACGTCAGAGATGGTTTATAAAAAAAGTAATTATGAGGTAATGTTCTGTTTGTCTTACTTAACCCTTAAACAGGCCTGACGCATTTTTTACTTTTGATTAGTTACTAATTCGGGTAGATAATAGCGTTAAAAGAAATGTAATTTCTTGTTTTTTATTATTATCATTAAATATCAATTTAAAAAAACCGGTGGTTTTTATATGCCCACTGCCCTTTACCAATGGTGGTACGTGGTACATAATTATATGGCCACTGCCTTGTTAGCCATACGGGGTAGTTTTAAGGGCACGTCATATTTACACTTACGTCACAAAATGCACTAACAGCCAGTACTTGCTTGGCTCGCGCGGATGCCGTGGCTCGTAAGATTAACCGTTGACTAAATATTTAATTTAAAAACCAAGGGAAAACATATTACTTTTGTACTATGAGGGTTCATTCATAGTAATAAATCTTACCCTTAAATGTCATGTAAACTCCCTGCAGGGCAGTCAGTGGCCACTTAGAAACCACTTGAACGTGCCCCAAACGGGCAGAAGTTTCATACGAACAACACACATTTAGAGTGAATATTTTATTAGAAAACACTAACTAGGTAAATTAAGACTTACTGTATATACTTAAATTATCTAATAATCTACCAAAAAAAAAACTTAAGGATTTGCCACACTGGATACGTTCTACGGGCATCGGTCAGGTCAAACTTCAACTTCAAAGGTTTGAATCCATGTAGTTCATAATGAGGGTTTGACCTGACCGCTGCCCGCAGAACGCATCCAGTGTGGCAAATCCTTCATAGTTTTTCTTTTCGGTGTAGCGAACTGTTATAGCGGGAGGAACGTACAAAAACTGCCTTTTGAATTTGACAACTAAAATGTGAAAGAAATTTGTTTTGACACCTCCCATATTTTTACGTTCGGAAATCACCCACTTTATACTTCACGGCAATGACATTTTGTCGTCGTTCATAATTCATAAATTTATTTCATAAAATATGGTACTTTGGTATGGTATTTTGGTGTCGTTGTTTTTTGGTATAGAACAGCATTTTGTGCCAACACTGGCGTAGAAATATATAAATATGGACTACAAGAAATTTGTACAATTTAACATTAATAAACAATAATGAAATATACACAATTAAATTAGTCATATTAACAATAAAAAAAAAAAAAAAGAGTGTCAAGAAAATACAGAAAAAAAATTACTACGAGCAGCTTTGCTCGTAAAAAGAAAAATCATTTGTGGTACCTATTGATACACTAACTGGTTACGAGTTAAAAAAGGCATTATCATACGTCATAAAAATATTTCATTCCATCAAAAACATTGTGAAATGTGAGCGAAGATTAATATTAGGAATATGCGTCGTTGTTGACTTCGCCGGCAAAATAATTGAGACCTATAAGGGTGCCAAGTTCTAGTTCCTAACTGTTAAAGAGGTACATCTATTTACATATTATTATTATTATATAGCCCTTTGTTCTGAACATGTTTGTTTTGTGGTTGTAGTTTTGAGTGTTTATATGAAGTCTCTTAGTTCAGTGTGCCTGTCGGCAAAGGCCTCCTCCAACTCCTTCCAGTATTTCCTCTCTCTTGCCATATACATTTTTAAACAAATTCGTATCTTTACATATACGAATTTGTTTAAAAAACATATTTTTGGCCATAGACACCCATTGAGGCACAGCTGGATAGTTTGAAAGTATGTGAAGAGCAGCTAAAATATTTGGAAGATTTTTAAAGGCACTTTTACGCGACGAACACCCTGTTCGTCGCGTAACTGTGTCATATCACTTTATACAATAATATAGGTACATACATATTAGAAGTGACATATCATGCTCAATTTTGTGGGTCACAGCTTTGCCCAAGAATTTGTCCCATCCATCATCGACTTCGTTGACCGATCGCTTGACTAACTCGTTTTCGGTATGAGTTTACGTAATATCACACCCTTTTATTTTGGTGCTCATTCTTTCATGTTAAAACTAGGACTGTTACATAACATTACATGTAACATGATAGTAAAATGAAAAATCTCATTGCTGTTGCTAAAGGAACCTAGGCTTCCAAATTTAAATGAAGTGTGGGTTGGCATTCATGTAACTTGTAGAGATAGAATGGGAATAAGTTTTTTTTTAAAGTATGGTACATTTTTAACTTTTATTAGGTTCGCCAAACTTACGTTTAACCTTAATCTAAATTACATGCTTAGCTTATATTACCTACTAAGGTTAACACATAATTATACACGCTCGAAAAACATTACCCTCCTTCTGATGCAGTCGGGTAAAAATACGTTTCCGGTAAAAAAAAAGGTAAAAATGGTATCTTTATCCGACTGCATCAGAAGGAGGGTAATGACACAATGGAAGTAATTGTTTTTTTCTCACTATAGCAATATGGGTACTAAAAATGAAAGCTAGTTAAAAGTCTATTTCAAAAATATATGTAAACAGTCGGATTTTTTGTTTGTTTTAATAATAGTTGCAGTTTAATGTAACAGAAAATTGTACTGTTATTCAACTTGATGTTCTTTTTTTACTTTTGAATATATCTGGTTAATTATTTTAAGACATTGTATAGAGGGTATTCACAGTTAACCATTAGATGGAGATTGGAGTAATCCATTTAGTTATTTTTAATTTAAAGCAGTTCTAAGTCAACGTTCAATAAGTGCAGTGAAAATATTACAGTATGTTATATATTTGTGATCTACTTACAAAGCCCTTTCATTTGTTACCCCACATGATACGTTTAATAGAAAAAGTAAAAAACTGTACCTACTGCCGAATTTATGACGTCAAAGCTTCATGATCCCCAATAACGTCGCGACTGGCTGAAACACAAACCTATATGAATCTCTTCTATTTTTCGAAAGGTCTACCTTATTTGAAAAAAAAAAAAAAAACTGTTGTATTCTTTGCAGCAAGAGAAATTGAAGCTGACAATTCCAATAGCAACTGCAGCTGCATTGCACTATTGTTGATGCGGCGTTGACGCGGGCGTTGTCACTGTAAATTTTTTGTACGAGGTGTTTTGTGTGTTGTTAGATATTATTTTTCGGCTGCGTATATGAAATTACTTACGAGTCATGCCTTTTTTTAATTGGACTTGTTTAATACAAAACATATAGAGTGTAAGCTTAGCTTAAGTATTTTTTTATATAGCAACATTTTTGCAGTTGCCTTTTAATTTGTATGTGGCAACTCGCTCTCTTCTGCTCCCGATCCGAACTCAACGACACGTACCGCGATCACTGTAAATTATTAAATGGAATAAAGTTCATTTAAACTTGAAAAAGCGCTTTTGTATTCTCCATGCGCAAGTGGTCCTTCGAGGGAAAAAGTAAAATCAGTGTTCGACGTTTTCGTCAAAGTAGTGTTCGCGGCAAGTGCGTGTGCGAGCTGCCTGGCCGTCTATACCGGCTGGGATTTCGTCGTGGTCGTGCCTAGGCTAGCGCTGCTGGCCTGGAACTTCGTTCTATCCATAATAGAACGAAAATCAGACACGGATTGGAGAAAAGAGCATCATCAAAAACCGCAAGTAACTCGGTATAAGTCGAATTTTTCGACCACCGACATTCCTCACTTTTAATATGGAGTGAAGTTTGTGCAACCCGCAGCCATCTTGCGGAACTTCGCATTGGTTTTTGACTTTGACAGTTTGTGTCATCTGTCACGTTTGACATTGACGAACAATAAATATCAAAACAAAGTGCTATCAGCGTCGTTGTGCCTTCCTTTAAAAGTGTTTGTGCATTCGTTCGTCATAAATAAAAATTAAAATGGCTACCGAAACGGAAAACCTAAAAAAATTACGCGTTATACGCTCGCAGTGTAAAGGAACGATTACGAGAATCGATAATTTTGTCAAGGATCCCGTATGTTTGGCAGCCGCCAGCGCCGATATATTAGAGGCGCGAAAAGAGAAGCTCATTTCCACCTTAAAAGATTACGAAAAGGTGCAAATGGACATCCTAAGCATTGATGAAGGCGATGGTGAACAGGTGGGAGAAATTGAAGACAAATACTATTCCATATTAGCAAAAATTAACAGCTCTCTTAAAATGTTAAACACAAAAGTGACTTCGGATTGCCACAACGCATCCACATGTAAGTTGCCCACAATAGAAATTCCCTTTTACGATGGAAAGGATTTCACTATGTTTAAACCCTTTTTCGACTTATTTACTGCTGTTATCGATCAGAATAACTCGCTGTCTGATGTGCAAAAGCTTTTTTATTTGAGAAAGTACCTACAAGAGGATGCGTTGGCGGTTATTCTGAACTTGCCATTGGTGAACGAGTCATATAAACAAGCAATACAATTATTAAAAAAGAGATTTGACAACAAGGCTAGATTAGTAGCAAACCATATAGGTATATTGTTAGATATTTCGAATATACAAAAGGGCACAGCAGCTTCCATACGAACATTTGTTTCACAAATAAATCAACAGATGCATGCATTAAAAAATTTAGATGAACCCGTCGATAAATGGGACATGCTTTTAATATCAATTTTGACTAGAAAGTTAGATCAATTCACACACCGGGCATATCAATTAGACCGGGACTCTGACACCATGCCTACTATGGCTGGTTTCATTGAATATTTAGAAAAGCGTGCTATAGCGCTCGAAGATAGTCATCCAAATAAACATAGTACCTACTATGATGGTGCTAACAAACATGTTTATAATAAAAGTACTTGCTATGAAGGTACTCACAAATCAATACCTAAGGTGACAAATGTGGTATCGAAGTCGTTGCCGCCCTGTAGGTACTGTGATAACAAAGACCATCAGATTTATAACTGTCCCATATTTAAAATGTTACCTATTGCTCAGAGGCAATCTTATGTAACTGAAAAACACATGTGTAATGTATGCCTCAATAACCATGATGGTAAATGTAAATTTACTTTTAAATGTAAAATGTGTAAACAGGGCCACAACACATTGCTGCATCAGGAGCGCAATGTGAATGTGGAGAAGCCCAGAATAAATAATGATGACAGTCAGCAGCCACTATCATCTGATGCTGGTGAGTTTGAAATTGCTGTTAATACTATTTTAAATTGTGTGTCCGATAATGGTGTTTTGCTTCCAACCATTAAGGTAAAATTAGCAACCAAAAATAATGAAGAGGTGGTATGCAAGGCATTGCTGGACACTGCGTCTCAAGGCAGTTTTATTAGATCAGATTTGGTAAGCAGGCTTGGCCTAAAACCTATGATTGAGCCAAATAATATTATTGGGTTCCGTAAACAACTATGTAAAGTAAATGAGTATGTAACTTTAACTCTTCAATCTTGTAAGAATAATGTTAAAATAATATTGAAATGTCATATTAGTGATGAAATTACTTCCAAACTGCCTCAAAGATCATTAGATGTATCTAAATATCATATTCCACAAAATATAACTTTAGCTGATGACACATTTTACATAAGAAATGATATTCCTCTGTTGCTTGCAGCCAACATCTATTTTGCTATATTGTTGCAGGACTGCATAAAAACTGAAAATGGACCGGTATTCCAGAATACCATGTTAGGATATATTGTCGGAGGAAGTATCCCCGAGGAAGGTACTACATGTAATATTGTAACAAATTTAGTTAATAATATATCTGATGGTGAAAAATTGGAAAATGTAATGGAGCAATTCTGGCTCTCTGAAAAACTTCCTGAAGTGGAAAAATCTACAAATGATGAATTTAAACAAGCTGAAAAAATATTTCAGTACTCTGTATCACTTAAAGACAATAGATTTTATGTTGATATGCCATTAGCTTTCCCTATGGAAGAGTTAGACCTTGGTGACTCATTTTCTGTTGCCTATAATAGATTCATAATGTTAGAAAAAAGGTTACAAAAAGATCCTTTGCTATTTGAACAATATAAAAAATTTATTGACCTATATCTGGAATTAGGACATGCAAAGATAGTTGATATTGAGGGTTATGATTTAAATGGTCCTGTGTTTTTTCTAGGACACCACTGTGTTTTTAATCCATCGAGTCGAACCTCACATCATCGTGTGGTCTTCGATGGATCGATGAAATCTAGAAATGGGACATCGCTGAATCAAGTCATGCTGAACGGACCTGTTGTACAGAGTGAGCTCTTTGATATTCTTATTTTGTTCAGGACTTATCCATTTATTTTAACTTGTGACATTCAAAAGATGTTTCGCAATGTTTTTATAAATGAACATCAACGCGGACTTCAAAACATTTTATGGCGCGAGTCGCCCAAAGACCCTATCAACTGCTTGCAGCTTCAAACTGTTACATACGGTTTAAAATCGAGCACATTTTTAGCTACAAGAGCTCTAAATGAGCTAGCAAATATGCATAAGGATCAGTTTCCTTTGGCCGCTCAGGCTATTTATAAAAATACATTTGTTGATGATGTGCTTACTGGTGCTGATGATGTAGGGACACTTCAGGAGCTGAAAAAGCAAATTGTAGAGCTTCTGAAATTAGGTAGTTTCTCGTTACATAAATGGTGCTCGAACCATGCTCCAGTCTTGAGCGATATTCCAGTTGAGCACAGACAAATTGATAGTGTAGAAATAGGTCAAAATGACACCGTGAAGACTTTAGGTCTTACGCTCGAGGTAAATTCAGACAAATTGACTTTCTCTTGCCCTGCAATCGATGAGGCAAACATAATGAACACAAAAAGAAAAATTCTCAGCTTTATTGGGAAAATGTTTGACCCACTTGGTTTAATTGGCCCGGTAATCGTGGTGGCCAAACTATTCATGCAAGAACTCCATAGCTCTATGCATAAAGATTGGGACTCAATAATCCCGAATGAAAAATTCCTATACTGGTCAAAGTTTTTGGAAAATTTAAGGCAAATGGGTCAAATTAAAATAGAAAGATGTGTAAACTATAAATTAGTATCACATGTAGAACTAGTAGGGTATGCCGATGCATCTATTAAGGCTTTCGGGAGCTGTCTCTACCTAAGAGTTTTTATGACTGATGGCTCGATTCAAGTGAACTTAATATGTTCCAAAAGCCGTGTGTCCCCACTTTCTAAATCTCACACTATTCCTCAATTGGAGCTTTCTGCTGCTCTACTTTTAGCGCAATTGGCAAGTAGAGTCAGTAAGATTTTAAATGATAGAGTTCCTCATAAAATATTTCTCTATAGTGATTCCCAAATTGTTTTGTGGTGGATCAAGACTGAGGCAGCAAAAAGTACTGTATATGTAAAAAATAGAGTCAAACAAATTGTAGAGCTTACTAAAAACTCACAATGGCTGTATGTTAGGTCAAAAGATAATCCTGCTGACTTATTATCAAGGGGAGTTGAACCGCATAAGCTGCAGGAGTGTGATCTATGGTGGCATGGTTCGCCTAGTCTTTGTGATGTAAATTATACACATACAAATTTAGAAGAGTTTAATCATGACGATTTCATGACACGCATAGACTCGCATAGTGCTTAATTGGATGCGTCTTCTGACGATGTAGAGGGAATTTTGTGCCATACCGCAAATTTAGAGCCTCTAGATTTATTAAGAAAATATTCCAACATAAATAAACTTCAAAAAGTGGTTGGTTTTATTTACAGATTTTATAATAACTGCTTGAACAAAGACAACAAAATAACAAGCAGAAACTTAACTGCAAAGGAATTGCGTGACTCTATGACGAAAATTTTACGTTGTACACAGGCAGAGCATTTTGATAAAGAATTAGTCCTGCTCTCAAAAAATAAGCCTGTGACAATTAGTGATCAATTAGCATTCCTAGATAAAAACGGAGTAATTAGGGCCGTGGGGAGGCTGCAAAATGCAGAGAACCTGTCTTATGACAAGCGGCATCCATCTATACTTCCAAAAAACTCCTTTATTACCGATCTTATTATAGAACGAGAGCACTTAAGACTTATGCATGCAGGCGCTAGGCTAGTATTAGGCTCTCTATCTCAGAGACACCATCTTGTAAATGGTATACGAGAGGTAAAAAAGGTGGTGCATAAATGTATAAAATGTATACGTATGAAGGCTGAAGCAGCAAAGCAGTTGATGGGAGACCTCCCTAAAGAAAGAATCACTCAGAGCAGACCCTTTCAGCATGTAGGAATTGATTTCTGCGGTCCGTTTAACGTGAAGGTCTCTCGCATTAGAAAACCTATTATTACTAAAGGCTATATCGCACTTTTTGTTTGCTTTGCTGTAAAAGCGATACACTTAGAACTTGTTTCTGATCTCACGACTGAAACTTTCTTAGCATGTCTTAAACGATTTATATCTCGGCGTGGCATGCCCACAAATATATTTTGTGATAATGCAAAAACCTTTAAGGGTGCTTGTAATACATTAAATGGCTTGTATGACCTATTCTCCTCCAAAGATTGTAGAGACTCTGTCAACAGATTTTGCTCAGACAAATATATAACATTTAATTGGATACCGAGTTACTCTCCAACATTTGGAGGAATTTGGGAAAGTGGTGTCAAAAGTGTAAAACACCACTTCAAAAGAATAGTAGGCAATCTATGTTTGACCTATGAGCAATTTAATACTGTAATCATAGATATTGAAGGAATTTTGAACAGTAGACCTATACTTGCTGCTATTTCTAATGATTGTGATTATATAACTCCTGGACACTTCATTTGTGGCGCAGCCTTAACAAGTTATCCAGAAATAACAAGACTTCAAGAGAAGTTAGCAAGACTTCTGGAAAACTTGGTCTCAAAGTTATTTGACCCAACTTCAGAGCCGCCCCAAATGGAAATACCAACAAACTAATTTAAAGGAAGGTGATTTGGTAATAGTAAAGGATATGAACACCTCTCCATTAAATTGGCCAATGGCTCGAATAGTAAAAACGTTCCCTGGTAGGGACGGATTAGTAAGGGTAGCTGATGTTAAAATTAATAATAAGATATTTCGTAGAGCCATAACTAAGTTATGTCCTTTACCCGTAATGTAGTTTTAAGAACTTGTCCTATGTAGATTCCTAATGGCGGGTCCAATATTTACCTGTATGTAATATTGCCTGGCCCCAACTATGTTTAATACAAAACATATAGAGTGTAAGCTTAGCTTAAGTATTTTTTTATATAGCAACATTTTTGCAGTTGCTTTTTAATTTGTATGTGGCAACTCGCTCTCTTCTGCTCCCGATCCGAACTCAACGACACGTACCGCGATCACTGTAAATTATTAAATGGAATAAAGTTCATTTAAACTTGAAAAAGCGCTTTTGTATTCTCCAGGACTTTTTCTCTGGATTGTAGACATTTAACTGAAAATTTTCCGGAAAATTATTCGATTTAGATTTATAAAATATCCTCTTTAATTATCTTACAAAAGTTTGCCCAACACCAATGTAATTCAGCTACTGAACACGTAATGGGGCTGTAATTAATTATTAATGTCGCTTACTTATCATACGCGAGTCATGGACTAAAGAAACCGGTATAAGTAAGCTCTCCGATTACGCAGAGGTTGTTAAGGATCTCACGGTCACGTTACACTGGGGTTTTCGAGATATCTACACGCTTGCGAGTAGCCAACCGTTGGGAATTGTTTGACGGAATCGTGACGTCCGTGACGTTCAAAAACAAAATGTCGTATGTGACTGTAAACTTCCTATTATGATACGACTATTTCCCATTCACCATAGAATTTGATAGACAAAGAGTTTGAGGTATTACCGTATTTAAGGTTACTAAGGTCTACTGTCCTTAAAATTTTGTATGACATTACAAGCAAATATCAGCCTTCGTGAATTAAGTATTGTAACCTTAGTTCGATAATGAAGCATAATTTTAAAGACTACTAGCGACCCGCCCAGGCTTCGCACGGGTAGTTCAACTAATTTACACAAAACCTTCACAAATTATACATATAAACCTTTCTCTTAAATCACTATCTATTAAAAAAACTGCATCAAAATCCGTTGCCTAGTTTTAAAGATCTAAGCATACATAGGGACTTAGGGGCAGATATACATACAAAGCGGAAAGCGACTTTGTTTTTAACCGACTTCAATTTCATAGAAGGAGGAGGTTCTGTATTCGGTTGTGGCTATTTTTTTTTTTATGTATGTTCACCGATTATTCCGAGACCCGTGGTCCGATTTGAGTAATTCTTTTTTTGTTCGAAAGGAGCTACTTCCAAGTTGGTCCCATATTAATCTGGTTCTGATCTGATGATGGGATCCCTGAGGAATTGAGGGAACTCCTCAATTTTTAAAGGCACATGTATGGTGATTTGGGTGTTTTCATAAGCAACTTGAGCATTTTCTCTCGAAAACGACCAATTTGATGAAGTGGACCTGATGATGATGATTGTTTTGAAGATAGTGATGATGATTTTTTTAATGTAGGATGTTCAGCGATTACTCCGAGACCCGTGGTCCGACTTGAACAATTGTTTTTTTGTTTGAAAGGAACTACCACCAAGGTGGTTCCACATTAATCTGGTGCTGTTCTGATGATGGGATCCATGAGGAATTGAGGGAACTCCTCAATTTTTAAAGGCACATGTATGGTGATTTGGTCGTTTTCTTAAGCAACTTGATCATTTTTTCTAGAAAACCACCAATTTGATGAAGTGGAGCTGATGATGATGATTGTTTTGATGATAATGATTTCAGCGATTACTCCGGCACACATGATCCGATTTGAGTTATTCTTTTTCTGTTTGAAAGAAGTTACCTCTCCAAGCTGTTTTCGTAATATTTTTGGTTTTGATCTGATGATGGAATCCGTGAGGAATTAAGGGAACTCCTCAATTTTTAAAGGCACGTGTATGGTAATTTCGGTGTTTTCTAAAGTAACTCAAGCATTTCCTCACCAATACCTCCAATTTGATGTAGTGCAACTGTAGCCTAACCACGAGTTTGGCACTAAATATTCTTCGTAACTTACTTTGTACACTAATACGCCAGTACGAGCGAGATGCATAAACAGTAAGTTACGCACACGATAGCGAATATATCAATGTCAAACTCGTGGTAAGGCTACTGATAACTTCCCTCGTATGTGTATTATGATTTTTGATGTAGGTAGTGTTGGAAACAACCAAAGAGACTGAGAGGTGAAGGTAGAGGGTATTAGTGTTTGGGGGGTTTGAGGTTGGGGGTTGAGGGGAGGTGAGTTGATGGGTCGGAGACTGAGGGGTTGGGAGTTAAGGGATTGGGGGTTAGGGTTAGGAGTTAAGGGGTCTGGGGTTAGGGGTCGGGGAATGGCGGTTGAAGGGTTGGTGGTTTAGGGTCGAGGGGTTCAGTGATCAGGGGTTGATGTGCTGTGAGGTTGAGTGATCGGGGGATTTGAGGGATTGGGTCAGTGGCGGGGCGGAGAATGGATTTACTGACAGGAATGATTTCCCAGACGGACTCGAGGAAAATTCTGATTATTTAATAAAGTTTAGGAATTTACAGATAAACATGATTATGTTTTTCATTCATGCGTCACGCTCTTAACAATGTCTTAAAACTAAAAATGGAAAAATAAAAACTTTTATAAAAAAAAGATAAACCGACTTCAAAAAGGATGAAATAAAATATTATCCTTTTTAGGGTTCCGTCTTTAAGTATATGCGTTACCAACTGATATGTTTGAAGTCGGTGCCAAGCCAAGTACTCCAAGTAGTAACAATACCAGTCAAAAATAATCAGCTTTATGTCTATAAATCCCATTACAACTGTACAAATGTTATAAACGTGAAAGCAATTATGTCTGCCTCTTAGCTACCTTTTCATGGCTAAACAACTGAACCGCTTTAGCTGAAATTTTGCATGAAGGTTCCTTGAATTGTTTTATATTTTGAAATGTAGTCCTCTGGATAAGCGACAGCAAATAACTCAGTCCCAATCCCACACTTGCGTGCTATGACTGTTTAAGAATTAGTAAGAAATGCTCTTTAAAAAAATACGACGACAAAACGTATTAGATTTACACTAACGTGCCGACAAGCATGCGCCAAGAAGGTTCAACCGTGTGTTCTGTTCTGAGGTGTACAGGAAGTTCGTTTATTGTCGTCGTGTAACGCTGCGTCTTACATAGGCGAACACTCGCGAACACGAAGCGAAGCGACCCGGCACGGCGCGGCCGGCCCAATTCGTTCGCGTTCGCAACGAGATCGCCCACGTAGGACACTTCTATATAGGTATCAAAGGATTAATTAAGGCGCCGTGCCGCGCCGCTTCGCATTCGCGTGTTGTTCGCCTACGTAGTACGCTGCATTAGGTAATCCAACGTACATACTTATATAGCCGCATCTTTATCGAATTGCAACAAAATCCCTACGAATATATGGTTTAAAATTTGGCTTGGCACCGACTTCAAACATATCAGTTGGTAACGCATATACTTAAAGACGGAACCCTAAAAAGGATAATATTTTATTTCATCCTTTTTGAAGTCGGTTTATCTTTTTTTTATAAAAGTTTTATACTATGTAGTGATGAACTCTAAGTACTAGAAATAAAGTAGAATTTTACTAATGCTGTATTCTGTAATGCGACATGCTAGACAGACCAAAAATTTTGAGGCGATAGAATAAAAGTTTCACTTTAATATATGCAACTAAAATTATATATATTATAATACGTTTTTATGGAGCAGGTAATTTCGAAAACACCAGGGATAATTTCGAATGGCTGTAGAACTGATTTTTATACAATATCTGTATAAGGTTCAAACTTCTTTTTTTTTTTCAATTTACTACATACAGAGATCTAATTGATTCGTGACAAAGGGCATGTTATTATTATTTACCCATTTTTAGTTTCTCCTAGAGTTCAGGGATCGTCAACGTTTCTGGAACAGTACGACTTTATAGGTTCGAGCCTCGAGCAAAAGCCATTACGGCTTTAAACACACACATTACTACATTATTATTATTATTATTATTTTTACATTCAAAAAAATATTGAATAAAAACAAAAGGACAAGCGTGAGTCTTTCAAGATTTCAACTGTATAACTATCACGGTTCATGAGATACAGCTACAGCCTGGTGACAGACAGACAGACAGACAGACGGACGGACAGTGGAGTCTTAGTAATAGGGTCCCGTTATTACTCTTTGGGTACGGAACCCTAAAAAGATTTCATAGAACGTCCTCGTTAAATATTGGCATGAAATATCTCCTGATATATTTCGTAAAATGTGCCTTGAAGTCCGTCGCTGGTTGCAGCCAACTGAATAAATTTAGTATCAAAAGACGAGACAGGTACCTATTTACAAATAGACAGGAATATAAAAATTAAGAGTTTTGAATGATTCACGGTTAGTTCCACTAGACTTATGTAATGTATGTATGTACCGTGATTACCTTTTGTATTGTTTTTGAGCTTCCTATATTTCGACGCAGTTTCATGCATCTTGTTCACGGGTGACTCCAAAAAACAAAATACAAACACACAAACAAAAACACACGGATTCACAAACGGGTGAATAAATTAAGAAGTTGCTATTGGGTACAACGCATGACTAAATATATAAGATAGGTAAATATTGTATATAAATAAATATCCTTTATTGCACCAAAATCATACATTTTACATACATGTAAAACTACAAATAAATTCTTAAAGAATAACAACAACATATATACCTACAACTTACACTTTGTTAATGTAATATAAAAGTATTAACCTTAGTAATATAAGTTAATCATTAAATTTAGATTAAGGTACTAACATTGAAAATGAGTGCACCATTTCGCCGTTAAACGCAAGTTTGGCGAAACTTGTATAAGTTTAAAATGTGTTATACTTTTTTTTTTTATTGAATAGGAAATAACAGCATTAAGAAGCAGCATTAACAGCATGTTTACATTTCACTGTTAATGTTCACTCACTATACTGCACTGCACTTCCTACCTTTTGTAATGAAACACTTCACTTGACAACTTAATACTCATTTATTCCGAAACCAAATTTACTATATACGGAGCTGTGGAAAAATCTTAACAGCGCGAAGCAGCCGATAGAACAGCGACATCTATTGTGAAATTAGGCAACTCTAAAAACTAAACATTACTACATTCAACATTATCGGCCCCCATGGACGACTTATCCTTCATAAAGAAACATGTAAACAAAAACAACGAGAATAGTAAAGTTAACAACACGTGAAAATCTACATGAATCAATAGTAAAAGCGTTAAATTACACAGTGAAACTCAAATAGAGCTATTCTTCAAAAACTAAAACACATTAAACTTCTTAACAGACTATAGTTAAGAATCCAGAGGTAGAGGGCAAATTTTAGCAATGGGCCTACGAAAAGTACCATTCTTTAATTTTAACGTAACCACTCGTGTTAAACCATCTCTACCGGGATGCTTGTCTATTATACGACCTAACAACCACTTTCCGGGAGGGAGTCTTTCATCCTTGACCAAAACTACTGTTCCAATATCAGGATCAGGATTAGTAACGGTCCATTTATACCGGTTTTGTAATGTTGTTAAATACTCAGAACTCCAACGAGTCCAAAGCGATTGCAACATCCTTTGGAGCAATTGCCAACGATCCAAACGGGATACTGGCACAGTTGTGAGACTTTCTTCCGGAACAGTGATAGGAGCTTCACCTATAAAAAAATGTCCCGGTGTAATTGGAGAAGCATCATCAATCGAGTTACTAACGGGAGTTAACGGTCGAGAATTTACACAAGACTCCACTTGAGTCAACAGTGTGGAATACTCTTCGAACGTAAGAAGAGTCTGCCCGATAACACGCTTAAGGTGAGACTTGATCGATTTCACACCAGCTTCCCAAAGTCCACCAAAATGTGGTGAGCCAGGAGGAATAAAGTGCCATGTAGTTTGGTCATTTGCCAAAATCTCAGATATTTCTCCAACTACTTCTGAGTTCCTATTCCTAAACATAGTGTCAAGCTCTTTCGAGGCTCCAATGAAGTTGGTACCACAGTCGCTCCACAGATCACTACAATGACCGCGTCTAGAAGTGAAACGACGAAAAGCGGCAATAAAGGCAGCCGTGGACAAGTCACTCACAAGTTCTCAATGAATGGCCTTGGTCACGGTGCACACAAACAAAGCAATATAAGCTTTACAAGTGCGTTGACATCTACCAGGGTACAATTTTAACTGGACTGGGCCAGCAAAATCCACTCCACTTTTACGGAAGGGCTTATCTGGCGTTACACGACACGCAGGTAACTGACCCATCAATTGGTTGATCGGTGTTGCAGACTGTTTAAAACAAGGGATACATTTATGAATAACTTTCCTAACTAAATTCTTAGCACCGATTATCCAATATTTGCAACGAATTCCATTGAGAGTCAGTTGAGGACCTCCGTGCAAACAATGAATATGAGCATCATTTACAATTAAAACAGCCAAATGACACTTCGAGGTTAGAACGACAGGTGATTTTGTATCAAAGTGTACATTTGCATTACGTATACGTCCCGTAACTCGAATAATACCATTTTCATCATCAATAAACGGGGCAAGTGGGGTCAAAACATCAGATTTCGGAATCCTTTGGCCTTTTCTCAACATTTGTAACTCTTCCTGGAACCAAAATTCCTGAGAGAGTCGAATGCAAACTCTTGTGGCATATCTCAATTCGGTAACTGTAAGATGCTGAGGAAAAGTCTAAGGGACTATCTGATTCAGTTTTGCATCAATGTGTGCTTTACACAGCTTTACAAATCTCAATAGGTACGCTGTAACGCGAATCAATTTTGTCAGAGTAGAGTATCTAGCCAAATATGTAAGTCGATCATCACTCTCATTCGATACACCAGCTTTGAGTGCTACTATCTTATTATCATTTCCTTTCGAATTTTCTTTGGCTTCTAGTTGTATTGTTGGTACGTCGAGAGAGAGCGAGCGACAATTATCAAAATCATTCGTTTGGTGAAGTACAGTTGGTCCGCGCCACCACAACTCGCAGTCTTTAAACAGATCGGGACGAATGCCACGCGACGCAACGTCTGCAGGGTTTTCTGCCGATTGAATGTGGTGCCACCGGCCACTACTTACATTATTAACAATCTCAGTGACTCTATTAGCTACGTACGTTTTCCAAGTGCTAGGGTTTCTTCGAAGCCATGCTAAGACAATCATTGAATCTGTCCACGCAAAGACAGATTCCTCAGGCAAACGAAGACTGTGCTAAACATCTTTGAGTAACTTCGAGAGCAGTACCGCGCCACACAGTTCCAATCGTGGGATGGAGACTTGTTTTACAGGTGCCACTTTTGTTTTGGCAATGACTAGTGACACGTGGATTCCGTGGGGCGTGATAACTCGCAAATAAACAACAGCAGCGTAAGCTAAATAAGAGGCATCACTGAACCCGTGAATTTCCACTATTTCCTTGCCGTCAAATTGTGTATGAACCCAACGATCTAAATACAAGGTTGGCATGTGACAGAGCTGGTCCCTGTAGCTTGACCACTCTGTGGCAAGTTCGAGAGGAAGTTCATCAGTCCAACCAATACCACTCAACCAAAGTTTTTGTAAAAACATTTTTGCAGTGATAATCACAGGCCCTAAAAAACCTAAAGGGTCATATGATTTCGCAATATCCGACAGTACTGACGTTTTGGTGAAGCGTTCTGTGGGTTCTGAAATATCTACCTTAAGTTCGAAGACATCATGATGTGAGTTCCATTTGATACCTAAAGCTTTGATGGTATCATCAAGCTTGATCTCGACACTTGGTTGATTAGTTTTTTCTGAGCTAGGAATATTCTTCAAGACGTCAGGACTGTTGGATGCCCATTTGTGCATTTCAAATTTACCATTAGCCATAGCTTGTGTGATACGACTCTGTAACTTAGTAGCTTGTTCCACGTCATTCGCACCTGTCAGTAAGTCATCCATATAAAAGTCATTACTTATGACTTCAACTAAGTCTGGGAATTCCTCTTTTTCATCTTGTGCAAGCTGCTTTAGTGTGCGAATAGCGAGGAAGGGAGCGCATGACGTACCATATGTCACAGTTAACAAACGTTTCTCGACGATTTCATCTTGTGGAGATGAGCGCCACAGTATGCGCTGATAGTCAACATCTTCTTTAGCGACGAGTATTTGGCGATACATTTGCTTTACGTCAGCAAGCAGACAAATCTTGTGAGTACGCCAACGAACAATGAGATCTCGTAAGTCTTGCAATAGTGATGGTCCGATAAGTAATTCGTCGTTCAGAGATGAGCCATTTGACGGCTGTGCAGTCCCATCAAAGACAACACGCAGCTTTGTTGTGCTGCTGGATTCTCTTATCACAGCGTGGTGAGGGAGATGGTAGACTTTGTGAGTTAGCTTATGTTGTGGGTCTACATCTTCTAAATGATTCAGCTTCTGATATTGATCTATGAAGTCCGCATAATCTTTCTGAAATTTAGGCTTATTTGCAAATCTTTTCTCCATGTGCATTAGTCTCTGTAGTGCGATATGTCGAGAATCGCCTAAGTTCTTTTCGTGGTCATCTTTAAACGGTAAGTGTACGACGTAACGACCATCTTCTTGTCTGGAGTGAGTTTCTTTATAGTGCTCTTCACATTGTGTCTCAAGATGTGTCATCGGTTTTTCATGAGGCTTGTACTCTTCAGTCTCCCAGAATTTGCGTAGGAGTTGATCTACCTCGATAAGTGCGTGATGTGCTACAATATTGTGAGGTGGCAGATCGCTTCGTGGTTTAGACGCTCCAGAGACAAACCATCCGAGTTTCGAGTTTTGTGCTATAAGCTTGTCATCGTTATATTTGTGAAGTCCGTCTAGCAAAATAAATGCATAGACCTCGGCGCCCAGTAGAACATCAATAGGTCCCGGCGATTGCATGTGAGGGTCCGCTAGTTGCAATTGGGACAGGGGGCATTTCACGTCAAGCGGGCAGCAAAAAAATTGTCAGGTTCTGGATTTTGTTCATAGTTGGATTAATTAGACCTATATGTGAACTAAAAAATTTGGCATCATTACTTTATTAATATATTGCTTCGTTAAAAATTTATACGCATTTGAAAAAACTACAAAATTTGAGGAACGGATTTTTTAAAAATTATTATTGCAATTCTTTCAATGGATTTAATTATAACTAAATAGTGATTATTTGAGAATATTAGTTGATTTCTTTGAAAATTTATAAAAAAAGTTTTTTTTATCTTTTTATCATATAACAAACCGGAAGTTAGTATTAAATATCTTTTTTTTTCCAACTTCGCATTTTTTTATATTTTTTATTTTTACACAATAATGTAGCTTATGGTGTACTAATGTCCTATAAAAAAATTTATAATGGCATCTCGATTGGTTTTGAAGGTTCATGAAGTAATTCGAAAGTATGTTCGAAAGTACGTTTTGTTTTCAGTTCCAAGATATGGTTGATCAGTGATAGCGCTACAAGGCACGATTGAATAAGACATGATTTGCTTTTATACATCTTAACCGATGAAATATTGTTTATTGCTTTAATTCCGTTACGCAAAAGTAAAAAAACCCGTAATTGGCCATTAAAGACTGCCACATAGAACTACCGCTCAGTACGGAGCGTCGCGCAGTACTTTCGAATTACTTCATGAACCTTCAAAACCAATCGAGATGCCATTATAAAAAATTTTATAGGACATTAGTACACCATAAGCTACATTATTGTGTAAAAATAAAAAATATAAAAAAAATGCGAAGTTGGAAAAAAAAAGATATTTAATACTAACTTCCGGTTTGTTATATGAAAAAAAGATAAAAAAAACTTTTTTTATAAATTTTCAAAGAAATCAACTAATATTCTCAAATAATCACTATTTAGTTATAATTAAAACCATTGAAAGAATTGCAATAATAATTTTTAAAAAATCCGTTTCTCAAATTTTGTAGTTTTTTCAAATGCGTATTAATTTTTAACGAAGCAATATATTAAAAAAGTAATGATGCCAATTTTTTTTGTTCACATATAGGTCCAATTAATCCAACTATGAACAAAATCCAGAACCTGACAATTTTTTTGCTGCCCGCTTGACGTGAAATGCCCCACAGGGCAGGCCATTGTGAGATGTCAAACTCCTTTGAGGGTAGCCAACTATTAATCTTCGAGAGTACGTGAGCGTCAACTTGCATTACATAGTGAGTGTCTATCGGTGAGTGAATATCTAAGTTAACGACGTATCGTGGCAGTGTAGCTTGATTTTCAAGACCTGTGATATTAGCTGGCTGGAAAGTTTTCTTCAGTCGTAGCAGTTGCACTGCAGACTCCGTAATGAAGGTACCTTCTGAGCCTTGGTCAATAAGGGCTCTAAGTTGTACGAGAGAACCACTGCTATCCTTTAAATATATTTGTGCTGTGGCTAATATCACTTGTTTGCCTTTTTGTGAAACCTTCAGACTTGTGAGTTCCTTAATTTGTGTGTCTTCAGATTCTGTGGGTGTATCCATCGTGACTGTATTCGCAGTTATACTCTGGTAGTGCAAAAGCGTATGGTGTTTGCGATTACAGGTTCTACATGTTGTGACTTGTCTACAGTTCCGTATGGAATGTCCTTTGACAAGGCAATTGAAGCATAAGTTGTTGTTCTTTACAAATTCTTTACGTTGATCTATAGGTATGTCGAGTTGTGCAAACTCAGTGCAGTGACAGATGTAGTGACTTTTCTTACAATATGTACATTCCGTATCAACTTCAGCGGTGAAAGATCTCACATTCTTTATTTTAGGTGCAGTAGCTGGTTGTTGAAATGTGGTCTCTTTCTTATCTTTCTTTTGTGTCGCTTGTACCATTTCCATCGCTCTGAATCGTCCCTCTAAGTATGATGTGAGCTTGTTATAAGTGGGTAACTCTATAGAAGATCCAAGTGATTGCTCCCAAGCTTTGTGAGTTTCACTATCTAACTTGGATACCACAATATGCACGATAATCGAACCCCAAGTAGTTATGTCAATCTTCAAATTCGTTAGACTACTGAGACACTGGTTTGTGGTATCAAGAAGATCCTTGAGGCCTTTAGAGCATTCGTATGTGAGTTTCTTCTGATTGAGCAGGCGATTCAGTATGGTATTAGCTATCACTCTATCATTGCTGTAGCGGCAGACTAAGGCGTTCCAAGCCTTCCCATAATTGGCAGCTGTGAGTTCGAAATGACGGACGACTTGTTCGGCTTCACCCTTCAAGCTTGACCTCAAATAATGATGCTTGTGTATGTCACTCAGACCCGGCTCATTGTGTACCATAGAGATAAACAAATCCTTAAAGTGCATCCATTCTTGGTAATCACCGGAAAACGAAGGGAGATTTATCGGTGGGAGTTTACTCTTTGTGACAACTTGAGGTTGAGATGCATGAGGCACTTGAGGTGAGGCACCTTCTTGAATTATGACAGATTCCGTCAGTTCCAATAAACTAGTCTTGAACTCCATATAGAAATCTTCGACATCATTATAGAGCGCTTTTAGTTCCTTTTTCTCTTCAACGTTTACTGAAGACTTCAGAATTTCTCGGTGTTCAGTAAGGAATTGATTCCAATACTCTTCTAGCGACTCTATGTGGATTCTAAGCCTTCCAGTCACCCGGTTGACCTGGATTTTGACTGTTTTTTGTTGCGCTGGTTCTAGTTCGCGCCTCGGAAGAATTTGCACCCGTTTCTCGATGCAATGATAAAACAAAAAAAACGTATATATAAATATATCCCTACACTCACCCCCGTGGCGCTTGTGCAGGTCTTCGTGGCTCCAGTTAAACTCCACTTTAAGTGTAACTTCACTTTTACTATCTTCACATCCAATGATCTTCTTTAAAGTATTTTAATAATAAAATTCACCGAATCACATTTAAAATCCGACCGCACGGAGCTCTGACATTTTCTTTTTTTTTTCATCAAATTCAAAATTCTGTTCCTTTTGTTTGTGTTATGCGCATGCCCCAAACGAGATATATATATAAGATAAAAGGTGAGAATGAACGAGATGACAAAAGTGGCATAACGAAACAATTTAAGGATGCGTTCCGAATAGTTTGGTATTAAAACTAAACATTCCCCCGCCCGAGAAAGGCTAAAGCCTTTATCAACAAATAAACAAAATTCAACTCTATTAATAAATTAAAACACTAAACTAAAACAGTTTGGTATCGCTACCTCCGCTTAATCTTCCAAAGGAAGCCTACAAATTTTAACAACCGGCCGCGTGAAGCTACCTGTAGAAGTTTTAAGACGCACTACCCTAACAACACCGTCTTTGCCGGGTAGCAATTCCTCTATTCTTCCTAACCTCCATTTCAGAGGAGGTAAATTTTCCTCCTTTATAAGAATAAGATCGCCCAGCTTAGGCGGATCAGTTGGAGATGTCCATTTTCTACGCATTTGAAGAGAATGAAGATATTGGTCACTCCATTTTCTCCACAGGCGTTGAGACATAGCTTGAATTAAGTTAAAACGACTCAACCGCGAGTTTGGCATATCCTCAAAATTGTACTCCGGAACCGAAAGCAAAGGTCTACCTATGAGTAGATGGGCAGGCGTCAAGACCTCCAGTTCATGAGGATCTTGGGACATTGGGCATAACGGACGACAATTAAGAACCGCTTCAACCCTGGTAAATACCGTTACCAATTCGTCGAACGTCAAAACCTGTTCACCTATGACACGCCGCAATAATGTTTTAGCCGATTTTACGGTCGCCTCAAATAGACCACCGAAATGTGGCGCCGCTGGAGAATTGAACCGCCATGTTATTGACTGCTTGGCTGCGCCGTCGCTAAGCCCTTGCTGTACTTCCTGCGAAGTTAAGTATCTACGCACATCATCCAAATACCTATTTGCACCGGTATAATTAGTTCCGCAATCTGAACGTATCACACTCGGCATACCGCGTCGAGATGTGAAGCGAGTCAAAGCCGCGAGAAAACCTTCCGTCGAAAGGTCAGTGACGCACTCTAAATGGACCCCTTTGGATGCAGAGCATATAAATACGCAAAGATACGCCTTTAGAATTTTTGCGTTCCGCAAACGAGAATGTTTAATGCTGAACGGACCAGCAAAGTCAGTTTGCACAGTGTGAAACACACCAGTCGCGTTAACCCGATCCCAGGGCAACGCTGACATAATTGGCGCTGTAGGCCTAGCCTTGGTCCTAAAACATTTCATACACTTGTAAATTCGTGTACGAACCACTTGTCCTGCTGAAAGAATCCAAAATTGACGTTGTAATACCGCCATGAGCACCGTAGCTCCCGCATGGCAATAAGTCACATGAAAATGATCTACGATCAAAATCGTTAAACTATGTGATTTGGGCAAAATCACCGGATGCTTCCTTGGAAATGATAAACTCGAATGTTCCAAACGACCGCCAACGCGCAACAAGCCGTCATCCCCAATAAACGGCAGAAGCCGACGTAGCCGCGTGGAACATTGTTTATTCTGGGCCAAGCAGTGGATGTCGTCCGCAAACTCCTCCTGCAGGGCCAATCTAATTAACCGCTGCAAAGCGAACCGTCGCTCTGAGACTGTCAACACCCCTATAAGTCTTTCAGACGAATTCTTGGCATTGTTGACAAACCGGAAACAATATGCTACGACCGCCAATAACATATCCAACCGACTAAACCGCGTAAAAATATTATCTTCGTCAACAATTCCGGCTAAGGCCCGAACATTTACCTTCACCTTCCGCAATCCAGGTAATGGATCTTCCGCTTTATCTATTATATTCCTGGGCCAGGTTTCCGCATCACCTGACAACCAAGGAGGACCCCACCATAAAGGGTGCTCAAGCAGCACTGATGCGCGACCACCGCGACTCGCGACATCAGCAGGGTTCATTTCTGAAGGTAAGTGTCTCCAGGCTATGTCTAAACCGCAATTCACAATCTGTGAACTCGATTTCCCTTTGCAAGGAACCGCTTTCCAATAGCTAAGGACCGCTTCTTGGCTAATGGTACAGTATTTACAATATTTGAGGCACAAAGAACTTGAAAGGAAGCCGCAATAGTGACTGGACCCGATAACGCGTAGCCGAACACCGTTTTCGTCATCAGTGGAATGTGATCATTGATTTTAATGCGCCCGCTAAGTACAATGTCACCAAGTAGATCTTCGCCTATTAAAATGTCAATCTCTCGACTGACAAAGAACTGTTCATCCGCAAGATACAGTCCCCGATAATTATCTGCTAATTGAGCCGGCAACGAATATTCAGGTAGGTTATGTGTGATTTTATTTAAGACCGTAGCTGTGGTCACTAGCACAGGCTGATCCGTCAGCCTAGGTGCCATGGTTAAGTTAACTGCTCCCCTGCAACCGCTTATAGGAGTACAGTTCAGTCCTGTGATTGAGGCGTCAGGCTTAAACCGCTTTAAGCCCAACTTCTGCACGCATGACTCCGATATAAATGTACTCTCGCTTCCTCCATCCAGTAAGGCCCGCGCCTCCTGGAAGCTTCCGCTACTGTCCAGTACTCTTATTATTGCCGTCGCAAGTAGCACCTTTCGCTGATACATATTAGGTTTATTGACCTGTGATGCCATTAGTCCAGTGACTCCAGGGACCGCACTTCCTGGACTGCCGCTGGGAAAAGGTGCACTCACAATAGGAGCACTTGGAGAGGACGAGCTAGCGTTGTGAACCTCCCCACTTGTAGTAAAACTGTTTGACGTCAAACGTTGTTCACGATCTGAACCAGTTGCCGGAAGATCGAAATGTAATAAATAATGGTGTTTAGCCGAATTACACTTGTAACAGTTCTTGTTATAAGTGCACTGGTTAATGTTGTGACCATTCAAACACTTGAAGCACAACCTAAGCGATACCACCTGACGCTTCCTAGCCGCAGGTTTCATCTCTAAGAATTTTTCACACTTAGCAATGAAGTGTCCGCTTTTTCCGCATAGTCGACACGACGACGCCGAACCCGCATAACTCTGAAATGCCGCATGAGCCTTTACCGCATGGCTCTGTCCACTTCCACTACGCCTTCCCGCTGACGTACCGGCCTGTGGTTCCGCACTGGATTCCAAAATCCGTATTTCGGTTTCCAAAAACCTTATAAGGTCCGTGAATGTGGGTAATTCTTTATCAGCGTGTTTGTCTTCAAAATGTTTCTTCATGTTGCCGTCTAACTTTTGAAAATTAATATAAAACAGCAAATAGCACCACGAATCAACAGGAAACTCCATCTTTTCCAAGGCTTTTGTGTTTTCCATCAAAGTATTTAGAAACATTTTTAAACCACTTATCCCTTTAGTGGTGACGTGGGGTGCACTTAACAAATTGTGCAACAGACGATCCGCCAACAACCTTTTGTTGTTATACCGTGTATTTAACAAATCTATCGCGACCGAATAATTGTCCCCTGTGGCCGACAAATGCTGGACCAAGGACTTTGGTTCACCTAAAAGCGACCCCGCTAAATAATACATTTTTTCAGTATCCGATAAAGTGGTATCATTGCCAACCAAAGATTGGAATAATTCCATAAAAGAAACAAACTCTTCCACCTGTCCCGCAAAGGTAGGAAGTTTGACTTTAGGGAGAACTGCCCTATTCCGCGCGCTCTTAGGATTGTCATTACCGCTACCGCTGCTACAGCTATTGTCCGCATTAGCTGAAGCGTTCAAATTAGTTAACCCTAAATGACGTTGTTTGATAAAATAATATATTTTGTTGTACGTCTCGTACTCCTGAAGATGACCTTCCAAATCAAAACTCTCTATATCCGCAGCAGAGAGTTGAAGTTCATAAAACATTTCCGTAAATGCCTCATAAACTTTCTCTAAATCTTGAAACCGCACCATAAAATCACTTTCTTGTTCCGAAGACAGTTCGGGATTACAAGCCAATCCATTCAAAACATCCATACTACGACATGCCGTATGATATTTCATTTGCAGCAACTGTATCCGCCTAGCTGCCGCCATGTTTACGTTAGTATTTGAATACGAAATCCAAATAAATATAAGCAATAGGATCCCGAACCCGAACAAGAACCACACCATGAAAGCTACAAATTACAATTACACATTATTTTTATTTTTAATGTATTTGTACCGCACACCGCAATAAATCTTTAAATTTAAACCGCACAACTAATATATTAAGTTTTAACCGCTAACTTTAATATACTATAAAATATTTATTCCGCTAACTTTGAAAGAAAATGTTTAGAACCCCTGAAAAATTGTTTATGTACCGTAATTAGCATTAAATACCGATAAATAATGCTCTATACCGCTTTTACTAGAAATATAAATGTTTAGAAAAATACAAAAATTGCACCATAGCTGAGGATCGAACCCTCGACCTCACTTATATTAAGCAACTACTACAACCACAAGGCTATAGTAGCAGTTACCAAACAGAACGAAATAACCCTATAGTATCTGAATCTGACAATATGGTAACTTAGCAACCAAAACTGTTTTAATTTGAAATGTCAAAACCAATATAATGAATTTATGACAAATTGAATTTTGCAATTGAATTTCTTTTACAAAGTCCGCGACCAAAAAATGTGGTATGTATGAAATATAAGAATGAAATATAGTAAAATAAAATCCCCAGCCAATATATAAAATATTAAAAAATGAGGCCTAAAAATATATAATTCCCACAAAATTGGTGTGAAATGAAACCGCAGTGAAAAAATGATTATATTTCGACCGCTCGAAATATAAAGATGATAAGAAACGGATGAAATTTACCGAGGCGCCGAAAATGAAAAATCCGGCTCGAAGACCAAATGGATTCTAAGCCTTCCAGTCACCCGGTTGACCTGGATTTTGACTGTTTTTTGTTGCGCTGGTTCTAGTTCGCGCCTCGGAAGAATTTGCACCCGTTTCTCGATGCAATGATAAAACAAAAAAAACGTATATATAAATATATCCCTACACTCACCCCCGTGGCGCTTGTGCAGGTCTTCGTGGCTCCAGTTAAACTCCACTTTAAGTGTAACTTCACTTAAAGCGAGTACTATTTTACTATCTTCACATCCAATGATCTTCTTTAAAGTATTTTAATAATAAAATTCACCGAATCACATTTAAAATCCGACCGCACGGAGCTCTGACATTTTCTTTTTTTTTTTTTCATCAAATTCAAAATTCTGTTCCTTTTGTTTGTGTTATGCGCATGCCCCAAACGAGAGATATATATAAGATAAAAGGTGAGAATGAACGAGATGACAAAAGTGGCATAACGAAACAATTTAAGGATGCGTTCCGAATAGTTTGGTATTAAAACTAAACACTATGCGTATTTTCAAGTAACTTGCTGTGTAACGCGTTGACGAAGTTTTCTTGTGATTAGTGAGAAGTCTTTTAATCTGACTAAAAAGTTCTTCTTGTGATGCTATGTTAGCCATTATTGTTTAAAATTTGCTAAGTGAATGACAGATTTCAAAGTCTATTTTTATTCTAAGTTTATTTTTGAACACAATTTTTCAAAGTAATTTTTCAACCGAAATTACGCTATGTCCAAGAATCCACAAAATCGACTAAGTCCAAATTTAAGCAAATTATTCTAAGTGTTTTTTCAGCGGTTTTTTTCTAAGTCCTAAATTCACTCGAAATTGCACTATGTCTTTTTTCACGCGAAATATTCTAAGTGTTTGTTACCGCGAAAATTAACTAAGTCTTTGACACTTCACATTTATTTCCACTGTCACTGTACTCACGATTATCCTATATTCCGAAGGACCAATGTTTACTCACTATACTGCACTGCACTTCCTACCTTTTGTAATGAAACACTTCACTTGACAACTTAATACTCATTTATTCCGAAACCAAATTTACTATATACGGAGCTGTGGAAAAATCTTAACAGCGCGAAGCAGCCGATAGAACAGCGACATCTATTGTGAAATTAGGCAACTCTAAAAACTAAACATTACTACATTCAACAGTTAAAATAAACTGTCCATTACATTACATAACACAAATTCAAAGACAAAAACAAATGGTCCCAGGTTCACAACCCCTGACACCTGACCTGAACTGACCTGACCTGAGTTATTTTGAAATTTCGACGAAAACAATATAATTATATGTACAGATGGTTAACTTATTAAGCATGTGTTGTTTATTTATGATACAATATCCTCACCAAATCCCGTTATTACTTTCCTGTCACAACCCATTATCTGAAAATTCCTACGAAATGGAATTTGGAGCATATTTTTATTACCCCGCGGACAGCCGTGCCTGATAATAAAATTTTAGGAGCATGATAAAAGAACAGAGCGAAAGCTTTTTCTGTGTATTACAAGTAAAGAGCTTATTTTATGTACCTACAGTAATATCACGAGTAGGTATTGTAGGCGGTGTGGTTAACAGAAATAAATATTTAAAGCGAGTGTGCCACGAACTCCACGACTGTGTACCGCGCGCGAGGTAGACTATCGGAGGCTAATTCAACATTTTGATACCATTCGCGGGTGCTTTTCGCTCGTACTTATTCGCACATGTATTGGAACGAGCGAAAGTGAGAGGAGACGAATGTTTTATTTTATTTTTTTATTCAGAAAAATCAGTCGTACCTACATAGTTTTAATCAAAATTTGAAGACAAGAAGAATATACCTACTTATAGTTTCATACAAAATAAAATATAAATAGGTCCGTGACTATAAGAAAAAAGACTTAGGGTCGGTTGCACCAAACTGTTTGTCATCGTTAAAGAGTTCGCAAAATTTTACGCCGGGTGACGTTGATCAGTCTGTCAATTGCGGATGGTGCAACTAGCACTTACAATAACAAATTATAATAAATATACTTAAAATATGTCAATCTATGATTTGATATCCCTGTTAAAAATACATCGTAAGTAGGTTTAAGAAAGTTATAAATTCCAGTTATGTATATTCAATATTTAAATGCATTCTTAAATTGTGTTAGTGTACACATACTTACATCATATGTGTAATAATGATATCCGCGATTCCGGGTACACGCAACCGTCTCGCTTACGCTCACGCTCACGCTCAGTGACAGTGACAGTGAGAAAAGAACCTGAACTTACGGCGCCTTAATAGTCATTGGTGAACACAAATATAAAAATATACAGTCGAGTCGAGTAGTTAAATACCTCCTTTTTATAAGTTGATTAAAAATGTATCAGTTAAATAAAATAACTACTGGAGCACTCAATCTAAAATGTTTAAACAACGAATAATTTTAAATGGCCCGTAAGAGAGTGACACCAGGGCAATAAATTAATTATGCAGCCAAAAATAGTTTTAATTTGTTTTAATATTCCAAAGTGTTTATGTTAAGAGCAACACGAATCTAGCCGCCGCCATATAAGTACTTAATAGAAGTTAAGCCCTCATTAAAAAAACCGGCCAAGTGCGAGTCGGACTCGCGTTCCAAGGGTTCCGTACATTACACAATTTAAACAATGTATTTTTAGGGTTCCGTACCTCAAAAGGAAAAAACGGAACCCTTATAGGATCACTCGTGCGTCTGTCTGTCTGTCTGTCCGTCTGTCACAACCTATTTTCTCCGAAACTACTGGACCAATTAAGGTGAAATTTGGTACACATATGTAAAAAATATATTTGAGATTCCCACAATGAGCTCTTTCATTTGATATATAACACGATATAGTTTAAAAAACTTTATTTTTTAATTTTCTCATTTACCCCCAAAAGTGGCCCCCTTGTTTAAAATGAATTTGTTTACCTTAGATATCCATCTTTGGGTCACAAAATTACATATGTGTACCAAATTTCACCTTAATTGGTCCAGTAGTTTCGGAGAAAATAGGCTGTGACAGACGGACAGACAGACAGACAGACAGACGCACGAGTGATCCTAATAAGGGTTCCGTTTTTTCCTTTTGAGGTACGGAACCCTAAAACGACATTCTGAAATAAGTAACGTGAAAGTCATGAACATTCAAGTAAAATATATCTACTCTGGTACTACTTTTCGTTGCTAGAAATTGTTAAACAAAGAAATTAGAGCGAGTCGAAGTTAATCGAATTGAAACTGTCGTTTCGTCAAGCCTCAAGCTAATTCTACGATTTTAGACAAAAGTGGACGGCCGCGCGAAATTGCCTTATCATACAAACGTAATCCTCATTTTCCTCTCTGGATATTAACATTATTGAAAATATTTTGACACAATTTGATGTATATCAACCACAGCTTTTTATGTCCCTTTGTTTTTTTTTGTAATTATTAAAGAGTTAGAAGCATTAAAAAATATATGGCATTTGTTTTTCGCGACTAATTCTTATAATAATAAAAATAAAAACTAAAAAAAGTCAAAAAACATAATGTCACATATGGAAAAAATTATCCAAGTTGGAAAATGGGGACGAAGGTTGTAAGGAGACATGTGTGATGATGAGAGTAAAATCGCGTTCGTTTAAATTAATATAAAACTCAAATGTACACTTAGTATCTACTAGGTACAAGCAGGCCAAAGGTCCATTAAAAGTCAGAAGTTCCGAAGTTAGACTTAGTTTAGCCGTAGACATTAATATGTAGGTATTTACGCAAAAACCGCATGTTTTGTTTTTATTATCCTATAGACTGAAATGATGAGTCGAAATAAATTTCCTCGCGAAATTTCCTTAAATTAAATCAAAAGTTATACGACCCAAAGGGCGTTATACATTTTTATTTAGGAGAAGTAAAAAGCGACTCGAAGCAATCAAGATCAGCTCAGTCTCTACA
Organism: Cydia strobilella; assembly: GCF_947568885.1. Lineage (NCBI taxonomy): Eukaryota > Metazoa > Arthropoda > Insecta > Lepidoptera > Tortricidae > Cydia > Cydia strobilella. The sequence continues at coordinate 17,568,401 of NC_086042.1, read as the reverse complement.
TTACCTGCCTATTAAAGAGTAGGGAGAAATATTTACCAATACCTCCAAAATTGTATTACTTTTCATTTTAGCACGTTACTAGCGACCCGCCCCGGTTTCGCACGGGTGCAATGCTGATGTACTCGTATTATACATATAAACCTTCCTCTTAAATCACTCTATCTATTAAAAATCCGCTTCAAAATCCGTTGCGTAATTTTAAAGATCTAAGCATACATAGGGACAGACAGACAGCAGGAAGCGACTTTGTTTTATACTATGTAGTGATTTTATTATTATAATTAAAGCATTACAGTTTTCCGATTTTACTTAAGCAGTATCCGAGCACTGATGCCGTCGCTCTGCGCCTCAATTACAAACTGAAATCTATATATGTTTCTTTTACATTTACTACAACTACTTATAGGTATAAACTAAATTTGAATAGTGTGTAAATAACAATTATATTCTGAAGTGAAAACTAAAGCTTACTAGTGAATAAGGTATAAAGTAACCCTTTTTATTAAGTTTTATCTAGGCGTATTTTAGATAATTACGTCACCATTTGTATCTCTAGTTTTAATTTTTTTAGTACGATTAATAAGAACGATAAAGCATTAATATTTATCTTAAATCATTATATTTGCAATATTTTTAAGCTATACATACCCTTGTCACTTAAAGTAAAAAGTCTTCAAAAATGTTAATGCATTATTTACAAAAATAATGTTATTAAGTTAATGAGATAGTGTAAACAGAAATAAGAGATTGTTCTCTAAGAGTTTTTTTTACTTCCAAAAACTTTCCTAAGTAAATCAACCATTCGCGCCGTTTTATAAGCTCAGGTTTTAACTTCACGCTTGCTTTTTTACAAATAAAAAAACGTGGTTAAAAATGCCACTTACCCGGTGTTTCACACGAATGCACTCATCACTTTATCACTCACTGAGCACGATTCACTTCATCCTCCAGGCACTGCGCGACGCGGGCACTTTGCACGCGCGGAGTGCAACCTCTGCTCCCCACTACAGCGCAGCAGCCTCCGCGCCTGCGCGCAACCTCTGGCTATTTACGAACTTTCGATTCTGGTTACTTTGCTATGATTAATAATTGTGGTGGGTCCCTACTCATCATCATGCTCCTAGCGTTTGCCCCGTACTGTGAAGGGGTCCGCCTTCCTACTTTTTTCCTTCCACTTCGCTCTATCCTGGACATCGGTTTCCGCTAACCCACAGGTGTTTAAATCTTTGGCGATGACATTACGCCAACGCTGCCCTGGTTTGCCCCTCCTGTTTGGGCCTGGTAAGGCAAAGCTCTGTTGCCTACGTATTCAGAAGGCCTTCCTTTGATATGCCCAAACCACCTTAACCGACTTTCTTGGTGCTTATCGGGGTGGTGGATCCCTATTTTCGCTAAAAAAACTTTAGTATCTACTTTGTTTTAACGGGGATTATACTACAGCGTTCTAAAAGTCCTTTCTTAGATTATTAAAAAACTTTGCCTGATCCCTAAACACTAATTTTAGGTAACTTATCAATCTGTCAAGAATGTTTAAAATTTATGTAATTTCTTAAACTATTTTATTCATTTATAAACCTTGCAGTACCTACAAAAGACGGTTTTATTGCCATAAGACTATTTAGTAATGTATTGACAGCCTCCTAGCCTAGTCGGTAGTGACCCTGCCTACCAAGCAAGGTCCTGGGTTCGAATCCTGGTAAGATAATTGATTTGGTTTTATCACAAATATTTGTTCCTGGGTTAAATATAAGTATGTATATGTATATATAACTATATATTATTTATATCGTCGTCTAGTACCCACAACACAAGCCCTATTTGAGGCCTACTGTGCACCGTGGGCCTAGGTCGATCTGTGTAAAATTTACCTATAATATTTATTTATTTAATTTACAATTCGTATCTTTCGACTTTTAATCCGGAGGTCGCGGGTTCAAACCCTGGCTCGTACCAAAGAGATTTTCGATATTAATAATATATCATTTGATATTACCAGTCGCTTTTCGGTGAAGGAAATCAATCGTGAGGAAACCGGACTAAGCCTAATAAGGCCTAGTTTCCCCTCTGGGTTGTAAGATTGTTGCAATTCTAGGATTAATTGCCAAGCGGACCCCAGGCTCCCATGAGCCGTGGCAAAAAAGCCGGGACAACGCGAGGAAGAAGATTTATAATTCGTATCTTTCAATATTTTTTTTGCTTCTATACTTATTTCCTGAGGATCTCTCCAGAATAGCAATTGCGATATATGCAAACAATCAAGGCCGCAGGGTCGGCAGGATCCAAAAGGTATCAGATTTTTTTTTCCTGTTGACCAATTACCCCGTTTCCATGACAACAGACTCATAATATGAGAACGCTCTACCGAACGCTATTTAGTAATTCGGAAAATGGGCCACTGAGGGATGGCACAATAAATACGTTAATACTTGTACAGAAGCCAAGAGTATATATATATCTTATAATGGAATCAGGGTCAAAATTATTTATTTGTTTAACATATAGGTGTTGGGAGTGTAATGCTGGCCATCAAGAGAAGATACTTCAAATTCAGATGTGAGCATGCAAGCTAGTGTTCGTTCCGTTTGTCACTCGGCAACAATTTTTTCCATGTAAACATGTCATGTCTAATTATTAAAAATATATATTGTTGGCAACACCAAGTTTACCCTACCCAGCATAGTTTATAAAAACCGTTGCAAGCCGTTGCTCTGGTCATTTTGCCTTCGGCCGCCGTCGTGTTCGCGTGAGCAATTTTGTTATCGTTCCATACTATTTTCTATTTCTTTATTTTGTGTGATTTGTTCCTTTGATTTTGTGAGATTTATTAGAACATTGAATAAAATAATTGTGATTTGTTATTTTACCTTGTTTTTGTTCATAAATCCACTCTGAGACCTTAAAATATATATATATTAAATATTTCACTTCTTTCCAACTGTGTTTATTACTCGACTCCGCATAAAAATAACAGATTATGTGCTACATGTGTAAAATGTAAATATTTTGTGAAAATATTATTATTTTACTCGAAATATGGATGAGTATACTAATTCGAAAGTTAGGATGGAAAAGCTAAAAGGTACCATCAACTATCGTGATTGGGCATATCAAATGCAAAATATACTCATATTAGTTATTCGAGGATTTGTGGGAATGTATTACTGTAAAATCCGAAACCCCAGGTGAGAACGCTAACAAATTAGCTCGTAGAGAAGAGAAGGCTCGAGCGAGGCTATGTTTGTGTCGAAAAATCGTGCTATTCTCACATTGTACTACCTTCCATAGTTTCTGTAAGGGTCGCAGTTCTTACATAACCTAACCCACTTTTCTAGTAGCATTTCGTTTCTGTAAGGGTCGCAGTTCTAACCTAATCCACTTTTCTAGTAGTATTTCGTTTCTGTGAGGATCTCAGTTCTAACCTAACCTAACCCACTTTTCTAGCAGCATTTCATTTCTGTGAGAATCGCAGTTCTAACTCAACCTAACCCACTTTTCACTAGTATTTATTTTCTGTAAGGGTCGCAGTTCTAACCTAACCCACTTTTCTAGTAGCAATTCGGTTCTGTGAGGATCGCGGTTCTAACGGTTACATATCTGCCGGCCTAGCCAAGGTGACAATCGCTTGCGCTACGACAACGAAACGCATTATTTGTGTCTCTCTATCACTCTTCCATATTAGTGCAACAGTGACAGTTGCTTTTCGTTCGCTACGGAGCGTAAGCGATTGGCATGTTGGCTACGCGGCCAGAATACCGAAACATGATTTACCTAATGACGAATCACCTATGTTCGATTCACCTATTTTTAAATTACCTAACGATCATTTTACCTAAACATTGAATGACCGAAGTTTATAATACCTAATCTCAATTAACCTAATGGACGAAACACCTAATGCACAATATACCTAATGCACGTTTTACCTAACGCACGTTTCACCTAAAGCTATTATACCTAATGCACGAAGCACCTAAAGCTGATATACCTAATGGACGATACACCTAGAGCTGATATGCCTAATGAACGATATACGTAAACTTGATTTACCTAATGGATAAATTACCTAAAGCTGTTATACCTAACGAACGAAATACCTAAAGTCGATATACCTAAAGGACGAAGTAACGAAAATCTATATAGGTACCTATATTCTGTTTTTTTATTCCGTAGACTAAAATTACATTTCATGTAGTACTAAGAAATGTCATGTCTTACACATGAAACGTCATTTTAGTCTACGGAATAAAAAAACAGTAATAGAAGCTACCCCTAAACTTGATTCTATGATTCAATGTTTAGGTAAAATGATCGTTAGGTAATTTAAAAGTAAGTGAATCGAGCATAGGTGATTCGTCATTAGGTAAATCAACTTTCGGTATTCTGATATGTAACCGTTAGCCAAATCAAAAGGTCGCGCAAATTAGTTAGCCAATTTGCCGATAGATGGCGCTGTACACAATTACGCTTAGTATACTTCTGGTCAAGTCCTTCGTGATTCTATTTACATGAGAAAATTGAAAGTTTGTACGGAACCCTCGGTGCGCGAGTTAAACGAACTCGCATTTGACCGGTTTTTTTATTTAGGGTACCGAAGTATTTTTTGGTGGTCATTATATTTGTACCCATTTTAATTTAGTCGTTATAGGTTAGGTTAGTTATACGCTAAATAATACTTGATTGGGTAGAGTAAACTAGTTCTTGTCACTGCGACGTTTAATCTAATTTCTAGTAATATTACTCAATTTCTATGAATTTGCATTTCTCCTTTCTTTCCTTAGTTTCCTTAGCTGTTAATTGGTTTCCTTTGACAAAAGCTTGGAAACAATTTAACTGTTTGATTTCGTCCTTTTAAAGCTCAAATCTCGTTAAGCATCCGTCATATTATGGGTCACATTTACAGGCGTACAGTCGTGGAGGAAAACATGTTAATATATTTATTCCGTCCTTTCATATGTATTATGTTAGGTTTTGTCGAGTATAGGATATATTATTTTAGGATATAAATGCACCTATAGTTATGAGCAATAGGCAAGGTCAAACATTTGTTGGTGACAGATTTTTTCATGTATTTCTAAATATTATATTTTGTTAATAACGGCGAATGATCAGATGTATAAGGTTTTGTTATAAACATAAAACAACTTAAACAATTAAGTTCAAACTTGTGCTTAGATCAAAATAAAATAAACTTTTCTACCAGACGCTTTTATATCCAACAACGCGTGAAAATGACAAGGCGTTTTATGTCATTGTAAAATATACCTAACTTCAAAGGCAAATTTTAGCCTTAATTGCGACCTAGTTTTTAGGGTTCCGCGGCTCAGAACCCCTTGCGACGCATAGTTTGCGAACTGCGAATAGTTCAAGTTTGATGACTGGTTTCTTGCGGCTTTAACTGTTGAAGTACCTAGTAAACTTTATTGTGTTTTGTACCATAAACTGTAAAAATGATTGATGTGTTTGCCAGTGAATCAGCATATTTGCATTGTAATTTTTTTGTTAGTTATATCACTTAAATTTAGTACCTAGTAGTCTATGTTTGATGTTTAATTATTCTGTATTTCACGTACACGTAATGATAGAAACAACGCTGTCAAGTTTAATAAAATGTATAATATCTGCAATAACTATAGTTTGTCAAAGGACTGTTTCATTTCAAACATAGACAGGGAGAATCATACTATCTTTGTCTTACACTAGTACTAGCACCCGAAAGAAAAGGATGTGTAGTTTTTTTTTGTTCTTATTTACTGACAATTTGGTTTGACCAACTATATTTACCAACATTTACCATTTTGATATTTATGATCTTTCCTAGCCATTTTTAAAATTTAAATGTCGTAAGCCAGTAGTATTTATGTAGACTTATATTGACCGGGATATAGACCGTGATTACCTTTTGTGTTATTTGTGAGCTCCCTATAATAATAATATCCCTCCCTATAATGAGGGTAGACAGAGCGCTGTCTACACAACTTTGACACCCACCCGCTATCTTCAGTCACCCGTGAACATGATGCATGTAACTGCGTCGAAATATAGGGAGCTCACAAATAACACAAAAGGTAATCACGGTCTATATTCCGGTCAATATAAGTCTAGTGAAACTAACCGTGAATCATTCAAAACTCTAAGTATTTATGTATTTAATACTAAGGCCCCCCAAGTAAACAAAAATCCCGATAAGTGATCCTGCTCATGAAATTGATAGTCCTGAGTCCCAGTCCCAGGAAATTTGTAAAAGTATCGTACATATCGTGATAAGTACATAATTATCAAATGAAAGGGCTATTAGTGAAATCGCATAATTTTTTATATTATTTAGAGGAAAATAATTTGAATTACTTTTATTACTAACTAAATACCTTTTGTGCTCTAGCGTAACCCTAATAAGTGATATTATAGTAATTTATTTTAATTACTTTCAACTAGTGAGTGTCAGCCTGTCAGGTGCATGATTACTATAACTATAAGCAAGCTGTACAATAAAAATGAAGCTATCTTCGCGCAACTTAAAACTTGAAATTAACTTAGTCCTACCAACATAAAAGGGGCTGAAATGTTGCGAACTCCTTGCAGCACAATGCTGGAGTTTGGAGGCAAAATTAAAAAGTTTCAAGTCCTGTATAGAGGCAAGTTCATTCTGTTTATTGTGGCAGTTAGGGCTATGTTCGCTTGTTAAGGAGTCGTGAGGCGACCACGGAAATTATTTATACCTAACAGTTTCCGGGCGTTTACTTTATTGTAAGAGAAAATAAAGTAAAATTATGATGCTTATGCTAAATGGAATGAAAAAGGTATAATATTTATTTCCTTCCTACTTAAAATATTACTTATAATTTAAATATTATTTTTGTAGCATTATTTAACTTGGGTGACTAATAATTTCTAGGTGCAATATTTTTCATTTATGTATTAGTTAGGCATTTCTATTTAAAGTTGTACCTGGAACTTTTGTTTTAGAATAATTAGAATTGGGAATTTTTATATTATTTCTACTCAGAATCACGACCTTTTCCATTTTTACTCAGAAAAAAATGCCTCAAATTTTTTGATCTATTTCACCGTCCATGTATTATGACCACGGAGAAACAAAAAAATAATAATTTTGGGGACATTATTTTTCTTGTATAAGGATCGAAAGAGCTCGTATTGATTCTGAGTGGAAATAATATAATAATTCCAGAATCTAAGATGCAAGTTGGAGGTACGACTTTAAGTTACTGTGATTTGATTGATGTGTGTTATTTTGATTTTCATAAATTGATTACACAATAATATTGTTTTACTCACAAAGCGTTTAGTTTTACCAGTACAAGTACCTAGTTATTTTCTTTCCCAGAATTCCTAATAAATAAATTAAATCAATGATACCACAGCTCAATGACTTTAGTACCTAAAAGAGAAGTTCGTTGTGAACTGTCAACTATTATATATTTATATATATAAGGCAATAGAGGAGAAATAATGCTTAAACACCTGCTAAGATTGTATGTACGAGGAATTCATCAAATATCATAGAAGAAAGTTGTTGCAAAGAGGAAGCCAGGGCAACCAAAGAGAGCGGTACATGGATCAAGTATTAACCTTAGTAATATAAGTTAATCATTAAATTTAGATTAATGTACTTACTTTGAAAATGAGTGCATCATTTCGCCGTTAAACGCAAGTTTGGCGAACCTAGTATAAGTTTAAAATGTATTACTTTTTGAAAAAAAAAAAGTATTCCAAAAAGTCAACTTCGTGTCGTATTGGGGCTGCAGTAAATTGCTCTATCGACAAGAGCCCATCTCTAAATAAACGATATATAATCGGTAATACTTAGCGATTATATATCGTGTACTAACGTACATATGGTAGAACCTGATGTAAAGTTGATAACTGTGCCACTTTCATTTGAACATTGCTAAAAGAGACGCAAATAGCGTTAGCCGATAGGAAACCTCAAATTAAAAGGTAAACTATTTATATCCCTTCGTTGCTTCCAATCAGACTGGTAAGACAAGTAGGCTTAATCCGCTTAATCTGATTGTAATACCAGGTTATGAGGTTATGAGTTTCATCTGGATTTATTAGCTAGCGAGCGATAAAAAATAACGACCTACTAATCTAAGTATCTATTGCTACTACTTTTAAAAATAGGTATTTCTTATGTCAAATTATGGCTTAACTTAAGAAAAATTGCTGACGATATAGCCGTTATAATACCTGCTGATGACACAACAGTTTCTTATACAAACCAATTGAATGAAACAATAAACGCAATAGACTCATGGTTAAACAGAAACAACTTACAAACGAATACATCAAAAACATGTTATATTCAGTTTCGGAACTACAAAACGGAACCAATGGACTTAGAACTACATTGTCGGAATCAGATAATTGAGGGAGTTAACGAAATGAAGTTTTTAGGCATTATCGTAGATCAACACTGTACATGGCAAAATCATGTAAAACTAATATGCGACAAACTCGATAGGTTTGTCTACGCTTTAAAACAGCTTAGGACCGTAGCTGGAGAAAAAACAGCATTGCTTGCCTACCATGGCTATGTTGCATCAGTGTTAAGATATGGCATATCAATATGGGGCAATTGCACAGATGTTAATAAAGCGTTCTTGATTCAAAAAAAGTGTGTTAGAGCGGTATGCGGAGCTAAGCCGAGAGACTCTTGCCGACCTTTGTTTAGGAAACTTAGGCTGCTAACTTTATTTGACATGTACATACTAGAATTAGGGTGCATTGTACGGAAACTTCCACTTTATTTTAAACCGTCATCTACTAACAATAGATTAAGAGCCAGGGATGAATTTAAGCTACAAATGCCCCTATGTAACACCTCTTTATTTAAGAAAAAATGTAATGAGTATTCTTGTGTACAATAAGTTGCCATATGAAATCAGACAATTACCTGTCAAATTATTTACCACCAGATTACACAAATGGCTAAAAGACAAATGCTTTTACTCATTAAACGATTTTCTGAATGATTCTGTTTACTAGACACTAAACTAGATATAATTATAATACTTAATGGATTATTAAATAACATACTTGAATGTATGTACTATTACACTTTATGTGACTTGTTATATAAAAAATTATGTGACTTGCATGTTATATTAATCATTTTAATAAATTTGTTTTTCAATATTAATTTTGAAATTGTAATAAAAATTCTTATTTAGTTTTAAATTTGCATGCCATTATTTGGCTAAACATGTGATACTAAATCAATTAATTTATAACATCTGTATGTAATTACCATGTTTAAGCAAATAAATATTTCATTTCATTTCAAAAATGATAAAATATCCTCTAACACAGAAAAGTCGTTTTAAAATAAGACAGCTAAATATACACTGGGAAAGGCCCCTTAAGGCACCTTATTGTTATGAAGAGAAGTAATTTGCATCTTTAGGCCCAACTCAAAGGTCAAACGCTTTCTCATCCTTCCTGTTTTATTATCATTGCATGTTTTCTCGTGATTTTTGTTTTACTTTAATTATTCCAGAGTAATAACGATCTAATAAAATGGTCATATCCTTTACTTATTAACAGTCATGGAATTTTAAAATTATGCCGTAAATTTATTATTATACTTGTATGACTCTAACGATGTCGATAAAATTATTTATACGAGAAATTAATCAAGCAAGTTATGGCTGGGAAATTACTTTTATTCACCTACCTAGGTACCTATCCTACCACTACCACTGCCACTTCCACTTCCACCACTACCGCCTCCACTTTCACTACTACCACTACCACTTCCACTACTACTACTTCCACTACTACCATTACCACTTGTTACAGGCGTGTGTAAAGAAGTTGCGCGACAATTTTCTACTTAAGGCCATTCCATCGGTTTGCCGCTGTCACTGTCACATTTCGCAAGAAAGAACGGGAAAGATTATGCGCGCCAAGTGTCAATTTTGATCGATTTTTGTCGATTTTAATTTATTTTAAAAACGTTACCTTACAATATCGAAATTCGAAACCTATCAAATTACTATTTAAGATTGTTTTTTGTTTTTTTTTTTTGTTTATAGTATCACATAATAAATAACCGAGTAAAGTTTGATTAAAAGTCCGAGTTAGAGGTTACTTTGGGAATTAATTGCATCGAGCGAAGTGTCATAATTCGTGTATCCATAGAGTAACTTATACTAGAGCGGTACTGTCATAGTAAATTTTGTAACCACAGTAAATTCACTGCCATCTATCGACACACTTTAAAACTAAAAATGAAGATTTTTTAAAAATACGATACAATGTATTTAAATATGGATAAATGTTTTTTTTTATTTGCATTAATTATTTTTATGATTTTGACCCATGTTCTTTCACTGATATGCGTAAAAATTGTTAAATAACAAACGAAACCGTCAACGCCATCTATACGACAGTAGGCCAAAGCTAGTAGCGCCCTCTGATCGAGAGTCAAATTTTCTTGATTTTCGAGGCACATTTTTTCCTTAGACTGTATCTATCTATTACGGAGTTATATCTATCTTTGGTGTATCGGAAGCTATGTTATTAAAGATAATATAGTCAAGAACTACATATTTTTTTTCACGTCTATGAATATCAACGCCTCTTAGAAAAATTAGCAAATCATGATCATATAAGGAGATTTTTCGCCTTCTGGCTCAGGGAACGGCCTTAAAAGTAACTGAGTTTTGGAACTAGATCTAGTTCATGTATTTCAATTTTACTTACTTAGGGTCTTGCACCATCCAGGGTTAGCCACTAATTTAGACTTAACCGTTAACACTACAGGGTTAAATTGTAATGGTAACTCCGGGTTTAACCGGTTAACCTCGAGGTAGTGGCTAACTCTGGATGGCGCAAGTGGCCCTTAATGTAATACAAATCAGCTTCATGCAGCCAAACCTTCAACCTGCGCCTAGCTGAACATAATATCTTCTTAGTAACCGTTTCAGTTAAACGGTAGACCTAATAAACACATTTTAGAAAAAGGTCACTTCAGTGGAGAATACAATACAAAAAATAACGACTGGTACATCTATATCCCGTTTTTCTTATTTGAGTCTTAAGTAGGTATTAAAAAAAAGCTATCCTTCCTGTAAGCGTGCAGCGTAAAAATTAGCTTTGGATACCCTTAACTTTCTGATGTCTACAGGAAAGATGCGAACGAATTAAGCATACCTACTATGAAATGTGTATGACCCTAATAACCCTAATGCTTGTAAGTGGCCAATTAAATATATTTATTCTTATTAATCTAAATCCCGTTCCCTAGCTAACTTATAATGATTTAACCATTAATATTAAAATCCGGTGAGCCTAATTACAGTGAATTGATAAATGGAGTCAACTTTATTATCATTCTCACGACCACTTCATTAGCAATCAGGGCCTTAGTTTGGTTCGGTTAATTGAATGTCGCACAGTAATTTAATCTAGATATCTGAATAGGAAAGTTATGTAAGGATAATTATAGTCATTTAGGCGAAACAGTTTGGGTATCTTTTTCAGATAATGGTGCAGACCGAATGATATACCAATTAAAATTTGATGATTGTTAGATATTGAACAGAATTATTATCAGTAATGTTAATTTTGTTTAATGACTTTTGGGCCTAAGAAGCAAAATTATTGTCTGAAATAACAACAGTGCTTAGTTAGAATAGACAAAAACTTTTTCACTACGATGTAAATATGAAACAACTTTGTTCCCATCAAATTATAAACTATTTTCTATGAAGCAGAAACGTCTACGAGGGTTATTACAAATTTTTAAAGGAAAAATTGAAAAATTTACACCTCCGACAGGACTCGAACCTGCGACCATTGGAACACCGGTCCAATCGCTTTTGGCTATCAGATGTGTGCGAATTTTTCCATCTGGTCCAGAATTGATCTGATCCTGTTAAGATCAATTCTTACAGGTAGATGTTGCTATATACCACCCTTAAGGCGTTGAGGGTAGGGATGGAAAAAAAATTCGCACACATCTGGTAGGCCTCCGTGGCTCAGTTGGCAGAAGTGATTGGACCGGTGTTCCAATGGTCGCAGGTTCGAGTCCTGCCGAAGGTGTAATTTTTTCCATTTTTCCTTTAATAATTTTTTTTTGAGTAACGCTCGCAGACGTTTCTGCTTCATAAAAAACAGTTTAGTATGGGTTAGCACATTATTACGGGCGAATTCTCAATAAAAGTTGAGACTTCGGTGCCTATTAAGATCAATTCTTACAGGTAGATGTTGCTATACGCCACCTTTACGACGTTGAGGGAAGAGATGGAAAAATTCGCACACATCTGGTAGGCCTCCGTGGCTCAGTTGGCAGAAGCGATTGGACCGGTGTTCCAGTGGTCGCAGGTTCGAGTCCTGCCGAAGGTGTATTTTTTTTCATTTTCCTTTATTTTAAAAATCTAATTATTATATCAGTTTGTCTGTGATAGGCGCGACCTTTAAACTGCCCCGTATGTGCTCGTTGCGCACCCTGTCCATCCTGGTCACCCCTGAGGCCGATGTGGCCCTCCCGCCTACCGCAGCATCTTCATTTCGTTTACGTGGGCTTTTTGCTCGTGTGTCTTCTTTACTGTCCAGCATTATGATCCGTACAGTAATGCCGGGCAAACTGCTGTCTTATAGACTTTGCCCTTCGTTTTTATAGGCATGCGGGGGTCACATCACACAGAACTCCGGTAAGAGTCCGCCATTTTTGACACGCTACATTTATTCGGTTGCCAACTGTACGGGTAAAACCATTCGGTGCAGGCATTTGACTGTGCAGTTTTTTAACCAGCTTAAACTGTGCAGTTGAACTGTACAGGCAAAACTGCGCAGGCTTACCCTAGTGTGTATGGCCAGCTTTATAAAACACCGATGGTATTTACTTTATTGAACTTTACAATTACGAGCTTAATTTAATTATATAGTGTACCGCGCGCGTGTGTGTGTGTGTGTGTGTAGCGCAGGGGTGTACCGGTACACCGACCGATTTGGAGCTCACGTGTAGCCTGGTTACTGATTCGTTGCTGGATAAGAAATGCCCTCCGTCGGTCGGGGTTGCTGCTTATATTCATGCGAAAGCATGGGAATGATATGGGGATGCGTGGTCTGGAGTCGCGTAGGCCACGAGAAGTTTTTGGGATGCCTGTGCTGTCGCTGCCATAATATAACGAAGAGTCGATCCAGGGTTCGTGGGAACGGCATTAACAACCGCCATAAAATAGGTGATGCATTACATGCGCCTGTACTTGTATTATAGGTTGAGAGCGCACCTGCGTTGTTTATCCCATAAAGTGTGCGTATTCATTCCTCCTATTCAGCGCCGACGCTGAAGATATTCCTTAATGGGTTGCCATCGGTGCGTTGCTGGAGGTCGGGGGTAGATGCGTAGTGTTCCTTAACTCTATTTCATATCATATTTATGTTCAATAAGGGCCGTGACCGGGCCTTGCTACCCGCACTGACAGAGGGCCTTCTTAGCCGTAGTACAAGTTCAAGAATAATGAATGAATGAATTAATGATTAAGTTATTTAATGACATTCTACGTAAAATATTACGTGCCTATGTTTGAAATATTTCAACATTTAGCTAATGAAACGGCAATTTTAATATCGTGTTAGGAATCTGTTTAAATAAGGCAAATCAAAATATTAAAAAAAATAATTTGATTTGTCTTTGTTAATGCCAAGAACAGCCGCCAGTTATTTCTAAATATGCCAGGAATCCCTAAAATATTTCGGGTAGTGTCATTGCGCCAGTTGTGCATGCTCTGGTTTTGTCCACTTGACGGATTAGCAAATAATATATTAGATTTTTTATTTCCTACTTGCGAAATATAATTTTTATGTATAAATTTGTGCAGCAATGTAGTAATGTAGCGGTGCCTTTGTCTGCGTGGAGTTAGTAATTTGAGTAGCTTATTTTTTATCCAATCTGCTTTTTATCGATTTCCCAAACAAACTTCCACCCCCCTTTTCACCCCCTTAAAGGATGAGTCTTCTGGGATAAAAACTACCCTAATGTCCTTTCCCGGGACTCAAACTATCTCTATACCAAATTTCAACTAAATCGGTTCAGCGGTTTAAGCGTGAAGAGGTAACAGACAGACAGACAGACCAACAGACAGACAGACACACTTTCGTATTTATAATATTAGTATGGATATGGATATAGTAGTGTGACTACTTAAAAACACAAATCAAAAATATTTAATGTAATGATTCGATGGGACCAAATCGAATCATTACATTAAATATTTTTGTGAATTTATACATATAAATATTTCATGATCATGCCGATGAAACACTAGGTACCTTCGCGAGAAAAAAAGGCGACCTTCCTTTTCAAATAGTTTTAATGAGGATAGATCTCATCATAATAACAAATAACAACACAAGTCACAGTCACAAGTTTTAAATTCACGTTTCATACCATAAACGTATTTGCACTTTCCGCTGAATGTGCTACGTCCATTTCTCGGGCTCAAATATAGCCTGTTGAAACGTTTTGGCCATGTTTTGATAGTAAATAACGCTCTTTAGAATAATTTACAGCGTTATGGCGAGTGTGATGTGTTGAGGCGACTTTCTTAGATAAGTTGGATGCCGTGACCGCTACTATTGACATTTAAGGCGCCCACTGATTACCAGTCCGCCGCGCCGGAGATATCGGCCTGTCAGTCGTTCGGAACTGTCAATTTTTTTTCTAATTGACAGGCTGATATCGTCCGACGGATTGATAATCAGTGGGCCCCTTTAGAATTAATCAATTTTATCATGTTTTAAAATTAAATTTCACAAAACAAGTTATGGAGAGTGATAAGTATCTACTAAATACTAAGAACCTTATCTATATTATTTTCCGTCTGTGCATAGTCAAGAGAATAGGGTAGTTGACAAGTTTTTTTAATGGTATCAGTCGATTAGGTTTGTTTTGAGGATCAAATGTCTGTATGGGACCCATTGTCTTCAAGCAATACAAAAGTCACAAATGATGGTCAAAATCTGGCATCGCTACTTTACTGAGCAAACGCTCTAACACAAATGCCAACACATCGTGACGTCACTTTGCTTAGAAGCCGCTTTGCTTAGAAGCCGTTTCGATGTATGGAAAACAAGGAAATTGCGATTTTGTCGGTGAAATGTTGCGTTTATGTATATTTAAACATAACTAATGTCATTACCGGGTCTTTAGACAGAAGTTTCTTAACTTCTGAAGTACTTACTTCAAACTATTGAAACTTGAAGAACAAATTGCAAATTTTACTAAAATTGTCATTGTGTAAGAAGAAGAATAGAACTGAATACATTGTTCTTTACTGTTTTCCATTTTTGTGTTAAAATCTATTTAATCCACAGTCTGCAAAAACCTCGGTCTTCAATTTCTTTTTATCACAATTTTGTTTAAGACTTTGGTAGGGGGCAGCATCACACAAATTCTGTATTTGGCGCCCGTAGCATACTTATTTTGGAAACGTGGCCGCCTGCCGCGTGATCCATATTGCAAGCCGCGTGTATCTGTTTATATCCCTCTAGTGTATGAGTTATACGTACATTTGGACAAAAAGTTAAATTTTACACTGACTGATACGAGTGTAAGTGCTTAATGCACAAAGAGAGAGAAAAATTCTAAGGTGCCGTCAAATTAGCCAACTTAGCCCGTTTTTTTTTTAAAAAAAAAGGCAAAAGAAAAACCACGAAAGGCTACGCATCCATTGTGATAATTTGCATGATTTTATTTACAAAAGGAATTTTCAAATCATCATTTAACTTCACTTTTTTGGTAATTTTGATGGCGTGTAAAGCAGAGCTATCTCAAGTTTTCGTCATCATTGCCCAGGTCGTTTTCGTACAGAAATACAGCTCGTAAGACGTTGAAACACGGGTCATTTTAATAATTCTACTTATAGTGTTCCCCTCAAACATCTTTGGGTAAAATATATTTGTGCCGTACGCCGTACTACATTAAAGGACTATTTCCGCACTTGTATCGAACGACGTTTTTTTAATACAGTTGCGAAAATATAAGAAAAACAACAAGTAAGGAATTCGAAACTTATATTATTAATTCTGTAACATCATTGACATTATCAAGAGGTCTTTTTTTAGGGTTCCGTACCCAAAGGGTAAAAACGGGACCCTATTACTAAGACTCCGCTGTCCGTCTGTCCGTCTGTCTGTCACCAGGCTGTATCTCATGAACCGTGATAGTTAGACAGTTGACATTTTCACAGATGATGTATTTCTGTTGCCGCTGTAACAACAAATACTAAAAAGTACGGAACCGACTAGCACTTGGCCGGTTTTTTTTTTATTTAGCTTTTATTCGACTAGAATGGATTTTTTATTTTATTATTGAAACCACTTCAATGAAAGTTTTTTTTCAAATGCATGTTCTATGAGACAGAAACAATAGTAAATAAAAAGCATTGTACTATTATTACCTAAATATCGTTGTTTACGATTATTTGTGTATCGTATATTTATAAAAACAATATCGAATGTTGCCCTTGGAAACTTAAAACATGCTTGCAGTAAGAAAAAACGCTTCTTCTTTGACAGGCGTTATGTTTCATTCAGACAACTTATTAAGAGGACTTCCGGTTCGAACGCCATCTTGATAGTAGCCTCGTGATTAATTCCTTTGTTTTTTGCTCATTAATATTGTTTAAAGTGTAATATCGATAACTTTATTATACAATAATCTAATGTGGTAGTGTGCAGCGAATGGAGAATTAATCTCAAAGCGTGTTTAACCACCATTTTGGAGTCAACGGCTGGTAGTCCACGTGCTTCTCGTAAAATCCAGCTATCGGTTTTACGAGACAACTACAACAACCACCGAACAGCGTCGTGCTCTAAGAGCATTTATTTTGTTCCTACCCTTTTACGTGACATTGGCTACGGGTAACACCGCCCTCAAGTCCATCAAGAAAAGAAGAACTTATTAAGAACGGTTTTTCAAAATTCTATATTAAAAAATATACGTGTTATAATGATGAAGAGGTAAGTAATGAAATATGTATATTTTTCGTATTCGTACATTAACAGTAGGTTTTTATGTTGATTACGACGTTTAAAGGAAATTATTAACACTCATCAATAAGTAGTCATGAATTGGAACAAGTATAAATTTAAAAAAATTGGAAAATTTAAAAGCACTAGTTCGCGAAAACCAACTTTCCGCACGCTAAACAGCTACGTAAAGTAGCACTTTTTGAGCAACTGTATTAAAAATTATTTAGATATAATAGTGATGACATACTTTCCGCACTAGCATCGAAATGTACTATTATTATAGATTAAATTGTAAGACAACGGATGTTTTAAAAATACCTATTCAGTTTCATTATAAGACATCAAGACAAAAAGAAAAAAAACTTAATAAGTAGTACCTACCTACCTACCTACTTATTACTTAGGTATTTCACTTTTAACAGTACATTATTATAGGCAAACTAGCTTATCAAGTATTTTTCTCAAAAATGGTACCAGAAAATAAAATATTGGTAGGTTCTAACGGCAGTTTCTAATTACGGAAATATCAACATTTTTGTGAAATACTTCAAATCAACATTTTTATTTATTACTAGCTGTTGCCCGCGACTTCGTACGCGTGGATTTGTATGTTGGTGGTTATATATTATACATGAGCATAATAGAACATTATGCAGCAAAAGATATCAGTAGGGACGGTTAATCATTTGTTAATAATTATACAACGCATGAAATTTGTCTTTCACAAACTACGAAGTTTCAAGACCCTAACTGAAAAAAATTGTTCCCGATATAATCCCTCTCGACCCTCTTAGACGATTTACAAGTCCACTATTTAAAAAAAAATGGCTCCCGAAACTATTAATACAAACTTTTCAAAAACGGTGTAAGTAATCAATTTTCGTCTATTTTAATATAATGCCCTTTTTACCAAGTTTCAAGTTCCTAGCTTAAAAGAAAATTTGTACCACATATAAACTTACATCCCCTTTTTAACCCCTTTAGGGGTTGAATTTTTAAGAACGTTGAAATAACTTTTTTGGAATCTTATACAATGCCTTTCCAAGAAGTTTCAAAGCATTTGTAATAGATTCACTTTGAACCCCTTTTTAACCCTTTAAGGCTAAAACGCTTAAATTACTTTTCTTGTATTTATACAAAGATTCAATTCCAGCACTCAAAAAAATATTTGATCTCCATACAAACTTTCAACCCCATTTTTACCACCTTGGGGGATGAATTTTCAATAATGCTGAAATAAGTTTTTTTCTCTTAATTATATATATTTCTATGAAGTTTCAAGTACCTAGCTTAAAATAAAATTAGGACCACGACAAAATTTCAACCCCTTTTTAACCACTTTAGGGGATGAATTTTTAAACACGCTGAAATCACTTTTCTTGTATTCTAATAACATGCCTTTATGCAAAGATTCAAGTAGCGCACTTAAAAAAATTGTTTGATCTCCATACAAACTTTCAACCCCTTTTTCAGCACCTTAGGGGATGAATTTTGAAAAACCCTTTCTTAGTGGATACTAACGTCAAAAAAGCTATCTATTGTGAAAAATTCAGCTCTCTAGGTCTAACGGTTTGGGCTGGGCGTTGATTTAAGTGAGTCAGTCAGTTAGTCAGGACTTTTACGTTTATATATATAGATTTATTATCCAGCTTTGAAATTCTTCAAGAGCAATAAACAAGTAGATTGATCTAGGAATAGACGTAAAGTTGTTACAGTAACATTTATATCCATTGACTATTTGCATATAATATGAATTGGTTTCTATCTTTAGTAGAAAAAGATCCTTTGTTCCTGGCTCGGGGTTTGTATTTGCTAAAGGGAATTTATATGGATGTTTTTATATCATACATCGAGCACGCAATATGTTTTTGAACGTTTTGCATCTTCAAACTTCAGGCATTTTGCATCTAATTTGTAACCAATAAAATCGATTCAAGCATTCTTATGAGAAAAAAATATTCACTTGAATAGTTTTCTAGTATAGCAACTTTGTCTTCGAAACTAATTTCTAGGAAACACAAAGCGTATACTACCTTACCTTGGGGACACAGGTCGGTTTATTTTACTTAGGGATTATGTAAAATCGTGGCTATTCGAACTGTACTGGATCTACAAGATAGCTGAGTCTAGAGCTCCAGTGCTTGGGCAATATCCGGAATTGTAATTCACAACTGTCTTGTTAAAACTGGATAGGAAGAGAACATCTATTACATTAAAAAAATTAAAAAACACTACGCTGTATGCCACCAAAATCCATTGTACCTATGCCAAAAATGCCTTACATCATTTTGGAAAAGAGCTGATACTCTTCAAACTGCTGGAACGATTTCTATGAAACATAGCTAAGAACCACCGCGAAAACTCGCTTTCACGTAAAAAAACTGCATCATCTGTTGTTGGTGAGCAACGATACCACAGACAGACAGACATTGAGGTTAAACGTACAACACCCCTCTTTTTGCTTCGGGGGTTAAAAATAAGATTATAGCCAGTGACATTCCTTAAGGTTAATGCACACACACGGTAGGAGCGTGCATGAACGGGCGTGCGCGGGCCTGAGGTGGGCGTGCGCGGGCATGAGTGTCACCAAGCGAGCCCGCGGCGCAGTGTTAATGCTCGGCGGCGGGTCCTACCTAGTTAACCGACTTCAATTTTATAGAAGGAGGAGGTTCTGTATTCGGTTGTGGCTGTTTTTTTATGTATGTTCACCGATTACTCCGAGACCCGTAGTCCGATTTGGGAGATTCTATATTTATAAATAAAAAAAACATGAATATGACTAATAAACATAAAGTGCTGTATACTCGGCAACGGCCAAAATACCGGACGTCTTTTCTTTTTGCGGCTATAACATTACTTTACACCGAACCTGGCAATGTCCAACATACGTGACAAAATAGTAAATTCATGCACTTTTTTTTAACCAAGTACTAGTATTATAAATGCGAAAGTAACTGTCTGTCTGTTACCTCTTCACGCTTAAAAGGCTGAACCGATTAATATGAAATTGAGTATGGAGATATTTTGAGGCCCGACGAAGAACTTTGAAGAACAGGAGGATAGTTTTTATCAATCATCATAATCATTCCACGCAGATGAAGTCGCGGGGACATATAGACAATGGTAGTCAGTAATTATTTATAATTGATGCTTTATAATCTTATTATGTCGTAGTAAATTGGTTTCGTAAGCATAATACATACAATTATTAACTGCATAATATATTTTAACCCCCAAGTAATCATCATTAATTATCATCCATTAGTAGGCATAACATATTAGCGATTAAGTATTAATTTAGTGCCCGATTACATACCTATTGTTAGAAATGATTAGGTTATTAAGACGAAGATTGAGGACTCAAGTGATATCGGGCGATGAGCACTCTATTGTTCCTAAATACGATTCTCAGGTACCTATTTCAAGATGTGTGTGTATACAGTGAACATAAAGTTAATACATGCAAGAACAATGAAAATGACATTTTCTTATAAAATTACCCTTTTCATTAAGTATTCTTAATTGCGGGTTTCATCTGACTGGAGGGAAATATATGCGCTATTGCGTGTGCGTAGTTTTCAGACGTGTGTGGTCACGTGTGTCTGCTTATACTCTTGGCATCTAGACCTGCTAGAATGAGTTGCGTTCTCGCGCGCGACTCCATACATTTAGCGCGACTTCAAGTATGGACACAGAACGCAACTCATACTTGAGTTGAATAAATTTCTTGTCTGATTTAATTTCTTGTCTTATAATTTATATTACACCT
Source organism: Cydia strobilella (assembly GCF_947568885.1). NCBI lineage: Eukaryota > Metazoa > Arthropoda > Insecta > Lepidoptera > Tortricidae > Cydia > Cydia strobilella. The sequence continues at coordinate 17,547,631 of NC_086042.1, read as the reverse complement.
CTAAGGATAATTTGATGAATGTTTTTTTTTATATTTATTATACATATTTTATCTCTGACACCTAGAGACTATTACATCTCTAAACAATTTTAGTAATTAAACATATTAATAACGGGTCACTCACGTATTTTAAGTCGAAAACGCTCGACATGTTTCACCCCGTACCGACTCCGTACTCCTCGGTACGGAGTGAAACATGTCTAGCGTTTTCGACTTAAAATACGTGAGTGACCCGTTATTAATATGTTTAATATGCCCGTGTCTCACGGAAGTTTTCTTATTAAAATTTTAGTAATTGTCTGTTGTTTGTATATTTTTTATTAGTTTTTTTTGTGTAATTCGACATTTAGACTGGATACATCTCTGACAAAGTATCTAATATTTTATGGATTCCATATTTGTAATTGTTTTTTGTAAATTTTGGTTATTTTGGTTTTGTATTGCTTGTAAAAATTGACATGTAAAAGTGCCCCTGTGGCCTATTTGCTGAATAAATGTTTGATGTAAAAATAACAGTTCAAGGATTTATTCGTGGTTCAGTGCAAGTATTTAGTTCTTAACAGTTTATATAGGTACCTACTTAGTACGAGTAAGTCTATCCTCCCGAGCAAATGTCATGTTTATTGGTATCTAAGTACTTGTATTGCGTTTAGTTTTTATATTTAAGTCTAATAGATTTTTATATAGCTAAAGTAAAAGTGACTATTTTTGAAGTATACCCCGCATACATCAAGGCACACTTTTACGTGAATTTGTAAAGTATTTACTTGTCAACTATGTGGGCGATCCTATATGCATACCTAATCTTTGAGTGAGTAATCTTAAAGGTTATGTTCCAAAATTCACCAACCAAAGATATAAGAGGCCATTAAAAATTAACCCCCAGAATCGTCGGCGACAGGGCAGAAAACGGTACCCTTGTCATCCCCCAAATAAGGATAATCCGGATATCGACAAGCATCGAACCAGCTAATATGGGCTCCAGCGGATATGAAATTGACGAAGAGTAAAGTCTGAGCTATCGGGCATGATTATAGGGTAATTGTAGAATGTGGAGGTCGGCCAATGTCGAATAAATCGCTGTGGTTACGGGTACGGGTACCGACGTGAGGTCTATTTACAATTAAAGTAGGCAAATAATTTAGTCCTGCGCTTTGTGTTCCTGTATAAAAAAATATTTACCAAGGTGTCCAAATTTTAATGAACCCTGATTTTATATAGCATAGGTACAGTCAGCATTTATAAATAAAAATAAAAATATATTTTTAAATTCAAAAGTAGTGGATCAGACCGCGCCTCAAATGTATCTACCATTCTCTAACAATACAATATATCCCATATTATATTCCCTTTTTAAGCATCTTATTTCTTTCATAGTATTATTATACACATAGGCCAGGAAATGAATGCTCAAAAAAGTTATAGAGGGACATGCTTGGAACACAATTTTTAACTTGGTAGCTTTGTTTGGACTAGTTAGGTGAACATATCAAAAGTCTCGCCCGTAACGTGGTGCCGCGGGGGAGAGGGGGGTTTGAAGGTTCCATTTTTTGGTTTTTCTATTATATCTCGGAAACTATGTGGCTGAGCGACATGGCCACTTATACAAATTGAAAAGTGATTTAATTTGTTATTAGTTTTATTCAGTCAAGTTTTTCGGTATTTTGTATAGTTTTTGGGATATCGGCTCTTGAAGGTTTATTTAGGGCTATCATTTATATCTTGATTATCTACATCAATGAAGCCGCTAGGCCGGGAATAGTATCGTTTTCGTGTAAATCGGGGATGCTGAATTCATTTATGGTATCAACGTTGACACCATTCCTAAGTAAAAACAAAATTTAAAAAAATGTTTTTTTTTTTAACTCCTCTTCACGCTTAAACCGCTGTACCGATTTCGTTGAATGTTGGTATAGAGATAGTTTTGAGTCCCAGGACAGTACCCCCCTCTGCCCCCGGCACCAGGGTTACGGCCGGGAACTTTTAATATGTTTACCTCCTAACTAGTCCAAACAAAGTTACGGAATCAAAAATTGTGTTCCTAGCATTTCCCTCTATATCTTCTTATTGCTTGGCCTATCACTTGTTTACATGTTTCGTTATTGCATTAGGTAGAGTTTGTGTGGTGAACCTAATTTAGCTGTATCATAAAATCCCTTTGTTCAATTAATTTGTATCAACGAGGGTTTAGAAACGAGCTGGTACTTAGGATCTGATGATGAAGCCTGATGATGGAGCTGGAAGGTAGTCACGGGTACCAGTCAACCAACCTTCCAGCTATATCATCAGACCAATATATTAGATTATTTTAAACCGGGTCACTCACGTATTATTAAGTCGACCAGTGAAGACGTGTCGTGTCTCCGTGAAGACGGTCCTCGTAAATTGGACCGAAACATGTCGAGCTATTCGACTTAATAATACGTGAGTGACCCGGTTTAAAATAATGTAATATGTTTGAGTCTCACGGGAGTTTTATAGTTAAAAGGACCAATATATTCTGACATGTCATCAAAGGCATTTGTAGCCAGCCATTTTTTTATTTAGTACCTACCTATAAAATGTCAGGTCGTTTTAAATATTTTTAATGTTCTTCGGTAGCTTGTTATATTACTATACTATAAAAACAAATACACAGTACTAGGATCAAAGTTCCTTAGTTGCAGATTACACGCACACTGTATAGCGTTATACACGGCGTTCACCGCCGCACACAACGATAAAAAACCTCGTCGTCGCCGTTGAAAACGTGCGGAGTCGACCAGCTGAGTGATTCTCATAAGTGAAAATTACCGTAAATTACCGAGAATTTACGGTAACTTACCCATGAAGTACTAATGTTTTCTGACACGTGGTTGACTGGTATAATTTATAGTCTTATTTCTCCTTATCTTAGACCCAGCTCTATTTGGGCTTCATTGTACAGCGGAGCCAAAGCGCTTTATCCTGGGTTAGGGGTTAGTTTCTACTTTCATCTCCCTCTTGATATTGAACTACCATGTGTCGGGAGTCCGGAGGTCTTCGTCTTCCCAGAAATCTTGTGAGGATATTGAAGTGTATTGTAACACAGGCAGGTTTCCGTAACTCGACGACAGGCGCCTAGTTTTCGTAAAGGGGGGTGGGAGCTAGTCCAGCCAACCAACCCAACCCCTCAAAAGGAAAAGTGACCTGCTGGATCCTGGAAGAGCGACTTCGTGAGTCTTTCATTGATACCATGCATGGCCTGTCGGTCTCCAGCCTGGTTGTGCTGTGTCTTTGTAAGTTCCAGCAGCAGTGAGCGTATCTTGTTAAAGGGCATTGGGAAAATCGATTCCGCACCTGATCCTAACCTTGCAACTTGGCAAGCTCGTCCGCACCGTCGTTAGCTCAGGATCCGCTGTGCCCCTTGATCCATTGAATGGTGAGCTTCTTAGTATGAGATACAAGTTTGCCATATGGAGGTCTCCATTAGTCGTTCGTGGCCTTCATGTATGAGTTTTGATGTAATTATATGGCATAGGGCTATTAGAGTGCTCTACTTGCGGATAATATATGGGTGGAGGGATCCTACTAACCTTCCTTGCAGTGATGGTAGCCGCCGCATTGATTATGCTCATGCACTCAGCTCGGAAAACTGAGTTATGAGCTCCTAGCGGAGTGGTAATGGATACGTTCGGGTCTTCTGAGAAGGTTCCAGACCCCGAACCAATGTCTGTTTTGGACCCATCAGATCTGAAGATACTCAGTTCATAGGTATTAATTAAGTCCTCCGTGATTCGTCGTCCTCATGTGATTTTATTTTTACCCTTTATCGAAAATAGTTTATGAATCCGATCCGTGCCTGCTCTGAGCACTGTAAAGTCTTCATAAACCTTATCCAGGCATATTGTGTGCCGAGCTGAGGTTGCAGTATTTACCTCGTGGTTTGTGGGGATGTAAGACGGATTTCATGGCCGGACCATTCAAGCCTGCTTTTAGTTTGTCAGTAATAGGGACCACTCTGAAAGATCCTATCACGTGCTCATTGCGCTATCGAGACGAGTAACAGGACATAAAAAAGACGAGCGCTATGAATGCAGGAGCTTGATTCTTGAGGGCCATCAGGAACCTATTTAATCCGTTAGTACCCAAACTGTACAGAAACTGCAGTTTCCACGAGTTTTTTTTTAACCTGCGGTAACTGGTGGTGGAACATTGCGAACCAAGCTGATAAGCGCTTACCTGTTCACAATACAATAGCCTAACTTAAAATAAACATGAGCCATTACAAATCAAACTCTACCTTACACATCAAGCTTGCTTACATATGACTTATTGAAATATTAATGGTTTTTAGATTACGTCACTGTACATAATAAATTTTTAATATTTTTTTGGTAAAGAATAAATTTATTCATTATGAGATGGATTTTATACAACTAAGCTGAAATAATAGAGAATTCACTTTATTTTTCGTTAGGCAAGTACTTACTTTCATTAAAAACACTTTAAATCGCACATCGAATGAAACTTATTAAACATTAGTAAAATAATTTAATATTTATTGTGTATTTCATCTCTAACATCTAATTCTATCATTGATTAAAGTTAAAATTTCTCTTAGAAAAATTACCCGAGAACATTCGCGGGGAAGATTCCCCGTAATTTACGCGGTAATTTACGGTAATTTTGGTAATAAACTAGTTCCTTTTGACAGATTTTTTTGAAAATTTCAGTACCGATTGTATTACCAAAATAAAAATAAATTCTATAAAAAAAAGTTAAAAAAAATGAAAACTTAGACAACTTTCTCCTTAATTACCCGTACGGAGAACGGAGAAGAATTTTCCCGACGATTCTCTTTGTTCTCGTAATTTACGGTAACGGCACATCACTACGACACGTCCTACGTCAACAAGCTCTGCCACGGTACTGAGGTCGCGAGCGCGCGTATCGGTAATATTCCAGTAGTTTTCAGAAAATTGCCTAAAAATTATAGTAGAATTTCATAAAAACTAATGTATACCAACAGTATAAGCAAACGTTGCAGATGGCTTTAGTATGAAAATGACTTCGATATTAAGTAGATTTTCGTAGGAACTCACACTTATTTCGAAGAGAAAATTGAATTCGTTTAACTTAGATTTTCTCTTTTTCAAAGGCATGTAGGAGATATATCAATCTATATTCCTAAAGTAGATACAGGGTATTATAGTAATACAAAATATTTAACTTAAGTAGAGTAAACTTCTCAAAATGTACAAATAAGAGCTCACAATTCAGTGCTTCACACGGTTTTACGTAAACGACCATCAGAAAAAAAATCATTACTAATTTAGTTAGTCCTATTCCTAATATTTCAAATTATGTTCCTAAAGATAAGAAGACACTCTTACTTGACCAAGTACACTTTGTTTCTAATAATGAGCGTAAAGTCCTGAATTTCATAGAGGAATATTATTAATTTTACAATATTTCGACTTTCCATATCGGAGCGCTCATAATTGAACCTTTATTTCTGGAGAACGTATACACAGTTGTAAGTTTAGTGACCTTGAAAAGACAACAGATTCACGAAAGTGAGTCGTTTTACCTTTGATTTCCTTACCTATTACAAATTCATGTAGGCATAAACTATATAGGTAGTCACTCACTCACTCACACAATTCAATCAAATATCTACACCGCAGACGCAGATAGGTCCAAATTGTTTCTGCCTAACTAATTTAAGAAGTTGTGAGGAACCAATCTTCGCCTAGTTATAAATGGTTCCTGAACTTCTGTTTTAGTTTTAATTGGTACGTGGTGGTGGTGGTGTGGTAACTGAAATGTTAAATTGCTATAATAACACTGCGTAGTTTCTTCATGTACTTCCTGCCGTCAAATAATATTTTACCGATACAATCGACGCTACGTACGAGTACGTCCCTAATATTTCAAAGTTAAAGGATCAATTCACCAATTCACAGAACATCCGTACGAATGACTATTGACAAATCGTAATTAGATTAAAGTAAACACAATACAGACCGATCTGATTTTCCGGAACGAGAAAATCACACTGTAAACTAGCCGCCACCACACAATAATGGCTCTTACATAAATATTGATATTTAAGTTGATGATAATTGATAATGATAACTATACATTGTTAATTTTTAGGGTTCCGTACCTCAAAATGAAAAACGGAACCCTTATAGGATCACTCGTGCGTCTGTCTGTCTGTCTGTCTGTCTGTCTGTCTGTCTGTCCGTCTGTCTGTCTGTCTGTCCGTCTGTCTGTCTGTCCGTCTGTCACAGCCTATTTTCTCCGAAACTACTGGACCAATTAAGTTGAAATTTGGTACACATATGTACGTTTGTGACCCAAAGATTGACATGTAACGTAAACATATTAATTTTAAACACGGGGGCCACTTTTGGGGGGTAAATAAGAAAATTTAAAAATAAAGTTTGTCAAACTTTATCGTGTTACATATCAAATTAAAGAGCTCTTTGTGAGAATCTCAAATATATTTTTTTATAATTTTAAAGTAAATAGTTTAGAAGTTATTCAAGAAAATAGGCAAAAAATGACCATTCCCCCCCTTTATCTCCGAAACTACTGGGTCTAAAATTTTGAAAAAAATACACAAAATAGATCTTTACCTATAGATCACCGGAAAACCTATTAGAAATGTGCAGTCAAGCGTGAGTCGGACTTAATTACTTAGTTTTTGATCCGACCCCTACGGGTTTTTTTAAAGACATTTCACATAAAAGATACATTGTTTAAGTTGTGTAATGTACGGAACCCTTGGAACGCGAGTCCGACTCGCACTTGGCCGGTTTATTTTTTGTAGAATAGGTAGGCTCAATATTAAACTAAACACTATAGTTAAGTTTCTTTATTATTTTTGATGACATATTCATATAACAATCATTTCTTACTGAAATTGTTTTTTTGAGGTGCTGTTTTCCGTTGGGGCATCAAGCAGTTAAAGAAACCCAAGCCAGTAACAGTTGTTAAAGGCCCTTCCTGAGCTTTTAATCCCGCTTCACGAAGCTATAAGGGATTACGGAGAAAAGAAAAACAAGGAGATCAGAGTCCTTTCAACATTAATCTTCGCCATGTTTGAGCGCTTTGTACGATGAGCCTATAGCCATTAAAAAAGGCAAACAATAGAAAACATAAAATATTCATGATATTTTAGATACCACACATTAATATTTAATTATATTTTAAAATATAGATACTTATTTAGGATTGTTAAAATTTGCAGGTTGGAATCACTAATGGATTCGTAGCGAACAGGCTTTAACTAAAACTTCTCACCTTCTTCTATACGTCTTGAACTTTTCATATAATTATTTTTAAGATGACATAAAATAACTTTGTTTTTATTTAAAAATTTTAATGGTAACCGATTACAAGAATTGATGCACGCCTCTCTTTTAATTTGTAATAAAAAATGTATAATTGTATTTTAATATTTGTCATAATACCGGTACCTACATAATTATAAATAAATATATTTTGTTTCATGAGTTTCTTACGTTCATGAGGTAGGTATAAGATTACTTTTCTCTTTGTGAATATTCTGAATACCGATCAAATTTTGTAAACGATGACATTTATATTATTCAATTGACCAGCGTTGTGCAAATTGAGCGGTTAATTATCTTAAAACAGACCCATATTTATTTTAGAGGCAGTAAAAATAACAACAGTCGGTAAACGTGCGCAAAGCCAGCTGTATAAATGTTTACAAAGACAACAATGGCGAATTCGAGTAGGTTTAGATTTGTGTAACACTACGCCGAAAATTAACCGTTTCATGAAGCTTCGTGCTAAGAAGTCAATCATTGACAGAATCAATAGGGACAATTCAATCACGGAGTAATTGGATCATAGTCTAATAGCTTCATTATTATTGTAACCAAAACAAGTCATAAACTTTAATGTGTTGTCTTGTTATGGTATATTACATATAACTGCAAAACAAATAAACTATACCTAAGTAAATATAATTTTATTCATCCATTGCAATGAACATGGTGTATTAAAAAAACCGGACAAGTGCGAGTCGGACTTACGATATTACGGTTCGTTTTGCGGTTCTTAAGTAGGTAATAAGGATTTCTTGTTCCTGCTCAATACAATTTTTTTTGAAAAAAAAAATCGTAACGACAGTTTTCATTCCCAATCATCTAAAATTCATGTTACCATAACAATGCTGGGCTAATCCAATTAAATACAATTAAAAAAAACATAAAAATAACGATTTCGGTTTCTATGTGAATGAGAGCCGAATTTCGTCCCACAGTGCCGCCCCACAATAGCAGATGTTATAGAAGAGTCATCAGCTATCGAACACGAAAACGATAGAATATCTGTAAGACATTCACTAACAACATATAACAGAACTCTCCTGTATCAAGCGAAAGTTACAAGTTATCTGCTTTGCCCGAAGTTTGGGTTAGGTGGGTACAGTATTTGTATTTTCTTTAGTGCAATAAAGATTAAATAAATAAATAAATAAAGCCGCTCTTAATAGCAAATAAAAATGTATCTTGCTAACTCGAGAAGGTAGGATAAAGGATGACTCACGATAGACCGGGCCGTGCCCGAGCCGAGGCATCCAACATTGCATGTAATTTTCTATGATAAACATAAAAAAAAAACTTTTACAGTCTCGTCATCATGTATTTAAGAGCTGGGCTCTTGTCGATGTTATTTAATGTTGTGTATTAAAATTGTGTCAGAACCACAAGGAATAATAATTGATGACTATGTAAACAGTCATTTAGATATAAAAGCAATACTCAGTAATACAATCGAAAAATCAATTGGCATCAAGGCGGCAATCAGATGGCAATCCAAGCTATCTAAAACACATTAGGAATCGGATGATTTTGTGCTTAGTGTAACTCAGGCTAAAATTTCACGGCTTAGTTTCAGATTTTAGACACTGGCACGCGTCCAAATGCCCCTTTAAAAGAACAACGTCGTTTTTCCACGACTCCTCAATCAAAAAATAACTTAGAGGAACATCTTTAAGGTTTTAATTCGAATGTTTTTTGTTGGCATTTAAGAACAAATTTTCAAGAAAATATTGAAATTCAGTGACCCATTCATATATACACAAACACATACATTACGTGTACATTTACAAATTGTTGTTAAGGCGCGTTGTGTTTAATGGGATGTTTTAGAGCGTGTATTTAAATAAAACTTAGGATTTCGAAGTATACGAGCACAATGATTAGGTATATTAGTCTTGAGTTTGAATAAGATTTTTTAACACCAAATTCCGTACCTTCTTTTATATTGCAACTTGTTATCATACATTTTTTCCCGGTAGATACGCTTTCTCACTTAAACGACGTGGCGTTGCACTGTGGGCTGAAATTTAGCTCTCATTGACATATAAACCAAAGTTGTTATTTTCATTTTTTTTATTGAAATAAATTTTTCCTATAGTAGGAGATACGTTATATATGGTCGGCCTTCATCGATACGTCTGACGGATGAAACTTATATTTTATGAAAGAAAATATGTTCCTGAACATAAATAAATAGGGTTGCCTAAAGAAATATGATCAAGGCTATTTTAAATAATATTTTTTCTTCAAATTTAACCGATTTGTCTGACGAACGAAATAAGTTCCAATGGAAAGTATACAACTTGTACAACATGAATAAATTAGGTGGCCCATGTTTTTCCGGTCACTATTATGAGGTTGCCGTGTTTAAACCGGTGAGTTTAAATCGATAATTGCACCCATCTGTCTGACGCTTGAATTATAAATCAAAATAATGGTAATTTTATTGCAAATACAATGGTATAGGGTTGCCTGCAAAAATCCGGTCACAAATAAGGGTTGCCAGGCTTTTAAAGAAAATAAGAAGGAAAGACTTTTAGCGATAACCCCAAAACGGCTTAACTGATCACGATTGTTTTAACTATTTTCGAATTTGTTTATTAATCACAATTTTTGTGATTTTTTCATAATTTTTGGATGGATGGTTCAAAAGTTAGAAGGAAAAACCCTTTTTTTTTCTAAATAATTATTTCCGAAATGATTCACTTTATCAAAAAATGTTGTTTAAAGACCCCTATTTATTTTAAAAGACCTATTTAACGACACCCCACACTATAGGGTTGAGACGATAAAAAAATTGTCACACACATTTTGTTTCTTGTAAAGCGATTATTTCCGAAAATATTATACCAGCTAGATTGCTCTGAAACTTTGTACTTACTCGTACAATAGGATAAGGTATATCTATGTCTGAAATTAGTATATGTAGCTTCAGATACAAAGTTTCAGAGCAATCTAGCTGGTCGTTTTAAAATGAGAGCTTGGTGACTGGGGACTCTTAACAATACCTCAAAGTTTCGAAATTAGCTATAATATGCATTTTTTTTTTTCAACGCTGTCAATACTTAGATTCTACTTCTCGTCCAATTTAAATGTTTCTAATAAACCTGCAATACAAAAAGCGCGCGGACTGTGACGTCACAGGTTGCACGGCTGCGTCAAAATGTATGGAATCATGAAAAATAAGTTTTTCGTTATTTACTCATTAAAAAAAGCGTTAACCTTGTACGTGTTTTTCAAACTCGAATATCATTACAAAAATGTAACAAAACCATTGCAAATTTCACATTTTAACCACAAAATAAATATTCTTCACCACACCAGTTCGCAAAGGCTCTCTTCATTCTCCATAAACTAATGAGAAAGATTGAATGATTTGTAATGAAAGTATTTTCCTCGCGATGGTGTGGTGAAGAAAAAAAAATTAACTGCCACTTAAAACTTCTATGAATTGTTATATTTCAAATAGCAAAATATTTCATTAACCTTTTGGACGCCAATCAATGACGGATGTATCGGCACTGCAGGTCCAACGCCAAAGACCGATTCATCCGTCACAGACCACAGAGCAACATAGACACGCGTCACACGCGCATGCGTAAAGTTCAATTTCCGTTGTGACACTTCGGTGACGCGGCGTCACAGCTCTTGTGTTTGACACGGCGTCGAAAAGGTTGAAATTGTATAAATAACATTAAAATAAGTGGACGCTTGAGCATTACCATAAATTTTGCAGTATTGCGGCATGCGTGATAGCAAAATAAAAGTCCAATTCCGCTCCCGTTTGTAATAGGCGTACCCGGAGGCAAGGCAGCCAGTCCTTGCCTTTTCAGTAAAACACTGTACAAAATGTCGGCTCAGTTTAGGTCTGTATCATGTTTATTAATGGCGCACGAATGGCCTTCCAAGGATTCTTTTATTAAAGGGTAAACGAAGAATTCGTTTTGCAAATGCAAAATCTGTTTTGTATGCAACACTTGCGTTCAGATTCTCGGTGAAGAATGGTACCTACTATTTGCGCTTCAATTGCGGGTATAGTCGGGATAGTATACACTACCACTCAACAATATTTAGGCACCCGCAATTTCCACCATACAATTGTATACAAAAAATATTTTCAAAATCATACTGTTCGATCGCAGGCAAATGACTGTCTTACATGTCGGATTGAATTTCTATTTAGGTAAATATATTGAGCCTTAAAATGGTTGCCAAAGATATCCTTTAAAATTTCGAGTTTACTTTATGCAACGATTTAAAAAAAAGTCTTATGTACTAGTTCATACAAAATAAAATGATTTTATTCTGCTCATCATTTTGAAGCTCGATATGTCTGTTAAACACAAGAAACTGTTACCCGACTGCGACTTAGCGGTATAATTCTGTAAGTCGATTTTGTATACAAACAAATCTATCTCATGCTTTATATAAAGTGTATTTCTTTAAACTGAAATGATGACTAATTGAATTGAAACATGGGTGGAAATCGATTCACCAAACATTATTCATTATAGTTAATCCATGATTACACGGGGAATACCAATTACAACTATTACAAGTCTAAAAGTTTAATAAATGACGCCAATAACTACACTTTTTTTTGTTTGTTTAATATAAAACAAAGTTCCCCGCCGTGGTTATCCTGTATGTATGTATGTTTGTGATAAACTCAAAAACTACTGAACTGATTTTCATGCCGTTTTCACCTATCAATAGAGTGATTTTTGAGGAAGGTTTAGGTGTAAAATTTGTTATGGTTTTGTTTAAGCCGTGTTAAGAGGCCGGTGTCGATTTTGGAGCAAAAATTTTAAATTGATAGATTTAGTCGTTGAAATTATACACGTTTTGTTACGTAATATCTAAATAACAAGTATTGGTTTCTATTAGCACGTTTTCTCATCTTGCCTTTTAATAATGAGGTCGCGAGCGTGCGTCACCGGTAATATATGAAGAGAAGGGGCAGTTTTTAAAAATTCATCAAAAAATTATGATGGTAAATTATACAAATTGATGTATAAGAATAGTTTCAGCAAATGTTGTAAATTGTTCAAGTATCCAAATTACGTTGAAATTAAGTCGATTTTCAGAGAAATTGTAACTTGTTTTGAAGTAATTTCTGGAGAAAATTGAATTCGTTTAACTTTCATTTCCTCGAACTCTAAGTCATATAACAAAAATGTAATCTGATAAAGGTCAAGTACAGAATATGTGTTATACAAATTTACCATTTTTAGCAGTCCAAACTTTACGAAATTTACAAATAAGAGCGACAAAATCAGTGCTTTACGCGCGTTTACCTAAACGTCCTTCAGAAAAAAAATCATTACTAATTAAGTGAGTCTGTTTTAAAAAAAAATATCTGATAAAAGGCAAGATAAGAAGACGTGCTAATAGAAACCAGTACTTGTTATTTCAATTTGGTAACAAAAGGTGTACAATTTCATCGACGAAATCTATCAATTTTACATTTTCGCGACTAAAATCGACACCGGCCTCTTAAGCCGGGGCGGGTCGCTAGTTTTATCTGTATATGTATATATATAGACATATAAATGCGTGTGTCGTGACTGACTGATTCATCAATGCAGCCGAAACTACAGACTAGAAAGTTCAAATTTGCACACTAGGTTGCATTTACAGTGTACAAGAGATAAGAAGCGATTTCGAAAAATTCAACCCTTAAGGGGGTTAAAAAGGGGTTGAACGTTTGTATCGTGTTCTAGTTTTATTTTAAGCTGAACTTAAAACTTCGTGAAAAGGTATTATTATATATTAAAGTAGAGGAAAAGTTATTTTAACGTTTTTGAAAAAAAAGGTTTATTCTAAGTTAGGAACTTGAAACTTCGTGAAAGGGTATTGTATTCAAATAGAAGAAAAGTAATTTTAGCGTTTTTGAAAACTCGTCCCCTAAGGGGGTTAAAAAGGAGATTAAGTTTTAAATTAAGTTAGGAACTTAAAACTTCGTAATAAGATATTTTCGTAAAATAAGAGAAGTAATTTGAGCGTTTTTGAAAATTCATCCCCTAATTGGGTTAAAAAGGGGTTGAAAGTTTGAGTAGGGACTTGAAATTTGTAGGAAGAGAAAATATATGAACGTACGAAAAATACTTTTTGTGCTTTTGAAAATTCAGCCCTTATTAGGATTAAAAAGCGGTTGAAAGTGTGCTTCGGGAAATAAATTCACGCGGACGAAGTAGTGGGCAACAGCTAGTAATACATAGAATATTCATTATCATGTCAAAGCAATGATGTCTATACCATGTAATAAGCTTTAAATTCATGTATTTAAGTAGTTAATGTTTTAACTGTTGCTGTACCTGGTGATTGGATAATGACTTACAGGTATTAATTAAAGTAGTGCGGTGCTTAGGTAGAGTTTTGAAAATAAGTATATTATTTTGATATTAATTTCTTACTCTTAGTAACTAGGTAACTATGTAGGTTTTATTTTAGTAGGAAAGTAGGTACACTTTCCTACTAAAGTAAAACCTACATAGTTACCTATTACCACAATCCTAATACCACATAATTTGTTAGTATATTGTCTAAATACAGATTATAATCGTTCACAAAATAAAAACAGTCTGGGCATCTTAAAATACAAATCAATATAATAATATGATTTAGAAATAAAACACCTTATCAAACCCCCAGATGTGAGGTACAATTTAGTATATAAATAATAATGATAGATATTGACAGATACAATCGAAGTTCGCTCTCATTAACAAAACACTCTCATTAAAAAAAAAAGCTATACAAAGAAAATAGAGCTCGTAGGTAGAAGTTTTGTACGTAAAAGTTCTACTAGCTCTAAAGGGACCCACTGATTACCAGTCCGCCTGCATTCTCTGGCCTATCAGCCTATCAGTTGTTCGGAACTGTCAACTTTTTGATCTAACTGACAGGCTGATATAGTCCGGCGGACTAATAATCAGTGGGCCCCTTAATTTCTTTGTATAACAATTTCTAGCAACGAAAACTAGTACGTAAATACTAGTTTTCGTTGCAGACATAGATCTACATACCTACTTATATAAGAGATATAAGATTAGTGCTAAGTTAATAAATTGTAATTTTGTTTTATATAAAAATAGTTTTATTATTATTATTGATAGCGTAACTTTATGATTTTTTTGGCGGTGACTAAGGTTCGTGATTCTTAATGGCGAATATACTTTTATGTTTTTTCGTGTCAACAGAGGAAAAGAGATAAATATTCAGGTTTAAATTCTACGCAGAAAATATATTATATGTTGTTTTCTTTTTACATTGTATTTATTTCTTTTTCCGAAATACTTACATCAAATTACCTAAGCAAAAGCAAAACTATAATCTTTGTTATTAGTAGTATTTGTTGTCATTATATTTTAATCTACCCTTTGCCCAAACTTCGTCTGCGTGGAATGATGATGATGATGATTGATAAAAGCTATCCTTTGTCCTTCCCCGGGCCTCAATCTTTTTCCATACCAAATTTAATCTAAATCGCTTCAGCAGGACAGACACACAGGCAGACAAGAGTTACTATCGCATTTATTATATTAAATTATAAACTTTGTAGAAAAAGACGCGTAATTCAAATTTTCTATGGTAAGTCAACTCTTCACGCCTACATTTTTTAATTTGCCGCCGTTTTCTACTGACAAAGTGGATGTGCCAGAATGTATTATAGTAGTCATTAGAAGGGACAACCACGCCGATTTGTTGTTTATTTATGACCTCAAAGTATGCATGTAGGCTAATAATGCATAGAGGAAAGCCGGGTAATCACGACCGCGGGATAATCACGAACGCAGCTGTTTCACTGTGTTAGAAAGAGATAACATGATTTTGTCGATTGTTCAGGTATGTGTACGGTCCATATTATGGTTTCAATATGATGTATGTCCTCTTCTGTTACCATACCGAGTAATCATCATCTACTGGCGACGCGTCTGTAAATATATGACAGGCTTGTAATTACGGCAAAGTGACAACCCCACAGGTTGCCCGCATTGCTCGTATATGTTCACGTCAGAACATAAAGTGACAGTCCCAGAAACTGCCCGCAGTACGAACCATACACGTGGGACGTGGAAAATGTTAAATAGTAGACATTATGTTAAACTGTAGATATTCAACTTTAATCACGTATATATTCACGTCAGTAAGTAAAGTGACAGCCCCAAAACCTGACCGTAGTACGAACCATACACTTGATAAATAATTATTTATCGTAAATATCCATAATTTCGTTAATATCCAAACTTCGTTTGTTATTGTACGAATATCTATGCAAAAGTAGCTATTTTCTTTATTGCTGAAAAAGATACTCGTACAAAATGTTAAAGGACTGACCTTCCATGTTATTCGGGGATTGCACAAGATCATCATCATGTCTGTGTCGTTTAATAACCTAGCTTCTTTATTTTGTGAAGCAAATGTTCGTAATCACGATCTTTGCTCTTGTGCTTTCTTTTACCCATTGTACGCTATGATTAAACAATACAATTTATTTCTAGCTAGAAAAAAGATCTATTTATTATAAGAACGTGTGTCAGGCGTACACTGAAAATTGTGAATGATGGTAATGTCAGACGTTAATACGATTTAAACTTTTTCTTTTTCTATTCTCTTAAATTTAGTGTTTCAGGTCATGCGTTACGTGAAACTACATTATATTTATTTTGAATCTAGAAGAAGCAAAGAGGATAATTACATACGGCTGGGCCAAACATAAACTAAAATTATATATTTTTTGTTTCGTTACCTTAGCGGGTATTGGTGAACGAATTGAGTGGGTATATTACGAACGTTCGGCATTGCCCCACGTTGTGATTTTTGCCGGGCAATATATACCTATGTTTTTAAAAATCTAAGTTTAATCATGACTAATCTGTCGTACATGATCTCATTTTTAGGCTAATAATTTGGGTCAATAAAGAACGATCGTAATGGCCCCATTAGGTGTTCATGATCGACCAGTGTCGGGTAAACACGAACACTAGAGGTTTTGTTTTTGTTACAAAATTGATAAAATAAAGAGAAATTAATATTGTTGATTGTAATAGCTTAAAGTACGATAATTTACCTTTCCGAAGAAGCTATTAAAGTTAAACTACAAATACTATCTTTTGATTTATTTCAAAACTCCCTTAGATGTTGGTAATTACCCCGCCTTCCCCTATCTAAGGCATTTATTAGCTGATTAAATATTAAAATAGTACTATCGACTTGTAAGTTACAATTGTCTGCTAATAAATTTTATTGTTAAGTATTTTAATTAAGCTTACTGTTAATTAAGAACACCCCATCACTAATACAAAGAGAAGGTATAAAAGGACATATTATTAAGGTCGTTTGTCACAATTATTTTCATTTCCTAGCGAAAAAACATAAGAACAACGTAAAATGATTAAACATATTTTGAAAAAATTGGAAAATCCAAAACGACCCTTGCTTGGTCCCAATGTTAAAGCTTTACAATTTTGGGGACTTCTACTCCCAGAAAACGTAATTATGAAATATGTTTACATATGTCTACATATATCTATCATTTACTTTACGGCTACAGAATACGTGGATATATGGTTTATCAAATCGGACATGAATATGCTTTTGGAAAATCTTAAAATTACTTTGTTGGCTAGTGTGAGTGTAGTAAAAGTATCGACCTTTTTGACTTGGCAAAATTCTTGGCGAGACATAATTGACTATGTAACAGAAGTGGATTTAAACCAGCGAAAAACTACAGACGAAGCTAATCTAACCATTATTAAAAAAAATACAAAGTATTCACGTAAAATTACATACCTTTATTGGACGCTCATGTCTACTACTGTTGTAATCGTTATGGTACAGCCGATTATCAAATACGTCTTTTCACAAACATATAGAGATAATGTCAAGAGTGGAAAAGAATCCTATATCCAAGTCGTAAGTTCTTGGGTCCCATTCGACAAAAATAATATTATTGGATATTTAGCTGCTTACGCTATGCAAAGCTATGCATCTATATACGGTGGAGGTTGGATCACTTCATTTGACACAAACGCAATAGTGACTATGGTATTTTTTAAAGGAGAATTGCAGCTCCTAAGAAGAGACTCTGCTGAGATTTTCGGAACTGAAAATAATCCTGTATCGCGTGAGGAAGCAGAGAAGAGATTCAAGGAATGTCATAGAAGACATATTAACGTAATCAAGTAAGAGCCATTTATTTGCTGATGATTACGCAGGCATTTTTTCGGGTATAGGTCTGTAGGTACTTGTTACGAAGGTACCGTAAAATGTGCCTACTTTGCTCCAAGGTAGGCACAATTTACGTTTTTTTTTTAATACTACGTCGGTGGCAAACAAGCATACGGCCCGCCTGATGTTAAGCAGTCTCCGTAGCCTATGTACGCCTGCAACTCCAGAGGAGTTACATGCGCGTTGCCGACCCTAACACACCTCTCCCTCGAGCTCTGGCAACCTTACTCACCGGCAGGAACACAACACTATTAGTCTAGTGTTATTTGGCTGCGGTTTTCTGTAAGGTGGAGGTACCTCCCCAGTTGGGCTCTGCTCTAGATCTGGAATGACATCCGCTGTCCTGTGCCCTACCACACAAAGCGAGATGTCATTCACAGTGCCCATACCTCTCTTTTGGACGTAGCTTAAAGACATACCCGGGTCCAAAAGGACATACCCGGGTCCAACATTGCGCTTACGTAATTAATTCGTAATGTTATTACATTGCGCTTATAACATTGCGCTTACGTAATTAATTCGTAATGTAATTCGAAATTTAATTTAAATTTTAAATTTTTTATAACGTAAACATAAATATAATGAGGTTATGTTTTATAGTTGCCATATATAAAAACTGTTGGAGCACAATTACCCAGTGGGGAGCAAAGTAGGTAGGCACATTTTTTTAAAGTAAGTAAATAATTTACGTTAAACAACTTTATTTTATTGTTAGTTCGTGATACATTGGTTTGAGAGTATACTAATATCCATATTTGGTATATCAATTTTCATGTACGTTTGCAACACCAAAAGATACCAAAAAGCAATGTGAGATAGTAACTTCTTAAAATATTAAACTGGTGCCATGTCCACTGCTTTTTCTCTACTTAGTTATTTATTAAATTCATTTCTGTTTTTTTCTCAGATATTCGAGGCTCTTCGACTCCTGCTTGTCACCGATCATGCTTTTCTACATGTTCGTATGCTCCGTGATGCTCTGCGTAACTGCCTATCAGATAAGGGTGCGAAAAATAACCAAAAGGCTCTGTCCTACCGCCAACAATTAGCGAGTAGCAAATATAGCAATAAGACAGCTTATTTTCTTTGTGGGCGATTATTTTCTCTGTGAAAAACTAAACTCCAGAAGAGTGAACAGTCAATGATCTTCGATTCATAAATGCATTTCTCTCATTTAAACGAGATCTACTCATATACGTAGGTCTTTGGCGCGAGAATATAGTCAAACGCTACCCACTGTTGCGACGGCGGTCGGACAGGGTGTCAGGATGACACGCCCCAGCAAAAAAATCGAATCACTGCTTGGCTTGTTTTGCTTCTCAATTCTATAACTCTTCTAATTTTGACGTCATCATAATGAAAGCTGACATTAATAGCCTATGAAAAATTACAAAATTTTTATTTCTTGCAGGACGACCAAAAAAATGTTCTCTAAGAATAAACAAAAAAACGCTTTAAAAAAAATCTGTAGTTTTTATTTAAAAATACAGTTTCTTTAATATAGTATAAAAATTTTGAAAAATGTGTAATTGATTCATAGAGATTGTTAATAATTGTTTCATAGATTTCATTAATATCCTAAGATAACTCTGTAGTATTCCTCCAGCACCGCCGTGTTCAGGACTTTGACATCGATCGACTCTCGATTTAACCAGTTTAAGTTTTTTAAGTGTATGGTTCTGAAAAACTGGGAGCTTTACTCGAAAACCAGGAACGGCCACCAGTGGTGAATATTATTAACTTCGATTAGTCTTACCGGAACATTAAAATTTACGAATCCTTAGTGGATAGTTTGTAAAGAAAATAGATTGTGGAGAGTACCAAGTTAATTATTATAATTAGTACCTACACTTGCAGCTATAAAATAAACAGTGGCCATACGTAACGTTTAAAAATAAAACCTTTAGTTCCATCTCGGCTGCTTCTCGAGATTTGACTTGCAATATTCGTAGGAATGAGTAAAGTTAAAAAACCGGCCAAGTGCGAGTCGGACTCGCGTTCCGAGGGTTCCGTACATTACACAATTTAAACAATGTATTTTTTATGTGAAACGTGAGTGAAATGTCTTTAAAAACCCTGTAGGGGTCGGATCAAAAACTAAGTAATTAAGTCCGACTCACGCTTGACTGCACATTTCTAGTAGGTTTTCCTGTGATCTATAGGTAAAGATCCATTTTGTGTATTTTTTCAAAATTTTAGACCCAGTAGTTTCGGAGATAAAGGGGGGAATGGTCATTTTTTGCCTATTTTCTTGAATAACTTCTAAACTGTTAATCCTAAAATTATAAAAAAAATATGTTTAAGATTCTCACGATGAGCTCTTTCATTTGATATGTAGCACGATATAGTTTGAAAAACTTTAAGTAATGCTTTTCTCATTTACCCCCCCAAAAGTGGCCCCCGAGTTTAAAATTCATTTGTTTACGTTACATATCCGTCTTTGGGTCACAAACTTACATATGTATACCATATTTCAACTTAATTGGTCCAGTAGTTTCGTAGAAATTGGGCTGTGACAGACGGACATACAGACAGACAGACAGACGCAAGAGTGATCCTATAAGGGTTCCGTTTTTTCCTTTTGAGGTACGGAACCCTAAAGAACAGTCAAGATGTTGGAATAGGATTGGCGCCCAAACGGTTCTGTACATCACACAATTTTTTACGGACTTGTTTTTTCGTAACATCGACTCACACTTGACTCAAAATTTGAGGCCCAGTGGTTTCAAAGATAAGATGGAGGAATGGTCAATTTTTGTCTGTTTTCTGAAATAACTTAATGGCTTCAACAATCTCTTTCCGTCCGGTACGGTGGGACTGGATCGCTCAAATTTTCGACTGAAACGCTAGAAAAGTCTAGCTGTCAACCTGTCCGAACAAAAATCTCCCGTACAACTAAATATCTCAATAAGCTGGGACGGTTATCATGCAATATTACTCTCGCCCTGGTAGTGACTGTGTGAATAGGGGGTAGAGCTGGAGGGTACATTTTAAAATTCTGTCAAATTACCCCATCACACACACAAACATAGTTCACGCACACTAATATTTTTAAAGGTGCTATTTTGAGTTTGGTATTAACCACGGGCCTCCTTCGAGGAAAACTATAAAAGCGTTCCTTTATAAGAATATAACGAATATAAGAATACATTTCCTTGTCTGTTCATGTCATCTAAAATACACCATTGACACTAAACCCTTGAAACATGTGAATGAAGTAAAAGACCTCGGCACATGGTTTGACGTTCGACTTACATTTAATCCGCATATTGCCAAGCTGTGCAATGGAGCTAGAAAGTGTTTAGGATTTGTCATTCGTCAAACCAAACTGTTTACCAACCAGCACGCTATTAGCGTCTTATATAATGCATATGTGCGCAGCAGGTTGGAAACGAAGTCCGTCGTTTGGAATTCCCATGAGCACCAATATACGCTCCAGTTGGAAAAAGTACAAAAGTCATTTGTGCGCTGTTTGTACCACAAAATATATGGACGCTACCCGTACTTATACCCAACTCTCTTCGTCCTCGGAATGGTAGACTACACGTCCCTCGAGTTTCGAAGACATATGTATCTAGTAACATACTTTATAAAACTAATCCGAGGACTAACAATTAATCCGGAGCTACTGGCACTGGTTCCATTGAGGGTCCCGCGTACGTGTGGCATGCAGTTGTTTTTTACCCCAGTATCAAAACTTTTGATAGAATCAAGCCGGTACCTGGAGACACTAGTCACTAAAAGCTCTATTACCTTTTAATACAATTATACTGTTAACTAGTAGTTAACAGTATAATTGTACATTTATATTTACACTTTAGCTTATATACACTATATTTCATAATTATTTTATTTTATTTAGGTAGGTATAATAATAAATAAATTAACCTACCTAAATAAAATAAAATAATTATGAAATATAGTGTATAAGCTAAAGTGTAAATATAAATATAATTTGAATGTTAGCATGTAAGGTTTATCTGTTAGTGCTAATATTATATATTAAATAAATAAAATAATAAAATGTCACACTTATGTGACGTATTTAACAAAATCAATAGCCCCCTTTACTGCTTCCTACTTTTTATTATTTTTACGAACTTTGTTTGGGAGCATTACTCGGTTCGCAATAAGCAATCTTTCCTATTTCAGCAGCTTCTGACAATATACTTAAAACATAAATCTTTTATTTTCAGTTTGGAACTAGTCTGATGCAAACAATATTACAAGTTGAATATCTTGTGTTCGGCGTGTCTCAACTCTTTATGTATTGCTGGCACAGCAACGATGTCATGCACACTGTAAGTCATTTCATGAAATAATTCGTTAAGTTGTAGTGCAATTAATTTAAATTGTCATTAATTTAGCAACAGCAACCAACCAATACGCGTGACTTGAGTGCGGACTCGATTAACGTCATACTCATATGCCTGATCTATAAAATATTTGTATGTACCTTTGATACTAAGGCTATTTAAAATGTAAGGCTAATTAATTGCAAGTAACATAAAAATTGATATAATTTTTTCAGGTAAGTAGACTCTTTCACGGACTTAGAATTATTTAAGTAAATGAAGGCTTAAAAATTTCACTGAAGCCAATAAAGGGCCTCTACTTACTGCTTATTTAAGCTACACACATCTGCAAAAGTTCATACTCACTTTATAAATGGCATACATTAAGAACACTTTAGCCACGATTGTACGGCGAGCTTAAAATGTATTTATACATAACTTTAATGGAGTTCTTTTATATAGTAGGTATTCGCTTTTGCAGCTCGGTTTACTAAGAAATTTCCAAAATCAATTAATTTCAACAACTTAAACATATATTAAATCACATTTACAATCAGGGTCTATCGCGAATTTATTTTGTTACCTTTATATACCGACGTTTCGACACAGGAACAGGGACTTAAACATAGTAAGTTATATAATATACTCCTAAAATGAAACAAACGATGCGCTTAGATATTAATTTCGCAGATTAATACTTATTTCAGAGCCAGGACGTAATCCACGGCCCATACGAAAGCAGATGGTGGTGTAAGAATGCTCTCCGCAAGGATCTCATCATATTACTGGGGCAGTACCGCAAAGAGATTGTATTTTCTGCAGGGCCTTTCACCAATCTAACTCTACCCACTTTTATAAGTGTAAGTTTTTCTAAAAACTTATTTGACGAGTAGTATTATTAGGTACCTATAGTTACTTTAAGGTACCAGCTACAGTAATTGTAGCATTTTTGTAGCTGACATCAGGTCAATTTGACATCAGAATGATATTTGAATCATGCTATTTAGTCATGCATTTCGCTCGTACTTGTCAATTTGAATCATGAATCATATTATTTAGCGTTCGGCGAGACGCACAATAGCTAAATAACATGAATCAAATATCATTCTGATGTCAGTGTATATTCGAATTTAGCTATGTTGACAATGCACATGTAAATTATGACATTAATAATTGAATTTAAACGGTACTAAATTAGCCAATTTTGAGGTGTAAAGGCACAAATATGTACTTTCCGCTAATGCATTAAATAATGAGTTTGAATAAATTAACAGTTAAAGTTTAATGAAAACAAATCAAACCTTTAAATTTGTTTCAGATTTTGAAAGGTGCCTACAGCTACTACACATTGTTGATCAAGTAACAAAGAGATATTGTAAAAGTAGAGCAGTTGCTGTAGATATTTATAGTATACACGTTATATGTATACACATTGATACACAGACACATAACATCATTTCAACCTAATTTTAATTTTGAGGAAAGGTGAGCAAAAAAAGACCTTTTATTGATTTTTATGTTTTAAATGATAACTCATTGCTGTGGCACCTGAACCATCACCAATGACAGATGATGATAACAATGAAACATTGTAGTGGTGGTTCAGGTGCTACAGCTATTGCCTACTTTCCAGCTTGGTTTTAGATCATTTATTGCCACATTTGCCACATTTCCGAACAGTGGCGTAAAAAGTATGTTATTGCATTGTCATCGAACTTAAGGACTCATTCAGATTCCAATAAAAAAATAATAGACATGTCATTAAAATGTTTCAACTTAGAGAATTTATATGTTTTGTTTATTTGCGTTTTCGTGTGTCATTAACTTTAGAAAAACTATTAAGAATCTATTTTGTGAAAATAAGGATCTGTAACATCACAAAAACAGATAGTACATAAAACGACCCATTATGTCTGTTTGTCGAGGAATTTATCTGATCCCAGGATAATTGAAACGTGCTAAAGCTAATATCTCGCGGATTATTATTTTTTTTCCAATATTCTTTGTTAACGTAAAAATCTCGTAAGATTCTTTTAGGATGGACTTAAAAAACGATAAAATAAGATGAAATAAATAAAACAACATAAAGAGGTATTAAGATTTACATAAATATTTCATTGTTTAGGTATCTATTATGTACGTATTAGCACATTCAGTGCCGCTAGTTGCCGTTTTGGCCTTACAAAGCATTTTCGCTATATACGTGTGGGTATTTTAAGTGCGTAATTTGTACGTCATGTTCTCTTTCATATTGGTGAGAAAAAAAATTGTATTGTATTGTATCACGTTAATATTTGAGACAACGTTCTACCGCCTGTACAATGGGCTGTGCTCTGAAGAATTGATTGACATGATGCCAACGGCCGCTTTCTATCACCGCACCGCTCGCCATCGGCAGGGCGTTCATCCTCACACCCTAGCACCTAAATGGTCGCGTACTGTGCGGTTTAAGAGGAATTTCCTCCCACGTACGCTTCGGCAGTGGAATGAGCTCCCTGCCGAGGTTTTCCCGAGGGGCTACAGTATGGGGTTCTTCAAAAAAGGAGTGTACAGGTTTTTAAAGGGTCGGCAACGCGCATGTAATATCTCTGGTGTTGCACGCGTCCATAGGCTACGGTGACTGCTTACCATCAGGCGGGCCGTATGCTTGTTTGCCACCGTCGTGGTATTAAAAAAAAGACAATAACTATACAACTGGTTTTTTAGGTATAGGTAATAATTTAACCCCTTAAATCGTATGCATAACAATGGATCAGAGCATAATAAATTCCGATACAAACATTTGCAAATCTATTTTAACAACCACCGTATATTCCGAAATTATTTGCCAAAACAAAGGCACTGTGCGTTCAATTCCGCGTTAAAATTATGTAAATAGCATGGACAGTGCTCAGGTGCCAAGTTTTTGTTTGAACCCGAAGTAATTTACATAGGTTGGTAAGAAAAATACTTGACACTTACTGAACACGTTTGGGTAGGCTTAGAGCTTTTTGCTTTAATAAAAAAATGTTTTGACCTATATACATGTTATACAAAATGTTTGTTTTTTATTCCGATTTAGGTTAGTTACTGGAAGCTTTCATGATTTGCAAGGTTGCTTACGACAGCCAGCTGTTAAGGTGAGTTATTATTTTTGTTAACCCTTTTTCAGGCATAGTACGATTTATCGACCACATAATGCGCCAATAGAATTTCAACTTTAGCATTCTGATTTAAGTTGTCTTTAAAACAAAGCTGCAGGCCTATATATTGGACGGCTTTATCCGCGCGATTGAAAGTGAGGGATACTGTTTTATCACGCTGTCACATAGACAAGAACGACCATCATATCCGTACTGGATTCATTGGAATATATTTAGATTTTTTAAGAAAACCTTGTAAGTAGATCAGTGCGACCTGGAATAGGGTTAACGTGTAACATTTAAGTTACCAACTGTCGTGTATAAAAAAGCTGTATTGTAGTGGATAAAGAGTAGATTGTAAAGAATCAAAAGAACCTATGGTGAATTTAGAATAAAGCCTAGATATGCCTGCGGCAGAGTATTGTCCTATTGGAGTACAAGGACCTCTTGTTACATCTAAACCGGTGCTGGAAGCCTAGCAGAGAGATTTTAATTAACATTGCCGGGCTGAGGACAGGCCGCAAGGGCTGGCTCTTTGTGTGGGGGCTCGCATTAAAAGCGCCTTGGCATCATCCTGACTGAGACACGCAGCCTGCGAGCCGGAACTGCGTCCTACGGCGTAGATTATGGCGTCACTGCGCCACGCCGGAAAGCTGGCGGCGGGCACCTGCGCGCTGAGGGGCGCGGTATTCCATCCTGCCGTGGGGGGTAGTAGCGATAACGAGTCCGTTTCTCACGCGCACCACAGTAAATCACACGCGGAATCACGCGCACAACATTTAAGAGGTTTCTCCCAGCCTAGTCAGGCGGCAGAGGACAATGGTTTGTCCGTTCTCCGAGCTTCGCTGAAACGTTGCGTCTCGAGCCCTCCCAGTATCCAATCTGTCTTTCTAATTCAAACAATGCTGAAATAAAATATATATTTGTTAACATTAATCATACTTTAAAAGACTAATGTTTATTACTAATAATTATATACTTAATGCCATTCTTTACTTCGTTTTATTTACAATGTCGTTTATCTGTGCGTAGAACTAAACCGTGAGAATTGTCACTTCCATTTTTGACAGATAAACGTCATTGCCTGATGTACCTACAATTCTCGTCTTTAAATCAACCAATGATTTCATATATGATTTTGAAAATACTAAATAACTCGAAACGTGAACGATCTAAATAGCTTCAGTGAACTGCGAGGAACATTTTGATATGTTTTTGGCTAAGTTCTGTACAGTGGTTGTGATGTAATTTGGATGTCAAGTTTCGCCAAGATCATGTGCTTTTCTTAACCTGTTCTTCGAAGTTATCTGATTAAGAGGCTGGATATCTTACTCAACCTACAGCTGAGAAGGTATGCTTTAGTTTTACATAAGTGTTATACTGGAAAACATGTTATTTTGTTGAAAATCCGACATTGATGTTTTGGAGGTTTAATGGTAGGTTCTCTTGTATATCGATGTATGTAGCATCGCTACACAACTTCCTTGAGAAAATATAATGAGGAACGACTAGTACGACAACGCCATATAAAATTCAATGTATCTTTTCCTAAATTAACACGACGTATTGAAAAGGAACTATTATATTGTACCTATCTACCTAGATAAGGACTACTCCCGCCCTCACTAATATTATTTCAATAGTAAAATGGTCGCATCCAGATAAAACCATAAAACTTGGTATGCGTGTAACTTATAGGGCTATAATAAAAAAACGTCAAGTATTTCCTCCCCACCTACATATTTGTGTCATCGACATGTTTTTTGATAAACTGATGAATTAAATATGAGCTGAAGCCGTAATGTAACTGCGCTAAAACCATTGCTAATTAGCTCGTGTAGTCTCTTTCAATCAATCAGTTTTTATCATTTCCTTCAGTGTGCGGACTGTACCTATCCTTTATAGAATGAACCTTAACCCGAATAAAAAATATCTTTATTTCGGAACGTTCAAAATGGCTTATTATTTTCGCGGCGACAGAAAAATTAAAGAGCAGTAAACTATTTGCAACTAAAATAATAACTTGTCAGCGATTAAATATTTTGGCAATCATTTATATTAAATGAGCTTTAAACTAAGGATATTTTAAAATTCAAATAATGACAGCTACTTTAAGGTAGCAGAAATAATAAATAATATTACTGAAATCATAGGCGAGGTACTATAAATAATGACTTGGCGACTAATATTAGCAGAAGGATAACAAACTTTATATTAGTGGCAACTACAGGTCTCCATCTAAAAAAGCATTTTGGGCTTTGATTTGCTGGCAGCTTAAATATTAAAATGGGTGCTATATAAAAGTAATGGAGAGTTATTTTTTTAGTTTTCGAAACCATAATGTAATGAAAACGGCGACAAGCGCGTTCGTTTGAAGTGGAGTGCGGGTCGCGTAAAATGGGAATCTAAAATTACACTAAATCAGTAGGTAGGTTAGGTTCGTTAGGTAGCTTTAAATGCCCGAAGGGCAAACCGCCCAGGAAAATGGGAGCCCCGCGATACATTCTATCGTTTTTTTATAAATCTTCATTTTTAGTTTTAAAGTGTGTCGACAGATGGCAGTGAATTTACTGGGGTTACAAAATTTACTATGACAGTACCGCTCTAGTATAAGTTACTCTATGATTATAGCTATGTGTTAGTAAGTACATTAAAAATAAAACTTTCAACAATGAAATCACGATCCAATAAATTTAAATAAGGAATATAATAATAATAATTAATATGTCAAATTCAAAATAAAATAGACTAGAATACGAATTAGAATGTCAAAAATGTACTACTTTGTTTATATTATATATATTGTTCTTGTGTGTTGTGTTTTTATTGTTTTAGTGTAAGTTTTGACATTGTAAATTTACAAGTTTGGGAACAAATCAAATTATTTTATTAAATATTTTGATTTGTGTTTTTTAAAGTAGTCACACTACTATATATAAATTAAAAACTGTAATAGATGCCGGCGGCGGCGGCGGTTCGAATCCGGCCTTCACCACTGGAGGGCTTCGTCACTTTTTCTTTAATATATGACATCTATTACAGTTTTTAATTGTAAATTTACTTATATTTTGGATTTGTAAGTATTTATCTACTTACTCTTATTGTAATTGTGTTGACAATCCTTATTGAAGCTATAATTTTATTTTCATTAGTATTGTTATTATTTTCCTTTTTTTTTTTGACGATCATGATATAAATTCTTATATTTTTGACATTAATGCAAACTTATTATGTAAATTGTCTTTCATGAAATAAATCATCTAATCTAATCTAATCTATTCAAATTCATATAAATAATGATTTAATGTCAAAATAGCAACAGATACAAGCATAACAAAAGTCGACATATTTTAATTAATAGTTTTGACCCATGCACACAGGATGGAACTATCTGGTCTATCGGCGATGACCTTCAGTATCCTGTTGTCGCTGCGTCGGATGCGATTTAAGATAGATGATAAAAGTCGTCGGTACGCGCCTCGGCAAACATTTCTGACGCGCTACAGAACGAACCGTGGCATCCTCAACAGGATTCTGAAGGCATCATTACTGGATACGAATTAGGGCGATGGTTGTAATTAAAAATACCACCAAACATAATATTTGAAATGAATTAGTCTAACTAGTAAGCAATTAAGTAGGTAATAACCGGGAATTATGAAAACCTTTTACTACGTTCCTACGTGACTATAATTATTTGCATTAAAGGAGTATTATCTATGAAAGTTGTCGTGGATGGGGTAACATTCCTGCATAATATAATATAATGTTATTAATTCCACACACACCCCTTACGTTATGGTATGAATTTTTATAGCCACCGCTTATGAATTTAGACCTTTTGTTGTAGGTACTGTGGCGACTAATCGTTACGGCCTTTCCAGAGAAAACCGTTACGGAATTGAAATTCTTCAATAGTGTATGGTGGTTAAGGATTCATATTTTTTTTAATTATTTATTATGGTTATCTAGCGGCTGTCCAGCGCTACTGTGTTACGCTTCAGGTCGCATTTCTCTACCGATTCCCGTGAAAATTTAGCGAGGAGGTTTAATATTTAGATCAGCAAGGTTTCACTCACTAAGTATTATTTTTAGTCGCTTTTGGCGACATGTTTAATACTACAGACATAACTATATGGATTAATTTTTTCAGCAGGTGTATTTCGCTGGTTCGATGATCTACTTATAATCTCATCGTCTAGTCATCATCATCGTTAGTCTATAAAATTTAAGGAGTTCCCTTGATCTCTCCAGGATCAGATCTTTACTTGATGACAATGTGACTAACCTAGAAATCTCTTCTCTTTCAAAATATATTTTTTGGAATCGATTTTATAAATAAGATTAATAAAACATACGATGAATTTCTCGTTTTTTGTAGTGGGTTAAATAAAAATCTGCTTTTCACCTAGTATCGTTCACGAGAAAATCATATAGAAATTTTATTTATGAAAAATGAAATGAATGAAAATACAGTGACCGAGCGAATTTCAGCTTGAACAAAAATTCTTTCGTATATCTGGCTGTTCTCCGCTACAGGCCGCATTTCTCATTGAAATTTCGTGTACCCGACATTATACATAGTTACATAGAATTTATTTATCGTTTTGTTTTTAGAATCGGCGGCGTTTAAAATTGAGGAAATCGGCACAAAGGACTTTTTATTTTTGAAGCTTATCGCGTGGACACAGAGCTAACTACTAGTTTTAAACAAATTTTAACTTTACACTGATACTCTTCGTTTGAATTTATCCTTCTTAGTTTCTACAATATTTATCATTGCACAAAGTTTGAAAATATTTACATATATACCTAATATTTAACACACTTATCCCAAAATAAACATTCAGCTCTGAAAATCCAGGTATTCCGGTAAAGAAGTTTTAAACTCAGGCTTATCAGATTAGCTCAGTCACGTAGCTATCTAACTTTGAAAAAGTGAAGTACAATCTGACAATAAATAATATAAATTACTAAAAAGAGGAACTAAAGTTAAAATCAAACCTTGCAATACTAGTTGCCTTGTTAAAATCTAACTATGGACTAAAAACGACCATTTTGCTGGATATTATAGCAATATAATGATATAAATTTAATAATGCTATCTAATCTAAATCTAAATCTATAGCGGCAACAGAAACACATCATCTTTGAAAATTTCACCTGTCTAGCTATCACGGTTCATGAGATACAGCCTGGTGACAGACAGACAGATAGACGGACAGACGGACAGCGGAGTCTTAGTAATAGGGTCCCGTTTTTACCCTTTGGGTACGGAACCCTAAAAACTGACTGCGAAAACAAAGACCGTCCTCTGTCGTCTGCGGTCCAGCCCAATACTTCCAGCAACCCATGAGCTGGGTTTGATGATGTTTTGTTTGTATGTATGAAGCTATTAGGGTTGTTTTATACATATTGAGCAGAGAGGTACAAACCGAAAGAAATAAGATATCAAAATTGTGAGACAATGATGAACACGTGTGTGTGTGATTTTATCGGTTGCTGTAGAAAAAGTTGTTGTAGATTAAATATGTCATTCTTGCAAAGATTCGATCCCTCTACAATGACTTACTCTCAATTCACTGAAATACTTCAACTGCAACAACAAAGAGCTGTATCTTCGTGTTTTTCTTTCTGTCATGTTTTCTTTTTTTTTACTCATTAGCATTTTCTGACAAAAGGAAATATCAGTTGGAGGTCCGACTGCAATGTTCAAAGAGAACGTCTGGATAAATAAAATAAGCTAGTTATTCGAGTAAAGGGCTAAGTAAAATTATCAGTCAGGCAATTTTTATTTCATAAATCGTGCGGTTTTTTATAATTAAAGCTCTGCCTCTAAGTACAATCAACCTTCCTAACACTAAATTAACATACAACATACTTTTATAGAAAACGACCAACATTCACACCTATTTAATATGTCAGTATAGTTGGAATATGTGTATAAGTAAGTAAGTAAGTAATGCACTTTATGTTCCAAGTAATAACGTAACGTAATACTAAATACTAATCTGTGGCAATAACTAGTTGTACAAAATCAAAATGAAAATATGTAAAATACCTGAGAACGTATTTACAGGATAAGATGTACTTAGGAAACATATGAAAGGTTTCATCAATTCAGCTTTAGATCTTATCAATACTTAATATACGACGTTTTGGCCACTCACTCACTGACACAGACCTTTCTAGGGTACTTCCCGACGCAGTTTTGTTTAATATAAGTCATCAGAAATTTTAAAGTTACAGAATTTTTGTAACTTTCGTCCTCCATCCCCCAAAAACTAAAAATAACTAGGACACCTTACAAAAGAAATTTGATCCCACCTAAAGCATTTCATGTAAAATTGGCAGGCAAGACTCACTAGCTTTTACTGTCAAAAGGTATCAGATCCCAGAAAAAGCCAAGCCACTAAGCCCGGACTTTACTAACCCTGCACCTTTGGCTAGCAGCTAATTAAGTATCTTCAACGGTTCTAGTGGTCAGGATGGGCATGCAGAATGGCCTTCTCTGCCCTAAGCTCCTTGTGTCTGAGAAATATTATAAACAGTACGACTACCACCAGTTTTGACATTGACATATTCGCCCACGTCTACGGTCGCAACTTACTTTATATACATCTCGATTGCACTAATATGCGAGTACGAGCGAGATGCATAGAAAGTAAGTTACGTAGACGTGAGCGAATATATCAATGTCAAAAACTATGGCTTGGCCGTTTAGTCTAGGTAAGGAAAGAGCAGCTAATAAGTATCTTCAACGGTTCTAGTGGTCACGATGGACATGCAGAATGGCCTTCTCTGCCCTAAACTCCTTGTGTCTGAGCAATATTATATTATATAATATTATTTACTATTCTTTAATATAGTCCTGGATAGTTGATGGAAATAATTACTTAGCACCGGTATGAAAGTTTAGATTTGGTTAGATTTAGTAACTCTATTGTCCGTAGTTTTCCTTTGGGTAAGGCCCCTCGGGCGAAGAAAACTCACGTGACAACTTATTAATCGTGTTAAATTATTAACGATTAAAAAATATATTTTAAATATCTAACAATTTTACAATTAAAATTTCACTTTATTTTATGTAACATCTGAGACTTATATATAGGTTTCAGTCATAAAACCATAGCTAAAAGTAAAATTTTAACTTAAATACTTGCATACCTAATTCTGTGTTACTTTTTGTTCCTTAAAAAACTCACTAAATACAAAAGACATTTACCTCGTTTAATCAAAGCTTTAGGAATATTTGTTTAAATCGCTCTTGACTTTACGGTCGTTTTTGCAGACACTTGACTGCCCACAGAATACTCAGCATTTTTCAAACAGTAGTTGCAAATCGCTAATTAACTAACAGATAGAATAACTATAAATATTTTTTCCTACAATACCACACACACACACACAATTAACTATAAATATTTTTTTTAATGTTATGCAATAACATGCATAGGTAGGTACCTCTTATTTCAGTAATTGGTCAGAAAGCCTGTTTGTGGTTTTGTGTTGCTTACAATAATTCTACGAATAATAAAATCAAATAGATAAACCCAGTCGGTAAGTGTAGACCAGGTAATATTTGTTGTGTGACCGTTGGACTTTATAAATTACCTTATCCTTGTTCTTTTAAAGTAACAAAAGCCTTTACACATTTTACCTGAGTAGGTAATGTCTCTAGTGAAGTATTATTTTCTGTATGGCTGTTTTGTTAATATTTGTGGCTAATTTCTTTTAAACTATCTGGTTACGGTCTTTTTTTATTTAATAAGCCTTTACAACAAACGCACAAGCATAAAATTTTAGAGCAGTCATACAATTTTATTTAATTGTACATCTAGGTACTTTTGTCTGTGACCAGTGCTCTTAAAAGTTGGATCAGATCCAATGGCTCCGTGCAGTTCAAAAAGCGTATTTAGTATTTCGGTAAGGCTCTCATAATGCGCTTGACTCGCTTCTTTGAGGTGTTCACGAGATTTCATTACTTTATTATATATGCATTTACGTTTTTTTATACCACAGCATACGGCCAACCTGATGGTAAGCAATCACCGTAGCCTATGGACGCCTGCAACTCCAGAGGTGTTACATGCGCGTTGCCGACCTTTTAAAAACCTGTACACTCCTTTTTAGAAGAACCCCATACTGTAGACCCTCGGAAAAACCTCGGAAGACATGAGAGTTTTAATTAGGTAGGCATGTACAGATTTACAAAATTTTAATACCGCATAAATTGTTGCTACTGTTGAAAAAAGGTTAAAGCCTTTTAACCTTTCGTTGTCGTCTTACGCCACAGGAAGCAAAATATTATACTCAATGAAACAAATAGCGTACAACTTAATGCACTCAGATATAAGGCTTTGTCCCTTCTCCTAATTGAAGTAACAAACGTACCTATCGCGACTTAGGGACAAGAGTTAGGTATCCGAGACATATGTATTACTCTGCAACTAGACATCATATATAACGAACAAGACATCTACCTATATTAAATAAAGAAAAGAAAGAAAAGAAAGAAAATATATACAAACATGTAAAATGGAAAACATAAAAGACCAATACTTTATATTGTAATTTTTTGTAAGTTTTTTAAGAAACAAGACTTTATACTGCGAGTCTCATCATTATTTATTTTTTACATTTTAGTTTTTTGCTTATAATTTTTTTATCACTGCTTTTTATGAATATTTGAATTTGACATCTAAAACGTCTATTTTTTGCTTTCAGAAATCGGTCACTATTATATACGTAAATTACATTTTAGTGGTCCTTGTACTGCTCCTGACCTGCTCGTCAAAAAAAGTGTTATACTAGGTATATTTTCCTTTAATGTTAACGCCGTACCAAATGATGAATACAATAATAAAATAAAGTGATATAACTACGAGTATTAAACAAAGCTAAAAACCATACAATTCATACAAATCATAAGTATAACATTTACTCCCAAGTCGCCCCGCAGTGCCCGGGGAGTCGTAAACGTTTACGACCCAACTTACTGATGTTTAACAGTCTGTCTGTACTGGAAGTGTGTGATTCGGTGATTCCACCCAGCGGCGTCGTTATGACGGATTTTAAGATAATTAATTCATAGGATTCCAAGTTCCGTAAAAGTTGCAAGGGGATTGATGCCATTCAGAGAGCTAGTACCTAAAGATAATTATTTTGTGACTTGGTGAAATGTGTTAAGAAGCATTTAGGCATCTGTTTCTATTGCGATTGTTAAGTTATTTGTATCGATTGTTAAGTTATTAGAAGAAAAATAATTTTTAAGAAAAAACAACCGACCAATGGGGGATGCCGCTGAAAGTTAACTTATTGTTGATGGTGCACTCTTAGATTAGAGACAATGAAATGAAAAAGACAGCATCTTTTGCCTAATAATGTAGAAAAGGAAGTAAAACCACCCACTTTTCTAGTAGCATTTCGTTTCTGTAAGGGTCGCAGTTCTAACCTAACCTAACCTACTTTTCTGATAGCATTTCGTTTCTGTAAGGGTCACAGCTCTAACCTAACCTACTTTTCTGATAGCAGTTCTGTTCTGTGAGAATCGCAGTTCAAAACCCAACCACCCACCTAACCCACTTTTTTAGTAGCATTTCCGGGTCCGGATCAGAGTCCGGGTCCGTGTCCGGCTGTCCGGGTCCAAGTTTGGGTCAGAGTTCGGTCCGGGTCCGGGTCCGAGTTGCGGTCCATGTTCAGACCCGGGTCAAGTTTTTCTTCAAGTTCAAGGGTTCAAGTTTAGGTCTGGGTCCATAAGGAAGAGAACAAATTGCCAAACGTGAACTATGTGTCATTGAAGAGTTCCATTCTGATCATTATCAGCAGTTTCCATTTCATCAAATGTCACTTTTTTAAATGTAAATGCTGGATTTGTTGATAAAAAAACAAAAATCACTATATGTATGCCTTTCACATTTGAGGAGTTCCCTCGGTTCCTCGTGGGTCTCATCATCAGAACTCGAGCTTGACAAAAATATGTCTTAAAAACTTAAGTTGCTTAACAAACATAAAGAAGAGGACAAATCGCCAAACGTAAACTATGCGTCATTAAAGAGTTCCATTCTGATCATCATCAGCAGTTCCACTTCATCAAATGTCACTTTTTAAAATGGAAGTGCTGGATTTGTTTATAAAAATACAAAAATCACTATATGTATGCCATTCACATTTGAGGAGTTCCCTCGATTCCTCATGGATCCCATCATCAGAACTCGAGCTTGACAAAAATGTTTCTTCAAAACCTAACTTGCTTAACAAACATAACGAAGAGGACAAATCGTCAAACGTGAACTATGCGTCATTGAAGAGTTCCGTTCTGATCATCATCAGCAGTTCCACTTCATCAAATGTCACTTTTTAAAATGGAAGTGCTGGATTTGTTTATAAAAATACAAAAATCACTATAATGTATGCCTTTCACATTTGAGGAGTTCCCTCGGTTCCTCGTGGGTCTCATCATCAGAACTCGAGTTTGACAAAAATATGTCTTAAAAACTTAAGTTGCTTAACAAACATAAAGAAGAGGACAAATCGCCAAACGTGAACTATGCGTCATTGAAGAGTTCCGTTCTGATCATCATCAGCAGTTCCACTTCATCAAATGTCACTTTATAAAATGGAAGTGCTGGATTTGTTTATAAAAATACAAAAATCACTATATGTATGCCTTTCACATTTGAGGAGTTCCCTCGATTCCTCATGGATCCCATCATCAGAACTCGAGCTTGACAAAAATGTTTCTTGAAAACCTAACTTGCTTAACAAACATAACGAAGAGGACAAATCGCCAAACGTGAACTATGCGTCATTGAAGAGTTCCGTTCTGATCATCATCAGCAGTTCCACTTCATCAAATGTCACTTTTTTTAATGTAAGTGCTTGATTTGTTGATGAAAATACTAAAATCACTATATGTATGCCTTTAACATTTGAGGAGTTCCCTCGATTCCTCATGGATCCCATCATCAGAACTGCTTTTTGACAAAAACGGGACCAATCTGTATGTATATACTTACAATCAAAAAAAGAATTTTCAAAATCGGTCCTGAAATGACGGAGTTATGGAGTAACAAACATTAAAAAAAAAACACAACCGAATTGAGAACCTCCTCCTTTGAAATCTTGAAGTCGGTTAAAAAACAAGTTAAACCTACTATCCATGGAGACTATATAAAGGAGCCAAATCTCTATGTATGAAAAGTCCATCAAAAAACAGTATTTAGGCGGCGCCACCATAGGCACCATACACCGAAATACTACCAAAAACAACCTACGTAATTGGTCGGGTTATTTGTTGCCTTATATGGTTTATGTTATACTCATGTCCCAGAGCCTAACTAGCGCCACCGGAGAGATTAGGAACTATTATTTAAAGCTGAAAGCGGTCACTTTTGCAACAATTCTGCCATAAGAGATTGGCATCCTTTCTATACCATCCATACTACTATCGTTATCCTAATAGTCCTCCTCATCGGTTTCGATGACGGCGACCTCAGCAATTATGGATTACGCCTATTATGGGCTCGAATGTGGCTGGCCAGGCCGAACTTGGTCTTAAAGACTCTATTGCAGGTGCTACAATAGAGTTGGCCAGACGCGTTATACGTATACGCGTACGAGGGCTTCGGTCTCTTTTTACGTTGTTTGTTATCCTAATAATATTAGTCTAATATCGTTCGAGAATTGGGCCCCTGTGGCCTAGTCGGTAGTGACCCTGCCTATGAAGCCGATGGTCGCGTGTTAAAATCCTGGAAAGGGCATTTATTTGAAGTGGCATGGATATTTGTCCCTGAGTCATGGGTGTTTTCTATGTATTTTAGTATCTATAAATATTTTTATATTACAAGCCTTATTGAGCTTACTGTGGGACTTAGTAAATATGTATAATAATGTCCGATACTATCTATTTTATATTTATTTATTTAAACTAAATAAGTATATTTGGACCCATCACTTGTAGCTGCTTTTGCAGGTGACTGTACAAGATGATAACGCTAACACTATTTAAATCAGTTTAAACGCCAAGATGGCGCTACTGCCACGATCAAACGTTACCTCCGCGCAAAATATGTCTACGTAAAAATATCTGAATATGAAATACAAGTTAAATAATTAAAGTAACTTGTAAAACCTAGTGTAATTACGCCCGTACAGTATTATCTACGCGAAATAATTATATTTAAAGTGACAAATGACTATAAATTATGATTTGATTTGAGTGACAAGTTGCTACAATCGCGGCTTTTATTTTATTTTCTTTGTTTTGCGTATATGACCATGAAGTTATACACTAAACTGGAGCGAGCTGTCACTCTTTTTGCCATACTAAATTGAACCTTATCACTGAGCCAGAAAGGAGGTGTTCGTACCAGACTAGAGAAAACGGTCCACATGAGATAGCAAAAGGGGGTCGCGGTGTCCCATTCGCACATGTTGCCAATGTTAAAAAGATACCATTTTGGTAGTATTTATATCAATAACTACTAAAATTAAATACCTTCTTATATTATTTAAGTGCTATATTCAGAGTACGGTTCTGATATCTTTTACGTAATTTGTAAATAATTATGATGTCAATATTATCAAAGATAGATATAACTCCGTAATAGATGGATACAGTCTAAGGAAAAAACGTGCCTCGAAAATCACGAAAATTTGATTCTCGATCAGAGGGCGCCACTAGTTTTGGCCTACACTCGTATAGAGGGCGTTGACGGTTTCGTTTGTTATTTATAATTTTAACGCATATCAGTGAAAGAACATGGGTCAAAATCATAAAAATAATTAATGCAAATAAAAAAAATCATTTATCCATATTTAAATACATTTTATCGTATTTTTATAAATATTTTTTTTTTTAAAGTGTGTCGACAGATGGCAGTGAATTTACTGGGGTTACAAAATGTACTATGACAGTACCGCTCTAGTATAAGTTACTCTATGATATTATTAACTGATTTAACCAAGCATGTGCACAACAAAAAATACATTAATTTTAATATGGTAGACATTGTAGTAACTTTGAATATTAATTGGTATCCCCAACTTGATGAAGAAATTTTCAAAATACGTGAATGGCGGCGCTCAGGATTAATTTGCGAAATATAGTATAAAATGGGTAAAAGATGTTGTGTGAAAGGTTGCAGGAGTGAAAGTTGTGCTGATTGTGGTATATCTTTTCACAGGTAAGCCTCAACTATTCAAGTTTACGATCATGGAGACTATATAAAGGAGCCAAATCTCTATGTATGAAAAGTGACGCCACCATACACCGAAATACTACCAAAAACAACCTACGTAATTTGGTAGGGTTATTTGTTGCCTTATATGGTTCATGTTATAGTCATGTCCCAGAGCCTAACTAGCGCTACCGGAGAGATTAGGAACTATTATTTAAAGCTGAAAGCGGTCACTTTTGCAACAATTCTGCCATAAGGGATTGGCATCCTTTCTATACCATCCATATTTACGATAAAAATACATGACAACAGTGTCAAACTCATTAGGGTGACTATGATGTCGGCACGATGTGAATCGGTCTTACAGAATTCTTATTACCTACTTACTTACTTAATGTAAAAATAAGTTTACCTAAATAAGTATATCTTTATTTCGGCATGTTTAATTATTTGGTTGACGTAATGAGAGCTATATTATTGCCAAAATGTAAATCCAAAGTCCTTAAATATTACAGACACATTTATACATAATATTTAATTACTGAAATGTTGTTTCAAACTATTTATATATATATAATCGATTCTATATACGTATACACATTTCCGCCAGTACACAAAGGCGGCATATTTGAAAAAAAAAATGTTGCAATCAACTACGATGACGCTTAAAGAATAGCTGAAGTACTTATGCGAAAGAGAAGCCATAACGTATATGAACATACCATGAGTGCGAAAGAGGCAGACTACAAACAAATGAAAAAACGTGACCATTTTTGAGTTCGACATTTATTTAACGGCTGACATTTATTTATAATATAGTTGGTCAAGCAAATCTTGTCAGTAGAAAAAGGCGCGAAATTCAAATTTTCTATTGGACGATCTACATTTCGCGTCTACATTTTTAGGGTTCCGTACCCAAAGGGTGAAAATGAGACGCTTTTCCTCAATCATCCGCCATTGCTACCAAAAACAAATGAATACATATATAGGTATGTATTAATAGTGTGACAATAGGTGTTCATTTCAAGAAACATAGATTATTTAAAGAAACGCGGTGTAACAATGATTTTCAATTTTGATCGTTTGATTGTAAATCTAAGCTTAATAAATGTACCTACTATTGAACATTGAATTTACCTGTGAACATAAATATGATTTAGGTCTTCATTTAAACATAAATATCTTATTTACGAAATAAACGTGAGATAATTATTTTCGGGTAATTTAATACCTAATAAGGGCAGGTGGGGCAGGCGTGGCTCACTCCGCGATTTCGTCGCGTCGCTATATTAAGTACGGCGCACACCAATTTTGGTGTCTAGCAGACTTAGCAGTTGCAAATTAGTTGCCGCGCTACGGAATGGACGCCTGCTCGCGCTTGCGCTTATATCTCCCGTAATAGAAGCGTTTTGTTAGTGAGTGAACCTTCTGTACCTATTACTATTAATTATTCCGTGGGTGGGGTAAGCGAAATATATGTTTTATATTACGGGAAAAGAGAAACCATATGAGAAAAGTCCTTCTACGTAGCTGGTGATCTGTAAACTGTAAAATTCGACGTATTGAACTGCACTTAAAACCATATTTGACCACAAGCACCCGCTTGCACTAAGCCACAAATTTCAAAATTTAATGAAGTAGATTTATATTTTTTCTTGGAATGTTTGAATGAAGACCAAAATTTAATCAGATATTGCTTCACCACAAAATTTGTGATATTTTGTGGTGAAGCTTTGAATGATATTTAATATCATTCAAAACTTCATAAAATTGTTTTACATATTCTCACGAAATAAATTTCATTTGTGGCAGGGACAAAATACAATATTTTACCTACATAATATTTCATCAACATGCAGTATATAGGTACCTATCAAATAGATTTACCCATTGCTCTCACGCCGTACGGACATTTTTGCTGCTAAGAGTATGAAAGCCAGCCACAACAATAAAATCTAATAAGGGTTCGTATATAAATAAGTGCGAATTGACTGTCAGCGAGATGGCGCACTTCAATAATGCGAAGCCGTCTCGTAAGAATAGCTACCGTAGATGCTTCATTTCTGTGATACTACTATTACATTCGTGACATTGTCGTGACAATAAAATGTAATAAGACAGGTAATCATTTCAGACTTGTCAACACACTGACTTATCATATGCGCGAGTGTATATATCATTAAATTTATTTTTATTAACGGACGAGCCGAACGGAAAACGGAAACGCAGAATGTTATTCAGGTTTGCTTTTTAGGGTTCCGTACCCAAAGGGTAAAAATAGGACCCTATTACTTACTAAGACTCTACTGTCCTTCTGTCCGTCTGTCCATCTGTCTGTCTGTCCGTCTGTCTGTCTATCCGTCTGTCACCAGGCTGTATCTCATGAACCGTCATAGCTAGACAGTTGAAATTTTCACAGATAATGTACATACCTACATATTTATGTTGCCGCTATAACAACAAATACTAAAAAGTACGGAACCCTCGGTGGGCGAGTCCGACTCGCACTTGTCCGATTTTTTAATATATTATTTATTGGAATATCGAATGTTTACCAGTACGATTTCAGGCCAAAATCAATTTACAAAACCTACTAACCAGTCAACTTTCAAGCAAAAACCGTTGAAATACGTGATGTTATATCTACAAAGTTATGGCTTATTCTTCCAAAACTCAATAAAACCTTCTCACTCCGCTCACGTCCGCAAGATGGTGCGCCGTATGGCATGAATATTCAGTCGTAAAGAGTTTTAATTAACCTTGCTGGGGTGGGCCCAACTATGGGATAATCCCGTTGGAGGGGCTCGTAATTGTTTTTGATAACAGGTATTTGGGTGTAATCTGGTTGTTAAGGTGTAATTATGGCGGAAGATAAGACGGTGTGAAATATCTCTGGAATATTTTTAGGAGAGTATTCACACCGTTTATTTAGAACGTATTCTCAGCCGACGATATATTAGAAGTAGCACTTAGCTAGCAATTCTGTGCCTCCAGTGTAAAAGGGATAAACTCAAAAAGTGTCATTTTTCAGTATGGCCGAAAAACGTTTCTAACCGTCTTTTCTCTGGATTTTTTCTAAAAAAATTGGGTTTTTACTTTTAGTTTAGATTGATGAATTATAAATTTTCATTTAAATTGACCTGACTTTTGTGAAAGTAACAGAAATATTGGCTTTCAAAAAAAACTTATATCCCTTTTCACAAAAACAATGAATGTGTGAAAAGGTTAAACTGTACTTTCTCTAGTGTTGCTAAAATCTTTTTTTAATTTTTGTATTGTGTGAAGAAACCATTTCGGGAATTCAAAATAGCATTTTTTTTTTGTACGATGGTAAAAAAACCAAACCAAAAATAATAATATTAATGTAATTAAAGAGTGAATAGGTATCTTTAATTTTTCTGCTGAAATTGCTAATGGTTCAGTACAACAGGGCAGTTGTACTTGTTGGTTTTTCTTCCCCATCTTTGTTTTCCTTTTTTGTTTTGTTTCCCAATTATTTCATAATCAGTCTCATTCCAGTTGTCTTTTCTTCTACAGGACTTTCTATTTGATATTTGAATTCACTTACCTCTACTTATGAACAAGAATTTTCATTTTTTTTCGTTTAATTTTCTCGCAGTGAATTCAGTTTTCTATAGCACACTGAAGTTATAAAAGCTGGCATACGTCATGAAGTCACGAGTGGGACTCTCGGGAGTCTCGGGAGCTGAGCGGCGTACGCGCCGCCGATCCCTCTTCTGCACCCCGCGAATCCTATTGACTTCCACCGTTATGATAACACTACATTTCTCAATGTGAACGTAAAATATAAATGGAATAACATTGTAAAAGTTGGATAATTTACTTTATTTCACATTGAAAAAGGAATCTATGTGAACAATAATCATAATCATTAACTAAATTTAGCTAAACTAGATTGTGAAAAACGACCAAAGTAAATAAATTTATACCCCTTTACACATCATGACATCCTAAAAATTGTTTGTGAATAATAAATAAACTTAAGTTTTACCGTTATTCACGAACTAGACCCGGTAGTTGAAATAGATCTAGGTGAATTTTGATTTCTTTACACCGAATGTTCCTTGAAATGTAGTTTATTCACTAAGATTAAACTTTACTATAACCATCGTTCGTAACACGATTCTTAAATACCGATTTTTTAAACGAGATAATATGAAAATAAATCGTTTTGAACATAATAGTACAGCATTTTGGCAAACTTTAACCCTTTTGCACAATCGATATCTCAGCAATTACTACGACTTCTAATTGCTGTGAGTTTCAACACAAAAGATGTAATTTTATAAAATAAACCTCTTACTGGCAAAATTTATAATTTGGATAAACTCGACTTAAACCCTTTTACACTAGAGGCACAGAATTTATTGTGCATAATAGGTACCTATACATGTATATTACAACACATTCGCAAGCAAAGTCTATAGGTACAAAGGCGACTTATCTCTATAATCCGATCTTTTCTAGCTAACCTTAAAGCAAAGATAGATATAACTCCGTAATAGATGGATACAGTCTAAGGAAAAAACGTGCCTCGAAAATCACGAAAATTTGATTCTCGATCAGATGGCGCCACTAGTTTTGGCCTACACTCGTATAGAGGGCGTTGACTGTTTCGTTTGTTATTTATAATTTTAACGCATACCAGTGAAACAACATGGGTCACAATCATATAAAAATAATTAATGCAAATAAAAAAATCATTTATCCATATTTAAATACATTTTATCGTATTTTTATAAATATTTATTTTTAGTTTTAAAGTGTGTCGACAGATGGCAGTGAATTTACTGGGGTTACAAAATTTACTATGACAGTACCGCTCTAGTATAAGTTACTCTATGCTTAAAGTAACTGAGTGGAAAATTGAACTGAAAAAGGCAGGGTCAGTTCCGAACCAAATGGTTTATAACAGCTAAACGTGTTGAACACAGACGAAATTTCACTAAAACGGTGCGAATGTAAAAATAAACACACTATTGATCACACTAAAAATATTTGCGTACCTAATATGTAAACTGTCACTAGCCACTTGCCATTCTAAATGCGTGGCCCGATAAGCACTTCGCCAGTTTTATAAAGAAAATATTGTTAAAACAAAACTGATGATGATGTAGAAAATGTCAATTATCAGGGACATTGACATTGATTTAGACATTTCCTCCAGTAATGCAGTCGGCAGCAACGTTGCACATCACTGCAGCAGTACCGGGTAATTAAGTAATTTTTTAGTATTATTAGTTGTTATATTTAAAGTTGTGTTTGAGTATTCATTTTATTATACATAAATAATAAAATACATAGGTATCTTTATTGAGCTGCTTTCTCTAGTTTCAAGTATACAAATAGATAATAATATTATTGCACAAGTACATTAAACTGGTGCAAAAATCTTTGGAACGAAAACTTAAAGAACCTAATACATACGTACTTGCCAATTAATGCAGCTTACGGTTTACACGGGCTCCCCCATGCTCTGCCTACGAAGGTTTGCTTATCTAACAAACTCTATTTGAGTTTCCAGCTGCCTGTAATAAAACAGAAACTAACTTTGCTAGCTCAGCCTGACTTAACT
This sequence comes from Cydia strobilella, assembly GCF_947568885.1. Lineage (NCBI taxonomy): Eukaryota > Metazoa > Arthropoda > Insecta > Lepidoptera > Tortricidae > Cydia > Cydia strobilella. The sequence continues at coordinate 17,503,882 of NC_086042.1, read as the reverse complement.
AAGTACCTAGGGTTGGACTGGATGGAGATCTGGATTGACCATAGCCCCAAGTTAAAATAATTTAAAAATTCTAAATGTATTGTGACATGTCGACGTGAAAATCATTAAAATAAAATACATCATTTCGATTTAGTAAGTTTCAAAGGGTAAAAACGGGACCCTATTACTAAGACTCCACTGTCTATCTTAGCGGAAGCCGCTCGACCCCAATTTCAAAGGAATACCGCAAATCGATGTACAGGTTAGCCATTTGGCACACACATAATAGAGGCCATAACAAAATTTTTGACCCGCAGTTCCTAAAAAAATTTCGCTGCGGGGGGGAGTGGTAAAACATTATTTTTTTTGTATGGAAAAAAAATTTTTTTTTTCAAAACCTATCGAATGTGGTATCATACGAAAGGGCTTTTTGAGGCGATTCTAAAAATATATCACATCATTACATTTCGGGCATTTTTTTTAAATTAAAACAAAAAGAATTTTCGAAACATACCAAGTTTGGGCTCCTCCAGACACGATATGGCTGATTTTTTTTGTACAATATACCACAAATGATACGTGATATCCTCACGTCTAACTCCAAGAAAGCAATTTTGAAAATAATATCATTAACATTTTTTTTTAAAATTTTTCAATTTTACAAAGTGACAGTTCTACTTCAATACCTATTTCACGAGACTTATGGAACTATACTGCAGATACGGTACATATTAATCATAAAATGATACGTAATATCCATATATCCAACGGGAAATACCTCTTTAACCCTTAAACTGCGCCTTTTCATCAGTTGGTATAATTTGTTTAGTTATTGACACAAAATATCAAGGTTGTATCCTCCAGCTACGATATACCTTACTGATTTTTTTTGTACAATATACCACAAATGATACGTAATATCTTGATATCGAACCCCAAGAAAGCAATTTTGAAAATAATATCATTCTTTTTTTTTTAATTTTTCAATTTTACAAAGTGACACAGTTCTACTTCAATACCTATTTCACTAGACTTATGGAACTGTACTACAGATACGGTACATATTAATCATAAAATGATACGTAATATCCATATATCGAACGGAAAATACCTCTTTAACCCTTTAACTGCGCCTTTTCATCGGTTGGTATAGTTTGTTTTGTTTTTGACACAAAATATCAAGATTGTATCCTTCAGATACGACCTTACCGATTTTTTTTGTACAATATACTATAAATAATACGTAATATCTTGATATCTAACCCCAAGACAGCAATTTTGAAAATAATTTCTTTATGATTTTTTTTTAATATTTTTCATGTGTATAATTTTTCAATATTACAATATTGGGAAAATTAAAAAAAAAATCTAAATGAAATTATTTTAAAAATTGCTTTCTTGGGGTTAGATAATAAGATATTACGTATCATTTGTGGTATATTGTACAAAGAAAAATCGATAGGGTATATCGTATCTGAAGGATACAATCTTGATATTTTGTGTCAAAAACTAAAGAAACTATACCAACTGATGAAAGGCGCAGTTAAAGGGCTAAAGAGGTATTTCCCGTTCGATATATGGATATTACGTATCATTTTATGATTAATATGTACCGTATCTGCAGTATAGTTCCATAAGTCTCGTGAAATAGGTATTGAAGTAGAACTGTCACTTTGTAAAATTGAAAAATTAAAAAAAAAATGTTAATGGCATTATTTTCAAAATTGCTTTCTTGGAGTTAGACGTGAGGATATCACGTATCATTTGTGGTATATTGTACAAAAAAAAAATCAGCCATATCGTGTCTGGAGGAGCCCAAACTTGGTATGTTTCGAAAATTCTTTTTGTTTTAATAAAAAAAAAATGCCCGAAATGTAATGATGTGATATATTTTTAGAATCGCCTCAAGAAGCCCTTTCGTATGATACCACATACCATAGGTTTTGGATTATTTTTTTTTCCATACAAAAAAAATAATGTTTTACCACTCCCCCCGCAGCGAAATTTTTCTAGGAACTGCGGGTCAAAAAATTTGTTTTGGCCTCTAGTATGTGTGTGCCAAACGGCTAACCTGTACATCGATTTGCGGTATTTTTATACGAACGGGTTAGACTATCTGTCCGTCTGTCTGTCACCAGGCTGTATCTCATGAACCGTGACAGCTATTGCCGCACAATAACAACAAATACTAAAAAGTACGGAGCCCTCGGTGAGCGAGTTCGACTCGCATTTTGCCGGTTTTTTTATATCATAACAACAGAATTATTCGGAAAACAAAATATCTAGTTTAAAACTGAATATCTTTAAATAGAATCTCTCATTGAATTCTGGAAGCATTACGGCAAAAAACAACAAACTTGCTAAAATAAATTTGGACCACGTTTCAGTTTAAGAGATAAGATTAATAGAAAAGTTAACAAGAGTGAAGTTGCGATGCGAACGGCGTTGAGCCAAAGTAGGAGCACAGTGCTCCAGTAAGCGGGTGCGGGGCATAATGTTAAAAATTACCATTTATGTGGAAGCATTTTCAAGTGCCATAACTTACGTACATCCGCTAGTGGCTAAGTAAGTGGGACTGGGCTGATGATAGTGATGATGTTGCTGCTCGCTGTTGTGAGGCAAGATAAGATAACCACGGCTGGAGCCCCACCACTCAAACCAAGAAGCCGGCAGACCTAATGAGATTAAGAGACTGACCATACTAAAATAACGCAAAATCGGGACGAAAGAACAGGAGTTTGTAACGTCGTCCTGGTTTTGCGGTGTTCCCCGATGGGAAGAGGGGGATTAAGGGGTTAGTTTATGAATTTTTTTACGTAAAATTCGATTGATGGTACCTCAACGAAAACTTTTTTATTTTTATTTAGGTAGTTATAAATATGTAGGAACGTATTAAGTAAGAGTTGCATGTATTGAGTATGGTATCGTATGTGTGCATTTGTAGATAGGTACATGCATATTTGTGTAATTATTTTAATTTGGTCTACTTTTAATTATAGTTGGTTTTTTGTGCAATAAATTAAACACGTAAAAAAAAACCGAAAATGCTTAAATGCGGAGAGGTTGGGAGCGAGCGTAAACTGGTACGTGCAGCAGGTAAGTGGCAGCAGAGAAACCTCCTGACGTTCATAAGCCGGGAAATATCAGTGTCAAGTTAAAGTGTTCACTTAAGGCCACACAGTTGGCAGACCTTCCAATGTACAGTACACGGTCGTTATAAGCGCACTACAACGTGTTACGTACGTAAAGATATTGAAAGTAGGTACGCATTCGTAATAAAGCCCGACCGACCCTTATTTTGATTAATGCACACAACACGCTGTTACTTTCTAAGACTTTATAAATAGATATTCCTTTTCGTTGAGAATTTGGATTTTCAAAAAGTTTTAAAATATTTTTATTAAATTCATAAAATAAAACTTCTGAGTTTTTAGTTGCGTAATCTTTTGTATTGAATCCATTTTATTTTACACATCCGGCAAATTTTCATAAGTATTCTTCGAGCCTTTGACATTAATTGTTATTTTAACACACATATTATACAAAAAAGCTCTAATTTTACAAACAGACCAATTTGTCGTCATTTGCCATCACAGTTCTCCTGTATCAAGATGCCTAAGACGAAAATCATTGCTTTCCAGATTTTGTATAAACTTGGTTTGCTTTGAGCATACCAGACCTGATATTACAAAGGCGCACAATAAACATGTTCTGGATCTACATGCAGTGTGGAGACCAAACCATTGTTGGCCGAAACGTTAATGCAATTAACCATTAACCAGTACCAATTGAACCGTAAACCGTAACGGACGGTTACAGTTTACGGTTCAATTTGTACTGGTTAATGGTTAATTGCTATTAACGTTCGGCCAACACTGGACCGAACAACCATGGGGCACAATAATATTTGGCAAGGCTATAATAATACGTTGACTGCTGGCTACTCTGGTAAAACCAGCATTACAACTACCTAAAGGATATTTAAGGAGATCAGTCGGATACGAGTAATTTATGTTATTATCTTTTCCGTCACGGAACAATAGTGTTCCGGACCTTTGGGAGGCGTGCGCAGAGCCGAAGCCAACACGTAGAGACTCTTTTGACACTTTAATGAAATGTAAGGGGTAAACCGAGCGGATAATGTCCTTGCCTGTGTTATGGGACGCACGCAGAGTGTAAGGACAATTGAGAGTTGATGGAATCTAAAATGAACTAGGTTATTGGGTGATAGCGATGGACTACCTACTACCTAGTCTAGCCATAAATTCTATTACACAGTTAATTGTACATAACAACTATAAATGACAAGTTATTGAAATAAATTTTATATATGAGATAGACAAACTAATTACGAATTTAAAATGCGTAAAGATTATTGGATTTGGTCATCTCTTGCGTATTTACGTGCTTTTTAATGAAGCAGCGAAGTGCCTTAAAAATACGCGTCTTTTTCACCACCTCCGTCGGGAATTTTAAAAAGCTTTAAAGCTTTAAAAAATTCTGTAATAAATTATTTTTATGTATCGCGTAGGGTAGGCCTTGTTCTCTAAGATACATAACATTTTTTTTATCCAGTGGATCAAACATTGACTCGCCGAGTGTCAGTAAGTTGCCTCAATAACCTTGGCAAATTAATACATATTCAGGTTTGGGAAGTAGGAGTTACGTCTTTTAGGTATGAGCTTTAACAAAATGACAATCTTTTATCTATGCTATGGTATAAAAAACCCGCCGGACGCCCGCCTAATAAAACGGTATACAATTTTATTTTCGGCAGACGGTGACTCGCCCTCACAAGATGGGCCCCCACAAAAAGCGACATCTAGGATGTCGCTTTTTGTGGGGGTCTTCTCCGAGACCACGGGGACAACGCCGTCCTCGAAACGTCGGAGGTGGGTTTAATACTTATTTTACGCGATTAAGTCCCGTCGTTGTAAATAATAATGAGTAAAAATCGTGAAAGTTTAAATCAGTGTGTTTGACATCTAGGATGGATAAAGGGAAACGCCGGTGTGAACGGCTCAGGGGCGTCGAGAGGTGTGCGCTGCTTTCTACCCAGTGGCTGTTAACAGCCACTGTGCCAACTCGCGACTTATGCATATTTCACTTTCACCTCTGTAGCTTATAGCTTTAACGGCTCTGGCCGGCCACAAGCTGCCCTGCGTTGACTGATTGCACTGGTAAAACCAGCGGGCGATTAGGTCGTCACATCCCTATACCTATTAATATATAGGTAATATTGTATTTCGTATGTGTGTATGATGTGTTGTGTATCCATATCAACATTGATTATTGTTATGAAAAAGCAAACACCATACATTATTACAAACATCTCTGCCCAAGATATTTCTCTTATATAATTACAACAAAACTCAAGTTCTTCGTCGAAATTTTGTATTCCATTCATAACCATCAGTCAAAATTGAAAAGTTTTGGCGAGTTTTTGCACAACTCGCGATTTTACTGATTCTCTGGTATAGTCTTGCATTGAGCTGCGTAAATGTGGAGAAAGTTTTTGATTTAGTTTTAAAACTTATTATTACCTTATTAATAACCTGTTATGGTTTTCCACTGCTAGGCAAAGGCCTCTCCCCTTGATTTCCACGACTCCTGTTGTTGAGCTTTTTCCGGCCAGTTATTAATGAAGGTATCTAACTTGTCTCGCCATCTTCGCCTGGGCCTGCCATGTCCGCGCTTATTTTGCGCTTTTTTTAAACTGAAAAATAATAAAAAATCGGCCAAGTGCGAGTCGGACTCGCGCACCGAGAGTTCCGTACTTTTTAGTATTTGTTGTTATAGCGGCAACAGAAATACATCATCTGTGAAAATTTCAACTGTCTAGGTATCACGGTATTCACGGTTTATGAGATACAGCCTGGTGACAGACAGACGGACAGACGGACAACGGAGTCTTAGTAATAGGGTCCCGTTTTTACCCTTTGGGTACGGAACCCTAAAAATAAATTGCCAACGAATAGGATTAATTTTGTATCTAAATAATTTGAAAATTCTAGCTTCGGTTATAGCCATTCTATGTACCTAGTTAAGCTACAGTTTGTCAAGTAAAAGTTATTAGCCTCACGTGAGATGCATTGTGCGTTTAGTTTACGCAGTCGCTAGCGAATATGTCAGTGTCAAACTCATGGTAAGGTTACAGAATAGATGTTAGTTTCATGAGTTCTTCTTGTCTTCTGTATTCTACTATAATCGATTTTCAACCCAACAAACGCAAGTTTAAAATGTACATTTAATATATCTGACAGGCGCATTCTGATTGTAATAACAGGTTTAGACTGAGTTATCTGTCAGAATCTATCTTTATCGCGGAGCTATTTGTATGAAATGTGGAAATTATTACCCGGGGTATGTCTACGATACCTTAGGTAAGGGACAATAGGAGCAGTGCACCGAGGAAAAATTCGATTGAGCGACTTAGTTGTTGTTAATAATGAAGAAATTGAAAAAGTTTTGATTAATCGCACTTAAACTATCGTGAGACATATTTCAAAATATTCCGAAACATGTCGCCAAAAGCGACTAAAAATAATAGTGAGTAAAAACCGTACTGATCTAAATATTTTGAAAGTTTTGATTATTGCAATGTCAAGTTTTAGTTAATGCTTTAGTTATCAGCACATACACTGATAATATACGCGAAGGTTTTTTTGGTATAAAAAATAATAATTTGCTTCCTCCATATAAAAAAAACGGACAAAATAAGCATCTCGCTATTCAAAAATGTAAACCTGTAGGAATGAACTTGTAGCAGGTGAGCGAGTGCCTAAAACTTTTATGTACCTATTAGAATGTCAACAACTGTCCAATTCTGACTTGCATAAATATTTAATCATGACTAAACTTCACCATTGTTCTACGGCCGTATTCGAACAATGCTTCTAAGAGATCACTGCGGTACGACAACGATCTGTCAGTGTCAAAAATTACGTTTTTTGGTTGAAAAAATGTCACTCTTGACACTGATCGCTATGGTACCGTAGTGATCCCTTAGAAGCATTGTTCGAATTGGACCGCTAGGGTAGACCGAGGCGATTCGGATCACAGGGCGAATCAGTTAGGCTAAAAATCCGATGATATTTGAAATATTTTATTGATATGAGTGCACTTAAATTGCGCCGTACGTTTCTCGTCTTAACCTGTGACGTCAGTAATATTTGAGATATTAAGAGATTTTTAGCCTGATCCGATTCGCCCTGTGATCCAATTCGCCTCTGTCTACTATACTCTTATTCGTTCGGCGTTCCGTACTCCTCTTTGTAAGAATACTTGCACCAATAATCTGTAAGTCATTAAACCAATATAAGAGAAAGGATCATGTTGGAGTGTTTAATAATTTCAGTTATATGTGACATAATTAAATTACATTCTTTCAACTATTTTATTTATTTATTTATTCAGAGCCCACACCTGTAGCACCAGCACCTCCCAAATTACCTCAACTAATGATCTTGTTGTTACGGAAAATAATTGGCTACAGTTGACATCAACATCTTCTAGCTCAGACTTTTGAGTAAAGGAGCCAACATCAACAGCAGTAAAAATCACCAGTTTTAGGAAGCTCAAAGAGCCGCAAATGTTGATTTAAAAAGGTCTAAGAAGTCTCAAGTGTTAAGTTTTGGGTCACTTGAAGAGCCGAAATTGTACATCCAAAGAGCCGCATGCCGCTTGCGAGCCGCGGTTTGCAGACCCTGTTCTAGCTGCACGAGGTTAACTGCGGGCACTGCGGCATTCTAAAGAAGCGAATAAGAAAGCGTTATATGTATAAAAATAACTCACTAATGTGGCTCTGTGACCCGAATAGGATCTTGGCCTCCAAAACAAGAGCACGCCACTTTTCCAGATCCTGCGCCGTATAAGTATAAAAATGATTTATAGGTATCTAAATTCCTTAAAATTTATTAAATCAACCATATCACGTGGTAACAATTACACGGGATTAGGTACATACCTACCATGAATAATAATTGCTACCGTGTAATTAAAAAGCTTTATGGCATTTATTTATTCTTACAAAAATAATAGCTGTTCAAGAATTTGCGGCTGACCTTTACTGAACTTCAATAAATCAGGTACCTAGTGAAATTTGAGGCAACGAGGGAAAGGATAGGTAGCTGATTGACATATGAAGTACAAAGAGAAATTGTTAAAGTCACTGAAATCCAATATTTCATGCCCAGTCCTTTGATGTGTGACTTTGAGAGGTTGAAATATAAAATAGCGTAATTTATACCTATTTATTAGTTGTTTTGTTTTGATAATTATTTATACCTGTAATTGTAAAATGCAAATTAGCTCGGAAATAAATAAATAAAAACGTGACAGATTTCTCTCATGAACTAAACGTTTTAAAAGTCAAAACTTGATTGTAGAAGTGATAGCGTTTAAATAATTACGTAGGGTTTTCGTGGGAAAGTCCCGCCACACGTGTTCGTAGCGAGATAAGACAGTGTCGCCCGATATAGTCTGATATGGCAAACGTATCGTGGGACATTCTGTCTCCAAATAATTCTAAACTTGTAACGCTAAAGCCAGGGAGTATCCCTGGGTGTATACTAGGGGACCAATGTCCCGCGACAAGTGTCAGCGACATGTCAACCAAAGTCGAGCAATTTCGCTTCATATATCTGGCGACATCGCGCGATTAATGTCCGTAGCGGCGTCTTCGCGAAACTTCGCCTGACATATCTGGCGACATAGCGCCACTTATACACATTTGTCCCCTAGTGTATCCCTGGCTTTATTTTAGGGTTTTATGAATTGAATTATTTTCTTTGTATCCGACGATCGCTATAGGACAAGTAATTGCTTAATTGTATTCTCTTACATTAACAACGAACATTGTATTGCGAAATAAATAAACTAAACTAAACTATGTTTTCGCCTTTCAGTGTCAAAGAGACGATTTACGGAAATCTTTTGTCGGCATTTTCTTTTCTTTAATTGACATTTGACTTCAAAAGCTTCAAAATTCGGAATATAAAATTAAAGACCAGCACGCATACTGTGTAATCAAATTAAACAGAAGACGTCTCGTCTGCCGAGTACGCGGGTAGGTTAAATCAAAGATAGATATAACTCCGTAATAGATGGATACAGTCTAAGGAAAAAACGTGCCTCGAAAATCAAGAAAATTTGATTCTCGATCAGAGGGCGCTACTAGCTTTGGCCTACTGTCGTATAGATGGCGTTGACGGTTTCGTTTGTTATCTTACAATTTTAACGCATATCAGTGAAAGAACATGGGTCAAAATCATAAAAATAATTAATGCAAATAAAAAAAATCATTTATCCATATTTAAATACATTTTATCGTATTTTTATAAATCTTCATTTTTAGTTTTAAGGTGTGTCGATAGATGGCAGTGAATTTACTGGGGTTACAAAATTTACTATAACAGTACCGCTCTATCTTATTATATCCTCTTTGGTTAAATGCATCAAAGCGTTTAAAGTTCGCTACTTTTGTATTGTCAACCGATACCGAAACTTTGTTAGTTAGGTACGGCATTGGAGGTCGCCCAGGCCAACCGCTAGTAATTTTAATTGAACGTTTCCTCATAAATATTCGCTGAATGCTGCTTTACCTCATTGATAGTGAATATGTGGTAATATCGACCTGATACAGCTACAACCAGAGGAGTCTTGGATAAGACATCCATTGAGTTTCTGAACATAAAATTGCTGCTAGTTACGCGTATAAATAGGTGGAATAGGTATTACTTTTGCACCAGAGAAACTGACTTTGTTGGCTGGTAGCGAATGGTTTATATCATTAAGCCCGCCTTATATATGTCACCGTAAAATTGTAAAACTCGTTAGATTATAATCTAACTAGCGAGATTGTAAACTATCGAAAGATTGTGTACCGTAACAAACGGCTTACAATTTAACGCATTATTTTCCGGTAGATTATAATCTTTCGAAGTGAAACCGTCATATTGTGAATTGGCGTGCGAAGGAACGCACCTCGAGCGCTGATTGGTTGAACGTCGTGTGCCGCGCGCATCTGCCGAAGTGAAACCGTTATATTGTGATTTGTGAACTGACACACGACGACACGCACCGCGCACGCTGATTGGTCGGTCTCGGTATAGGCCGTTCTGTGCCCATAGAGTTAAGAATCAAATAGAGGTGTGTCAGTCAAATAAATTAAATCATCATCATCATTAACTTAAGAGTTATTCTCTTGTCGGTGGAGTATCTTCCAGCTTTCCCTATCCCGCGCCAGCTCTTTGACTTTTTGATACGACACGACCCCTACTTTTTCTTTCACTTGATCTAAAAAGCTGCATCTGGGTTTTCCTCTACCCCGCTTCCTTCCTATCCGCCCCTCCAGGATAGTTTTAAAGAAGTAGTCGTGTCGTATTAAGTGTCCAATCATTTTCCAGCGTCTATTTGCAATAGTGTTCAGAATAGCTCTTCTTTCACTCACTCTTCTTAGCACCTCCTCATTCGTTATCCTGTCTCTCCAACTAATGCCTTCCATTCGCCTCCAGCACCACATTTCAAATGCTTCCATTCTCTTTCTATCTCTTAGGGTCATTGTCCACGTTTCACTTCCATAAAGGGCTATACTCCAGATATACACCTTAATCAGTAGCTTCTTGCTTCTGCATGATAAACGGGATTTCAATAATTGTTTCTTCTGGTTGAAAGCTTTTTTTGCCATAGCAATCCTTGCAACGATGTCTGGTGTGCACCTGGAGTCCCTGGTAATTAAGCTACCTAAATATTTGAAACTTTCAACCTTCAAATAAATAAATTAAAATTAATTTCAAATAAATTAAATAGGCTTCAAATATTGTGGGATCAAGTATGTTTTAATTTTTTAACAGTGAATCTATAACTGACATTATGTAAGAAAAAATAGTAACAATATAAAAAAAATCAGAAACGTCACTTTCTCGTAAAACGAAATACTATAAAATAAGGAATTAGAAACGTATAAAAAATGTATACGTTTCTCGTAAAATACAGCAAAATAAAAAAGAAAAAATCAGAAACGCAGCAATATTTTCTCATCAAATACAAATAAAAAAAAATATAATAACAAAATCTTGTGTTAAAAATGTACGATAAAAATGTTCACTTATTGTTACACGTCAAAGAGCTGTGGCAATGTGAGCTGTGGTACAAAGAACTTTGGCTTTCTCGCAACTACACTTTTTGGAAATGCATTGTCCATTTTTATGTTTTTTACAATTGCATTGTTTCATTCCTTGCCCGCCAAATGATGAAGACATTGGCGCTATAGTTCTCAACGGTAATGTGACCTGAAAAAAAGAGGTAAATGTTAGATTTAAAGGGCAGGGTATAGCCAAGCCGCCAAATCCATACTTATATTATAAATGCGAAAGTGTGTCTGTTTGTCTGTCTGTCTGTTACTTCTTCACGCTGAACCGATTTAGTAGAAATTTTGTATAGTTTTTATCCCGGAAATCATCCTTTAAGAGGGTGAAAAGCGGAGTGGAAGGGAAATAATTGATGCATCGCCTGAATTTTGGTTTGTCCATTCTAATTTTTTACTATTTTCATTATGCCCACTGTAATACTTTTGTAACTCTATGGTAAATTCTTCCTGATTAACAATAACTAGTATTTTGTTGATAGACAGGTACAATATCCGACATCGTAAGTACAAATATTATCATATAAGATATCAAATGAGATCACTCAGGTTCACAGCCGTAAAAAAATTAAAACACGAAAACAATAACTTAGGTCAACTCGGTGTCTAACGCAGGTTTATCATTTGAAATTTTGAACTGCACTTCTTTTGTTCAACACTGTTTAATTTTATTTCCACAACAATTCAATGTAACTAATTCCAAAGCTTTCAGTTATTTTCAACAAGAAATCTATTTTTTAACCACAAAAACACTGTTTACATTCGACAACAAATGATTTGACACTTCAATATGGCGGCGCGCGGCACACGACGTTCAACCAATCAGCGCTCGAGGTGCATTCCTTCGCACGCCCGTTCACAATATGACGATTTCACTTCGACAGATTATAATCTACCGAAAAATAATGCGTTAAATTGTAAGCCGTAGGTTACGGTACACAATATTTCGATAGTTTACAATCTTGCTAGATAGATTATAATATAACGAGTTTTACAATTTTACGGTGACATATACGATGTGCTTTTATCTTGGGCAGTATAGATAATTTTGTACAGCTCTCCAAAACATGTCAAATTAAAACTCTGTTCAATAGTGGCCGTAAATAAACACAAATTTAAACAATATCTGGGAGACCGAGCTGTGCTTGAAAAACATATAAAAAACTCAAAAATGTGCGTTTTCCCAGAGATAAGACCTTGTTAGATCGATTTTTCGCCCCCGGAAACCTCCATTTAGCAAATTTCATCGAAATCGTTAGAGCCGTTTCAGAGATCCCCGATATATATGTATATATATTTATATATTGCTCGTTTAAAGGTATAAGATATCAATAAATAATATTAAATAGAAAAAGAAAACTATTTCACAAAACAGTTAGAAATGCCTTTTTTTACAAGCATACTGCATCTCATAATAATCATAATTTACCCCAAGACATAAAATACTTGTCGTTGAAGTGTTCCATTCTGGTCTTCATCAGCACACTCCAATTCATCAAATGTCATTTTTCATCTGCTCTGAGGAACACAAGGTAACTAACGAACCTAGAGTTAGACCAACCTAAATTGGCAGCGATTTTGACAGCCCATGCAGACGGTTCAAGCGTTTTTTTAAACGTCAAACTTCTATGAGATAACGTTTAAATAACACTTGCACAGTCTTGGCTATCAAAATCGCTGCCAACTTAGCTTGGGCTAACTCTATCTAGGTTAACTGTTGTGTTTTTTTCAATGCGAGGGTCTTCGCCCCGCAAGGTCGTCCCCCCTCTTTTGGTAGCTTTCGTGTGGTTTAGACTAACTCAACATATTGAAAAGTATGACTTAATTTATTTAAAAAAACAATTGTGGCTAATGAAATCCCTTTTTTTAAAGCAAGTGAGACCCGGTAACCGCTCTAAGGAACACAAGGTAACTAACGAACCTACCTAAGTAAAAATATAGGTAATACTGTAGTGTTTTTGTTTCAATGCGGACTGTTTGATTTGCAACCACTTTACTTAACCTGGCCGTAACACATTAAATTTTTTAATAACACAACGTTTTGGATAGACATATTATTTTGTCAAGTACAAGTAGTGGTTTTGTACATTTATTTGACCAGACATTTTTTGAGTAAAGATATTTTTTGACAAAATAATTTTGTCCAGTCAGTTATTTGACAAAAATAAATTTAAGCGAACATTTATTAGTCCAAGTAAAACGTTTGAGAAAAAAACAGTTGGTCTTAAAAAGGATTAAAAGTTGCTAAGTAACATTTGGGGAAATTTTCATTTGTCGGATTGTAAGTTTGTCAAATGGTTATATGGGAAAGATTGAGTTGACAAACGAGCAGGTGGTAAAATTTGGTTGGGAAACGAAATTTGGTCAAAAAAAATCGGAAAATTAAAAGCTTAGAATCTCCCTTATTGAATATGAAGCATATAAGGACCCTTGTGTGATAGAAAGCCACAAATATGCTGTTAGCGCTGGGTCCCCGCGATCCCAGATTTCTACACCAAACGGCGCAAAGACGTCCCCTGCTGGACAAAGGCCTCCCCCAGGGATCTTCACAACGAATGGTCGTTCGCAAATATATAACATATTATAACCCTCTCCAAGGACAACATATTTGCGCCAGTTAGGTTTTCCCCTCTGCGGTGCTAGAACCATCCTCTCGAAACCCACCATGTTGCTGGCTTAGTTATTTTTTATTAATAATTCATAATCTGTATTAGTTAATTACTGTTGTATTTTACCATAAATATTATTAAAAAAAATCTTACTTGATAAAACAATATGGGAATGATATATTTTCATACTATTAATACCTATCATGCTTTAACCCTGTACCAGGCCGCGAAGAACAAGCGTGGCTTAAGAAGCGTATTATAGAGATTAGATTTGTAACCGTATGGAACGTCTTGTTGTTTGATATGTTCCTGTAACCAGAAAAAAATATGTGGGATACAGTAATCCCATTGCCTGTCTGAGTAATGAACATATATAGGTATTCAATTAAGTGTAATTATATTCTTTACCAGGCTAAGGGATATATGTCTCCCATATAATATATATGATACGATAAGTCAATTGACCGGGCTATGGGCGGAATAGCTCCCACAATAGCCAAATTACTCTTACAAGGCAATGGGATAGTGTCATTCTAATTCTGGTCATATTACAAAAGTGAATGAATGTTTAGTAAAGTATAAGTTTGCTTAAACTTAGAACACTCAAAATCTACAAAATATCAAAAAATGCTCCGGTTAGGTCAGATTATTGAAATTGGCATTGGGCACTATTTAACCTTTCGTATGCTTAGGAGCAGATCTGCTCCATATAATATATATTCAACATAAACATGAAGTTGTCACGATTGCTATTTACATGGCAATTTTTTGACATGCGCATACGAAAGGTTAACAAGTACTTAATCCGCCTTGAAATACTCGAGCGCGTCAGATTAAGATAAGGTTATCTTAATCTGACGCGCTCGAGTATTTCAAGGTGGCAATTTTTTTAAACTATTCTGACGGGCTATCCTTGACTCCCTGCTCGGTGTCAAGGACGCATACTTAGTAGAGGTATTCAACAGGATGGAAGGTATTCTCCATAATATATCTTAATCTGACGCGCTCGAGTGACTCCAAAAAGTATATAAGCTTACCAAAGAGAAGTAATTATAAAAATACAAAAAATGCAAAAAGCAGGCGAAGTGGTTGTTGAATTGAATTATTAAGTTTCACAGTAGGTAACACTGGAATCGAGAGCTAGCACTGATAATACAGCAACTGTCAGTATCACAGATTACACTTTCGAGCCACTTTTCTGGAAGATACTGATTTTCAGTATCAATACAAGAAAGCAAATAAACTCGTAATGGAGCAATTCATAACAATGCTTGAAATATGGACCCATTTGGCACTGCTTCTGCCTTGTTTTCATGCAGCTATATTTTAAATAAGCCAAGGGTGTTTTGTTTACTGTAGTCCCTTTCTCCACATTTCGTAACAATGTGTGGAAAGTTTTTTAGAGTTCGTTATAAATGAACCACAAATCATTTAAATTTAGTAGTCTTCGTAATAGATTATTTTTGGCTGAGCTTTGTGGCCTTAATTATTATTGATTTTCACTAGTTAATAGGTACTCGTTTTCTCAAATGCCTTAACAACACCTTGCCGACTAACTAATGTAACATGTCACGAGATGTTTTTGATAAGTCGTAGGCGAATAAAAGACACGGGCAAGTACAAAATTACGTTTTCATCACACTAATAAATATACAGGTTGTCCCAAAATAGCACGTCAAACTGACACTGGAGGTAGGAGTGGTAGGACACCCTAAGAGGATTGAAACCATGACCTCAGAAAAACTTGCACGGTTGTCGAATTATTATAACTTATAACCGATTTAAGTTTTTATTAATTTTGCTCTTTTTTATCACTGACGGTAACTAGTTTGGATTCTCTTAGGGTTTCGTATACCTAGTACGTGTTATTTGGGTGGTATTTTTGCGACAAGCTGTATATTTATTTTGTAGGAAATTTTATATACATTATTTCCGTACAGTCGAAGGCAAAAATATCGACCCAGACAAATGGCTCAAAAATATGTGAACAGGACTTTATTGTCTAAGGTGTAAGAGCGTACACATATTTTTGAAACTTTGGGAATGTACATTATATATTCAGCCCTTGACTGTACCAGACTATTTTTTGCTATAGGCTACCCGTTTACGAGTTATTTACGAAAAACTAAAAAAACGACCTTAGAACAAATTGTAAGTAACTTTCCCACTTTAATATATTTTGAAATATTGATCCTAGCGGAAAAATTTACTGAATCTTTTTTTATAGAAAATTGTATGTACGAGTAGATTACCTACTTAAATTATGTAATAGAACATTTGTTGCTAAGGGCCACCGTTTACGAGTTATTTACGAAAAACTATAAAAAGGGACAAACCCATGCCAATATTGGCTTATACACGAATTATTTCCCCTGATTGGCAATGTGTGGTTCTTCGTTTGGTGGCCTATATAAGAGAATTCATTCAGAGCACTTTAATTATTTATTTCTGTAGGAAGCCAGTATATGAAATAGTAAGGGACGACAAAAGCAGAAAAATGGTAATTGTTTTAATCAGCGCAGCCACAGACCGCAGCAGGTCAACTCGTTGATTTATCGTTATGCTACGTCGTCAATTTACCTCTTATTTACTTTCACACGGTAGTTATTTACATTATTTGACGTTCGTTCGCTGGGTGCACTGTGCGATAAAACAGAGGGAGTATATATCTATCTAGTATGCGCGAGGAAGCAGAAAAATTAGGGACTGTCAAAAAAGTAGTCTTAGCTGAAGCTGAGTACCGAGAGCGTTAGTTGCAATCATCAACATGTCCTGTGTGGGTTTGTGATAGCAGATAACATTGACATTATCACTTTATAACATACAAGGAAAATGCACAAAACAGATAATAAAATCAAAATCATAAAGAACATCGCTCGAACTGTTACAGTCTTTTGGGGTTAAATAGTACCAATATAATATGGTATTATCAACATTATGGTAGATATACTAGTTTTTGAACTATCCGAAATCATGTTCTGCATCTAAACTCGACGCCACCATTAGATTCCAAAAACCTACCAAAGATGGCCGAATGTCATAGTGACACACGTCATTGTCATTGTGACGTCCCAGGTGTAACCAACCTATAGAAAGTAATAAAAAATATTATTTTGCTATTAAATACTTAAATTTGATAAAAGTCATTCTAGGTTTTATGTCTTTTATGCATTTATCGCCTATCATACGTGTCGGGTTGTCAATATTATCTATCAGTAAAACACTACCCGCAAATACCCATAGAATGTTACCTACCTAACGTGTGACTTCTAGGACGTTTCTTGAGTGGGGGAAGAGGAACATTCTCTTTCCTGTGAGAGGGACCTGGCACAGGCTCCATTTCACTTGCGTAAACGCAAAACCCACGTATGAAACACGAACTTAACACAATAACTAAAAGAAACAACAAAAACTTAACGGAAAACTTAACAAGAAACAAAAACTCAACAATGGAAATCACCACGACGAGCACAGAAAACATTGGAGCAATCCAAACGTCAGGTTTCCAAACATTGGTACCGAATGTTGTTCAAACCTGAAATAATACATTGTAATATTAACTTTTCTTCTACAAAAAAGTTTTAAATCCATATCTATTGCTGTGACCGTATTTATATAAGATTGTTTATTTAAAATGTTGAATAAAATTTTATGTTTATAATTATAAATAAGAACATTTAGCTACATACATACCTCAATGAGAAAAGTAAAAAATTACTTTCGTAAAAATATTTCATTTTAATGGCAACTACCCATGTGGTAGTTTTTTTGGAATCTAATGTACGGAGTGAAACATGTCGAGTGTTTTCGACTTAAAATACGTGAGTGACCCGTTCTTAATATACCCAGTTAATATGTCTGAGTCTTACGGAAGTTTTGTTAATAAAACATATTCCTCTTCATATTATCGGTTCCGACAAAAAAGCTAGACTTATTTGCTTTGGTTGTGCAAGCAGACAGGCATTTTTAGGGTTCCGTACCATTTGAATGTGCCAAACCTTTAAAGTCAAGATACCAGGTGGTACAGTCACCATCAGATATGCTCAGATATATCTGATGGTGACTGAGGTACTCAAAAATATCTCAACAAGCACTCTAACGCATAAAATTAGAGGCGTGTTCAGATATTTCTGAGCACCTTAGCCGCTATGAGATATCTGATGGCGACTGTACCATTCCCCCATCAATCCCCTTATTTTCAAAGTAAGTATACCAAAAAAACGGTATTTGATTATTGATACAAAATATGACTGACTTCCCTTCCCTGGCTGACTTCTGGCTTCTGGCTTTGAGGCAGTAATTTTGAATAGGTCGTAATTCAGAAGTCGGCCGGTTTTTATTTTACGATTAAAATGAAATAGGCTATAAGTAGTCAGCCATCTTTAAGTAATTTTTAACTAGCTTTTGTCCATGTTAATTTAACTAAATTGTGGCAAACCTTACTTTTATGTAAATTAATAATTTAAATATTAAACTCAAACTTATCATCAAGTTATTTATTATTCTTGATTAAAAATTATGTAAAACTGCTAAAACAATAACTGGATGCTATTTAGGTTAAAAGTATGATAAATAAAATAATAAAGAAATGGAATTTAAAATAAAACTGTTTTATTAAAGTCAATAATCCAATTTATTCACCTTATCATCTACAACTAATAAATACAATTACTAAAAGTTTATAAATTCGCTAATAGATGATTAAATTAATTAATCCATCTAATTAATCGAACAAGGACATAATTTTTACAACAATTATAATTGTACAATTTTATATTAACCCTAAAAGAAGATTTGAAATCACATATTCTTGAGTTAAATAGTACAATTTATATCAATTTACATTAAAATTAACTAAAAAGTAAACTAAACTAAAACCAAGTCACAACAATACATCGACATCGTACATAATAATAAATTACCCTAAAATTAACTATAAACTAAACTAAATTAAAACTAAACTAAAAAAAGACACACCTAGAACCTAGTCAAACCACTCGTCCCGCGCCCGTCCAGACGCAAAGGTGCCCATCACGCTCGCCGTGTTGCCACGCTGGACCGCGACAGACAGCCTCTGCATCAGGAATGACCCGGAACGAGGGTCATGACCTCTCTCCCTCAAACGCTGCCCCAATTCGCCCAAGAAAATTTTGGCCTCGGCACACCAACACCCAGACGTCTCCACTGCTAAAGGGACAAAAATATATTTAGTCAGCAGCGCCGAGTACTTGTCGCGCTTCCTAAGTGCCGCCCACTCAGCCGCTGCTCCTGCCGTCCGGACCGTCCGACCAATGTGCGAGGCAGCATACGTGCTGACACATGTCGCGTCCCAAAGTAGACACTTACCCTTTTCCCATGGGATAAGTGTCAGCCCGTCAGGTCTTTTGCCATCGGACCGGCTTAGGCCTGGAGGTTCCAACATGCACGGCACACTTGCGGACAAAAGTGCCCTCCTTACAATGTCGTTTAGGGCATGGTGGCGTGGAAACCTCCCCACACAACGACAACAACTCAACGCATGATGACCATTACTTTCAACCATAGTGCCGCAGATGCATATGTGAGGTTCGCAAACATCGCAGCCCAGGCGAAGAGCGACAGCCACCCGCATAGAGTTGTTGTCGAGAAGGGTACCCATGTGTGGAGAGGGAAGTGCATGCAACCATGCCCCAGCCTCCGGCCTAGACACCGCCATAAGCCTCGCCTTGTCCGCATCAACAGCGCTTTCCAGCAAGCCCTCAAAAACCCGCCTCACACCTACGTCATCCCATAACCTTTGACGTTCGAGTTTATCCGGCATAGGCGCATTCGGGTTCAGAACCCTCCAAGCCGCCACAGCATCAGACGCAAAAGGAATTGACGGCCTGTCACCATTCACAGACAAAATTTTAGTGACCAGGCCCACAACTCCCTCTGACGATGCCAAGAAGGCCGGCAAACTGACATCCCGTGCGCGCCGTATGCCCAAACCACCGTTTCGTATGGGCAATGACGCCAGAGCCCACTGATCTGGATTGAGGCAGACATTAAGCAAACGCTCCACCGACTATTTAGCACACAGTCGAAAGAGTCGATATGAACAGGGTACAACCAAGCTGGTACGGTGCGTAGAAAGTAAATGATTTTAGGAACGGCAAAACATACCCGCAGAAGAACCAGAGCTACGTGCGCCGGAAGATCCCTCAATCTCTCCGCAGCCATCAGCAGAAGCTGCCTTCTCTCCTCAAAAGCCTCAGGAATCGCCTCCGAACAAATTGGAGAACCCAAAAGAGCGAATGACTCAACTGACGCCTCTCTGAGTCCCGGAAGCAAATTACTAAAAGTAGAGAAAGAAACACGGGACTCTGCACTGCAGGGGAAAAACTCGCATTTTTCAGGGTTAACCTCCAGACCTAGATCCTGAAAACGTGGTAGAAGAGTAAGCAGATCCCGCTGCACCTCCTCCGGCTTACCCCCGAGGGTACCATCATCCAGATACCAAATGTTCAACGGGGACGTAAGCTCAGAAATTGATTTCTGTATAGCAAGGCTGAAGACCAAAGGGCCTAGAGGATCACCCTGCTGCGCGCCTACCTGGGAAAGGACAAGGGAGCCATTGTAAAAAAGATTTGAAGGGGAGGCATAAACTTGAAAAAGGAAGGGATAGAGAGAAGGTACCCTCTCCTTGACCTCCGACAACAAAACGTCACGCTCGACAGAGTTGAATGCGTTTCTGATATCGAGTTTAACTATAACACAACCCTCATTCCTCGAATCCTCTGTAAATGCTCGAGTCGCATGTATGGCCGCCTCGCAACCCAATCTAGTGCCAAACCCTAACTGGCAAGGTCGCAAATACGCCGCCATCTCCTCTCGCACCGCTCGACACCCAAGCTTAG
Source organism: Cydia strobilella (assembly GCF_947568885.1). Classification (NCBI taxonomy): domain Eukaryota; kingdom Metazoa; phylum Arthropoda; class Insecta; order Lepidoptera; family Tortricidae; genus Cydia; species Cydia strobilella. The sequence continues at coordinate 17,483,270 of NC_086042.1, read as the reverse complement.
CCACCAATCGGCGAAATGTGCTGCCAATTGCGATGGGTCTTACCCCGCCGTCTTTCTTCGATAGCGCGCACAACGACGCTCCATAAATATAAGGGCAAACCTCGGTGTTAGCAAAAAGTTACATAACTTTGCTAGCCCTTCCAGTAACCGACAACCGCTATCACCTGCAGAAGCAGACACAAGCTCCTTCAAATGCACTGGACGGATTCCGTCCACGCCGGCAGCCGAACTGTTGTTAAACGATACCAGTGCCTGCGCCACATCCTCTGGACTGACCGTCAAGGCAGTGAACGACCTGTCTGGCTCCTGAGGGAAGACCAAAGGCCGAGACGGGGCCGGATGCTTCGACTGCAAGATGGAAAGAGTCTCCGCGCTCGGCGGCGCCACCCCGTCGTCTGACATAAGCACCCGCACTGCACCTGCACAATTATAATTATTATCAACAAATAGTATTTACTTAACTTTCAATATTTCTTTGGCGATGATTAACTCAGTGCGGCAGCGCAAAGAAATCTCAATTTCAACCCCCTTTTCACTCTATTTAGGGATGATTTCCGACATAAAAACTATTCTATGTCCTTCCCCGGGACTCAAACTATCTCTATGACCAATTTCAACTAAAGGTTCAGCGGTTTAAGCGTAAAGAGTTAACATACAGACAGACAGACAGATCGACAGACTTTCGCATCTATTAGTATGGATGTGGCTGACCACTGGAAATTGAGATCGCGGAACTCGGAATCTACTAATAGTCAGCCACTAAAAAGTGATAGTTGGACACTGCTGGGTACTAAAAGAGTGACTATTGGTTGGTAACCTTTAACCAAGGCATACAAGTAAACTAGTTTTAACTAGGCATTTTATTTAAAACTATCGACCCGCCTGCTTCACATGGGTTACACACTTAAACCTTCCTCAAGAATCACTCTATTGATGGGTGAAAACGACATGAAAATCCGTTTAGTAGTTTTTGAGTTTATCGCTAACATACAGATATACAGACAGGACAGACACACGCGGCGAGGGACTTTGTTTTATAAGGTGTAGTGATGTTTTTTATAGCGACATCAGCGACATCATTATAATAAATAATATATACTCATGCGAAGATTATTGTTTCTTTTAATATTGAGGTACTTATAGCAAATAAATTAGACGTGAGCAAAATTACTGAGTACACTGTGCACTATACTGAGACTAGCCTTAATCTACAAATCAAACTGCAAAAATACTCATGGACAAATTTAGAGGATTTAAAACCGTCGCGGGTTCAAACCGGCTCGTACCAATGAGTTTTTCGGAACTTGTGTACGAAATATCATTTGATATTTACAAGTATGATTTTCAGTGAAGGAATACATGGTGAGGAAACCAGACTTAATCCCAAGGTCAGATGGCAGTCGCTTTCGTACAAACTAGTGCTTACGTCAATTCTTGGGATTAGTTGTCAAGCGGACCCCAGGCTCCCATAGGCCGTGGCAAAATGCCGGGATAACGCGAGTAAGAAGGGAGGACAAATTTATAGGAACGCAAAAACAGGTTTAAGTAATTACTGGATTACAGCACCTAAAGTAATTTCAAAATGAGTAATTAAACTTTTTATTGCGTTCCTCTGTCCATGAATGTAGATTGCGGCTTATTGCAGCCTTACATAATACCTAGGTCTTCTTAGAAATCCATTACTTACCTTTTACGTACTTATTTTCATAGTCACAACAGTATTTCCACTATATTTGGAAACTAGACTTTATTTGGCATTATGTAAGATCTATTTTTCAAAAAAAAATACCATGATGTACGAACGTTAGCTAATACACACGTATGTATAGTTCCAGCGGATGTTAAAAGTGTGCCGTTTCTCACAATTACGTAATCGATAATTTCATAGAATTCTGCCGACTCACATTCATATTTTCATACTTATACGTATTACGTAAGTTCGTGATTTACATATCAAAATTAGGCTACAATAATATTTAGATTACATTTAAGTTTATTAATGAGGCTAAATAAAGACTTTAAATGAAAAAGTTATTAGACAAAAGTGGTATAGCTATTTTCGGGTTTTCGTAAAAAGTCATAAAATATATTGCCTAAGTGCGCTCGGTTTTGCTTTTATGACTTGATAATTTAAAAACGTATGTTTTAATAATGTCATCAAAACTGATAAAAAAACCTATACTTACAAAAAGTTTCATTTTAAGTCCGCTATAAATCCGTAAGTGTATATCCTTAGCTAATTATTGTGATGGACGGATAATTAAGGAACCTTTCACTGAGCACGACCCAACACTTTTTGTCGGTTTTTTTCCTTATCACAATAATTGAACATAGTTTTGGTTTTCTCCTCAGTATCATATTTAATACAAAATCACTGTAGATTTGACCTATTTATTGTTATAGTTATAACGTTAATGCACGCATTGATCAATCTAATCATGCCGCTGGGGCCATTTTTAGATTTATTATGGTCATTTAATTCATTTTTAGTCCGTTTTGTCTAGTTTTATTCTAAGATACCTAATAGAATTACATATTATGGTTCGCTGCATCATCGGGTCGATCGGCCCGATATGTAAGTATGTGACTAATTCTGAATTGTGCAACTGCAAACCTTTATAGTTTTTTGTAAAAAAAAAAACGAAATATGATCTTTCTTCGATATATTTTTTCTAGCCGATTTTGACGTGTGTCACGTATGTTGTGCGTATATTAATGACAATTACTAACAATATTATTACGTGAAGGGTACGAGGAAAGAATATGTCTAGTCATTTTTTTCGGAAAATGAGATTTTCATCTCAAAATGTAGAGCTCTTAATGAACTATTAGTTATATTTTTTGCTACCACTGTATAATATATGTAACAACTTTTTTTAAGCTAAAAAGAGCTGGTCACGGAATTACCATACATTTTGACATGGTTCCAAATTTTAAAACCGCGATTACTCAAAATGTTACTTAAGTGACTAGACATGTTCTTTCCGTGTACCCTACATGTATTGTATTTTTGCGATATGTAGTACTATGATTATTTTGGCTGACTACGTACTTTAATGAAGTAGCTTTAGCGTGGATGGAGGATCTTTATGAAGGTAAATAATTGTAGGGATGCTTTAATTTGGGACTTTACTAATTATTTATTTTGGACTATTATTTGCTTAGGAGCTGTATAATTATTTGCACGTTTATTTGCTTGTTTGTGAAATTTTAAAGGATTTGTTACACAACCTCAGGCTGTGATAAAATACGGGGTGTTTTTTCAATTAAACACTAATGCAGCGTACTACGTAGGTAAACAACACGCGAACCCGAAGGAAAGCGATGCGGCGCGGGGTGAATCAATCCTTTGATACCTATAGAAGTGTCCTACGTGGGCGATCTCGTTGCGAACGCTAACGTTGTGGGCCCGCCTCGCCGCTTCGCTTCACTTTCGCGAGTTGTTCGCTTACGTAAGACGCAGCGTTAGCAATACTCTGCAAAGTGAACGTATCGGTTAATGGAGCATTCCACGGGCTGTCCCGTACAAACGCATTTTATTTCCTGTGTTGCGACTTATTTTTTCGGCGTTTAAGCAGATGATTAGTTTTCTGTGCATATTTTTTCGTGGAATGCTCCTAATACTGAACAACAAATTTTTGTTTTAGTACCTATCATATTTATTACATTGCATATTTTGACTTCAAAGAGTAGTCCTTGCCAGCAAAGGAAATTAGTGCCCACCACTTGAAATCCGCAACATGGCGAAGGTCTAAACGAAGGGTCCTTGTCCATAAAAAGCTTTTGCAGTAAATTCGAGAATTGCTGCAGTTAATTAATTAAGCCGTTAATTAATTATATTATAAAAATACTCTAGTAACAATGAAACTCTCAAGTATTCTACCAAAAAGATTTAGGGCACGTAGGTAGTCTAGGTACCAAAAAAAGTTGTGGCAGCTGAAAAGCTGTCTTTGAAACACGATTATTGACTATGTCGACTATGAGTAATTTATTGTAACAATGTGTAATTGGCAGCAAACTTGACAAGTTCCTAAATAAACGCCTATCATATGGATGAAAAGGGACTATCTTATGTTAGTATAGTTGATGAAATATTTTGTCCGACTCGTCATACAAATAGTTGGAGAGATCGTTGATGGCCTCTATGATAAAATATTTAAAAAATATTCAAAGACACTTAAAAAAGTATTTATTTATACACCGAGTTTCTTTTAACCTCAATTTCAAGGGTGCATGCCAGAGCTTAAATTTGGTTCATTTCTCAATGACACCGGTATTCTAATTAACTCCATTTGGAAGATACCTAATCACAAATTTTATTTTATGGCCCTTTACAAAGCCCTCATGAACGTGTACACTTGTTTTAGAGCCTGTTTACATATAGATTAGTGTTTAGTACGAGTTCATACATTTCCTACTAAACGCAAGTACTATCTCGGATTATCGATGTTTGAAATGACATTGATAAGTCATATTAGTTTTCAAATTGTTTAGTCGAGTTAAACATAATGCTTGTGTTACAACAACGCTAGTTTGCATGAAAATTGAAAAAATTATATAGAAAAATCAAATTTACAAAAATAACTGGCATTTATACTTTCCTAAAATTTACTTAATCATAATCCGAAGTTCCGAAGGTCCGAACGGAATTCAATAATAAAAACACCGTGTATACAAGGATACGTTTTCGTGTCAACAAGTTTTGCAAAATTTATGCGTCTTTATATTAAATGTTTGTCCTCCGTGTATGCTTAGGATAGCTAAACAACCTCGGTTTTAGTAATGTATTTATGAAGGAAAATCTTTCAAGTGATTAAAACAATCATGCAAACAGGTGTATTATAATAATGAAACCCATATTTTGCTTATCGAGAATTTGTGGTCGTAGGGTTTTTTTTTAATGGCCGGTAAAGTTAACTTTGTGTATATCAGAGTGCATTGTTCCATTTAAATCACTAGATTCATCTCATTATTAAAAATAATACTTGTTTAATCAAGTTAACTCTATAGTTACGTATGTTACGTATTGTATTTAAAACAATACTTAACGAATTTAAGTTGGAACACTTAGAACACATGAAACATGTGAAATCACTATTCAGATAAAAGTCTAGATGACAGACACCGCACTCCTTGCCTCACTGCAAGCCTCGTCCGTTTAAAATTAATACATAGCCAGCAATTGGTTGTTTTTGCTTTGAAAATACTCTACTGTTTGAAATTTGATCAGTTGATGTCATATTCACTTACATTTACTTTTATCTATGGACCAATTAGTTTCCTGATAAAGATTTTCATTTCATTTCATATATAGGTATAGGCTGTCTCAATAAAAGCGCAGAATTTAAATTTTGTGTGTTTTCTTATTCGTGTATGTGGACTATGTGGTAACTCTGAAATTTGACAGCTGTGACCTATGATTGTTCCGCTTAATAAAAACCGGTCAAGTGCGAGTTCGTTTAACTCGCGCACCGAGGGTTCCGTACAAACTTTCAATTTTCTCATGTAAATAGAATCCAAACTGTTGTGAGACAACAATAAATAATTTCACGGTTTAGACTCACTTGTTTTAGTCACTCGCGCGACAGTACGCAATACACGGTCGTCGTGAACGCTGCTCGCACTATTAGTGCTTGAGAAAGGAGACCTAGGCTCTCCGAAACATGTCGCGCGAGTGACTAAAACAAGTGAGTCTAAACCGTGAAATTATTTATTGTAAATAGAATCCCATCAAAAACATTACATGTAAAAATGCAAGTCTCGCAACGCAATTCTTCTACTACAAAAAAGTTTTGAGATGTAATGTGATAGGTACCAAGTCGGTTATTTTAGTCAGTGCCAGGGGAAGTTAAAACCGTATCAACATTAGGTATCTTTAATTTTTAATACTTATAATGACTTGACCATCGCACGGCTGCATAATGACATAGGGACCATCGTCAACTATTAAAAATAATTCTAATTGAACATACCGCTAGGCGCTAATCACATGCAGTTTGAGCATTACACATAATTAAGAGTACGGTACCAGTAAAGCATTATGTGCGATTGCCAAGTCATTATATGTATTAATAATTAACGATATCTAATTCTGTTACGGTTTTAACTTCCCCTGGCACTGACTAAAATAACCGACTTGGTGACACATTATATCTCAAAACTTTTTTGTAGTAGAAGAATTGCGTTGCGAGACTTGCATCTTTTTACATGTAATGTTTTTGATGGGATCTCATCTCTTTTTGTAGGTAGTCCTTCTTTTCGGGTACTACTTCTTGTATATCAGCTACCACTTTTCTCAAAGCTCATACTCATACCCATCCCACACTATACACGTACCTATACAATACTCATGCATCGCCATACCAAACTATACTTATACGTACTCATACAATACTCATACCCAAGTACCCATCCCACACCACACCATACCCGCTAATAGGTACCTATACCATATTCATATCCTTATTATACTTATAGCCACACCATACTCATACTATACACATATTATAACTATACACATCTTCATACTCACATCGTATTTTTTTTTTACACACGATTTGTAGTAACTGCAAAAGTAACTTTGTAATAGCATATATTTATATGGCACTACAAACTTACTTATGTAGTTCTTAAATTTTTAAAACGTGACCGATATTGCAATATTTTTTGGTTATTTATGGCTTGATAAGCTAAAAACTACTTACGTTTAAAATTTTAAGCTTGTAAGCTAGAAGTACCTTAGAATTATGATGATCTTAAGTGAGTGTTTCAGTAACAAAACTAAGGAACTTTGACGTGCAATAATTCTTAAACTACAAGTTCAAATTGAATGTTCTTGAGAATATATCTAAGCCATATTATGCCCTATATGTCACTGAAAATTCAGGGTTATAGCTCTAGCCAGCTCAAAATTACAGGACGTCGAAAATGGCCTGAATAGCCTCTTTGTTTTGCTCGATTTGGCGAGGGCACTGCCGTGCCCCCAGATCACGACAGACTGTTGTATATTACTGGCTAATCAAAATTTTGAATTTATACTTCTTCTACACAATATGTATTCCATTGATGTCTGTTGTTACTTCAATAAACTAAGTCAACAAACAACATTCGTTATCAGCACGAATTTATATTTAAATAGATTTACACGCGTGAAACTGCATTATTCTTGTATTAAAAGTGAATCGGCAAGTTTTTACAATATGGGCGTGTATATTTTGTGAAAATCCGTGAAAATTTAATAGTTCACAATTTTCCGATATTTTTTGTTGTGACATTGGAACAGCTGTAATCATGTCAAATAATTCTCTTGGTGCAATAAAACCGCTACTAAATAGAGAGGGATATTCATCATGGAAGTTTAAAATACGTATGTACCTCATTCATGAAGATTTATGGGAGACCGTCATCGGATACCCTGCAGGTAACAATATCTCAGCTGAGAAGAAGTTACGTAACGATCAAAAGGCGTTATCTAAAATATGTCTCACTGTAGATGGTATGGCTATTACCCATGTAAGGTCAAGTAAGACAGCCAAAGAAGCTTGGGATGCTCTGGCGTCCGCTTACGAGGACAAAGGCTTAGGGCGTCGTATAAGTCTCGAACGGAAGCTGTACAGGTACTGCCTTGATGATTTTGACTCCAATATAGAGACTTACATAAATGCTGTCATGTCAACTGTGCAAGATTTAGCCGATATAGGCAAAACTATGGAAGATGCTTCAATAGCTGCAATTCTTCTAGGAGGCTTAAGTCCTCAATATGCACCCTTAGTAATGGCTTTAGAAAACTCGAATATAGACATTACTGTAGACCTAATTAAGACGAAATTATTGAATGAATTGAATAAGCCAGCCTTAGATAACCCTAGTACTGCTTTTCGAACCCGAATGAACCCAATCAAACCTCAATCGACACAAAAGAAGCCGGTAGTCTGTTATGATTGTATGGAGCCAGGACATAAGCGGCCAGATTGTCCCCATAAGAAGGATAAGAAGAGAAAACCCGTATATCACAAGAATTCTCTATGTGCGCTGAATGTTAATGACGGCTTTGAACATGACAAATTCTTTGTAGACTCTGGTGCTTCGGCGCATATGTCGTCAAGAGTAGATTGGATGGAAAACGTGAAAGGTTCTTCAACCGGGAACGTGACCATTGCAAATGGTGAAGTATTACCCAGCAAAGGCGTCGGAGATATTTCTATTACCAGTTGCAGTCACAATACTGATATAAAGAAGATTACGGATGTGGTTCACGTACCGAACTTGAAGTCTAATCTTATTTCAGTCAAGAAGTCGGTTGATAAGGGTTTTACCGTAGTTTTTGATAAAACTGGTTGTAATTTTTATGATTCTGATGCTTTTTCTTGTAAAGGTGATGTAATTCTACATGGTTCTGTTTGTGGTGGACTGTATTCTTTAGACTGTACAGTCAACACACCTCGTCAATTATCCGCTTTTGAGACACACTCCGATGTTTCTAGCTTCAAGCTATGGCATAAGCGTTTAGGTCACCTGTGCCGCATTGGAATGGATCAGCTAAAAAACGGTCATGCAGTAGGCGTCGACTACACAGCGGTAGACAAGGAACCTTGCATCTCCTGCATTGAAGGTAAGCAAAGTCGGAAACCCTTTAAAAAGGTTTCACACAAAAAGTCAACATCAGTTTTGGAACTTATTCATTCTGATGTCTGTGGTCCCCTGCCTGAAACTTCATTTCAAGGCAATAAATATATGTTATTCTTTATAGACGATTTTTCTCGTATGACTTTTGTATTCTTTATTTCTTCAAAAGCCGAAGTAAAGAATAAGTTTTGCATTTTTCAGTTATTAGTGGAGCGGGAAACTGGAGCCAAAATCAAAACACTGAAGAGTGACAATGGAAAAGAATATGTTAATGGTGAATTTTCGAACTATTTACAAAGTCAAGGAATTCAACACCAAACAACAGTTCCATATAGCCCACAGCAAAACTCGGTTGCAGAGAGAACTAATCGTTCTATTGTGGAGAAAGCCAGATCAATGCTTTCGGAAAGCTCTCTTTCTCAGGCCTATTGGCAAGATGCTGTAGAGATGGCGGTGTATCTCAAAAATAGATCACCTCATCGTGCTCTCGATGGCAAGACTGCGTTCGAGAAGTGGTATGGTAAGTTACCAAATTTGTCTCATCTACGCGTTTTTGGATGTAGAGCTTTTATTCAGGTCCCCGAATGTCGTCGGAAGAAACTGGACATGAAAGCATCTGAACACATTTTCGTTGGATATTCAGAAGATCCACGAAGCTATTATTTCAGGGACGTTAGATATCCCAGAAAAATTGTGAAAAGCAGAGACGTAACTTTCTTTGAAAATTCTTTTAAGGATTTAAAAGGTAAAGATAGTAACTCTGGTGTTGATATACATGAACTGGCACCTATACCTCTTCTCCTAAGTTCAGAAGTGAATTCGTCAAATAGTTCAAATGAACCTACACCTCTGGTAAGTACTGTCACCGATGAAGAACATAATCATCCAGATACTGCACGTGTATCAGAAAATATTGACTACGACCCTGAAGTTGAAGAACCGTGGTACAACTCTACTAATGAAGTTGAACAAATTGTAAATGTTTCTGCACATTCATCAGAAGATGAAGAGTATGATACTGAAGATGCGGAACCAAGGTATAATTTGAGGCCCAGAAACTCTAAACCTGCTGCCAATTGTGTATGCATGCAGTCTTCATCACTTAAGGTGATTGATGAACCTACAAGCTATTCGCAGGCTATGAATGCAGAAGATAGAGATATGTGGTATCGAGCTATGCAAGATGAATACCAATCCCTGCTTGATAAAGAAACGTGGGTTCTTGTTAACAGACCAGATAAGAAGGTTATACCTTGCAAATGGGTCTATAAGCTGAAGAAAAATGCACATGGTGACGTAATTAAATATAAAGCAAGACTTGTAGTCAAAGGCTTTAATCAAACATATGGTGTGGATTATACTGAAACTTTCTCTCCAGTCGTTCGTAATTCTTCACTGCGCATGCTTTTCGCGTTGGCTGCCGAAAAAGGTATGAAGATGCATCATTTAGATGTTGACACGGCGTTTTTAAACGGAGATTTGGAGGAAGAGGTGTATATGAGTCAGCCAGAGGGTTTTGCTAAACCTGGACAAGAAGGTAAAGTATGCCTACTAATGCGTTCGCTTTATGGCCTCAAACAGGCACCGAGGGCATGGTTTAAAAAATTAACCGAAATTTTACATCGTTTAGGTTTTAACCAAACTCCTTCTGAAGCATGCGTTTACACTAAAAAGGTTGGTACCGAGTCTATAATACTCGCCTTTCATGTCGATGACATTGTCATATTCTATAGAGAAAATAAAACGTTAGAAAACGTCATAACTGACTTAAAGAATTATTTTAGCTTAAAAGTGCTGGGCCCGTTGAGCTATTATTTAGGTTTGAATATTAGTAGCAAACCTAATGAGATTAAATTATCTCAAGAAACTTACATTAAGGATTTGTTGCGAAAGTTTAATATGTCGGAGTGCAAGTCTGTACCTACGCCATTGGAAGCAAAAAAGTTGTTGCCGTGTGAAGATGGTAATATAAACAAAACTTCGCTATATCCATATCAGCAATTAATCGGATCACTGATGTTTTTGGCTGTAAACACGAGACCAGATATCGCTCATGCGATATCGTATTTAAGTCAATTTAACACTAAACACGACAAAAGTCATTGGATTGCCGCAAAGCGAGTGTTGCAGTATTTAAAAGGTACTATCGATTTGGGCATTATTTACAGGAAAGGCGGTGGATGTCTACACGGTTATGCAGATGCAGATTGGGCCAATTGTCCTGTAGACCGTCGTTCCTACACAGGATTTTTCTTCACCATGGCCGGTGGCGCTATTTCTTGGGAAAGTAAGAAGCAGTTCACCATTGCCCTTTCATCAAGTGAAGCGGAATTTATGAGCTTGTCGAGTGCTGCGAAGGATGCTGTGTTTCTGAGGCGGTTGATGTTTGAACTTACTGGTAAGTTGACAACTATACCAATTTATAATGATTCACAGTCTGCCCAAAAACTGGCACTGAATCCAGTCCACCATAACAGAACCAAGCACATAGATACAAGATTTTACTATATACGTGATTTATTAAATGACAATATTGTTAATGTCATTTACACTCCTACATTGGAGATGTGGGCCGATGTGCTAACTAAGCCATTGGCTCGTACAAAGCATCAGAATTGTGTGAAAGGTATAGGTTTATGTTTATAACCATATTTTGATTACGGGGGAGTATGTTGTATATTACTGGCTAATCAAAATTTTGAATTTATACTTCTTCTACACAATATGTATTCCATTGATGTCTGTTGTTACTTCAATAAACTAAGTCAACAAACAACACAGACTTTTGACCAGAAGTATACTAATAATAATAAATCATTTATTTCGAGTAACTTTTACAGACGCATAGCTTGTGTCACTATATATACAGAATAATTATTATCATAAAATTAACATTACAATAAAAAAAAAATATTGAACTAAACTTAGTTATGTTTCTAGAAGTACATACCCAAGTAGCTTATACATAATAAGTACTTCTAGAAACATGCTCACAGTGCCTCATATATGGGCAGTCAAACCTCTCGGCTATCAAACGCAGGATGGGGTTGGGGCTGGCCCGCAACCGGCGCACCAGGGATGTGCATCGTTTGCGCATAGTCGTATAAAAGCAATCTATGCGTAATACTAAGCGTAATTGTGTAATATAGCGCCATCTATCGGCAAATTGGCTAACTAATTTGCGCGACCTGTATGTATGTTGGTTTTTCAGGGATAATTCCTTATCAATAATATATGTGAACCGATATCAACAATTTTTGTTTTATTTGAAAGAAGGTGTCTTTAGTGTAATCTCCTAGACATTTCAAGTACAACATACACCCGCAAATGGGCTTAAATTGCAAATTAAATTACACAATGTTTTATGATAATTAAAAAATAAGTTTTCAAGATAGAGGTGTGATTATATTTTTTCTGTAATATTCTGTATTATTAGAACTATCGATTTATGTATTGGAGCAACAATTTCCAAACCGATTCATCTTACGAAATTCAAATGTCAACTGGCCACTAAAATCATACGATTTAACGCCATACGATTTTTTTCTATGGGGTTTTGTGAAGTCTCGGGTTTATGTGAAAACCAGAAACAATTCCTGAGCTCAAAGCCGAGATCCAACACGTTATAATGACTTATATGTGACATAGCCATAACATCTTTGTCAAAAACTCATCGAAAATTTCATGAAAAGTGAGAAAAGAAAGAATAGCCTGTCATCAGAGCCGTTTAAACGAAAAAGTGCACTCTTATTGAGAAACTTTATTTGCTTAACGCAATGGCTACTTGTATATGTTCAGGTAGTTTTAATATACTTAGCATCTATCCAGTACCTATAATGAATGAGCCCAATAAAAGTTGAATTACGGCACAGGACGTTTCTTACTCTAACTCTATGTCAACTACCAAATGAGATTTTTCGCACGATTTTCGACTTGGCCTGGAATTAAATAACGCAAATTCTCAGTTACTTTAGCAACCTAACTTTTGTACCAACCTACATACCTACCTATAGCCACATAATTATGTACCCCATTTTTTACGATTTTTTTTTTTTTTATTAATTCAAAAAATTTACACAGCATTACAGCGAACTAATACACTGAGAAATTTATAATAGAAAGTATTTATACAAACTAGGCACATAATACAGTCTAGAAAGGACAACAGAACAAATGTAAGAAAGAAAAACTAAAACAAAACAGATGATTCACGCTTATCCATCGCCTCACAGTACTTCATACATTCTTTACACAGATCCATCCAACTACTTGCAAATACAGCGAATACAAATCGAGGAGCGCGTTGATATATTGTAGTGCGCAGACAAGTGGTGATTTGCCATGAGACATAGTGCGCGTTTTAGGCACAGCTAATAGGTGAGGACTTCGCGGTCGGAAATTAAATTGGGCCTTAGCTATAGATGGAACGAACAGGCGTACGAGCTGTGCAACCAGTTCAAGGCAGTCCGAGTAAAGTTCCCCCGTAAGACATTACATGCAGTAGTCAAGAGCCCGTAGTTACGCCTTACCTCTAAGAAATTAAACCCCAAAACGCCAAGCAGGAACTTTGATGGGTACAAATATGGGTAATACCCGTGAATCTTCTTATATAAAAAACGCAGAAAGGCTTTTTGGATTTTTTCCAGAAGCAGGACGTACTTGTCTTCATGCGGGCTCCAAACGACCGAGGCAGCTTCAAGTTTACTCCGAACTAACGCAGTGTACACTAATTTAATAGCCCTGACGTCATCAAAATCTCGCGCATTCCGAACTACAAACCCTAACCTCTGGTAGCAATTATTGGCTAACGCTTTCATGTGCTCATGAAAGTTGAGCTGCGTGTCGAGGATGACACCCAAGTCACGTATAGACTCGACACGAGTTATGGGATCAGGACCTAGCAGGTATTGGGCGAATAAGGGACTATTGGCACGGCTGAAAGTCATCACGGAGCACTTTGATTTGTTAAAAAGGAGCTTGTTGTCAATGCTCCACTGATGAAGGCGGTCAATATCCTCCTGCAAAGACACACAGTCGGGCAATTGCTGCACTCCATAAATGAGCTTTAGGTCGTCAGCATATAATAAACATCTGGCATACTTAGGGACTGCAGCTAAGTCAGTTATCATTAAGCCAAATAGAAACGGACCTAAAATCGAACCCTGACTGACGGGCATGCTGCGTTTTCGCAAATTCTATTAACAATCTTTCTGATGGACCAAAGGTCACATTTTTCTTAGAGGTCTGCCGCTTCTAGACAACATACTTAATTAGTTATTTATTATAAAATGCGCGAAACTTCGAGGTAATTTGTGTTTCGAAACCAAGCATGTAGGATGTTGCAAATTTTCTTGGCATTTGGAAAAGACCAATTTTCAGTGATCTGCTCTATTCACCGGTGTAACGTCGCATAGCGTAAAACCAGAATTATTTAATTATATAATATAATAATAATTATTATTAGTCCGCAGGACAGCTTGTGGCGAGTTGTTGGGGTGTGACGACCCCACAGACCCGAGTGCTCCAGAGAGTCGGTCAGGGTCTCCGTCTCCGGCGTATCTTCGTCGGTCGGAGTGGACCCCAAGGGGACCCGTAGGACTCTCAGCTCTGGCTTGCCTTCATTGGCCGTCCAGAGGGGAGTCGTAAGAGCTATATGCTCCAGGGGTGGAAGTGAAAGATGCATAAGACGCGAGTTGGCACAGTGGCTGTTAACAGTCACTGCGTAGAAAGCGGCGCACACCTCTCGACACCCCTAAGCCGCTCACACCGGTGTTGCTCCTGGTCGTCTTCACGACGGCAGTTTCAGGGGCCCATCTAGTCAGCGGCAAGTCACCACCTGCCTCGATAACGTGTTTTAACATTGTTATGGCAGGTGTCCGGACTTCTTTACAATAGCCCAGTCTCATTGTCCACCTAAACTTCAATCCATAGACCGGTATAATGTTCACTTTTTCTACAATAGTCCTAATGCCTGCTGCCAGCGGTTCATGGGTGTCTATTGTTGCGCCTGTGAACGGGTTCCAGCAGGCGTTCTACATGACATTAAAGCTCTCCAAGGGGCCTCTACGTGTTGGATCTATATCCCCACGCAAGCCTATCAAAAGACCGGGATTTATAGGCCCGTGATATCCAAGGAGATACAAATAATAATAATGGATTATATAATATAATAATAAGATTATTGCCCGCGGTAAGAAAGCCGTAGTTATTTTGCTTAGGAAGAAAATTAGCCGTTTGAAATTTACAGTTTCGGTACAAGCCTTACTTTAACTTGCGTTAATTAGCAAATGTATGAACTCGCACTACACAATGTGTAAGCAGCCTCCAATGCGCGATTCGTCCTCCATTTTGCAATCTCTTTAGATAATTGTATATTTTTGTAACAATAAAAAAAAATCAACTATCCACTGTCCCACATGATCTCTCAATATTGTTATTACATTACGCAAAATCCCTTAAGTTAACAATATTACGTAGCATATCACATTTTTCCATCACTCAATCCGAAGGAAAAGGTCCGTCATTTTTTTTACCAAACAACTTATCTTTGCCATAAACTGTTCTCAAAATATCCTTTGCGATAGCAAAAATACCTTTAGGTCGGTCCCCAAAAAATGCAAACGATTTTCAGGCATATTGTGATAGGTATAAGGGTAGGACACGACGTTTTTCAGTGGTGATAGCAACGTTGTTAGAGTTTAATCCAAAATCGATTGTGTACAGCGACGTTTTCGATATCTTAATGTCTCAAGAGTCTCAAGACTTCTCTTAAATCTTTTTGTGTTTAATAATAAATATATTCTATGAAAATTGGGTTTTAACGTAGGTACTTACTAAAATAATCTACAAAAGTGATGAAGTTGAAAATCAGATATTTGAAAACGTAGATGCAGCCAAACTCTAACATAAAACAATTAGGTAGGTAATTACTCAAATAAGGTAGATAAATACGAGTTAGGAAGTGCCGTGTTTAGAAGCGTATTAGGAAAGTATGTAGTTAGTGTGTTTAAATAGGGCCTATGCTCGTTACTTAAAAAATGTAGATGAAATGCCTTAGTGCAAGACGTTGCCCTGTTACTGGCAGTTCGATAAAAAAAGTGAAAAAATCATGTTTACAAAAATACAAAAATATAACTATGACTAAAACTTATTTTACGCGATTACGCCCCGTTGTTGTGAATAATAATAAGTAAAAATCGTGAGTTTAAATCAGTGTTTCGATAGACAAATATGATTTAGTTATCTACCACATTTAATAAACGAACCAACGTCCTCTGTAATCGCGGCAGATGCCTAAAACCGCTCGGCTACATGGGCGCCATAAGCCCTTAAAACTGAAAAAGAGCAAAAATTTATGCACACCTTTGCGCAAACTTGGATTACACGCATTGGACCAAATGAAGGTATTAAAATGATTTTCAGCTTGCTGGGAATTAATTCCTCAAAAGTCAAAACGCTTTTTATGGATTTTGATTATTTGATTGGCCTAAAGTACATATTAGATGAAACCTAATTGGTTGGGAAGTGTTTAGCCCTTTTTCCCCTAATTACACCATTTCCAAATTATTGTGAATACGCAGTTGTCAACGATGTGAAGCTTTTTTTACCGACTTCAAAAAATGAGGGGGTTATCAATTAGACCGTTTTCTATTTTATGTTTATTACCTCAGAACTTTTTGAACTGATTTGGATTTTTTTTTCTTCAAAGTATATAGTTCTAAGTTGGTCCCATTTTGGTTAAATCCTGGGAACCTCTCAAATGTTTTAGGCATAGGTACATACAGTGATTTTTGTATTTTCCATTCGATTTTTATTAATGTTTATTTCAAAACTAGGCATTTGCATAAACAATGTTATTTCGTGAAACGAAACTGCTGATGAAGGACAGAATGGAACTCTTCCATGACAAGTACACAGGTTACGTCTTGGGGCTAGTTGTAATTGTTTTGTGATGCAGTCGTAAATCATTTTAATTTCATTGCTAACTGTTTTGTGAAGTCGATCTTTTTCTATTAATGATTATACTTAATAAAAAAAGTAATGCTGCAACAGCAATGCGGCTGCATGCAATCGTCAATGTCGTCATGTGAATGTGTGTGTATCCTTAAAAAAACACTACAAACTCTACAATACACTAAAGGATGACTCACGTTAGACCGGGCCGTGTCCGGGCCGGAGCTTCCGGCGCTTCGTTTTCTATGGAAAAACACCACGTGATCACCTGTTATGTCATAGAAAAGTAAGCGCCGGAAGCTCCGGCCCGGACACGGCCCGGTCTAACGTGAGTCATCCTTAACGCAGCGTACTACGTAGGCGGACAACACGCGAACGCGAAGCGGCGCGGGTTGATACCTATAGAAGACAAGTGTACTACGCTGGCAATCTTGCCGCGCCGCGCCCCTTTGCTTCGCGTTCGCGAGTTGTTGTTACATGAAACGGTTTATAGATTTTTTTTTTGAGAAACTGAAGTTGCACGTTTTTACTTTTGATTTAACATGACATATCTTTACTGATAAGTTTTGAATATACTAAGGCGATGTAGGTTTAGAGGAAACCTAATACAACAAAGGTAAAATGGACAAAGCTCTTTTCATATCATGTCATGTAATTGCGTTAAAACCATTAACAATAACTTAACTAAAATTCCGCTTAAAACATAAAATTCTCAAGAACCACAAAAAAATCGGTCTGCGCGCTTTAATCCTTACAGTCCGTGTGTGTATGTCGGTCCGCACATGGCTCAGTTAACGAGTTGCGAACAACTCTGCAGCGCTAATCACGCGGGATGACGTGCATTCTCTTATTGATTTCTAATCACTGACGGCTGATCGAGTTTCCCGCAGACTGGCCGCATACATTAATTATGCCAGTTTCATAAAACGTAGAAAAACGAAACGTTTACCATGACTAAATACATTTAAATAAAAATACCTATAATATAAATATTCTACAAGCGTTGGTGGCCTAGCGCTAGGTTTGGTACCGGGATTCTACGAGCCGGGGCTCGTAGGCACCAATGAGTTTCACGAAAGTTATGAACGAAATATTATTTGATATCTATCAATCGCTTTGTCACTAGTCCAAATAAGGCCTGTTTTCCCATCTGGGTTGGAAGGTCAGATGGCAGGCGGATGATGGTTACATATTGTAGTACATATTATCAAATCATCAACGATTTTGCTCCTATTGCAATTCGATACTCGTAGGTACTTGTAATAAACTGCTGGCTTTTGTTCGAGAATGCGAGCAATTCTTTCCTACAATTCTAATCCGGAACTGTTTTAGTTGGTCTGCCTTAATTAAAATCTTGGCAAACGCCCAGTGTGAAATCTATCACCACATAGGTACAGTCAGCAGCAGCATTACTTAGTAATCAAGCGGGTGAGCTGTTCAAGCTGATCTGAACGTAACGTAACTTTGATTAAGAGAATAAGAGCGTGTGATTATTTTGGACATCTGGCCCCCTTAACCATCCTAACTCAGAAATAATAATGGTTCAATAATATCTCACCTTGATAGAATAGAAGTTACATTAACACTTCGAATCGGATATAAGAATATACTTTTGTATTTTTTTTCGGTAGGTACTAAAAAGTGTCCTGTACAATATTAACATATAGTGGCAATTTACAATAAATTAAAGTCCTCAAATATTAAGTAGTTTATTTTTATCAAATTCTAGTGGTATCTAGAATGGAGATTCTTTCGTAAGCATAATACACATAAGGTATAATTAACGTTGACTTAATATTGTAATAACAGATTTTATTACATATTTTGACTAATAATATGTTGATTTTTAAACTAACACGATATTCACTCATAATTTCACGTCACAAACGCCAGGCCAAATGTCAAAAATGAAAGTTTACGCGACTAATAATAATAACAAAAATGAAGGTGTATAATCTATTGTATGGACGGTATAGAAAGGACGACCATCTCTTATGGCAGAACTATTGCAAAAGTGACCAGCTTTCAGCTGTAAATAATAATCTCTCCGGTGGCGCTAGTTAGGCTCTGGGACATGAGCATGAACCATATAAGGCAACAAATAACCCGACCAAATTACGTAGGTTGTTTTTGGTAGTATTTCGGTGTATGGTGGCGCCGCCTAATTACTGTTTTTTGATGGACTCTTTTCGTACAGAGATTTGGCTCCTTTATATAGTCTCCATGATCTATTGGTTTAATTCTAAAAACACCTCCTCATACAGACACTGATTATAGATTGACGGTGACATGTGAACTCTTTGCTTCTTCCTCAGACATTAACTGCAGAAGCTGAAATTTAATAAACCGACTATGACTTGGAGCTCAAAGGAAATTAAATTAGAGATTCGTTCGACTGCACAACTGTTTGCGACTGCAATGCTTTGTATGGTTGCCCTGCATTAAACTAGCGTAGAATTGAATAAAGCAGCTAGCAGCAGCTATGAAAAGCGTGACATTATAAGACAATAGTAATTCTTTTAAATCTGTTTTTTTTTGCTATTAACACATATATATATATAATAACATTATTCGCTCTTTATCCCTCCTGAATGCGTTCTTAGCATCAGCGACTGAGTGTGATTTATTTGCTGGTTGAGGTTCTGTGACAGGATGAAAACACGTCTTTCAACAGTTTGAATGTGCTTGTTGTATCTTAGTGTGGTAAGCTGCCTAGAAACAGCCGATGCCTAATTGTAATATTATTAGTTGACCTATTTTTGTTTTTTATTTGTTTGTAGTTTTACAGTGAGAGTACTGTACAACTATTTTGAAAATAAAAAAAAATTAGTTTCACGCGCGTATTTTTGTACATAGCTTGACAACCTGACTTATTTTCGGTGTATGTTTTTTTCTTGTTAAATAAATAATTTAGGTATAGTCTTGTACCCTATAAATGTACCCTAAACAAATTTTCGTTTATATAGGCACGTGGAAACTGGTTGATCAGACTTATCAATTTGTCTGTTTTGACTCGGGCATTTCGCTTTCGCATGTAACCGATTCTCGTGAAATTTTGTGACCAGATTCTATGATTAAATAGATTTTTTTTGTCCATCCGGTTTTTGGAAATTTTTCAAAATGGGAGTCGTGATATCTCGCGCCTGAACAAATACTTAGTCGTATCGATATCATGAGTTTTTTTTTTCTTTTTGAAATATTTACAGTAAATGGCAAAAAATGCAGAAAATTTGTATCGCTGGTTTAGGCGGTATTTAGATATTTAGTTTTTACTCGAGAATAGCCAAATTAGCCAAAGCCAAATTTCCAATTTAGTAGCCAAATTTCGTCAACTAAGCTAAGAGCTATCATGGCGCATTTTGCAAACATTCGCTTTGAAGTAGAGAGGTCCCGGGTTCGTTCCCCAGTAATTGTATGCTGGGACATCTTTTTTGTATTTTTTGATACTTAAATTTCGTAGTTTTTTTTTATTAAAAATTTCGTACTGTTATTTGATCAAGCGCGGGCTAAGCGTATTCGTTTCAATTTTACAAGCTTTTTTTTAACTATCCCACGAAAAAATATGTTTTTTTGTCATCTTCATTTTCTGAATTACTCTAAACGGCGGAACGGTTTCACGTCGACAGATTATAATCTACCGAAAAACAATGCGTAAAATTGTAAGTTGATTCAATTTACTATCAAGATATCTGTCAAGTAAATGTTAGAGTTAGCAAGTAGTCGAACAGATTATAATCTAACGGTATTTTACAGTGACATAATTATTATAATAATACAAAACAACTCTTTATATCACAAATTAAATAACAACAACTTATACAGATGGACTGAAATACAAAAGCTAGGTTAAGTTTGAATCGGATCCCTTTCATATTAGGCGACCGATTCGGAAAAAGCTAAGCAGAAATTACCGAAACGCTATATTTTTAAAACAACCAGTCCTAACCTAACTCAAATAATCGTTCCCGTTAACCGCATTAAGGATTCCGTCATAATCATGAATTAAGTAACACTGCATCTGTCATGAGCGGTGGGGGAAATGACCGAACGGAATAGTCCTATGTATATTTCAGTAGGAGTAGCAGAGCGCGTTATTCTTGTTTGTCTTTGGCGCAGTCTCACATTTTTATTTATTGATTCCCCACCTTGGGTAACAATTAACCCGACCAAATTACATAGATTGTTTTTGGTATGTTGTTAGGAATGTTAAAACGTGTTTTTTTTTAATTTCGTTACATTGCGTATGTTCTGTCCCTCACGGGCGCACGCGTAAGCACATCTATAGAAAATATACTAGATCTATGGCCATAATACACAGACACCAAACTTTATGCTTCGACTACAAGTTTGTGACTGATATAATATCTTTGTCCCAGATCCCTAACAATTGTTTTTAATTCTATCAAACTTATAGTGGTCCACCGAGCGAAGTGGTCAGGTGCGCCGTGAATAACACTTATTCGTTTCGCTTTGCTCTGCACTGTAGGGATTAGCGAGGCGAAAATTAAGCGTAGGAAATGTTAATGTATTTTCTTAAACGGATCTGACGCAACCTTCAAACTTTAAATGAACAGGAGCATGCAAATGAGTTCAGAAGACAGTAATTAACATAACATAGTTCCGGTTTGAGCAGATAATTTGTGGTTCTGTTGGTTTAGACCCCAAGGTCTTTTGATCCCTGATGTTTGTGAGGGTGTTAGTAGCGTTATTCGACAACATTTGATAACTATAGGTAACGTTTAACTGAGGAGGATCCTACTTGACGAAGTTATTATGGTCAACTACGGATACTAATCCGCCTATATGAGAAAAGCCCGAAAGCCGAAATTAAGCGAAGTTGCATTAAGGCCAATATCGAAGTAGCCCCGATCCTGGAGTAATCTCTTTGTTTGTTCCTCAGTTTATGAGAAGGTTTATGAGTGGTGCTCAACGTCTGTAAATAATTGACCAAATATAATACAATAAACCTCAGCTCTCTTCAAGTGGCATACGTCGTTTTTGACTTGTTGGAATTTTGATTTTATTTGAATTAATCAAATTTCAAATTTAAATGACGTAATCGGTCGGGAGCCGACGGCCTACCACCACTCCAAGAAAGAAGTATTTACATTAAATAGGTATTAATAAGATTATACGAGTGGGTACAGTAAGTTTATTATCTTAATTTTCGGAATAAGCTGCAAAAGTCTAAATCGGATGTGCAGGTGTCTGCACTATTACATGGGCTTAGAAATTACTATGATATGATTCTTTTTTCGAATTACTTAACCCGCACCGGGAAATTTCGAATCACAGGGTATTACGGAATTATCCGCTTATAATTAGCTTGTAATTTGTTGAATAAATGCTCTGAGTTTGGACATTGACCTCATTCTCTTGATAGTTTCCTCTCACTGTGTGTCAATACACTTTTAACTATCGTGTAAACGCTCGTTCGCATAAGTTTGGACGACTGGCAGTAAGAAAATCCAACCAAAACCTGGTCTATTTCCTTCCAAAAAGTCCGTCTGTTACTTTAGGTCTCCTGGCGCAGGCATCCCTTACTTATTATATGTGAATCTGAATACATATTTATTTGATAAGCATATGAATAGGGCTGTAGGGCATTATATACGGTGAAATAAAAGGCTATAATAATTTATTCAATGATCGACTTCTAATCTCTCAGTCCGAGTGATAAATTCCAACGTATAGGAAATGTTCCAAGTTTGGGAACCGCTTTCGACTGCCGAATTAGCAAACTCAGTGTTTAACTTGTAGACGATTTTATGGGTATAATCCTTTCGCTGGTTCGTTGCAGTAAATGTACCTACTGAAGACTTGATTTTATGCAATCTCATAAACGTAATTTTTTATAAATAATTAATGTGTTTATTTCTTATAGTAAATCAACTTAAATAACATAAATATAATTATAAACTAACTTATTAAATAAACTAAAACTACAAATAAATTAAAATTAATAGTAAACTAAAAGTAAACTTACCTACTTATATAATTTATTTTTTAATAAAAAAACAAAAAACCCGACAGCACACTAAAAAGAGGAAAACAAGCCCCACAAGAAATATTGTTTAATCAAATGCTAAAACCAAGCTATAGAATACCGTTTAAACAATATAAAAATGCACTTTGAAATGTGTATGTTATCGATAGTTAAATAAATAAAGACTTGTTACTTATAGTCATTTTGGTTGTTAGTTGTTAAGATCACTATTTAGCAGAATGTTACTTAGGTAGGTATTTTCGGCGGTGGCGGTTGGTGGCGGTGGCGGTTGGTCCCCGCCTGCAATACTTACCATCAACATTTATTAATTATAATTATTTAGTTAGTATTTAGAATAAGTTTTTATTTATTTAACTATCGATTACATACACATTTCATAGTGCATTTTTATATTGTTTAAACGGTTTATAATAATTATTTTTTTATTTATAACTTTTTAGTTGAAAAAAAAGAACAAGTTATTACTTTATATTTTCGCTTCGGACGAGGACGTGTGCCCTCATGTCATGCGTGTGCGTGTGCCCGCGTTCGGGTTGTAGACTCGAGAATATCCCCCTCCGTACCGCACCGCGCGCCACAAGGCAGGCCACGCCCTTCTTTGCCCGCTACCAGACCGCGACGCGAGAGGTGCGCGGGAGTTGCAGAACAAGTTATTTGCTCATTGCTTGCTGACACGTGGGTGGCTTGCGTTTACGAAGAATTAACATGTTCCTGTAGGAATTTCGGGGTAAAAATTATCCTATGATACTTCCGTGATCAAGATGAATCTAATGATACCCTCATATATCAAATTATTTAAAAGTGAATGTAAAGAAAATATTATTTCTGTATCCCGTAGGACTTTCGGGATAAAATGTATCCTATGACACTCCCGTGATCAAGACGAATCTAACGATACCTCATACATCAAAATCCATCAAGCCGTTTAGGCTACAGGAAGCCACAAAGAAACAGACATACATACATACACTCAAAAAACATTACCCTCCTCCTTTGGCAGTCGGGTAAAAAGACCTCATCACAAAAAGAACACCCCATCCAGCAGGTCCGCCTGCGGCATGGTGCCCATTACGCTGGCGGCGTTTCCTCGCTGAACCGCCAGGGCGATCCGTTGCGAGAAGTACGCGCCAGCCCTGGGGTCTCCCGTGATGTCAATCAGCCGTGCCGACAGAGCCCTTACAAAGGCCGCCTTACGCGATATAATACGCGATAAAGCTACGCCGCCTCTAACCCTACACCTCTGAGAAGATTTAATTCCCTCCTAAATTGTAGGAGGGTATCCCAATATGGGACCGGCAAGAAATTCGGCGGGACACATCTTTTCAAAACATATTATACTCAGATATCCAACATCATCCAATACAAAGGTCTCACGGTCTATGTCTCGCTTGTTCCCTTATCAGATGGACTACATCAGTATCACAAGCTGGTGGTAGAGAAAAGCCATCTTCCCTATTAAAGTTTGGATATTTCCTAACCTCAATGGCCTCGCGCAGCATTCTGGGTATGTATTGCTTCTCCTTGGCAAGAACCAGAGGCTTATCAAACTTTATTGGGTGATGGCTTTATCCATGACATGCTCCCAGACTGTAGACCTAGGTCGACAGTGCTTGACATCAGCTATGTGTTCCTTCACCCGAGTGGAAATGCTTCGTTTCGTCTGCCCGACATATAATAGGCCACACTCACAGTCCAGCCTGTACACTCCTGCAATTTGTAGAGAGGTATTGCTTTTTACAGGCCTCAGGAATTGTGACATCTTCTTCATTGGCTTGAAACATGTTTTTATAGAAGCACGTTTCAAGATGTGGCTGATCCTGTCCGTGATCCCTCTGACAAAAGGCAGAATGGCAGACCTGCGTTCAACCACAGGGCGGACACGCTATACATCAAAAATCACTTGCGTTTCTATGTGTGAACGACACGTCTGTACACGCGTCAGGCGTCATTGTGTAAGTTGCTTAAAAATAGTACTGAGCGGCCGGCAAACGGCCGTCAATCTGCTGTCGCGGGGCCAGGTAATTCGAGTCGGGGCGGGGCGGTGCGTGGCCGTTCTGTATGATAATACTATTACTTATTCTGTGGTACAACTGTAGTGATGATCTTAATGTGAGACCTCTGGTTGACCCGCGGTATCTTGAGCTTGTTCGCCTGAAGCGCTCGCCTGGCATGCTGGAGCCACTAACGTGTCGTCCTTCAAACTCACTCGTCCATCTTTGAGCGGTTTTCCGACCTCTCCTACAATTTACTATTTTCACATTGAGAGGGCGAACTACTATAGATTTACCACATATTTGGCGGTTGGTAATGAAGTTTTTTGCCGTTTTTAACGTAATGGTACGGAACCCTTCGTGCGCGAGTCCGACTCGGACTTGACCGGTTTTATATTATATGTAAGTATTATTGTTTAAGCTGCTAATCGTTTTGTTTAGTTGCATGATTTAATTAGGTAATTGAGCGCTTCCACCGCCTACAAACTGGTTACAGTTTGGCGATATAAATCTTGTTTGTAAGCATGAACCTTTTGTGTAAATAAATAAATAAAAAGTTTTGGAACTAAAACTAGTTTTTATATTACCTACGTGTTTACTCACTTTACAGACCAATGTACTTTTCGAGATTATAAACTACATCGTGACAAATTTTGGCATATGTGCCATTTTGTTTTCGAAATTCGTGCAGCCGATTTTGTGCGATGGAATGGAGGTAAAAATATCTCTACATTCAAATAGTAACTCGGTATTTCGGGTTCGGTTGGTTGTAAAGTCACCATCAAAAGTAACGGATAATACTACGCTTCAAAAGTACCATTCTCTAACAGCTTAACAATTGATACTTTTGATTGCTAGATAGATATATATCAAGATTTGGTAAAGTATTACAGGGTGGTAGATATTTTTGGCGTGTTGTTTCATCGGCTACCATTGATGCTGACTGTACTTTAATAAAATATTCATACGGTCTTAGAGCGAGAGAGAGAAAGCAATAATTGCAAATGTGTATCAAATGTCAATATACTTACAGTACACGTTCACTACTGCATAACTATTTAGTTTCCAAATCGAAAAAAAATGGTTTTATTTTGTAGGTTTACCTACCAAATTTTCAACTTTGGGCGATTAAACTTTAAACGTTTGACAAATTGGTATGGTGGCGTTTGATTCCATAGCAATCAACAAAAATGTAAGACTATTTTTTTTTAATAATAAAGTTTTTGGCATGCAATTAATTATTTTATACTAATTACTTAATATATATTATGTAACATCATAAAGAATAATCATAGATAAGCTACCAGACATAATAATTTTATTAATTACATAATATATGTCTATGTCTATAACCCTGTAAGGACCTCAGGTGTCGATCTCCGGTCTGTTATTTAATAATACGTAGATATTTACTACGAGCCAGTAAATTACGTTTCTTCGTCTACAATATAAAAATAGGAAAGAAAATTGCCCTACAATAAAAGCCATTTTAACCGCACCAAGGAACTTTGCTCAGTAAAGTGTTCCTTAAACTAACATTTGAAACTGAAGCGCGTTCAATTTCCCTTGTAATTAATGAGTCCGGCCTTTTTTCCCTCGCCCGGGATGATAGACCGACTACTATTTATATTCGGAGGACGAGATGGGAGTTATATAACTGGAAAAGGCAAACTGAGCTTATTTTTTAAGACGTTTTCGTTTGTTATGCATCGTTTTTAACCATGCGACGTGTCCCATTTTAAGTGACGTGTATGTAAGTATCTTTATTTTACGGTAGATGTCGCTAGGGCCCCTAGACCCATATAGTGGGAAGATTTGCTGACTATGGATGAGGTCTTGGTGGCTCAGTTGGCAGAGCGCTGGAGTATCGATCCAGAGGCTGTGAGTTCAAGTCTCACCCAAGACAGTAATTTTTCCACTTTTAAATATATTCTAAGCTTAAGAGGCCGGTGTCGATTTTAGTCGCAAAAATGTAAAATTGATAGATTTAGTCGGTGAAATTGTACACCTTTTGTTATCTAATTGAAATAACAAGTACTGGTTTCTATTAGCACGTCTTCTTATCTTACCTTTTATCAGATCAATTTTTTGGATACAGACTCAGTAAATTAGTAATGTTTGCTTTTCTGATGGACGTTTAGGTAAACGCGCGTAAAGCACTGATTTTGTCGCTCTTATTTGTAAATTTCGTAAAGTTTGGACGGCTTAACATGGTAATTTTGTATTACACATATCCTGTACTTGACGTTTATCAGACTACATTTTTATTATTATGACTTTGAAGTAGTGTAAATAAAAGTTAGACGAAATCAATTTTCTCCAGAAATTACTTCAAAACAAGTGACAATTTCTCTGAAAATCGACTCAATTTCAACGTAATTTTGATACTTTAACAATCTACAACATTTGCTGAAACTATTCTTATACATCAATTTGTATAATTTACCACCATAATTTTTTGATGAATTTTTAAAAACTGTCCCTTCTCTTCATATATGACCGGTAACGCACGCTCACGACCTCATTATTAAAAGGCAAGATGAGAAGACGTGCTAATAGAAACCAATACTTGTTGTGTTGTGTTACGTAATAAAACGTGTATAGTTTCAACGACTAAATCTATCAATTTAACATTTTTGCTCCAAAATCGACACCGGCCTCTTAATAGCATCGTTCGCAGACGTTTCTGATTGTTAAAAATTAATTTAGAATGGGTAGCACATCGTAACTGGTCAATTTCCAATATGACTTGGAACTGCGGTGGCCGTTTAAGAAGTGTAACGCTCTTACGGTAGATGTCGCTAGGAACCCCTAGACACATATAGTGGGAAGATTTGCTGACTATGGATGAGGTCTTGGTGGCTCAGTTTGCAGAGCGCTGGAGTATTGATCCAGAGGGCGTGAGTTCAAGTCTCACCCAAGGCAGTAATTTTTCCACTTTTAAATTTAGTATCTTTATTGCTTTAGAGTTTTCATATTTGGTTACTGTAATGTACTGTATTTACCACAGTAAATCATACGGATGTAATGTATTTCCAACGGCTCGCCAACACAGACATCACGTGACACGACTGCTCTGCTCGCGGTCTGTGATCGACTGACTCCTGTCAGTGACCTCACTATGACGTAAGCGCTCGAGACGCCAATACACTACATCCCTTCCTTTGTTTATTTTTTGGAGAACTAAGTTAAACATAACAATAAATACCCAACGTCCTATAACTACGCTGGTACGATTGCTTTGGTCGGACAACTTCAAGACTCCGAGATCTATGACTTACCCCACTTGGGACATTTGTAATCTTCAACTCCGCTACTGCAACGTCGATAGCTCCTGTAAGTCTTTATTCCATCTTTTTATACATAATAGTATAATCAATTCCTAAAATGGCACAACATACAACCCAGGGATTGTTAATAAAACATGTTTCAGATAATGTCAACCTACATCATCGGGTAATACCTAACATAACAATCCGTAGCCAATCAGTCTGTGATAAATAAATAGTTAACTCTAAGTTCACAATTTGAGATGATTTCAAGAAACTCACAAGTCAGTAGTTGACCGTTTTCAAGCAAAAGGTACCACATTTTCGCTTACCATAAGGACACTCCGACAGGTTTTTCGTATAGCGATACAAGCAATTTTCGTCCTTATGGTAATTGATACCTTTTGATTGGAAACGTACATCCTCACATCTAAGGTTATTATTGAGGTTGGTGGTGGTTCATGTGTGAATACTGTGATGAAAGGCCTTTTATTTTTCTTGGCCTTCCTTCTTTTCTTTTTTTAATGTGCTTTTTATACCTTTTGTAGTTTTCTACGATCCAAAAATGATCTAATGAATCCTATTTAAGAAAATGACTCATTATTTTATCTCATTCTTTTGCTTATTTTCAACTTTCAATACATGATGCAATGCCACCTAAGCCATAAGCTATACTGCCAGCCTAAACCAAGTTGTCCTCATAAATAATGCATTATATTAATGCAGAACTTCAATCAACTTATTTAACTTGATAGGGTTGGGTTCAGTATAATTTTTTTTCAAGTGCTCGTAGCTCTTGCAAGTTTTTTTATAAAAAGGGCAAGCAGGCAACAAAGTCTCTACAGGACTACTTCTAGTATAAGCGATTAATTAATTGTTTTTGTTTCTTATTGATATTATTTTAATTTTAATTTTATTTTTGCTTTTCTATAAATTCTGGCTAGACGATTATTTTCAGGTGAAAATTTCCATTTTATAATTATTGCAATGAAGCTATCTGGGTTTTGATGTTGTTATTAAAATTTATTTTTGACGATCACAATATCTATATATATAAACGTAAAAGTCCTGACTGACTGACTGACTGGCTGACTGACTCACTTAAATCAACGCCGAGCCCAAATAGGTAGGCCAAAAAAAAATAGGTAGCTTTTATGACGTTAGTATCCACTATGAAGGGGTTTTTCAAAATTCATCCCCTAAGGTGGTGAAAAGGGGGTTGAAAGTATGTATGGAGATCATAATTTTTTTTGAGTGCGGGACTTGAAACTTCGTATAAAGGCATATTATTAAAATACAAGAAAAGTAATTTCAGCGTTTTTTAAAATTCATCCCCTACGGTGGTGAAAAGGGGGTTGAAAGTTTGTATGGAGATCAAACATTTTATTGAATGCGTGACTGGAATCTTTGTATAAAGGACATTCATCATAATAGCTTTGCTAAAAGGTGCTCTTTGAAGGTTCAAAAGACTAGCACCGGGATTCTAATTCAATTTCGTTTTTTTTTATTTGCGATCCTGACCAGACCATGAGTACACCTTGTTGGGAGCATTTTCAAGGCTACGTTTCATTTACCTACGTAGGTAGTCGCCAATCAAGAACCCATCCCCAGCAGCAACATAGACTTTTTGTAAGAGACCCACATGGTAAATCTCTCGTATCTTCATGGCTCCGCCGTTAAAAATAATTTAAAAACTAAATTTAAAAAATAACTATCGAACTTGCCCACAAAATTACACGAAAACCGGTTGAGAGACTTGAGAGAAAATAATGCGACCTGTAGAGGAAAACTCCAGGTCAAACACTGGTGCTTGAACAAAAGTTTTCGTATGCCCCCTTTATAAGTATTTGAGTAAAATTGACTTAAAGCATATCTAAATAATAAATATTGATATTGTTATTTTCATTTTATCCTTTTTTTCTGTCACTTATTAAGTGCCGACTAATCGGCCTTTTTTGCCGACTAGTCGCCGACTAATCGCCGACTACAAATGTGGCCGGATAGTCGGCTTTCCCGACTAGTCGGCGACTAGTCGGTACATCCCTAATAAAGGTATATTATTAGCATGGAAGAAAAGTACTTTCAGCGATTTCAAAAATTCATCCCTTAAAGGGGTTGAAAAGGGTTTGAAAGTTTGTATAGGGTTCAAATTTTATTTTAAGCTAGGGATTTGAAACTTCGTAGAAAGGTATTTAATTAAAAGGCAAGAAAACTTATTTCAGCATTTTTTAAAATTCGTCCCCCAAGATGGTAAAAAAGAGGTTGAAAGTTTGTATGGACATCAAACCTGTTTTTGAGTACAGGACTTCAGTCTATGTATAAAGGCATATTATTAGAATACAAGAAAAGTAATTTAAGCGTTTTTAAATATTCATCCCCTAAAAAGGTTAAAAAGAGGTTGAAAGTTTGAATCCATTACAAATGCTTATTGAAACTTCTTAGAAAGGCATTGTGTAATATTACAAAAAAAGTTATTTTAACGTTCTTAATAATTCTACCCCTAAGGGTGTTAAAAAGGGGATGTAATTTTATATGTAGTACAAGTTTTCGTTTTAGCTAGGAACATGAAACTTAAAACGTAAAACGTAAAAGGGCATTATATTAAAATAGACGAAAACTGATTGCACCGTATTTGAAAAGTTTGTATTAATAAAGTTTGCAGCGGGAGCGAACATTTTTTTTTAATAGTGGACTTGAAAATCTAAGTGTTGAGAGGGATTATATCGAGAACAATTCTTTCAGTTAGTGGCTTGAAACTTCGTACTTTGTGAAAGACAAGATTCATGCGTTGTATATAATTATTAACAAATGATTAACCGTCCCTACTGATATCTTTTGCTGCATAATGCTATGCTCATGTCGACGGGCATACTCTGACGCAGGCGCACGCTGCGCAGAGCCAATTTCTGTATTTTCGTAACTTTAATTCAAACTGTAAACCTAGTAGTAAATTTATATATACAATAGTAACACCAACCATATATAACCACCAACATACAAATCCACGCGTACGAAGTCGCGGGCAACAGCTAGTAGATTCATATAAATTGAAATGAAGGTAATTTGTAATGCAATCGTATGTTGTTAAATAAATGTAAATATATGCATTCAGTTATGGTGATTTTTTTTTGTGGTTTAACTTCTGACAGTCTTTCAGAAGCGAATGCCTGATCATCCGAATAAAACGATATGATATCTGCCTACACTAATAAATTTTTGGACATATACCACATGAAAAGCTACACAGAACTCAGCGTAATTACCTTACTGAATATTTACCTTCATCTTTATAGTAAACTAGACGGGGCCGCGGCTCCGCTCGCATAAGTGAAATACCGACCTAACTATGTAATCTATTATTAACCTTCAGCATTCAACCCTGCCAGGGTTCATAACTGTGATAGGGACTTCTTATTTGTAACCGTTATTTAGATAACAGAAAGGATGTGCGGGCCGGCATTCTGGAAACGGCAGCTATCAGAACTAGACGAATTGTACGTATGTAGCTATATTTAATAATTATTGTGAAAAAATATTCTTATAGTGATATACCAACAAAGCTAAAGTAACTACCATGAATTGATTAAAATTCATTGAAGATTTTCTATGTTCTATACCAAAAAGCTTAATTTTAATAACTAATATTTACAAGTTACGTCCTTTTGGACAACAATAAGCGTAGTGCTTTGTATTCGTGTCGCCGTCGCCGACCACGCTTAATTATAAGAACAAACAATTTACCTCCATCTACGAACATGGCACTCCATTTATCACAAGCCCGAGCATAAACATTCGGTAAACAATGCAGAGAAAAGCATGCAATGAGCGGTATTCGACTTCCTTTTTATGACAGCTCATGTGGTTACAGTTACAGGTGGTTAAAAGTAGTCATAATAGGTGCAAGCATGTATTACCTACCTAAACTTAGATATCTACCTATAGGGCCATTACCTTCAACGCCTGGCCTGTGACCAGGTATTGCGAAAAAACTATGAGAGAGTCGAGATAAATATGTATAATATTACTAGCGACCCGCCTCGGCTTCGCACGGGTGCAATGCTGGTGTATTATACATATAAACCTTCCTCTTGAATCACTCCATCTTTTTAAAAAATACGCATCAAAATCCGTTGCGTAGTTTTAAAGATCTAAGCATACATAGGGACAGACAGACAGCAGGAAGTGACTTTGTTTTATGCTATAATAGTGATACATATTTAATACAACCTTCCAATAATTTGCGAGGACAAAGAATGTTTTCATATATTCCGACATTTTCACTGAGTGGATCTCGGAAGAAAAACGGAATGTCAAAAAGATTTTTCTTAAAGCCCCGTTGGTTCTGGTTCTTCTCTTACTCTCACTGAGCGTTAGCTTGAGCGGATATTAATATAAGTAATGTTTTGGAATATTATTATCTTGTAAATTTTACAAAAAAAGTAATCAATGAGTTCAATCAAAAATATAATTGCGCATTTTTAGAGGCAATTTTCCTATTTTTAGCATTGTGCAAAAATTGTATTTTTTTTTCTATCGAGTGAAAGTCTAGAAATCAGGTTTCGAATGATGAAGTTACTAGAAAAAGGCCTCAAGATTGTTAGCAAAACTTGTGTTCTAAAAAAGCGCTATGATTTTTATAAAACTGCTGGCTGAACCTACTGCACCTTAAAGAATTCCGGCAAAAGTTTAAGGTCAGTCAATAATTAAAAGATTAAAGGCTGGAGCTACCTGCATCACCTGCATGTATAAATTGTATTATTCGTCGTATTATAGGGTAAGTACCGTAGTCTACTAGGAGCCCTTATAGTTTTGCCAGGTTCGTGTGTCTGTCCACAGTGATTATACATATACATTATCTATCTAAATATATAAAAGAAGAAACTGACTGACTAACTGACTGACATATCAACACACAGTCCAAACCGCAGGTTATAGAGATTCCAAATTTGGCACGTAGGTTTCTTATAAGGTCTGGGGGTGCACTAAGAAAGGATTTTTTCAAAATTCACCCCCCCCTCCATGGGTGAAATGTGGGTCCAAAGTTTGTATGGGGAAACAAGATTAGTTAATTTTATTCGAAACTTCACAGGAGTATTCCTAACGATAAATGAATAAACAGGTGTTTCAGGTTTTTTCTAAAAGGAGAAAATGTGGTGACAAAGTCCGAAAATCAACATGGGTATTGTTTCTATAGTTTATCTGTCCGCTGATTACGAAAACAACAACGATCAAATCCAACCTGGCGGACGTGAAAAACCATCTTCCCTGTTGAGGTGCAATGGGGTTGAAATGTATATCAATATGGGTGTCGTTTTTATGGCTTTTCGGGACGTTAATTGAAAAATGGCATCGATTTTGAAATTTAATAATGTGGCCATAAAAAATCTTGAAAGTTCTCATATTTGTGCCAAATTGCAATTCAAACGGTCCAGTAGTTTTGGAGCAAATTCTAAATATATAAAAGAAGAAACTGACTGACTGACTGACATATCAACACACAGCCCAAACCGCTGGTTCTAGAGATTCCAAATTTGGCAGGTAGGTTTCTTATAAGGTCTAGGGGTGCACTCACAAATATGTGCTGTAGGCCGAGCACATGATTGACGCGACAGTATCTCGCCGCGGGATAGACTACCCGTCTTTTACTAACTGTATGAATTAAAGGGGGACGGGTAGTCTATGTCGCGGCGAGATACTCTCGCGCCAATCATGTGCTAGCCCGGCTGAAGCGCCACATCTCCGCATGTGGCGCTTCACCACATATTTGTAGCGCAAAGGTGGCCGCCCTGTTTCCACTTGCCACTTTGCAGCTCAAATGCGCTGAGCCACTCTGTCATTGGACATGCAGGGTGCGTAGCGAACGAAACGCAACTGTCTCTGTCGCACTAATATGTTTTTTTTTGTCGGAGATTTGGAACTTTGTAGTAGACGCAATATTAGATTAAAAGAAAATTGTTTGTCAGCATTTTTAGGAATTCGTCTACTAAGGGAGTTAGTTAAAAGGACGTTGAGAGTTCGTATCGGGAACATTTTTTTTTGATCAGGGAACATACCTACATACTATTAGAAAAACAGAATTCTATCATTTTTGAATATTAATAATAGGTTAATAAAGGGGTGAATACTCTTTATCGGGTACGAATAGTTTTTCAATGGGGGACTTGAAACCTCTTATAAAGAAGTAATTGCTGCATCGTTAAAAATTCAGGAGGCTAAAGGAGTTAAAATGGAACTGAAATTATTGCTTCAAATAAGACCTACGTGAATATGGAATTCTTCTTCTAAGGGGGTGGAAAGACGTTGAAAGTTTGTATCGAGAGCAAATATTTCTTTGAATGAAGAACTCGTAAAACGACATGATGTGTGTTGTCAAATTATCAACCGCGCGCACTGCAATTTTTTTGCTGCAATATATCATTACTACAGCCAACATAAAAAACCGGCCAAGTGCGAGTCGGACTCGCGCCCGAAGGGTTCTGTACCATTACGCAAAAAACAGCAAAATAATAACGTTTGTTGTATGGGAGCCCTACTTAAATATTTATTTTATTCTGTTTTTAGTATTTATTGTTATAGCGACAATATAAATAAATCATTTGTGAAAATTTCAACTGTCTAGATATCACGGTTCATGAGATACAGCCTGGTGACAGACGGACGGACAGACTGACAGACAGACGGGCAGACGGACGGACGGACAGCGGAGTCTTAGTAATAGTGTCCCGTTTTTGCCCTTTGTGTACGGAACCCTAAAAATCCACCTGAAAGAAGTCGCGGCCTGCTTAGTATACTATACATGCCGATACATACAGTCTAATCGCACATGTCAATCAAGTATAAATAGAAATAAAGATACATAAGACAGATAAGATACATATTTAAAAAAATATATAAGATCAGGAAATCTATCAGAAAAAACTTTCAAAGTACAACCTGCAACCTACCAGCATAATATACTAGGATAAAGTGTCCTAATGTGGTAGACATGTCTAGGTTTTACACAGCAGTTTGTCCATTTAGTCATATATATGTATCACGTAAGAACACTATTCTCAAGCTCAAAATATTTTGTATGCTTTCAATGAAAATTATGTCCACAACCGAGCTCCGGGGCCGGAGTCCGGGCACCAAGGGCCTGACACTCTTTGATAGAGAAAAGTTATTGCGATTCCTATAAGAGGAAAGAGAAAATAGTGCAATGTTTTGTCCTTATCACCGGCCGGGTGGCATCATAGGTTGGAGGCGATGGCGAAATACCGAAATTTATAAGTGAAAAAGAAAAAATTCTATGCTGCCCAAGTTTTATATGAATATTCATTTTTCATTTCTCTTACCCTCGGTCGCTCGGTGGCGCATCTATAACTACTTGTATTTACTATGCCTATGCCGGGCACACAGACAAACACACAAATGCTTTCAACGGGACTCGTAATTGCGGAGACCGCAAGCCGGTGTACCATCTTGTTTGCAGCTTGTACTGTCTGCTCAGAATTTCTGAATTATGCAGGGTGTATTTATGTGCTTAGGAGGGTAATGTTTTGCATGTATGCAAGTTAAATTTTTTGGCACACATTTTGCCACAGGAAATGTCATCAAGTTTTTGAGGTTTGTAATGTGCGGTAGGTACATCGACTTGTCTCTACTCAAAGCATTTTATAAGGGTACTATAATTAATATACATTTTCTCAAACATGGAATGAAATATTGATATTATGTTCCTTAAAATTGGCTGCAGTGTCACGTTTCAGGCGCGGCTAGACTAGAGGTATTTAATGAAATATCATACAAAATTGCGGGCCTAGGCCGGCAAGGTGCTCCTTTTTAATTTCCACTTCACAGATATTTGTAACACAGTATCATGGCATTCAGCCATAAAAAAACTATAGGCAGGATTTGCTTTATGGTTCGTAATGAAATTCTGCCACTACGCCTATTGCTATATTTTGCAGTTTTATTTATATAAAATCGACATGAACATAATAAATAAAACATCATTAACAAAATTCAATATTATTAAATTACAAATTTAACTACACAAATAAACATTTAAAATATTTCATCTAAATGTTAGCGGTAAAAATGTCTATTCAAACACGCGTAGGTATTTTTTTCCAATTGTTATGGAGGCAAAGTTGAAAATGTTTCATTCTGTAATTCTGTTTTATTGGACTTTTTGTGCGTTGTTGATTTTGTTATTTACTGTGAGTTCCGACGAAGATACCGACGAAAAAATATATATTAATTTGAATACTAATTGTAATTGTAGGAGTTGGAATTGGCAGCGTAAGCAGAATTGACTATAAATAACTTGCTGCCGCCAAGTCAAAGGCGAAGTTTATGAAATAGTATGGCTTATGGCAATTTTATTAGGTATTTGAAAAACTAAGAAAAATGCCTACAGTTTATCTGAAGCAGTTTTTGTGACATATTTTAAAGAACTGTAAGTAACTATAAAATCGTAATCACTGTGGGAATTATTTAACTCCATGCTTACGGAAATGATGTATGTGAAACATATCAACATGAAAGACTACGTAAACTTAGTTATTTGGCGAAAAAGACAGTCAGACATCCACCAGGCGAAAAAATCAGATACATAAAAATATACGGGTAATAAATTTTTACACTACACGTGTAAAGTATACGTGTGATAAAGATATAATTAATTACGTGTTAGTTATATTTTGTCTGTAGTTTACTTTTAGTTTTTCTATACAAAACTTGATTTCGTAGTATTATTTATTTATTTCAATGCATGTTTGAGAAAAGCACTATACATATCTCAACGTGAAAAGGGGTTGCCGACCGAATAGAATTGACGGATAGTTATGAGGAGGAGGAGGTTACTTTACGGCCTCTGTAGTAATGTACTACTTATTCTAGTCGCAAATTACTATGTTTCGACTTCATGCTTTGATGTTATTAAGTTGTCACAAACGATTTGTTAAATAAAGCGCTTGTTTTTGAATATTAAACAAATAAAGTAAAATAGAAAAACATAATTTAAAAATTAAAAGGTTATAGCTTAAAGGTCGTTGTCCCGGCATTTTTTCTACGGCTCATGGGAGCCTGGGGTCCGTTTGGCAACTAATCCCAAGAATTGGCGTAGGCACTAGTTTTTACGAAAGCGACTGCCATCTGACCTTCCAACCCAGAAGGGAAACTAGGCATTGTTCGGATTAGTCCGGTTTCCCCACGATGTTTTCCTTCACCGAAAAGCGGCTGGTAAATATCAAATAATATCTCATACATAAGTTCCGCGAAACTCATTGGTACGAGCCGGGGTTTGAACCTGCGACTTCCGGATTGCAAGTCGCGCTCTTACCGCTAGGCCACCAGTGCTTCTCGTTTAAGTAACTCATAACATCAAAAATAATTTATCTCTGCAATTTGAAGCAACGTCTTGGCCGAAAACCGTGTTGAACTCGGTTTTGCAGTAACTAACTAGTGATTATACACAGGGTTGAAACTAAATTTTAGTTGATTTGAGCTTGCTAGCATTTATTATTTGGGAATTGTACTGGTGTATGGAGGTTTAAACCTTATTAATATTACGTTGAACACATTGAACAACAAATCCTAGAAGGTGGACTTTTTACAGAGCAATAAAATATGTATGGGTGGCTAAAAAATAAGTGCATTCCCGTTACCAGGGAGGTTTTGGGATTATACTGAGCAACTTTTACAATGGGACCAACCACGAAATCGCGAAATAAAATTTACCCTCCTATAAAAATGGACCAGCCAAAATGTATGAAACAGCCAATTTTTTTTCGCGATTTCGGCGTTGGTCTCATAGTAAAAGGTGCTAAGTATAATCCCAAAACCTCCCTGGCAACGGGAATGCACTTATTTTTTAGCCACCGTGTATATTAATAAATGAACAAACGACAAATGTGTTGAAAAAACAGATATTTATAACCAAACATAAAGCCCTTCTATTCAGAAAATAAGTTATTCCATTCAAGATCATGCAGGATACTTGCACACAATTTTAATAAGCCCTTACTTATAATGCATGAGGTCGTTAATATAATTAGTAAAGACTAAGTTCTGTTTTAATTTAAAACTTAGATACGTTTTAGTATTAATAGTGTATATAAAAATTGGGAGGTTAATGTCAGAAGTGATGATACAACACACAACACACCATATTACCCAGCCAGTGTTGGGTAGACCTAGATGTGTACGGGTGAATGCCGAATACAGATTAATGTTGTTTAAATTTGCGAACTTTACCCAAAAGGTCTGCTCTAGATCTGGAATTAAGTACATCCGCTATGCTATGCCCTACCACACAAAGCGAGATGACATTTACAGTGCCCATACCTCTCTCTTGGACATAGTTTTAAGGACATACCCGGGTCCGGTCCTTAATTTATATATTATGTATTCGACTTCAGGGTGGGCCCAAACAATTAACAAAATCGATGATCTACTCTATTAAGAAAATTTAAAATAGGAGCTCCAAATACTCATCGCTATCATCACGGATGAATCTAAAATTCATATGATTCAACTTGATTTAGATTCACATAAGACACTTGCGACACCGGTGCGTACCTACTAATTTAGGAATCAAATAAACAACCTCCACGTTATTTCAGCTAATGAGCGTGTATTGTTCACCCCTTGTAATATTTATACACCCTGTATTTTCGGCCCCTTAACGTTTACTTCAAATTTAATCTCATTTAAGTAACCGAAAGCCCTCGTACGTAAAGCTAAACTAATTCGTGCTCATTAAAATGCCATTTGCTTAATCTTGCTGAGGATGTGTGTCTCAAGTATAAATACGAAGTAGAAATAATTTTAGTCTATTTTAAGGTGACATTCGGATAGCAACTGCAAGCAGACCATTTCAAAAATGTAGGTAAACAGTCAGGTTTTTTGATTGTTTTAATAATCTTAGTTGCAGGTAAATGTAACAAAAAATTATACTTTTTTCAACTTGATGTACTTTCCATACTTTTTAATAATATTTGGTTAATTATTTTTTAACATTGTCCACGCATGTAGGGGTAGACGAGAAGTTCTTGGGGTCGTGGATGAGGTGAGTTAAATGACACTCGTAGTCCAATACATGCACGTATAATGATTAACTTGGTGATACATAGGTGTTAATATCACTGTAAGCACAACCGTCCGTCGCAAGATTGCTGTGAGAATGGCCGTTGCCGGCCCGGCTACACCGCGCCCCGCACCATGCATTGCGTCGGCGGCGGCTCTCGAAGATGCTCGAACAAAGACGAGGCATTAACAAACATTAATTCATTCAGTCATTTTCAATTTAGAGCAGTTCAAAGTCAACTGTGGATTGTAAAATTTTTGAACGTTTTCTAATAATTTGTTTGACCAAGTAGTGAAAATGTTACAGTGTGTTATATATTTGTGATCTACTCACAAAGCCCTTTTATTTGGTACCCCACATGGTATGTTTAAAAGAAAAAAGTAAAAAACTTGTAAAAAACTTTGTACTGCCGACTTTATGACGTCACAGCAACTACCCCCACCACTTTCGCGGTTGTCATTTCATACATTTATGTTCAGGACATCACACTAAAGCTACTGATACCAAATATACCCATATCCGAGACGACATAAACGAAAATCGATTTCTAGAAGACTTCTAGACAAAAAACCGACCCTCTAATACGTTTCCTGAAGTTACTTTTTATCTACCTGAAGTACTACCAAAGTACGTAAAAACAATTTACAGATAATTTATTCATATCTTCTCGATTAAAAACTGTAATTAAACAGACAAAAATGCATCCACTGGAAAACGTTACGTGCTTTTATGTTATTTTTAATACCACGACGAACGTTACCAGCTTCAGGTTGCGCGATAGTACCTACTCAATCCAATGTGTCAATTTCGATTCAGTCTCTGCCATCAATGCTAAGCTCATCCGTTCCAGCGGTGAAGCGTATCGCTGAGGATCTCTCTAAGCTATGATTATCAAAACACGTACTTGTCTACTCCAAATCTCCAATAGCATCTACCAGCCATACAATAGTTTGAAGCCATATTGTATCAGTATACATAATATTCACGTTAGCGTCTAAGAAAAGTAAGACGCGTACCTCGCAACGCAAGAGCATGTGTTACATAATTATGTGTAGCACTGCGGCTTACATGTTAATTCTGGTTTGCTGGTTGCTATGCGGAATAAGGTAATATACTTAGATAGCGTACTGGCATGCATTTATTTCTGTAACTTTCCTTTCCTTTTCGTTTATGGTGACGTGGCTCTTTCGGCCGCGACACCAATCTTCGCATAAAAAAAAAATCGCTGGTCACTATCGGGCCAATTCGAACAATGATCT
The DNA here is from genome assembly GCF_947568885.1 of Cydia strobilella. Lineage (NCBI taxonomy): Eukaryota > Metazoa > Arthropoda > Insecta > Lepidoptera > Tortricidae > Cydia > Cydia strobilella. The sequence continues at coordinate 17,443,095 of NC_086042.1, read as the reverse complement.
AGATATCAACTAGATATCCACTAGATATGAAACAGAAACGATAACGAGATATTTAAAAAAGTCATGTCAAATTTGGCATTTCCGCGATTCCGAATGTCCGCTTGAACGATCTATTTAAGAATTGTTTAAGATAACAGACATCCAATGGATATCTAATGGATATCCCAAAACGTCACAATAATTGTAGTGTAGTGTTGTGTTGTCATGTTGTTCGAATTGACCGGTACGTCGACCAAACTGTGACCAATCGGGAAATTGGAATAGATAGCTCTTAATTTACTGAGACTCGATTGGTGACCGAGGTCAGGAAAAACATCACAACTTTTTTTTCTCCATACAAAAGTGAAACATCCTAATTTATATTTTTATAGTTATTTAAGTATTTTAAACGAAATGTTTTCTGTGTCTATTATAGCGAGAGTTGGCGGAATGCCAGTGTAGCGATCTATATCAGACTGTACACCACATTGTTTTTGAATGTCCCATTACTAAGTTTAGCAGGAAAACGGCAAATCTCAAGATGCTATCGGATGCAGTTGCGTACCTCAAGTCCAATATGCTACCAATGTAAGTAGAGAACTGTAAAATTACGATAAGAAATAAAATCGTAGCTCGCCCCGTAAGTAATCCATTTAATTTATGATCGGGATAAAAAAGGAGAAATTCAAGATGGAGGCCATTTTCTACAATTTTGAGAAGCTATGGATTCATAATAAGGGACCTTACGTACATATCCTCAGATATCAATTTTGATCATGATTATTAGAGTAAAAATAAAGATGTTCAGACAACAGCAGTCCACCTGCCCTAACGATATACCTAAGTTATGGCCACGCATACTTTCTTGCAAACGAGATGACCACAGTATAGGAAGATCCCTCAAATAGCTATTGGGCCTTCTAGTTCCATAAGCCCTTCATCAATCCTGCTTATGTTAAAACTTTTAAAATATAATGCCATCAACTAAGATTTTACCTAATTACATTTTTAAAAAAATACTTGAGTTGTCGCGGAACAAATTATGAAAATAAAATAAAAAAACTTCGAAATCGGGACGTGCCCCTAGCCAGGCCAAGTTGCAGGTGAATATAATATTATTATATTAGACTTGTATTTCCACAACAAGAATTACAAAGAGAAGGGAAAAGGAATAACAGTCTTATTATAAAATTGTCTTCGGTTACCGCGATAGTTACTCATGAAATATTTCATGAGTCTTATTATAAGTTAATTTGTATTAAAGTGATATTTATTTATTTAGTTATTTGAACTTTATTACACAAAATACAACTAAATAAAATCACTTTTGTTGTATGGGAGCCCCCCTTAAATATTTATTTTATTCTATGTTTAGTATTTGTTGTTATAGCGGCAACAGAAATACATTATCTGTGAAAATTTCAATTGTCTAGCTATCACGGTTCATGAGATACAGCCTGGTGACAGACGGACAGACAAACAGACAGACAGCGAAGTCTTAGTAATAAATAGGGTCCCGTTTTTACCCTTTGGGTACGGAACCCTAAAAATTAATTCCATTCATAAAGTGGGTATCCACTTTTGCATCTTATAGTACAGTCAGCGGTCTCTATGCTAAATGGCATTTTCTATCAGTCTACTTAGTCTCGCGTAGCGGCCTTATGGCAGTGCTGCGATGTTTCGGCCGCGATTCGGTCACCGATGTAATTCAACATGTATAATATAGGTATTAACATAATTTATATAACGCTCGGTCTATTGTTAAATCTTTACACGTGTTGCTTTTATTTAAATAATTAAACTGCTTTGAAAACATGACTGTATTCTTACATATAGTTTTGAATTAATTTTGTTATTGTTTAGACGTCAGTCGTTTTGCCATAAATGGCTTTAATGAATACAAAAGTAGATAATCAATTTAGCTTATCAATATCGGTAGTCATAATATGTATAACTATTCGACTGTTCTGTGAAGTTCCATAACCGACGAGTGGTACTTACTTAAGGGGCCCACTGATTACCAGTTCGCCGGACGATATCGGCCTGTCAGTTGTTCGGAACTGTCAAATTTTTGTTCTATCTGATAGGCTGATATCATCCGGCGGACTGATAATTAGTGGGCTCTTAAAGGGGCCCACTGACTATCAGTCCGCCGGACGATATCGCACGGCCTGTCAGTTGTTCGGAAGTCTCAAATTTTTGTTCTAACTGACAGGCCTATATCGTCCGGCGGACTGATAGTCAGTGGCCCCTTTACGACTACCTATGTACTTATGTACGTATGTATCTATGTGCATAGGCACAGGCGTATGGGTAAATAGGTACCCATGTATTGTATTGACTTTGACACTGTCGTCACTCATTAGTGGCATTGTGTATGACGTATTTAATTTTTCTGAATAAAACTGGAAAAAAACCGAAAAAAATGAAAGGTTATAAAATTCCCAAAAAAGACTTGATTTTTTCTGGAATTTTCATCCCTAGTCACCATCCGAAAATATTTTTGCATGGGTTTATTTAAACTATTATACAAATAGTATAATTGTTGGAACTATTTCGCTATTTGTAAGCGTACCACTAACATTGAACTATTATTAGTAACGTATAGAAACGGCACAGAGAACCAGTATTTTGCGCCATGAGTTGCTGCCGTTAGCATCAAACCATAGAAGCGAAGCGTGAATCTCGCGACCTAAACGCGTAAGCGCCATGAATTTTACGACGACGTTTTGGTCGGGCTGTAATTGCGACAATTTCATTGTTTGGTATGTTGTCTCTATAGTAATAATAACTCAATTACCACTAACGGATACTGACGTAGGACGTATGTGCGTAACTACACTAACTACTCGTAGTTTCATTACGTAGTACCAACCTTGCGCGCTTACTGCGTATACGATAAGTGCTTAGCTAAGTGCACACAGATTTAATAGCAAACACTGTTTATGCCAGTGCCTTTAGTAAATAACTATATAACTAAATAAGGCCGAACTTGGAACTTAGAACTGCACGCCCGACTGTTGATAGACCAACAAGGTCAGCTGCTGCGGTGCAGTTGAGATAGAATTCTTCCTAAAACATTTGCATGATAATAATACTGCAGCTGGATAATCAACGGCGTAGCATATTCAGCGACAATCCCAAAGCGGACACTTTTTAATTTATGCCGCAACTTTTATTTAAATGAAGCCAAAGGGTTCCGTCCTATTGTTTATTGTTTAAACTTATTGTTTATTTGCCGGGTTTTGTAACGGCCCTTTTTAGGGATACGAATGTTTGTTCTGAAGTTATAACGTGGATTTACTGCGGTTAGGTTTTAATTAGATTAGGGAGATGCCTTCACATTAGCATAATTTTCTTCATAAATACATAACATGTCTAAACCCTGAAAATCTTTTAGTCGTTTCATCCAATCGTCAATTAACTTTAGGAAAATAATACTTTTCAACCGAAAAGAAGGTTCTAAGTTTGACCCGTATGTATGTATGTATGTATTTATTTATGTATTACCTATAACCCCACCCCTATAATTGTCCAGTCCCAACCCCGTCGTAAATACTTTGTGTTAATAAATAAATGCAAAAAAAAAACATATATTTGCAGCCAATCAAAAAAAAAATACGAGTAATTAGTAGTGCAAGAACTAAATTAATGAGTAAACTATGTTTTTTTAATGCAAGTAAGTGCAGCGTTCTTCGTCGTCTAAAATATTGGTTCTCTTAAATGTTGGTTTGGCACCGACTTCAAATCTAATTAATTACTCGGATGATTATTAATTTTCTTATTATTAGGTATTAATTACTTTTTGGCAGAAATTTGCTTTACGACGGGATAGGGACTGGGCAAGTATAGGGGTGGGGTATAGGTATAAAAAATATTATGTGCTTTTTAGTGGGCTAGTTTTTTTAAGGCGGTTCCCTTTTTTTTAAAGAAATGAAATTAAGTTATTTTGGTTTAAGGAAAATTTCTAACTACGGTTTTGTTAGGTTGGGATTAGAAATTCGATAGGTAAACAAAAAAGCAGTCGTCGTCAACCTTTTACGTAAATATTTGATTCTACGAGTCCCACTGCTTGCAGGGCATAGCCCGGTCTCAGACAAGAGATTACCCAGAAATGATTTAAAAAAATACTTTAATTCCCGCTCAGAGATGTGTCACATTTGTCGGCTTAAAGCAGCTGTCTTCTTTTTCAATATTTATAATAATATTTCCTATATTCATAATATTTTAAATTACATACCTAAATTGGCAGTTGCAAGTACGTATTTCCTAAGAATACCGTCAAAGGAATTTGCTGCTTTTATCTTTTTGTTTTTGGTGAAGGTAAAACATTTGGGGGAGAACATGACGGCCTTTTTTTGCAAGCCACTTGGGCCTGCTGCTTCTGGTTGATCCATTGAAGTCCGCACGCCACCAAACACACAGCGAAAATAAATCAAGTTGTAACAAGTACCTAACAATAACAAGACGTATAACTTCAAATTCAATAAACTTAACACAAGAAAAAGAAAACCTGCCAAGACCGAGTCGGACTCGCGCACCGAGGGCTCCGTACTTTTTAGTATTTGTTGTTATAGCGGCAACAGAAATACTTCATTTGTGAAAATTACAACTGTCTAGCTATAACGGTTCATGCGATACAGCCTGGTGACAGACAGACGGACAGACGGACAGCGGAGTCTTAGTAATACGGTCCCGTTTTTACCCTTTGGGTACGGAACCCTAAAAACAAACCGTCCGTTCAGAACATCTTTTTCTTTAAGTTTTCTATTATGCAACCTTTCCAGAAATGAAATAAGAAATAAAATAAAAACAGATTCTAAAAATAAATACTTTCAAAACAAATTGTAATTGTAAGTAGTAGTATTTAAAAATAAATATTGTAATATAATAATAACCACAATGTAAGTTTTTTTAATTGCTACCTTCCATAAAAAAAACTGACAGTTGTGTGGCGTAAAATGTCTTATATGTATAAAAGATCTCGAGCTTTGTGCTTTACCCTTCTTTCTAATGCTAAAAAAACGTATAGCTCTACTAAACAATGATGGTAAATAAAAATATGATTATTTCTTTTATATAATTTGATACCCTGCTTGTACATAGATTAGTAAGTGCCTAAAATATATTACTTCTAGGCAAGTGTATAAATAGGATATCGGCAATATCTGTATTAGTACGAATATTACTTGAGCCCGTAATATTAAGCCTTTCAAGGCTCTTACAAAGAAAAGATCAAATGAACATTCAACAAGCAAAGAATTCTTTAATACTACGAGATTACATAAAAATCCCAGATCAAAGAAAAGTAGGTAATCATTAAAATACTTTTACAGTGTTTACCGGCATATATTTTTCTTGTTAAGTAATTACCTTTTTATAAAAATCGTTACTTTGACTTCAATAATAATGTTTTGATGCAAAAATTCACGTCTGTCGAAACTAACACGATAATAGTACATTTCGATACTAGTGCGGAAAGTATGTCATTACTTCACGAGTACCGAGATATCGATACCGGGACGAGTGAAGAATAACATTTCCGCACGTGTATCGAACGACGTTTTTTAATACAGTTGCGAAAAAATAAGAAAAACAACAAGTAAGGAATTCAAAACTTTTATATTATTAATTCTGTAACATCATCGACATTGACATTATGAAGAGGTGTTTTTTAGCTGGGTGTTATTATTATGGAACCCACTTCAATGAAAGTTTTTTTTTTAATGCATGGTCTATAAGACAGAAACAATTGTAAATATAAAACATTGTACTATTATTACCCAAATATCGTTAATTACGATTATTTGTGTATCGTACATTTATAAAAACAATATCGAATGTTGCCTTTGGAAACTTAAAGCAGAAAGAAAAAACGCCTCTTCTTTGACAGGCGTTCCGTTCCATTCAGACAACTTATAAAGAACGGTTTTTCAGTATTCAATATATAAAAAACCGGCCAAGTGCGAGTCGGACTCGCGCACCGAGGGTTCCGTACTTTTTAGTATTTGTTGTTATAGCGGCAACAGATATACATCATTTGTGAAAATTTCAACTGTCTAGCTATCACGGTTCATGAGATACAGCCTGGTGACAGACAGACGGACAGAGGAGTCTTAGTAATAGGGTCCCGTTTTTACCCTTTGGGTACGGAACCCTAAAAAATAGACGTGTTATAATGATGAAGAGGTAAGTAATGAAATATAAAATATGTATATTTTCGTATTCTTACATTTTTTTTTTTTTTTTAATCTATTTAATAAAGGGGTTTTATCATATTTGATGATGGCACCCCCATTGTTACAAATCAAAATCACAAATTTACCTTCGCTTAATTCCTAAATTGACTAATTTATATAAATCTTTAGCTGTTTTTGACAAAGGGTGTGCTAAGATATCATTACATGCACCCACATTCAATATATTAATTTTATGTTTAATTACAAAAGCTTGCCTTTCTGTTTCGTTCCGGATACATTCCATCATAATGTGAGTAGCATCTTCTCTCGTCCCACATTCCGTACAGTTTTGAGTATCACTCTTGCGCATCAAGAAAGCAAAGCTATTAAGTGGAATGTGTCCCGATCGAAGTCTGAGGGCTATTATGATATCTAACCTACTCATACCAGATCCTCTAAACCATGGCACTTGACACAGATTAGGTTGAATTGTTCTGTACCATATTCCTTTGTTCAGAGACCTCTCGTCGAAGTGCTCCTTCCATAAGTCCCGGCATTTAGAACGTACCATGTTTAGACAGTCAGTATGGTATGGTAAACAATTAAATATTATTCCCTCTGTGATAGCTTCCTTAGCAAATCTATCAGCTGATTCGTTTCCCGTTAGACCTATATGAGATGGCACCCATTGCAACTGTATTTTGATACTTGACCCCGACAATTTATTTAAACTGTTAAGAATAGTGTAGGCTATCGGTGCTCCTCGAAAATTCGAGGTGCATCGAGCCAAATATTGTAAAGCGCTTCTAGAATCTGTACATATAACAAAATTTCCGGTCTTAAATGATTCGACATATGCAATTGCCTCTGCCAACGCTACCAATTCAATATACATAATAGAAATATTATTATTTATTTGAAGTTTTACACAACTTTTTAATTGAGGGTCAAATATCGCCACACCCGCACCATTTGCACATTTAGATCCATCAGTATAGATGAAATAGGAATCAGGGTACTTTCTCCTTAAAAATAATTGACATGTTTCCTTAAGGGTATGAACGTCCAACCTCTTTCTTGATATTTGCACACCTTCAATATACAGAGAAATTACATTAGAAAGATCCACGCTGCTGACCCAGGTATCCAGTGTAAAGAGTTCAAGTTGACGTGAAGTATGAATTTGGGCATTCTCTAACAATTCGTGAGCCTGACTTAATAAGGGTTTTTTCTTACGTCTCCAATACAGATTTCCCGTTGAAATAGACAGTTGTTCTATTTTGTCCATTGCTATGTTATTCTCATAGGATTTCGTTTTCAGCCAAAATTTACTTGCTAAATAAAATCTGCGTATATGTAGAGGCGGAAGACTAAGTTCGGATTCCATTACGTGAATTGTCGAGCTTTTAATAAAGCCTCCAATTGTGCGCATGCATCGATTTTGTAGCCGGTCTAACTTAGTTAAAGTACTTTTGTGCCCATTTCCGTACAAAAAACTAGCATAGTCTAACCTACTGCGTATGGTTGCAATATATAGCCTTCTTAAATTATCCGGATGGACACCCCAACCTGGCCCTGCTAAAATCTTAAACGTATTTAATAATTTCAAACTTTTTTCTATAATTTCGTTTATATGTTTATTCCATTTCAGATTTTTCTCTAACCATAGACCCAAATATTTAATTTTATCTACCACTTCTAACGGTTTATTGTTGATTTTAAGAATTACGGTATTTCGTGAATAGCCCCGTCTAAAAATGCAGATTTTACTTTTAGTTATGGATATGTCTAAGCCCATATCGAACAACAATTGAGCAAAAGTATCTAGCACTGGTTGCAACTCGTAAACGCCATCTTTTAATGTTTGACATACTGTATATAAAGCAAAATCATCCGCATATTGTAGAATATGAATATTATTGTTTACTAACTTTACAGTTTTGCATATATTCATAGTCGCAATATTAAATAACAAAGGTGAGAACGGGTCCCCCTGGGCTAAGCCGATCCCGGTTGTTCTAGAGATTGTACAAATGTCATCCGTTTTAATCGTAAGTATCCTCTTTTTTAAAAAATTCCAGACATACCGACAAATTTTAGCGCCTATACCTATCTGATCCATCACGCTTAATAAACTTTTTAAATCTATGTGATTATACGCGTTATCAATATCTATGAAGCACGCTAAAGTAGGGTAATTGTTTGACATACCTACTTGAATATCAGAGACTAATGATGCCAGACTATCTACTGTTGATCTACACTTTCGGAAACCGGTTGTACAAGGCGATAGGCAGTTATTTTTTTCAATAAACCATTCAACTCGCTTAAGTAAAATATTATGATACACCTTGCAAAGGCAAGATATCATTGAAATCGGCCGTAACGCATCTGCAGATTGTGGATTGCGGCCCGGTTTAGGTATCGGAACGATGCTGATTTCCCGCCATTGCAAGGGAACGAACCCCGACATAAGAAACTGATTATATAACGATAATAAAATCACCTTACCGTTATCTGGGAGGTTACTAATCATTGAGTAGGATATATTGTCACAGCCAGGTGTCGTGTCTTTACGCCGCATGCATTGTTCAATTTCCGGTTTCGTTATAGGTACTTCTAACTTGAGATTGTAACTGTATAAAATTGGATCTTCAGGCGTTACGTAGTCGGGGGTTAAGCTTGATAATAACCTACTTGCCTTATCTTTATCAACGTAATTGAATGCACTTTTTGATCCTTTGAACCATTTCATTTTACGCCATAAATGAGATTGCGTCGTTGATTGGTCTAAAGAAGTACAAAACGATTGCCATGACTCATCTCGCGTTTTCCTTATTAACTTTTGCGTGTCTCGTATTTTAGCCTTAAGTATATCAAAGTTACCAGGTGTGGGATTGCGTCTAAATGAGGATAGTGCTAAGCGACGCTCGGCTACTGATTTTGATAAAGACGAGTTCCAATATGGTTTGGGAACAAATTTACTATTTGGATTTGAGCATGTTTTAATATAGGGTATATGAAGATCAGCTGATTTATTTATGCATTCTATGAAGTCATTATACGTATTTTGTAAGTTATCTTTAGGACGAAAGTTAGAAAATAATTCTTTCAAGGAAGTTCTATATCCGTTCCAATCAGCGTTTTTAAAATTTCGGCGCGAATTTAACGTATTATTATTACTTGGTGCCAAATTTGTCGTTATTTGGATCATGATATGATCACTACCTAATGATTCATTTAATGTTTTCCAAGTAAAGTCTAAAGCGATATCTGAAGAAACTATAGATATATCCGGTGATGATTTTTGCAACTGGTTATTAACATATTTGAATCGAGTGGGACCTCCGTCATTAAGTGTTACAAATAAATTATCAGTGAGCGTGTCATGAATGTGTGATCCCCTTGTATCTGTTTTGTACGACCAATTGCTATGATGTCCGTTAAAATCCCCAAGAATAATAGCATTTTTTCTCACTACAGAAAAAATGTTGTCCCAATCATTTCTATTAGTTCGTACCGATTGAGGACAATACACGACAGTAACAAATTTTACTTGATTACAGTTAGAGAGCTGTATGCAAAGAAGTTCAATCCCGGGATTATTAAAGTTAAGATTATGCAACTGTGACTTAACAGATCTATGTACAAACAAAGCCACGCCTCCGTAAGAATCGTTTCTATCCTTACGATAAATATTATAGTTTTTAACCGCTAGGTAGCTATCGGGTTCCAACCAGGTTTCGCATAGGGCAGCAACGTGGATTTTTTCTTGAATTAACATATTTTCAAACGCTAATAATTTAGGTCTGAGACTTTGCGCGTTCCACTGGAGTATTTTCAGATTATTATATTTTTTTTTGTTACCTTCCATTATCATTTATAAATAAATCCATGACACTTTTTAAAATAGGCCAGCTAGACAGTTTTTCTACGCACAATAAAATAACCCACTGAATGCAGCACTTTATAACTTTATTAACTTTCACCTGCATCGATACTCCTTTTAAAAATAATATTTCTTTCAAGCGGTCCACTAGCTCGCTAAAGTCAACACTTTTTTCTTTTTGGTCTTGAATATTTTCGTTTTCAGTGATTTTCTCCTGTTCGCTACTGAGAAATATATTGTCCAAGAACGTATCCACGTCGTTTTCTGCACGAGATCTTTCTTTTTTCTTTCTTGTCGGACGCGTTTGAGGCTCTTGCCTAGAATTTTCACGGTGTATCATAGCTCTTGTTTCCACTGTCTTAGCAAAAGATTTTTCTTGAGTTGGTTGACTGGGTTGGGTAGACTGAGTACATTCGGAAAGCTTTAATTTCGGAAAAGAATGGTGGGTCTTCGGAAACTCGACGCATTCTTTCTTATCAGGAGACTCGGGCGTTACATATAAATCTAAAGCTTTTCTGTAGGTACAGTTATACTCTGCCATCAGTTCGCGAAGCCTTTTTTCCTTCAAATAAACTGGGCAAGACCGAGAGAGTGAAATATGGGGGCCCTCGCAATTAACACATTTTAGATTGGTTGTTTCGCAATTTTCGTGATTGTTCCCACACTTCGGGCATATTATTCTACTAGAAGGACACCTTTTTTGTGAATGGCCTAGTTTCCAGCATCGGGAACATTGTGAAACGGGAAATATATACGGGTCCACTTTGAGTCTTAACCCATCCACAAATACGAAAGGCGGCAAACCGGCCAAGTGCGAGTCGGACTCGCGCACCGAGGGTTCCGTACTTTTTAGTATTTGTTGTTATAGCGGCAACAGATATACATCATTTGTGAAAATTTCAACTGTCTAGCTATCACGGTTCATGAGATACAGCCTGGTGACAGACAGACGGACAGAGGAGTCTTAGTAATAGGGTCCCGTTTTTACCCTTTGGGTACGGAACCCTAAAAAATAGACGTGTTATAATGATGAAGAGGTAAGTAATGAAATATAAAATATGTATATTTTCGTATTCTTACATTAATAGTAGGTTTTTATGTTGATAACGACGTTTAAATGAAACTAATATTAACACCCATCAATAAGTAGTCACGAATTGGAACAAGACTAAATTAAAAAAAAATAGGAAAAGTAAAAAGCCCTAGTTCGCGAAAACCAACTTTCCGCACGCTAAACAGCTACGTAAAGTAGCACTTTTTGAGCAACTGTATTAAAAAGAACATTAATTTACTCTATGTTCTTTATCGCGTTAGTTTCGACTTGTCCCTCTCTTTCCCTCTGTTTTGACGAAATCCGTATCAATTGATCGGCGCTTAAATATTTCTCTGTTCTGAATTTTATTCGGTTTTGAATAATTATTAATAATATTTTACTGGCCTGTGACCAGGGCTCGGAACCGGTATTTTTAAAAAACCCCGAAATAGCCCAATATATTGAATTATTTTATGCTCATTACGTAGGACTGAATCATGTATTTAGGAAACATTTTTGCATTATTAAAACGTCCCATTAAAAATGAAATTATAAACAGAAGAACGAAAAAGAACGTCATAATACCCGTATTTTTGTATGGAGCAAATACCGGTTTCCGACCCCTGCCTGTGACATTAGGCTTAAGGTTCTGTTCTTCACATTTTGCACTGGTACGTCTGTGCTATAAAAAGTCGCTGCAGAATTATCTTGATCTGACTAGATAATTTCGTACATTATGAAGACGATATTAATTTGTGTAATTATTAAAGTATTCCATTTATTAATAAAGTATATTTATCATCATCATTCGCTTGCACTTGTCCCATTCACTTGGGGTCGGCGCAGCATGTCTTTTCTTCCATACCTCTCTATCACCCGTCATCTGATCATCTTGCGTTAGTTTCATATCATCTTTCACACAGTCCATCCACCTTTTCCTCGGTTTTCCTCTCCTCGTACCTCCCTCCACATACCCATTTACATAGAAGGTAATAAAAAAACAACAATAAGATTACATACAAAAACACTAACTTAATAAACACAAAGCCTCTGGACATCTTAAGTTCGTAATCTTTTTATCAGACTAACATATAGGTACCACCTACACGGCTTGGTCCGCGTAGACATCGTTAAAAATGTTAACCTCCATTCTCGTCCTCTTATAGAGCTTAAATTTTTGCAAATATCCTTTCTTACTAACTCTACTATTTAATATAAATATGTACATACCTACATATGTATGTACCTACGGATTGATCCTGAAACTATAGTCCCGGTTTTATCACCTAATGGCTATCTGTCAAGCCCCAACCGCAAGCTGGAGCATAACAAATTATCCTTAGCCAATTTATCTCTGAAATAAAGGAATATTAATGGTGCGTTTCATACAGCACTACGATTATGTATACCACGACATCCTCTCGAACGGTTTAGTGTTACTTTTAAAGTTTTATTTAAATTTAGCACACAATACATATAAGCTAGCTTACTTTTATTTTGCCTAATATTTGATAAGGCACTTTAGTTTAATTATTAGATTCCATATAAACGCCATTATTAATTTTATTCATACATTTAGTTTAGGTACACAATTATTTATATGCGTATATTTATATCCACAGTGGTTTATTTATAAAATCCTGGCCTACACAGAATGAAAGAGGAATCTATTTTACAACTATACTTTAGTATCCCAAATTATCTATTTATATATATAAACGTAAGTCCTGACTAACTGACTCACTTAAATTAACGCCCAGCCCAAACCGTTGGACCTAGAGAGCTGAATTTTTCACAATAGGTAGTTTTTATAACGTTAGTATCCACTAAGAAGGGATTTTTCAAAATTCATCCCCTAAGGGTATGAAATGAGGGTCCAAAGTTTGTATGGGGTTCAAGTTTTATTTTAAGCTAGCAATTTAAAACTTCGTTAAAAGATATATTATTAAAATACAAGAAAACTAATTTCAGCGTTTTTGAAAATTCATCCCCTAAGGTGGTGAAAAGGGGGTTGAAAGTTTATATGGAGATCAAACATTTTATTGAGTGCGGCACTGGAATCTTTGTATAAAGGTATATTATTAACATAGAAGAAAAGTAATTTCAGCGATTTTAAAAATTCACCCCTTAAAGGGGTTGAAAAGGGTTTGAAAGTTTATATAGGGTTCAAATTTTATTTTAAGCTAGGAATTAGAAAATTCGTAAAAAGGTATATCATTAAAAGAGTAGAAAACTGATTTTAGCGTTTTTGAAAATTAATCCCCCAAGGTGATAAAAAAGAGGGCTGAAAGTTTGTATGGAGATCAAACATTTCTTTGGGTGCGGGACTTGAATCTTTCTATAAAGGCATATTATTAGAATACAAGAAAAGTATTTCAGCGTTTTTAAAAATTCATCCCGTAAAGTGGTTAAAAAGGGGTCGAAAATTTGTACGGGTCCTAATTTTATTTTAAGCTAGGTATTGAAACTTCGTGGAAAGGTAGATATTTAATTAAAAGGGAAGAAAACTTATTTCAGCGTTATTAAAAAATTCATCCCCCAAGGTGGTAAAAAGAGGTTGAAAGTTTGTATGGAGATCAAACCTTTTTTTGAGTACAGGACTTCAGTCTTTGTATAAAGGCATATTCTTAGAATACAAGAAAAGTAATTTAAGCGTTTTTAAATATTCATCCCCTAAAAGGGTTAAAAAGGGGTTGAAAGTTTGAATCCATTACAAATGCCTATTGAAACTTCTTAGAAAGGCATTGTATAATATTACAAAAAAAGTTATTTCAACGTTCTTAATAATTCTACCCCTAAGGGTGTTAAAAAGGGGATGTACTTAAGTTTATATGTTGTTGTAGGTAGTTCAATAACGAGGTATCTACCCGTTATTATTTTAATAAACAGTTGTCATCTGAGCTCGGTGTTTGATTTACAACATGGTGGCAGCGGTGAAAAATAAATAGTTTTTATACAGTTATCGGTGACTGTTAGTGAAAATATTGAAAGTTATTGTGTTTGTGCTAAAGTGTAAGTTACGTGTAGAGGAAATAACGTACTTAGGCCACGTATTCAATAAAAACGGTATGAGACCCGATCCCGAGAAGATTAGGGCTATAAAGATATGCCCACACCTGAGGATAAAAAATCGCTTGTTGTCAGTGTTGAGAGGGATTATATCGAGAATTTTTGTTTTTCAGTCAGGGGCTTGAAACTTCGTACTTTAAGACAAATTTCATGCGCTGTATAAAAAAAAAATTATTTTTAACAAATAATTATTATTATTAACAAATGATTTACCGTCCCTACTGATATCTTTTGCTGCATAATGTTCTATGCTAATTTGTAATATATAACCACCAACATACAAATCCACGCGTACGAAGTCGCGGGCAACAGCTAGTTCATTAATATTTTTATTATATATATTAGTCAAGAATAAGTAGTTCGCCTAAAGTGAAACCTCTCGATTTATAAAAACAAATACAATTTTTATCAATTAAAATCATATTCTCTAGCCAACTAATGAGGGAAGGTCAAGGAATTTGATTTCTGTGCAACTTCGTACGTTGCTACAGTGACAGTAACCTGAGATTACTTGTCGCTTTCATTCTGATTGTCAACTGTGATAAACTTAAAGCACTGGTGGCCTAGTGGTAAGAGCGTGCGACTTGCAATCCGGAGGTCGTGGGTTCATACCCCGGCTCATACGAATGAGTTTCTCGGAACTTATGTACGAAATATCATTTCATATTTACCAGTCGCTTTTCGGTGAAAAAACCTAGGAAATCTCCATCCATCCATCCATCCATCCATCCATCCATCCATCCATCCATCCATCCATCGTGAGGAAACCGGACTAATCGCAATAAGGCCTAGTTTACCCTTTTGTTTGGAAGGTCACATGGCAGTCGCTTGCGTAAAAACTAGTGCCTACGGCAATTCTTGAAATTACTTGCCAAGTGGACCCCAGGCTTCCACGAGCCGTGGCAAAATGCCGGGGCAACGCGAGGAAGATGACTGTGATAAACTACAAAATGAAGCATAAATCAAATTTCTTGGCAGAACGGCAATAGAAAATCGCTGTAGATTACTGAAAGGCAAAAAGCTAAGTGCACAGAATTCTTAAAGACTAACGTAGGATTCTGAATGCGTCTAGCATATCTCTATGTGGGCGTACGTTTGAATACACCGAAAATAGAAAATAAAACAACTTTGTAAAAGTGTAAAACAAAGGCCCTTGCCTTGATTTGATACTACATAACTCGACCATATATAGCCGCACCACGTTAGAACTAAAACATGACAAAACTGGAAGGGTTCCGTTTTCTCCATTTTGGATACGGAACCCTAAAAATGAATTTTACTTAACTAACCAACTATGGTCTTATTAAAATTCTTTTAAATGAGTTATTCACGTAATTAATTCATAAATTAGGATAAACGGAGCCTTAATAATTCGATTTTCATAGTTACTTAAATATTAAAATTGAACCTGTAATACATATATAACTAATAGGTACTTTTGGTTCCTTGGAGTTTGGGACGGATGTTGGTGTGGGATGCTACCTGCGTAGACACACTGGCACCGTCCCACCTCCAACGGACTAATGTAAAAGCGGGCGGAGCGGCGGAAAGCGCCGAAATTTTAAAACGTAATAAATATAAGAGCCTCGGTAGAGAGTATCATTTCGTTCCATTTGGAGTTGAAACTCTAGGTCCATGGGGTCCCAGCGCGCATAAGTTGTTTGCAGAAATCGCGAAGCGTCTGGTTGACGTAACTGGTGACCGAAGAGCTGGCGGCTTTCTCGCACAACGTATCAGCATTGCGATACAGCGGGGAAATGCCGCCAGCATCCTTGGTACAATGCCTCAAGGGCCTATTTTAGATTTAAGCTAGTTATTAATTTCGTTTACGTAGTACCACTGTATATATCTTGTATGTAAATAAATGTTTTTTATAGGTACCTCACAAAACATATTTTGTATCGTAAGTAAATTTCATTTACCTGATATTTTAATT
The DNA here is from genome assembly GCF_947568885.1 of Cydia strobilella. NCBI lineage: Eukaryota > Metazoa > Arthropoda > Insecta > Lepidoptera > Tortricidae > Cydia > Cydia strobilella. Next base: position 17,427,010 of record NC_086042.1, on the reverse strand, counting down.
CTCCATAAATAAACCTACCACATCAAAATGCATTATATTTAATAATAGATTGTGGTCTATTTTTTCCGTTAGTTACAAGACAGTTTTGACATGGAAAGTCAGACAGAAAAAGTGTTAGATGTTTAGGTACTACTGTTGAGGTTGCGGTCATTCGCTCTAGTTTCACAGATGCCCGGCTTTCACGAAGCCAACAGTTCAAATCTATAATTATGTACTTAAGCCCCCCCCCCATGCCCCCCCTCCCCATATTTTCTCAAGGTTTATTTAAAAATTCAAGGCCATAGCTTCAACCCGCAGATACATCAGAAGCCCCGACCTTAATAAAAATAAAACTTCAGTAACAAATGACCACAATCTCGGAAGGGTAGGCAGTCCTTATTTTGCGATATTAAATTGTATGAAGGCATCATAAGTTGAGATTTAGCTGAGATACGGCGGCTTTTTGGGCTCTGGTTAATGTTGTGCAATAGATATTGTTTTTATCAACATTCGGAATACTCGTAATAGTTATTTACTTTGTATTAATTTTTTTTTTTTTAGCTTTATTGCGTGGCATGAGCTTTTTTTTGCGTGGGATGAATATTTTATTTATGTAGCCTTTATCAAGAACTAAATATATATATATATATATATATATATATACATATACATATTTCTTTATATTTATATATTTATTGTTGTGTAGTTGTATTATTGTTGTAGTCTGGCGGTGCAGAGGGGTAACGCCGCTAGCGTCCTTGCGACCATGCTGGAAGGGGGTGATTTGGGGGAAGTCTTTATATTTAAGGTTTAGTTTTAGGTTTTGTTAGCATAAGTTTAAATTGTACATGTTAAATGTTAATGTAAATTATTTGTTATTAAATCCGTAATATAATATTTAGAATAGTAATGTATTGTAATTATTATGAATTGTATATATACATGAATTTTGTGCAGTTAATAAAGCAGTCTTATTGTATATATTTATTTTATCTACATATTAATTTGTGTCTATTAAAGTATTTAGTTTTAGTGTTCTTTACATACCCCGCACCAATTATGCTTCTCTGTTTGGCCTAAAGGTTGACTGGTAGAGAATGCCGTGTAGCTTTAAGTCCGCCTTTTGTCACTGTATATTCTTACTGTGCAATAAAGTTTAAAATAAAATAATAATAAATATATATCACGTAAATATAATAATGAATTTTAAAAACCCGTCTCGATGTTTCGAATAAGGACATACCTACTTTACAGCGTTGATAAAATATATTCACCTGTGTCAATGTGCAAAACTACGCACATACAGAAATAATAATAATGAACAAAAATTATGTATGTAACGGCTATTATGGATAATTTTCCACAGTAATCTCTTACTCGCCTGGCCATGTATGCATTCACTGTCGATTATGTCCTTTATTGGAACTATTTTCTTGATCATCATACATACCGAGTAGGTACAGTAGTAGCGAGAGAGGGCTCTCTCTCACCACTGTACCCGGTACGTGTGATTATTTTCACGCATGGAAGAAGTAAGATCTTTATCTCGACATCTCTTTAAGAAAATATAAAAGACACGCATGTGCTGTGCAGTCACAGCACATGCGTGCTGAACAGCACGCATGTGCTGTGACATTAAAAGACATATTACATTACATCTGACCTATGATACAACTTACCAATTTACATTCATTTGATGGAAAATACGTTAAATCACGGAGGACCCAATCGTTTCCAATTAGTTACAAATTTAAAACACTAGACTTATATTGACCGGGATATAGACCGTGATTACCTTTTGTATTGTTTGTGAGCTCCCGATATTTCGACGCAGTTACATGCATCTTGTTCACGGGTGAAGGTAATCACGGTCTATATCCCGGTCAATATAAGTTTAGTGAAACTAACCGTGTATCATTCAAAACTCTTAAATTTAAAACAGTATTTTGGATGGGCCGGCAGTACTGTCGTACGGCACTGAGCTGTGGGGCCGAGCATCGGATTTTGATCGTGCCTTTCGAATGCAGAAGCGCGCAGTAAGAGGCATCGTAGGTATCCGTAGTGACGAATCAGTCCGCGATCACTTTAAAAACCTGCGCATTTTAACCCTACCAAGCTTAGTCATTCTCCAAATCGCGACCTTTACCCACACAAATATAAACAAATTTAAACGTAAAGGCATAGTGACCTCACATAATCTACGAAGTAATTCACACCGAGACCGTCTAGTTGCACCGCTTCACAAACTCTCAAGATCAGAGCAGTCGGTATACGTCATAGGCCCTGCGATATACAACCGCCTCCCAGATACCATAAGAGATGCACCGTCTCACCCATCCTTTAAAAGGAATTTAGAAGTGTGGCTGCTCACAAAAAACTTTTATACTGTTAATGAAATAATGGAACTGCCAATGACTTTATAATATAATAATTAATTATATAATTTTTTGTTTTGTAATTTATTATATTCTATTAATTATGAATTGATGACATTACAATGTTGTGTATATTTTCTGTCGAAATACTCTGTAATTGTGTCATCTCTATGTTTATTGTACAAAATTGTATTTGACGTGTACCTGTATTGTACCAATAAAGATTATCTTATCTTATCTTATCTATATTTGTAGGAAAGTAGTATTTTTTTTTGTAAAATAATATCATTACATCATACAACAAAACCTTTTTATCACCTAGTGGCGTGTTGTAAGGAAAGCATCAGAGGTTGTCTGGATGGGTTTGATGTATATAACTACTGACTTGATGAGGTTCACTTTTTACAAGCATCAGAGCCCGCGTAGCTTCAGATAGTGGTTACACAAAAATTTGAACATTTTAGGGAAAGTCTATCAACTAATAGTCAAACAGTTTTGTTTTATATAAAAAGTTAAGTAGTTTTATGGTCGCAATGGGTAACTTTTGTTGCCAGTCAGTGCTAACAATTGTCTGATCTATCGATCATTACAAAGGAGGAAAACCTAGTTATTAAGGTCTGATGCAAGCATTAATTAAGTGTATCAATACGGAATATTTTTCAAGCCCATATTCTTATTCTTATGATTTTTTCATAAATATAAATATTATCAGTCACAGTACGCCCAGGCCAGCACCGGCAGAGGTTTAAACCAGGGACCGGCCCGCTATCCCTTATCGGGGTTTTATAAGGGTATTGCATAAGGCTTAACTCACCATACCCTTTGCCAGACGAAACCCTTTGTTTTGCTTTTAAAAACCCTTATATAAAGCTACCGCATTTGAGTAATCGGTAGCCCAAATACCCTTACAAAACCCTTATCATCCGCTCACCAACACCTTGCATATTGCTTATAAGGGTTAGCCTTATAAAGGGCTTCCCTTTTAGCATATAAGCGTGCTAATTTAAGTCATCTACCTTGTTCATAAAGCACACATTACTTCGAATCCGAGCGATCGTCGGCGGCGACGGCGGCGTTCTTTGACTAGGCACGTATTTTCTTTCCTTTTCATACACTACCGTAGATGTACTAATCCTGTCTCTTTCACGCAAAGGGAAACCTTTATAAAAAGCGCTTAAAGATAAGGGTAACCCTTATTAAGAGCTAGCCTTATTTTTGGTAAGCTTTTCGGTAAGGGTTAGTCAAAGGTAAGGGTATGAATGGGCTTGCAGTTCAAAAGGGAAAGTCTTTCAATGTGTTAGCCGTGTTTAAGTGTCGCCCATTGAAAGGGTTTTATCGCGGAAAGGGTTGTCCGGTCCCTGGTTTAAACACGTCTCATAATGTGGTTGAAGCGAAGTCACGAAGGCCTAAATAGAACCGTTTTTCCCCCGAAGGAATTTAGGTTCCTGCCGAAGCTTGAACCTCACCCTTGCCCACAGCCTTGTCGGCTTATAATGGTACTGATGAGAAAGCAGCCGAGCGCGATATATGACGCTACTAGTTGATAAATTCACTTAATTAGGGCTGAGTTATCTCACAATGTTGTTCAAGCTTCGGCAGGAACCTAAATATCCGTTTTTTACCTTTCTTGGGAAAAACTGTTCTATTTTCTCTATCAGTTTCTTAAAGCTGTAGATTTTAGCTACTGTAAAAGATTTATATTATCAAGAAAGCTTATCTTATTCCGATAATTTTCTTTATCTATCCCCAAACCTAAATTTAATAGCTTATTGACCTCTTGTTTTCCATTGAGGGAATAAAATACGCGAACAATTTTTTTGAGAGCACAGGGATTTATTAATTTAATCTCACTGAAATTCAATCAAATTCCCACTCACTATCTAAATAAATTTTGTAATGCAATCAACGTAGGCAGCACAACTTGCAAAGAGCTTTTAATAAAGCGTTTACTCTATGTACCGATTTAAACCTAAAATCCTAACAAATTGACTCGGAGAGAACGAACGGGGAAAAAAATCGAGTAATGAATTCCTGTCAGTCACCCCGTATTTACTCATAGCGGACTACACAACAGCAGGCTAACTTGCCATATTTTACCTATTTATGTTCTGTGGATGTGTGAAATGACAGATACCTTATAAGTGATAGGTAGTTATTGTAACGGTGCGTATAACGGAACGTCACACTGTCAACTTCTCTATTATTTCTGGCACATACAAATTCTAAATTCCCTTTTCAAAATCAAATCTTTCTTGGAATCCATTTCGTTGGTTTTAATTTTCAGTTCGATCCAAAACTTCGATCGATAAACATCATCCTTAATTTCGAGCATACCATATTGCTTCGTTAAGCTTAAGTAACAGCTTACCTTATGATTCAATGATTGTAATATAAATATTTATAGTTTAGTGCAGTTTTGTGAACATCGCTAGTCGCATAAAATAGCGCATCTCCATTACCGGCATCCTAGGCACATATTGTAAGTTTTAGTTATACTTAAGTTATCTACGAAAGTGTTTATAACATAACTTGCAGATAGCTAACCTATAGCCTGCATTGTTACAGGTGCCTATTATTTTAATTAATTTATATATACCCTCGTCGTCCTCCAAGCAGTGCAGTTTTGCAGTGACAAATTGAACCTTCTAATCGCGAGAGCAATATGGCGATGACAGCAACGGAATCCATAAAGGAAATGTACCTACAGTGATACGAGTATCCCCATGTCTCGCTGCAGCATCTCTACACCAGCACCGCTGTAGCATTGACGCGGGCGATGTCACTGTTGCAGTTTCAAATATCAAATAACAATGCTGCAGTCTCATTTCGAAAGTCACCTTTAAATGTGTCCTGTGCATTGCCACTCTATAAATATTGAGCAAGTTTTGCTGTGAGATGACATTTATGTGGCCAGTTTTATTTCTTTGATAAATAAAATACGGTGGCAGAAGATTAATTGTCAACCCACCGCTTTGTCGACAACATTGTTATTTTTACCTCCTTTGCCACAATAGTTCAGCACATGTTCCAAACCTTCAAGTTGGACTTCACATAAATCGGACAAAACTAGGCTGATGACGTGGGGGGTGGGGGAAGTTGAGCGCCGTGTTTATAATAGGTACCTGGAATAGCTTCTCTGAAGGATCTAATAAAGGGCGACCTTCCAATTTAATTGAAACATTGACATGTGAATTATACTGTCCGTTCTGACATACGGTTCCAAACATGGCCGCGTGATGGCCGCTCACGGTCAAGCAGGCCCAAACAGAAATGGCGGACGACTTTGACGCCTTCCTCAGCAACTAACTGGAAAAAAACACAACATCGGGGCCATAGAGATCAAGGAGCTGAGTGCCTTTGCCCAGCATTGGGACAATATAATAGGCTAAGAAGAAAAAGGTTCAAAACTTTAAATTGGTTTTCAACCTTCAAGATATAGAAAGTTCTTGTATAATTTTCTCAATTTTACTGTATCCGAGGAAGTAAATTGTTTCAACGGGAGCGACAGCGCTGAATGACATTTTAGTTATGTGCCTTTCGGGTTGACACAGAATCTACACGAAGTGAAATTGTTAAGAGATTTGATAATAGCAGATTGTTCAGTTTCATTTTTTTTTATAATTTCCTTGTGTCTTAAAAAATAAACAGTTATACAATAAACTTAATAACAAAGGCTTAATTAAGCCTAATACTTGAGATGGCAGGAGTTTAAACATGTAACTGTCTTAATAGTAATATTAGTTAATAAAACTTGCAAACTTTACAACTTACAAACAAATTAAATTCGCAAATAAATGGAGATATAGTGTTTCTAATTAAACTCTCCAACGCACATCGCAACCGCATCTTATCTTATCTTTTACGAAAGCTTCCGCGCTTTAATCACGGAGGGAAACATGACCCGACGTCACATCCGGTGATTAACGATGCCCCCCAATTTCGTAAAGTTCGTGGAAACAGGAGGCGGTCGGTAGAAGGGATGAGTGGGAAGTTTAAAAACTAATTTCAACTTTTTTGTACGAAATCTTATTTTAATAGAAGAAAATGTGAACAAAATTGGCTGTAAAGTTGTAGTGTGGTGAATTAACCAAAAACCGGCATTGATACGTTGCCCAATGTAATGGATATTAAATTGTATTTATAGCTCGTTGAAGACTCAAATGTCTTTAAATTGTTCGTCCTTAGTTATCTTTTTGTACATAATATTGATGAAACAGTCACTTAAAAGTTTAACTAGGTAATGTAAGGATTATGTTATACAAATTGTCCCTGAACTTTGATCTAGGTATGTAAATAAAAATGTGTAGACTAGACCACAATATAGTGGCAATATCGCAATCAAAAAGGCACCTAGACTTAAAATGAAAAAAAAAATTAGAAAAATCGGCATTACTTATTATTGTTAAAATAAGTACATTATCGAACCTACGAATTGTTACAAACCTACGAATTTCAAATGAGAAAAGTAACTTAGGAAAATTTTCTTAAGCTATATACTACATTTGGAAATTAATTTAATTTATTTTATAAGGCGAATAATATGCTGTTTGCATAAAATTTTATCTAATTATGTTGACAATCTTCTGTTAAAGGTGGACATGGTGTATTTGTTAAATTAAGGCGGTTCCCTGAGCCAGAAGGCGAAAAATCTCCTTATATAGGCTGTTACTGAACCGGTGACCTCCATCTTAGACCCTGTCTTCACTTTTCATCAGGTGTGACTAGGGCCAATCGCCGATCAGTTTATAATAAATAAATAAAAAATGTTTTTCTAAGAGGCGTTGATATTCGTAGACGTGGAAAAAATATATGTAGTTCTTGACTATATTATCTTTAACAACATAGCTTCCGATACACGAATTATGATACTTCGCTCGATACAATTAATTCCCAAAGTAACCTCTAACTCGGACTTTTAATCCTACTTTACTCGGTTATTTATTATGTGATACTATAAACAAAAAAAAAAAAACAAAAAAACAATCATAACATAAATAGTAATTTCATAGCTTTAGAATTTCGATATTGTAAGGTAACGTTTTTAAAATAAGTAAAAGTATTAAATTATAATTCCACAATTTATATATTACCTACATATATATACAACTTAATATAATATAATTCAGTAGACTAATGTATAACTTCTTAAGTTTATTATATGTCAGTAGACGACAGAAATTTGACTTATATATATTATTATATATTATTGTTAAATGGCCGCTCGATTTCCGTAACTTGCACTTATAAATTTAGCTGTTCTGAAAAACGAGCGTCGTCAGCTCTTGCAGAAGCGCTTTAAATATGTTCAAATGGAAAATGCAGATCTACAGCGGTAAGTGGCATTATAGTATACTTTATCTAGATATAAATAATAATAAAGAAGGGTTTTATTATCTAGGAAAATAGTGAAAGTTATTTTTAAATATTTGTAAAATTTGTCAGTATTTGTAATGCGCAATTTCTAAAATGAATCACAGAGAGTTCTTAACATATGCCAAATTTTTATAGAAAAAAAAAACCGACTTCACAAAACAGTTTGAACTGCCATTTTATTATTGACAACCATAGTGCATAACCATTAAAATTAGCCTCAAGATTTTTAAAAATATTTTGTCGTAGAGGAGTTCTATTCTGGTCTTCGTGAGCAGTTCGATTTCACCAAATAAATGCAAATACTTAGTTTTTAGATAAAAACTAAAATAATAGCTATAAATCGATTCCCCATGGAGTTCTATTAAACATCAGCAGTTTCACTTCATCAAATGTAATTTTTTTAAACGTAAATGCTTGATTTGCTGATGAAAATACCAAATCACGCATATATGTATGCCTTTAAGATTTGAAAATTAAATTAAATTAAATTAAATAATTATTTATTTCAGAAATTCCCTCAATTTTCAAAAGTTCCCTTAATTTCAATATCAAAATCGGTCGAGAAATGACGGAGTTATGGAGAAACAAATATTTAAAAAAACATACAACTGAATTGAGAACCTCCTCCTTTTGAAATCGTGAAGTCGGTTAAAAAGTTAAAAAATTCTTATGGCCATTTTTTTCCCGGATCAACAACATACTTTTTTGTACGAGTATCTGTATACCTACTCATATTAAGTAGTTACAGTATAATATGTCTATAAATTTGGCTTTCCTAAATGTCATTACATTTCGGCGACATCACAGTCTTTTTTCCATCTTTTCCAGTTGAACCCGCAATAGTTTTTATTGGCGAGTAGCCAACATATCGTCCGTTGCAAGACCTTGGCTTTCATTAACGACGCTTACAGGGCCCACTATACACCTCGACATAAGCTGATACAATCTGGTAGCGAAAAACAGAAAATAGTTGTTCTGAATTTCGTAATCATATTTAATATAGAGACAAATGTATAATCGAGACAAAAATGTTGTGTGATTTTGCTTAACTCATTCACCGCCAGCTACCCGCTAGGCGGGTTCTTTATTCGTTAAGGCGCTTTTCGCTAGAAATGGGCAAAACCGTGTTACGAGCTACGCTCATAGCTCACGCTGTGGCAGACATGGACACATTATGAGGTTTTTATCCCAAAAATAAGCATTTTTTTCCAGAAACCAATTCACCTAAATAGAGTTAGCGCGCGAGCATCGCGCGTAACATATATTATTTGCGTAAAATGTGGATGTGACTTCAGGCAGAAATATTAGTGAGTGCCCGCAGGAATAGAGGCAGAGACCGGAAATGCCACAAATTTATGCCGGAAACGCCCGAGTCGCGTTATTTAAGAGCTTACAGAGCTTGGAAGACTAGAAAGGAGGGACAACTTATGATACTGCGATGTATTATTAGGTAAATAAGTCATTGACATAGTTTCTTGACACTTGATTTTCAGATATTTCAGACGCATAAAAATAAAAATCTTCGACGCGCTAGATGGGTCTATTATAAAGGCAACAAGAGAAAAGCTTGTGGAAGAGTGTTTTTATAACAACAACTAGCTTTTGCCCGCGACTTCGTCTTCGTGGACTTAATAACCCCAGCTAGAGTAAGAATAGCGCCTGGAGAAAATCTTATAGCAATTATTCAATTTGAGCATATTATGCACACAAATCAGCAGACACTTCATTAATTATCTCAATTCTACCCCGCTTTTTACTTTCTTAAGGGATGATTTTCGGGATAAAAACTATCCTATGTCCTTCTCAGGGACTCAACCTATCTCTATCCAAATTTCATCTAAATCGATTCAGCGGTTTAAGCGTGAAGAGGGAACACACAGACAGGCAGACAGACAGACAGACAGACAGACTTTCGCATTTATAATATTAGTATGGATTATTGTCAAAAAAACCTGACAACCACTACCACTCAGACAAGTGTTTGCCTAAAAAGCCAGTTGAAGGATCGCTATATGAAGCACAGAGACAGTGCCTTAATAGGTAGTGCCTGTTAGAATAGAATATAATAGAATACTTTTTATTCGTAAACACACAGACAATGACAATAGACATACATAAGTTTACAAGTTGACATGTTATAAGTTTTATTATGGATACAATACAGGTGGAATTTCGATTTTTAGAATCCCGATTCTTCCAATATTATACTGATTGTGATTAAGACTCTAGTGATAGTCTCGAGAAATGGGTGTTAGATCAGACAAGGGTTAGATGTAGAATACAAGGAAGGCGAACAGATTTTTAAACTGCAAGTTCTGCGAGCTTTATAATCTCCAGCCGCAGAGCGTTTTAGCTAGACTCGCCAACCGTCTCAATTAATTAAAGCCCCGGAAGCATTCACATTCGGTAAATTTTTCATTCACTCATTTAACCGGTAGCTGCTTAATACAGTTCGGAAATGAATTTGTTTTTCAATGGAGTTTAAAGTGCTACAGAAAAGCACACTACGGTGTATAAAGTCAACATGAAAATTTAAAATATCTAGACTTATACTACTTATTATCTAGAGCAAAATTACCAAATTTATAACATATAACTGTTTATTGAAGGACTCCACCCGCTTAGGTTCTTATTTGGTTCAGACGCTGTCCATCGCAATTCACTGTGACAAAGCAGCGAGCTCGACCTTCACCCTGGGAGCGGTTCAGGGTGGGTTACTCCGATACAGAGAATTACTTTTCTTAGGGATCTGGGACACAGCATGAATGGAATACGGACCAAGCACCAGCCGTTATGTGATAGCGTTTTATACTTCATAATACTTAATCTGGCAAATAAACGGAGGTTTTATTTAAATTTCGAAGTTTTCATTTCAATGTTTCTGTAATGAAGCTGAACTATAGAAAAAAATGGTCAAAGGCCAATTTATTTGACACTCTCTCATAGGTCACGCCGCTAGTCGTTCTTTTTTTGTTACAGGCATAATTAGTTTACAATAACCAAAGGTACGTCTATATAGGTAACACAAAATAAGCTGTGAACATAAATATTTACTCTTCTGTCTTATAAAGTAAAGTTACTGAATACATAGGTATTCAGTGAATATGAAATGAATAGGGAATTAATGAATATTTAGTCATTAACCTTGTTGTTTATAAAGAAAGCGCTTTAGACTTTTTGGACAGCCTTTCTTTTAAATATCTTATTCTCAAGCAATTTTCTGGACAGTTTAATAAAACCAAAGATCCTCTCATTAGTCAAGATTAACAAAATATTTAAGTAATTTTTTAAATCAGATCATTAACTCGTTGACCTTGATATTTATATTAAGAATTTAAAATAGGTAGCTTCTAGTGTTTCTTTCATCCCAATAGATTAATGTCTGTCTGCCTACGCCCACAGCGCAGGGCTAAATTGCGCGAGAGTACCAGCCGCCATTGCGTGTCCTGCCGACATTGGAAAGTAGCCCTGCGGCTGGCGGCGGCGCAATCGGGAAGACGGCAGGCCGGAGAGACGTCAGGCCACCATCTGGCGCTACACGGCGCGCTGGGAAGGTGCAGGGCGGATAATGGCCGCCGACCACTCGCGTATCACACGCGCCTATGATCTTCCGCTATTTCCCAAAATCGGACCTAATCACACCGCCTTAGGCTCGGTTCCATCACAGACCGCGATGCGCTTCAAGAAAAACACTATCTATATCGAGATTTACACGGATTTTTCTCCAGCTTATTACAAAACCACCGTTCTCTATCTGCCTCTAAAACGGAAGTCCACTTTGACAGCCCATCCTCCCGTTCTCTACGTCCGTAATTCACTCTTACTGTGCTTCCTGTTATTTCCTTATGGCCACACTAAAAATAACGATCATAGACAACGTCGAATCGCTTTACAGAAATTATAAATTATACAAATTACTGATCACTAAGTGCGTTAATTCGCATCCTATTTATTATTGAAGCATTTATTTATTTATTTAATCTTTATTGCACAAAAGAAAATACAATCGTACAAAAGGCGGACTTAATGCTATGAGGCATAATGATATGGAGTATTCTCCTCAATGGCTGCGGCCCATATTATTTGTTAGTATAATATTAATTCGAATCGTAAACGTTAATGTTGAAAATCGGCACATGACAGTGACATTGACAGCCCTGATATGTAGACCTGCCCGCATCGGTGAACTGGCTACGAATCGGAGACGTCTTCGAAGAGACCAAGCGGTTTGCCTGTGCAATTGTGGACGAAGTTATCATAACGAGTAACTACCGGAGATTAATCCTGAAGGACGGTACGGTCGACATTTGTGCCCATGTCGCCGTCCCGGAGAGTCACTCAGGCATATTATATCCCGTTGTTTTATCTTGCTAACGGCGAGTATTTGCACAGGCATAATCTCGTAGCCAGAATTATTCACAAGCAGCTTGCTCTCCTATAAGGCCTTGTGGACCGCGAAGTGCCGTACTACAAGCACTTACCTGCGCCAGTTCTCGAAAATGGTCGTGCCACGCTCTATTGGGATCGATCTATCATCAATGACAGGACTATTGTTGCCAATAAGCCTGGCATCGTGATGATAGACCGATCATAGCGCCGGACCGTGCTCGTCGACGTCACCATCCCCCATGATGAGAATCTCGTGAAAGCCGAGGACAAGTCCAGGAGCAAGTACCTAGACTTGGCTCACGAGACAACAACCATGTGGGATGTTGATTCGACAATCATTGTTCCGATAGTCGTGTCAGCGAAACGGTCTCATGGCGAAGAGTCTCGACCAACACCTAGAGAGACTCTCGCTGGGTGGTTGGATTAAGGGTCAGACGCAGAAGGCGATAATTTTGGACACTGCGCGTATAAGTAGTACATACATATGTTCCTCACTCTGCGGTTTTTTATGTGTTTCTGTATTTTACTTTTATATACAAACAACCTAACTTAAGAACAAAAATATATAGAGAATAATAACAATTATGCGATTTAAACACAGCCCGCTCCCATCGCAAGCTGTATGTATGTATCTGCAAAATAGGAATTCTGAAAAGGTTTTTCCTTACATTGCCCGGAATCCACGTTAAACGATTTAAATCTCTCCCCATTTATCGCGTGTGCCGGGGTACCTTCGGAAAAGGTAAAACGTAATGCGAAATGTGTCAGTGAATTCATAGGGTTAACGTGAACGGGATTAAGTGGCATTTTTGCATTTACGCGTCTGACGGGTTGATTATCTCATGATGATATGGTAAAAACCTTATTTCAAGACGCATTTTCTAGAACACACAACATACTATTTTAGTCACACGTTGGACGGTCCAACTGGCGTTTACTACTAATGACACTTATGTGAACTAATCTGTCCAACGCGTGCCGTCACGTGACGTTTTGCGCGTTCCTCTCACTAGCTTTTCGCGGGCAAGTTTTTGTACTTTTTATTTATTATTTTAAGCAATTAAATGACCTTAGCACCTTTGCCCCGTCCCATCTGAGTCACACCATCGGTGCTGCTGGTTCAGCTGCGGAGTATGCGGCTAAACAGAAGCATACGAAGTACCACCAACCAATGAACCAATGTATGATTTTATACCAGTTGCGGTGGAGACTGCAGGACCTTGGGGTGCGGAGGCTAAGGAGTTTGTGTGGGAATTGGGTCGGCAACTGAGAGATAGGGGTTGCGATCCGGATCGTACCTGGTCCAACAGATCTCCTTGGCAATTCAATGGGGCAACGCTGCCAGTGTCATGGGGACGTTTGGGCCGGCTACGGTCCGGGGTGGCACCATAGCCTAAATAGTTTAATTTAGTGGTTGGTTAAGATTGACAAAGCCTGTTGCGGATTACATTATTTGTAAGTAGATGACGAAGCCTGTTGCTGATTTGCTTTTGTGTCCACTTGACGAAGCCTGCATTGCCGATCACGATCTATGCATGGACTTTCTATTTACTGTTTTATTTATTGTGACGTGAAAATCTGCAAATAAATATTATTTTTTTTTTAGTATATTAAATGATAATTAAATAACGGAAATGCATTTGTAGCATGATATAACGGTAGTAAACATCCGAATAAAAAATATTTCGTTTAAATATAAACTTCATGCATGAGGCTAATTTTAAACTAAACCTGTTACAATGTATGTCGAGTGTACAATGTGTATAGCTGTATTATGTATGTATGTATATGTTAGCTAATAGACAATACAATATTATAGGTATACATATAGCGTCACCTGTTCCCTCTGAACCTTCGATAACTCAGTTGGCATAACGTAGCGCTTAATTATGGACGCGTTTACACCGCAACGTAAGTAAATAAGATACGTAAGGTATAAATAAAATATTGTCAATTACAATATTATTTACAATGCATATGCATATGCTTAGAAACTGGTACTTTATGTGGGACAACATTGGCATAGAAAGTGCCACATTTCCGCACGCGTATGCGAAAGTAGTTTTTTTAATTTACCAACTATGTAATAGTTTCGTGTTGTCCAAACCAAGGTAATATTTTAACAATTTCAATCGGAGAATTTTAGTTTGCATCCTGATTAAGCATAATTAATAAAACATGTATAAATTTAAAATCTTGATAGACCATGTGTGTCACTAATTTAAACTTTCACGATTACTACACTTTATTAAATTGTAAAACGGGACTTATTCGCAACACCGCAACCGCAATCGGGGACAAAGCCGTCCTCGAAATGTCGGAGGTAAATCTTAAAACTTAAATACGCTATTAAGTACCGTTTTACAATTTAATAAGACCATGTGTGTGTATAAAAACAGACAAGATCTTTCTGCAAAGAAGTTATAAAATAAATATGTGTTAATACATTTATTATACTTCTACTCTATTGAGGACCGAGCGAGCGGCGAATAACAACATCCATACTACGCAGAGCTCTCATTGGTGGTTCCTATTATAGAGCGTCGGTTTTTTGCCTAAAAGTCTTCTAGAAATTGATTTTCGCTCATGTCATCACGGACATGGATATATTTAGTATCAGTGCATTGAGTATGATGTCCTGAACACAAATATTATTTTAACGAATTAGAAGCAATATATACTAAATATACTTCACTTTTCACTCAAGACCTACTGTTATAAACTAAAGATTAGAAGTATTATAAACTTTATCTTCTTAGCTAACTATAATGTTCATCTTCAATCCGGAAGAAAAGTTTTTTTTTACTGAACTTACTATGGTTATTAGATCGATTTGTGTAAGATTGGTCTCATAATTTATATTCTTTATAAATATTTATTTTTCTGCCAATCTAAAATCTCCTAAGGAACAATAATTACCAGGCGTCTGGATCAGATACTAAGGATAGAATAACACACTGTAGGTATAAAGGGGAATTTCATTTTTCTTCCAGCTTCGAGACCATGAATTCAAAAGGATTATTATCAAAATAACAAAGGCAATCTTGCTTTCAGTTTTTCTTTGTGTCTCATCATTAAATTATAATTGGCAAAACGAACGGCCAGACGTCCGGTGTCACAGACCGTCGGGTAATCCCAGTTTTAACGGTTGCGCTAATCCGCGGCTGGTACAGTTGCCCGCAAATTTATGACTCGCCTTAGCGGTTAGATGCAGGCTTATTCAATTAGGCATTTTGGCACATGAAAAGGCGCTTGAGTACCTAATAAGACTATAAGGACAAAGTATACGACCGTCTATTGTGTAGAAAACCTTTTATGTCTCAGAATAAATTAATAAGAAAAGATCACTTATGAAATTGTATTGTTCTCTATTTTTTTTCTGTTTGATCGCATCACTTTTTATATGAGAGCTCTTTTTTATGCAATAGGGTAGTTGACAATTTTTTTTATGGTATCAGGTTTGTTTTAAGGATCAAATGTCTGTATGGGACCCATTGTCCTAAAGCAATACAAAAGTCACAAATGATGGTCAAAGTCTGGTACCCGCACTTTACTGAGCAGACGCTCTTACAAAATGGCAACACATCGTGACGTCACTGTGTCACTTTTCTTAGAAGCCGTTTCGATGTATGGAAAACAAGGAAATTGCGATTTTGTCGGTGAAATGTTGCGATTGTTGCTGTACAATATTTTTTTAAATAAAATGTAAGAATTTGTGAATTTGTATTTTGTCACGCTCGCATTTGCTGATTTCACAAAAACAAAATCCCCTGTTCCTTATTTGGGTTAATATTCTGAAATCTTAGGCCCACTTGCAACATTCCACTAACCCGGATTAGCCGGTTAAACCTGAAGTTACTATGGTTACCAGTACCATTTGACACTGGGTTAACAGTTTAATTAAACGCTTAACCCGGATTAGTGGAATGGTGCAAGTGGGCCAGACGCTTCCTAAATTCAATTGTTACATTTACTTTCCGGCTATGGAATAGTCATTTTGTTGTAAGGACTTTTGTTTTTGTATTTTAAAGCTCGAGCTTTATAAAGCTTATATAAATATATATTTAAGAATTTATAGACGATAACTTTACTTAATTTGATATATTAATTATAAATATACACATAGTAATTACACTACAATTTACAATATTATTCTAAATAACATAATTTTTCATATACATATATTAAATTAAATTAATAAAATTACAAATATTACAATGCATTCAATTACTATTCATTTATTTTGTTTTTTTTTTAAATATTTATACATCTTATTAATATGTATACGTCACTCCCTAAGGCCTTGGCAGAATAACAGCGTTGGAATTTGCCTCGTTTGCAAATTGCAACAATATGCTGAGACAGGGCCTCTTCCCACTGGGCGCTGGGTGCACACATTGCTGGACCCGTGTGTATTTTTTATGTTTTTTAATGTGTAAATAATTCTATTTTTATTTTTGTTTTTGCTATTCTTTTTATATTCCCTTTTTTAGGCATCTTATTTCTTTCATCGTATTGTCCTGTGTCCTGTGTATGTGTGCTTTATGGAATAAATGGCTTTCTTCTTAAATAGGTAACATAAGGATAAAAAAAAAACTAACTAGGTTAAGTATAATTTTATAAAGTGTAGTATTTACTCAAGTCGCAAAAGCAATGTGAATAAATGGGTATATTACATTACTATACAAAATAATTAATTAGTCCTACCTAGCTATAAGAATACTTGCTATCAATCAATCAATCAATATATTTTATTTCAGACTAATGTCCATAGTGTTAGTGTACATTCCCTTAAGCCTGTGTTAGTTAAACCTATACTAACTTATAATAACCTATAAACTAAGCCTCTGGATCCCATATGTACACTGTCCCAATGTTTCCAGAAGGCGCAAGCAGGCGACTCTAACACTAGGCGCACGAGGCTGTTGGAACCGTCTCGCACGCGACGCATCAGGGACGCAGTTCTTTTGCGTATTATCGCACCGAAGCAGTCCGTACGCGCCTCCGCGAACATACCTGACGCGCTGCAAAAACGAGACAGTCCCAACAGCATCCTGAACCCATTGTTGTACTGGACGCGCAGGGCATTGAAGGCTTTTTTAGTATAATTTGTCCACAGGCTGCATGTATAACCTATACTAACTTATAATAACCTATAAACTAAGCCTCTGGATCCCATATGTACACTGTCCCAATGTTTCCAGAAGGCGCAAGCAGGCGACTCTAACACTAGGCGCACGAGGCTGTTGGAACCGTCTCGCACGCGACGCATCAGGGACGCAGTTCTTTTGCGTATTATCGCACCGAAGCAGTCCGTACGCGCCTCCGCGAACATACCTGACGCGCTGCAAAAACGAGGCAGTCCCAACAGCATCCTGAACCCATTGTTGTACTGGACGCGCAGGGCATTGAAGGCTTTTTTAGTATAATTTGTCCACAGGCTGCACGTATAAAAGGTCTGACAAAATGCCTTAAATAGCGTTATTTTGACATTCCCGTTACACCGCGCAAACCTGCGAGACAACATATTACAACGCACCGCCAATGCCCTGCGCTCCCTCTCTATATCGACGTCGTCCTGAAGATTATCGGTCACCCAGTGTCCGAGATACTTAAAGCGCGTCACCCTTTTAAGAGCAGCACCACACAAGCTGACAGGTGGTAGTTCGTCAAAAGCCTTGTTACCTGCTTTAAAGACTAACAGCTCGCTCTTACTTGTGTTGTACCTCAGACCATGAGCGACCGCATAATCCTCACATACCTTTAAAAGTTTCACTAGCGCACTGATTGATGGACACAGCAGCACCATATCATCGGCGTAGCTAATGTTGTTCACCGTGGTGCCACCTACCGAACATCCGATATTCGAGCTGCTGAGTCCAGCAATCAGCTCATCCATGTACAGATTAAATAAGCGCGGTGAGGTGAGTCCACCCTGCCTCACCCCGCACTCCAACCTGTACACTTCCGAGTGCGCGCCCGCCCATCTCACCTGGTTGGTTTGATGCCCGTACCAATACCGAAACAGGTTAATCACCTCCCTCGGAGTGCTTGTGTCGTTTTCCATCTTATCCCATAGTATGTCATACGAAACCGTATCGAACGCCTTCGACAGATCCAAAAAGCAGGCAAAAACGGGTGTTTTCCCTTCAATATAGTACTTAACGGTATGCTTGAAACAAAGAATGGCACTCTCTGTAGATAGACCCGATTTGAAACCAAACTGCGCGTCTTGCGTTTTAATGTGCTTCGCCAGTAAGTTAT
Organism: Cydia strobilella; assembly: GCF_947568885.1. NCBI lineage: Eukaryota > Metazoa > Arthropoda > Insecta > Lepidoptera > Tortricidae > Cydia > Cydia strobilella. The sequence continues at coordinate 17,408,630 of NC_086042.1, read as the reverse complement.
CAAGCAGACCGTCAAGCACCTTGGCCACCGTGGTTGCCAGTGATATTGGCCTATAATTGGAACTATCGGAGGCGTTCCCAGTTTTGTTTTTTGATATTGGGACAACTATCGTTTTCATAAGATCCTCCGGAAGATGACAATGGCTGATACACAGGTTAAATAGCAGTTTAAGCACTCGAGGTAAGTGTACCCCTGCATGGACCAGGTGCTCTATACTGAGTCCGTCATGCCCCGGGGACTTCCCTCTGGTCATGGACTTAATGATGTGATCAACCTCCTTTAAAGAGAACCTAACTTGTACATCGGTGTGACGACCATCAGTAGAGAACACCTGATCCACCCGTTCAGGGACCTGCTTTGCAGTCTTGAAGGAAGCTTTGAACAAATTAGCGATGTCGACCGGTTCACAGAGGCCGTCAACCGCCGCGGGGACACCTGTTCTGGGATTCAACTTATTTGTGTGCTTCCAGAACTTTGCAAAGTCTTTGGCTTGGTGGTGAGTGGCTAATATGTCCATTTTAATTTGAGTCTGATTGTCCTGACACCACTTAAGCCTCTCTTTGAATATTTTCCGAGAAGAACACATGTCTTCATAAAACGGCCCTGCCCTTGGTTGCCCAAAAAGGTGCCACCGCCGAAAGTACATCCTCGCACGCGCATGAGCTTCCCTCACGTACTTATACGCTATACCCTTCATGGGGTGCCATCTGATTCTATGATTTACTTTGCAACAACTCTGTACCATGGTTTGCAATAAACGATTTCCGATTTCAATCCAGTTAATATTTAAGACTTGACTCCCGCAAAATACCTTTTCACCTCACCGTTACTCGAGTAATAAACGGGATATAGGTGCTTATGTCTGCGCGGGATGTAGGTACTTGTATAGTTACTATAATATATGTAGTTAGCTCAAGCTATAAAACTGAAATAATTGCTGTCTTACACGATTTGGTATCCCGTTTAAAAACTTAAACCTAAATTAGGATTTGAATCTGTTAAGAAGTAATTACTTAAACATTTTGAAAAGGTTCTGCTTATTTTGGTGAATAGGAAGAGGGTTTTCATTGAGATTCACAGATTGCGAAGCGGCATTTTATTTTAACATGCCCATTAAGATAAGTAAAAGTGAGCTGTGTGGACACGGACTATAATTATAATTGGACTTTACTTAAGGCCATTTAAGAAAACCGGCATTTTTCACAAAATTGTTGAATACAAATGAAATCAGTTGTAAAACAAGCTATCATTGAACATTAAAGTTTTGGGTCAGAACTAGTCTATAACATTTAATTCTAGGACCATGTCTGCCTTAGTGCTGCCATATAAAATTATGGTGATTCATTATGAAGTGTGATGAAATGCTGATTTGAAACATTGAAGAGTACCTACTAAATAACACGCGATCCTTTTCACTCTATAGATAGCTGCTGAATGTGTAAGCGCGACAAATCATTCTAATGAATCATCCTAAATAAATTCGACTCTAAATTTCTGTAGTTCGCTGTCTTAATTTAGTGGCTTACTTTGAAACCGAACCTGAACTAGTAAAATAAAAATAAAACCGGCCAAGTGCGATTTGGACTCGTGCACGAAGGGTTGCGTACCATTACGCAAAAACGGCAAAAAAATCACGTTTGTTTTATAGGAGCCCCACTTAAATATTTATTTTATTCTGTTTTTAGTATTTGTTGTTGTAAATGAGGCAGATATTTATTTAAACCTGGGTATCTGAGACACTTGGTAAGTGCTGCCGTCTCAAGGAAAAAAACCATAATTGACAAAAAGTAAGTTTCGAGAAAAAGCCAAAAAACTTTGCGCTCCTGTTCAAATAGGTTAAATTCTAAGTACAAAGTTGAAACTTTTGTTAATGAACAAAGTAATAGTGTAGAATTTTTATGCAATATAAATTATTCGATTATCTATTTATTTAAATAAGTTATTTAGAAAAAATAGTTACTACCTCGTAAAACAAATAGAATAAAAATATTTTTACTAAGATTAAATGACATAAGTGCGTACTTATGTTTTTTGTGTTAGTTTTGCACTACGATGTCTAAGAAATAAAAGCACAAGTACACAGTTGTGCTTATGTTACTAATCGATCTAGAAGCTGAAAAAGCACAATTGGGTTCTTTGTGATTTTTTTGCTTAGTTAAAGTAATCAAATTATGATTTATCTCGTTAAAGGAATTCATAAAAATACGATGAGGAATCAAAATTATTTATTAAAAGAAAACAAATAAGATACTTTTAGAAATCTTTGAGTAATAATGTAACACAAAACTAAAATTAACCACAATTTGATTGCACTAAGTAATTACTAATTCTTTGAGATACCCTTAATAATAGTAATAATGTAATACAAAACTCAAATTTATTACAATTAGATTCCACTAAGTACAGATGCTTTTAGAGATCTTTAGGTAATAATGTAATGAAAATGAGGTACAATCTAAAGATCGATAATGTCACTACTAGAGGAATTTAAAATAAAAATTGCAAGTGGTAATACAAGAATTAACAAAGGATACATTATCGCAACTCATAAAACAATTACGATCATCGCCAGGCTCAAATCAGAGTATCGTCGACTTACGAAAATTGCTTCCAGAATAAGAAAAAACCAAAAACATTAAGATGTCACACCAGTCATGCTCCCTATTACGAGTTTAGAAAAATTTTGTGGTGGAAATTGGAGGAGTTACGAGGAACAACTGAATTGTTATAATTACAAGTTATTACATGACATTTCGGAAGTAAAAAAGGTCTCTCTCTTGATAACAAAAATTAAATAGTAACATTTATGACACATTGCCATTAGGTGCTCCAAATATACCCAACCCAAATTTCGTATTCTAGACAAGCTAAGGGGCTTGAATAAATGTGCCAATTTTCATATGTGCAGGTTATATAAAGGTTTCAAGTTATGAAGGGGTCAAAAGTAGCTCGAAATGGTTCGTGTAATATTACACACGGTTGCTGCTTTTTCTTTTAACTTGGCTGAACACGCTGCCGCGTGTCTAGATGTTCCAACTAAACAGCTAGGCGTATCTAAAGAAAATAAAAAAAAGAGCTCTTTTGTATTTGAACCAGGCTGGGGTAGTTTTAAAAAGGCAAATATAACCCTGAAACTGAAACCAAATGCCAAGCCAAAATTTTTACCTGCAAAAATGTCCTTTTGTATTAAAATCTAAGGTTGAAACAGAACGCGGTACACCAATACACGTTAACACTTCTCATGTTTTTCAAAATAGGCAGGAGTATACGTGCGTACTGCGTCGTACTCGCAACCTCTTCCAAAGGAAAAAAACCGATCAAGCCGCGCGCGCCAAGTGAACCGCCCGAAATCTGTCTTTGAGGAGACCGGAGGGGGACTACCTACTAGCCTGATAAAGCATAACTGACAACAATGTTTAAGAAATAAACCACAAGTTCACTGTTTTTGAAACCGACACTAAGCAGAAAAAGCATAAGGAAGAGTCATACGAAACAGAAAAAACATAACGTGCAACTTATGTTATTTTAGGTTCCAAGAGTTATGACTAATAATATTTTTTTACTAACAAAAATGAACATTTTTGTCAACTTAAGGGTTTTTTACATATAAATTTTATGTAATCCTAAACTATGGTTTTTCTTCTTATGAAATAGATGTTGGGCTTAAATTCAACACAAAAGGGAAAAAAAACACAAGTCGTCACTTTAGTACTTTTCTGTCTATGAATATATACTTATGCTTTTTCTTTCTCAAAAAGGAACTAACTTTACAAAAATGGCGTGTAGTTATGCTTGTCTAAATCTTGACCTGTTAGAGATAAATAAATAACTGCTAGATAGAAAAATCACATTTTTCTTCCTGATTTCGAGGGTGTCAATAACTCAATTTTGCAAAAATTGTCACTTATGGTTTTTCTCCTTAAGGCGGCAGTGTGGGATACCTCTTTAAGTGAGACACATTTTCAGGTCCCTTCACTTACCTTAAAGTCTCAGTTATCCATGCAGGTTTCGCTAAAATGCTTAGCTTTAATTCACAGATTCCTAGCGACTAAGAAACACGCTAAGCGACATCAAAGTTTTACCATTACAGTTTATTCAACTTAGTCAATTTAACTTGCCCACATTAAACTTAAATTTAACCACTTTGCTGAAGCTATAAACATCTTAGATTAATCGTGCAATAAGTTTTCTTACTGCCTCTAAGTATTACAGAAATGATTAATGATGATTAACACAGTAGATTTTATAATGGCAGTAAGTACCTACCTATATATAGGCTCATAATAATAGTCTATTTGTCTCCGTTATTTGAGTATTACTGATTTCTATGAAGAAACTCGAAAAAATTAAGAAAAAATCTTCATTCAAAAACAACAAACTCACAAACTTCAAGATATTTGTATACAGTCACCACACGGGATTGTTGAGTCACTTGTCACTTAATTTAGCCGTGTAATGCAAATCGGGTTTACTTCGGGCACACGACTGATACCTAGTTATGATTCGAGTAAATTCATCACATCTACATAGTAGAAAACAAAGTCGCTTCCTGTTGTCTGTCTGTCCCTATGTTCGCTTCGATCTTTAAAACTACGCAACGGATTATGATCCGGTTTGTTTTTAGATTTAGATAGAGTAATTCAAGAGAAAGGTTTATATGTATAATACATAAGCATTGCACCCCGGGGGAAACGGGGGCGGGTCGCTAGTAATACCTATATAATAAAAGAAGAATATTGTATTTCTGACTTTGTCATTCGGTATTTCCATCAAAACGGCTGTCAAAAATAATTTGATGCTGATATGATGGTGGCCGTGTGTGTTGACAAGACATTATCTTAAGGGGCCCACTGACTATCAGTCCGCCGGACGATATCGGCCCGTCAGTTAGAACAAAAATTTGACAGTTCCGAACAACTGATGCGGCCCCCCATTATAGAGATAAATACTATTAATGTCTTTATCATGATATTAGATATAACAATATTGCGATAGATAACCTTTATTACTAGCAATAACAATATTTTCTACAGATAATACTACAATCAGTCAGCGGCTATAGAGATCTTTATGCTTGCTAGTTTCTGAGTAAAATTTAAACTTTGAAAAAATAATCACAACGTTATTGTCAATATTGAGTCGTCAACATCATGAAATACTTAGATAACTAGCAAAATTTCCTCGGCTAGAACATTGTATTCCGCGGAATAGCTACCCCATTTTAATTTCCGACAACTGCAGGGTATACAGCCTTCACAGGGCCAGGATTGTAAAAAAATGATTACATCAACGTCGACGAGAAATAAATAAATCTGCGAAGAAAAAGATGACAAAACCGCAATCATCAAGAGGCTGTTGAAAATAATTGTCAAGAAGTCTGGGAAGGCTTGCGAGGAACATATTATATAGGTACCTGCACCGGCAACCTCCATAAAAACTAACATGCTTGAAGACTTATTTGAATTATTAATTTTCCAAATCATCCATTAGTTTCACGCGACGCATTTCAAATGTCGTAGACCACAACTAGTTATGTTATAGGAGTAAATACAAAGGCAAAAACAAAGACCTTTAATCTTCAATTCAGGCATGCTACTGTTCAAATAATACTACTGCAGCTAAAAATGTTACATGTATAACACTGTAGTGGAGCCTTCAAAATAGCGACGCGTGTAACGTTTTCAGGTTAAATAAATAAGTAATTAATGATTCTTTCATTAGCCGGGAAAACCTTGCGTTTACATACGGTAATGTCACAAACAACTGAAATTCGTTTAAAGCGGCATGTATGACACAATGTGTAAAGCGTGCTGTAAAGGGGCCGACTGATTATCAGTCCGCCGGACGATATCAGCCTGTCAGTTATTCGGAACTGTCAAATTTTCGTTCTAACTGAAAAGCTGATATCGTCCGCGGCGGACTGATAATCAGTGGGCCCCTTAAGAAGTACTAGTAGTCGAGATCTTCGAACGTTTTAAGGTCGTTCATTTAAATTTGTTACATATTATGAGGCTTCGGTAAACAATTGAATCTGGGAGCACGGTAGTGACCCTACCAAGACGAGCAAAGCGGAGCAAACCTACCTATTCTAGAAGCGCTTCGTCGTTTTTGAACCCCCATAACTTGGGGTTGGATTATACCAGATAAACAAAATTCTCGGGATTCCATTAGTGGACTTATTAAGCATTTTTTTTTTCAATTACATAGCTCTTATACTTTAGATTTTATTCATATCTAAAATACCCCGATTTCGTCACTCACTCACTCACTGATCAGCATCAAAACCTTTAGGGTACTTCCTGAAATCCTAGAATCCTAGCTAAGGGGGTGAAAAGGGGGGTGGAATTTTGTATGGGGAATTAATAACCGCTGAAACCGATTTAGTTGAAATTTGGTATGTAAATAGTTTTTGTTATGGGGAAGGATATAGAATAGTTTTCAACCCTAAAATCACCCCGTAAGGGGGTGGTAAAGAGCGTTAGGGAGAAAAAGGGGGTTGAAGTTTGTATGGGGAATCAGTAAAAAGCAGATTTTGTAAAAGATACGTATTTCAGGATTTTTAATAGTAAATTATCCCCAACCGTTAAATTAGGGGATAGAAGATTATCATAAGCAACTTACAAAAAGAAGTGAAATCCCACCAAAAATTTCATGTAAAATGTTGCCAAGACGAAACCATAAGGCTCGCACGGTCAAAAACGTATTGGGTCTCTTGTAGAGCCAAGCTTCTAACTCTACAAGCCCTAACTTCACAAACTCTACACCTTAGTCAAATTATATATGGCTTGGCCGTTTCGTTACTACAAGAACTAAAAAATAATGAATAGTGAAAACGGATTATATCGCGTATATTGAATTTATAATACATCCCGAGGTTTCGAACCCTTTACAGCGTTCGTGGTCAACGGGTGACTGAGGAAAAATTACAAAGTGCAAAAATACCCACATACTAAAATAATGAACAATCATAGACTACAAACTTTAAGGCTGGTTGTACATGCAAAATCGGTTCATAAGGCTAGTTATACACTACAATTATTATCAAGTAAAGATATATATATATATATACGCGATAAAAAACTACGCCGGCTCCAACCCTACACCACGGACCCGAGAAGATTTAATTCCCTCCTAAATTGTAGGAGGGTATCCCAATATGGGACCGGCAACAAACTCGGCGGGACACATCTTTTCAAAACATCAGAATGTCCAGCATCATCCAACACTAAGGTCTCACAGTCTATGTCTCGCTTGCTCCTTTATCAGATGGACTACAGGATCCCAAGCTGGTGGTAGAGAAAAGCCATCTTCCCTATTAAAGTTTGGATATTTCTTAATCTCAATGGCCTCGCGCAGCATTCTGGGTATGTAACGCTTCTCCTTGGCAAGAACCAGAGGCTTATCAAACTTGATTGAGTGATTGGCTTTATCCATGACATGCTCACAGACTGCAGACCTAGGTCGACGGTGCTTGACATCAGCTATGTGTTCCTTCACCCGAGTGGAAATGCTCCGTTTCGTCTGCCCGACATATAATAGGCCACACTCACAGTCCAGCCTGTACACTCCTGCAATCTGTAGAGGGGTATTGCATTTTACAGGCCTCAGGAATTGTGACATCTTCTTCATTGGCTTGAAATATGTTTTTATAGAAGCACGCTTCAAGATGTGGCTGATCCTGTCCGTGACCCCCCTGACAAAAGGCAGAATGGCAGGCCTGCGCTCGACTGTGTGGATCTTAATGTGGGACCTCTGGTTGACCCGCGGTATCCTGAGCTCGTTTGCCTGGAGCGCGCGCCTGGCATGCTGGAGCTCCGCGGCCAGATGCTGGTCATCACATATCCTCTGGGCTCTCTGAAACAAAGATTTGCCTACTGTAACAAGTTGGCTGGGATGGTGATGCGATTTGCCATTTAAGTACCTATCAGTATGAGTAGGTTTCCTATACACAGTGCAACCTAGGGTGTTATCAGGATTTCTTTTTACCAATACATCTAAGAAGGGGAGAGAACAGTCTTTTTCCAACTCCATAGTAAATTTTATTTTGCTATGGATGGAATTTAGGTGAACTGAAGCCCTCCGTTATCGCTGCGTCTCGTTTTCGATTTTAACTTGTCAAACTTGGCAATTTGTCGTTTCTTGCATTGTTCAAATATAAATGCGTAACGTTTATTACCTTGTTCAACAACATCATTAAAAATCGGTGCTTGTCAACACTCCCTGCAATTGACCGGTGCCTACCTTAATCTGTTGCTCAAGTCTATAAGCCGTGTAACGGTTGTTATGGATGGTTTTGCACAGTAATCTCTCACTCGCCCGGCGAAGTATGCGTTCACTGCCGATAATGTCCTTCTTCGGAGCTATCTTCACGCATGTAACGCGCAACGAGCGCGCGCGAGCTTATTCCCAAGGTCTTCATGTCGCCGGATTTTGGTTGCAACTTCCAGTCCGTACTGGTGTACATAATATTGTCTTCGGTTACCGCGATAGTTACTCATGAAATAAAACTATGAAAACGGATTATATCGCGTATATTGAATTTATAATACATCCCGACGTTTCGAACCCTTTACAGCGTTCGTGGTTGTACAATGCAAGCATCGCACATTTCTCGCGTCAGCATTTAATATAATGAATGATTGCTGTTTATGCGATTACGCTTTAATTCGATTTATATTTCAGTTTACGTACATACGTGCTCCTAGCTAGTACTCATTATATACCTTGGTTATAAATAAAGACATATACATAAATCAGTGTTTCCATCAAGATATCAATCAACCATCAAGATCAAGAATCATATCAGCTCAGATGTACAACCCGTACAGTGGTCAACGGGTGATTGAGGAAAAATTACAAAGTGCAAAAATACCCACATACTAAAATAATGAACAATCATAGACTACAAACTTTAAGGCTGGTTGTACATGCAAAATCGGTTCATAAGGCTAGTTATACACTACAATTATTATCAAGTAAAGATATATATATCGCTGCTTATCTAAAATAACGTAGTATTTCAAAAATCGTATTTTTTCAGGAGAGCGGTTTGAAAAATAAACAAAATGTATCAAGCCATAACTTTTATTGTAATAAACTAAAATCAATAATTATTTCTGTTTCCTTCTTGTTTTTTAATAAAGTACAAGGTAAATCAATAACAATGTTATGAATAACAAAAACTATAGTTCAAAATCAAAAATATTTGAACATACTTAGCATTGTGACATGCAATTTTTAAGATATGGTCGAGTTTTTTTGAGCAATATGGACCCAACACAAAATAGTTCACCAAAATGGTTTATTTTTATGTCGAATATCGGCACATTCGTCTTTACCAATAAAAGTAACTATAAGTTTATCAGTAATACCGTAGTATTACGCTTTATATTAAAAAAAATGTTTTCTACTTATCAACTATAATGACTTTTCAATGCTTGCGTCGTAAGAATGAATCTCCTTTATCACGAATCTAAATAGTATTTAAAGCAATATTTTGTTTTCTAAACATTATTACAAACATAACTGTAATATTGTTTGTGTTAACTCTCTCGATCTCTCTTCATAGCTATCTATCCTACATGGTGGTGGGGTCAGCTTTCCTGCTGAACCTTCTCCACTTCGCCCTGTCCACGACATCGTCCTCGGATAACCTGCACTCACTCATGTCCTTTAGCACTACATCCTTCCATCTTGTTCTGGTTGTATGTTGGTGTTATATATCTATAAATTAATGCAAAAAAAAATATTCTCAAACAGTAAACAAAATTGAAAAACAATCTTTATTAAACTTGTGAAATGAAAAAAAAAACAGTATTATTTACTTAAACATAATTCTATTGTATTGTGTTGTCTTAATTGTATTGTATGGTAATCGGGCGATTTCCCGCGCCAGTCGTCTGACTGGCGCCTATTTTGCGTGACAGGGGTGGTGGGCTAGTCCTGCCAGCCCAGCTCGTCGAGGAATCTTATTAAACCCTTGATGTAGAGTAGGACCTCGGGGTGGTCTCTCGGGGATACAAGATGTTTTGCCCTGTATGGGCCACTACGCTGCATTCAAACACCACGTGAGAGGCTGTCTCTTCTGTCTCCATGCATTCTCGGCATAGTTACGGCACCTGTTATAAAAAAATGTTTGTTAAATAGTCCATGACCTGTTATGACACTGGTTATTGGTTACCATATACTCAGTCGGACCTTACCTAGTTGAAGGAGCGCCCTTGTGAGTTTTTCGTTGATGCCAGGCATGGCTTATTGTTTGGCCTGTCTGCATCCAGTCTGGTTTAGCCAGTGCTCTGTGTGTAGTTTTCCTGTACGTGCTCGCAGCATTGAGCGTACCTTGCTAAACGTCCAGTCGCCCCCGCACTCGTGACTCGACCCTTGCCTGGCTAGCTCGTGCGCAGCATCGTTACCCTTAAATCTACTGTGTTCCTTGATACATTGTAGGGTGATCTTGTTATTATGACATACCTCCGTTAGTCGTACGGGGCATTCGTGTATAAGTTTGGATGTAACTATATGGCTTTTTAGAGCCTTTAAGACTGCTCTGCTGTCGGAGAGTATGCGGATCGAGGATCCTACTACCTTACTTACAGTGATGGCAGCCGCCGCATTTATGTTGCCCATTATGTTCAGCTTGGAATACCGAGTTATGGGCTCCTAGCGGAGTACTAACAATCATGTTCAGCCCGCGCAGCATGGTTTCCCCTATCACTAAGTCCGTCACTTTCGCACTCACATACTTGTTAGAACGTGACAGGCATGGTGATAAGCGTACCGTGCTACGACTCCAGGTCTACCGAGAACATGAACATAATTATTATAGTACCACTGTGTTCTTATGAGCCCTACTAATCAGTTACTTCTACTAAGTGCCCATATAAAACGAGACACAGTGTAAACTCGCATTATTTGGTGACAAGCCTAATTCGGTGATACAAGTTTTGAAGCATGACGCCGAGGAAAGCTAGTACATGGCGGGCATCTACGACGTTTGTTGTAGACGTTTCTTTACAGCGTCTTTTATAACAAATATTCAGGTTGATGTAAAGATTCTGAAACATCTTGCCTGTTTGCGTGTTCATGTCTGAAAAACAAACGACTTTAATGTTTTGTACACTGAAATAACGTATTGTACCTACACGTAATGCTCCATACGTGTACGGGTTACAATACGTTCAGAGCTGATCCCGCCCGCCATACATTTAGGCCGCGGACGGACGCAAGCGGCGCGCGGTCTTACACATTTTATAGCCAATAGGTAGGTAAGTATGTGGCGATCGGCGTCAGCGTTTTTAAGCGCGCATGCTCAGAGAATACATCTTGTGGTCGAGTGACATCATTGGAACACAAACCCTCCCGGTTACAGTGGTTACACCCACAAATAGGCACAAACAAGAAAAAAATAGAAGTTACAAACGTGCGAGACTAGATAAAAATACTGACATGCAACGTACAAAGAAGAATACACAGGCATGAATACAAAATTATGTTATCAGAGCTTCCATTTAATGCAAAAATACATAAACTATAGAGATATTTATGTTTCCGTCAACCTTCAGCTATGTGTAGATAATAAACAAGCCCCACAACTAAGTTAAAAGTAGTATTATTCATGCAAATGCTAGTTATCACTTTCTTGAATATGTCTTACATCAGGCAACTGAATGTGATTTTGTGAATAACAGTGAACTATTTCATATTAAATAACAATACTTAATTATTTTTATCAAGTAAAGGGGATTATTTTGCTATAGCGACCGTGTCTATATCTATGATTTTAGTAAATACAAGTACATTTGTTTTTACTACAAAATATTTGTACTTACTTTTTCTTGAATAGTGTCCTATCCACTAATGATACACTGTTTCACAAATTTTCTTTACTATTCCGCCAAACGATTTGTGAATACTACACTGTTGCACAAAAAACTCATTAACGACTCGTGTATTATTTCGTGTTGAGCCGTTATTCACCAAACAAACGCAGTAACGACGCGGACAGTCGTGGCACAACTGGTCAGAGGCCGGTCTCGCTCATAAGATGGCGTCACAATCAGACCAATGTCATAACGGCACAAAGCTGCCATCTGGTCATTTTTTAACGTAACTCCACGGGAGTTTTATTCACGATAAACTTTGGCGTATTGCGCGTCCAGCTGTATGCTTAGTTGCAAAATGAACTATTTCACGATAGAGCGTTCTTTTAGATAAGCAGCGATATATATACGCGATAAAAAACTACGCCGGCTCCAACCCTACACCACGGACCCGAGAAGATTTAATTCCCTCCTAAATTGTAGGAGGGTATCCCAATATGGGACCGGCAACAAACTCGGCGGGACAAATCTTTTCAAAACATCAGAATGTCCAGCATCATCCAACACTAAGGTCTCACAGTCTATGTCTCGCTTGCTCCTTTATCAGATGGACTACAGGATCCCAAGCTGGTGGTAGAGAAAAGCCATCTTCCCTATTAAAGTTTGGATATTTCTTAATCTCAATGGCCTCGCGCAGCATTCTGGGTATGTAACGCTTCTCCTTGGCAAGAACCAGAGGCTTATCAAACTTGATTGAGTGATTGGCTTTATCCATGACATGCTCACAGACTGCAGACCTAGGTCGACGGTGCTTGACATCAGCTATGTGTTCCTTCACCCGAGTGGAAATGCTCCGTTTCGTCTGCCCGACATATAATAGGCCACACTCACAGTCCAGCCTGTACACTCCTGCAATCTGTAGAGGGGTATTGCATTTTACAGGCCTCAGGAATTGTGACATCTTTCATTGGCTTGAAATATGTTTTTATAGAAGCACGCTTCAAGATGTGGCTGATCCTGTCCGTGGGGGTGACAAAAGGCAGAATGGCAGGCCTGCGCTCGACTGTGGGGATCTTAATGTGGGACCTCTGGTTGACCCGCGGTATCCTGAGCTCGTTTGCCTGGAGCGCGCGCCTGGCATGCTGGAGCTCCGCGGCCAGATGCTGGTCATCACATATCCTCTGGGCTCTCTGAAACAAAGATTTGCCTACTGTAACAAGTTGGCTGGGATGTTGATGCGATTTGCCATTTAAGTACCTATCAGTATGAGTAGGTTTCCTATACACAGTGCGACCTAGGGTGTTATCAGGATTTCTTTTTACCAATACATCTAAGAAGGGGAGAGAACAGTCTTTTTCCAACTCCATAGTAAATTTTATTTTGCTATGGATGGAATTTAGGTGATCCAAGAAAGTTGAAACACTACTTTTTGGAAGTATAGTAAAAGTGTCATCTACATATCTTTTAAATATCTTCGGTCGCACAGGAGCCAATGAGAGTGCCCTCTCCTCGAAGTCCTCCATAAAGATGTCAGCGACTACTGGAGACACCGGAGACCCCATGGCCACGCCGTCGACTTGAAGGTAGAATTCACCATTCCATAGCAAGTAGCCAGATGTAAGGCAATGTTCCAACAGTTTAGCATATTCCTCTGACATGTTCTGCTCACATAACCTCTTCTTGACAATTTCAATGCAGTCTTGTACCGGTAGGCTTGTAAATAGCGACTGAACGTCAAAACTGACAATGATCTCATCATCAGTCAATGTTAGGTCTTTAATCACCGATGAAATGGTAAGAATCCTTTGTGCTAGTGTTACCACGTAATGCTGAGAGGGCTCCCGCGAGGTGCTGAGCCAATTTATATGTGGGAGCATCTATCTGGCTCACTATGGGACGTAGCGGGGCACTAGGTTTGTGTATTTTTGGCAACCCATACAACTTTGGAGGCACGGGGTAGTCAGGAACTAAACTTGCAACATTCAGATCAAGGCTGTCCGAGTAATCACTAATTAGTTCTTTAGTGGTTTTCAATACTTTCATAGCCGGGTCCGTCTTTACATGTTTGTAGGTTGTAGTATCCGCTAATAATTCCCTAATTTTCTGGTTATAATCTGAAGTATTAAGTACAACCGTCGCATTTCCCTTATCCACTCGAAGAATAGTAAGGTCTGGATCATCGCGTAACGTTTTCAACGCGGCCAATTCATCTCTAGGCAAATTCCTTTTCGGAGGCTTTTTTTTTTTATCGCGTATATATATATATCTTTACTTTAAAATTTAAATATCTTGGTTCCATTTTGCATGAGACGGCCACATGCGATGCCGATGTGCTGCACAGAGTAAATGCCGGCTGGATGAAATGGCGATCGTTGTCAGGTGTCCTCTGCGATCGTAGAATGCCCATTAGAACCAAGGGAAAAGTATACAAAACTTGTGTCAGACCCGTACTACTCTACGGCGCAGAGTGTTGGACAACAACTTGTGCGCACGAGGCCAATATTCATGCCGCTGAGATGAAAATGCTCAGATGGGCAGGCGGCGTCACGAGGCTAGATAAAATTAGAAATGAATATGTTAGAGGCAGTTTCAAAGTCACCCCAATTCCAGACAAACTCCATGAAAGCCAACTCCGATGGTACGGGCATGTAATGCGTCGAGAAAAAGATCACCCGGTAAAAATTGCACTAGAAATTGACACAGGCAAACAACAACCAGGACGCCCAAAAGCCACCTGGTGGAGAAACCTAGAGAAGAAATCGCAAAAAATACCAGCAACCTACTTTGACAGAGCCAAATGGCGAAAACATATTCAGAGGGCCGACCCCAAGTAAATGGGAAGAGGCACGGAGAAAGAAGAAGAAGAAGATATATATATCTTTACTTGATAATAATTGTAGTGTATAACTAGCCTTATGAACCGATTTTGCATGTACAACCAGCCTTAAAGTTTGTAGTCTATGATTGTTCATTATTTTAGTATGTAGGTATTTTTGCACTTTGTAATTTTTCCTCAGTCACCCGTTGACCACGAACGCTGTAAAGGGTTCGAAACGTCGGGATGTATTATAAATTCAATATACGCGATATAATCCGTTTTCATAGTTTTATTTCATGAGTAACTATCGCGGTAACCGAAGACAATATAATGAATAGTGAATCAAGTTTTCATCTTACGTCCATGTGACGGTAGCGAAACGGCCAAGCCACATAATTTGACTAAGGTTTAGAGTTTGTGAAGTTAGGGCTTGTAGAGTTAGAAGCTTGGCTCTACAAGAGATCTGATAACTTTTTGACCGTGCGAGCATTATGGTTTCGTCTTGGCTACATTTCACATGAAAATGTTTTTAGTGGTATTAATATTTAACATATCGGTTGCGGTTGTTATTCGTAGTTGGGCAGGGGCAGTATTAGATACTTTATTCGGATTTGATGCCACAAAAAGCTTTCTCTATAATATTTATTTTTCCTTGTGTAATTCGCCATCCGATATCTCCTCCAGGAGTCCTTAATTGGTACCTAGAGCATTACATAACATACTCGTGACATAATTGGTAAACATTGATACCAGTGATGGAAAGATTAAGCTTCGATACTATAGACTTGATAGCTCAGTCGGTAAATAAAGTAAAAAAGGTAATAAGTTCAAATCTTGCTCGTCGCGCAGTATATTTTTACATTTACATTATAATTTTGCAAGGAAACGTCTGTTTAGTACCAAACTAAAATTTTTGTGTTTCGTTATTGTGGAAGTAAACTAACCTTTTTTACGTGAATAAAAACATTTAAGCATCCCGCCTAGCCGGGAAACTAGGAGGGTATGTCGGACTCGTGGCCAAGGGACCAAATACAGACTAAAACCTTCACGGTATTATGCTCGTCTTGCAGCGACAGTGAAGGACGGGTGGACACGGGATCGCGAACATTCAACCGCGAGCACCGCCTACTGTCGATATTCGAGGCTGCCCCTCCTTGGATGGGTTGAAAACTAAGTTCAACCCTTGATAGGTGAAACTTAGTTTTCTAGTATTTTTAGTCAAAAAACATTTATTTAAGGTTTAACTGTTTGTATGTTTCTTTATTAATACATATTCTTCGGAAAATTAACCCGTTGTCGTAACTTGAAAGTCTTCTTATTCTTATTGTTTGTAAACATGATCTCTGAGTGAGGACAGAAAACACGTGATACAATTTTGCTTCCACATGAGACATGACATAATAAAAGGTATAACGGGGATAACGTAGTAAATAACGGCTGGTGTAATATCCACCCCGTTGCGTTACACGTGATAAATTTACTAAATAACGGTATAATAAATATGATTTTCTTGGGTGAACTTTAATAGTTTATAACGTATGGGTTTTTAGTCAGGTCCAGTTTTTAGATTTTATTTCTTATAAGTTAGTATATAAAAGTGACACTACGTTGCAATAGTGCGATACGATATTTTATACTTAAAATAGTTAGTTATTTAAGTAACAAGCTCACACACACACACACACACATGGTCACATACCGTAAGGGCAGCATACGCTGACTCAAAGATGGGCCCTCAAAAAGTAAGTACATACATATGATAGTGTAAATGAAGACGACGGTGATTTTCGTAATGGTTAGAGATTTCACTTACCCTGCGTAACCTTTTAGGATAAAGTGGGCCATAAGGACAAGATAGGTACAAACACTTAAAGAGCATTGATAAATTAGCTAACTTGTGTGGTTACAATTTGTATAGAAGTGTACCTATATAAATCGTATAATGTACTGACTGCAGAAATTAGATATGTGTTGTACAATCACTTTTAAAAACCCAAAATAATTCGGGTTAGTTAGTTCCATAATAGATTTATTCCTATTTATTACTAATTTCCATCCCATCATCCAACTTTATCTGTCAAACATGATGTTAACATGATTATAGTCTGCCTCCAGCATTTAAAATGGCGACATATAAGAAAATATGTAGGCGCGGATGGCTATTCACCTAAAGAAATATTGAGCTTTGCACATTTTTCTAATGACATCGCATGAAATTATTGCATGTCTTTCAGCACGAGGCAAGCAAGTCTACAAATTTTGAAAAGAACACATATGTACCTATACTAGATGCGTTTTGTTTTGCAAGCTAGAATTCGAGATTAATTTAGGCATTTCAACTTCGGGGTATGTTAGGATACGATGTACACTATGACATGGCATAATAACCAGCACTGTCGTTAAGGCGCTTTGTGCTTCAAGTGGCAAGTCATCGCTAAAATGGACGCGCTGTGCCACGAGCTGACAAAAACGGAGATTTTTTTTTTGGTTACGTATGACTATATCTACAGAACGACTGTTCACGTCCAGGTTTATATCTAATAACTGGTAGAACCTACGAAGGTATATCTTGGAACGTACTGTAACGCACTGTGACTGGACGTACAACCTTATGATGATTGTTCGCAATGGATTAATTGGGGAAGCCTACGAACGTGTATTACGGGGCAGCAAAATGGTAGTATTTCAGCGGTAGGTAGACGTTGCTTTGTTATAATAATTTTTACCCACGTACATTTCTATAAGTATGGGCGATATACTTGAACCTAGGTATCCGTTTTTTAAGAACTGAATCCGGTTTGTTTGACTAAGACACGTGCATTGCAGACTCGCTGAAATACATAAGTTAAACCGAGAACAAAAATATCTGATGTTAGTGTGATTCAGGGTAGTTCAAATTCAAGCTCATGCTACGATAATTTGTCTCTTACACAAAAAACTCGACTTATAAAGCAGCGACGAAGTAAAGAAAAGAGTAACTTTACAATTTTACTCCTGTTCTATCTTTCACCGTGCCCGACACGGACTTAACGAGTTACCCTAAGCCACACGACAACGAGCGAATATAATACCTACGAAAACTGGACGCCGGGAGGCTGTCATCGAGTATATATATATATATATATATATATGTCGGCGGCAGATCGTAAAATCGGGCATATCGAGATATTCCTAGGCATATCATGAAACGCCGCCATTTCATAATCTGACTAGCGACTACCAGCCATATCATTCAAACCTCAACGTTTGACGATTTGCCTGGCGACGTTTAGGCATATCAAATAAGTTCAGGGTGTGATATTCCTAGACAGATCATGAAACGCCGGCATTTCATGATCTGCCTAGCGACCACCAGCCATATCGTGCACACCTCAAGGGGTGATATTCCTAGGCAGATCATTAAACGTTGGCATTTCATGATCTACCTAGGTAGCGACCACTAGCCATATATCGTGCAAATTTCAAGGTGTGATATTCTTAGGCATATCATGAAACGCCGACATTTCATGATCTGCCTAGCGACCACTAGCCATATCGTGCAAACTTTAAGGTGTGATAATCCTAGGCAGATCATGAAACGCCGACATTTCATGATCTGCCTAGCGACCACTAGCCATATCGTGCAAACTTTAAGGTGTGATAATCCTAGGCAGATCATGAAATCCCGGCATTTCATGATCTGACTAGCGACCACTAGCCATATCGTGCAAAATTCAAGGGTTTCAAGTTGAAAGATTAATATCAATTATAAATTAGAATTATGTTGTATTATGCGGCTATATTTTACGGTTTTACAACAAAACAAAGTGGTATATATGTTGTCCAATGCAAAGAGGATTGTAGCGTAGCTTATCTTCAGACTCCTTACGGACTGGGTTCCAAATTAGTAGTGAAGATGCAACAGGAATAAACTCTAAGATAAGTTAGATGCAATCCCTTGCTCGCGGCGTATTTATTAGAGGCACGAGTAAATACTAAACAGCATAGGCACCACTTTTTTTAAATATTTTTTAATCAAAACTAGTTTTCACAAAGTGCATTGGCAATAGTGATTAAGTAATTAAATTTTTGAGCAGTAGCTAGTTCTAGTTTCAACACAGACATTTTGTGACAACTAGTATTGACTAGGTAATGAAAAATAATTACCAAGTAAAACTTTTTACTTTTTAACCAAATCAGGCAAACCATTTAGGAAAACTAGTTTTAGCTAAGAAAAACGTGCTTGAACTTAAAACGTTTTCACGGTAACATATAGTATACATACTCTCAAGGGAATTGGCCCTAAACCAGTTTTTATAGGCAATTAAGTTATCGTATGATAACATAATAAACGCTAATAATGACATTATGACAACGATACTGGAAAATTACTACGGGGAGCCATTTTACTCCGCCAAGCGTATAAGTACTTATACTTAGGTTTACAATACGGTGTTTTAATGTTATGCATTTTTTCCAGTGTAATAAGTTGTAACAAAATGTTATGAAGTGTTAGTGAATGTTATCGTGTTTTATAACGTTATACAACGCTTTAATACATACACATGTTGCATATTCGAGCGATAAAGAGGCAGATAGCGAAATTTCGGATTCGCGTTTTCCGGTAGGTCCTCTGTAAACAAACCGCCTTGATGCATCAATGTCATATTTTGTTATCTCTGAAAACTTGTCAAAAACCTATTAAAGGTACAGTATGTATACTACAGTATGTTAGTGTGTATACGTGTATGTAGTGGGTACAGTGTGTTGCTCTATGGTTTACTCAAAAAGGCTAGTCCTGCACTCTGGTGGCAGAACATTGCAGTAATATCCCCTTTTGTCTTAGGCTAGTATACTAGTACCTAAAGGAAATGGATGAGTAGATTTTTGTTTTTTCTTATTTACTGACAAATTGGGACACTATTTCCCCTCTGCCGAGGTACAAGATCAATTGTGCATGCATACAACTAGCGCGGTGCGTGTTGTACACAATTATTGTGTACAACACACACGTTTCCTAACTGGCTCTGTGATATGGCTCAATATAGATTAGCAAAAAAGTTTACAGTAGGGACAGTCGCCATCAGATATATCAGAGCGACCGAGGTGCTAAAAATATCTGAACACTCTAGCGCCTTGACAATAAAGGCGTGTTCAGATATTTGTGAGCTCCTGGACCGACCCGATATATCTGCGATATATGGCGACTGTACCATCGGGGTTGTATATCCTTGGGTGTAATAAGCTCCTTATTAGAACGTAGTGGTTATATCCTCTTTGCTTAGAACTACTCATATATGTGACCCAAAGACATTTCAGTGCAGGTGACAGATTTGACGTGCGGTCTGCAGCCGCAGTTGCAATAATACACTAAATACGCAAAAATGGCCATGCAACGTGCAGCCGGCCTTGTCATTAATTTTACTATGGAAATTGACAATAACACCGACGTGTCGGAGCAGTAGTGCAGCTGCGGTCGGGAAAACGTTAAAATCACCATATTACGTGCAGTCGATATCGTCATTCATTTTACTATGGAAATTGACAATAACACCGACGCGTTCAGGCCGCTGCAGTAGTGTCGGAGCAGTAACGCAGCTGCGGTTGGAAATGGACAGTCACCTTTAATAAATATGTTATTTGTAACAAAATATTAAGCTGCAATCAAAACATTTTGACGAACATGATAACGAACTTACACCGTAACACCTACCTACGAATAACAGACTTACATCTCAATCGATGTACGTAACCTTTTTAGAAAGTGCTGAACTGGACAGCGTCGAGTTTATTGAGCAAACGCTCGGTTCATTGAATGTGCAATGTGCACGTGAAACAAGCCTGTAATTACCTATTGAACTTCATTAATCAGCAAAATGCACTTGCCACGTATTGCTTTGCGTTATTGTGTAGGCGCATATAGTTAGTTACTAACATTTCAACAAATTTTTGTATTTATAATTTCTATTTTCTAATAGTTCTGGTAAAAGTGGTTGGTTCGTTAAGATTTTTAGAATTAACGAAAGGTTGTTGTTTCAAATAAATACCTATTGATTCTGAAATTCGTGTCAAAATTATTTTGTTAAATCTGATATTAGAACTGTTTTTATGGGACGATAAGAAGTGAGTAAATTTTAGACCGATAGTCTCGTGTGTGCAAAATTTATTCAACAACTGTAAATTATGTATGTAACTAATATTCCACATTTATATTCCCTACTTGAGTTAATCGAAAGAGTATCTACACCATTCAAGCAAGCAAAGTTAAGGGCAAACCTTTAATCTGTAACTGCATTGAGTTACAATATACTAAACTGCATACACTACTCAGGTAAGAGCCTCTATTTCGGGTAAATTCACGAATAGGCCGAATGATCTTTGAATTTTATTCATATATTCAAAATCGTTAGTGTACTTAAACGGAGGTCGGCACTGGACCAAATGCGCACTTAAAGCTGCCAGAAAGCTCGTAGTAAGGGGATGAACGTATTAAAATATCGATGCCGGCATTTGTATTCGTTGATAAGCTCTATCGCAAGTCATTAAGAAATAAAATAAAATAAAACTTTATCAGGTTAACAGTTTGAAAGCAATTAGACTGCAGTATACCTCTATCAGGAAAATCCGTTTTTTTTAATGTAGCGTAGGAGGTATTAGTATAAGAAACATTTGATGAAAACTGATCTCCCAGAGGAGACTGGACATGTGCATACTTTTAATTAGACATCGGCGGCTCGTGGCATTTAGGTAGCATTTGACGTTTCTGACAGACTAGTGATGTAACCGTGTTTTTACAAGTTCGAGTAAGTTACAAGTTAAACAAAGGAAA
Source organism: Cydia strobilella (assembly GCF_947568885.1). Taxonomy (NCBI): domain Eukaryota; kingdom Metazoa; phylum Arthropoda; class Insecta; order Lepidoptera; family Tortricidae; genus Cydia; species Cydia strobilella. The sequence goes on along the minus strand of NC_086042.1, from coordinate 17,387,185 downwards.
CCAATAAAAGAAAATTTTTCAATCATTTAATGTATGACTGTTGCGAACGCAACCTTTTATTTGTATAATGCAGTAGCTAAACGCAGCCATCGCACTCGGTTAGTATGCGGAGGCTTTTTTAAAAGCACCAATAGGAGCGCTCCACATAACTTGTATCACGGCTAATTCGAGGCACCTAAATTTAAACTACCTTTTTACTATTCAAATTTCGCTTAATCACTCTCGCATCAGCCTCCATACTATAACCACCACTTCTACACCCTTTAACCGTTTTCGTCAACTGTACCTTGTAACGTAACCAGCACCTATTCAAGATTATAAGTTTACTTCAAATCGAAGTCTTTTTATTTGCCATCGAGACCTACACGGCGGCTACAATGACATTCGTAATATACAATTAATATTTTGTTCTAAATTATTACAAGTTATTCTACGTCTTTTATCTGTGAAAATCTACTAGACGTGCAGAAGTAGCATAGATGTTACATAAAATTTAAGTGTAATTTATTCAGTAACATTACTGTTAGAAACGTTTCTTGTCAATTATGTAATTTTCAAAAGTTGAAATATGTCAGTTAAGGTAATATGTGAGATGTCTCATCACTAGTGCTACCTAAATGCCACGAGCCGCTAATGTCTACTTCCAATTCTCACCTACTTACGGTGCACATTTGCACAACCTTGTTCTTAGACAACGTCTCAGAAGTCCAAACTCGGGGTTTGCCAGCAAGCCATGGAGCGCAGCATATTAAGTGTAAAATTAATAGATCGTATCCGGAACAACACACTGATGCTCTCCAAGACACAAGTCATCGACGTAGCTCGGAAAGCTTCCAAGCTGAATAAGTGGGACTGGGCTAGTCATGTCTGCCGTATGCAAAGTGAGTAGTGGACCAAGATCGCCAGTGGCAGCCCCGCTCAAAACGGAGATTTGGCAGATGACTTATCTTAAAATAATGGCCGAAAGAATGGCACAAAACCGGGAAACAATAAAATAGCGGGGAACACTTTTACCTGGAAGTGCGACGCAGCAGGCCTAAATTTTCACCATTTTTGTCATGAAGTGTTAATATCATACTAAAGACTGTGACATTGGCACATGGCATGAGTGGCATGACTTAGACAAAAAAACGACGAAGTAAAAGTATCGACAAGGATACCACCTCCCTAACCCAGCAGAGCGCGTAATCAGGTGACTGCTGGCGCCCGTCTGAATAACGAACGACGACCGTCCGCGCGGGGTTCCATTCCCGGCGGGGCTCCATTGTGCGCCGATGTAAGGAATTATGGACTTTATTGGGCATTAAATCATCTGTAAGAGACATTATTGAAGACTTCTTGACTTTCCTCATCTTTCCTTTCATTATTCATTATATTGAATGCTCCGATGAAACACCTGCAGAACAATTATCTAATGTGATTATGATGTATTCAGATGGGTTCAAAATGAGTTTGTCCGTTTACATTATTCATTGATAGGCTTGAATGCGTAGTCGAGTCGTGTGAGTGCGGTATGTAGGTACTACCTATAATAAATACAGATTTTTAATTTTATTTACATAAATATTTTATACTTAATTGACATGAAATATACCTGTTTTAATTATAGGCTCCCTCCGGCCTATAGTCTATAGGAAATTAATAGAATAAGAACTAGTTTAAGGAATTTACGAGATGTTGAGATGGCAAGATTTCACGTGTTTACGTTAGAGGGATTTTCATGTTTTTAATGTTTTTATACTTTTTATTGTTCAGCTATAGAAAGCCATACTGCCTGCCAACCGATACCTTTTGTTTGAGGACCATTGTTTACTTCAACAACACAATAGTATTGTTTCCAATGTGATTTTTATTGCAAACTTGAACTCCTGTGAACAGCATTGTATGGCTGTGGGCGATTGCATTTTATGTTGTATGATATGCCTTTGGTGTAACGTTACCAAAGGGTTCGGTTAAGAATCAACGAGTTTGTTTGTTTGCTCGGGGCTTTTTGATTGAAGCGCTAGTTTAGTTAAATGTAAACGAAAGATATAATAAATGTGCTTAATGTATGCAAGCCAGCTACCTTCATCAACAAAACGTATGGAAATGTAACGTTTTATAAACTGAATATACAATACATATATTATAGTGTATCATGAATAAGTAAGAGAACTGACTGCAATAATATACTTTTACCTACAATAAGAGTTAATTATGTATATGGATACATATATATACACCGTGGGCCCATATAACCCGACAGATTTTAAAAGTGTATTGACCGCATTTAGAAAAAAAAACACAAAAAAAATATCTTACAAAGTTTTCTAAAATCGGTCTTGTTTTAGTGATAATGAATGACAACAATTCTTGTGAAAATTTGTTTCTGTTACAACTCCGTGAAAAACGCCCTTTTGGCTGCGCCGCTGCCAGATTTGGTTTATGGACCAGTCATTTTATGCCTAAAAAGGGGTCAACCTCGGAATGAGAAATAATAAGATGGAAACTCGTATACACCTTCGTTATGACGCATAGATTGTGTGCGCGTCAGAAGTTATTCAAGTCAGAAGTCATTTAAATCGGTTTTTCGCGGATATCAAAATTTTTATAGCTCCGATTTTATTTACATGTAGGAAAGAGTTGTAGAGCATAAAATTTACGACAAGTTAGGTATGAAATATTTTTTCATGAGATGAGACGTTTTCAAGATATAGGGCACAGAAAGCGTAGTGATCAGACATACGTACTTATGAGGCAAGGTCAATCGTGAATATCGGCGAATAATACCTAATAATACCTTCTATAAAGTTATTTAATAATCTTTTATTGATCATATACGGCTTTTAAAAGTTGTCTGTCCTGTAGAAAATAAGTAACCGCTTGTGTCCAGGTAAGTATACGTAAGGCGTACTTACAGGTTTTTATTGAAATCGATCGTACACTGAGTTCCTATCGCCATCTAAGGTTCCCATCAACAGATCAGCTCGATGTTATTACATTGTCATCGGTCTTTAATAATGTATGCCAAATTTTAGCTCAATCTGAAACCATTAAGTAGCCGAGAAATGGTGAGCCAATTTTGTAGCCAAGTTTCATAGTTAGATACGAACATCGGGAGTTAAATAAAAGCTTGTAAAAACATTTTTTTGTATTATTATTACTTAAAATGTACCTATTTACTGTAGAAATACCTAAAGTTATAGGCTATAAAGCTTAATTTCCTGATTAAACCTGTGTAAAGGGGTACCCTTCTTATATTAAACTATGTCATAAAATCATAACATATATGCACACAAGCTGTTAACTAATGTCCACTGGAGGGGCAACTTTTGGTTTAAAATGTATGTATGACCCACAAGTGTCATTTTAACGATTTAAAAACTTTATAGAATGTAGTATTCACAGAGATTACCAGCTAACCTTGTGCCATAGTGCGTTTGGCTGGCCGCTGGGCCTTCTATGCCATATATTTTGAAAACGACTAATCACATGGAAACATTTTTGATACCTAATTGTCGCAAATTTTATGCTTTACAACTCTTCCCTACGTGTAAATAACATCGGATCAGTCATTCCCATTAAAAAGACCCGTAGGGGTCGGATCAAAAACCAAGAATTTAAGTCCGACTCACGCTTGACTGCACATTTCTAATAGGTTTTTCTGTGATCTATAGGTAAAGAACTATTTTGTGTATTTTTTTCAAAAATTTAGACCCAGTAGTTTAGGAGATAAAAGGGGGGAATGGTCATTTTTTGCCTATTTTCTTGAATAACTTCTGAACTGTTTATCCTAAAATTATAAAAAAATATTCTTACAATGAGCTCTTTCATTTGATATGTAACACGATATTGTTAGAAAAACTTCATTTTTTAATTTTCTCATTTACATTTCATAAAAGTGGACCCGATGTTTAAAATTCATTTGTTTACGTTACATGTCCGTCTTTGGGTCACAAACTTACATATGTGTACCAAATTTCAACTTAATTGGTCCAGTAGTTTCGGAGAAAATAGGCTGTGACAGACGGACAGACAGACAGACGCTCGAGTGATCCTATAAGGGTTCCGTTTTTTCCATTTGAGGTACAAAATTATAACCTAGGTATGTATTTCCCGTTGACATAGAAACGTTTAATTTGGCAACAAACAATGTACCAGAAGGGCTAGTTATTTCACCCGTCCCCCTTTTTTTTTAAATACACATACATAATGTATTGGTTGTCCACATTTTAGTTAGTCATAATTTGGTTTTTCTCAGAAACGCGTAACTTTTCAGGATTGCCATAAAACAAACCTAACCAAAACTAACCTATTTATAGGATAACCTGAGGAAAATCCTGAAAGATTAATGGTTTCAGAATTATGACTAATTAATGATAATATGAGGGTGCATGGAAGGAGCCTCCCCGCAAGACGCAACACGAGCAATTTACGATACACCTAAGCGTCTGGCGCACCCTGGGCAACGGTCAACACTTGTGCTGACCGGCAAATCCTTCCTCCACGATGGTTTCAACAAGTTCTAATGCGAAATATACATGCAATCAAAATAGGCACTTTTCAGCGCCTGCCCTGACTGTCGTCTCTATAAATATAGAGGGCTTCTCGGATGACAAAGCACAAATTCTGTCCGAAATGTGCCGCGAGACACAGTGCCACATTTTATGCATTCAAGAAACCCACCGTGACACAGGCCATCAACGGCCGTATATACCCGGACTGATACTCACAGCTGAAATTCCGCATGCAAAACACGGCAGCGCGATCTTTACAAGACCGGACATCCGGATTACTTCTTCTTCTTGTGTCCTGAGGGAAACTATGGAGCTTATAACCCTAGACATTGGTCAATGTACGATTACTTCAGTGTATAAGCCGCCCCCACAGACTTTCCAGCCTTGGGACGTATCCCCATTAGGCGACAAACGGCCAACAATTATCATGGGCGACTTTAACAGTCACAGTACTACGTGGGGCTACCGAGATTCAAACCCAGATGGTGAAAAAGTGGAGGCATGGGCAGAAACGAACGGGCTGATACTCCTGCATAACCCCAAACTACCTTCCTCCTTCAACAGCGGGCGCTGGAAGCGGGGCTACAACCCTGATTTAATTTTCACGAGTGAAGGGATAAGTTCACAGTGCATTAAAACAGTTTGTAAACCGATCCCGAGAACGCAACACAGACCCTTAATGTGCCGAATCCAAGCGGTTGTGCAACCCGTTGTGGTCCCGTTCCGCCGTCGCTTTAACTTCCTAATGGCTGACTGGAATGAGTTCTCTAGCTGCTTGGATAAGAACCTGGATGGTCTACCACCAGTAGCGTCGGAATACGACAATTTTATCAAGATCGTCAGGAACGTGTCATGCCGGTTTATACCAAGAGGATGTCGAACCCGTCACATTCCAGGACTCAATCCGACCTCCGTTGAACTCCTCAAGACATACGAATCCCTGTACTGCAGCGACCCGTTCTCGGAGGACACTGTACTGGCTGGGGAGCACCTGATGCGGGAAATAGCTACGGACCGAAGGGCAAGATGGTGCGAAGCAATGACCAACACAGACATGACTCACAACAGCAAGAAAGCGTGGTCCAATTTGCGAAAGCTCACAGGTGAACCACCGCCACCAACGAGCCCAGGCCAAGTCACAGCTAATCAAGTAGCAACTCAACTCTTGCTCAACGGCAAAGCTACTGATCGGATGCCAAAACTGACTCCAATAGCCGCTGAGCAACAGAATTGCACCGATCTTAGTAAGCCTTTTACTCTCCACGAGCTCGAGACCGCAATCAAAACCTTGAAAAATGGAAAAGCTGCAGGCGTCGACGACCTGACTGTAGAACAAATTAAACAAATTGGGCCGAAAGCCATGAACTGGCTCCTGGACTTATATAACAACTGCCTGTCGTCGGTCAAAATACCAAAGGCATGGCGCAAGTCCAAAGTCATCGCTCTTCTCAAGCCTGGAAAGGATCCATCAGATGCAAAAAGTTACCGTCCCATTTCCCTGTTGTGTCACACCTATAAGTTGTTCGAACGCCTGCTCCTAAATCGCTTTGCTCCCGTCATTGACCCGCTCCTGATTCCACAGCAGGCAGGCTTCCGGCCGGGAAAGTCCTGTACCAGCCAAACCCTGAAACTCACACAGTACATAGAAGATGGTTTCGAGCTCGGTTTGATAACGGGCGTAGTCTTTGTGGACCTAACGGCTGCCTATGATACGGTGAACATACAACGACTGCTTTCGAAGGTTGGCGGCATGACTGAGGACGTGGGCTTCATAAACATTCTTCGCGAACTGCTCCACAATCGTCGATTCCAAGTTCACCTGCAATCGGAAAAAAGTCGCTGGCGTCCACAAAAAAACGGACTCCCTCAGGGAAGTGTGCTGGCCCCGATCCTGTTCAATATATACACTAACGATCAGCCAGACACGCCCGGAACTCGGCGGTTCGCGTACGCGGATGACCTGGCAATAGCGGTTCAAAGCAACAACTTCGATGATACTGAATTAACTTTGTCAACGGCCTTGGACGGTCAATCGAGGTACTACAAAGCCAACTGCCTAAAACAAAACCCTACAAAAACACAGTCGTGCGCATTTCACCTGCGAAATCGGGACGCAAATCGACCGCTCAACATAATCTGGGACGGCGTTAACATTGAGCATTGCCCGAACCCGAGGTACCTGGGAATTTCCCTCGATAGAACTTTGTCCTTTAAGAGTCACTGCCTAAAAACACGCCGAAAGGTCACAACACGAAATAACCTGCTGAGGAAACTTACTTCAACGCACTGGGGTGCCTCTGCACACACACTCCGCACAACCGGCCTAGCACTCTGCTATTCGGCGGGTGAATACGCATGCCCGGTGTGGCACCGCTCCCCCCATGCAGGACAAGTTTCTTCAGCACTCAACGACACCTGCCGCACGATCACCGGTTGTCTGAAACCCACGCCGCTCAGTAAGCTCTACCCCCTGGCGGGTATAGCGCCCCCGGAGACCCGCAGGGAGGTGGCCTGCGCTATCGAAAAACTCAAGCAGGAGCAAGACCCAAGACACCCTCTCCACGGCCACAAGCTACCACCGTCGCGTCTAAAGAGCCGAAAGAGCTTTATGCGGTGCACTACCGCTATCAGTGTCCCGCCACCCGAGAACCGGCTGGCACACTGGCAAAGTACTCGCGCCCCTCCCGATGACTACGTCCGTCCCGCCGAAACGCTCCCGGCCGGACACAAACAACCATGGCCGATCTGGAAAGCCTTAAATAGACTGCGTTCCCAAGTTGGCCGCAGCAAAGAGAATTTGGTAAGGTGGGGCGGCCTAAACGGCGCAGATACCCTATGCGTATGTGGCACGGCTCCCCAAACGATGAGACACATGCTGTCCTGCCCAGCGAACCCGCACACATGTTCCGAGCAAGATCTACGGGACGCAACAGACAGGGCGTTAAGCGTCGCTACCTTCTGGTCCCGCTTAATATGAAATGTATACGAAACCATCGACACGAGAAGAAGAAGAAGAATGATAATATGACAATCATTACATTATGACTTTCAATCATTATGTTAAACAAAGGGACCCCAATTCGTACAGTTAGTAGGTTAGTCTCTCGTGGCGAGATACTGTCGCGACAATCATGTGCTCGGCCTACTGTAATTGTATATTTCTATAAAACTGAAAATATATTTCTTCGTTAACAAACATATTTGTATCGATGGAAGAAACGGCAAAGTTTAGTGTTATGTTATGGTTCCTCAATCTAAACAGGTTGTTATTTTTTTATGTAATTTAAAGTTGAACTAGAGCCCGACTTAGTTCAATTTGACGACGGTAAACTACTTCTCCTCTTAAATTCTGGCGGTGGATCTCCCATTTACAAAAAATAACACTTTTAAAGTAACAAAAATACATGCACCTTTAACTAGTTTGTCACTTCATGTAATGATTGTTGAAGACCAACTAGCAATATATGTATAGTAAAACTACAAGTTTTGGCAAAGAATTCTGATAACCAGCCAAGACCGCATAAGATAAAGCAACCAAAGTTGGTATTGAAAATCGACTTGTCTACATATTGGCTCCCATTTCCTTTGTCATAAATTTGTCCACTTAATCTATTTCGCATTTTTACTTCAAACAAATTCGATAAAAAAATGACAACAGTTTTAGCAGCAGTTTTAAGAGAGTACCTACTTACCTGAGGATGTATTATCAAACGCATATCCCTACTAATTTTATAAATTCGAATGTAACTGACTGTCTGTCTATCTGTTCCCCTTCACGCTTCTACCGCTTAGCAAAATTAGAAAAAAAAAATAAGTAGAGATCATTTTTATCACGGATTTTCAAAATATACCTAAGATTAAACAAGGGTGGAATTTACTATCGAAGTGGGAAATTGACAAATTTTTAGCTTTTAAGACGAAATTGCGTTCAGATGCTAGTATTTGTAAATAGTGAATTATAAATTATGTATGGCTGCACTCTAAAGAAAATAAGTGTACGTAAAAATACGTTTTAGACTTAATTTTAACAAAGACACGAAAACGAAGTTTACAATCAGTCGTGCCTAATTACTAGTAATTAGTTAAAGAAAACAAGTACATACGTAATTATTTTCATAAAATATTTAATTTAAATAAATAAGTAATTAATTGTCTCAAAACCTGTTTTTGTTTCAATGCATGAAACCATAATTATTTTTTATAATTATTCTTCAATTTGTTGATCATACTGTTTAACTTTCCTGCCCTGTTACACTTTCCTATAATAATTTGCAAATAATCTCTCCATTTTACTACATACTGCTACAAAATTATTAGGAAACGTCTGATGGAATAGTTAAGCGCAGCTTTTCATTATTTTATTTGTCTTAATGAATCTTGCAACATACTCGGAAATAGTCCTCAATTGTCGTAATCGACAATTCTCTTGAATTACAGTCTTAAAAAGCCATGTGAAGTTATTAAAAATAAAGTAGACCAACATTCTGAATAACATGAACCCTGTGGCTAAGAAAAAGTATATACTTAATTGTTTGTTTTTGAAAAATCAGTTAATCAATAGCACTGAAACCTTTACGTGTGCAGTTAATTTATGGTATGATATATCAAAAATAGACATACGTGTATAGACACGAATCACGAGTTATCCATGAGAGTGTCGATCGCTGCCACTGCTCCCACATCCGGGCACCTTTTGTCCCATTTCTTTTCGGACGATCCGCACCAACGCGCTCCACAGATGAGGTGTTCCAATCTTTATATTTCAGGCGAAATTCACGCTGTGAATCTTCAAGCAACTTAAAAATTAATCGGGGTTAGTTATAAACTATTTCTTGTCCCGTAAGCCAAGATTTGAAACCGCTGTCGATTTGGTGCCATGGTGGATAGCCATGGACATCATAGGCTTTCTTGCGAAACATTTGCGATTGCGAGACATTTGGAGTTGAAACTTTGGAATTGTAGGGATGAAGCGCGCAACGGTTCTATAAATAAGCAGGTATATAAATATATTTATAATATATATATATTTTTTATATTAAACATAAAATAAAAATTATAATTCCTTAAATAATTACATAAATAATAATTAGAATAATTACAATCATGTTATGTTATCGCTTCCGGTGCAAAAGTGCCCATAATGGTCAAGGCATTATCCTGCTGGATGGCTATGGACAGCCTCTGCACCAGAAACCTCAAAGTCCTCTCCTTTTTGCCTAAGTCGACGGCCTATGTCACGCACAAATTGTTTCTTGTCAGCCTACCCCAGTAACCCGCCGTTTCCACCGCAAAAGGGACTAAAATTTAACCCGAGCCCAATGGAGCATACTTTTGGCGTTTCACCGCCGCCTAAGACTAGGCCGCCGCTCCGGCCGCGCGTACCGTGCGACTGATATGAGAGGCGGCGAAGCTGCTGACGCATGTAGCGTTATATTAAATAAATATAAAAATATAATTATGGGACAATCATACACAAATCGACCTGGCCCCAGAATAATCTCAATAAGGCTTGTGTTGTGAGTATTATATAGATAAATACTTAAATACATAGAAAACATTCATGACTCCGGAACAAATATTTGTTATAAACACACAAATAAATGGCCATACCAGGATTTCAACACAGGACCTCCAACTTCGTGGGCAGGGTCACTACCGACTGGGCTAGGAGCTTACTAAATCACAGAATAAGTAATAGTATTATCATAACTAAATATAATATAAGGACGCGCCTAACGCAGCGTCTTACGTAAGCGAACAACTCGCGAACGCGAAGCGAAGCGGCGCGGCGCGGCGGGCCCACGGCGTTCGCGTTCGCAACGATATCGCCCACATAAGGACACTTCTATAGGTATTAAAGGATTGATTCACCCCGCGCCGCATCGCTTCGCTTCGCGTTCGCGTGTGGTTCGCCTACCACAGTTGACCAGAGAGCTGGCAAGTGTTTCGCTCAACGAATAAACATTGCCCTTTAACGTGGCAATGCGGCAAGCCTTCACACAATTCGTCAGCAGGATCTTAGGACACATTTTTTATAAATGCCCTGTATTTTACTTTTATGTGTTTATTATTAATTTATCTGATACGAAGTAAGTACTTAATTTATTCCGTTTTAAGGCTTAGAACGGCAGATAAGGTACCACGGAATCCACAAATTTGTAATACAGCACCATAGCTACTGGCATTTAGCTTTTTATCAAATCCACCACGGTTCGGAAAACAATATGCTAACAAAGAGCATAAAGTTAAACACATAAATACAGTAGGAACTACTTGGGAGGCAAAACAAGCGGGCATTTTTATTGGTCGTCCATAACATAGCCAGCGCCTATTATTTACTTTTATAGCCATATTCTTGAGGAAAACAAGGCCTCGATTTTTTAAGGGGCAGAAAATTCTCGACTTCCCAATAAAGAAATATTTCAAAGGATGGAGTATTGCGGATGTTATCGAAATTTTAATTTTTCGTTACTTTAGTATTCCAAAAGTATGTAAAAAAAGTCCCTCAACTTTTTCTGGATATGTCTGTGTGTTTTATTTTATATTATATTTTATTATTTAGTACTTAGCTAAAGTTAATTTAAGAGATCCACATTCGACTTCGAATCGGAAAACTGGTCCATCGGCTGCAATTTAAATAAAATATTACCGACCAAATGAACAAAGGGAGGCAAGTCTCCATAACAAGCACATTCAATCTGAAACATCTATTCTGTCAGGTATGGGCGAATCGCACATAAATGTGCCATTTTCAACCAAAAGGGTACTTATTGTCGCTTGTCAGCAAGGCGCTTTTTCCATATAGCTTCAATTAGAAACCAACCTTATCAACAAGCGACAATGTGGTACCTTTTGGTTGAAAACGTCACAAATAATAAGTATTTAAATTTTTGATAGTTGGTTTTTCGTGTTTTGAAATATTGTAAAATCATGGTCAAATAAATATGATTTATCTTTTATCATGAAATTCATGAACAGGATGCATCAGAAGGTTAATCGGGAATAACCAACATATTAAAAAAAAACTCCGAGAAAGTACTTTTGGCCGAGTTGATTATCAAAGAAAAAGCTTTATTTGCCGGAGACCAGCGTTTTAAAAAAAATATTTCAATAATTTGGGATAAAAATCTATTAAAATACTTGCCCGGTATTTGTCATTCTGACAAAAACATTGATATTGGGACCGTGCACGACGACAGCGCCATAATAATATAGCGGTTGCAGGCGTAGGCATATTTTGTTACAATACAACTGACATGCGAGAAGGAAGTAAAAATCGTAGCAATTTCAATGAAACATCATTATATTATATTTATCTTAGATAATTCTGGACGATAGTAGTATTGGCAATTACATTAACATTATTGTTTTCAGTTAATAAAAATGAACTGAATATTGTCTTCGGTTACCGCGATAGTCACTCATACATCGGGGCTGCGGCTGCAGCTTTTGGCAAGTTAGACCACAAGGTCCTCAGCTCACATGACTTAAAACTGGCCACTAAGATATCCGTTTATGTGGCAGTCGTGTTGCCTAACCTTCTATATTCCGCTGAAACGTGGACCGTTTATCGCCGCCATATTCGCATGCTGGATCGGTTCCACCTCAGATGCCTACGCAAGATACTGAAGATCCGATGGTCTGATCGTGTTCGGAATACCGAAGTGCTGCGTAGAGCAAATGTGGGTGGTATCGAGGTATACCTCATGCGACGTCAGCTTCGGTAGTGTGGTCACGTTTCACGGATGAACGACCAGCGTGTGGCTAAGCGCATCTTTTATTCTGAGCTTGAGGAGTAGGGCAAGCGGCAACAGGGCGGCCGATTCCTCAGGTACAAAGATGTGCTTAAGCGGCACATGAAAAAGTGTCGTATAGAGCCCTCGCGATGGGAGCAGCAGGCGGCCATGCGAACGGATTGGTGGAATGCAATAAATGCCCGGGTGGCTGAATTTGAATCGCGACGGCGCTGCGCTTAGCGCTGGATTCCAAGCGCGACGAAATAAAGGCCAGACCACCTGCGGCAATACATTATAATTACTCAAATGGTGTGCTCATATGCCCGCTATGCTCGCGAACTTTTGGAAACAAATTTGGCTACGTCAGCCACTTGCGAGCACACCAGAGACAGCAATAACGGAGTTGATAGCAGTCGCCGTGGCCGAATCGGCCGCGGAGTTATTAGTATTAGTTGCTCATGAAAAAAAAGGGATGTATTATAAATTCAATATACGCGATATAATCCGTTTCTATAGTTTTATTTCATAAAAATGAACTTGTTTGTTCATTTTTCAAAACGTGACTTACTTTTTTCTTCTTACTGCAATTATCCACTTATTTCGTTGTTCTTGTTTCCACCATATATTTGGAAATTTGTAGAATTTGCAGTCCCTGTTCTTGTCAGTGTTCTTACAATTCGCAACAACACATCTTGTTATGACCATCTTTATATGTTTAGTGCACAACCTGTGACATATAGATGACAGCTCATGCCAGAGGCTCTACCGCGAAAAACGTAAATCGACATTTTTGTATCTGCCTCTCTATCGCTCGAATATGCAAGAGCGATAGAAAGGCAGTAACGAAATTTCGATTTTAGTGTTTCGCGGTCGGCCCTTAGCCCCAATGGTTTCATTTTTAGCCGTAGCGAGCGCTGTGGTCGTTTCGGCTTCTCCCACTACCCGCTTTACACGCAGCGAATCATAGAGTAACTTACACTAGAACGGTACTGTCATAGTAAATTTTGTAACTCCAGTAAATTCACTGCCATCTGTCGACACACTTTAAAACTAAAAATAAATATTTATAAAAATACGATAAAAAGTATTTAAATATGGATAAATGATTTTTTTTATTTGCATTAATTATTTTTATGATTTTGACCCATATTCTTTCACTGATATGCGTTAAAATTGTTAAATAACAAACGAAACCGTCAACGCCATCTATACGACAGTAAGCCAAAGCTAGTAGCGCCCTCTGAACGAGAATCAAATTTTCTTGATTTTCGAGGCACGTTTTTTCCTTAGACTGTATACATCTATTACGGAGTTATATCTATCTTTATTATTTACAACGACGGGACTTAATCGCGTAAAATAAGTATTAAATTTACCTCCGACGTTTCGAGTTCGGCGTTGTCGTGGTCGAAACGTCGGAGGTAAATTTAATACTTATTTTACGCGATTAAGTAAATAATAAAAAAAGTCCCGTCGTTGTAAATAATAATGAGTAAAAATCGTGAAAGTTTAAATCAGTGTTATATCTATCTTTGTAGCGAATACATCAATATTTGGCAACAGACATTTAAGTGGCAGTTGAGTTCAAAATTCAGATCAAAGACCTTACGGCGACTAAGCCATTTTGTTGAGCCGCGAAAGATGACCTTGAATGGAGTCAGACTAATTTTGTTCATTAATAAAATTATTCACGGTCATATTTAGTGCCTCAATGTAATAGCCTAGAACTGGTTATCGCAAACTCTGAGACTGTTTAAGGAATCAGTGTACGATATTCCTCTTCTTGGGATGCCGTCCGACACTATGGCACCCAAATTTTGTCCACTCAAACTCTACTCAGTGGAACTCCCCAAAAGGGAGGACTGGTCAAACAGTCAAATTAAGTGGAAAGAAGGAAGCCTGAGGTGGTACACAGATGGCTCCAAATCCGGATCTGAAGTAGGCTGCGGAGTATATGGTGAAGCGCCCAGGAAAAGCATTGGCTTAAACCTAGGGCGTTTTTGCTCTATATTCCAGGCAGAGGTATACGCAATTATTGAATGTGAGTCAATCAATCTGCAAAGCAACTACGGCAACCATACTATCTATATCCATTCGGATAGCTAGGCGGCACTCTTAGCCCTAACCTCTGATGTCACCACATCGAGGCTGGTTGAGAACTGCAGGCAATTATTGAACAACCTTGGAGCCAGGAACAAGGTTGTTCTACGTTGGGTCCCGGGGCATGCGGGTGTCGTTGGAAACGAAAAGGCAGACGAACTTGTGCGAGCAGGGGCTAAGGGGAAGAACTACAGTCCTGAGCCGTTTTGTGGGATTCCCAGAAGCCTAACGCGGCTCACCCTAAAGACCTACTGTCACTACAAAACCATTCAACTCTGGAGGGAAAACCCAGGTTTGAACCATTCCAAAGCGCTTATCAAGGCCTTCAGCAAAAAGGCGTCTTCGAGTGCCTTGGCGCTGCCTAGGAACCAACTGCGCAACTTGGTTAGGGTGCTTATCGGGCACTGCGGCCTAAATAAGCACATGCACACTATGGGGAAACGTGACATGGGGCGGTGCAGACTCTGTATGGAGGCAGAGGAGACGCCCCTACACATCCTCACAGTGCCCCTGCCTAATGCGCACTCGTGACTTGATCCTGGGTGGACATATATTGCGCCCGGAGAAGTTAAAGTCTCTCGAAACCAAAAAGATCCTGCAGCTGTTTGAAGTTGCAGGTTTGGATCGAGAGTTGTAGTAGGTGGCGATCACAATAGATCAGAGTTGGTCGCAGTGATACATAGGCTCTGGAGCCTTACATAGCTCCTAGAAAAAGAAGAAGAAGAAGAAGAAGAAGAATAGCCTAAAACGGATCGTTTAGTTTCAATACAATATCCTTGATTCAGACTGAATGTTTACGGAAATCTGTCAACTATAATTTTAAGGCAGCACCTAATCAAGCAAATGCTTAAACTACAAAAAGTGGGCAGATAAAAAAAATAAAAAGCGCGATGTTCGATCTATTGTACTACAAAGATATTAATTTCGCGCCTTTTTCTAATGACTTAATTAGTTTGCCAGACTATATTTTACCACTAATGTACATTATTTAAAATTTGTGTTGATATTTTAACTGTAGTATTTTTTTTAAATACTTATTTTATATTATTTTCAAAACTCGTTTTAAATGCCTGGTGCAGGTAATAGCTGTCACCTTAATTCAACTTAACATTTTAAAGTGAGATAGGTCTAGTACGATATAGTTATCAAATTTTTTATTTAGCGTATTTTATGTACGTAATCGTATAACTGTATCTTTATACTATTATTAAAGAAGTGACGAAATTACTATAATTTAATACAAGTAGGTATACTGCTCATTTAATAGTAGGTAGCATTGTGTATGCTGAGAGAACTACAAGTTACATGCGACATATGAAACCTCACATATATGTACACAGCAGGCGGCCACTCGATACGCCGCTATATTTATTACCGCGCCGCTTCCGGATCCGGCCGCGGCGTGATTTAAACGTTCCGTTGCGTCACTCGACTCACTTCCGGTGTAAGTACGTTCACTGCGTTGAAACCAGTTCCTGGAAAAAAGTTTGAGCTATCGCCGAAGTGGCAGAATGACAACGTAATTTTATTTACGTACTAGGTATAATAATAGGCCTTTATCATGCGTCTCAGATGTTTTAAGCAGCATCCCGGTTACGACACTTGCGTTCGTGGCTGTAAAGCCCTATGCGAGAGGGGATCCCTCGGCCACACGCGCAGCAGGTGTATGCTCCCCCAGGTGAGCTAGGGCTTGGAGGCCTGCAATTAAATATACAATCATCAGTGAAATCGAATATGCAATAGATTTAAAAGAGACCCATTCTGATAATAGAATGGCCAGATGAACAAAAATATTAAGTTAAAATCAAATGGAAAATAATTGAAATGATTCTAATTTATAGTTGTGTCCAATATTTAAGTATTTTAAAGGATGTAATACAGTATGCGCAAAATGAGATTCTGAGGAAAAAACTATTTCTGTACACAAGAGTAGACTAATTTAGAAACATTACCCCGTGGCACAGACCACGTATTTTTCAAAAGACGTAGCTTAGAGTAATTACTTATTTCATGAAAGCAATGCTGCCAAAAATACAGGGGTGCGGGGGACGAAGTCAGCGAGTCCCGTGCCGTGATTGGTCCGTTCTAAGACACGTGGGCGTCAGTCAAAAATATCAGCCGGTCGCTAGTGATGTGACGCGTTGAATAATTATAGACCGCGAGCCAGGCGCAAATTTCATCAGTCATCGCCTCCTGGGCGAAAACTCGTATAGCGGTTAACGGCCATGTATGATGAACCCTCGTGAACGTCAGCTGCCGCTTCGTTGGTGGGTTGAGGAATGGCAGCCACCGAAGCGTGTAACACGGTCTTTCCACCGCGATACAACCGGCTGACGATTTGTTTTATTAACAATAGCATCTAAACTACCATCTGACAAAGTATCAGACGGGAGGCGATGACGCCGATGACTGAAAAGAATTTTCTTTTTTACATGTTCATGTGACCAGCTGACGGTCTTTCCACAGAGATACAATCGGCTGACGAATTTGTTTATTCACAATAGCATCTGAACAATCTGACAAAGTATCAAGCGGGAGGCGATGACTTTTTTTTTATAGATTTTCATTGCTGCCATTCCTCAACCCACCAACGGAGCGGCAGCTTACGTTCACGAGGGTTCATTATACATAGCTGTTAACCACTATACGAGTTTACGCCTGGGAGGCGATTGGTCATGGAAATCTGCTCTTGCCCGCGCTCTATTACTTTGTCAATCACGGTCAATAATGTAATAATATGCAAGCATATTTTGAATGCTATGTTGATTTGTTTTGCGAATGCGAATATTTTTTTTATACAGATGACATTGATTTATTTTACACTTTATTGCACATCAAAAATTGGTACATTCACTACCATAGGGTCAAACAGAGAAATGTCAAGGTGCTTGGTAATACGAAATACTTAGTTGTTGCTCCAAGACCTACCCATTAAAAACAACCTGTATGATGCTATTAAGAGTCCGGACTTTAATGCTTTATCTCAATTTAGAATCACAAGCGTGGCGAATAAAGCACACAACCGCAACTTACGCGGTACTTGTACTATTGTTACAACAGATACAATCTAGTTGCATATTTTTCCTTCAGTCTGACTCACGCTCAACCCTTAATGGTAGAAGAGCCGGCAGTAAAGTTTCGAACCAACGTGATACCGCGATGAGATGCACAATGGTTTCCCATAAAAGTGATGCTAAGTCCGAATTTGATAGTCTGCCACGGCGGAAATGGCCGAAAGTACAAAAAAGATAGCCACTTCCGGTGCGAAAAAGGGGGGGTCATTTAACCCATCTGATACTGCAATAATAGCTATGGAATCAGTTAGAAATTTACTGGTAGATACAGAAAAGCGAAATCTGCCAGTATGATTCCTGCCGGAAGTGCTTGGCATACGCTCTCAAAGGTGACCATCGGGACCCCTAAATTAACCCATCTGATACCAGCATGAAACCAATTCCAGTCGGTAGATATGAACCTTCTATTCAGGAATATATAAGTCTGCCAGGGCGTTTTCAGCCGAAACACCTTGACATACGAGATTTTGTGGCGCAACATCCGTGGTACCCGTATTTCGGAATTGTACATATTACGGACATTTCAAATACTGCAATTATTAATTTATTACTCTATGCTTATATTTGTATATTATTACGTTATTAATAACATATATTTCAAATTTATCAATATACACAATATAATTTGGGCATTAATTTAATACCTGCTTACGGCTTTGTACTTCTTTGTTTGCCTTATAAAGGTGCTAACAAATTAGCTACCGATATCTTTACAGTTGATAGTACTCGGCTCCTGAAGTATATGTAAGTATGAAACATTATAGGTTTTATGATGTTATTTTCAGAAAATTGGAAAACAAATTTGCTTTGTAAAAAAACTCTGTTAATGAGATAATTAAATGAGACCTCATTGAACAGATTCTAAAACCTCTTTTAAATATAAAACGTAACTGGCCACTTCACGTTGATAAATCAAATGACACGTTGACAATGACATTTAAGACAAACAAGCAGTTAAATACATGATGATTATTTTTTAGATATAATTATAGTTTATTTATTTTGTTCGGTAAATAAAATAAAAATTATGAGAAAATTTCTTAATTTCTGTTAAAAGTTAATTGTTCTAGTGTAAAGTACCATCTCGTAAAATTTCTGTAGCTAATTATATATAAATAATAAAATAATTTTAAATTACAATATCCTTTATTTACCAAAATGAACAAAATTATTATTATTACATACTTATTGTAAACGGGTGTGAAAAGACAGGATTTTCAACGTCAAGGACGATTTTTACCAATAATCCAAATATGAGCATTTTACATCATTTTTAGGGTTCCGTACCCAAAGGGTAAAGACGGGACCCTATTACTAAGACTCCGCTGTCCGTCTGTCCGTCCGTTCCGTCTGTCACCAGGCTGTATCTCATGAACCGTGATAGCTAGACAGTTGAAATTTTCACAGATGATGTATTTCTGTTGTTATTTATAAATATTGGGAGTATTATGGGTACTAGGCGAGGATATACATACATACTTATATAGATAAATATATACTTAAATACATAGATAACAACCATGACTCAGGAATAAATATATGTTTGCATCACACAAATATATGCCCTTATCGGAATTCGAACCCAAGACCATCGGCTTTGCAGGCAGTAAGTAGGCCAGACCGGTCGTCAATAGATTAGTTATCTCAATTTGTAGTGTTATAAAACAACACCCTGAATGTTAAACTACGTCATTTTTGCGTCAACGTCAAGAAATGTAGGGGAGAGGTGGGAATGACGGTATACTTAATGTTTCAAGTCCAATAAAACTAAAAATGCTATTCTTTTTAAGTTTTGTTATTTTTATAATTATCTTTGGTAATCAGTCTTTCATAATCAACACTTACTAGGAACTCTCTAGTTAGATAATTAAATTAAAAATAAATTAAAATGGCCAAAAGTGCCTACTCTCCATCTTGCCCCCCAGGTATGGTAAGATGGGGAAACCCCTACCGGACTATAAGAATGATTCATTTATTTTTTATTTATTTAATTTATTTAGAAACAAACAGTCTCTTATATTAATAACTTGTTACAATGTAGGGTAATAGACTTATAGACCTACAGTTTCCTAAAAAATAGTATGAAAACCATGTGACTTATATAAATACTAAATTAAACTAGAAATATAAATTCCAAGTTGTCAAAAAAATGTTACAACAATACTCTTTCATTTTAACAAAAATAAAACAAGAATGGAAAAATAAAACAAAAATTGATAAAAAATGGATAAAACTAAAATGAATAAATTGTAAACAAAACAAAAGTGCAATTAAAGTTAATTTTCTAATTAAAGCCTGTTAAAGCCTATTAATACACTTCAAGGTCAGGCGTTTGAAGGTACAAAACTTGTTATTGAAAATATCTAAATTTTGAAATTTATTATCATACATCCTGCAAGCTCTTCTAATGAAACCGTTTCTCGCGTATGAAGTTCGACTACAGGGAATATAAAAGAGGTTCTTCTTTCTACATGCTCGCTCACAACGACGGGGTACTCTAAAGGAAATAGATTTTAATAACTCAGGGGCGTCATAGAAATATTATATTTAGGGCCTAAACAAAACTTCAATTTTTGGATATTGGGTCCATCGTCTAATACCTTCTCACGAACTGTTTTACTTTTATTTCTTAAGTCGTCTGAGAGACAGAAAATGTGTTTACAGCTAACATGTACCCCATCTTCCCTTTATAACAGCATCCACCGCTTTTTTCTTGGCCTCTAACCACTCTCCTCTATTTGACTTTCTTTTATACTTTTTCACCGTTCTACAAGAGAAGAATAAATAAATTCAAATCCGCAATTCTTCATCAGTTTATCACTTTAAAACTACGGCAGTCAACCCTATCTTGTCCCATGTGCCTAATGAAATTCGAAAGTAAAAAAAAAACCGTACTTGAAATCAAACAAGTCCTTAGCTGTTGGCGTGATTGCTGGGCCATAGGAATAAATTAACAGTATATATGTGCTGGTGATAATAAGGAAACAAACGCAAACCAAATAAAACACAAAAACCGGCCAAGTGCGAGTCGCGTTCCGTACCATAATACCATTACGCAAAAAACGGCAAAAAGTCATGTTTGTTGTATGGGAACCCCACTTAAATATTTATTTTATTATGTTTTTAGAATCATTTATGCATCAATTGTGCATTACAGGTAATGAATACAGGTGTTATAAACAATTAGTTATAGTTTGTTGTTATAGCGGCAACAGAAATACATCATCTGTGAAAATGTCATCTGTCTAGCTATCACGGTTGATGAGATACAGGCTGGTGACAGACGGACAGACAGACAGCGGAGTCTTAGTTATACGGAACCCTAGAAATAACAAGGAATATGGCAAAAACAGTTTTGTTGCAAATAAATAATTAACGACACCATTTGTCTAGCCGGTCACTGTGCGAACTGATTGCCATGATGGCGACGCATCGTCATGCACTAACGGGATTCTGATGGTTGGTCAGTCGTGTCGCCATATAAAACCGCTACCCCGTCTTACTCGTCTTGCCCCTCTCTCCCCTACATAAGATAGTGATTAGACACACCAAATAGGTGAAAAAACGCCTCAAGCGTAAAAGAAACCACCAAAAATCATTTTATGTCGTATTTCAAGCCTGATTTAGTTATGAATACTAACACCCCCTTATTCGTAAAACTTTACGAGCCTTGATTAGTTAAATTATGTTTTATCCTTTTCTTACAAATACATAAGTCAAAATGACAGACAAAGACAAACCATTCCTATAGCTAATTCAATGACTATCAATCATATTAATCACATTATTTAATTTATTTTAACTTAATTTATTATAAATATATGTTATTAATAACGTAATAATATACAAATATAAGCATAGAGTAATAAATTAATAAGCCTGCAGTATTTGAAATGTCCGTAATATGTACAATTCCGAAATACGGGTACCACGGATGTTGCGCCACAAAATCTCGTATGTCAAGGTGTTTCGGCTGAAAACGCCCTGGCAGACTTATATATTCCTGAATAGAAGGTTCATATCTACCGACTGAAATAGGTTTCATGCTGGTATCAGATGGGTTAATTTAGGGGTCCCGATGGTCACCTTTGAGAGCGTATGCCAAGCACTTCCGGCAGGAATCATACTGGCAGATTTCGCTTTTCTGTATCTACCAGTAAATTTCTAACTGATGCCATAGCTATTATTGCAGTATCAGATGGGTTAAATGACCCCCCCTTTTTCGCACCGGAAGTGGCTATCTTTTTTGTACTTTCGGCCAGTTCCGCCGTGGCAGACTATCAAATTCGGACTTAGCATCACTTTTATGGGAAACCATTGTGCATCTCATCGCGGTATCACGTTGGTTCGAAACTTTACTGCCGGCTCTTCTACCATTAAGGGTTGAGCGTGAGTCAGACTGAAGGAAAAATATGCAACTAGATTGTATCTGTTGTAACAACCATAAGGCGCTCCTCTCTCAGGCGCTTCGGCCCTACGCGGTGTTCGGCCTTCGGCCTTCACATTTAAGATACTTATGGAGTTTAGGAAGCATGCACAGGTTGGACGCTCTGGCCCTTCAGCTCTACGCCGGGCTCGGCATTGCCCGGCATTAGCACTCTTTGTTCCCATCCTATTGGCTTATTGCCTCCCACAGCAAATATTTCGAGGCTCTCTCTCTCAGTGTCGTTAGTGCACGATATTATATATCCATTTTTTTCACGATATCATAACTTTATAACTGTTTATTTTCTTAACGTAGTAACTACTAACGCAGTTTATACAAATTAATTCAGAAAATCATTGAGCAACACCAAATTTCTCTCATCGGAATTTTTCCGCATAACCCTACTATAGACGCCGGTTTAAAAAGGCGTTCTCGTTAAAAAACATCTTGTATTTTTAGTTGCCAAACGAATTTGGACAGACTATTCAATTCAACTATAAAAAGGTTTTCCTGGAGCATATTCATATTCAATGCCTCGCACGTGGAAAGCCTACCGTTGAAAAGAAAATGCCATTAATGCGGCATTTTCTACGTAAATCATGTATTTTGTGTTGAGCACTAATCTCCTAAAGCTTGACTTTTGGCCTCAGCCATGGGTAGGCACGCGTATTCGGGACGTTTCGAGCCTTCGCCCTTACGCGGATCTGGGCCCTCGGACTTAGCAATAGCTGTCTACACCACGTTTCACGTAAACCATTGCGGCGGCGGTGTCCTCAAAACAGCCTAACCGCATTTTTGTTCTTAAATCCGACTCACGCTTGATTGTAGATTTCTAATAGGTTTTCATGTCATCTTCAGGTAAAGAACAATTATGTGTATTTTTTTTTACAAAATTTTAGACCCAGTAGTTTCGGAGATAAAGGGGGGGATGGTAATTTTTAACTATTTATCAAAAAATAATAAAGAAAATAATTATATCTGAGATTCTCACAAAGGGCCCTTATATAACACGACATCGTTCGCAAAACTTTGTTTTTAGGGTTCCGTACCTCAAAAGGAAAAAAACGGAACCCTTATAGGATCACTCGTGTCTGTCCGTCTGTCACAGCCTATTTTCTCCGAAACGACTGGACCAATTAAGTTGAAATTTGGTACACATATGTAAGTTTGTGACCCAAAGACGGACATGTAACGTAAACAAATGAATTTTAAACACGGGGGCCACTTTTGGGGGGTAAATAAGAAAATTAAAAAATAAAGTTTTTCAAACTATACCGTGTTATATATCAAATGAAAGAGCTCATTATGAGAATTACAAATGTATATTTTTATAATTTTAGGATAAACAATTTAGAAGTTATTCAAGAAAATAGGCAAACAATGACCATTCCCCCCTTTATCTCCGAAACTACTGGGTCAAAATTTTTGAAAAAAATACACAAGATAGATCTTTACCTATAGATCACAGGAAAACCTATTAGAAATGTGCAGTCAAGCGTGAGTCGGACTTAATTACTCAGTTTTTGATCCG
Organism: Cydia strobilella; assembly: GCF_947568885.1. Lineage (NCBI taxonomy): Eukaryota > Metazoa > Arthropoda > Insecta > Lepidoptera > Tortricidae > Cydia > Cydia strobilella. The sequence goes on along the minus strand of NC_086042.1, from coordinate 17,363,822 downwards.
ACCCCTACGGGTTTTTTAAAGACATTTCACTCACGTTTCACATAAAAAATACATTGTTTAAACTGTGTAATGTCCGACTCGCACTTGGCCGGTTTTTTTTTAATTTCTCATTTACCCCCTAAAAGTGGCCCCTATGTTTGAAATTCATTTGGTGACGTTACATGCCAGTCTTTGGTTCACAGACTTACATTTAACTGTGTACTAAATTTCAAATTAATTGGTCCAGTAGTTTCTGAGAAAATGGACTATGACAGACGGACAGCCAGACGCACGACTGATCCTATAAGGGTTCCGTTTTTTTCCTTTTGAGGTACGGAACCCTAAAAATTATGCATTCACCCATGCACTCATTCACCCTTTTAATAAAATATGTAAATGTTTCTCGTAATTAAAAAGTTAGGGAAGATCATTCTCTTAAAATATCAGCTCGGTATAGAGATGGGTAGTGAGTAAATACTCAAGAGTAAATACCGAGTAAATACTCAGTATTTACTCAATTTACCCGTATTTACTCGTTTATACCCAATTTGGTGGGTATAAACTATTTAGAGTGCTGACACTGCTGACAGGGTATAGAAATCTGAAATAAAGGTGTATTTTGTACTGGATTTAGTAGTCCAATTAGTAAAAAATATATTTTAAGAGGGGCTTTCCATACATGTAACTAAGTGTCACAATAAAAAAATCTGAAACCACCAACGTGTGGCACATCATTAAATTGGTCTTTAAAAATAACTTCAATGTTATTATGCACTTTTTTCGATAAATTTAATACTTTTGGGACAAAACCGTTTCCAAAGGCCAAAATAATGTTCATCCCTCTATAACTTTTGGAACAATGTTTAATAAAATATGAAAAAATATCGGGAAAATAGACCCTAGAAAACACTTTGAGAAAAAAATACTTTAAATATGATCGGTCGGGTCATTTTTGAGTTTTCATTAAAAAACTCTTCATAAAAGGACGTAAGTGCCGCGTAAACACGTAATTTAGCGTGTACGGGGATTTAGGATTCTAAAAGGCGGACCTGTGGATTCTATTCCAGTCCTCAGTCACTTATTTTAATGGGAGAATGGAACCCAGCGTGGAACGACGCTTTCTAAGCAGCAGTTGACCGCAACTAGATGGGTAGTTAGTAAAAACCCACCAAATATTTACCTAAAATACCCGTATTTGCCGTATACCGTAACTATGTATTTAGTGTGGTTAAAATATGATTTTATTATAGTCGTTAGTTTTCAGGCTGGCCCTTTCGGTTAACTCTTTGTCTATTGTAAGTAAAACCGCACGTGCTACTACCTGCAAAAAAAGAATCGCTAACTTTGACCGCGGATACTATACGGCTATACTATGTATAGTCGTTAATTTTCAAGCTGGCCCTTGCAGCTAACTCATTGTCTATTGTAAGTAAAACCGCACGTGCTACCCACTCAATAAAAAACGGTTCGGTCAATTTAACCGGTTATTGAATTACAATTTCTATGGAACTTGCAATAAGATTCAAAATGAACTATGGAAAAATTGCGAGGCTGTGTGGGGTCCCTCTACGGTTACTGAGTTTCGGCGAGTCGAACGCTACAGAACCAGTCTAAAATATATTATGTCAACGAGATGCGTAACAAAGGCGCGTTATCCGATATAAAATTTATATATATCGGAAAACGCACTTACACTGGTTTTTGAGCGTTGGCCTAGGGGGTCATCCATAAATTACATCACACGAATTTAGTGATTTTACATTTGGAAATCCCGTTCCCCCTCGTGTGACTTCACATATTTGACAATTTTGTTCTCAACGAAATTAGCAAATTGAATGAAATATAGTTATTTTAATAAAAATATTTAAAATAATAGGAATATTAGAAATTTTATGACACGAAACCGATACGATATATCGTTTCAAAAACTAGCTTATTTAGTTGTATCGCGAATACAAACAATCAAAACAATTTTCGACTACAAGTGAAGTTAAAGTGACGTCACAAAGTTTGTTACTCCTCTCCCCCGTGTCACAACATGTCACATTTTCTAGACCCCCTCCCCCTAAACGTGGGACGTAATTAATAGTTTTCCATTGTAATTGGCACGTAGTTAACCGGTCAACTAATTAATCGAATTTGGGTAGTTTAAATAAATAGAAATGGGTACTTTTTTATTTTTTATTAGCCTACTTTGGTGTCCCACTGCTGGGCAAAGGTCTCCCCTCGTTTTTTCCATTCGACCCTGTCATCAGCATTTTCCCACCATTTGGGGTAGAATGCGTCCAAGTTGTCCCACCATCTCCTTTTCGGTCTGTCTGAACCCCGGCCTGCACCGTCTATGGTGTTCCGTGGGTCCCACTCAGTAACCATTTTGGCCATGGGTACTAAAATTAATAAATTGGCAACAAAAACGGTGCCTTAAATTAATCAATATGAGTTGTATTTTTATGAATTTTGGCCACAGTGCCAGGAAAGACAGTGATAACCTGGAAAAGCTGGTAATCACTGGTAAAATCGAAGGCGATAAGCCGAGACGCAGGAGCCCAATGCGGTGGACAGACCAAATTCGCTCAGCCCTTGATGTAACGCTCCACGATGCCCTACACTCGGCGACAGACAGAAAGAAGTGGCGGCAAATTGTCCAAGAGAAGCTAGAAGTTACCTAGAAGTGACCACGACCCTCAGTGATGAGGAAACCGATGCAAGGAGGAGGAGGAGACCACATTTTAAAAAGAAAACGGCTATATATTTGAGGTTCATATAAATTATTGGCGCTAAAATATTAATACACAGCCAAATTATATTATTATATGCCCAATGAAAGTTCGTGTTTAATATTTTAGATTCCCGAATATTGATAAGCCAATAGCGTATTTTACTGTATTTAAAATTAATTATTTTACACCGTGCATGAAATAAAGCACCAGAAGATTAATGGAGAAACGTAGACAGCAGTTATTATTAGACACAATTTCTATTTTAAAGCCCGTATAAAACTACAAAGAGTAGGTAATTTGATTGTGACGTCACATGCTAGTGTTTCATATACATTCCATAGTAGCAAAATCGTTTTGACAGTTCGAAAAAAGAACCTGATTTGACAAGTAGTCAAATACCCTATTAGAATTATATGCCAATGACCGAACCTTTTTTGCAGGTAGTAGCACGTGCGGATTTACTTACAATAGACAAAGAGTTAGCCGTAAGAACTATACATACTATGTAACAATCGCCGCGATATCTGGTAAGAGCTATAATATTGTAAAGTATTTTCGTCGCAGTTTTATTTTAATAAACAACAGGTTAAAAACTGTATAATATGTGAATCAGCTTGCAACATGCACTTATCTAGAACGCAAGTAATTAAGTAACTTTGAAAGTAATTAAGTACCTTCTTATTTAAAACAAAATTGTTAACTATACTTTATCACGTATATATCCGCTAAATTCCAAATGACCTCTCACTGATAATCACATTTTTGCCAAAAACTAAGCGTAATAAGCTTCTTATAACATAAATATCATTAATACACGTTAACACAATTAAATAAAAGCCAATTTAGTACTTAAATCTCACCAAAATATTGAAATTTTGTTAATAATCGTTTTTACTCACCAAAATGAGTAAATACGAGTATTTACTGTATGCTTTGAGTAAATACCGAGTAAATACTCAGTATTTACTCACCCCTACCCATCTCTAGCTCGGTATCCTACAAAAACCACCAAATAAAAAACACCCCGTATAATTTTATTAACAGCTATTACATGATTTATAGCAAATATTTATTTGTTCGTAGCAAGTGGAAATCCGTGGTCTCTGCCTACCCCTCCGGGAAATAGGCGTGATTATATGTATATGTATATATGTATATATGTATTTATTTGTTATTATGTAAAGGAAATGTTATTTCACTCAATCTTTAACTAAATGAGGTTTAAATTATTATTTGGCTGAGCGAAACGGAACTATCATTGCCATGTTGGTTGTTTTTGTATAAAATTAGTCTTGTGATAAAATTTTCCGATGTTTTTATAATCGCTAAAAGTAGTATATAGTCCAGAATTGACAATTTATCGTTTAAGTTCAAGGGAAAATGTATTGTAAATTTTTCGCAAATGCAATTTGAATTGAATTACCTTATCAATAGTAAACAATCACATTGTATGGACATTACTAGTTTGCTCTGAGGAATGTCACGTAATGAAAGACAAGAAAGGAGCTATACGAATGCAGCGCAATAGACTGCCTCATTTAATGAGGCGCTTAAATTAAAATATTTTTTATTTTAGATAAATTCTCTAAAAATTCTGTGAAATGAAATGCAATTTTTTTGTACACCAGAGTTTTTAGTGTTCTTTTCACACAATTTGACACAACAATAATTTTTTTTTATAGCAATAACTTCTTCGAGCTACCGAAGTTTCTAGACCGAGCCCGGACCGCCGACTGAAGTAAGCAATGTAGGCGTGACTCGAAAATCGAGCAAAGCTACAGTATCCGTGACGGAGGGGGTAACTATGCTAGGTATTTAGAAAACTACGTGGTCGGTGCCCTATGGTATAATTATGGAAATGCAGTATCTACTTTCTTTTGTTAAAATGATTCCAGTATACACACTAACATCTGCAGCCAACATATAAACGTAAAGTAAAAAAAACAAGTAAAAATTATTTATTAACCAAGGAGAATTGTAAATACAGTATGCAGTATGTGTAAATTACCAAGTACTTAACAGCGGGTTAAAAAAATCACATACGTAGTGCATGCAAACTTACAACTACTTATTAAATAATACAATTAAGGAACAAGCACAGTTCCTATCTCGAGAAAATTGGGAGAAGTCTCGGTGTGCAAGGCAAATTATAGATAGAAGATTTCAGAGGCAAGGGATTGGTCATTCTCATTTCTTACTCCTACAACGGGCTCGACTCTTTTTTATAAATTATAAACCGTTCTTTTTTATACTCAACCTTTCGTATGCGCATGTCTAAAAATTGCCATATAAATCGTGACAACTTCATGTTTAAGTTGAATATATATAGAGCAGATCTGCTCCAAAGCATACGAAAGGTTAAACTCTGATAATAAGTGCCGTGAGTGTACACTTTTGTCTCAAACGATGCCGCTTAGCCTGATTATTCATTGCATCCTACTAAGTTGCCCTAGCCCCATAGACATATATATTTACGAAGTAATTATATATGTCTATGCCTAGCCCCGAAATTAATTCTTGGCTACCCCCAAATATAACGCCGGCGGTCCAATTCGCACTATATTTATATCTATAGCTATCAGATCAAGTTTGGTATCATTTTCGTATAAATTAGGGACAAAGAATTCATTTATGAAATATTTTTTTTACATTTTCATACCTACACAAAATTGTTATAATATGTTCAATCTATAGGGAATATTACGCGAAACTGCGTAAGGGGCGCCAGGGCGCCACTAACACAATCTGAGGGTCTATCGTGAAATAAGATTTTTTTTTATCTAACATCTCTGTCACTCTTGCATATTCGAGCGATAAAGAGGCAGATAGCAAATTTTCGGATTCGCGTTTCCCGGAAGGTCCTCTGTAAGCAAGCCGCCTTGATGCATCAATGTCATATTTTATTATCTCTGAAAACTTGTCAAAAACCTGTTAAAGGTACAGTATGTATAAGTTACTCTATGTTTTACTAAAATGGCTAGTCCTGCACTCTGGTGGCAGAATATTGCAGTAATATCCCCTATTGGAAATAAAGGATCTTAAAATATAATTTATTTCTTTATTTAGGTACTTAGCTGTAGAGTTTTGAACCGAAGAAATATGCCAGTATACAAAATAGACTTCTACATTTTCGTGACTTTATTCTCAAGCGAGGTGCTTCAAATATTTTTTTTCACCAACTTTCTAAAAATTTTCTTTCGAATCCTGCACAAGTTATTTCCAGCTTTTTTACTATCTCACCCGTATTATGCATCCGAGAAGTTTTTAATGGAGGTGCCAGGATTACGGCTCCTTGGGTGCAACCGGCACCTCAGATTTACGTTTGTTTTAGTTCGTAGCTCCTACTTCTGGTTAAAAGCGAAGCACTTGATACTTACACCAACTACAGTATCATTTCGTATTTTCATAGGGTAGGTACAATTTTAAAGCTGTGAAAAAGTCTTGGCATAAACATACCATAGTCATTATGAACAGGTACATCGTATACATAATTTTGAAGATTTACAAATGTTTCAGACAGGTTCTAAAGCAAACCGTCTCAGTCATCATCATTTAAATCTCAATTAAAGACCAGAACGTCATTATTTGTGACTTTTAAGGTAACAAACGAATTCAGACTGCGTCTGTAATGCTTGTGCGTTCTGAATTCAAATGTAACCTTAAAGGTTACATTAGCTTTTTCTCGTCTATATGCATTGCCGGTACTAACACGAACTGCCAATTAACTTAAACTATTGACCAGTCTGGACCTCATAAGAAAGCATACGCGGCTAGCACCGATAGAAAACACCATAGCATAGGCGTCAATCACTCCATGGGCCGCCGGGGCGCGCCGGTTTAAGGTGCAGTAGGTTCAGAAAACGGAGTTTTAAAAGGTCGTAGCGCTTTTTTAGATCACAATACAGCTGCCATAAATTTAATTACCAATCTTGAGGCCTTTCTCGAGAGACTGTATTGATTCGATTACTGAGTTTTTGACTTTCACTTGATAGAAAAAAATCACGAACATAGGTCTAAAAAATGCACTTTAAAATTTATAACGAATAGGGAACATTACGCGAAATTCTGCGTAATTGTGCCAGGGCGCCACTACCTATCGTGAAACAAGAAAATTTATTTATTTAGACAAATAAATTTTCTATGGAGGAGATGTTAGCATCTCTGTCACTCTTGCATATTCGAGCGATAAAGAGGCAGATAGCGAATTTTCGGATTCGCGTTTCCCGGTAGATCCTCTGTAAGCAAACCGCCTTGATGCATCAATGTCATATTTTATTATCTCTGAAAACTTGTCAAAAACCTGTTAAAGGTACAGTATGTATAAGTTACTCTATGGTTTACTAAAAAGGCTAGTCCTGCACTCTGGTGGCAGAACATTGCAGTAAATATCCCCTAAGCTAAAAATATGAAAATTGTTTCTAAAAATCGGCAATATCATGTTTGAGAGAAAGTATCGATTACTTTTTTATTAACAACGTACAAAAACTTAAAATTAAAAAAAAAACAATATCTGCGCTCCCGGGCACGCACTTCCATCTCTGTCACGCTTACGCACAGTGAGAGTGAGAGAAAAACACGAATTTACTGGGCCTTAATAACGTCTCGCGTTTATCAGCACGTTTGATCGCGATTAGGTTTGATTGGATATGTTCTTATCGTATAAACAGTATCAGTTCTAAATATGGTAGGGGATGCAACGTGATGGTACTTCCTTACTACAAGTAGATCTAACCACAAAAACTGGCACATTTTTATTTTTAAATGCATTCGTTACTATTTTCTGTGAGTAAAGGATGGCCCAAAAATACGTTGTAATTTTGATAAGGTGCATATTTTAACAAAGCTTCGCGTTTGTTGCAACTACATGTTTACATGATTACTCAAATATTCATTATGATTATTTTGGGCTTACCAGTATCCTTAAAAGTGTACGAGTATAAATAAGACTTAGATTCTATAGGTGTTTTTATTTTTCATGATCAGGTTCGGAGAAAGATGATTTCCGACGACAATCAGTAAATTCTGGAACTCAGTAACAAGAATAAACCATATTTTCCATTTCGTAATGAAGGCACAAAAAGGCAAAATGGCATCACCAAGACTGCGCTTGAGAGCTAAATGGATTTCACCGACGCAAATGTAAGAATTTCTTGCAGATGCAGACTGAATCTATCCTTAGGGAGTGAAGTAGAAGAATTAAATGCAGATGGCTTCCTATAACTAGCAATATTAACGTGCACTTTTTCTCTCATTGTACCAATTTTAATAAAACGGTTTGATCTCGTAGGTATTCAATACTTTAAATGGGGATCTGACTAAAAACGGGCATACTTCTAGAAAACAAGTACACTTAATTCAAAACGCGTGACCGCAAAGAGTTAAGTATAATTATTTTGTCAAACAGGTCTATACAATGCGATAATCGACGATCCCAATTAACACTCAGATCTGAAAATTAGCTATCTATTTTTGTTTACAGCAACGAAGTTCATAAAAAAACCCATTACTTGAACTATATTTTCAGATTTATCAGTCTTTTTTTTCTGAGAAAACTAAGATAGTATAGTTGGATCTTATAACAGAAGCCGTTTTTAACCGACTTCCAAAAGGAGGAGGTTATCAATTCGACCGTATATTTTTTTTTGTATGTATGTTACCTCACTAGTGGCTCTGTGAGCTATAGACCTCGCGAGCATAGCTTAAGATGGATGTGTCTAGGATGGTTTAAATAAGAGGGTAGAATAGCTATAGACAATAGGTACATTTTTCATACAATTTCCATTTCGGGAGAAAACGGTTTCGACTAACTAAATCTTAACAAATCACTTTGATTTTGATGTTGATCGCTTCAGCATAATATTTTCTAGGTTTATAAATTTCGCTTTGAAAATTATTGTGGCTTTTTAGTAGGTACATTACCATTAGTTGAACCCTATGAAACTATTGATACTGGATAGGAATGGAATCGATTGGCATAAAAAATAGCATGTAAAAAATAAAAGTTTTCATTTCATACAAATTGTATGGGAAAAGTTTTCCTCGATTTGTGGCTTTCCTAGGCGAAGTTTTTTATGGTCCCATACAAGCTTTTGATCGTGGATAGGAATGGGATCGATTGGCATCAAAAAAACATGGGAAAAGGCTATTAGGGACACAGCCGCAGTGGTTGACGTGAAACGTGGCGTGGAAAAGTTATTGCGAAGACTGCATAGGGACCTCATAGCGTAAAGCAGGCACCCTGTATGTAAGACTTGAATGTTGAGCTTTGCCATACCCTACAGTGAAAAGCTTGTAGGTAAGAGAAAAAGGGCGCCGCAGGCATTTGTCAAAAATGATCCTTTTCTTGCATCCTGTAGGTACCTATGTTTTTTCCAAAATCGGTAAACCCCAATCTTCATTAATTTGAAATTGAGGGAAGGTTTTCTAAGAACATTTTCACGTAGCAGCACGGAATCTAGTAGTTGCCCTCACTGACCCAAACCACCCTGTATACCTGGCTGATTTTTGAATTTCTAAAAGTATTGAAATGCTTAGTAGTGGAGATATATTGAAGGGAGCCACACGAAATCAAGCGCTCGAAACTCTAAAAACCGCACAAGTGCGGGTCGGACTCGCCCACCGAGGGTTCCGTACGTTTTAGTATTGGTTCCTATAGCGGCAACAGAAATACATCATTTATGAAAATTTCAACTGTCTAGCTATCACGGTTCATTAGACACAGCCTGGTGACATGCAGACGGAGAGACGGACAGAGGAGTCTTAGTAAGTAATAGGGTCCCGTTTTTACCCTTTGGATAAGGAACCCTAAAAATCGGCCCGTTTCGACCTCAGGATGTCACCACATATCGAGCAAATTAGGCACTACTTAGCTAGGTCACCTGTGTTAAAGTGACATCTTTGTTAGTTATTATTAAACTTAACTTCACCATCTTGTTTAACAATTAACATGGATGATCACTCACATGGACAGGCGTTGGGCAAAATTTTCTCAATTTTTATTTAATTTTTCAATAATATTATTGAATAATTGGCTCCATAAACTGGCTCAGACAAACGAATCTATACTACCTAAACCTCAAAGTTTATAGTGCAAAAAATCTACGTATTTTAAGAGAAATACTCTAAATAAAATTATATGAAATTCGGAATAAGGAGAACCACTTAAATCTAAATAAATGTATGGCTCCGCGGTTAAGAACCCTAGAAAATTAAAATAAAAAAACATATGTTTTAGGTCTAGTTAAATAAAAGCTTGTAAAAATGAAACGAATACGCTTAGCCCGCGCTTGATCAATCAATAATATTATTTTAATTTCTTGAAAAAAGAAAAATATAAAATAAATAAAGAAACAATACGAAATTTAAGTGAAAAAAAATACAAAAAGTTATGCAGCAGCATACAATTACCGGGGATCGAACCAGGGACCACCCGTTGCAAACGAAAAAAGCGACTGTTTGCAAAACACTCCACGCTAGTTCTTATATTAGCTGACGAAATACAGCTACTCTTTCTCGAGTAAAAACTAAGCATCTAAATACCGCCAAAACCAGCAATACAAAATTTCTGCATTTTTTGCCGTTTAATCTGTAAACATATCTCTATAGGAAAATACTGTTATGATATCCATACGACTATTTGTTTGGGCGCGAGCTATCACGACTCCGCCATTTTCCAAAAACCGGGTCGACAAAAAAATTCTATATAATCATAGAATTTGGTCACAAAATTTCACGAGAATCGGTTGAGAATTGCGACCTGTAGAGGAGAACATCCGGACATACAAAAGCAAAATGCGCGAGTCAAACCGTAGACCTCCGCTACGCTTCGGTCAATGAAGTCAAATTTTCTCTTTTTTAGGGTTCCGAACCCAAAGGGTAAAAACGGGACCCTATTACTAAGACTCCGCTGTCCGTCTGTCCGTCTGTCAGTCTGTCTGTCTGTCACCAGGCTGTATCTCATGAACCGTGATAGCTAGACAGTTGAAATTTTCACAGAATATGATGTATTTCTGTTGCCGCTATAACAACAAATCCAAAAAATTACGGAACCTTCGGTGGGCGAGTCCGACTCGCACTTGGCCGGTTTTTTTTTATATGCTGATCCGACCAACAATGTTGGTTGTGTCAGGTACAACATTTTTGACGGAATTTGAGCCAGCTTTAACGTCGGATATGGTACAATACATTTACAAATAATATAAAGACGATTTTTCACGTACGTTTTGGATTCCCTTTCATTTCCGATGCAAGCAAAATGAGGGAGATAGCTATAAGAATCAGCTAAAAACCAAAGAGTCGGAGTTGTCGTAAGCAACATACAAACACAACATTGACTGCTGCGAGAAAATAAATGAAACAAGTGCAAATAACTATTGCAATGGATTATTGTTATATAAAAATTTTGTATAAAAATTTAAAAATAGTAAGTCTATAATATAATTTTATGAGCAGGCTCGATTATTTAGGTATGAATCCCTATGCTGTAGGGTTTCATTTATACTTTTCCTGTCGGCATATACATCTTGTCGAATTTAAACTATCGTGAGACATATTAACTTAACTAACATAGCGGTTTCACTCACGTGTTTTTAGTCACTCGCGCGACATGTTCCTAGGCTCTCCGAAACATGTCGCGCAAGTGACTAAAAACACGTGAGTGAAACCGCTATGTTAGTTAAGATATACATCTTGTGTTAAATTAAGCTACTTTCTCAAAGACAACGGTATTCTAATTAAATCCATTTTGGGGATAATCATTAATTCATTTTTATCCGATAAAGCCCCTACGAGCGTGTTCACGTGCCATAGCCTGTTTACACATTGATTAGTGTTTGGTACGAGTTTATACATTTGCTACTAAACACAAGTACCTACTAATCTCGGACGATCGATGTTCGAAATAACATTCATAATATTTTACAACAAGGCTATATTATGCAGCATTTAATTACCTACTTTTTATGAAGAAAAAAATACAGTTTTGTAAATTAACCATGCCATTTAGTGTCCTTAAAATAAATGTACTTAGCCATACCCCGAAATAAACGGAATTTAATAAATACACAGTGCATAGAATGTTGCAATATTTGTACACCTGCGTGTAGGTTGAATACGCATGGACTACTTATTACTCTCATTAGATTAAGATTTTGTTACCGTACTTTGCCAAGTAAAATATTGTTTGATTATACAAGGTATGTGGAAAATTAATCCTCGCGTTCACATAAAAACCCACCCTCTTCCAATTTTCAGTGACCGACAGTATACCTGTAATTTATTTTATAAGTAAACAAAGATTGGATCGAAACGTGCAAATTAATTACCTACTTTATTTTGTGCATTCCCTGGGTCGGCCGGACCAGTGCGCAAATTGGAAAATTGTTAACAATAAATTTAATAGCTTCGTTAAACCTTGTTTTCCCATATTTTCAGTTAAAAAATAATTAGTGTGCTTGATTGAGCTTTAATGGATTTCATTTGAAGCATTTATCGAAATAAAGAAGTTATAAGAGGAAATATGAATTCCGAGGAAATACGAGCAAAATTTACATTTTGTTTTTAAGGTCCTGCAACAAATACTTGATTCTTCAAGTATTATAGGTATACACCGAAGAGTAAAGTAAGTATAATAGGTAACTCTTGAAACATTTTATGGAAACTCATTTGAAAGCACCGAAACTAACATCATAGAGTAACTTATACTAGAGCGGTACTGTCATAGTAAATTTTGTAACCCCAGTAAATTCACTGCCATCTGTCGACATACTTTAAAACTAAAATGAAGATTTCTAAAAATACGATAGAATGTATTTAAATATAGATATATGATTTTTTTTATTTGCATTAATTATTTTTATGATTTTGACCCATGTTCTTTCACTGATATACGTTAAAATTGTTAAATAACAAACGAAACCGTCAACGCCATCTATACGACTGTAGGCCAAAACTAGTAGCGCCCTCTGAACGAGAATCAAATTTTCTTGATTTTCGAGGCACGTTTTTTCCTTAGACTGTATCCATCTATTACGGAGTTATATCTATCTTTGCTAACATATATGTGTGTGTTTTCAGCGGCCGAAAACGCTAGCGACTTCGTCAATTCTAACACAGTGCATTTCGCTTGCACCAATGTCAGTGCGAGAGAGATGCATTGTGAGTTAGATTACGCAGTAGCTAACGAATACTCCCGTGTCAAACTCGTGGTAAGGTTACTTATTACATGTGATATAGTGTTAAATACGAGTTCATACATTTGCTACAAAACGCAAGTACCACCTAATACTATCGTTCTTCGATATAGCTTTGATATTTCACAGTTTTCAATTATTTGGTTGTTGAACATAATCCCTTTGTTACAATTATGAAAAAAAAAACAATTTACGACCATAAAATTAACCGCAGTTAACGGAATTCAATAGAAACACCGTGTATATGTCAATAAAACGGTTAACTAAACTAAACGGCTTTAACTGTAACATATACAATAACATAGCACTTTGTAGTATAATTATATTAAGAGGCAATTACTTTGTATTTTCTTAAAAAAATATAACCTATCTGATGCAATACGTCTTAAATCTTACTACTTATCTTTTAGTTACCGAATGTGTGTGAAAACCATGTTATTTTATAACTTATAAGCATGACCTCTCATTTAACATATGACGTAAATTGGCTACATCTAGTTTAGAACAGGAAACTTTAATTTTAACTTAAATTCGTAACAGCAACCCCGCTCCGGCAAGCGCCCGGCATCCGCAACAATATCCGGGACATAGACAAGCACAGATTAGCTACTTCGGAAAATAAACGCTAAGCAAATTTTACATCAATTAAGTTTTGAAAGCTTTGGACCCTGAACTGCTGAAACATTGGATCCTGAAGGCTGTATATGTGTGAGTAGGCTTGTATCTAACATCTTGTAGTAGACATTTATTTACTTATGCAAACTTAATTTCGCCTTAACATCAAAAGGCAAACGAGGCTGATGCATTCACTTATTTCTAAAGCAGAAAAAGTAACTGGATTCCAAGAACTTAAGAAACCAGTTAATTTAGCAGAGATTCACCTTTTAAGATCTGTTTTACTTCAAAGATATACTTAAATAACATGTAAAAATAAACTTCGTTTATCCACAATATTAATTGTGATTATATCTGTGATTCGTAAATCACGTCTTCATATAATCAAAAGACTGTTATTAATAACATAATTTAGCAAGAGGGCAATTCTGATTTTATGACCTTTTTAAAATGACTTTTATTCTATCGCCCTTAGCATTAGTAAAATTCTACTTCATTCCTAGCACTTAGATCTAGATACTTAATTCATTAAAGCTGATATTTGCTTATAATTTCTTTCAAAATGTTAAGGACAGTAGACTTTATTAACCTGAAATACGGTGGGCTTCTGCCAAATTCACATAGAATCAGTCAAAATCTTGGAGGATATAACCAAACGAAGTAGCCATTAACAGGCGTTCCCCTCTGTCCAAACTCTATGACCAATGGTCATACACATTGTATGGACTGACGTTTATCTGACATGTCTATTTTTACGTTACGTATACATTTGACGTGCCCCTCCCCCGCAAAAATCGGCAGACTGTTTTGTACAGAAAATTACAGACAAGACTTCTACCTTATTTATATCCTCCAAGGTCAAAATACATAAAGAATAATGGTGGTACGTTATTAAAATTCTACTTTAATTCTAGTAGTTAGAGTTCAGTCTTTTGTCATTATTCTTTATGTTTATCTAGAATATTCGATATTCTAAATGTGAAAGAACATTCGCTACTTAGATTCTATTGTACTGTTACTGTGAATGGCAAATAGTCACCCTGGCAGTTGTAACTTAGCAATTGTTGTTTACTGTCAGAAAAATTAATGTCGTAACCAGATATATATAATATAAGTTTTATTCTCTATTAATTCTAAAATTTAACCGAATTAAAATGGAGCAAGCATTGAACACGAGAATTATTCAAATAGGGAAATTAGCCTCCCAATATTAAAACACCTGCAGGCTTAAAATTTTGGTAGTGCTCAAGGCAATTTTTATTTTGTTCACTTGGTACTTACACCTGCTCTTATTAGTTACTTTTATACCACGTCGGTGGCAAACAAGCATACGGCCCGCCTGATGGTAAGCAGTCACCGTAGCCTATGGACGCCTGCAACACCAGAGATATTAAATGCGCTTTGCCGACCCTTTAAAAACGTATACACTCCTTTTTTAAAGAACCCCATATAGTAGCACTTCGGGAAAATCTCGGCAGGGAGCTTATTCCACAGCCGAAGCGACCGCGGGAGGAAATTCCTCTTAAACCGCACAGTACGCGACCAACGCGCGAGTTACTATCTTTGTATAAGAAATTGAAAGCAATAAAAATACTTACTATACTATTATGTTTTTGTTATTTTCATTTTACTCTTTAAAACCTTTAAATTTCAGTTAAATGCCTACAATCCGAAAAAAAGTCACTTGCATCGTGGTTTCCTAAAATTTATTTTATTGTGTTAAGGGACCTTTATATTATCGACCCCATGATGCTGTTATGAAATGGTTGTGGAAGTCGTGGCTCGGCTCGCGGCTTGTCTCGTGTCTCGGCTCAAGCTCGTAAGTTCGTCAAGCTAATGATTACACTGTCACCTCGTTGCTCGTCTCGTGTCTCGGCCACAGCTCGTAAGCTCGTCGAGCTAATCAATTTTAAACACAAACGGCACTGTATAAGGATTGTAACCGAATGACAGCCGAACGCGAATGTAAACAGTAAGCGCGCGTCCCCCGCGAGCCCATTTGACTCGTGCCGAAAAAACCGCTCCTCCACGCGAGCTTGGCTCGCGGCTCGCACGCGAATGTAAACCATCCAGCCATCTATTCGAGCATAAATTTTTCTTGTTTTCCGAGGTACGTATTTTCTTAGACTTTACTTATCTTATACGGACAACAAAGTACACTGCAATAAAATTGTTGTTTGCAATATGTTACAAAGGAATAATGAAGAACTTCATACAATAAATATAGAATTGAAAAGCCTCTCTCTACTAATAAGATTTGTCTGATATGTTTGCGCGCTTCGTTGTGCAATTTTGATTATTTACTGGTGAGTACACAATGCAGAAAAATGCAATGCAATGAACGTACGTGTACAGTCGCCATCAGATATATCTGAGCGGACGAAGTACTTAAAAATATCTGAACACGCCTCTATTGTCAAGGAGCTAGAGGGCGTGTTCAGATATTTTTGAGCACCTAGGCCGCTCCGATATAATTATCTGATGGCGACTGTACAATGCAGAATTTTGTTAAAAAAAGGTTATACTTAGGTATGTACAAGTAGGTGCCTATCGAAAACCCCCTGTCTCGGTTTGCATAATACAATACTACGCATGCGTCGATACAAACAATTACGCTTGACACGTATTAATGTTTAAAATACGTTTAACGGGATCCAACCTAAAACCACCGGCTAGGCTTTATTTACCCTTTTAGAGGGAAACGAGAAAAAATGTCAGATGCCATTTTGTCTATGAGGCGTGAAATTGGGAGCAAATAAGGGTTAAATCGAGCATTAAAACGGACCAAACCGGGCTTAATGGGTGGATATGCCTACAACTTGTTTACTTCATAAAAGATGAATAGCAATAAGCTTTTCAATAGTTGTTAATTTGTAAAACAAAAATAAGCGTGGTTAAAAACCATGCTCGTGAGCATGAAAATATGTAACATGAATCATTTCCTCAATGTAATAAAATTACCTAAATAAACAGAAAGTAATAATATTGTCTTCGGTTACCGCGATAGTTACTCATGAAATAAAACTATGAAACTATTTTTTTTTTTTATCGCGTATATATATATATATCTTTACTTGAAAAATAATTATAGTGTATAACTAGCCTTACGAACCGATTTTGCATGTACAACCAGCCTTAAAGTTTGTAGTCTATGATTGTTCATTATTTTAGTATGTGGGTATTTTTGCACTTTGTAATTTTTCCTCAGTCACCCGTTGACCACGAACGCTGTAAAGAGTTCGAAACGTCGGGATGTATTATAAATTCAATATACGCGATATAATCCGTTCTCATAGTTTTATTTCATGAGAAAGTAATAAATCACCTTTACATAAGTAACTAACTACGTACATTAATAAGTTTAGTCAACAATCATTTTTTAGCTTAAAAATTTTCTGCATATCAAGTAGGTACTCCTCGAGACAATACATTTCTAATAAGTGTTTTTCCATTGCTGCAGAGTTACTGCGGGCTGCGACTACTTTTCGACATCATAATCAGATCAGCTCCATGCTGCATTGTCATCGGTATTGTTTTTAATTAACTTTCAACTCAAGCCGACAACGAAAATTGGTTGAAATTTAATTTACACAAATATACAGAATGAAGTTTAGTAGGTAAAATGTAAAGAACATTACCCAAACATAAATTGTTAGTATAAATGGAATTGTAGGTATAGATTTACCTACACAAACGAGAAAAACCTGCCCTAAAGTTTATCGTTATCGCAAATTAGACTACTACAGGGTATTTAGGTAACCAATACCAAAACATATTATGTTTGTATGTAAATAATTGAAAGGATAAAGAATCTGAAAAGATCTCATTGTTATACATTTCGTTTAAGACCCGTTTCATATATTATAGAAAATAGATTAATAAGAAATAAGTCTCAGTAATCATCTAATCGTAAATCGTAAGCGAAACGGCCAAGCCAAATATTTTGACTAAGATGCTTGGTGCGAGCCTTATGGTTTCGTCTTGGCAACATTTAACATGAAAATGATATTGGTGGGAATTTAATTACACGATCAATTAGCGTTAGCGGCCCTCAATAATAATGACGGACCGCCATTCTGCTGATTTGAAGAGTAAAACCTCTCAAAAACGTATCCCGGCCCTTTGAGGTCGACACGTACTTTGATATTAGGGTTTGGTCCAACATACAGAACAAAGCGATTTACTAAAGGCATATTTCTCCTAGTTGTAATAATAATAGAACTTTATTGCCGAGGATGGAACAATCGGACACCTACCTTTTCTCGAAGCGCTTCGTCATTTTTTTAACCCTCATAGATAGATAGATAAATTTATTTCTAATTGGAAATTACATGTTACATATTTTCACTTAAAAATATCACAAATTGAAATAAAACTATGAAAACGGATTATATCGCGTATATTGAATTTATAATACATCCCGACGTTTCGAACTCTTTACAGCGTTCGTGGTCAACGGGTGACTGAGGAAAAATTACAAATTGCAAAAATATAATTTGCAAAAATGTAATTTTTCCTCAGTCACCCGTTGACCACGAACGCTGTAAAGAGTTCGAAACGTCGGGATGTATTATAAATTCAATATACGCGATATAATCCGTTTTCATAGTTTTATTTCATGAGTAACTATCGCGGTAACCGAAGACAATATTAAATATCACAAATTCACAAAAAGACACCTTGGGTTTGGATTATACCAGATAAAATAAATTATCGGGATATGATGTCGATAGCGGCCTTATTAAACGTAAAAAGTTTCAATTGCATTGCTCTTATTCTTTAGATTTTACTGATATCTAAAGAAAACCGATTTCGTCACTCACTGAAGTCTTAGAAATTTGGTATGTAAGCTAGTAGTAGTACACAAACACAAAAATAATCTAATACTTGGAATTTTTACCTCCCAACCCCTTAAACCAGGGGATGAAAGTTCGTATGAGACTTCCGCAAATTTTGATGCTAGAGGTCTGAAAATTGATACAGGGACTCCTCGTTGTCTGAAGCAACTTACAAAAGGAAGCGAAATCCCACCAAGAACATTTTCATTGGCGATTTGAGCATCTTGGCATTCAAGGCGAAACCATTAGGCTCGCACTGTCAAAAAGTTATTAGATCGCATGTAGAGCCAAGCTTCTAACTCAGCTCTACAAGCCCTAACTTCACAAACTTTCAATTCGGAGGTTGCGCCGGGCTCAAACCCTATCGTGCTAATTACTTTTTCAGAATTTTTGTACGATATTTACTAGTCGCTTTTCGGTGAAGGAAAACAATTCGTGAGGAAACCGGACTAATCCCACTGGCCTAGTTTCCCCTCTGGGTGGGAAGGTCAGATGGCAGTCGCTTTAGTATAACTGTTGCCTACACCAATCTTGGGATTAGTTGCCAAGCGGACCCCAGGCTCCCATAAGCCGTAGCAAAAAGCTGGGAAAACCTGAGGAAGATGATGAATCGTACTTTGAATCAGTCCATCTATTAGGGCCACTTGCACCATTACTAACCCGGGGTTAACCGATGAAACCTGGAGTTACCATGGTTACCAGTACATAGGGTTAGTGGGATGGTGCAAGTGGACCAGCGCGTCATACAGACACACCCACGGGTTGATTAGAATATTAGCAAATCTGGTTGTCACATCAAAACAAAAAAAAACCATACTCTTTTTAATTGCACCGCGTGAAAATAGATACCTCCGGCCAAATGATTAATATTCATAGATTAATTAATTTCGGCAAGCCACAAGGCGCGTGTTTGGGCATGTTTTCTCTTGTAATCAACCCTTCGGTGTGATTGGCCGATGTTAAATGATCTACCTCCGTTAATGTCAGGAACAAGCGTTGAGAAGAATCGGGGTAATTTGTGTACAGTTTATCCTTATGTTGTTAAAAAGATTCTGTGTGGGATTCCACATCCCAATGTTTAACCGATTTTCAAATCTCAAAAGGAGGAAGTTCGCAAATCGGTTGTTTTTTATGTTTGTTACTCCATATCTCAGTCATTTCTGGAGCGATTTTGAAATTTATTTTTAAAATGAAACTTTTATTCTATCGCCCCAAATTTTTTGGGCTGTCTAGCATGTCGCATGATACTACTACTTAGAGCTTTAAATATAAGCATACGACTTTTTGTTTTTGAATATTACGGATACAATACTTAATTCATTATGGCTGATATTTGTTTATAATTTCATACAAATTTTTAAAGTAGACCTTATTAACATTAAATACGGTGGGCTTCTGTCAAATTCAAATATAATCAGTCAAAATACCTACATAAAGAATAATGGGTATGCACGTTAGTAAAATTCTACTTTAATTTTAGTAGTTAGAGTTCATAGTCTTTTTTCATTATTCTTTATGTTTATCTAGAATATTCGATATTCTAAATGTGAAAGAACATTCGCTACTTAGATTCTATTGTACTGTGAATGGCAAATAGTTTGTAACTTAGCAACTGTTGTTTACTGTCAGACAAAAGTAAATGTCGTAAACAGATAATATAATATATCACTTAAAATTTTAGTAGTGCTCAAGACAATTTTAATTTTAATTTTAAAACTCGCACGCCTAGAAGATGTTGATGTCAACTTTAGCCAGTCTTCTCCTAGACCACGGGGACAACGCCGTCCTCGAAACGTCGGAGGTAAATTTAAAACTTATTTTACGCGATTAAGTCCCGTCGTTGTAAATAATAATGAATTTTAATTTTGTTCACGACAACTATGTCCGATGACATTCTGCAAAAAATAGTGCGATTTGATTCCGCTAAAGGCACGTGGGAAGAACTAGAGCGCATCTATGGAGGTACCTGCTTATACAAGTAAAGTGAGCCTGAAATTCTTCACCTACAAGATCGACCCACCTAATTATTGCAAAGAAAATGAATATAGATTCAGAAACTGCAAGCGGTGGATTCAACCTACTTAATACTTATTTCTCGAACGGTATTAGTCTAATATTATTAGTGTGTTGCCATGATAACCCATACGATTTGACAGTTCGTGCACTAATAATATTAGTCTAATATCGTTCGAGAAACGGGGGGCCCGCTTTTATTAGTTACTATCTTTGTATAACAAATTGAAAGCAATAAAAATAAACTACAAAAACAACTTACTTTATTATTATGTTTTTGTTATTTTCATTCCAATCTTTAAAACCTTTAAATTTCAGTTAAATGGGTTACAATCCCAAAAAAGTTTCACTTGCATCGTGGTCTCATTTTTTTGATTGTATGATACATGCATACAGATTGGTCACGTTTTTGTCAAAACTTAGTTCTGAGCCATAATCATAGATTTAGGGAGTTCGTTCAATTCCTCATGGATCAAAATCCAACTGAGAAGTCGGTTTTTTTTTTCAAATAAAAATTATTTAAGGAAGTTAACGTGCGTTCTTAGCGTCATAATCAAATGAAGTAACTAACTGTTATAAATGTAAGGAATAGAACAAGGAACAAGAAAATATGTATTGATTTTGATAATAAATTTGGTATTTAGTAAGACGTTATTTCAATTCAGTAAGATAACACAATTTAGGTAAAGAATTGTTACACAATTGTTTAACAATACCTATTAACCCTTGACAAGTAAGCACCCATTATAACTTCGCTGAATCGAAAGGCATACAAAATATTTTGTTCCTTTGCCATAATCTGCCTATACTGCATGCTTATTCTGATTCGCTTGCTAATTGAAATAAATTTTATCTTATCTTATCTTAATTGTTAATTTTACTTCATAAAAAACTTTAGTTCGCAATAGCAGATCAAAACAACTAACAATCCTCATTTATTTATTTAATCTTTATTGCACAATACATGAAGGTACCAATGGCATTATCTAAATGATCTGAGCTAAACCAGAAAGATTGTGTAGGTAGGTGCAGTGTCTTAAAATAAATGAAATTGTAACCAAGTTGTTTATATAAACTTACACATTGTATCCTTATACAAAGAGACATACATACATTTATACATACATTTTTATATACCTACCTAGTGTGGAACATTAAGATGACGATTCCTTATCATTCTCATCAGACGACACTTAATTGAATGAAGTTCCCAGTTTTTTTTTTGCATTTCTTTATACGAAAATGCGCATGAAACTGAAACGTGAACCAACCGTATTGTTTATATTCTGGGAAAAACTAAAATTATGTATAGTTTTACGATCCTTTATTTTATCAAAAAGCCGTAAACCGATATGTGCTCGCCGAAGTGGCGGTTTTCATTTCATTCTTTGCATTTAAAAAAATCCATTTAACGCTACACGCTGTGGCAGGCGCTTTGATTCGTTTGGCTTTACTCGATTCTCAGTCTCTTGATATATTTTATTTTGTATTTGTAAGTTTTATTAATAAAATTGTTGAAATAATGTTTTTGGTTAAATATAATGTTAATTTAATAGTCATATAAAGTTGAATCTAAAATTATTAAGCA
The DNA here is from genome assembly GCF_947568885.1 of Cydia strobilella. Taxonomy (NCBI): domain Eukaryota; kingdom Metazoa; phylum Arthropoda; class Insecta; order Lepidoptera; family Tortricidae; genus Cydia; species Cydia strobilella. The sequence continues at coordinate 17,341,879 of NC_086042.1, read as the reverse complement.
GTTTAGTAATCACATTTTAAAAATAACTAATCATTATACTAGGGTTTTTGTTTGTATACGGAACATTACAACCCTCCCTAAATCATTATTCATCATAAGAATATTTTTTATATAATTATGATTATTATATAATTGTATTGTATTGTATTGTAGTTCGGGCGATTTTCCGCAACTCGACGACGGGCGCCTATTTTGCGTGACATGGATGGGGGTGGGCTAGTCCTGCCAGCCCAGCTCCTCGAGGAAACCTATCAAACCTTTGATGTTGAGTAGGACCTCGGGGAGGTCTCTCGGGGATCCGAGATGTTTTGCCTTGTATCCACTGGCCACTCCGCTGCACTCCAGCACCACGTGAGAGGCTTTTTCTTCTGTCTCCATGCATCCTCTGCATAGGGGACTGTCTGTGACACCTGTTATAAAAAGATGTTTGTTAAATAGTCCATGACCTGTTATGACACTGGTTACCATGCTTAGTCGGGTCTTTCCTAATTGAAGGAGCACCCTTGTGAGCTTACCGTTGATGCCACGCATGGCTTGTTTGGCCTGTCTGCATCCAGTCTGGTTTAGCCAATGTTCTGTGTGTAGTTTCCCTGTACGTGCCAGCAGCATTGAGCGTACCTTGCTAAACGGTATCGGGAGGATCGGTTCTGGGCCAATCGCTCCCGCACTCGATCCTTGCCTGGCAAGCTCGTCCGCAGCATCGTTACCCCGGGATCCGCTGTGTCCTTTGATCCATTGTAGGGTGATCTTATTTTTATGACATACCTCCATTAGTCGTTCGTGGCATTCGTGTATAAGTTTGGATGTGACTATATGGCTTTTTAGAGCCATCAAGACTGCTCTACTGTCAGAGAGTATGCGGATGGAGGATCCTACTACCTTCCTTGCAGTGATGGCAGTCGCCGCGTTTATGCTGAGTGCATACTTAGCTTGGAATACCGAGTTATGGGCTCCTAGCGGAGTGGTGATTGACATGTTCAGGTCTTCTGAGAAGGTTCCAGAGCCCGATCCGCTGTCTGTTTTGGACCCATCAGTGAAGATTCTGAGCTCCCAAAGATTGAGTCCTTCGTAATTGTCGTCCTCGTATAACTGTATTTTGTACCTTTTGTCGAAGATAGCTTTTTTATGAATCCGATCCGTGCCCGAATTGAGCACTGGAAATTCGTCATATACCTTATCCAGGCAAGTTGTGTGAAGAGCTCCTATGAAGTGGACCATATATTAAAGGCTCGCAGCCTTATCGCTGAGAGACTGGCCTCTTGTTGTATGTGTAGGTGCAGCGGGGGAAGGCTTAATATGACCTCCATGGCTGCAGTCGGTGTGGACCTCGTACAGCCAGTGGTGGCCGCGCATGCGAGCCTTTGGAGTCTTTGTAGCTTGTCTCGTACGTTGCCTAGGTTTGTTCTTGGCCACCAAACCAGAGCACCGTAACAGAGTAAGGGGCGGATTATTGTCTTATAGAGCCAGAGAGTAATTTTTGGGTTGAGTCCCCACCTCTTACCAATCATCCTTCTGCATTGCCAGAAGACAACTCCCGCCTTGTCTATACGTTTGTTGATGTGATTGTTCCAGTTGAGTTTACTGTCGAGAGTTAGCCCTAAGTACTTAACTTCATCGGTCAGCTGTAGCTCAGTTTGGAAAAGTGTTGGTCTGGTAAAGTTGCCAAGCGCCCTTTTATTGGTGAACATTACCATTTCTGTTTTGGTGGGGTGGATTATATCATTCATAATTATATTTTTTTCAAGACGTCAAGTCGATTCTTTAGTTGGTACCTAAATATACCTTTAGTAACCTCGATGACGGCTGAAAAAATGTAAAATATATCAATAATAACGGTATTAATTTTTTTAAGGTTCCATAATCGTAATCATAATAATCATCATATCTTTATTCCGTACCAATAAAGAAAAGATACCACCATACGGTCTCAGTATGTCACATTATTAAATATCTCTGGAACTTCTTCCGCTATCCATTTTAAATTTTGAATAGTTATAAAGAAGGCATTAAAATGTATTTTTATATATTATTCAACACGCTTGCTCAAAACGACGTTTTTATTCTACCGATTTTTGGCTCATTATCCTAGATAATTAATCACGCGTGCTTTTCAGTATATTATAACACTCGTGCTTTTTCCGACTAAGTTAAGAAGGTAACTGATTGCTAATAATATGCATGGAAACGGAGCCTTCTTTAATTGGTCGGACTGGCGGTCACCGGCGCGCCCGACCGCCTGCCGCGGCCCGGCCGGCCCGTATGACAGATTTTAGACTTTTACTGTTTTAACAATTAAAATTTGATTAATATGAAAGTTTATTTTTTTGTGTGCAAGTGTGTTGAAAAACCTCGTATGAAACGCGTGTGCATTGATCATTACACACATCGGCATTCTTATTGCGCGCTCGCTTACAGCTCGCGCGCACAATATCGCTTCGTGTGTGATGACCAACTTAGCACACTTGTATCACAATGTACCTACTACTTTTGTGCGAAAAACGTCCGAATGACACAAAGCAAAAGCTTAAGAGTGGATCAACTTTTGGAACACTCCCCATGTGTCGTTATGTTCCACTAAATAGCAAATTTTAAATGTACTAATAGATTATTTACAATGATGCCTACATGTTTGTTAAGCCACACAGCCAGGCCAACATTTCAATGTAGCATATATTACATACATATTACATATATATCTCTATAACAACGCCGTAGACCACGTTGTCCCCAAGTTTTACAGGAAAAATGTTGCATTTTCTCCTGCTTTACCAGTTTTTTTAGTATGTAGGAAGGTGAGGTGAGGTAGATTAATTTGAAGGTTTATTTATAACATTGCATAATTATTATTAACTAAAAAATAAAAAAAATATTGTTGTAAAAATAGCTGTCAATCACTCTTGCAGACTTCCAAGATACAGGCTCAGCATAGTTTGGAGTCTGATGGATATATCTCTGCACACGTATAAAACCTTTACGATAATAAATTATTTGTATTTGTAACTAAAAATCACCTGTTAAGTTTTGATACTGTAAAAGAAAATAAGTGTTCTATAATTTGAAATCAATTTCAAATGCGTATTATCACGTTTTTTATTATAACTAGCAATCATAGACTTACAGCTTGTAATTTGTACCTGAGTAAAAATTTGCTAACAAAAAAAAACACTAACTGAGCCTTATCCAGTACGAGTAAAGGGTTGTTGATGTGTAAAGACGCTCTGTAGTATTGCACCACGCGAATGTTTTTCAGTCCTCAGCTTATGTTCGAGTCGAGAAGGTCGAGTTTCATGGAACTTATTATGTACGAAATATCATTTAAAATTTACCACTTGCTTCTTGATGAGATGTGGAACCCGAATTAATCCCTCTTTTAAGATGTAATCGTGAAAACGCTTTGATGACGGCAGCATACTTATTATTATGGAGATACGTTATATATGGTCGACCTTCACCCATACGTCTGACGGATGAAACTTATATTTTATGAAAGAAAATATGTTCCTGAACATAAATAAATAGGGTTGCCTAAAGAAATATGGTCAAGGCTATTTTTAACAAATTTTTGAAAATATTTTTTTTTCTTCAAATTTCACCGATTTGTCTGACGAACGGAATAAGTTCCAATGGAAAGTATACAACTTCTACAACATGAATAAATTAGGTTGCCTATGTTTTTCCGGTCACTATTATGAGGTTGCCGTGTTTAAACAGGTGAGTTAAAATCGATAATTGCACCCATCTGTCTGACGCTTGAATTATATATCAAAATAATGGTAATTTTATTGCGAATACAATGGTATAGGGTTGCCTGCAAAAATTCGGTCACAAATAAGGGTTGCCAGGCTTTTAAAGAAAATAAGAAGGAAAGACTTTTAGCGGTAACTCAAAAACGGCTTAACTGATCACGATTGTTTTAACTACTTTCGAATGTGTTTATTAATCACTATTTTTGTGATTTTTTTCATAATTTTTGGATGAATGGTTCAAAAGCTAGAAGGAAAAACCCATTTTTTTTCTTTCTAAATAATTATTTCCGAAATGATTCATGATGTATCAAAAAATGTTGTTCAAAGACCCCTATTTATTTTGAAAGACCTATCCAACGCCACCCCACACCATATGGTTGAAACGATAAAAAATGTCACACACATTTTGTTTCTTTCAAAGCGATTATTTCCGAAAATATTCACTTTATCAAAAAATGTTTTTCTAAAACCCCTATTTATTTTAAAAGACATCCCGTTGGATAGAACGACATCCCACATCATAGGGTTGAAACGAAACAAAAAATCCTTACATACATTTTGTTTCTTTCGAGGCGATTATTTCCGAAAATATTCACTTTATCAACAATTGATTTTTGAAAACCTGTATTCATTTTAAAAGACCTATCCAACAATATCCGGCACTATAGGTTTCAAATGAAAAAAAAATCCTTACATACATTTTGTTTCTTTCGAAGGGATTATTTCCGAAAATATTCACTTTATCTAAAATTGATTATTGAAGACCCCTAGATTCATTTAAAAAGACCTATCCAACTATATTCGGCACTATAGGGTTGAAACGAAAAAATTTTTTTTACATATATTTTGTTCCTTTAGAAGCGATTATTTTCGAAAACAGTAAATGTTTTAAATCACATTTAGAAACGGGTCTATCGCGAATTTATTTTGTTACCTTTATTTACCGACGTTTCGACACAGGTTTCACTGGTCGTGGTCGCGGCTAACTGACGTCCCAGCAAAATGTCAAAACAGAGATTTGAGTGACTACCCCACGAAAAGTGCATTTAAAGTTCGAGGTAGACATCACATTTTTAAACCACCCACTACACATAAAAGTTAATTATAAAAGTAAATGTTTGTTCAAAACCCCTATTAATTTTAAAATAACTATCCAACGACATCCCACACTAAAGAGATAAAGTGAATATTTTAGGAAATAATCGCTTCTAAAAGAACAATATAAATGTAAAAAATTTGTTTGTGGGGTGTCGTTGGATAGGTCTTTCAAAATAAATAGGGGTCTTAGAACAACATTTTTTGATAAAGTGAATCATTTCGGAAATAATTATTTAGAAAGAAAAAAAAAGGGTTTTTCCTTCTAACTTTTGAACCATTGATCCAAAAATTATGAAAAAGTCACAAAAATAGTGATTAATAAACATATTCGAAAATAGTTAAAATAATCGTGATCAGTTAAGCCGTTTTTGAGTTATCGCTAAATGTCTTTCCTTCTTATTTTCTTTAAAAGCCTGGCAACCCTTATTTGTGACCGGATTTTTGCAGGCAACCCTATACCATTGTATTCGCAATAAAATTACCATTATTTTGATATATAATTCAAGCGTCACACAGATGGGTGCAATTATCAATTTTAACTTACCTGTTTAAACACGGCAACCTCATAATAGTGACCGGAAAAACATAGGCAATCTAATTTATTCATGTTGTAGAAGTTGTATACTTTCCATTGGAACTTATTTCGTTCGTCAGACAAATCGGTGAAATTTGAAAAAAAAAAAAATATTTTCAAAAATTTATTAAAAATAGCCTTGACCATATTTCATTAGGCAACCCTATTTATTTATGTTCAGGAACATATTTTCTTTAATAAAATATAAATTTTATCCGTCAGACGTATGGGTGAAGGTCGACCATATATAACGTATCTTAGACTATTATAAAAGTAATATTATGATGTCTTACGAGTAGGTACTTACTTCTTATAGGGACACATAGGTATGTATGTCTTTCAAGTAATAGGTATTACTTGAAAGATTGTCCATTTGGTTAATAAGTTTAAAAATACATTTGTGACGTTTTTAACCAAAAGGTACCACATTGTCGCTTGTCGATAAGGTTGATTTCTAATTGAAGCTATATGGAAACAGCGCCTTACTGACAAGCGACAATAAGTACTCTTTTGGTTGAAAATGGCACATTTATATTTTTACTATTTCCGTTTTTAATTTTCACCATTTGTATAGATTCAATTTATTTTAAATTATTGAATTTACAAATGTGGACATCTTAAGTATTCCTTGTGGCTCGTCTAACTTGGGGTAAGATCCAGAGCTATTCGAGGAAGTTTCAGTCTCATGGGTATAAAATTAGATACAATGGCTAGCAAATAAAAAAACGTACACTTATTAGAATATGAAATAAGCTATTTTATTTAATTGTATACCTACTTACTAGATATTACTTGTATCTCTGTTCAGACAAGACTTGGCTTGTGCGTTTAATAAGTTGATAACTGTCATGATACTGCTATATTTATAACTTTGAAACATCAATTTTTACTTGCTTGACCATTGTCACTGACACAAAACTATAATCAGATTACAATAAAGGTATTAGTGAGTGTATAAATTAAAATGATATTACATCTAGGCAAACAAAAATTCATTCAGCACTACTCCATTTAGTGAGGTTATCGGACGTTCTCTATTGGGAAACTATGACATTTTAGAATTACTCAAAATTGCATACCTCTCCATACAAGCTTGCCGATAGAAAACGGACTAAGAAGATTAAAATAAAACATATATCGTTCATCGTCATCGCTATACGTCATAGCGTGTGGCTGTGGCTTCCGTTATGTAAACTACGTTAAGAGGCTAATTCCAACTTAACACATCTGAACGCTGCAATATTTTTTATTCAGCGTATTCCAGACGAACATACCTACTCAGCGCTTCAATTTAATCGGCCATTATTTTACTCGCCAGTGCACAAAAACACTCAACGGGATTGTGTGAATCCGGAATACAGCTTTAGTTTTACGTTTACAATTTGGCTTGTACGATACCACTACTCACTACTAATAAGTAACTCTAGAGACTTGTATAGGTATAGGTATAGGTACTTGTTGTTTTTAGGTCGTCAATGATATTGATAATTCACAAAATAAACAAAATAATGTTACCGAAGAAATCCATTATCCAAATTTATTTTGTTCAAGATATAACATGAGCTACAAATGAGAATCATAAAGATTATCAATTCTGTAACACAATAAAAAAGTCAACAGGTAAGTGACATTAGAAATTCATACAACAGGGTTGTTGACACATGTTGAATTTTATAAATATTTAAATAATCCCGAAAAAAAACCGAGTAAATTTTATAAGTAAATAAAAAATTTACTCGGTTTTTTTCGGGATTAACAATCACTAAAACATCCCAAAATAAAAATTATGAGTTGGTTGATTAATACCATACATTTTTGTAATTTCAAAGATTGGAAGTCTACCCAAGGTCTACCCAATAATTATTATTATATAGGTTACTGGTTTTTGGTAGATTATCTTAATAAACTTGTCTGTTATCTAAGTCTACATATATATAGTCTACATATATCCAAGGAATCACGTATTTAGCAGTAATAGGTATGTGTATTGATTCAGGCAATGCAAAGCAAACAGTTTTGGATCAGCTCATTTGTATTCTATTAGCGAGACATCCGCTGTACACCGGCTAGATCAATACCGGTAGGAAATATGCTCGTGGTGCGATCATATCGGTACGTGGGATAAACGTGGACACTATAAACACACAAAAGATTCACAATGAGTTGCAAAGTATTGTATATATTGTAGCCGCAGTTTTTACAGTTGAAATATATCGCACTGCATGGCACTATACAATGGGGCAGCTGGATGACAAACGTAGAAGCTTAACAATGTAGTTAACGAATAATGCCGGCACAGAGCGTCGTCGTGCGTCGTTTTTATTACTCCCCGATGCGTGGTCAGAAACGTGAAACGTTTAGGTGCCAATTTGATTTCAATATAAATGCCTCGTTTGCATGTAACTGCGCAGTACGCGTCACGATCGCAATAACTGGGCAAGGCTCACAAAAATTGTATTTTGTTTTTTTTCCTGGGCCTTGCTTTGAAAATGCGTGAAGTAATAAGTTATTTAAAGAGTTCCAGAAAATTAGTTATATGGTTTCTGTATACGTCAGCGATTGATAATAAACATAGATGACGAACTAGCTCTGCAAAATGACCCCACACATTTTGAGCCACGCTGGGTGGGGCGTAAATATTGCGCCACGGCGCTATTTAGTTCGCAAATGGGGCCCGTTGTCACAGTCGTAGTAAGAAGTATTTAGATTATTTCTTTAAGGAAAAGATTTACTGTGCGGTTAAATGATGTGCTAGCCGTTCCAACAAACACTGAAAATATTATGGGATTACCTTTCACATATAATTTGGCCATGATAATATTATTTTGATTTATTTTGCTCATGACATATTTTATATGGGGATGATGTCATGCATTTTTAAATAGCCATTGATATTAAGATCCTATTATTTTAAATTTGTTAATATGTTGTGGTTGTTTTGATATAGTCCGTTTAATTTAAATTAGTGGTAGTAAATACTAATCGCCGTTGTAGGTGGCGCTTTTTTAATGTGTATATTTTAACATGTCCCTGGCATCTTGGCTCTTGGCTCAGCCCCTTGGCTAAAGGACCGATGTGGCTAATTTTGGTATAGAAATATTTGTGGACTACCCGTCTTTTTCCATGTTAAAAGAGGGACGGATAATCTATCTCGCCGCGAGATGCTGTCGCGCCAAACATGTGCTAGCCCTACAGGGACGGTTAGAATGGTGAGAAAATATGGAAATTGCAAGGAAAATATTAAAAACAACAATGTTATTTTCCCACACAAACTGTTCTTACGACGTGTCAAATAAAAATTTTTGCATTTTTTCTCTGATCAAGATGAAAATCGATATCTGCGAATCTGAGACAGGCTTTTTATTATGATTCTGAGGTAAAAGCGGCAAAAACGGCCGCCATATTGAATTTCTCTATTTTGGCTCTAATCAAGATGAAAATCGATGTCTGAAGATCAATAAGGACCTTTATTATGAATCTGAGGTCAAAATTTATAAAAACGTTTACGTTATTTACGGTACATCTGGTGCTCCATTACCCTGTGCTATAACAAGCACATTACGTAACTATGTCGAAAATTTAATGGGCCATATGTACTGCAAAACGTCGTACGATACACGTGGGAAAAGGTAATTCGCAACTCGTGTCGATTTAAAACACTGTCTTCGGTCGTGTTTTAAAATTCGTCACTCGTTGCGAATATCGTGCTTGTATCGTTAATAACTATTAAAAACATGCGACAGACGTACATGGCCATCAATAAATTATCTATCCCATTATTTCTTTAAAAATAAAATAATAAATTATCGTATAAAAATATTGCATATAAAACATGTTCTATATTGCATGAAACCGTCTACAGTTTTCATTGTCATGTATTTTCAAATGACAGTGTTACAGCATGGTTACGGCCAATCAGAGCGACTAATTTTAAAATAGACCAATAGTATTTCGGGTCGGTGAAATTGATCAATCATAATCTTGGTCAAAGAAAACCCATACCTAAACTTTGACTTTGCAATTGGTCCGCTGGTGAGCATGCGTATTCTAATTTTGTAGCCTTTTATAAGCTGATATTTTCCTTGAAGCTAGTCATCCATGTTTATTATCAATCGCTGGTATACGTTTATTATTTATTTGTGCTATCCGGCGCTCGAAACAAATACTCAATTATAATTACGAAACAATACTCTTCAAACTGCTAGATTGATTTCTATCGAAAATAAATAAGAACGACCGCACGGAAGCTCGTTTTCACATTGGAGAGCTACGATGTCACAGACCGACAGACAGACATTGGCGTCAAACTTATCGGTGACACCCCGCAGGGGTAAAAAAACTAATCATGTCAGATGAGCCCACTCTCAAGGGGTCGACTAATAGCTACCGAGGTGATCTACTATTCATCTTCTGACTCAATCATCAGATCAGCTTGACGATAAGTACTAAATTATTGTATTTTGAGGTCACACCACACCTCAATCTGTATTGTCAAAGGAGAAAACGCCATACCAACATTCAATAAAGGATTTAATGTATAAAAAACACGGAAAACAGGCATAGCTTAGGTAAATCACACTCCGATGCCGCAATGGCGAGCGATCCTCGTCTGACACTTCGGGACGCTTCAATCATAGTGTGACCATATGGTGACCATCGACACCGACCGTAGGGTTGCGCTCGAGCAAACCACATAATTCGGTTATCAGTATTTATATGTAAAGATAAAGGTACCTACAAAATTTCAAATCAATGAAGCTATTAGAAGAACCTAGGTTAAAACCGATTTGTAATATTTTTTACATTTCTAGTTTCTTACTTAGGTACTTCTTTAGTTGCACGTTAATATAATTATGTCATGTAAAAATATTTTTTTTATGTAAGATCCGAACTTCAAAGCAGAATAAATTTTGAAAATGGCAAATATAATGTAAAACCTCTTCACTTCATACTATTTTAGCAACATAGCTAAGGCATCTTGCTTACTTTTGCTACAGTAGAAAATGCATTTAATTTATTAGATATTTTGCAATTTTCAAAATTACCACTCATTCGTAGTTATCCCAATGCACTGTACCCAAAGTAAGTATAGATATCCTAACTTAATGACTGCGAAGTAGTTAAATAAATTAAATGTAATAAATAATTATCAAATTATCTTAAGTGTACGATATTAGTCATTTATTTAAGTTTAATAGAAAAGACCCATATTTATTGTTAATCAACAATAAATTAAATGGGGTTTGGTGTAAGGCGGGATTGTAATTCGGCTTATCGGCGAAGTGGGGGCGCGCTACGGTTGTAATCTTTGACGCTGGAGCACGTAAATGGCATTTTTATACTAAAATAATTTACAGAGGCCAATTCTAACTTAAATTGTGACATTAAAATGATATCAGTTACGCGTGCTTTTCGCTAGTACTTGTCCGTAGTTACATGTACTCTATCGCGAGTGAGACGCACGGGCATCCGACATCATCATAATAGATATCAATAATATCATTTTGATGTCCCAATGTAAGTTAAAATTGGCCTCAAAGTTTAAGAAAATGATTGTTACGGGGCTAAAATTATAATCATAAAATAAATTTAGAAATACTCATGTAATACCTAGATGGGTAGTAAAAATTATTTTCTTCTTTCTTCTTGACTTTTTTCTACTTTAACATTTTTTTACGCGTCGCGCAATTAAATTGAAACATTGTTTATGAACAAATTATGTATGCGCATTTTTATTAAGCTTAGTGCTACGAATAAATGCCTCTACCATGTGGCCAAGAACCTCTCCTCGATCTCTTGTTGCTATCCGATTGGCTAAAATTTGGCACACATTGGTTTTTTAGAATCGTCTCGATGAGTATATTAGCAGTCTGTAGAAAAAAATGCAGTCGACGAAATTTTAGACAAAAACTTAGCCTTCGCTTTGTAGGTGCAGTTATTTAACGAAATCTAAAAATACAATAAGAAGGTGTAAAATTATGTATTTTATAAAATATATTGACAAGACAAGGGTAGAAAAGTCACGATGGACTGGATGATAATGAATTACAGATGTCTTGCACAATTATTTTCCATCGTATTTTCACGGAAACGTACGAACGTGTCTTGCTATTTCAGTCTGTCTCGGTACAAAAAGTTCTGAGGTTGACTGAAGTAGCATGGCAAATACGAACATTTCCCAGAAAATACGATGGAAAACAATTGTGCACTAAATATAACATAAGTCTCGTAAAATAGGTATTGAAGTAGAACTGTGTCACTTTGTAAAATTGAAAAATTAAAAAAAAATTGTTAATGATATTATTTTCAAAATTGCTTTCTTGGGGTTGGATATGAGGATATCACGTATCATTTGTGGTATATTGTACAAAAAAAATCAGCCATATCGTATCTGGAGGAGCCCAAACTTAGTATGTTTTGAAAATTCTTTTTGTTTAATTTAAAAAAAATGGCTGAAATGTAATGATGTGTTTGATATATTTTTAGAATCGCCTCAAAAAGCCCTATCCTAGGATACCACACTCGATAGGTTTAAAAAAATTTTTTCCATACAAAAAAAAATGTTTCAGCACTCCCCTCCTAAGGGAATTTTTTTTTAGGAACTGCGGGTCGAAAATTTTGTTTTGACCTCTAGTATGCGTGTGCCATACGGCTAACCTGTACATCGATTTGCGGTTTTTCTTTGAAATTGGAGTCGAGCGGCTTCCACTATTTATGTAGTTGGATCTGGATAGGTTATCCTTAAGGGGCCCACAGATTACCAGTCCGCCGGACGATGTCGGCCTGTCAGTTGTTCGGAACTGTAAAATTTATGTTCTAACTGGCGTCGATCGTCCGGCGGACTGATAATCAGTGGGCCCCTTTAGTCTGGAGTCTATTAAGGGTTCAACCGTTGTTGCGTATCCAACAGCACATTTCGAGTGGTTCTAAGTTAAAACTTTTTAAAATAGGATGTCACGTGTCCTGAATTTTTTTATTGAAATCACTCAAGAGCCCTAGTTAAAATAAATCCGATACCCATTTCTTAATACAAGCAACCGCCGGGCAGAGTAAATCTGCCATTCAGAACTAATGGTCCAGCCCCTTAAGATATAAATCTTCAATATCCTCGGAGATTTGGGGAACGACTCTGGGTCTTTGTTAATGTTTTGGCCTGGGTGATTCTATGGAGTTAATCAAATTGTTGGGGAATAATTAGTCTTAGAAATTGATGAATTTAGATTGATTGTGCTCGGTTACGATTCCGGATCTTAGCGATTGGATTTGATTGAATTAGTTGTGAATTTAAATATCATACGCGTTTAAATTACTTATTGTAAATGAGCAATTTAAATTTAAGATGTGTTAGAAAACGCACAAGAGTTTCATTATGTTTTAATTAACTAAATATATAGTATTTATTATGCACCATACAGTTAAAAATACCCAAAAATGAAATACAGACAATCTTTGGGTAGCAGGAGATTAAGAACTTACAATATTAAACAGAGTAGTGCCAATATACATACATTACCCCTCATTTTTAACCGACTTCAATTTCATAGAAGGAGGAGGTTCTGTATTCGGTTGTGGCTGTTTTTTTATGTAAGTATGTTCATCGATTACTCCGAGACCCTTGGTCCGATTTGAATAATAAACGGCGAGCTCAATATTATCCAACATGAACTAGCTTCCAAAGTGTTTTAAGTGGAAACGAATTACTAAACTTTTAACTATATATTTTATTTATTTATTTAAAACTAGCTTTCGCCCGCGACTTCGTCTGCGTGGCATTAGTAATTTGGGGACCTTAATTTTTAAACAAATCTGCTTTTAAATACATCCTTCGTTCACCCCCACATTGGTCCACTCTATACATTTCCACCCCATTTTTTACACCCTTGAGGGATTATTTCGGGGATGAAAAGTATTCTATATCCTCTCCCACATTTCAAACTATCCCCATAAGTACCAAGGTTCATCTAAATCGGTTCAGCGGTTATTGATTCCCCATACAAATTTCCACCCCCTTTTCACCCCCTTGAGGGGTGAGTTCTGGGATAAAAAGTAAAAGTATCCTGTGTCCTTCCCCGCGACTCAAACTATCTGTATACCAAATTTCAACTAAATCGGTTCAGCGGTTTAAGCGTGAAGTGGGTTACCACACAGACAGACAGACAGACGCATCGCATTTATAATATTAGTATGGATTTAATTCAGACAACAAGGCCCATATTACAAATACCTTACAGTCTAACATATATATGCATTTTGTAAACTTCAACTTTTAAAAAACTAAAACACTATTTGCAACCATAGCAGAATAAGCTCCTCGAACAACAAAACTTTGCAGAATCACTCTATTTAACTGTTGAAATCATATATTGCGGTTGCGTTTTAATCAATTTGGAGTGCTAAAGAGTTGTTCGCTAGTGTAACTGCTTGGTATTCATTTACCTATATTCCTAATAAACTTTAATTATTTACAATTTTATTGTCTCAATTTTCCAATTTTACTGTCCAAATTTGAACTTCCTCTGAATGACAATAATGTACCTTTTCCTGATATGGTTGTTTTTTTCTTATGATACGGGAGGCAAACGAGCAGACGGATGGTAAGCGATTACCACTGACCATGGACACCCGCAACGCCAGAGGAGTTGTAAGTGCGTTGCCGGCATTTTAGATGGGAGTACACTCTTTTCTTGAAGGTTTGAAGATCATATTGGTCCGGATATACCGCAGGCGACAGTTTATTCCACAGTTTAGCTGTGCGAGGCAGGAAGTTTCTGAAGAAACGCACAGTTGAGGACTACCAACCATCTAATTGGTGAAGATAATGTCATTATGTCATTTTATAACAACCTAATTTAGGTAAACTAGCTAAAGCTTGAACGTAGGCAACTAAGCATTTCACAACCCTAGATGCTTACAGAATGATGTAACATTGATCCTTAATCTGACTAATCCTTGTCGAGGAATTATATAGGCTTTACGTAATGACCCGGTCAATTGTGGCTTATGTTAAAGGTGATGTGATGCTGTTATACTATGTAACACTAATCAGTAATCATAATAAATTGCTGTGGGTTTCGTATTTCGTACCCAAGGGGTGACAAACGCAATCCTAATACTGGGTACGCCTCTGTAATCAGTATGTCTGTCAGAAAACTCTCAAGAACCGCAATAGGCAGATAGTTAAAAATGTACACGAAATGTTTAAGTACTACAACAACGAAACAATAACAGGCTATCGCGATAGTTACTCATGAAATAAACCTATGAAAACCAAAAATAAAATAAAATAAATGAAGCCAATCACTCAACCAAGTTTGATAAGCCTCTGGTTCTTGCCAAGGAGAAGCGTTACATACCCAGAATGCTGCGCGAGGCCATTGAGATTAAGAAATATCCAAACTTTAATAGGGAAGATGGCTTTTCTCTACCACCAGCTTGGGATCCTGTAGTCCATCTGATAAAGGAGCAAGCGAGACATAGACTGTGAGACCTTAGTGTTGGATGATGTTGGACATTCTGAGTATAATATGTTTTGAAAAGATGTGTCCCGCCGAGTCGGTCCCATATTGGGATACCCTCCTACAATTTAGGAGGGAATTAAATCTTCTCGGGTCCGTGGTGTAGGGTTGGAGCCGGCGTAGTTTTTATCGCGTATATATATATATCTTTACTTGAAAATAATTGTAGTGTATAACTAGCCTTATGAACCGATTTTGCATGTACAACCAGCCTTAAAGTTTATAGTATATGATTGTTCATTATTTTAGTATGTGGGTATTTTTGCACTTTGTAATTTTTCCTCAGTCACCCGTTGATCACGAACGCTGTAAAGGGTTCGAAACGTCGGGATGTATTATAAATTCAATATACGCGATATAATCCGTTTTCATTGTTTTATTTCAT
The DNA here is from genome assembly GCF_947568885.1 of Cydia strobilella. Classification (NCBI taxonomy): domain Eukaryota; kingdom Metazoa; phylum Arthropoda; class Insecta; order Lepidoptera; family Tortricidae; genus Cydia; species Cydia strobilella. The sequence continues at coordinate 17,326,561 of NC_086042.1, read as the reverse complement.
GAATAACAGGCTAGTTTAATGAAAAAAATAGCATAAGTACCATCAGATTCACAGCGCAGGCTTCGTTATCTTATAAAAAATTCATCCACCTCAGCATGTATAACAAAAATTAGATTAAATGAAAAATTAAGAGGTGCTCCATTCAACATGCATTTTTATGTTTTTTTTTATCTCATGATAGTTAAACATAAAAACAAGTACCTAATACAAACTGGTAAAGCGTTATTTGAACTCAAAAGAAAAAATAGTTATGACTTAAAATAATTAAACAAAGCTGAATTTGGTATTTTTTATTAAATTCTCAAACCATTTATTTAATGATAATTAAAATCTAACTCGGCTCGACTCGGCTTTCCGAGCTAGTGAGGGGAAAAAAACATTGTAGATATTGTGGGATGACGTGGAACCTCGAGGTGCGAGTCCGACTCGGACTTGGCTCGTTTTACTATAGATGAAAATTTAAGTGTTATAGTTGTATCATAAGTATAAGGAACACCAAAAAATGGCAACGCTTGTTACACTTAACGTTTAGTGACCCGTCTTAATTTTAGCGGTACTTAACGTAGTGGCACCTGGCACCGTAGGGGTTCTTTTTACCTAAGATAATAAGAGTAGGAAACCGATTTCTTAATTTTGCAACACTGTGCACTAGATAGACAGCACTGTTGACTGGCACCCATTGAAATTTTAGCAAAATCCGTCTTTTTGTTTGAAAATGGTTGCGTTAAAATCCAGTGCGGCTAGAAATCTGGCGAATATTATATTTTATCATTTTTGAAGTCGGTGTTTTTTGTTTTGTAAAAAGTTTTTTTTTCCGTTTTTAGTTTTAAGGCATTATTAAAAGCATGGTTAATCATGGTTAATACTAAATTCGACATAATTCCTTTCACTACACCAAATCCATCCTCCGCCCCGCCACTGACACAATCCTTCAACCCTCCGATCACTCAACCTCACAGCACATCAACCCTTGATCACTGAACCCCTCGACCCTGAACCCTAAACCACCAACCCTTCAACCGCCATTCCCCGACCCCTCAACCCCAGACCCCTTATCTCCTAACCCTAAAGCAAAATCATAACGCAAAAGCATAATAAGCAATATAAGAGGGAAGTTACACATATCGCGAGATGAATGAAGTGAAGAATGCATTTGATGGAAAGTTGGACGTGGTGCTGGTGTCCGAGCGCGTTGATGGAGTCAGTGTACTTGAGATAGATGGGGGAGGACTTGTCCCTAAACGTGACGCATATCATCCGCCGTTAGACATCTCGCTCCCATTAGTTACCACGTTGAAACCTGTCTCGGAGCGAATCGATCCTGGTAACGTTGACACACGACAGGACTGGAATTTTCAGAAAGCTGATTATGACCTCTTGTATGAACTTTGCTCCAAATTGAGCTGGAAGGAAGTTCTCTATTCTGATGATGTTGACGTAGCGGTTGACAAGTTTTATAAAATTATATATAGCGTATTTGATGCATCTGTACCAAAGAAAATTCGCTCAACGCGGACCACGAGACGTTATCCAGTCTGGTTCACGGCGGATTTAATTGCTGACATAAAGACAAAAGCTCGTATTCACCGGGATTGGAAAGCTACTAAAGATGTGGCTCTTTACAGGCACTTTGCCCATCTCAGGACGAACTTAAAAAAACGGATTTCCTTAGCGTATGCTCGTCATATTGATCGCATTCAAAGCATGCTTAAATGTAATCCACGTTTATTCTGGCAGCACATAGATAGCCTTAAGTCGATGGGAGGGTTTGCGTCCAAGGTTACCCTGGAAGGGAAACAATTCGTCGGAGTGGAAGCTGCGGAGGCCTTCTCCAGATTCTTTTCCAGTGTCTTTTTGCCTAACGTTCCTCGCCTTGATTTAACTACTCTACAGAGTAGTACCCAAAAAAGTTCTGCACAATATGTTAACATAAATAACATATCTATGCAGGATGTAGTGACTGGTATTAAACATCTAAAGGGTAATAGCTCAATAGGGCCCGACAACTTACCGGCTTATGTTGTCAAGGGATGTATGGATTTCTTTAAAGTTCCTATACATCACTTGTTTAATTTGGCTCTTTCTACTGGCAGGTATCCAAATCAGTGGAAAACAACGCGGGTAAGACCCATTCCAAAATCTAAGGACACTGCCAGTGTCGACAACTACAGGCCTATAGCCGTGCTGTCTACACTAGCAAAATTGTTCGAGTCGATACTTCACAGGCTGATAACAGGGCAAATAAAACCGTTCTTGTGTGACTCGCAGCATGGTTTTAGAGCGAAGCGCTCCGTAGACACCAATCTGATGATCCTGACTGATACTATATCTGAGCATCTTGATAAAGGCGTCCAGGTGGACGTACTTTATTTTGACTTCAAGAAAGCGTTCGATCGCGTGGATAACGATGTACTTTTACACAAGCTGAATGGTTTAGGCTTTTCGCCTAAGTTGCTCGCTCTATTTGCGAGTTATCTACGCGATCGACAGCAGTACGTTCGTCATGGATGCTTTGTTTCAGCTCCTTATCACACGAGATCTGGTGTCAGCCAGGGTTCCATACTCGGCCCTCTTTTGTTCGGGTTGATGGTCAACGATCTGGAGACAGTAGTTAAAAACGCTAAGTGCTTGCTATATGCTGACGACCTGAAGTTGATTTATGGTGTAAAAAATAGTGTAGACTGTATTTCTTTGCAGGATGATATTAATTCTGTGATGCGGTGGAGCGTTGAAAATAAACTCCTCTTTAATGTAGCCAAATGCTGTGTATGCTCATTCAGCCGAGCTGCAGAACCTCTTCTTGCGCAGTATACGCTCGGACCTGATGTGATTGACAGAGTCTCTTCTGTGAAAGATCTTGGGGTGGTGTTTGACTCGCGTCTTATGTTCCACGATCATATACGTAAGCTAGCCGATAGTTGTTTCAAAAGACTAGGCTTCGTGATCCGCAACGTCAAGGACTTCCGTGATGTTGAGGCCATAAAGCTTGTCTTTAACGCATTGGTGAGAAGCAAGTTGGAGACCTCGTCAATTGTGTGGAACCCGTATGAGTCGACTTACGCTTTACTTCTAGAGAAGATTCAAAAGGCTTTTCTTAGATTTTTGTATAAGAAAATATATGGGCTTTACCCATTTTTATATCCAACCAAGTTTTTGCTCGGAACACTCGGTTACAACTCTCTAGAAGTAAGGCGTAACTGCGACTTACTTGCTACCGTTTGTCGCATGCTGCGTGGCGAATCAGACTGCCCTGATCTTGTGAGTCGCGTACTTAGACTGCACGTACCGGATATCCCTAGGATTAATCTGAGACCGCGGGTGCGCCCACTGTTGGCGGTGCCGGCGGCGCGCACTGTGTCACGCAGAAATTCGCCGCTCCCTCGAGCACTGACATTACTCAATGCGCTCCTGACGTCAGCACCTGATTGTGATTTGTTTGCATGGAGATGGACGACTGTGTACCGTGAATGTCTGAAGTATTCTGAGACGATCGATGATAGGCCTTCCACAGTCGGTGTATAATACTATGTTATGTGAGGTGTTATTTCTGTTTCTTCCTGTGTATTTTGTATCTTGTACCTACTTTTGTACTATATTTTTCTGGAAATGAAATTTTCTGTTAGGTTAAGTTTCTCGGCGCATTGGTGTTTGCTGTAATGCCGTTTAACCAGAATTGTATTAAATAAATTAAAATTAAATTAAATCGCCCGTGGTCTTGATCACCAGTAGCCTTACCACGAGTTTGACACTGACATATTCACTAGCGTGTGCGTAACTTCTTTCTATGCATTTCGCTCGTACTGGCATCCTAGTGCGAGCGAGATGTATAGAAAGTTGCACTACATCAAATTGATGGTTTTCCGGAGGAAATGCTTGAGTTACTTTAGAAAACACCGATATCACTATTCTCGTGCCTTTAAAATTTTTGTAGATCCCTCTATTCCTCATGGATTCCATTATCAGATCAGAACCAATAACATTATGGGAACACCTTGGAGGTAACTTCTTTCAAACAAAAAAAGAATTACTCAAATCGGACCACGGGTGCCGGAATAATCTACATTTAGAAAATCATCACTATTATCATCAAAAGAATCGTCATCATCATCAGGTCCACTTCATCATATTGGTGGTTTTCAAGAGGAAATACTTGAGTTGCTTAAGAAAACATCCAAATCACCATAGGTGCCTTTAAAAAATGAGGAGTTCCCTCAATTCCTCATGGATCTCACCATCAGATCAGAACCAAATTAATATGGAACTACCTTGGAGGTATCTCCTTTCAAACAAAAAAAGAATTACTCAAATCGGACCACGGAATCGGACCGGACCAGAGAGTAATCAATCGGTGAACATACTCGTACATAAAAAATAGCCACAACCGAATAACGAACCGAATATATACCGTTTAATTCATATTTTTCGTAAAAAACATTTTAATAATTAAAAATGAATGCATCGGTTTTGTCTTATGTATAAATTCTCAAGTAAAATATAAATATTAGTTATTTTTACATAGCAATAATATATCTAAAGACTTATTTTCACATTAAAAATTCGATGTGTTTTTTTATTATTTAAGTCTTATTATTTACATCACATGTTGTTAGCGCTAATATCTATTATATAAGTAAAAGCGAGATACACGGTTGAGTGTTGTCAAAATGAGATCAAGTTTAAAATAGGATGGCAGATACTACCTACTGTCTCAAAACACCACAAACATAACTGTTTTAAATTAGTAACTATTTTAATTTATTAACTGTTTTGTCATAAGATAATCTTTCTTGTAACTAATAATAGCGTAGCAGTTTTATGACTGTTAAAGTCTAGATTGACAAGAATTGTAATTAAGGAGAACTCTCATTAACAAGGTTATTGTTAAGTCTGTGATGTGGGAAGTGACACTAAGAAGTTATGACGTAGCAAATAGGTAAAAGGTAATTTACACTGGCTCAATATCTAGTTGCGTATGACCGTGAAAAGCTGCCCGAAAGTTTAATTAAAGATTCCTCTTTCTTTTTGAGTAAAACATCTTTAGGCGCGACTAGAGGGTAACTCAGATTTTTTTTCTGACGGAAGTAACGCTCAGGAGTGACACACGCACAAAAGGACACACGTCAAAGTGCCAACATAGCGATTAACGTCATCGTCAAAGAAGTTTTACTTCAATCGCGCGTAAAGATTAGACGCACATACTTTTTTTTTTCAACACAATTGGATCCCAACAAGTCGAAAAATGTATCGCAAATTTTGAAGATATATGAACGTTGCAAGTTAAATAAAAGCTTGTTTTTACTTAATTTTAATTTTATTATAAGTTCATAGTTTTCAAAATGTTATAAGTTATAACCTAAATTTACAGTTTTTTATAAAATAACTTGCGATTAGTATAGTGTTGATGAAATGCGTAAATTATGGGATTTACAAATTCGCATATTTTTTAAATCAATTAAACAAATGTTCTCCATTTAGTAGGTTTCTAATAGCTTATTGAGTTTAGTAAGAAGTACTATGAAATTATTACGTAAAATAAAATCACAAATATTTCAGACGTTTTGTAAAACTCCCTGTCCTTGTCATTTTACTTCACTTCACTGTCACTTTAGTCAATTGTCACTGCTAAAACATGTAAAGCATCACTTAAAATAGAATCACCATTTATTTCAGTAGTTGGTTCATAAACGTAAGGGCCTAAATTTCTTGTTGTGTCACTTTGAAAATCGTCGTGTTCATAATCTTCGATATTAACTCTTGATTTAGGATTATGCACATTTAAAATATCTCTTAGAGCTCCAACCATTTCAACAACGTCATTGCTCGGCTCAATGACGTCACTGTCATTTCTGAATTCCGCAACCAAGCGTTCTTTCATGAAAAAATTATGTCCGACATTTTCATATATTGTCTGATGATTTTCTATATCTCCTTCACAGCAACGATGGAAAAAAAGATTTACAACTGGTCTTCCATGGATGGAGCTCAACACTATGTACAGTATAATGAGTACAAGTACGCAGAAGGTCAGGAATCTCCACCACATTTTTCCACCATTGTGTGCGACTGATTTGCGCCAGAGTCGATGACTAATGACGTCAGGAGGAAAACGTTGAACATTTTTATTCGATCGATGCGTTCATCGTTCGATTGTTTGCTTCCTGCTTAGTGATGTGCAACTTTTAATCGTAACTTGAAGTACGATTTTTTATTTTAATCGTAATTCAACGATTTTTAATACTACAATAGTTGTAAACCACTATACGGCCCGCGTGATAAAAAATACAGGTTGTCACATGCGAGTTGCTGACAAATATCACGTTATAAATGGGTGTAATTTCAAATTGCGATTTTTAGATACCACACGTGTGTTATTACTAAACCGGTAACAAAACTACTTTACACTGCTTTTTTAATAAAAATCATATATAAAATGGCATATATAAAAATTAACACTGATTACCATAGGCTAGAACAAATCAATATCAAAAGTAACTATTAGTCTGTTACTTCGCCCAGTAGGTAAAACTTACTAGTAGTACTTCACAAACTCTCAAGTCTCAACTCCCACAATACAAGCCTCACTGAGCTTATTACGGGACTAAGCCGATTTTTGTAATATTGACCCATATTTATTTATTTATATTCGCGTGGAAATTCTGACATGTCCTAAAAGCTTCGTTATCGAAAAAAAATTACCAATGCGACCATTTTTATTATTATTTTAACAATTACCGTAAACTTACATTAGCCCTAAGGAGTAACACTAAGGGTTAACCCACCTATAAAAACTTATTTTATTAAATTAATAATTAGTTAAAAATTACATCATGATGATTAATCTACTTCTGGGTAAGCTTTAGATGTCGTTTAAAACAAAAAATATCAATATTTTATTTGTGGCCCCTTTTACTCCATAGGGTAAAAAAACCGCAAAATTTACTGGTCCAAATATGATTGGTTTCCAATAAGAGTGATGCTAAGTCCGAATTAAATTCTTTATTTGTCAAAAACAATACATTGTCCGTTTCAAATACAATCACAAAAAATAATAATAACAAATCTTAATATTTCCCCCAAATCCCCTGCTTCCGGCATAGACCCCAGAACGCTGGCGGCGTTACCTCGTTGCAGCGCCAGACAATCTCTGAGCAAAACTTGGCGTATTTTATCAACATAATAAGTGTAATAAAATAAGGGGGTGCCGTTTTTTCTAGCTAGTTTGATTTTTTCCTATACAAACGTGAACCACCCTAACCCATAGTTTCTACAGCAAGCGCCGCAAACTCATACTCATTCATTAAAAAAAACCGGCCAAGTGCGAGTCGGACTCGCGCACCGAGGGTTCCGTACTTTTTAGTATTTGTTGTTATAGCGGCATCAGAAATACATCATCTGTGAAAATTTCAACTGTCTAGCTATCACGGTTCATGAGATACAGCCTGGTGATAGACAGACAGACGGACAGACGAACAGACGGACAGACGGACAAACCAGACGGACAGCGGAGTCTTAGTAATAGGGTCCCGTTTTTAACCCTTTGGGTACGGAACCATAAAAAGAGTATTTGCGGCGCTTTAATGTTTGGGCTTGGTCAGCGGCAATCCGAATTTGATAGTCTGCCACGGTGGAACTTGCCGAAAGTACAAAAAAAGAAGTCCACTTCCGGTGCGAAAAAGGGGGCTGATTTTACCTATCCGATACCGAAATAATAGTTATGGCAGCAGTTAGAAATTTACTGGTAGACACAGAAAAGCGAAATTTTTCAGTATTTTTATTGCCGGAAGTGCTTGGCAGACGCTCCCAAAGGTGACCATCGGGACCCCTAAATATACCCATCTGATACCAGCATGAAACCAATTCCAGTCGGTAGGTATGAACAATGAACCCTCATTTCAGGAATATATAAATCTGCCAAGGCTTTTCCTGCCGAAACACCTTAACAGACGAGATTAACCTACCCTCATTACCTATAACCTACCTACCTACCAACGCCTGAAACTGAGATACTTACAAATATTTACAAATCTGGTTGTGTTAGTCACGGTACGTTTAGATTTAGTTCAATACGCTCTAATAAATCGTCAAATTAAATTTGTTTACGCGTGAATATTAATTCCATCAATTTATTATCAATTTCAGCTGTAACGTAAACACTTCAAAGAGGGCTTTGATGTGTTATTGGTAAATACATTTCTAATTTGTTCTCACACAAATGGTAATCAAAGATATAAGTACCCCTTATACATAAAAATTTACGGGTCTGATTTAGTTAAATTATGTTTTATCCCTTTCTTACAAATACATAATTATTTAGCCGATATAGGTATGTTGTTGTATATAATGCGAAATAATGTTGATTTCTTAAAAAAGTTGATGTCAATAAGACTGTTTAGTTACCTAACTACTTGTATTCGATTCCCTGAATGACTTTAAAATCCATATGATACTATTTTTTTAGGATGTTTGACAAGAATAGCTTTATGCTTAATAAAAATTATAAGAATGAATAAATTAACCACATTAAGTATATTGTCTCAGGCAGCAAAGATAAGTTTATATCAACCATTAACAAGTGGCTCACCCGATAGAATGTTCGTCTTATAGTTTTTTTTAATACTAACTACTTACGCTATTATAAAACATCCCTACTAGCCGCATGTTAGTCGCGCTGCAAACGCGCGTCTGGTTTGCGCTAAATTGAAATACCGTCAGTCGTCAATTTGTATGCTGATGCCGCCTGTTTGCCTGCCTCCACGCATATTAAGAACCTGATGTGGAAGGAGCTATATTTACATTATATTGCCGATGTCTTTATTGCACCTAATGCGACAACTGCTGCTAGTTTTATATATTTCCACCAGTATTTTTATAACAGTCTGACGTAAATAAATGGTTCGCTTTGGGATGGACTTGGTGGGGTTTTGGACTGGGATGGAGCAAATTTTCAGTCAATATACATCTTTCTTTTTCCGAGGATCTCAGATACCTATATTATTTACGAATTAGTATACTAAATGGATTCCATAAACTTAGATGCTCTTCAATAAAATATTTCTAAAAGTAAGTACCTAGGTTATTTTAACTAATTCTAACTATTTCTGTAGGTCTTGCAGTTTTTAAACTCTGCCCTTTGAAGCTGATGGGGCCCTGAGTTCGAATCTTAATAAAAGCATATAAAATTTAACTATTATTTTATTTTATAAAAGCATTTATTTGCATATTGGATTATCAGTTCACCAGCGTAGCACAGCCAGAATCATGAGGACCTTTGATTTTGCAACGTCGGTCGAGAATCATTAGGATCTTTGATGATGCAACGACGGTCGTCGTTTTCTTGTCAACAATTTAAATCACAGAAAATTTTGCGAGATTGAGATACCCTACATAATCATACCTATAATATGTGGGTTTCAAATCAAATTTCATGCTTAAATTTGGCCGCATTTGATTACTATATCTACCGATTTGATTTACCTGATGACAAGAACAAGATTGTTGGAAAGTTTTATATATATTTTATTATTAAATAAAGATTCATATCTGGAAATAAGTAAACATCTTTAAATAAAACCACATTTAATTGCATTTTCAATTTATTTTATATGCTAGACGTTTGTTGTAAATTTTCCTTAATCCAGTCAAAATAGTTTTCTATTTTAGTAAACGTAAGATGTTTGTTGAAACATACGCCCGTGTTCGTGGGGCTGCCACTGGCTATTCCCTTCAGCCTCCATTGGTAATCATCCTGGCGTTCTATAAGCAAACCCCCATAGCTGGGACATGTGGTTTCACCTGGAATTTTGCAATAAAAAAACGTCAATACATAGATACCGTGTACAGTCAGCTGCAGAAAACAGATACCTCCTTGCATAATAGTTTATATGCAGGTTAAGAGTTTCATAGTCAAATAGGAACCCTTGTAGTTTCGCTATATCAGTCCTTCAGTCTGTCTAGAAAACTGCAATTAGGCACGAGTAGGTATATATACTATATCACCCCGACGAAGTAAAATTAGTATTTTTTCCGAGTGTGAATGTAATTTTTACACACGTATATTTAACTTCACTGTATATAAACTATATTGTATATAAATGAGTTTCAAAAACTATATAAGTAAATAACTTTTCAGCAAAATCATTATACATCAACTAATACTCATCGAGACAATTCTAACAACCCCAAACACAATTAGTTTGCGTTATTTTACCACAGAGTTCCCATGACCACCTCCTGTCTCCATCATCAGATCAGCTCGGTCATCATAATCGTGTGCGTCGTTTATGCGTGCAAAATTTCAGCTGAATCGGAAATCGGGAAGTGGGTCAAATTTAGCTTCCAATATTTTACTTACACTAACATATTTACTAACATGGCAAGTTCAATAAAATCTTGTAATAATAAGTATGTTTTCAAAACTTGTAAGTAAAATTTGAACCACTTCCCGGTATCTGATTCAGCTCAAATTTGGAGTAGGTACTTCCGTTAATTTCAATGACAATGCAATAATATGCTAACATGGAGCTGATCTGATGATGCAATCGGAAGGAAACCAATGGAACTCCTTGATGGAAAAACAAAAACACATCGAGTTTAGGCACAGATTATATAATAGTTCTTACAAAGTTTAGGCTCATTATACAGGTCTCGAGAAGTACTTGATAGAAGAAGTACAGTCAGCAATAAAAGTGTGTGTCACAAAAATGTTTTTGATGAAAATGTTTGTGACTTGTTTTTCGTTTCAACCTTATGTTGAGCGGCGTTGTTCGCGGAATAGCAAACTATTTCTGTATTTTTTTTAAATTTTTAGGTCAAGTAGTTTCGAAGATAAGGGGTGGGGGGAGGTCAATATCCTGACTACGGTAGTGGCTTATGATGAGCTCTGGCTCATTTAATTGCATTTGCAATATTTTTGTTGGTGGACAGGTATTTTTAGCTTAACTACAACAGTTAAATGTCCTAAAGGCATACGTACCTATAATGAGTATTTTTTCTCGTCGACTGTAATGGTTGTATTGAGACTTCGTATAGGTAGGTACCAAACTGAAATCTCATACTTTTCACTATGGGATATATTCATATCGAAACGCATTAGTCAACTCTAATAAATTTGAACAACAAAACGATACCTCAAATTAATTATCTATTTTAGGTTACATAGTAGCAATTGCTTCATAGGTTAAGAGCGCGCATGTGAAACCCTTAAAATAGCAATATCCATGGACTACGAAGACCGCTTAGCGTTTCATGTTAGTCTCCATACTAGGCTACTGTGCCAAAATCGAGAAATAAAACTGTCCAAAATTTAATTTAGCAAGGAGCAAGTACCAGGGCCTCATAAGGTACGAAGTGTCGTTGACGGCCGGGTGCGTACCGCGTATGAAGGTATCGCGGCTGAGTAGCGTGGCGGCGTATCTTGGTTGTATACTTTATTTGTTTACCTATATGATTCTACTATTTAGTATTATTTTAGTTGACTCATAGAAAACAGTGTATACAATAGTGATATAATCAAGCTTTTCAATCTCGTACCGTAACACTGTAGGTAAGTACTCGACTGAAAAGCTCTCCATTATATCACGATTGTATAAACTACTATTATAATATACTTGCAATGTGTAATACTGCATCAAAAAGCATAAGGCGCAACTAATAATACCTGTCACAATCAGATAACACATAACCCATTATTTTATTGTCCGCTGACTTTTATTTTAGTTAAATATAGCATTTTATCTGTTATGTACTGTATAACATGACAGTCACGAAGTGACAAATGTATTTTTTTTCTACGTGTTTTACTTTAAATACATTTCACTGACGGGGAGCGGCAGCTAACTTTCACGAAGCTTCATTACCTATATATGTCTCCCTAAACCACTTTACAAGTTATCGCGAGAGAAAAACTGGACATAAAACTCGTAAAAAATGGTTGCTAACTTACGATCATTAATTATGCTTTCTTTGCAGAATCAATTGTAAAAAATTAAATTTGTAATTTTATTTTATAAATAATTCATTTTAAAGTCGCTGATAACAATAATAATAACAAAAACTTACTATCACCCAGAGTTGCACAAAACAATTTTTTGCAGTTGACGTCCATAATATTTTTTTCCGTAGACTCTAGTTCCAAGTATAGCGGCTGCAAAGGGCCACTTGCATGCCAGCCTGTCGTCTGTAGGGAAAAAAAGTCAAAAGTTTGTTACTTACACATGACCTGTCTACATATTGATTAGTGTTTAGTGCGAGTTCATCATACGTTCGATACTTGCTTCCAGTAGCAAATGTATTAACTCGCACTAAACACTAATAAATGTGTAAACATAGCCTTATGTATGCATGTATGTATAAACTCTTTATTGTACAAAACACAGAACACAAATATGGCACAGAAATAGGCAGTACAAAGGCGAACTTATCCCTTTAAGGGATTTCTTCCAGTTAACCTTTGAGTAGATGAGAATTGATGAAGAACGGTAGACAAATATAGCACTGCGTACAATAGACTAGACGAGTCAATAAAATAAAAGAGCGCGAAAATAAATAAAATAAGATAAAAATTTGAAGTACCTATATACCTATATAATACCTACGTTATATATAATAAATATATATCTATAGTCACAAACAGTTAATTCTGGTCCGATAGCTACAGTTTCTTTAACTGCCCCTTAAGTCTTATATACATAATGACCTATTTTCTCAACTGACATGACCACACAATAACGACTTTGCCAACAGTATGTGACATTGTAATTAAAAACACGAGAATAATTAAATTAAATAGCCATGTTTTCGACGGAAACCCATATTGTCTCGGCAATCTATATTTCTGTATATCAGGCAACTCAGCATACTGACATAACGAACCAAATAATGGGTAAATTAGATTTTGTACTACATGTTGTGTAAGTTAGTCATATTTATGCATCTATACATAACAAATTAAAAATAACAGTGAATCTTGTGATAATTGAAACGAGTATTAGAAGTATTTATAAATTATAATGGCAACCATGTCATTTAATTATCAAAAACAATTCTGAGAACCACCCATAGCGTCAATGTCAGTATCAAGTAAATCTATAAATTTTTACATTTACTCAATCTTTATGAGAAAAAAGCTTACTAAAGCACTATAAACTCAACTGGATTAATGACTTCTAAATAAGTTTCCTACAATTCTACCTTCAATTTACACATGCATTTAACTTCATCTTAAAAACTTGTAGATATGCACCTATAGGTATGTTTTTAATAATTGTTTCGAAAGTCAATACAAACTCCGTACTTCCTTCTCTCTCCCGTCCGCGCCTCCAACTTACAATGCAAACATAATAAACAGCGCCATGTACAACAACACTCAGAGAATCGTCGTTGAACAGAAGTTATACTCGTGAACCTTGATAAAGAGCTACTGCGAAACAATATATTCGGCAAATTGTATTTTATTTTGTTATTTTCACACAAAAATAAAAATAAAACAATAAATTTTTGGGGTTCCCCATACTTAGAACTAAAACTCAAAAATTGTTTTTTCATTAAACCCATAAGTGTACCCGGTATATGGATAGGTCTTCAAAAATGATATTGAGGTTTCTAATATCATTTTTTTCTAAACTGAATAGTTTGCGCGAGAGACACTACCAGTGGTAAAATGTGTCTCCCCCCCCCTGTAACTTCTAAAATAAGAGAATGATAAAACTAAAAAAAATATGATGTACATTACCATGCAAACTTTCACCGAAACTTGGTTTAAACGAGATCTAGTAAGTAGTTTTTTTTAATACGTCATAAATCGTAAACCGCAATTTGCCTTTCATTCAATCAACTCGAATATATAAAAAAGTACGGAACCCTCGGTGCGCGAATCCGACTCGCACTTGGCCGTTTTTTTATTAATTATAAAATATTATTATTGAAAATGGTTATATATGTATAACTACCTATATATGTATTATTATAAGAAACTCACGGCTGTTGCAAGCGGGGCCGATTTATCATCGAGCCCCAAAGGAGCAGGCTGTATATCAATGTTTAGCACCACGGGCTCGGCCAGCACGGCGATCGCCAAGTCGCCATCATTCGGCGTCGTCATTTCTCCGTTTGAAACGAAGTTGTCGTGGATCTTGATGGACTTTACCTGAAAATCAAACTTACGTGTTAAATGCATTTCATAGCTAATTTAATTAGTTATATTTAATATCAAGATTGACTACTGTTCTAATAATAAGTTAATAAACTATTGTCATAATATGCCTAAAGCAGAAGGAACTTAATTTCTTCGCGGATATATTATTATGCAGGTTTCCTCACGGTGTTTTCATACACCGAAAAGCGACTGGTGAATATCAAATCATATTTCGTACATAAGTTTCGAAGAACTCACTGGTACGAGCCAGAGTTTTAACCTGCGACCTCTGGATTGAAAGTATGTTGCACGTTACGTTCTTTCCGCTAGGCCAACAGCGGGTATTTTTTTTTTACCCAAGAAAATGTGACCAAAGCCTTCATAGAGTCCATAGCCTTGAGTCCCTGAATTTTTATATTATTTGGCTTCGGGCACTGTTCACTTTTTAGGGTTCCGTACCTCAAAAGTAAAAAACGGAACCCTTATAGGATCACTCATGCGTCTGTCTGTCTGTCTGTCTGTCTGTCCGTCTGTCACAGCCTATTTTCTCCGAAACTACTGGACCAATTAAGTTAAAATTTGGTACACATATGTAAGTTTGTGACCCAAAGTTGGACATGTAACATAAACATATTAATTTTAAACACGAGAGCCACTTTTGGGGGGTAAATTAGAAAATTTAAAAATAAAGTTTGTCAAACTATATCGTGTTACATATCAAATGAAAGAGCTCATTGTGAGAATCTCAAATATATTTTTTTATAATTTTATGATAAATAGTTTAGAAGTTATTCAAGAAAATAGGCAAAAAATTACCATTCCCCCCTTTATCTCCGAAGCTACTGGGTCAAAAATTTTGAAAAAAATACACAAAATAGATCTTTACCTATAGATCACCGGAAAACCTATTAGAAATGTGCAGTCAAACGTGACTCGGACTTAATTACTTAGTTTTTGATCCGACCCCTACGGGTTTTTTAAAGACATTTCACATAAAAAATACATTGTTTGAATTGTGTAATGTACGGAACCCTTGGAACGCGAGTCCGACTCGCACTAGGCCGGTTTTTATTTTATAAAACATGTATTTAATAACCTCACTTTATTTTATCTTTATGTAAGTTTATAATTTATACAGCAGTGTTTCTAGTTTTAAAGCTTTTAACTTTTAATGTGTAGTAACAATTGAGTAGTAGGCCAAGCAACAAGAAGTTATAGAGGGAAATGCTTGGAACTCAATTTTGGACTCCGTAACTTTGTTTGGACTTGTTAGGAAGTAAACATATCAAAAGTCCCCGGCCGTAGCCCTTGAGCCGGGAGGAGCTCGGGGTTTGAAGGTCCCATTTTTCGGTAATTCGCTTATAATAATATACCAAATTTCACGTATAATAGATACCATAAATGAATTCAGCACCCCCGATTAAGACGAAAACGAAACCAAACATGGCCTAGCAGCTTCACTGATGTATCAAAGATAAATTTGAGAGCCAGAATTAAACTTTCAAGAGAAGATATCTCAAAAACTAAAATACAAGATATCTAAAAACTTGGCTGAATAAAACTTGTAACAAATTTAATCAAGTTTTATTTTGTATAAGTGGCCATGTCGCTAAGACGCATAGTTTCCGAGATACCCCCCTCTCCCCCCGGCTCAAGGGGTACGGCCGGGAACTTTTGATATATTCACCTCCTAACTAGTCCAAACAAAGTTAAGGAGTCAAAAATTGTGTTCCAAGCATTTTCCTCTATAACTTTTTTTTTAATAAGTTGCCTGTGACTATGTTTATAGCATTAATAGTGCTTGCAGCAGTAATACACATGCTTGCAGTTGACTGTACAAAAAATACATTCAAAAGTAATAGGTACCCTTAAAACTTTTTCATTAGCTCCCGTAGACTGCAAGGATCTCTTGCCCATGATAATTAGAATGTTGTCCGCATCCACTGTCACATTTGATTTAATGACACATCGGGCAGCTGAAAAGATAATCAAAATTGTTATTTGTTGTTTGATATTTCTTCAAGTGCTTATTTTGAGTCCCTTGCAAGCGAAAGATTCTAAAAAACTTCAAAATGTAAAATGCAAATTTTGATATTCAGTAGAATTAGGTACCTAAAGCCTGGCCAGTAATATATGATCATACGTCATGTTGCGGAATTTCATTGGAACTAATTTCTTACACTGGCAATAATTTTAATAATTTTAATGATAAGCACCTTTGTTTGGGCCCAAAAAAAAATCTTTAAAAATATAAGGGTTGATTTAGCCCCGCTACCCTGCAGCCAGATCTACAGTGCTGAGGTAGGGTATGATAGGAGAAGTATCAGACAAATTTTCAGCTTGCCTCAAGGACCTACTCCAAATTTCTACCAGCTCTCGGACCACTGGTTCTGTATCATCTTTATTTCATATTCAAAATACTTACAAAATATAAATTACCGGTATTTACCGATGCTCTGCGTATAAACAAAAGTAATTGTTACTTAACATTTCCAGTAAATTAAAGTTAAAATACATAACTTACTTATTAAATAGATTTTAACTATAATTATATCAGAAAATATTGGTATGCGAATATATGTTTGATACTTTGTCTTTAAATTCAAGCGCTCGGAAGTCGAAAATTGTAACCTTGTACACACAGATCGTCGCACACATCACACATATATATTTTATCTACAGCGAGAGGAAGTTACAAATGGCCCACGAGGCTGATTATGGAAATGGGATAAAATTTGAATTTTGCCGCGCTGTCACTCCAGGCCAGTCCAGGCGCTGCGTGTGAGTGTTTATAAGAAATTAAAGGGTATTTAAGGGGTTTTGTGTCACATTCACATAAGTCACTCCATATTTTTTGATGCGCGTTTGGAGTAAGTATTCTTTATCCACGTCTCAAACATTTTTTTCGGTTATGAATTGAACAAATAAAAACTGGTAGCTTAGGGTCGGGTCGGCAGCAGTGACTAGGTTTTTTTCGGACAGCCAAATTGTAAAGAAAAATTAGTTGTACAGTCAAGTGTAAAAATATGGGTGCATATAATTTACTCAAAAATATGTCCAATAGTTCTTAATTCTGTGACATAAGAGCTATGGGACATATTTTTGAGAATGATGTGTGCACCCATATGTTTACACTTGACTGTACCAAGCTGAAATTTACACTCAATATACTTTGGTTATTCATCTGTCCCCCTGTGCATTATCAGATTTTCAATTAATACAGTTATAAAGTAGCTAGTCAAGGTTTTAAAAAAAAGGGAAATGAGCCACTGTGTACCGGTACTGGGGTACTGTGACTGTACCCTGTAGTACACAGAGACTAACAGTACACTCTACTGACTCTACTGTATAACAATCAATAAAAAACTATAATTTATTATCAGTCTCGTTTATTTATTTAAGTAGAATTACACTGAGCATAGTTATTTATCAATACCAATCATATAAATGTTATCCTACCAAAACATTTATGATAATCCTTGATTATTGAGATCAACTTATTCTCTGCCATTTTTCTTACTGTTTGACATCTACAAACATTATACAAATTTAAAAGGAGTTTCCTTTCTATTAATTTTCAATCAAATAACAAATGTGATGGTCATTATCGTAATATAAAGTAAAACAAACCAAAATAATGTAGCAAGAACAATATTAAAATTTGTCAAAAAAGTGTTTTGTGGAACAGTGGCTCGGAAAAAATAGCCGGGTACAGTGGCTCACTCACCCTACTTTCAACATGAGTGAGGCTATTTGCTTCCCTGCTAATACAGCAGAAACATTCAGTAATAAAACAAATTCAAATGGACAAGCAATGGTAATTCTAACACGTGAGGGTGCTACAGTATATAACGATATTTGGGCGACTGAGCCCCTGTTTGCGTTGAGCCACTATTCCCGCCTTAGTGCTAGTATAGACTTTGTAGTAGTATAGGTTGTAAATGGGTTAAAATATTTGTTTCTGGTTTGTAACCCATAGTATGTGCAAGTTTACTAGCAAATTTACATACATTAAATTACATCAAATATTTTTATGAAATTATACTTCACTCTTGGTTGTACGTATAAAAACAAGTACACAGTGACTCAAGACAGTGACTCATGAGTCACTGTGTTCTTCTTAATTTTGAGCCTCTGAACACGCCGCAGCCATTTTGAATTCAACGGCGCGCACATCTCATCTGAGTTGCCGCAAGACATGCGAATCTACATATGTCATTGCCTAGTATATTAACGTCACTTTCTATCAAAAACACAAATATTATCTTAATATTTAATTTTAGACGAATTAAAACACAATGTGACTTACCTTGAAAAGGGTTGTTGTACCCCAAAAATAGAAAATCACTCACTGCACAACTAAACGGCGCCGGAGCATGCGGGTGATTGGTTCGTACGTGTTTTGGTGTCGAGTGCTTTCGGAAAATGAAAGAGACGTATAGATATTGCTGCTCTGTATAGGAAATATAGTCGCGAGCCAATGTACCCGCATGAGTCACCGATTTCTACCCGACCCTACCTATAAATTTTTAAGTTCATTTTCATATTAAAATTTGTATGCTTGGTAACAAAAAAAGAGTAATAAAACGAATGAGTACGAATAAACACATGTCCGTTTCATAAAAAATAGTTTAAAGTACTAGACCCTTATATTTCACAAATGAATAGGTGTAAGATGTGTTTTTATTTATATTTTGAGCACACAGTAGTATGTTTTAATTTTATTAAGTACCTATTGAACATAGGTACCTACTAAAACTTTAATTTTTAGTCATTCAGGGTTCAAGCTTATTTGTTTTTTTTTTTTTTTGGCTACCACAATGAAATTTCAAATACGAAAAGTAAACCTTAATAAATAGCTAAGAGACGACTAAAGTGATATTTATAAGTAAATTCAATAATTGAAATTCGTATTCGTAAACATGGTAGATGCGCTCACATGCAAACTGATTGCAGCGACATGGTAAACATCAACATGCACTTCACCTAATGAGATCAGAGAATATTCTGATGGAGTGAAAACATTTGATATTGTGGCTTTTATGCTTTTCATTAACAAGGATAATTAAGCCCACGAATATAGAATTAGCCCAGTTAAGCTAGCTAGCTAGCTACCCATATTAAACTAGGTTCTTAGTTTTTATATAAAATATTATTAATTTATTAATAAAAAATATATACAAAACTACTAATGTTTCAGCCAACGGTTTTGCAATGAATAATTGAAATTAAATAAGCAGCTCCGTAGCGTGCGGTAATCGGAGCCGGGCCTAGTATTTAGGCACCTTCTCGTTACGATTCCGATAGATTTAGGTTCAGTTTCAGCTATTTGTCCCTGATGGAAACTTCTCAATACCGATGAAAAGCAAATATATAGGTAGGTACATGTGTACAACAGCTCGAGTAATAAGTTCTTTATTCATAAAATTGCATCAACATTAATCACATCCGACTTTCCCGACCTAAAAACCTTAAGCATACATCATTAAAATAAAATACAGATTTTCGTTCAACCGCAAGCTAGATAGAACATTTTCACATGTCAAGTACCGAGCGTCATATTTTACTTCCACAAAATTCTAAGCAGCTTTTTTACCAACACTTTTACCCATAAATGCCGCTCTCTAAACATCGAGGCACGAGAATTACACCCTTGTTCCATAGTCACTTATGTTTATTTTGCCAACCAATTGGTAATTGAGCATGAAAGAAAAATATCGTCAGGTGACAAGCAAAACTCACTAATTACTAAACAAAATACAACCTTATTCGGATAATAATACGGTTCACTATGGCTATGAAATTGTGGTGGTACTTAGTGACTTTTGCTTGTCACCCGACGATATTAGTTTTCGCGAAGTATAAAAGTTCAGTGAACCTGATTTTCCATTTATATTTCTAAATTATCATTATCATAAATATATTTTTATTAGGTTAGAAGCATTTACACATACATTGCAGTGCGTGTGTAGAGACGCACTGCAATGTGCATTACTAAATATTAATACCTACTGTTAACTTTGTGTAACTAACTTTCCTTTCCAATAAAACCATTTTCTCAAAGTTGT
Organism: Cydia strobilella; assembly: GCF_947568885.1. NCBI lineage: Eukaryota > Metazoa > Arthropoda > Insecta > Lepidoptera > Tortricidae > Cydia > Cydia strobilella. The sequence continues at coordinate 17,306,362 of NC_086042.1, read as the reverse complement.
GATAAAATGTCGTTTTTGACATAGGTATCCAAATACGCAGCAATGCCGTCTACACTGTTGAGGTGCAGCATTACTGTTAAATCATTTCTGCCGATTGCTTTATTGCGGGAAATGTGAGAATCATAATCAATATTGATGCCTGGGCGCGTAGCCAACGTGCCAATCGTTAACGCACCGTAGCGTATCGTAGTCATATTCTCTATCACTCTTCCCCACTAGTGCGACAGTGACAGTTGCGTTTCGTTTACTACGGAGCGTTAACGATTGCACGTTGGCTACGCACCCTGGAATATTGAAATTTTCTGCAGCAATGCAGTCGGTAGCAATGCTGCACTGCAGCATCAACTACGCTGAATACGGGATATTGGTCCAGTTACATGTATCTGGTAAAAAAAATGTGTGTGAAAAATTACTTTTGTAAAATGTTCCATACTTCGTTACTTTGTTAATACATATAATACAGGGTTGCTTTGTTAAATAGACTAGTAGTCATACTAAACATAAATTCTCAAAATATAGTTCGTATAATACCTACTGCTTGCCGTAAGACAAACAAAAGTTGTAGAGACTATTGAGAGGTAATATTTTAATTACGTAGCAGCTCGTACTAACTGCGCCATAAACATAAAACGTAGTAAAACGTATTTTACGCTCCATAAAATGAGTAAAACACAAAATTTAATTATTCCCTCGATCAATCAAATCCTCAGCTACCGTCCGTTTTACGCCTTGCTTTAATTTTATTACTTTGTTCACTTGTAACAAAACTATAAATTTAATTAACTTAAGCTATTACATTTCTCCCTGGGGAATATCTAAATTCACTTATGAAGGCGTACTGTTTAAGTTTAACTCGGCTCTGCTTACCAACCTACAGTACCTAAATGTTTAATTTGTTTAGAGTTTGATTACCCAAAACCCGTCATTCGAAGCGGCTAATTGTTTACAATGTAAGTACTTAACGAAATCAAAAATAAGTGTGGAAACTCTTAAAGTAGGTACGTGAAATAATTAACCATAACAAACAGCTAACTTGTAACTACCTATATAGCAATATTTCTAAGTTTTGAAATAAAGTATCTCCATACTTTCCATTACAGTGACATTTTATAAATAAAACATAGTAAGTAAGTAGTAATAATTATTGTCAAGGAGGACATAATACACATGAAAACGTGTTGCTATAAGTATGTATTTCCATATTTTATTTAACTTACCAGTAAGAACAACACGTTTGGAGAGTAGAATGCCATCGCAAATGTATTCAAATTGTTTGTTGTCTCGGTTCATTATAAACACAGTAGCTATCCATGGATACACAGAGTCTATTTTGTCAGCTGTTTTCTGAAAATAATATAGAACACGTTAAAACCAAGCTTAAATTATTATGTAAAGATTGTAAAGTTATCTTCCTTCCTTCTCATGTTGATGCAAGTATTGCAAGTGCGTAAATTCCCTAGTGGTATTTCGCGACCATTAAATTAATGCGAGTGAAAAATTTGGGACAAGTGCAAATTAAACTTGCGCAAGTATGTAATTCGAACAAAATTAGGTAAGAATTGTTAATTCTGCATGACTTGCGAATCAAAAAAATTGTTTAGGTACTTTATACAAAACTAGTCTACATTTATTTATTTAATCGTATGGCATTATGTTACATTATGATACAGTTACAGAGAAATCATAAATCTAGCTCCAGAGAATTAATCCACTTGATAGCTTCGTCGTTCAGTTTTATCAGGTCTTCCGGGGGGCCCCCAGTATATCGAGTAGATGGGCATTCCTTGGAAAATATGTCGGATACTCTGTTCGTTGGCACCACAGTGACATGCAGGAGACTCAACCCACCCGCAACGATATTTATATAGAGCACAGCGACCGTGGCCGGTGCGCAATCTATTAAGGTTACACTAGTCTACATTATTACAATATATAAAAAGAAAACAAAACACATGTACAGTTAAATTGCGAAATTTTAATACTTTTTCAGTTTAATAAAAATAAAATGGAAAAGTTAAAACGCACCAATTGTGAAAACGGCTTAATAAATAAAGTATACCTACCTACGTACTTACCACTTTTTGACGTTTGTACGTACGAGTATAATAGGTATAAAGCAAATAAATATTTTCAATATTAAAAACTCAATAAGTATTTTAAACGAGTCATGACAATAACAACTCACTTTCTAAGTTTGTTCTTATTAAACATTTATGTCATCTTTGAAACTAATTTTTTACGACTTATTATTGGAGACTATGACGAGACTACAAAGTTTCAATAATAATACGTCTGCCATTTCTAGCTCCATAATTTCCTGTTATTCTGTTTTGTTATAGTACGAATTTTCTCAAATGATTTTTACGCCTAAGACCCTAGTCTGGTAAACAAAAGCCATTGTTTCTTTTGTGTTAGCGGTCAGCTTCCGTTTTGAGCGCATGTCAAAGCAACAATGTCGTTTTAAAAAACTGCTATATCGTATTTGTTTTAAGGTTTAAATTTATGTAATAATATGAGCGCTCGCCTTCATTGAGGTGTTCGATCGTCCTACATTAACAAAACATGTTAGATGTACATAGACTGGAACCTTAAAACCACCACGATACAGTTGCTTTTTAATAAAGGACATTGTTGCTTTGACGCGTGGCTCGTGCGGGAGCTAACCGCTCCCACAAAAGACACAATGGCTTTTGATTGACAGATTAGGGTCTTAGGCATAAAAATCATTTTAGAAAATTCATATAATAATAAGGCTGTTATTCACGTTATTCATTTTTCATTAAATATTTAAAACGACCGTTAACATGCTATTTGGGGAAAATCCGGAATAATGATTTCAGTCTTGTATTTTGTAGCCATCATTCATACTGATAGGCATTCAATATAATCTACTACCTATGTACCTATATATTGTACATTTTAATAGTACGAATATTTGCAGAACGTATTTGAAAACAATTGCTATTACCTCAAATGTACGAATCTACGAATGCCACAAAGCTCTGTCAGAGGTATGTACCACCAATAGCGTAAATCTGCTGTGGATTAAAGGACACAGCAACTCGCGAAGTAACGATGCAGCCGACATATTAACAAGAGGTGGCTCGGAACTGAAGGTGGCAGGACCGGAGCCAATCCTACCTCTGCCATATGCCTGGCTCCGGAACATGCTGCGACACAACACTAAGGTAAAACACCAACACTACTGGACTAACCTAGGTACTTGCAGACAGGCGAAGGAAGCCCTCCCGACGATGAACCTAGGTCTGTCACGGAGGCTGCGACTGCTGAAGAGGCCACAGCTCCGGCTACTAACTGGAGCCATAACTGGCCACGCCCCACTAAACAAGCACTTACTAACCATGCGTGTTACAGATAGCCCCCTTTGCAGAGCATGCATGGAGGCAGAAGAGACAGCCGCCCACGTCATCCTCGAATGTCCAGGGGTGGCAGAATACCGGGCACAATACCTCGGTTCGCCGGGGTCTCTCCCAGAAGTCGTCGGCAACATCAAGGGTCTGCTAGGCTTCCTGGAAGAGTTGGGTTGGCAAGAGTAGTGCCGTCAACCCATCACGCAAAATAGGCGCATTATATGACGTCGAGTTGCCGAAACCAAGCCCGCGAAAACCTATAACCTATACCTCAAATGTACCTACTTCTTCCACAATGTCTACTTATTAAATTTTCTTAAATTGTTTCGAATAAAATTTGTATTAGAAACGTAAGTAAGTATGTATTTGTCGATCTTGCTAATGGATGCTGATAAGCAATAATGTGTCAACCCACAAAAACTCAAAAATGAGATTTTAATGCCATATTGCTGGTCCGCTCGACTTCATCAAAAATGACCTTAGTGATTTGAAATTTATAAATATACCAAAAGAAGGAAAAAAGGTTAACACAAATCCGTTAACACGTGTTGTCTATTTTGCATTAATGCGTTAATTACAGTAATGGGGAGAACACATACTAAAATTTCAATAATGTCTTAAGAGAGGTTAACTCATTATTGAGGAAATCACATTCCATTAGTTCTGTTTTACCAGAAGCGCTTTGAAGGTAAGTGTTTCTAAAAACTGTGTTTATAATGTGTAATTTTACGAATTTTGTGCACAAATCTGTAAATTTTTGCGGTCTTCAAGTAGTATATACTAATGCTGATTTAAATAAAGTATTTATAAAGCGTAATCACACTAGTTTTTACGGGTTTTATTATTGAGGAAAGTTTGCCGAAAAAAAAATTGAACAAAACCGCAAATTGCTGTAGTTTTTCTTAGCAATTTATTTTAAATGCCAAGTTCAACAATTTGAATGTATGTACATTCGTAAAATAATGTTATTTTTGTAATTATAATGATTTAAAATAACTAGTTAGACTTGAATCATTCTTGCAAATCGAAAAAAATATCATATCAATGCATTATGAGGCTTGATTGATTATTGCAAAACAAAATTTATATTAAGTTAGTATTAAACAACAACACTTTATGTGCTAATTGTGTGCTAATTGTGCTATAACATGTTGATTATAAGTTCAAGGGCATATTTACACAATTAGCAAAACTGTGTTAAGTATATTGACACGTTACACGTTATTGAGAAAGTTTCACGTCATTATTCAATTCGCAATAAACAAAAAGGGTATTATTACGACAAATTTAATTTTTTTTCGAATATTATAATTATAAATCACTAGTTTTCATTGTATTTAAACTGACAAATACAACAGTTTAAACAAAATCTTAAATTTTTAGAACACTCAAAAACCACGAAAAAATCTTTAGACGCCATTTTCTCCAAATGGTGTAAAATGGTGTGGTGGTGTTATTGTTATTATTATAATTAAATATTTATTTATATTATTATTATTTGTATCTCATATAAACTCACGGGTATATACATCCCGGTCATTTGATAGGCGTGCGTGGGGATACAGATCCAACACGTAGAGGCCCTTTGGAGAAGTTTGCTGTTATGTAATACACCTGCTAGAACCCATTCACGGGTACAAATAGATACCCGTAAATCGGTTCCAACAGGCGTAGGGGCTATTATAAAAACAGTGGAAAAGAGTGCCGGTTATGGTGTTGAAGTTTGGCTGGTCAAAAGATTGGGCTATTGCTGAGAGGTCCGGACACCTGCCATAACAATGTTGTACACGTTATCGAGGCAGGCGATATATTATATTATTATTATTATTAAATATTTAATAATAATATAATATATAGGTATTTATATGAATATATAAAATTTAATTTTTTACGTTAATTTATAAGATTTTATATATATAAAATATATATATTATTATTATATATTATAATATATTATGATATATATATTATTATTATTATTAAATATTTAATAATAATATAATATATAGGTATTTATATGAATATATAAAATTTAATTTTTTACGTTAATTTATAAGATTTTAAATGGCGAATGTAATTTTCAATATAGATGGTTGTGGGTTAACACATTATTGCTTATCAGCATCCGTTTATACAGAAGTTCTGTTATACTAGTTTTTTCAGGATTCAGTACCTACCAATAACGTAAAAAGGAACCGTTTTTTGGGTGCGACTCTGTCTGTCTCTATCGCATCGCTAAATATCTCAGATCTCAGTAATAATCACACCTCTTAACTTGACATGTTTTTTTTTATCAACTTAAATTAATTTCGAAATTAGTTCGGAATTTAAACGCGTTTGCGTATAATAAACATACATAAAAAAAAAGTTGTTGAAATTGGTTCGCAATGATAAAGAATTATACCTGAAAAACCAACATTCATATGTATGATTTTGATTAGGTCCATTAGTTTGCGCAAATTAGTTTGCCGATTTACCAATAGATGGCGCTATACACAAGTACACGGTATACCTACTTCTGCTCAAAAATCATTAGTGTCTATAAGTAGTTGATTTAAATACCAGTAGGCCAAGCACATGATTGGCGCGACAGTATCTCGCCGCGAGATAGACTACCCGTCTTTTACTAACTGTATGAATTAAAGAGGGACGGGTAGTCTATGTCGCGGCGAGATACTCTCGCGTCAATCATGTGCTAGCCCGGCTGGTTGAAAGTTTGTAGACAGGTTTTTTTTTTATTGTTACGTTTTCGTATTAGTCATACAGCATCGTACATATTTATTTTGTGAACCTTATTTAGTAATTGTGGGCCATTTACAGCAGTGATTTTAAGGAAGATTAAGGAGAGCGCCTGAGACGGAAATTGGAAGCCAAGTGGACTTTTTAATATTTTAGTTTTAAGAAAAATAAAAAGAACAAGTTTATTCGATCTAATCCTTTTAGGTATTCCGCTGGGAGTAATATATATTTTATAAACAATACTCGTACTTAGGTAATAATAACAGACATATTAAATATATTTTTCATTTCTCATGCTCTGAAAGAGGGTCATTGTTGTTCTAAAAAGTGTGCAAGAAGTGATACGTTTCTGCACTAGAGCATTTAAGTTTCCACAATTGAAATTTGGTTTTAAATGGATTTGTTATACAATTTTCATTCTGATATTTAACTCCCCCTTTCCATAAATAACGATACCTTTACCTAAATGGTTAATAGAAAGTACCCTCAAGAGAGGCAATAAAAAATATACTTATTTATAATTGAAATTGAAATTGAAAATATTTATTTCAGGCACAGAACAGAACCCATATAGTGTTAGTACAAAAATTATGTTTATTTATGTTTTTAAAAAACATATTTATTTTACTTTCCTCTTATTCGAAATGAAAAGTAGAGTTTTCAACCCGGGTGAAAGGCATCATTTCAGCCTCGGACTAATTAACTACCTCGGCAGCAATGAGTGCCTTCCCTCCTTGGTTAGCGATCTACTATTCTGTCATTATTTCCTTTAGTAGTAGGTAGGTATTACTAGAGTTTGAAGAGTCTAATCGGTTAGCAGTCATGAGGATCATTGTTTAATCTAACCCTTTTGATAAATGAAACTGTCATCAGTCGAACGTTTTTAATCGTCCGCAGGAACAAACAAACCTTGTAAATAAAATCTAAAGCTGGCCATACACGCTAGGGTACGCCTGCGCAGTTTTACCTGTACAGTTCAACAGGAGCGTCTGTGGCATTCGACTGTGCAGTCTTCTACGACTGCACAGCAGCAAAAAGTGCAGAATACCACGATATAAATAAAAAACCGGCCAAAAGCATGTCGGGCCATGCTCAGTGTAGGGTTCCGTGGTTACCTTACCGTCACAATAATAGGCTAAACTGGAGCTATTAGTATAGAAGATTGTTAACGAAGGGATGAAATTTGGCTTGGTGCCTTTCACTCGACTTAAACAATGTACTTTTCATATCGAATACAAGGAAACCAAAAACACAAGGCAAATTTGCACAGTAATAAAAGACGTAGTTAATTGGCCCTGATTTTTTCCTTAGAGCTTTCTTTCAATCGGAGACTTAGCATGTCGGAAAAATAACATACTTTAACTTGTATTTCGGTTTACATTTCTAGTTGTTTTGTACATTTAGAGATGTTCTTACTCTTTGCTCATATAGGATTTGTTTTTTTGTTTTTTTTTTTATATAGAATAGAACAGAATAGAAATAATTTATTCGTTAGCACACACAAATAAAAAGTTATACAGAACAGAGAAACATAAATAAAAGAAAAAGTGCAACGAAATGGTCTCACCTCAGCATGTATTGTTATCTTGTATATATTGTTATCTTGACATATTCCATACTGTGATATTTTGTATCACATACTGTGGCAATGGTATCATAGCGTGTACTGTGTAACATATTAGTATATTCAGTTTTTATTTGCGAGAATATTAACTTTACTTCAAAAAAAATGTTTGTTAAAGACGTTAATAGTGCTGCGTCAATATCAAGCACAGTTGACGACGTCATGCCACGACGGTGCCATGTCTAATACAAAACTGAGAGTTTGTGCAAGTTTACCGCTGCCGTTTGTGTGCTCCACCCAATTAGGGTTTATTTGTGCAGTTTAACTGTACAGGTAACTGCGCAGGCGTACTCTAACGTGTATGGCCAGCTTTATAAATAATAAAAATAAAAAACGGACAAGTGCGAGTCGGACTCGTCCACCGAGGGTTCCTGAAAGTTTAGCATTTTTTTTTTTTTCAAATTTATACATTAGAGATTTTTTCTTGTATTTGTAGTGTAAGACGATATTATTTGCCAAATTTCATAGTTCTAGGTCAACTGGAAGTACCCTATAAATTTTGACTCCCTTGCAGCATAAACGGCCGTATCTTTTTTTTACGTTAACTTAGAAATTAGATTTTTTTACAGCTTCAAGGGACCGTAAACTTATATACCATAACGTTATATCGATAAATCAAGGCATCGATGTACAATTGATCTAAGTTATCTATTGTAAAGTTTTGAGGTTATGCATAGTGTGTTGCCCGTTGACGCCTTCAATACATTTTTTACAATTTTATGTCTATTTATAAATCCCAACTGGCCATTCATCATTCATTGGTCATTCGGTTGATAAACAAGATTTTTTATAATACAATTTTTTGTATACACGACGATGACGTGACGGCTAGCTAGACTTTTTTTGGCCAATTTATTGTTGTTGTCCTAATAAAATGTACCTATATAGTTGTGTTCAAACAATGTGAGGCGTGTGAGTGTATAACAAAAGTTTTTCCTCTAATTACACGGCCTCGAGTGGTCGTGAGGAGGCCATTACGGACAAACTAATCAGTTCTGAAAGAACACATGCGCCTTGGGGTAACAATGAGACAAGAGGTCTTTTTTAACCAAGGAACTAAGAGATGTGCGCGCATCGTCTATTGATGGATGTGGCAGTTTGGAAATGAATAAAACCGGTTAGTTATGCAAACGGTGCCATTCTGACGTGAAAAGGGTCTTAGTGCAACAAACACTTTGCTCAAACTAAAATGCCCTTTACGATGCAATCGCTTATTTCGTTAAGGTATTTTTTTACTCGATAACTTAAATTTGCCACACGAGTATGTCTTTTATTCGAGTGAAAAGATTTCTGTAATGTTTTATTGATAGTTTTGTTAAATAACACAAACGACGCCGACGGTCAGATATTGAAGGAGGCAGCAGAGGTTAAAATAGCTATTAAATTAGGAACGGTAAAAAAAATCTACGTCAGTTAATTACAGCTACAATCAAAACACTATATTTAATTAATGAAAAGTGGGTAAAATTAAAACACTATAAATTAATTAATTAAATTTTGTGTTTTATAACCTCGTCCTGTCCTGATAGTGTATGTAAAAACCCTTTACTTTATTTGTTTCCTGTCCACTCTGTCCAGGAATTCTGAGATCAAAACAAAAACATTCTTAATTTCTCTAGTACGCACAAAAAAGTTCCTTATAATTTTTTTGTTATCTTTGGTTAGAGTACTATAAAGATTTAGAGGTACATGTATAGGTACAATTTTTGTTTTTTATTTAGTTTAGTTGATTCTTGTAATAAAGTTTAGTATAAAATAAAAGCTAAATTTTAAACAAAAGTGTTTTAGATTGAGATAAAAGGTAATACCCACCCGACGAACATATTTTCTGTCGCAAGTTTTGCGCGGCGCCACATATTTTGTTTTCTTCTAATTTCCTGAGTTTACGCCTCCTCTTAATTTTTAGGTAGATAGGTCATTCTACTTTTTCATGACCATTAATCTATTGCCAGAAAAAAGTATGACAGATATTGAATTCGTGTATACAAATCGTATTCCCAAATTGTACCTGAACCAAATCATAGGAATTTGTTGACCAAAATTCATATATGTATTAATATTGATTAATGTAAAAATTTGGTAACGCAGGGATACATACCTTATTTTTATACATAACCGGGAGACAATCAAGGACCAGTGTATATCTGTGATTAAGAATATTTACAGTAGTTATTTATTGAACAAAGCCATCGGGATCGATAGCCTAATTAAGCCTCTTTCTCCATCATAAAACACAAATAAAAATAATGGCCAAGTATTCCAAAATATGCATTTTACGGAAAAGTGTCTAAAACGAAAAGTAGAATGGCCTGAATACCTATATTATCATTTAAATTGTCGCTCACCTAGGGTTCAAAGTTATGAAGCAATGCGTTAGCGCGTCGTTCTAGTAATTTCTAAATCCTTAAATGCCATATTATGCGTACATTCTTACATCCATCGCCCTCTGTAGTGATTGATGAGCGCAATCGCGTGACGATCAGCTATTTATTTGTTACACCTAAACAACTCAATACCTAATACACACCATCCCAGTGGTGTTCACAACTACTATTGCTCAGTAAGTCTTGTGAACATTTAATAAGCAATCTAGAAACTATAGTATTCGATGACGTAGCGTAGGTTACGTAAAGTTATTGTAGATTTCGAAGACAAGTTATACTTACTTATACGTTATAGTAGTTACAAGTTAAGGTGCTTCACACTAAACTTTAGTGCTTGCCAATCACGCTTGACCAATTTTTATTGTTATTTACAGTACATATGGTGCTCCATTACGACACCCTGTGCTATATAAGCACATTACGTAACTACGTAGAAAGTTTAAAGGGCCATATGTACTGTAAAACGTTGTACGATACACGTGCGAATAGGTAAGTCGCACTTGTACATACCTATTATGATGCCGTATAATTTCTTTATTATCGAATTATTTTAAACGTAATAGAGAAACAAAAGACATACTTTTCGTTTATACGGTGCCCCTTAACTTATTATTTTGTTTTAATTTATGGTTGATCATTGACTTGTTGGAACTTAAAAACGAAATTTAATTTAATATATTTCTTTCCACCAATTTATTTACGATGTTTTTCGGTGAAGAAAAACATCGTAAATAAATCGGTGTAGTCCCAATAAGTCCTAGTTTCCCTTCTGTGTTGGATATCATTTAACAATTAAGAACGCCGTATTTTAAGGATAAGTAGGTAAATTAAAATACAAAAATAGAGAATAGTTCATGCTAGTCAAAAAAGACATAATACCAAATATTCAACGGTACTGAAGAAATTCTATAATATTGACCAAAGCGAATGTCAAACAAAGAAGATATGTATAAACGATTTCACGCCATAGAAGAATTGCATTTCACTCACATTTCACTCTTGTAGAAATATTTTTCGTATTTTTGTTAGAAAATGATTGATTTGAATTCGCATTGGCTGCCCACAAGGATTTTGGGACATACAGTCAAATGAAGAATTAATATTAGAAATTAATTTATAGTATACGGAACTTATTAATAGGTAGTATAAATAAAATAAATCTGTTAATCTTCACAGACTGTGAGGATAATCTGCCAGATTTTACATGATGCCTAAGTTCAATAAATGCGGTAACTAATAGTAATTATATTTAATACCGAAAGGATCTTTATTCTAGGGCATTTTAATGCCCAGAGTGGGCCTTATTGTACTGAATTACTAAACACTTGTTCTGAACATGTATACTCAGGGTGTTATACTTACATTAGTGAGCTCATGGCTTCGTGAGGTGGTTCGACCGTTGTGTTGTCACAAGCGACCCTAACCTCGTAAGGCCCACCATACAAAATTTTCCGTTTTTGTATTTGAACCTTGTTGAGTTTCGTTTGTTTGAAAAAGCAATTGAACAAAAGAAATGCTACTTTATTTGGTTTATGAAAGGCTGTAATCAAATTGAAACGGAGTATACATACTATACATTGTAATTCACATTGGGCCTTACGAGGCTAATTGATAGAAACCCGAATCTGGTCACACCGGCAGGTATGCGTTCTTAAAACCATCAGCGCACTTATGAGACAGTGTGTCTCTACACAAATGCGTAGAAAACCATTATTACTTATTACTTGGCTCCTTTTGCATTAAACATTTCAGTATTCATATTTCAAGTAAGAAAATACCGAAGAGACTTAATTGTAATTATATTTCCATATTTAAGAGAAGTTGGGAATTTTCCACGAAGACATGTTGACGTGTCTGTACGAAGCCCCATTATTTAACAAAATAAAATTATTTATTACAATAAAATTATTGTGATGTAAATTTAAGCTTCATCGTCACAGGTTTTGCTTTAGTTCAAATGTACTGTGATACGATAAAATGTATGTAATAATGTAAATGTAAGCAATTATTTTATCCCATTTCACTTCAAATGGAGTCAACAGAAATTGCAAAAAGTGTAAACGAAGTGAAAGACATGGTTTTACCAACAATAACACTTACTTAAACCTTTTTTATCATATTGTAAAAAAGTTACCTGGTCAATCATAATTTTTGTAGCAACTGTAGTTGTAGGTATGTAGACAGCAGATGTATATTGAACATCTTCATTCGTTGTATCTTTATACATATCAACATAATCGATATCCAGATAATCTGTCATGTTATCATGAACAGGCTCATTAATGTCACGAAAAAGATCGTTCGTGTCATCAATATAATTGTCTCTAACGTTAATTGTTTCACTTATCATATTTATTTTATGAGTTGAGACTTGCAGTTGAATATTCATTCCATTTTTCGCATATATGTCACTGTTATTTTTATTACTCACTTTTACTGTAACCGCAGGTATCTCAGTAAAGTTTTCTATGGTAACCTCAATATCTTCTTTTTTTTCTGGAATATCATCGGCATTTAAAGAAACAGAAGTGACTGTTCCCTGCTTGGTTGTATAATTCACATTGTAAGTTGTATGTTCAAACTTTGATTTATTTATTTTATCTACACTATTTATATCAGAGTTATTTGTTTCGATCAAATATGTTCTTATTGTTGAATTTGTTGCTGTTTTTTCATACATGGGTTCGTTAATTACAGATTTATTATAATTATTACTTGTATTATCTTCTCTTAACACGATGATACTAGTATTATTATGAAAATTTGTATCATTGCTCTTCATATCAAACATATCAGATTTAATGGTATTGTCAATCGGTTTATTTTCATAGGCGCTTTCATTTATTTTAAATGTTTGTATATAAATTTCAGTATTTTTTCCAAGTGTCTTTAGCACAGGATTCTCTATAATGAGACCAGAAAATTTTTGCACTAAGAAACGAGTCAAGTTAGTCAGTAAATTATCATTATTATCTTGTAATTTATCTAATATAGAAATATTTTCTGAAGTGTCTTCAATATTATCTATTGTAACATTTAAATTGGCCGATATCGCATCGCCTACTTTATTCATAACACATTTGAAAACACCATCACAATTATTGCAATCACCAAAATTAAGTAGCACGGCACAAATCACAAGTAGATTCAATTTCACAAACATCTTTATTACGTCTTCTCTCTATGTCTGTTCGCACGTAAATGTGGGATCTCCAGACAGTTAGTGTTAAGGTCAGTTCCTAATAAATGTACTCTACTCTAGAAGCTTTAGAGTTTGGTTTTTAATTCTAGAAAGTACAATAGCTTTGGTATGGAGTCTCCTTGAACAGCCGCTTGACTTTGACTGACTGTTAGACAACTCAAGAAAATAATAACCGAATTTATGAAAACTTATAGTATAGGATGCAGTTATAAAATTAAATTATGGTAAATACACGAGTTTTTTATCGACATTTCAGCTTTTAATAGCACTGACAATGTTATGTACATATTAGAATTATTTTTTGGAACGATTTTTATTTCTTAGTGAACTTGCTTACTTTTCTTTTTTTGACAACTTCAAAAAAAAAACATACGAATCGTAGCGTATAAACGTACAAACACCCCGATTTTGCCAAGATTACGAGTAACCGTTCAATAAAAGAAGAGCAAGATCGATGTTTGTAGATATATTTAAAAACATTATTTTTTATATTATTGGCATTATTGCGCAGTGTTAAGATTGCAATGTGTTTTTAATTATATATTACTTGACAGATTCCATAATTAACATCGCAGACGTCTCTCGGCCTATTGTTACGAGCATTGTAATTACGTGTGATGCAAACAAAATAGGATGAATAGTTTCTTGTTACGACACTTCGATTTTTATCATTGACCAATAAAAAGATTTGAGAAATTACACAATAGACAGAATCGTGTAGAATTTTGCTTTATTCTGCATGCGTGAATTTATCTCAGAAACATACAATTTTACAATAAACATGTATTTTTAAATGAGATAGTGGGATAACTTTAAGCACGGGGTAGCCGAGCGGCAAGGCTTCCAAATCAGAGATCAAAGGTAATGAGTTTGGAACTTAGTACGAATGTTATTTTATATAGAGTTGTTAACGATGGTTATTGTTATAATTTTAATACACTAGTTTAAGTGTCTTGGGAACAATGCCTTGGGCAACACTAGGGTTAGATAACGATTTGTAAGGCTTTTTTTTTAATGTACCTATTGTGTTTTTGTGATAGATTTTAGTTTGTATGTAAGGATTTTATGTATTTAATGCAATAAATGAAAATGATCTTAATGACTTGTATAATAAAGAAATATTTTTAATGTAAAAAATACAATTCATTCATTCATTCATTTATTCCTTTATAAAGTATAGTTTTACATGTCAAGTATAGTATTTCATATTTACAACTATTTATATCTAAGTTACATAGCAAAACACATCAGTATGTATATAACATTAGGTATAAGATAATTATGTCAGGTAGGTACAATTATTATTTAAAATTTATTATTTAGCTTTAAATGACTACAACATGACGATAATTCACTTGTAAATCTTGTTATTCAAACCTAACCTACCTAAATAAATCCTCTAATTCTTCCTAGTAAAGTACGTATTACATCATTCAATAACGTTTATCAAACTATAATAATATTAATGAAAAAATCTAAATCCATACTATAACTAAAACAGACGAAGTCGCGGGCAGAAGCTAGTATTATAAATTATAAATGCGAAAGCAACTCTTACTCTGTCGGTTTGTCACCTCTTCATAGCCTTCACAATGTATCATTATTTCCTAGATTTACCTACTTTATTTCGTCCGTTATCAAAACTATACCTATGACGATTTTAACTTTTAGGTATTTCCTGTGTTGAAATAAAAAGTTTGTTCGGAAATGTTAAGCAGTAGCTATACTAAGTGTACTGCTTTAGGTACGACAAATTGCATCTTTATGCCCGTGCCCGTCCGTATTAACAACTGCCAAAGCCCTAAATTCCGTTTATGCTGAGTTTGCATCCACTTGACAGTCAGTGGCATTGTACGGTAGCGACAGCGACATACCTTCTTCACATTCCAATTTTACGCGAACGAAGTCGCGGGCAAAACCTAGTACGTACATATAATAAATTAAGTAGGTATATAAAATGTACCGCGTTTGTTATTCGTTATTTACGGTTTTTGACTTATTTGTACTGGACCGTTTTATTTCTTTGAAAGTAAATACTCATACTCTGGA
Organism: Cydia strobilella; assembly: GCF_947568885.1. Classification (NCBI taxonomy): domain Eukaryota; kingdom Metazoa; phylum Arthropoda; class Insecta; order Lepidoptera; family Tortricidae; genus Cydia; species Cydia strobilella. The sequence continues at coordinate 17,290,993 of NC_086042.1, read as the reverse complement.
AAACCCACTTTATCAGTCGAAAAAGGCGCGAAATTCATGTTTTCTGTAGGAGTACAACCCTTCGCCTACATTATTTAAAGCCGCCTTTTTCTACTGACGGAAATGACTTGCCAAACTATAGCAACTTCGCCCAAAGCTAATAATTAGATCCATGAGTGGGTAACCGATACACTTGCTTTTTTGTACTACTTATACAGGGTGACCTTAGCCATTGGACAAACCCTGAAATCCCACGTAGGGTTACTTCTCAAGAATGCTCTAACGTTAATATTTTTTTTATTAGAACACAAGATTAAAAAATAAATTTAAAAGTGGAAAAAATTCTGCCTTGGGTGAGACTTGAACTCACGGCCTCTGGATCGATACTCCAGCGCTCTGCCAACTGAGCCACCAAGACCTCATCCATAGTCAGCAAATCTTACCACTATATGGGTCTAGGGGACCCTAGCGACATCTACCGTAAGAGTGTTACACTTCTTAAACGGCCACCGGAGTTCCAAGTCATATTGGAAATTCACCAGTTACGATGTGCTACCCATTCTAAATTAATTTTTAACAAGCAGAAACGTCTGCGATCGATGCTATTAAGCTTAGAATAAATAAAGTGAGTTCAAGTCTCACCCAAGGCAGTAATTTTTCCACTTTTAAATTTATTATAAGCTTAATAGCATCGATCGCAGACGTTTCTGCTTGTTAAAAATTAATTTAAAAAATAAATTTTCAAACAAATTAATTCCAATGATCGACAACAAAAAGAAACATGCTGTATTAATCATTGGCAGTGTTTTTGACGACTTGTTCGAAAATGTGCGGCAATGATGACATTAGTCATAAGTAAGAATCTTATTAATGTCATAAATAAAAAAGATAATCAATAAGGTCGAAGAAGGTGGCATACTATTTATTACCTCAGGAGCTAACACATACAGGCTAAAGTAAAAAAATTGTAATTTGTTAATTTCTTCGTAACCGCTACTCCGGTTGTTATGATACTTGGTATACTGATTCTAAATACCCTAATTTATACGTACATTTTGGCTTTGTCCAATGGCTAAGGACACTGTATGTAAGTAAAGTGAAATATGTTTTATACTTACATTCAGTAGTCTCCCGGACGAGTTTTCTTTATTTTCTTTGACACAATCGTCGTATTTCGTAATTATTTCAAAATGATTCGGTTCAGTCGTAGTAAATTTGGTTTCATTAACTACATTTTCAATAAAAGATTCAGTAGTTACGTCGAAATCGAAAACGTAATCGTAATTAGCTTTGACAATTTCAATATTAACCTTCATTTCCTCCACGGGTATTTGTCTTTTTCTCCTTCTGTCATCTGCGCCTTCATTCATAAAATCATCAAAGTTTAAATCAAAATCACCGCCATTTGTAGTTACTTCTAAGTAATCACTTCCATCTGTTGTTGAATATAATTCTGTAGTGTAGTCAGTTTCGTGAACTATAACCGGATGAAGTTCAGATATTGTTGGGATTCTTTTAATAGTTATATTCGCATTTATATAATTATACATATCAGGCCAATATTTTGCACTGTATAAAAATGCAGATATAATAAATAACATCACAAACAATATAAGTAATATGAGTAGCCTTATAATTAACTTTAAAAATTCTAAATTGGGCCTCATTTTTTTCAAACAGATGTAGTACCTCCAAGATCGAGATTGATACTAAATAATAATGTTTTAACGTCTTCTTTTCTATAGGCTATTGATGCTTCCATACTTAGAATGTAATGTCTTAGGACTTTATACGAATACAATAGGCCATATATGTATGACACATGGCTCTTAGACTAACTGCTACTATTGCATTTATACGCGTAGTTAATGTGTGTTTCAGACGTGAGATTCAAAGAAGTCATGCATGCGTTTCTGATATTAAGGGACACATTATTACTTGCAAATAAATTGCTTATTATACATACATTTTGGCTATATTCAATGTATATAAATTGGCGGCACCCGGCAAGTATGCTATTGTCAGTTTCCTTAAGTACCTCAGCTTTATTTGAGTTAGTATATCTAGTGTGTACCCTATAATTAGTTTGTACTCGTTCAGCTGTTATGAGTTCTTCTCACCTTTACCCGTTCGATAACCTTTTATTGGTCGAGCCTGTTCTCACTGAGAAATAAACACGTACACCTAGGCTCTATAAAATTGGCATTTCTAAGTTGTGTTACCCATGGTAATTAGTCACTACACAGAAGTCACTTGGTCCAAGAGGAGAAGGAGAGAGAGAGGGAGAGAAAAATAATCAACTTTTACAAACTGATATCTAGAATGCGAAATATTTTTATAATATGGCATGCTTTAGAACCAAAGGTTTTTACTATACCAATATTTTAACCGTACCTAGCTCATTCCTAAATTATAAATAAAGAATAATCGTTTAGGTTCTATAACATGACAAAGGCCTGGAGCAGGAGCTCCGGTGGCAGGAGGCGAAATTCGAAGCCATGTCATTTACAATAAAAATAACTTAATTTATCAATAATTGTATTTTTTTTATAACTAACACATTTCTTAGTATAATTAATAACATCAGTTTATATCCTAATCTTTGGACGTTTGTGTTTAACATTTTAATTCTATGGACTATTTGTCTGCAATAAACGATTACGATTACGATACGATTAAGTATGTGCTTGTTACATTTAAAAATACTTCGTAAACGTCAGACCGCCCTGCGGTGCCCAGTTGTGGTTGAGGGCGGGGATGGGCGACTGCGACTTGGTCCAGCCGGCGTTGAGGTCGAGCGAGGACGAGGGGTTGCGGAACAGGTTCAGGTTGCCCATGGCCGAGTAGTCAGTCTTCTTGAACAGGTCAGTGTATGCCATGCCCAGGGAACCACCGATTTTGTCCCTAAAAGAAAGTGTAAAAAATTTACTCAATCGAATCTGAATCGAATTTGTCAAATTGACACTGATAATTGCCGGGTTTACTTACGTATTGTTAGATACGTTTCATTTTTCCGTAACCATGTTTAGACAAGGAGAGTGATATCATGCAAAGTGACTAAAACCTGTATAATAGGACTATTTTTAACCGCATTCAATTTCAAGAAGGAGAAGGTAAAATATTTTAATTTTAATAGAGACAAGGCAATTGTCGAACATATGCCCCGATTCAGATTTTTATTTCTTGTTCTCAAACTTATTAATTTGATTTGTCAGCTGCCAGAAAGCCATTTCTGGATCATTAAATGTCACTGTTGACACCTGACAGATCAAACCCACAACAGTTTCAGAACAATAAATTAAAATCTGAAACGATAGATTGTATAAAATATATAAATTACTATCAAACAGTCACTAAAGAAATGGTCGGGAAGCCCAACAGGGGATTTTTGGAGTCACTCGAGCGCGTCAGATTAAGATATGAAGGATACCTTGCATCCTGTTGAGTACCTCCACCAAATATGCGTTCTTGACCCCGAGCAGGGAGTCAAGGATAGCCCGTCAGAATAGTAAAAAAAAACGCCACCATGAAATACTCGAGCGCGTCAGATTAAGATATGGTGGATTATTATTACTTGTAAAATAGTACCCATTTCAATAATCTGACGATTTTAGCGACCCGAAGCGTGTGGCAGGATCACAAAGTTGCAAAAAAATCGCGACCTTGACTTACTCGAACGCGTTCGATTTTTTTTTTGAAGGGAATAATACAAGACTTACTAAACAATAAAAATCTGCCGATTTGAGCAAGCAGAAGTGTCAAAAATCTGTTATGAAGTTTAGTGCACCCAGCTCTTTTTCCCTTTAACTTTTTCGCTATCTCTGACACCTATTTGTAACTTAGCTCTTTTATAGATTTTATCTAGGTTAAGTATAACTTACGGGTGTAAATTTTAGATGTTGTAATTTTTTTTCCTTTCTTTCTCCCTCACACTGTCCCCATATAGCCCTCCGTTGTCATTATTTTAATAATACGCTTTTAACGAAATAATTAAACAATGTTAATAACAGGAGAGCTCAAAATGCTAAATTTGAAGTAACTCAAGCTTAAAAAATACGATCTACTTAGCGGCAATGTGCTCAGTTTTTAGGCACAAAAAAGCTTATAAATAATAAAATAAATACATACGACAGGAATTTTCAAAATTATCTTGAAAAAAATATTAAATCGTCAGAATAAGGATACTGCTCCACATTATCGTCAGATTAAGGTTTTACATAACTGGGACATCAATCTGAAGCTGTGTGTATAATAATCTGACACGCTCGAGTATTTTAAGATGGCGGTTTTTTTTTGCAACTTTGTGACTATGCCATTTGCTTTCGACATTTTTATATGATCCATTTAACACCCCTTTGAATATCTGACGCGCTCGTGTAAATTTTTTTTTTTCCAAATTTTTTACCCCTATTTTACCCTTCCGTATGACCACCCTGCCTATGTAAACCGGCAGATTAACATACCCTTGTTATCATAGACATGTTGCGCGATTGACACTACCAATATCTAATGCGCTCGAGTAAATATTTTTCTTTTACATTTAAAAAAATCTGTAGACGTTTCCTGCTCGCCAAAAAAGAAAATATTATAGAACATTTTTTTCTTCCTATCATCTAATCTTTCAATTCCAATAAGTGTCTACGATGCTCGAGTTACTACACATTTAGCATCGTCGCCTCCCCTGCTAAAATAAACTTGATTTGAAGATTGTTTGTTCACTGGACCACAGGAATTTTTTACATAAGTATATATTATACTCATATGTATTTCTTTATCTTTCTTTGTATCTTTCTTTACATATGCCGAAGCTTCTGAACCAATTTTGATGAATCAAAAGTTAATCGATTTGTATTTATAGCATGGTTGAATAAGTAATAAACAACATTAAAAAGAAAGCAGTTTCTACGCTACATAAAACCCGCAGGCGAGTTATTTTTACAAGTTTTGCCTGTATATTTACTAGTCTCTGGTTTCATTTTATTTTAGTAACAGTTCCGACTTTAACTGCCATAAAATATATCCGCTTTGAACGGATAACGAAAACTGACTGAACTCCAAAATAGTTATATAATTATTTACTCTCCTTTATCGGTTACTGTGTTATTTAAAATAAAAACCCGTAAATAGTTCCATATAGCACGTTTAAATAGTATCTATTTATATAAACTTACTTGAAAGTATAGTCCACGCTGCCACCATTAGTGTTGAAGTTGGAGAGGTTGGGGATGTTCGGCATGGTTCTGGTTACGAAGGCGTTGGCGCCCAGCTTGTGGTCAGGAGTGTTGATGAGCCCCAGCCGCGCCGCCGCCGTCGCCTGATTCCCGAGACCGGGAATGTGCTGGCCGATAACACTTAGATCGTGGCCGTTGCTGAAAAGTCCAAATTATCTTTAAGCATTAAGGCGCTAGTCGCTATTGTTGGCCGTAAACTCTTACTTTCTAGAGTATATATCTGCTTAACGGTTCAACAAAAAATTATGAAAAAAATATAAATTAATCTCCATTTTATGTACAACATTCCTAGAGTTTGACTTCTTCCCTATGACTTATAGTTTCTCCATAAAAGGAACATTACGACAGGTCGTTTTGCGACTAACTTTGCTTATATCTCCTAAACGGTTTATTCGATTAAAGTTATTTTTAACCTAAAATAAATGTTTTAACAGGCACTACAAATGCAACGTTTCATAATGTTAAAAAATAATATTTTTTTAAAGAAATCGAATATTATTCAACATTTCGTGCGTATGCAGCTCGAAAAAAGCGTGGCCGGCAGTCGTGTGCTAGCTTTGAGACGAGGAGGCTGTGTCGCTCGTCGCTCCGTGTCTTCCTTGTACTCTGTATGCTTGTGCTGAGCCCAAGTGCAATAAAATTGGAGTTATTGTGGCCAAAGACTAAATAACTGCAGAAAGTTGATTTGATTCTGACGCGCTTTAGCGCGCCTAACACGGTGTTTCGCAGCCTATTATAACGAAAACAATGACAATATTTCCACTTATGTTTGAGAAAGCTTCATTTGAAATATAAAAATAAAAGTTTTCTAACATGCGCGGACATATTGCCATGTTTACGTTTTGAATAAAGTTCGATTCCTAACAAAACAATAATTAATTTATTAATATAGGCTATCAATTTACGTTGTATATAGATATTTATTTATTCATTTTATGTTTAATTTTTTTTAATTGTGTTGGGAGATTACCCAATCTCCAATTGATTGGTGGTGGTTGATGATGAAAACGAACAGTGACAAGTAAGAGTCAATTGATATTCTTTTATAAGCTAATCATAAATGAAAGTAGGCATAATTAACCCAAATATAAATTATTTATAAATCATGACCCTTACAATTGATTAAGCCGTTTAGTAAAAAGGCCAAAACGGCCTGTCGTATTTTTTTTTTGCGAAACTATAAATTAAGGCGAAAGGAAAAAATCAAACGTACTACTTACCACCGCAACGATAATACGAGTACCTATGCTATAATGTAATAGTTAGTTCGTATTTTACAAATGTTTTCTTGTTCAGATACGAATAGACCTTGCATTTCGTGGAGGTGGTAAATTATTATAATGGTAAATAATACCTCTTTAATTCAGAAACTATATACTTACTTGCTGTTACGGTCTAGAGCGTATTTCTTCTAAAAGGGTAAACAAAAAAAATATGAAAAAAATATATAGCTATGAATCTTTATTTATTGTTCAACAATTGTAACATTTAATATTTTTCTTGAAATTTATAGTTTCACCGTAATAAAAATAATACAACGGGCCATTTTGCGGCTAACTTTGGTTATTTCTACTTAACGGCTAAATCAATTAAAATTATTTTTAAACCAACAATAATGTTTTAAGAGCTGACGGTCTTTCCGGCCGACGATTTGTTTTATTAACAATATCATCTAAATTCTAAACTACCATCTGACAAAGTATAATGAAATGGGATGCGATGACTGAAAAGATATTTTTACATGTTCATGTGACCAGCTGACCTTCCACCGAGATACAACCGGCTGATGATTTTTTTATTTACATTAGCATCTAAACTATCATCTGACAAAGTATCATGCGGGAGGCGATGACAATTTTTTTTTGCTTTTTTCGCTGGCTGCCATGCCTCAACCCACCAACGGAGCGGCAGCTGACGTCCACGGGGGTTCATCATACATAGCCGTGAACCACTATATCGGAGTTATTGTGGCCAAAAAATAAAAAACTGTAGAGCGCTGATTTGGTTGTGGCGCGCTTGTAATATAAATTTCCCACGAATGATATTTCCACGTAATATTTGAGAAAACTTCGAACTTCGAAAAATAATACTAGTTTAACACTAGTTCCCAAAATTTTACATGTAGGTAGACTAGGTAGTAGGTACTTAATTTTATAAGTTAACTATGAATGGCATTATTTATATTTATTTATTACCCCGAATAAAAAAATTACTCTAAAATAAACACACTGTACGCCTCAATTTTACATACCAAGCTCTAGCTATAAATTTTAATCAGTCGAATTGACTTAGGTATTTATTTGTAAGAAACAGATAAAACACAAATTAACTAATTGAGGCTTGCAAAGTATAATGCATAAGGGAATATATTTTTATTATAATTTACGACCTCCACTAAACGCATAATCCACTCATACTCAAACGACAAAATATCTGCAAAAGATACACAAATACGAGTATAGCGCCAACCGCGCGCCTCTGGGCTGTAGCTTATTCTTTGAACCTCGTTGTGGTAAATTCACGTACGATCGCAGTGAGCGGGGTGCGGGTACAGAGACGCTGAGACGCTCGAGGACACATCAGCGACTATCGTCTTAAGGTGGTTGTCACACTGCCCCCGCGTCTCGTTGCGAGACGCGGAGCAACGGACTCGCATGCGGAGACAACGCACCAACGTCCGAGTTTTTTCCGCATCTCCGTCCGGAGCTGCGATGCGCGACGTCCCGCGTTACTTCCGTCTCGCGTTAATTTCACATTCGAACGTTAAGATGAAGACAGTTCCTAGGTATTTGTTGATAAAATGGAAACGGAACTTATTCAGAACGCTGCTGTGATACTTTCAGTTTGGTTTTTGTACAATCGAGTCATAAAACGCAGAAGACACCGGGTACATCCCTATAATAATAAATAAATAAATAATAAATAATTTCTTTATTCAGATACGGTGTTCCAAATTTGTTAGTTTGTTACTTTAAAGCTATGTTATTTATACTAAAACTATTTTTATTACACACTACCCTAATTTAAAAAATATATATCCCCTGAATGGGGGTTTATAAGTGAGGACATCCAATGTCTTTGTAAAAGACTGTCTGGCCTGTCCGCTAACATATTTAGTATGCTGTTGGCACTCCCCTGTATTCTGCTTCTGTTGGACATGATTACTATTATTATTTATTAGTATTAGGCCTATTTACAAACCAGACCTATAAATGGGTTTTTTGCTAGAGATTACCAAGATTTAAGGCAACACGAAGAAAAAAATGTTAATTGCACCCGCGTATGTCAACCGCGTCATTGGATTATTTGCTAAGCAAAATTGGAGTGATTATTACTGGCGCAGACACAAATTTTCGACGTTCTATTACGGCGGAAAAAAGCTTTGGCTTACACTCAAGTAAGTAATAATCTACTACTTCAATCTTTAATTATACCTTTATAAGAATTGCATAAGGAATTTAGATTATGATAAAACCGATACTATAAAACTAAATAGATTTGGAATTAAATAAAAACAATATTTCGAATAAGTAACTTTGGACGACTTTCAATTTCAAAAATAAACTTATCGACGTCGGTATCCATTGCGTCTACGTCCTTCTTGCACTAAAATCCGTACGGCATTGCGGAGCTCGGTGTGACATACCCTGCGGCACGCACCGCGTCTCCGTCCGAGCGCGCGAGTCGTCGTACGTCTCGCACCTCCGCGCGTCGAGGCGGAGCCAGTGTGTCGTACCATGCGATTTTTCTATACAAAATCAAGATTCTACATACAAAGTTAAAAAACGCATCAACGGACGGACGGACGCCGCTGCGAGATGCGGAGCAGTGTGACGACCGCCTTAGTTTGAGGTATTCAATATGTGGTGCTGTATTAGTGTACCTTATTTTACCATTTTCAGAAATTAATAACGCATATCGTCTAAATGGGTTTCTACGAGTATTACCCCGAAACACTGAAAATAAATTTCAGGTTATTCCTGTAACTGTAACCCGTGCCAACTTCCAGGTTGCGATTCTCACATTCAATGTATGAAAATAAGCATTATTTTTCTTTTCATTTAAACTGCTTATACTGGTCTATTATAAACATTCAGTATTCACAAAAAATATCGATGCGAACAGGAAACCAATAAAAAATTATGAACTTACTGTCGGACCAATTTTTCCGTAGTAATTTGTATGGGAAGACAAGACTCGACCTTTTCTGTCAGGGTATTTCAGGGTAGGGTTCTAGTATCAATATATTTAGAGGGATGCGTTGTTAATTTTTAAAATTGCAAAATTAGGGACACCCTAGGCTGATTGTGATTAGTTAGTGGTTCAATATACAATTTTATTAGCCTCTACCCAACACTACGTCCGCTTATAATTAGCTGTAACCACGCCTGTTAGTAATTCCCTACTTAATAGCTTTGTTTTGGTACCCTTTTTAGGGTTCCGTAGTCAACTAGGAACCCTTATAGTTTCGCTATGTCCGTCTGTCTATTCGTCTGTCCGTCTGTCTGTCCATAAAGTATGTAGTCTGTGGTCTGTCCGCGGCTTTGCTCGGGGTCGTTAGAGCTAGAAAGCAATGCAATTAGGCATCGATATATAAGTCAATTATGCCGACAGTGGTAAAAAAAAATCAAAAAAAAAATTAGGGTACCTCCCCTACACGTAAAGTGGGATGTATTTTTTTTTTCGCTTCCACTCTAGTGTGGGGTATCGTTGGATAGGTCTTTCAAAACGAATAGGGGTTTTCAACAAGATTTTTTTGATAGTGAGTATTTTCGAAAATAACCGCTCCGAAAGAAAAACAATGGTCCCCCCCCGGCCCCTACTCGTACCCGTTAATAGGTAAGTCACTAAATGGGGTTTTCAAGTTATTTGGCATTATGCATAAAGTAAAATATAAGATGAAATTGAATATTTTACTCTTCCAATTGTTATTGCATATTTAAATTTTCTAAAATAGATTCATTGGCTGTATGAGTAATGCCGTTGATTATTGGGTAGTTTTAGAACGAAAAAGTACAAAATAAAAAATTAAGAGGCAATCGCGCTGAAATTCATACTTTCGAATGATCTATGGAACATGACGGATCGTGCTCCAGACATTTTTTGCATTCTGCTGCTTAATGTATAAGTTTGATAGCATATTATGCAGTGAATGGCAAACGTGACGGGTGTATTTAATGAAGAATTCTTCTGGAAATGCGAATAACCAATTCTTGGACATCATTCGGCGGTTCGTGGTTTCGGCCGCCATTATGCTTTGTACTGCTGCTACAGTTATCAGCCAGTTCATCGTAAAGGCCTATAACCGTACATCATGCATTAAAACTTGCAAACTTCCACAACCTTATAGAGCTCATTAATTTAATATTGCGTAACAGAAATACTTACATATTGTCTAGAGCCAATCCGCCACCAGCAGCGGTGTACCCTGGACCAGGCTTCACTCCAGGTGCTCTGAAGGCATTCGCAGACTGTATCCCTGAAGCCGATCCAATAGCACTCAGTACGTTGCTCTCACCCCTTGCGATGGGAACTTTTAGGTTCAAATTCACACTTCCATCTGGATTGGTGCTCATGCTGCCGAGCTGACGCCTGACCCGGTTGAGGTAACCCGGATGCACAGATTCAAAAGCCTGCCCTGATAACGCGTCTTCGAACTCGTCTTGTGCGAGGTTGGCAACGTCTATTACGTAAGGTTGTATTTTTAAATCCTGTAAAGCGATATAACGAGCTTGAGCTGTGGCTAAAAGCGCCAAGGCATAGAGATGAGCAGTAAACATCTTTGAATGTAATTTCAAGTACAAGAAATCGCGAAGTTAGTTACACAGTTAACTCTGGATCAGGTCAATGTGTACTGAGTCACTATGTGGAGCGGACCACTTTATATGCAGAATGGACTTAATAAGCGTTTTGTGCGAGGGATTCCCTGGACCGCCGCGTTTGAGAAAATGATGTACCTATATTTAAGAACTGTAACTTTTTGCAGGGAATCCCTGAGTCCCACGAACTAAAGTATTTAGTTATTTAAAACAATTAGAATTAAAATTTCATTACTTTTTGCTTCAACTAATGCTTACGCAAAAAGATAATTCTCTAATAAATTTCCCAAATCAGACAGACAAATAGACATTTTTATGAACCTAAAAATAGTTATTTGTTATACAAGGGTGCAAAGTTGTATTTTACCCGCGAGTGTGGAATTGAAACATGAGCAAGCGAAAGGATTCTATAGTTGAACCACGAGCGAAGCGAGTGGTTCTAAAATAGAATCCTGAGCGTAGCGAGTGTTTCAACACACGAGAAGTAAAATACATTTGCACCCGTGTGTAACACAAAACTTTTCCCCTTACTATAGCGAGGAAAGTGCAACATCCACAGGCGTTAGATCATCTTCATCACTGGAATCACTAATTTTTTTACGATATTATAACAGAAAACACTAGAAATTCGATTTTTACGTACAGTAAAAATTTTGTTGACAATGTTGACATTTCTGTTCTGACGTTCAGAAATGTCAACGATGCGTTTTGAAATTGCATCGACTCAACTTGTGCGTTCAGAATTATATTTAACATCATTACAAAAAATCTAACATTTCTTATGGAATTTTAAGGTTTATGACTTAAAATTATTAAATAAAGCTAAATTTGGTATTTTTTATTAGATTCTCAAACCGTTTATTTAATGATAATTAATATCGAACGAACCATTATCATGAGCGTTTTACGTTTTGTTATCTGTCAAGCTACTTAAACACGCTCCATCCAAGGTCAAATTACTTTCCCCACTAGTGGATAAAATGCGTTTTTCCCCGCTTGTTTTAAAGGATAATAGACGGCTTTCCGAGCTAGTGAGGGGAAAACATAATAACATAATTAACTTGTTTAATCTTATTGAATTTTTGAAAATCTATCTATGTCTATTTACAATCATAAAGAGATAATTAACTCTCGCCGGTGCGGTTTGCAGGTAATTTATACCGAACACAATTGAATACATATTTAAAGTATCGTTTTTACAAAAAGTTTATGTTTTGTCTGATGGTAACACGTATGCACCTATTTATTTATTTTTAAATTTATACTTCATTGCACAAAATAAATAAAAATGAACAAGTCTTAATTCTTAATGCCTGAAGATATTCTCTACCAGTCAAACATAGGGCTAAACAGAGACGTAAAAATGGTGTACTTAAGAGGAAAAGTAATAAAAATTTATTTAAAACTATTTTCCAAACAACTGAAAAACATAATAAACTACTATACAATACACAAATAAAAATATTATTACATACATCTTATAATTAATTTACTAGTGCATACTTCCCACATATCTATTTTATATACCTAAATATTTGTGTATTATACTAAAATAGTACCTAGGTACCTATAACGTTAAAATATCTTGAATTATTTACTTGCTGGTTTTTTATTCTCTCTAATTGGCTGTAAAACCCACTGATTGTGATTTCTGCATTAAGTGGGTTTTACAGCCAATTAGAGAGAATGGTTTGCTTATTTTGTAAGTGTAAATGTAAGACAAATAATTATCAAATTGTATATACTCCCAAAACGTGCTAACTGTAACTACACCTCCATTATTTAAATTATTTTACATGTTGATTTGACCATGACCAAATCTTCATTTCATTACTTTAAAATTATTATATTTATCTATAGAAAACTATACCTATTGAAAATACATATTTAACCCATGTAGGTATACTTAATTTCAATATGAATAAATATGATATAAATTACCTATTAAATATGTTATACCTAATTAAATACACTAGATAACGGGGCATCACTTATATCACTTGTCAGGGGTCAATCAATGGTTCAACACGCTGTACCTTGTAAGGGGATTCCTCTAACCTAACTAAAAGCATAGGCCTTAACTCGGGGATAAACAAACTAAAATGTAACTGTATCATGCTAGACTTAAGGTTGAGTTTACAATTAAATCAGTCTTAAAGTTACTTCGCATGTAAGATTTAATAACCTAGCCAGAGCATTGCCCTAGTTTTTAATTGTGCTACTTTATATTTTTAATTAAATTGGAGCTAATATTGTTTTCTCCCTTTAGATATATGTATAATGTATGATATTTTTGCTCATTGATCTCATAATAGGTAGGTAAGCCTGATCTTTTAAGTAAAAAAATCAAGCTCGTATTTATTATTCATTGCAATATTTTTACACAAGTTTTTCTTGCAATGTTCGTATTTACTTAAATACCTACCTTTCCGTTTGCATGTAAGACGTCTTTAAACTTTGCGAATTATGAAATTTGTAAAGTCGTATTTAATTATATTGTGAGCCATCTCTACTACCCAAAATGTTGTCTGGAACAGATATCCTCAAACAAATTTAACTTATAACTGTCTACTCAGGGACAAAATCGGTGGTTCCCTGGGCATGGCACACACTTGACTGACCTATTCAAGAAGACTGACTACTCGGCCATGGGCAACCTGAACCTGTTCCGCAACCCCTCGTCTTCGCTCGACCTCAACGCCGGCTGGACCAAGTCGCAGTCGCCCATCCCCGCCTTCAACCACAACTGGATACCGCAGGGTGGTCTGAAATTCCGTGGTGGAATGTTATCGATCCCAGTGCGCCCTCACGAACGGCAAAGAGGGTGAAACGCCGGAGTGGGTTTAGTGGGTAGGGCCAATTCTCCCCCCCTCTCGCCAAGAGAGGGAAAAGGAGCGGCGAGTCCCACACACCGTGCGTAAGTGCATTCCCACTCCGACAAATAAAAAATTAAAAAATAATAAACGGGTGGTCTGAAATTCACCAAATTTTTCTAATGCGATCAAATCCATCTTGTGTATTAAAGTGACGTTCTGTATGTACAGAAAGGTAGATAGGAATAGGTACATACCTATTATAAATAATAAACATACCTAATTGTATTAAAAAATATGTCTTAGGCCCACTTGCACCATTCCACTGACCCGGATTAAGCGGTTAAACCTGGACTTACCATGGTTACCTACTAATTTGACACTGGGTTAGCGCTTAACCCCGGGTTAGTGGGATGGTGCAAGTGGGCCTTAACTTATTGTATGGACCTATGATCACGAGGCGAACTAATAATCTATTTACGATTTACTTGTGTTCCTTGCTGAACTAAACGCCGAGATTGATAACGAACTAAAATACCTATAACTAATATACCGAAATCCATTGAAATGACGTATGACAACCAGTTACAACCCTAGTACTTCAATGGATTTCGCTCGCAGTTTACGATGCCTGGTTATTAGTTATAACTAGGTACAGTCAGCATTAAATAGATAGTGATGACCAAAGTGTTCAAATATACCACAAATCAAAAGTAATCATAACATACACATATAAGCTTTTATGAAACTACAAGCAGCAACAAGGAAGAACAAAATATTTAGTTTAGGTATTGAGTTATGAGTATTGGCGGAGACGGGAAGGAGTTATCAGCAGCGGAGCTGTTGTTCATTCAGTCTCTTCGGCGAATTAATTTAGCTACCGGTCAATTTATCACAAACAAGAAAGAGCCGGCTGTAGGCCTATCAAATGATTGGCGCGACAGTATCTCGCCGCGAGATAGACTACCCGTTTTTTTCTAACTTTATTAATTAAAGAGGGACGTGTAGTCTATCTCGCCGCCAGTCTATACTGTCACGCCAATCATGTGCTAGCCCGGCTGGTAACGTTATCAATATCGGTATACACTTCTAAATATAAATTGAGTTAATAACAAGTGATGACGTAAATAGAAAACAACATTCTTTCTACTATGTTATTATGTTACAATGGCGTCGCGTCAATTGACTTCAACTTTAATCTTTAACAGTCGGCATTTTATAGACTGTTACCTAGTTAATTTTTAACTCTCACTATTATAAGTAACAAACTAATGTAGACTAGATATTTTTAGTAATTTTATTGTATTATTTTTAATATTGCATTATTGTGATTACAGTGTGTATTTTACTTTTTTTGTGTAAAAGAAAGAAAGAGAAAGAAAGAAAAAGCATTTATTAGCACAACATAACAAGACTAAAACTAGAAATAATTAAACAGAATGAGGTTGCGCTAAATGGTCCTTACTCAGCTTGGTGTCACGGTGTGAGCCGACAATGGCACACTCCGCGACGCTGATTTTCAGCAAGGCCCAGTAGATGGACTAGTAAACACAATCCTGTAGTATAGTAAAACACATCCTGTAATTCTAAATACATATTATAGTGCAATATATGTTAAATATTTGATCTTCATACAAACTTGCAATCCCTTTTTCACCACCTTAGGGGATGAATTTTCAAAAACGCTGAAATTACTTTTTTTATATTTTAATAATATATCTTTTTACGAAGTTTCAAGCTCCTAGCTTAAAATAAAACTTGAACCCCATACAAACTTTCATCCCCTTCTTAACCCCCTTAGGGGTTGAATTTATTAAATTCGCTTCTACACGTTATAAATGTAACCTGGTGTGCAAATTTCAACTTTCTAGCTTTTGTAGTTTAGGCTCTTCGTTGATGAGTGAGTCAGTCAGTCAGTCAGTCAATACTGTCACAGTGCACTCGTGCTAACTCAATTACGGAAAAAATCGGTTATGCCTAGAGGAACGCTAAAGCGCAAAAAGTCGTAGTTCGTAGTAGACTAAATTTATAACCCACTACACCGTGAATATAGTTGAGTGAAGTGAAAAGGGTTCAGTGTTCGCCCACTACGAGTATTGCTTACACGGCTGCCTGGTTCTTAAATAAGTAGTTTAAAGATTTTCGGGCCGCTGGCCCAGCGTCTTGTGAAAAAGGTAACAACTTCTTGCTCACTGGTTGTATTGTACTTCAAAAGCAATGTATAAGACAAAATCGTCCCGTGCCTTCTGTAGTACAATATGTATAATATTATAAATATACTATATTTATAAGTATATGTTGTACGAACAGAACGGAATGGATAATATGTATATAGATTTTGATGTTTTCTCACTAATGCTAGTGTATTAGTGTTAGTAGTGTTTTCGACACGCAATAGATTTATTTTTTATACCACATCGGTGGCCAACAAGAATGCGGTCCGCCTGATGGTAAGCAGTCACCGTAGCCTATGGATGCCTGCAACTTCAGAGTTTTTACATGCGCGTTGCCGACTCTTTAAAAACCTCTGTACACTCCTTTTTTGAAGAACCCCATACTGTAGGCCCTCGGGAAAACCTCGACATAGCTCGTTCCACAGCGAGAACGTCCACGGGAGGAAATTCCTTTTAAACCCATCGGGGTTTTCGAGGTCAGAAACTTGAATTTAACAGGAACATTATATTATTATTAGTTATTATTAACATAAAAAAACCAGCCAGCTATAATTGAATGCAAGGAGGAAAGTAGCAATTAAATGGACTAGAGTAATACAATAATGCATAGTTCAGTAGACACCTCTCATGATGAAGGAAGTACTACATAATTGCGTAAAATATTATGAGTAGGTAATACAAATAAAAGTGTTCTATCGCAAGAAGTAGTATATGAATCTAATAACACGAACTCCAACTTCCAAGGAATAGAAAATATCAGCCATAAACTGAAAATAGCAATAAAATGAAAATACATTTTACTTCCTGTACTTTCATATATTACAGACGGCAGCAAAATTGTAGGAACTGTTCATGTTATCGATGCAATACTTCTTGCACAGCCACGCTTGAGATGTAAAGCCGTAGTTACACTGCATGCTTTTCAAAATGTATTTTACTGCCACTCGAAGCATGTCCTCCATATTTGTATTGGCAAACTCAATATTATTTGCACAATCAGCTATAGAGGCACTATGGTTCATGGTCTCAGCGGTTTTTGTGACATGGGACTATCTGCATTACTAAAATAAACTGTAATTAATATATAATAGATAAATTTGTCCGAATCACGACGTTACTTCAAGATGTCAAGCTGTGACAAGCCGTATCGTAGTTACTGATTGTTTGTAATGTAACATGCACGATTTATTTTTTTAAATGCAAATTACGCGACAATACGAATAATGCGGATACATGTTGTTAAACCAAAAATGGTTATTTTTTACGCTCTTTCGTTTAAGCATAATTTCATTGATGTCTACCTACTCCCTGCACTGCACGGTTTTATATATATAGATTTAGTAATCGAGTCGTGAGTTTTAATTTTTCTCGTCTCATGCTAAAGTTTGTCTTTATGTCGTGTGTAGGCTGTATTTTATGCAGCAGTTGTACGCCAAGCCACGAACATTTTTGACTGAGTTAAATCTTTCCCTTTAACCAAACAACAATTAGTCACCTTTTCTACTGCTGTGAATATTTTGTCTGGTGTAACGAAAATGATTTCATCGTTCAAAAAACTTTTTTGAAAGCAACACAAACAACTAAGTGAAGAAGCGCGGGTTTTTAAATAAACATGTTTACTAATAAGTAAATAAGCTGTAGCTAAATAAGCTATTAACTACTAAATTGAACAAGCGACAAACTAAAAACTGCAAGGTGTGTCTATGGTTATATTTGTTTTTATTTGAATATTACCACTTGCCAGTACATGCACATATTAAATTAAATAAATAAGACTATAAAATAACGAAAAAGTTTGACTTATATTGGCAGCAATATATTTTAGCTATTTTGTTTTTAATTACATTAAACTTTATAGGTGAATTCAATGGTTTGTTACGTTAGTACTGTGTACGGTAGTAATGTATTCTGCTGTAAAAGTTGTGTTTGCACTCGATATCGTTTCGCAGTGACTTTAAAATATAGGAACGACTGAAGTCGATATAGGTATCTGTATAAAATTCGAAAAAAGCTAGTAGAAATAATTTTAATTTATTATCAATAAGATAATTATGGTAATTACCCCGTCTAACTATCCCAAAATTACGCAACGCAGTATCAAGTAGTCGTCGAAACCATAGAGGCGAATAAAGTAGTGGGGAAAAGAGAACCTTGATTATAGGGCAAGCTAATGAGAGAATGCTCGAAACTGGAGAAGAGTTGCGGTCGTAGAGCATGATATTATAAATCCTAGATGAGGCTAGTAAATATTATTCAATCTTATTTAGGCTCGGCTTGCAAGGCTTCCGTTAAAAAATAATGACAATTAATTGTACGACCTTAGACAAGTTTAAGAGTGATTAAATGAAATGTTTGCGGAGTGAATAAGCAAACGTGAGCAGGATCAACCCTACGTACTATAAAGTTTTAAAATACTCGTACTGTTTCCTACCAGCATAAGTGCGTCTAACTGTTTATTTTGTGTTGATTAAAAAGTTTTAATTATTATTTACGACATTCATGGTCGCTACATTAGAATACTTCCGTCAATATGACACTTTGTTACGTTACTTTTGTTTTGAAGCAAAAGTAACGACTTTTGTTTTTAAGCATCGGTATGAATTTTATTCATAATCAAGGTGCTGTCATAACAGTTAGAAGTGTTATGTTTATTAATTAGTAGTGGTAGGGTGACCATGATCGTAGAGAATTAAACTTTTGCTTATCAAAAAGTAAAAAAAAGGTTCGTTCATTTCATTTAAATACGATGCTGAACGATCCATTAGCAATTACTGCGTGTATAGGGTTCTGTTCACGTTTCCTACAGCACCCTAAATTGTTACATTCAAATTAATAACATCAAATAATTCATGAAATAATAAATGAACAATGAAACTATTAGAATCAATTAACAAGACAATTAAGGAAACGTTAGTACCTATTCATATTATACTCCAGTCATTTTACGGACCGGAAGTATGGTGAATAGGAAATAATTAAAATGAGCTGTTGTTTTTAGTTTAACGGATATATTTATCATTATTTATTTTTTATTTATTTATTTCAAAAAAACACTTAGAACTAGGTATACAATATTTTCGCCAAACTGAAGACAGTTTGTTGGCGAATAGTGCGCTCTGACTTTTATGTGTACTTTCTTGAGTTTCTTGAACTACATACAGAGTACAGAACAGACTATAGGTATCTACTTACTAGGCTTACTTATTATTTATGATTCTAGTATTATAAATATACGAACTAAAATCCAACAAAATATCGTTATATGCTTTTCGGTACACGTATATTACAAATGCTTTTTCTATACGATTTTTATGTAAAAAAAAATTTTTTTTTAGGCTATATATTACGCATTTGAACTAAGTACTACTTATTACTATTTGTTTCTAGCACATTAAAACATGTCACACACGCAGTATGTTTGTAGATTTATTAGCTTTACATGTACTCGTAAGTATGAATTTCCTTTGATTTTGCTTTTTACTGGTTTCAGACTTTTAGCTTATGGGAAAATGACCGCAAAAAAAATAGCTAAATATGCGGCGTTCACAATTTTGCGCGTTGAGAACATAATAATGCCAGGTCTAGAAATATAGGTCGATGCTATTGTGTACTGGATTTAATGGGTCGAAATATTCTCTAGACTGAACAACGTTTTACAAGCACGTATCACATTGTATTCTAAATAAAATCCAGGAAAAGTGCCATTAACACTACTTAGTATTTTACTGTCGGAGTTCCATTTGCAGCGAGAATTTTCATGTAAGTTTATTGCATATTTAGTGCCTCACTTAGTGGCGGCGGTGTGTGTGGCGGAATAAATATCAGGGGCTATTTTAGCTCGTTAAAAATAAGCGAGGATATGGACGTGGTGCATGCGGCGCACAAACGTAGACGAGGCCTATGGAGGTCCAGCAGCCCTGAAAATTGTGTGAGAGTGCATCGATTTTGATTTGAAAACAAGGCACTCATACTACTCGTATTTATGCGTATTTTACTTTCAACTTTTTACGCTTTTTCTATTCACGCGTGACGGCGGCATGTACGAATAGGCTGAAACACTTATTGTCTGTCCGTCCTTCCGTCTGTCTGTCCGTATGTCAAACTACAGGCTATATTTAAATGACGTTACGGTTATATATTATTAATTCGATAGGGCTTTATGTCATTATAAAACAACTTCAAAGAAATATTTTGATTAACACATTGAGTGCCGCGAACCCGCTCGTAGTAGCTTTCCTCTACAAAGTGGGAAAACGATAGAACCGGCTACGCGTGTAGTGCTACGAAAACGTTGTCAGCGAATGCGTTAAGGGAATCCTTTTGAAAATAATCACTTGGAAAATCCAAAAACATGTGTTTCATCTCCTGTGGAAATTATTTGGAGGCACATTTTTTTTGTTAATTAGATTATCTATTTATGTTTATTCTATTAAGTTTTAACAACCGTGCACTATTGACAGAATAACAACGCTTTATACGATTGGTATTTTTGGAAAAAACACGAAAACCTGTGGATCAAATTTTTATTGTTTTATTCCTATACTTCAACACAATTCGTTTTTGATACACTAGTTGGAAACAAGAAATTCCAATCATGTTCTTGTAATAGTAAATTATAAGTAATATCTAATTCTAACTTATCCCTCAACTTATTAAATAAGATATTTTAAATTTAAAACTGAGTGTAACAAAACACAAACATGTATG
This sequence comes from Cydia strobilella, assembly GCF_947568885.1. NCBI lineage: Eukaryota > Metazoa > Arthropoda > Insecta > Lepidoptera > Tortricidae > Cydia > Cydia strobilella. The sequence goes on along the minus strand of NC_086042.1, from coordinate 17,270,270 downwards.
TATCGCCTTAACTGTGTGTGCCTATAGGTAACATCGTATACAGGTATAAATATACACAAAAGGAAATCATAAGATTACAAGGCTGAACATTTTTAAAGTACGAGTAGCACAGCACGACTTGCTTCCAATTTAAATATTCCCCGTTGTTCCATTCAGCTCAAAGCTTTGAGTTCAAAGCTGTGCGATTAATGTGGAAAGCGATTTTTTCATTTAATTGCCATGGTTTTAAACGTATAGGTATTCATATTTTTGTATAACCTGGTAGAGGCGGTGGGGACGAAAATAACCCTTTTTACTTCTGTGTTGATATTCCGATCCAATAATAATGCATTGACGTCGACTGTACATTGCCATACGATTGAATAAAAATAAAGTTTTATAGAGCGAATGAAAAAGCAATCATTGTAGTACTTATGGAACGTCACTTTCTAGGATTGATAGTTTTAAGTGTTCAACATTCCTATCAATGAAGTTTTAAACCTTAATTTTCGAGACGCAATTTAAGCCTTTCTCCCCACTCAATGATCCCTACAATGGTATCATAGAGAATGATATATTTTTTATGAATATTCTTTGTTAAGTGCATATTTTAGTTACTAAGGAACTATGGTTGTTGTAACTTTTACACCTACAAACTAACTAAAAGATAAACAAAACGCCAAATGGCGGAAAATTAAACTTTCTTCACGCATGTCACGCATCCGTAGTTTTTTTTATTCAGAGACAAACTAGAGTGGGGGGCCGACTGCCACATCGTTCTATATCAAGTAACATGCGAGATTAGTCAAAATTGTTTGCAACTGGTATTTCATTCAAATTTTATTCGTCATCTCGACTGATATAAGAATTGAAGTCCAATCAAATTCCTTTGTTTCTCAGAGATGTTCTAAATTTGAATGTAATTAAAATATCGTCTATCGACAACGTAAAGTAAAAATTACGATTCAACTACAGATGAAGGTTTGTTAATATAGGCCATTATCAGTTTATCGCTTTTGAACGTTATTATGGGGAAGTTATGATATGGAATGGAAGTAGATAATAGTATTTTATGTGACTGCTACACACTGCATTAAAGATTGTGTTGATGTAGATAAAGCAGTGTATGTAACTGTACATAATTAGGCATTAAAATACTCGTGTGATCCTTTTATGACACTCATTTCATTCGTTTCTTCATGCCTTAATAACTCGTATTTTAATGCAGTGTGTAGCAGTTCACATAAAATACCATTAAGTACAGTACTTAACAATCAATTTACTTTGGAATTTGTACATGATAGATAAATAATTTACAAGGGTTTTAAATTACAACTGTTTTTACACACTTAAGCTACACTTAGCCTAGACAATATGTATAAATAAGCTCAAATTACAATCTTCATGGCAATTGGAGTTGGTATAAAGAAGCCGACTCCACACCCCATCCCAATCTGGCGTCAACCCGGCACCCGGTCAAGCAAACTCTATCTACTTGGATAATCATTTATTGGTTTCCGAATACAGCGGGTCTTATTGCAACCCGGACTCTTCTATTTATAGTACTAAATGCTTTCTTAGACTGATCTTTACATTGCCTTGTGAAGGATGTATTTGTATAAAAAACTTTTGAACGTTCAGCGTTCAATATTATTATTAACAGGTTTATGAAATATTAGCCTAGTTTCGCGTAGATAATATTTTAGTTTAGGTAAAGAAAAATAAAAGAGTTCAAAATTCTCGTACCATATTGCGCATTTATTATATTAAAATAGTAATAAAAAACTGAGAAAAATTATTCAATCAGCATTTTATTCGGGCATTCGCTTTGAAGTATTGTGCATAGTATACATACATACTCGTATATCGCCGCCTCACTCAATCATAATGCGGGGTTTGATAATATATGCAATAACTTTGTAGCAAATTTAATATAGGTATTTTACTGTACGTTAAAGTCGACCATGTAATTAATTAAGCTTCGTGATCTTTCTGATTGTGAATGAAATTTAAAAAAGTTGGATCTCCGCCAGATGATAGATAACTAATAAACACAAGAGGAATAAAAAACCGGCCAAGTGCGAGTCGGACTCGCGCACTAAGGGTTCCGTACCATTACACAAAAAACGGCATAAAATCACGTTTGTTGTATGGGAGCCCCACTTAAATATGTTTATGAAATTAAATGTTTTTTTTTTTATATTTGAGTTGATTTACTGAAAGGTAAATTGCGGTTTACGATTAATGACGTATTAAAAAAAATACTTACTAGATCTCGAACACAATTTAAATTTAAACAATGTAATTTTTATGTGAAACGTGAGTGAAATTGTCTTTAAAAAACCGGTAGGGGTCGGATCAAAAACTAAGTAATTAATCCGATCCGGTCCGACTCACGCTTGACTGCACATTTTTAATCGGTTTTCCTATGATCTAGGTAAAGATCTATTTTATGTATTTTTTTCAAAATTTTAGACCCAGTAGTTTCGGAGATAAAAGGGGGGGGGGTAGTAGTTTCGGAGATAAATGGTCATTTTTTGCCTATTTTCTTGAATAACTTCTAAACTATTTATCCTAAAATTATAAAAATAATAATAATATATTTGAGATTCTCACAATGAGCTCTTTCATTTGACATGTGACACGATATATTTTGAAAAACTTTATTTTTTAATTTTCTCATTTAAATTTCTCATCTCAAAAGTGGCCCCGTGTTTAAAATTTATTTGTTTACGATATATAAAGTCTTTGGGTCACAAACTTACATAATGTATACCAAATTTCAACTTAATTGGTCCAGTAGTTTCGGAGAAAATAGGCTGTGACAGACGGACAGACAGACAGACAGACGCACGAGTGATCCTAACAGGGTTCCGTTTTTTTTCCTTTTAAGGTACGGAACCCTAAAAATAATTGTCGTGGGAGCAAATTCGGTTTCAATCTAATAATTTAATTAACTTTGTGACTACTTTCAACCAAAATCATTACTTTTAATGTTTACCTCAAATTACATATTTTTAAAATAAATTTGTCTCTTTACTTCCGGGACACCCCAGTAGTAACCCGTACTATATTTATGCATTACAAATGGTATTACAAGATTATAGCTGACAAAGTCATGTTATAACAACAATAACAATTATATCCATGAAATCACAAATACTTTAAGAACGGTATTAAATAGATACCGTATTATATATAAAATATGATATATTATAATATTAAGTGCGTTGCATTCAATCATAGTAAAACTCAACATCCTTTAAACAAGCCTAAATGTAAATTAAATGAATCTTTTTAACGTGGCAATTAATATTGTAACAGCTAATTATTATTCAAGACAAGGTTTAAATAATGAATTAGATGAATAGATTAAGTCGTCTTGAAATTTATTATCAAAGGACAAATCAAAAGAAGAAAGATGTTTTCGAGAAAATTGTTTTCTTTTTTCATTTTGAATAGATTAATGTTTCCAGATATAGGGGCTGCGGTCAAGAATAGCAGATCATGTCGGTTTCATAATCCTTCCTTCCTTCGTAATCTCCGTAGGCCTCGACGCCAGCAGACAAAATTATAAAGACGTTAAAAATAGTTGTTTTTTCTACTTTACTTTATAGTATCAAAATATCAATTCATTGGTAAAATGTTTCATTCAATTATTTTGTTGTATCGGATATAAAACTTAATTTCTTCGTTTTTTTATTATTATCTGGTTGTTGTAGTGGCAGTAAAATTACACGGTCTGAGTGAATTTCAGCTGAAAAACAGCTCACTGTCTGATAGGCGATTAAAAAGTATTTATTATATCATTTTTTGCAATAACACAACATATAAATATAAATATAATACGGCATAGAAGTTTGGGGAAATAGCACACAAATAAATGAAATTTTATTATTACAGAAAAAAATCCTGAGACTTATTGTTGGATATTTTCCAGAGACGCACAGAGACCTTTTTGTCGAGCATGGAATCAGTAATAGCTCTGTACATATATCACATTAAATTTGTATTCATGTGTATAAAAACATTGACTCGGTTCAACTTACAAGCCAAGGAACAAATTACCCATTAAGGCGCAGAATGCAACTAGCTCTACCAACGCCAAATTATACACACTTTAAAAATAGTATCTGTCGGGTATCACTAAAAATTTTCAACGAACTAGACGAGGATATAAAGAAGCTGAAAATGTGCAAATATATAGTAAGAAACTTAAAAACTATCTTATGTGAAGGCCCTTTTACAGCCTAGATGAATATTATAAAAAAAAAATTGATTAAATTATTTTATCCATCCAATTCAATTAATAAGAATATAATGTAATCCTTTTATTGACATTGAACAATATACTAGTATTAAATTCTGGACTTAATTGACATCTTACAACTAAATTGACATTTGTTTTTATTAGTACAATTAATCTTAGCAATCTAATTTATTTTTTAATTGTCTGTAATGTGTTACTTCTAGGACTCCTTTTTGTTTGTTGGTCTGTTTATTTATTTAATTTTTTATGATTTTATTGTTAATTATGTGCATGATAAGTGTTAATGTTACATGTTATTACTGTTTTTGCATGGCTTATGTCGATATTTGCAAATAAAGATGAATACTGAATACTGAAACATATAATTTTGAACGGTGTAGGTACTGCCCGCTAACAGTCACAGATTAATCAACGGGTGGATGTACAGTGGCATAGGCCTGCAGACTTCCGTTTCGTATATTTCAGGTATAATTTATTTTTAATTCAAAACTTAACAAAAGCCTCTGAAAAAGTGTTAAATAAATTGTGTCACTTTAACTTAAGTAAAGTACCTCCATAAATCCAAGTGAAGCAGATGGTTTATACAGGTATTTACCTTAGTTAATAAATGAAACTGTTTCAATTATTTGAGTTAAAAGAGTTTCTAAAGCTGTAAAAGTATCAAAATGTTCTTAAAATTAACTTGATGAAATTCAGTGAAACTGTCTTCCTTCCCACTGAAATGTGCAAAGTTAACTACCTCCCATAAGCACTATAAAAGCCATGTGAAAGATTAACCTTAACCGCCTTTAAAGATTGACCATAATTTTTGTATTTAACAAGAAAACTCGCGAAATTACGTCCTGACCTCTAACATTAAGTATAACTAAAGTGAAGAAAATTCAGAACTTTTCTAATTTTCCGTTCCATAGGATAGGGCAGGCAGCGAAGGGTTATTTTATTAACGCCCAAAGGTTCGGACCCCTTAAACTGCTGATCCAATAGTGATAGGTTTCGTTGGATTTATTGGGGCTTCGTATTCAAATTGTAGGCAAATTAACTCGGAGAAAAGATTGGAAGACGTGTAATATTGCTTTTGTCGGGGACATACAGAGTTTAGATTGTTATTATAATATATATTTAGGTATCGTTGTTCAAGCAGAGAATCCCATGCATGTGTAATGTTGTAGTTAAATGATTTCATTTTCGAATTTCTGAACATACTTTTTTTTTTATGCAGTACAAAATAGGTCTCTATCTTTCCCGAAGATCACATTACTGCTCATAAAATTTGAATGGGCAAAATCTAGCGTTGGTGACAGGCAATTGTGTCCGATACCTGATAGAGTAAAGCGGAAGAACCTTTTAACGAAAGATCGAATAAGCCTTCCAACTGCTACCTACCCAGAAGCCTAGAAACGTTTTACTGACGTCAGATTTATCATATCTGAAATTCCAGTAAACATCATAAAATAAATCGACTTCAAAGCCTAATTTTCATGCAAAGCTCTTGAAAGTATGTAAACCTTCTACTTTTTAAAATCTGTATGATTAAAGCAAAATCTGTGTGATTAAAGCCTTAATAAAATATACTGATATAAAATATATATATATGACTGTTATAAATATATATATCATGTTACACAGATCAACCTAGCCCCAAACTAAGCAAAGCTTGTACTATGGGTTCTAGGCGACTATATACATACTTATATAGATACATACATACGTATATTCATAGAAAACACCCATGACTCAGGAACAAATATTAGTGTAGCGTTTGGTTTGCGGAGGGTTCAAGTAACTTTTTCCATTTTTTCCTTTAATATAAAATTTTAAATATTAGTGTTCATCACACAAATAAATGCCCTTACCGGGTTTTGTACAGTAAAACTATATGGACACGAATAGAAACGACGACGACGAGTAGGTAATTTAAAAAATATTCCTGGAGCCTAAACATTTAAGTATTTTTGTATCATTAAACATTTCTGATAGTTTAAATTTTGCTATTGCATTTTTTTAAGTAGTCTTCGTTCGGGGCAAATGTCACTTATTGACCGATGCGTTAGCGAAGGTCTCCATTTTGACTCGGGCAAACTGCTTTCGTATGTCCGGATGTTCTCCTCTACAGGTCGAGCAATTATCGGCTGATTCTTGTGAAATTTTGTGAGCAGGTTCAGTATTTACATAGATTTTTTTCTGTCGTTTCGTTTTTTGCAATATGATCAAAATTTTGGAAATTGGCATAAAGGAATTAAGTGTCATTAGGGTCTATGGTACTTGAGACCATTGTGAGTAAGTTGTGATAATAAGTTAATGATGTATTTGTTAAGCTTATCAATCTTATCGCGAGGTCTCCATTACACAGAGCGGTCACAGAGCCACTAGTACTTAGCTAATAGTTACAATTACTAGAGTAACATAACACTACAGAAATCCGCAAATATCAGTACCTTGCTCACTAGTGTGAAACGGTTATTAACGATAAAAGCTTTCGCGGTCAGGTAAAATTCATTCTGAAACAACCTTGCACAACCAATGCAATGCAACCGCATTTCGAGTGCGTTGCGGGCCGTTTAATAAATGTTTACTTAAATAATTCCAGATATTTTTTGAATAAATGAAAACTTTTTTATACTCGTATTACAATTTAGCATGCTTTTAGTTAGCATATTTTACTGCATCTAGACAAGCTGATTTAATACCCTACGGAAGGGACAAAAATATGAATACTGCACAAACGCGGTTGTAACATTTTCAATGTGGTGGTGACATGCCTAAGAAAACGATGAAAATAAGCAAATAGACAGTGCCTACTACATATTACACATTTCAAGAATGTGCAAAACTTTTTTTAAATAGCCAAATAGCCGTTCGACCGTTTAAAATAAATTTATTAGATCAAATGCCCTACGGTCGTGACACTTTTATTAAAAAATACAAAAAAAATCAAAATACAAAATGGATGCTGATAAGCAATATTAATGTGTTATCCCACAAAACTTCAAAAATGAGATTTTAATGCCATATTGTAGCTGGTCCGCTCTACTTTATTTTGCAAAAGTGACCTTAGGAATTTGAAATTTATAACTATTCCAAAATAAGGAAAAAAGGTTAACACAAATCCTGTCTGTTTGTTTTGCATTAATGCGTCTAGGACCTTAACTTATTGCAGTAATGGGCAGAACGCATACTAAAATGTCAATAATGTCTTAAGAGAGGTTCAATCATTATTGCGGAAATCCCATTCCATTAGTTCTGTTTTACCAGAAGCGCTCTAAAGGTAAGTGCTGCAAAAAATTGTGTTTATAATAAGTAATTTTAAGAATTTAGTGCATAAATCTATTAATTGTTGCACTTTTCAAAAGATAAAAACTAATGCTAATCGAAATAAGTTATTTATAAAGCTTAATCACACTAAATTTTAAGGGTTTTATTTTTTAGGTAAGTTTGCCGAAATAAATTAAACAAAACCGCTAAATGCTGTAGTTTTTCTTTACAGTTAATTTTAAATGCCAAGTTCAACAATTTGAATATACACATATTAGTAAAATACTGTTATTTTAATAATTATAATGAATTTAAATTACTTGCTAGACTTGAATCATTCTTGCAAATCGAAAAACATATCATATCAATGCATTTATGAGGCTTGATTGATTATTGCAAAACAAAATTTATATTAAGTCAGTATTTAACAACAACAAGTTATGTGCTATAACATGTGGATTATAAGTTTAAATGCAGATTTACACAATTAGCAAAAGTGTGTTAAGTATAATGACACGTTCTTGATAAAGTTTCACGTCATAATGCAATTCGCAATAAACAAAAAGCGGTTATTTCGAATAATATAATTATAAATCACTAGTATTCGTCGTATTTAAACTGACAAATACAACAGTTTGAACAAAATCTTAATTTTTTAGAACATACACTCAAAAACCACGAAAAAATCTTTAGACGCCATTTTCTCAAAATGGTGCTTATGTGGGTTAACACATTAATGCTTATCAGCATCCAAATACAAATGAGTTTATTTCATTACTTTTTACAGCTTTTCTTAGTTGTAGTATAAGGGTTAGGTAGGTAATTAGTCCATCTTAAGTATAAAGAGCAAGTAGGTGTTAGGTAAGTATTTATCTATACATTTTATTGGTGTAAGTAATGAAAAAGGTGCGGGTACAGCTTGCTGGATTGAAACCCGCCCTTGGTCAGCTAATTGGAAAGGTGAAATAAAACTATGAAAACGGATTATATCGCGTATATTGAATTTGCGTTCGTGGTCAACGGGTGACACCCGTTGACCACGAACGCTGTAAAGAGTTCGAAACGTCGGGATGAATTATAAATTCAATATACGCGATATAATCCGTTTTCATAGTTTTATTTCACGAGTAACTATCGCGGTAACCGAAGACAATAATTGGAAAGGTATTAAGATTATATTATTATTAGAAACTATGCAATTAACATAAACAAAAGAACATTAGTAGGTAACAATTGTAACAATGATTTTCTACGGAGTACTTAATATAGGAACAGAATAGCATATGTTTCGTGTAGTTAGTATTTACCTTAAACGGGGCTGGTCACGTGTATATTTTCGAACTCCCTTAACCTCGTAATGGGCTCGTTTACAATTATTGACCACACAACGGTCCACCTACCATACCTATGTACCTACGCTATAGCCAGGCATACTTTCTGGCAAACGATTTGACCAGTATAGCAAGACCCCTCATTAAATAGCTTTTGGGCCTTTTATTTAGCTCCATCATCCCTTGATTGATCCTACTCATAACTATTAGGACTTATAAAGTATGTATTATGCCGTTCAATTTACGGTTTTAACATTCCATTTATTAGAAAAAATAACTAAAGTTATCTCAGAACAAACTATAAAATATCAAAAAACTTGAAATGCCGATGCGTGCGTCTAGCCAGCCGTGTGTTCTAAGTTGAATGTAAGAACTTCACTTCGCTTTGCTCGCTCTTTCGGTTATAATCGTTTTCATGAATTTTAAAATGTTTTCCATTGTTCCCTCATTCATTCCTAATCCGAGGGACACTAGAGTTAGACCAAGGTAAGTCTTTTTAAACGTCAAACTTCTATGAAATCGTGACGTATACATTATACTTGCACTACGTATGCTACATATCAAAATGGTTTGCAGACTTTTCTTGGTCCAACTCTATCGACGTATCGGTCGAAAAAGTAACTCCAAAAATGTATGCGAAATTCAAATATCACCGGCGTCGTTTCTCGTTAGCCACCGATTGTCAGCTTGCATCGTGCATGAGTTGCATCAAGCTATGCAGTACCACACATATATACTTATTTTAACTGGATTGATCGCAGGCCTTTTTTTTTCGGAATTTCAGAATTCGCTAAATGATTTTTCCCCTCACTAGCTCGGAAAGTTGTCGTTTATCCTTCAATACAAGCGGGGAAAAACGCGTTTTATCCACTAGTGGGGAAAGTAATTTGACCTTGGATGGAGCGTGTTTAAGTAGCTTGACAGATAACAAAACGTAAAACGCTCATGATAATGGTTTGTTCGATATTAATTATCATTAAATAAATGGTTTGAGAATCTAATAAAAAATACCAAATTTAGCTTTATTTAATGATTTCAAGTCATAAACCTTAAAACTCCATAAGAAACGTTTGTTTTTTTATAATGATGTTAAATATAATTCTGAACGCACAAGTTGAGTCGATGCAATTTCAAAACGCATCGTTGACATTTCATACATCAGAAATGTCAACATTGTCAACAATTTTTTTACTTAAAACCTTTTCTCACCGACTCGCGTAAAAATACACAACTTCCAGAGTTTTCTGTTATAATATCGTAAAGAAATGAGTGAGTGATTCCAGTGATGAAGATGATCTAACGCCTGTGGATGTTGCACTTTCCTCGCTATAGTGAGGTGAAAAGTTTTGTGTTACACACGGGCGCAAATGTATTTTACTTCTCGTGTTTCAATTCCACACTCGCGGGTAAAATACAACTTTGCACCCTTGTATAACAAATAACTATTATTTTATCAAAGATGCCCATGATACCTATATTATATAATGTTATACATATTATTATATAACTACCTGTTTTTGTAAGAGATTAGTTTCCTTGCCAGTTGGGCGTACTTAGAGATCGTACAGTTGGTCGAGCTGGAAGGAGTTAAGAAGGAGTCTCTAAATTTCACTGCAAAAAATTACTCCTCAACATCAGAAATGCAGTGATACTAATAGGTCAATCAACTATAAACTCAAATGAATCAATCAGCTCTATCAGCTTTTTAGTATTCCATTGTTAGTATCCCTTACCAAATACATACAGGGTGACTAAAAAATAAGTGCATTCCCGTTGCCAGGGGGGTTTTGGGATTATACTGAGCAACTTTTACTGTGGGACCAAACACAACATGGCGAAAAATATTTTACCCTCCCATAGAAAATGGACCTTCCAAAATGTATGAAACAGCCAATTTTTTTTCGCGATTTCGGGGTTGGTCACATAGTAAAAGTTGCTCAGTATAATCCCAAAACCTCCCCGGCAATGGGAATGCACTTATTTTTTAGCCACCGAGTATATTATGTGGAAAATCTATCTACATTTTGGTGAATCGAATATCATTAATATCATCGTAAACTCGCAGTCTCATGATTTATGAACTTACGTCGTGTCCATTTCATCGGATCTTTGAAATATCCTTTACTGAAATGGTAGTTGCCAGTAGCTATTGTAGTAAGCTTTGTGCTCTGATGTAAGAAAACTTAACCAACTCTAAGAACAAATTAAATTATTTTCTATGAAAATATTTTAATTTGTATTTTTTTCAAGTAGACACACTACTATTTAAACTATAAACTGAAATAAATGTCATATACGAAGGAAAAAATGACCAAAGCCTCCAGTGTCCAGAGCTGGAATCGAATCAGCGTCCCCCGTTTACCAGACAGGTGCCTGAACCGCTCGGCTATCCGGTCACGGTGGCATGGTCGAAATTTCCAAGTATATGACAATTTCCCGAAGGCTTGTGGCGCCCCCTGGCCATCTCTAAGGTAGAACAGTATGGTTCGACCTTCTAACTGAATCATTTTTTTTTCCTTCGTATATGACATTTATTTCAGTTTAAATTTAACCAAGTTGACAGTTAGACTTTTTCTGAAAATTATACTGCGGTAATATATTATTGACCGAAGCGTAGCGAAGGTCTACGGTTTGACTCGCGCATTTTGCTTTTGTATGTCCGGATGTTCTCCTCTACAGGTCGCAATTCTCAACCGATTCTCGTGAAATTTTGTGACCAAATTCTATGATTAAATAGAATGTTTTTGTCGACCCGGTTTTTGGAAATTTTTCAAACTGGCGGAGTCGTGATAGCTCGCGCCCAAACAAATAGTCGTATGGATATCATAACAGTATTTTCTTTTAGAGATATGTTTACAGATTAAACGGCAAAAAATGCAGAAATTTTGTATTGCTTGTTTTGGCGGTATTTAGATGTTTAGTTTTTACTCGAGAAAGAGTAGCTGTATTTCGTCAGCTAATATAAGAATTGGCGTGGCGTGTTTTGCAAACAGTCGCTTTTTTTCGTTTGCAACGGGTGGTCCCTGGTTCGATCCCCGGTAATTGTATGCTGCTGCATAACTTTTTGTATTTATTTCACTTAAATTTCGTATTGTTTTTTTATTTATTTTATATTTTTCTATTTTCAAAAAATGAAAATAATATTATTGATTGATCAAGCGCGGGCTAAGCGTATTCGTTTCATTTTTACAAGCTTTTATTTAACTAGATCTAAAACATATGTTTTTTTATTTTAATTTTCTAGTCTTCTTAACCGCGGAGCCATACATTTATTTAGATTTAAGTGGTTCTCCTTCCGAATTTAATATAATTTTATTTACAGTATTTCTCTTAAAATACGTAGATTTTTTGCGCTATAAACTTTGAGGTTTAGGTAGTATAGATTCGTTTATGGCGGGTTTATGGAGCCAATTATTCAATAATATTATTGAAAAATTCAATAAAAACTGAGAAAATTTTGCCCAACGCCTGTCCATGTGAGTGATCATCCATGTTAAACAAGATGGTGAAGTTAAGTTTAATAATAACTAACAAAGATGTCACTTTAACACAGGTGACCTAGCTAAGTAGTGCCTAATTTGCTCGATATGTGGTGACATCGTGATGTCGAAACGGGCCGATTTTTAGGGTTCCTTATCCAAAGGGTAAAAACGGGACCCTATTACTTACTAAGACTTCTCTGTCCGTCTGCATGTCACCAGGCTGTGTCTAATGAACCGTGATAGCTAGACAGTTGAAATTTTCATAAATGATGTATTTCTGTTGCCGCTATAGGAACAAATACTAAAACGTACGGAACCCTCGGTGGGCGAGTCCGACCCGCACTTCGAGCGCTTGATTTCGTGTGGCTCCCTTCAATATATCTCCACTACTAAGCATTTCAATACTTTTAGAAATTCAAAAATCAGCCAGGTATACATGGTGGTTTGGGTCAGTAAGGGCAACTACCAGATCCCGTGCTGCTACGTGAAAATGGTCTTAGAAAACCTTTCCTCAATTTCAAATTAATGAAGATTGGGGTTTACCGATTTTGGAAAAAACATAGGTACCTACAGGATGCAAGAAAAAGATCATTTTTGACAAATGCCTGCGGCGCCCTTTTTCTCTTACCTACAAGCTTTTCACTGTAGGGTAGGGCAAAGCTCAACATTCAAGTCTTACATACAGGGCGCCTGCTTTACGCTATGAGGTCCCTAAGCGGCCCTATGCGGTCTTCGCAATATCTTTTCCACGCCACGTTTCACGTCAACCACTGCGGCTGTGTCCCTAATAGCCTTTTCCCACGTTTTTTTGATGCCAATCGATCCCATTCCTATCCACGATCAACAGCTTGTATGGGACCATAAAAAACTTCGCCTAGGAAAGCCACAAATCGAGGAAAACTTTTCCCATACAATTTGTATGGAATGAAAACTTTTATTTTTCACATGCTATTTTTTATGCCAATCGATTCCATTCCTATCCAGTATCAATAGTTTCATAGGGTTCAACTAATGGTAATGTACCTACTAAAAAGCAACAATAATTTTCAAAGCGAAATTTATAAACATAGAAAATATTATGCTGAAGCGATCAACATCAAAATCAAAGTGATTTAGTTAGTCGAAACCGTTTTCTCCCGAAATAAAGTACCTATTGTCTATAGCTATTCTACCCTCTTATTTAAACCATCCTAGACACATCCATCTTAAGCTATGCTCGCGAGGTCTACAGCTCACAGAGCCACTAGTTATAGTGTTTTTTGGAGGAAAGCACATGCGAAGAAATAAGACAATTTATTTGATTATTTAGCTCCTACACATCAAAAACGATATCCCTCTAAGGCATTAATACAACTCATATAGCCATGTTCATTCCAAATACTTGTGTAATATAAAATAATGTAATAACGAAGAGTGGCAGAGTATAAAAACAGCAGTGACAAGTTCAGCTAAGAGCACTATTGGAGAAGCAAAACGTTCAAAAAATATGGAATGATTTGATAAGGAATACGAGCAAGCCCTCAATAAAAAGAATGAAATGCGGCTTAAATATCTTCAAAACGACGACTTAGAAAACAAGGAACTTTATAAGACCGAGAGGAACAAATACTGAAAATGGCGCGACGCAATAAGAGAAATATGGAAAGGGAGAGGTTTAGGAGAATGGAGGATTTGAGGGTGCGTCATTTCGTACGACCGTTTTACAAGGAATCAAACAGCCTACGTAGTGGAAACCAGCCTAAAACCAATGCATGCCAAAATACCTCTGGAAGTCTTCTCACGGAAAAGGCAGATGTGCTTAGGAGATGGACAGCCGCGGAAAAGGTGCCCATTTACTTTGACGTTGAAGAACGATTACAGTCGCCTACTTGGTTAGAAGTCCAGCGGGCCATGCGTTGCCTGAAGAATAACAAGGCGCCGGGGCTTGATACTAATACCTCAGAGTTACTCAAAAAAGGAGGCAGCGATCTCGAGGAGCGAATGTTTAGACTCGTATCTATGATATGGGAAGGAGAAAAGAATTTAGGTATTATTGTGCCTATCTTCAAAAAAGGAAATAAGAGCATCTGTAGCAACTACCGAGGTATATCTGTTTTGTCTGCGGCTTATAAAGTGTTATCAGGAGTCGTGTATAAGCACCTTTGCGGCTATGCTGAAGAGATATTAGGAGAGTATCAATGCGGATTTAGGCCTAACCGCTCTACTGTAGATCAGATCCACCTACTGCGGCAAACACTGGAAAAGGCATACGAATACAACATCGACCTGCATCACATGTTTGTGGACTTCAAGCAGGCATTTGACAGTGTTAACCGTGCACAAATACTGTCCAGCATGCTGTGTTTGGGTGTGCCAAGCAAGTTGGTTAGACTTGTTGATGCCACTTTGAAACACTCCAAATCCGTCGTGGCGATACAAAACGATTTATCTGAGCCTTTTGAGATTCGTTCGGGAGTGAAGCAGGGAGATGCGCTTTCGTCCATAGTTTTCAACCTGGTACTTGAGGCTGCAAGCTGCAACACATAAACTAAACATCAATGGACTGATCGACTACAACACCACTCAGCTTGCTGCATATGCTGATGACATTGTCATTACCAGTAGGTCGAGAAACAAAATGGCCGATCACTGCCTAAACCTACAGACAGAAGCCGCTACGTTTGGATTACGTGTAAACGTATCCAAGACTAAGTACCTTGCGACATCAAGGCGGACTGGACTGCCAACAAAAATCTCTGTCGGCAATCAAGACATCAAAGGTGTGAGCAGCTTCAAGTATCTCTCGGTCGACGATTAACTCTCAGAACAGAACTGACGAAGAGATAAAGGCCCGCATTGCTGCTGGGCACAAATGTTTGTACGCATGTAGCAAACTTTTGAGCTCTAAACTGCTTAGCATACGATCTAAACTTATTATCTATCGTACCATCATCAAACCTGTCATGACTTACGCCTGCGAAACATGGACCTTAACTCAGAAACACGAACTAAAACTTGCAGTGTTCGAAAGAAAAGTGCTCAGAAAGATCTATGATCCTGTAAAAGAACATGATATCTACCGTCAACGCATGAACCACGAGTTGGATTTACTCATAGAGCACGAGAACATCGTCAGGTTCTGTAAGTCGCCGCGGCTGAGATGGGCGGGTCACCTTGAAAGGATGCCGGACAAGAGGGCAGCAAAAGTAATGACAAGGTGGACGCCGCAACAAAAAACACCGCATGGCAAGCCTAAGAAGCATTGGATGGATTGTGTAGAGGAAGATCTAAGGAAGATGGGAAAGTTTACCAACTGGAAGAAGGTCGCGAGGCACCGCGACAAACTGGAGGAAGATTGTGGAGGAGGCCAAGACCCACAAAGGGTTGTAGCGCCAACGGAAAGAAAGAATATAAAATAATGTTTGTTCAATAATAAAAGCTACTGTGCACGCTGTTTTGGCATACCTTAGATCCATAAAATAATAATATATTACCTGTGTAGTATTTTTATGTAGTATTCGCACAATCAGCAACTGTTTTGTAAGAACGAGACATGTAAGGTTATTAATCTCCTTACTTACTCTATCCTATAAGATTGTAATGATAGCTGTACTGTACCAGTACCAGGTCGTGTGGACGCGGCTTTAATAACCGGCTGTTACTATTTTTCTTTGAAAAAAAAAACAGTACAACAATGTACTTTTGTACTACTTTCCGTCCGCTAAAACAGTACAACAATGTTTTTTTTATTTTTTTTTATTTTGAGTTTGTCCATAATGAAGAACTTCCTGTACTATTTTTGCTACAATAACCTGAATACCTATTTCCAAGCATATTGGAGAAAAAATACTTTGCTTATACAAATTAACAAGCACAGGACACCAACAGTATCCAGCTCCATGAGTCATATTGTACTAGCTAACTAGTTCATTCTTGTTGTACAGTGGAATATTTCAAACGAAGTCTGGTTAATTTTTCCCCGAAATGGGTGGGATTACGTTCCATAAGTTTGGACCGCGTCGGCACGTGACATCGTTACGGAGACGTGGCCGCAGTAAGGACGTGCCCATACTCCAACAAATTATCTTGACAAAAGGATAGTTTATTATTATTGCAGTGCATTAATGAACTGGACAATTCAACCAAGATCTTAAATACTAATCAAGACAAAGTAGAGAAACTCTTCATAGATATTATACGATAAATTATAACAAAAATATCCTTATTATGGTGTGATACATATAGGCGCGTGTTGGGTTTGGCAATTACTCTGTAACTGCTGGGTTAAGGTACTTTTATAATATCACTAACACCTGATAAAACAAAGTCCGCCGCCGCGTTTGTCTGTATCCTGTATGTCTGTATGTTCGCGATAAACTCAAAAATTATTGAACGGACTTTCATGCGGTTTTCACCTATTAATAGAGTGATTCTTAAGGAAGGATTAGGTATATAATTAATCAAGGTTTTAGTGTAACCCGTGTGAAGCCGGGGCGCGTGGCTAGCAATAGTAGCAATACATAATAATATATAATTAAAAATAATGCGACACGCGAAGTACCTAAATTTTGCGGGTTCTAGGTATAATACTTGTGTTTTTAGTTTATAATGGTAATTTTACAAAAAATTCTTGAGAAATGCCATGTATCTTCTCTCTTGTACAGTTAAGTGAAAAAATATTTATGGGTGCCATGTCATGTTGGACGAAGTCAATTACAGCAACTAGTCTCCAAAATGGATGAATGTTTTATTCAATTCGGACTTAAAATAAATTGCAAAAAAACTAAAACTTACAGTTGCAAAAAACATTCTGACAGCATCGAACCGCCCAAAAGTTTACAAACCCATCATACTACAGGACACACCCATAGAACAAGTAAATCAGTACAAATATTTAGGAAGCGTGATAACCAATGACTCTAGATGCACCGAAGACATTAAGCCGAGAATCGCTATGGCTAAAGGAGCCTTCAATAACAAAAAAGACCTACTTAAGGCACGCATTTCCAAAAAAGCCAAGAAACGATTGATAAAAGTGTTTATCTGGAGCATTGCGTTGTATGCGAGTGGGACGTGGACACTGAGACAAAAAGACTGAAAAAGGTTGGAAGCTTTCGAAATGTGGTGTTGGCGGAGGATGGAAAGGATTAGCTGGACTGAAAGAAAGACGAATGAAGAGGTTTTGAATATGGTAGGAGAAAGGCGAAGCTTATTAAATACCATAAGGAATAGCAGAGGCAAGATGTTAGGACACCTATTACGAAACGACAACTTTTTCCTTAACATCCTGGAAGGAAAAATTGAAAAGACGAGAGGCAGTGGAAAGCCTAGAATCACATACCTGAGCCAAGTAAAAGAGAATGCATCGTATGAGCAAATCAAAAGACTGGCTCAGGAAAGGAAGGACTGGCAATTACTCCACCGACAAGAGCAAAGCTCTTAAGTGATGATGATGACAACTTACTCAAAAATATGTCCCATGGTTCTTAATTCGCGACATAAGAGCTATAGGACTTATTTTTGAGTATGATGAGTATATACCCATATTTTTACACTTGACTGTACCTAATACTCGTAGCTTTTTTGTGAGCAAAATTATAGTTACTATATTAAAACTATTGAATAAAACTGTCACATTCTTTATCAATAGCCAGTTAGGCAGGGACCGCCCTATCTAGCAAAAAACCTCTATGAATAACGCGTGAAAACTTTTCGGCACTTTCTTCCCTTTTGACCCTAGGTATTATAGACTTCCATGCAATACCTAGCGGTAAAAGTGCGTTGTGACGATCGCGTGGACATAGTGAGTGCAGTGTGCTTGACTACAGCCGAGCCGTGTGGTCGATACAGCCGCCCTACCAGACCTTCACTTGACGACTCCAGCTGCGGACGTGCGGACTGCCCTGCGCCCCCCGCCCCCGCCCCATCAGCGCGCGCGCAACGAGCGACGAGGCGGGCGGCGCGGGCAGTGCACGAAGTACAGCCGCCCCGGACACTCGTGCCTGAGGAAGGATTCCCGACGAATCCGAAACATGTCGCCAAAAGCGACTAAAAATAATAGTGACTGAAACCGTACTGATCTAAATATGTAACATAAATACTATAACATTTTCACTACTTGGTCTAACAAATTAGAAGAAAAGGTCCAATATTTCACAATGCAGAGTTGATTTTGAACTGCTCTAGATTGAAAACTACTGAATGGATTATTCCCAAATTTTATACCAAGTGACTGTGAATATCCTCTATATAATGTTCAAAGTTAATTAACCAGAAATATTAAAAAATAAGAGAAGTACATTAATTTCAATAACAGTATTTTCTGTTATAGGAAACTACTAAAATACTGTTATAATTTTTTTTTTTTACTAAAAACATACCATGTGAGTTTAAATAAGTAATACTAATAACTGCAAACATTCGATGAATTCTTACGACCTTCCGCTTACCGTTTAGGACTACCTACGTACGTTCTTGTGTTTTATACGTAGTCATCACACTATTGCAAACTCATTCTGATAAAATATAAAATATAATAACCTTACGTATTAAATTTTTGCATCCAATTAGGAAATCATTTTTGTATTTATTCGAATATAGATGCATCAATATGTACCAAATATATTTATAGCCATGCAGATATTGCTGTGGTAATGAATGCATATCGCATAATGATTAATGACCTAAATGTCCACCCGCAATGTTTTCCACAATATAATGCGTCATAAAATCCATTAGCATTGTGATAACCAATATATCTTTAACATTTAGCAAAAGTTACGCTTTATTTGTTGGATATGTAAAAGTTTATTGCCGTTTCTTATTTCTTATTTATTACAAGTACTGGAATGAAATGAAGACATGCAGGCAAACCAAAGAAATTCTACCGGAACTGAACCACAAACTTACCAAAATATTACTGAAAACACCAAGAAGCCAACTACGTAAAATAGTAGGATTAATAACAGGACATAACACACTAAACAGACACCTACATATTATGGGTAAAACGGACAGCCCCATGTGCAGAGCGTGCATGGCAGAAGAAGAAACAACAAAACATATTCTCCTAGACTGTAAACAGGTAGAAGTATATAGGAGCAAATACCTAGGAAATCCATGCACACTAAAGGAAGCAACTAGCAACCTGAAGACCTTGCTAGGCTTCGTGGAGGAGCTGGGGTGGTTAGAGTAGCGCTACCTCGTTTCACGCAAAATAGGCACATTGGATGTCGAGTTGCGGAAAATGCCCAGCAAAACTAACTAACTATTTCTTACATCAACACACAAAACAGCGTTACACTTAAGACGTTTAACAAAATAGAACCGTTTTTCCCCCGAAGGGTAAAAAACGGATATTTAGGTTCCTGCCGAAGCTTGAACCACATATGAGATAACACCCTTGTAACTCAGCCCTAATTAAGGGAATTTATCAACTTGCAGCGCCATCTATCGCGCTACTCAAGTACTAATGTCGCCCGGTTGCTAGCGCTCGGCTGCTTTCTCGTCAGTACCATATGTATAAGCCGATAAGGCCCTTAGGCGTGGTTCAAGCTTCGGCAGGAACCTAAATATCCGTTTTTTACCCTTCGGGGGAAAAACGGTTCTATTTAGGTATCCTTGCCTCCCGCTTGAACCACATTTGAGACGTGTTTAAACCTCTGCCGGCGCTGGCCCGGGCGTACTGTGACCTGTGACTGATAGTTATAATATTTATGCAAAAATCACATAATAAGAATATGGGCTTGAAATATATTCCGTATTGATATACCAAAAGATTGTTTGCGTCAAACCTTAATGACTAGAATGTCCTCATTTGTAATTATCGATAGATACGACAATCGTTAACACTGACTGGCAACATAACTAAAGTTATTCATTGCGACTATGTAAGTATGCTGAATCACATCTGAAGCTACGCGAGCTGTGATACTTGCAAAGTGAACCCCATCAAGTGAGTTTTATATCGTCCACACTACCTCTGATGCTTTCCTTACAACACCCCACTAGGTGAAAATGATAAATAGGTTATGTTGTATAATGTAATGATAATTATTATTTTACAAAAAAAAGAATACTACTTGTCTACTGCTTAACACAATGAAATATAGAACTGCCGATCCATCCAAAAATCTGTTTCAATTCGTAACTAATTGGAAAAACCCTGGGTCCTCTCTGATTTAAAGTATTTTCTATCAATTAAATGTAAATTGGTAAGTATAGGTCAGATGTAATGTAATATGTATTTTAATATGCACGAATAACCAAATGTTTGTATTTTTAGACATTAATAGTTATTTACTATACCGGCTTCATTTGTACATAGCCCACTACATAATGACAACAAATTCCGTAAATGTGTTGAAAATTATATGTATACCTACATAATGTGTTTATTTGCGGAAATAATTGAATTGTATTTCGAATCGAGTACTGCTCTGCCTGAAAGTAGCGTCAGAAAATGAAGAAGAAAATACATCATTTCACGATTTAGCACTTTAATATCTAGTAACAACTTTCAGCTAGTAGTAGTTTCAACTGAGCCGATAATACATCCTTATTGATTGGTTTTATGTGAGGGTTGCTTTAAAACAACCACATTAATGTTAAGCTATGAATAGTTAATAATTCTTATATGAAATGGTAGGCTCCTATTTATTTTAAGTGTCAATTATGCTGCTAAATTTACTATCCACAGATAACTGAAAACATGCCATTAGGCTGGTACCGCTTCAACTGAGCTTATATTATATACTTGTCAGTCATGCAAGCGAATGTAACGAATGGCGAATGAACAGAATTACTGAGTAACAATCACGCAGGTGACAATCCTATGGTGTTGATGATTGTAAATTTAAAGTGATGCTGACAACTCCAGTTGTTGTGGATGGCATCTCTCCATGATACTGTGCGTTTACTGAAGATACGTCTACCAAGTAGAATATTTTAGAAGATATTTTAATCATTGAATCATTCAAATGAGTTCACCTATAACCTTTAGGTTTGGCATTTTAGGTTGTTTAACGTTCACTCTTTCTGGTGGCGAATTGATTCCCAAAATGAATATTTTATGGTTCGCGCGCTGGTAGTGGATTGTACAATAGTTTATTGTTAGTCTTAGCACACTTCGTGAGTTTTTTATTGCTTTCGTACCTATACATACGATCTTCTAATAAGAGCGTAAACACCTCTTGGCTGACCACGGAACTCTTTGAATAAGAATAGACGAAGTGAAAATATCTACTTTAAATTGTAGTGCAACCTATTAAAACCAATTGCGAAACTTTCGTGAGACTAAGACAAATTACATTACATTACAGTATTATTTGTTTATGTCCACGGGTCGAGCTTCATAACGTAATCTAATCTCAAGTGCTGCGCTAGCGCCGTCGCGCATGTGGTGCCGTGGCACAGTTCCTATTGACCCTTGACACGTGTAGATGCATTCATTACCAAATATTAATTTTGATAAGAGATTTAGCAATGCAAGGACGTTGTATGTTGTTTATTGACTTTCATGCAATTGTGCCATCAGGCAGGGTATAATGCTACAAATATTTATTTACCGCTACTGTAGTCAGTTTGACATATACTCACAAATAAAAACACTTTGAACTTTGTATACCAGTTGAATTTAGACTGTTTTTATTATCTTGAAGGAACCCTAGTACTAATCTGTCATCATGATGTCCCCAAGTAGACAATTATTTGATGATCTAGGCCTTTCTGCGACATATTATTTGTCACTTCGTTGACGTAAAGCTGATATATATCTAGAAATCTCATATTTACTATATTTAATGAATGTATAAATATATTCATGATACATTCATTAAGAATTGTAGTTGTCTTCACAAGTAATGCTGTAATTGGATTAGCAGCGCGTCTGCCCTATATCCAAGACACGATGATTTTGTAGGGTACTACAAACCTACAACACTACTTGATTGCATTGACGATGATGTTTACAATTGCGAGTACATGCCATACGAGACCTGTTACAACAGTATGCTGTAAGCCCTGGACTGCTGTAAGCCCTGGACTTCTACCTTTCAGTTAAGCTTGTAGTACTTAGATCTGGCAATGACAACAGAACTAGTGTTGATTTTTAGAGTACATTGCACTCTATTTAACTGGCGAGCATATTGTAGTCATGAGACACTACTAGAATCATATTCGGCTTAGATCTTGCGCGATCCTTTGATGAGCGTTCCAACGTTATTATCAAGCCTCTGATTCCGTGCACTGGTATTTATTTGGGATTTGACCTAGTTGACTCGTCTTTTAAGGATGTTCTCTTTCTGGTATTTGTCTAAGAATATTACATATTATCTTGAACTTGGGTGCCTTTGGCCTAAAACTCCGTATGTTATAGTTCTTTTGTAAAAGCATGTGACTACTTCGTAGGAAGGGAAACATCTCAACTAGAAATCGAAAGAAGGGTTTGTATTTCCGATCCGTGCTCTTTTCGAATCAGGTATCTGCTATCGGTGACTGCCTGCAAATATTTTCTAAATATTACTCTTGTATGTACGTTTGCGTACGTTGTACCTTTGTATGTACATATAATGGCTTTCCCCGCAGTCCACATGGTTTCGAAGATTTGGAAGTTATTTGTCTTATTGGAAAATCAAACAACCCCTCGGAGCAATTAACGAGTTTTATTGTTTTATCATGTGTGGTCGTTTGAGTTAAAGACTTCCAAGTTCATTTAGATACAAAGCCGTGGACCATGGCTGTTGGTTCGACGGTTTAGTTCCCTTAGTCGGCTTCACTAATTTAATTCGCGATTTTTCGGTACACAGGATCAGTAACTCCACTCTAACTGAACTACCGAAAAATCTTTTCATAAATTCTTTCTTTATTTACACAAAGGGAAGCTTCGTCAGACATATAACATCTACCACTAACGAAACCGATGTTTCCGCTCCTATTGAAATGGAACTGGAACGTTTGCGGTCAACGTATTATGATTTAAAACCCGCTGCTAAGATAATCTTCCAAAGTGGAGCTCGTTACTTACAGCATTTGAAGCTGAGTTTACAAGTTTCTACCTGATTGATGTGAATAGAGCATTATAAATGCTTTTGTTAGTTCGGCCTTTTGAACGGAATGTGATAGAAGGTATGTTTTCTACGTGTTACTCTTAGTTCTGTGGTCTCTGTGTGACAGCTACTTAGTAGACGTTTTGAAATATAGATAATTTCTAGACTAGCGCAAAGGTTTCTCTTTGTGACAGGCCGCTATTTTGTAGCTATAGACTATAGTCAACATTAGAAGAGGATACAGGAGATGTTTTAGTATCCCCAAAAAGACTATCAAAACCTGACTAGTCATCCAAAAGAGGGATTAAGTGCGATGATTTTTTCACTCATATATATCATAATATGACAGTCGTAAACGAATTTGTATTTTACGTGTATTTATATTCCTATTCAGAGGAGAGCGTTTTAATCTTCTTTTCTTCTTTAAAACTGATGTCGATTTTCCTTGCCTCCCCCTCTCTCGTTTTGGTAAAGGATCTAGTTGGGCAAAGTATAACACAAGGTTTTTCACTCTGTGCTTTTCCCTCTGCACAGTTTCTTAACTGCCATTTTGCAGTTGGTTATACAGTTACGATCCTCAGAATGTATATAGGTATGTTAGTTTTTTAGGTTCGTTCACGGCAAACAATTCCTTGTTTGTTATCGACCAAGACCAACATTTGTACACAACCAAGATTTACTGTAACTGCGTTTCTTTATCAATTTCGCGCCAAACCCGCCAATAGAAATTCAGCTGCTCATCGTCCTAAAAGGTGACACACAATTCGATCGATGACGTAGACTAACCGGGTCGCACATGGGTAATATCAGGACCATGCAGATCTTGACCAAGCAGACATCGAACAATAATGCGACCAATAAGACGTCCGCCACCGTATTAATGGTAGACCATGAGACAACGGTTGTTTGTCTAACAATACAACGTCATTTCAGAGGACGATACGATGCCGTCTCATAGGACGACACATTAGGGTCTCACGATACGACAAAATGTCGTCTTATCGAACAACAGAATGTAGTTCTACGGGGCGACGCAATATCTTCTCACGGGACGATACCACAGGATGACGCGATATCTTTCCACAGGATGACGTAACTCATCAGGACGACGCCTTGTCGTTTTACCGGACGACGCTTGGCGTTCCACAGGGATGCCAAGTCGTCTCATGAGACGACGCTACGTGTGCTAGTGTTAAATATCATTTGAAAAGAATGTTGGGCTCACATGTTTTAACATATGAATTTCTGTACACTGCACTCGTTCAAATTGAGAGCATTTTGAACTCAAGGCCTATAACGCCAATGTCATCAGATATTGAGGATCTATCGTATTTAACGCCAGGGCATTTCTTAACCGGTGCGCCCTTAACTTGCTATCCTGAACAGGATATCACAAACTTACCTGATAATAGATTGAAGTTTTGGCGGAAATGTACTGCTCTGCAGCAGCATTTTTGGCGATATTGGTCTAAACAATACCTAAATGTCTTACAAAACCGTCCTAAATGGAAGACTGCCTTGCCTAATATTAACGTAGGTGCTCTAGTTATCTTGCGTGAAATAGATGCTCCGCCTATGACTTGGCCAATGGCTAGAGTGACTAAGGTTTTTCCAGGTCAGGATGGGAAGATAAGAGCCTTAGAAGTTAAAAAGGCTAATGGTAAAGTTCATACAACTTCTATTACCAAAGTGTGTATATTGCCTTTAGATGAATAGGTAATGTTTTAAAAATGTTATAATATCTGTATTTTGATATTTTAGTTAAATATTATTATGACTAATAATCCTACTGAATTGTACTGATACTTAATTTAGTATAACTGTAAGTAGGTAGTCATGAGATATATGTTGATGCTGGTCGCATCTAATATATTAAGATGTTTATTTAGTTCTATAAAATGTGTCTAATCTTGTGTTCTTACATACTGTCCCATAACTACATTCGTAGCAATCTTGTGAACTTGCTTACATAGCAACTTATTAAGTTTTAATAAGAGTTATATTAATTTAAATTTCACAAACCTTAAAAGATTACAGTCCACTCTAAATATTGATCTGTGTAATACAAGTATACAAGGAGCTAATGTAAAATGTAGTTTATATTTAATAAGGTATTGATTTTGTGCCTAGTTATGTTATTTCTGTTGGCGGAATATGTTGCAGAATAGAGTTTATATAGCAACATTTAAGAAAACTACTGGTTACCATAGCAATGTGTCAACATTCTTCTTGGACAAAATATAAAAGCATTCGTTTGTACTTTCGCATTTTAATTCATAAAAATTACTTATTTTGACTCCAAGCCAAAAGTATATACTTTAACATAAGTACCAGTGTACTTTTATGACGGTGCCTGTAGTAAGGTCACTGCGTCTCGTCGCTGGGCCACGGGCACCGAGCGGAATGTCATCGGAATGATGAATGTCAGGGATGCCATGTCGTCTCACGGGGCGACGTCATGTCGTCTCACGGGACGACGCCATGTCATCTCACGGGACGACACCATGTCGTCTCACGAGACGACACCATGTCGTCTCACGGGACGACGCTTGTCGTCCCAGAGGACGAAACCATGAGGCATAAGTAACCGTGTACTTTTTGTGACGGTGCCTGTAGTAAGGTCACTGCGTCTCGTCGCTGGGCCATGGGCACCGAGCGGAATTTCACGAAGTCGGAGGTATTCAAAATTCTTCCACGTCCCACAGGACGACGCCATGAGGCATAAGTACTTACCCGTGTATTTTTTATGACGGTGCCTATAGGAAGGTCACTGCGTCTCGTCGCTGGGCCATGGGCACCGAGCGGAATGTCACGAAGTCGAAGGTATTCAAAACATTTTTACGATTTGAAATTTCTCGATCTCCTTTAAACTTGCTTTGTAAACGTGTTGCTCGGCTGAGTTACAAAAGCGTACTGACGAGAAAGCAGCCGAGCGCTAGCAACCGGGCGACATTAGTACTTGAGTAGCGCGATAGATGGCGCTGCAAGTTGATAAATTCCCTTAATTAGGGCTGAGTTACAAGGGTGTTATCTCATATGTGGTTCAAGCGGGAGGCAAGGATACCTAAATACAGATTTTGCCCCTCATTGTTGATAAAGAACATAATCCATTAACTCAGTCATGACATTTTTACCCTTGTAAGACCGGCCAAGTGCGAGTCGGACTCGCGCACCGAGGGTTCCGTACATTACATAATTTTAACAATAAGTTAACAATGTATTTTTTATGTAAACCGTGAGTGAAAGGTAAATTGCGGTTTACGATTTATGACGTATTAAAAAAAACTACTTACTAAATCTCGTTCAAATGATATTAGAAACCTCAATATCATTCTTGAAGACCTATCCATAGATACCCCACACGTATGGGTTTGATAAAAAAAAAATTGAGTTTCAGTTCCAAGTATTAGTAACCCCCAAAATTTATTGTTTTTTTTTTCTATTTTTGTGTAAAAATCTGAATGCGGTTCACAGTTTACACAACAAACAATTAACAATTAATATAATAAGTACCTACAATATGATTTTGCATTAGCCCCCTCCACCTCTAAGTCTAAACATAAGTTGATTTACCCATTCAACAGTTGAAATGGAAATAAAATAAAGAGGTACATATATTATTATCTAAAGGGAAATCTAATATTATTTTACACAGAAACGCTGTAATAAATTATATACCTAGTCTGTTGAATTAGCTACGTGCAGACAGCGTTCTAAACTAACATGTCGATGGGGCGTGCTACTGACCGGTCAATTCGAATAACGTGATAATTAGACTTATATTGACCGGGATATAGACCGTGATTACCTCATTCTTGCGCGTTGGTCTTATTGGTCTGGTCGCGTTCACACTCGTAATCACGGTCTATATCCCGGTCAATATAAAGTCTAGTGAAACTAACCGTGAATCATTCAAAACTCTAAACGTGATAATTACTAGATACGAGGACAATGCGAGATCTAATAGATACGTTATAGTTGAATGACAAAAATCAAGTAGGGTGACTGCTATTAATTGGCCACTACATAGTAATTGGCAATAAGACTTCTTAACGGCTTAACAATAAGACTTCTTTTTGCTTGTTTCTTTCTGATTTGTAGTTTAGTTCTCAACTACCTAGTTATCTTTTGCAGTTCGATTCGAGAAACCAATTGCCATTTCACGCTACAATAATATAACCAAAGATAGATATAACTCCGTAATAGATGCATACAGTCTAAGGAAAAAACGTGCCTCGAAAATCACGAAAATTTGATTCTCGACCAGATGGCGCGCCACTACCTTTGGCCTACTCTCGTATAGAGGGCGTTGACGGTTTCGTTTGTTATTTAATAATTTTAACGCATATCAGTGAAACAAACAAACAGTATCATATTTAAAAACATTTTATCGTATTTTTATAAATCTTCATTTTTAGTTTTAAAGTGTGTCGATAGATGGCAGTGAATTTACTGTGGTTACAAAATTTACTATGGCAGTACCGCTCTATCCTATTATATCCTCTTTGATATTACCATGATGTTCTGTCTCTAAATGTGTTTTAGTTAGTTAGATCTAAAGGTCACGCTGTGTTATTTAATTCAACGTGGCTACCAGTGCATATAATTTAGGCTATTATTTAATGCACCCGTTCAATAGCTAACGAGCACCATTCAACCCCTGTAGGTGCCGGCTATGAACTAGATTCTATGCGGCCTGTTATAAATTCACTCCTGGTGTGTACTTGGTCAAATTTGGTTACCTACATGAATTAAATTTATTTTGTTGGTGTAATACCACCATTAGATATACTTGCATATTGAAGCAAACATCAGGCTCATTTTTATTATGGTATTTTCTTTGTAATTAAATTTTCTTTGCTAGTATAATTTTTTTTTTTTGTGTCATGGTGTTTGTATATTGTGTGTCATTGCAGCTGTAAGTGAGAACTTACTTCTGACGCAGCCCAATGGCTGAGAACCTTGGATATAAACCTGTGACATACCTGTTATATTTTCGATTTATTTGTGACTTTTTATGCCATTCGATTAAATAAAATTGCAGCTGTCAAATAAATGATTTATCTATCTATCTATCATAAGAACATACGTGTATACGATTCGAATACGTGTATACTTACGAAGTAGATCAATCTCGATTTATATGTAGACGTACATAGGTTATATAATATGTTATTGGAAATTTCTGTTTTAAATTCGATTGATGCAATTCCAATCGATGTGTCAGTGTTTGCCTACCAAATTTAGGGAAGACTAACACGAAAAGATTAATCGGTGGCGTCGTACGAAATGACTGCCAATCGCCTTCAATCACGTAACTGCGATTGACAATCGCTTCAATCGAGTTTGTAAACAATCAATCGAGGTTGTCAATTTCACGTCACTAGACAATCGTGACTCAATAATATCTATTTTTTGTAAGTATCTAAATCTACATTTATTTAAACAATATAAAATAAATTTCCTGGCGCAGAGATTGTCCATCGCGGTTCAGCGCGGAAATGCGGCTAGCGTGATGGGCACCTTTTCGCCGGGAGCGATGCGGGGTGGGTTATTCTATTAGTTTTTGAAGATTAATTCAGTTTTAGTTTTATTAGTAGTACCTAAATGTCTTAGTTCTTAGGATTTTTAGTGATTAAAACAAAATAGATTAAAAACCTTCACATAAATATTATTTACTTTGGTCTCCTTAATAGATGTCAATTTTTATAGATTGTAATTATACCTATTTATACATATGTTACATAATCACCTGTGTAGTTAAGAGCCAACAGGAGCCGAGACCAAACTCAATTTTGAGATTTGAAAGAGAATATCGTCGTCGCGCTGACGGGGGCGGTACCGCGTACCGAGGGACTATCCCAGTGTGTGTGGTGCACGCACACCGACGCGCACGTTATTTGCGCTCCTCGCCGGCCTCACGCCGCTCGCGTTTTTAGTAACTAAATTCAATATCCTTCTACAACCTGCAATCTAATTAACATTTCGAGTTACAGAATAGTAAAAAAACATAACACAACATGGACATACAAGAAAACATTGTTGTATAAAAACATACAAGATAACGGCTGTTAAATTAATCCAATTAAATATTTTTAAATATGATAAACAAAAATTTTAAATTATAGTCGTGAGTATTTTAAAAGTAAAACTCCCTTATACCTTGATTTTAAACAAAGTATTTTACTTATAACTTACTTGGTTCGTATGAATTAGTGACATACCTAATTAAAAAAGAAAGCTATAACTCCCTCGGGAACAATATAGGCCTTTTCCCTTCAGTACACCTGCATGAAATAAGATCTTTTCGAGCAAGCGTCTTGAAAAACAAATTTGCCGCTCTCCGGCTCCGTTGAATAGAAAAAAAGAAAGCCTCAGGTTAGATAAAATTATCATAATAAAGAAACATGTGACATGTGATATTTCTTACTTTGATGTAATTATACAGTTTTATTGATGGTCCGTTTTTTTATTTATGTGTCAGATTTTGATAAAAATAGGTATAAATTGAAGAGCTCCTAATTCTGATCGGAATAAATATGAAACCCAATAAATAAATAAATAATAATAAATATTAAATCAATTTTATAGGACATTCTTACACAGATTGACTAAGTCCCACGGTAAGCCCAAGGAGGCTTGTGTTATGGGTACTCAGACAACGATATACATAATATATAAATACTTAAATACAAATAGAAAACACCCATGACTCAGGAACAAATATCTGTGCTCATCATATCATATCATCGAACCCAGGACCATCGGCTTCACAGGCAGGGTCACTACCTCCTAGGCCAGACGACCGGTCGTCGCCCAATATTTTGGGACAATAGTCTAGTCTACAAAAGGTTCAAGGTGGTGAAAAAAATAGTGTAAGCTGTTCGCATAAAAAAACCGCAAATCGATGTACAGGTTAGCCGTTTGGTACACGTATATACTAGTCAAAACAAAATTTTTGACCCGCAGTTCCTAAAAAAAATTCCCTTAGGGGAGTGCTGAAACCTTTTTTTGTATAAAAAAAAACATTTTTTTTAAACCTATCGTATACTTCTCATCTATCATACGAAAGGGCTTTTTGAAGCGATTCTGAAAATATACCACATCATTGCATTTTAGCCATTTTTAGGGTTCCGTAGCCAAATGGCAAAAAACGGAACCCTTATGGATTCGTCATGTCTGTCTGTCTGTCGTCCGTCCGTATGTCACAGCCACTTCTTTCCGAAACTATAAGAACTGTTGAAACTTGGTAAGTAGATGTATTCTGTGAACCGCATTAAGATTTTCACTTAAAAATAGGAAAAAAAAATTTTAGGGGTTCCCCATACTTAGAACTGAAACCCAAAAATTTTTTTTTTCATCAAACCCATACGTGTGTGGTATCTATGGATAGGTCTTCAAAAATGATATTGAGGTTTCTCATATATTTTTTTTCTAAACTGAATAGTTTGCGCGAGACCGAGAGACACTTCCAAAGTGGTAAAATGTGTAACCCCCCCTCTAACTTCTAAAATAAGAGAATGATAAAACTGAAAAAATATATGATGTACATTACCTTGCCAACTTTTACCGAGAACTGGTTTGAACGAGATCTAGTTAGTAGTTTTTTTTAATACGTTATAAATCGTAAACCGCAATTTACCTTTCACTCACGTTTCACATAAAAATACATTGTTTAAATTGTGTAATGTACGGAACCCTCGGCGCCCGATTCCGATTCGCACTTGGCCGGTTTTTTCTTAAATTGAAAGAAAAAGAATTTTCAAAACATACCAAGTTTGGGCTCCTCCAGATACGATATGGCTGATTTTTTTTGTACAAATGATACGTGATATCCTCATATGTAACCCCAAAAAAGCAATAAAAAATTTATTTAGTTTTTTTTTTTCAATACAAAGTGACACAGTTCTACTTAACCCTTTAACTTGACCCCAAACTTGGTGTGTTTTGAAAATTCTATTTGTTTTAATTTACAAAAAAATGGCTAAAATGTAATGATGTGGTATAATTTTAGAATCGCCTCAAAAAGCCCTTTCGTATGATACCACACACGATAGGTTTTTGGAAAAAAAAATATGTTTTTTTTTTCATACAAAAAAAATGTTTTAGCATACCCCTCCTAAGGGATTTTTTTTTTAGAAACTGCGGGTCATAAATTTTGTTTTGACCTCTTAGTATGCGTGTGCCAAACGGCTAACCTGTACATCGATTTGCGGTTTTTCTTTGAAATTGGGCTTGTACGGCTGCCACTAATAGAGATACTAACTCCTAAAAATACGTATGATACCTCATTGGATTCAGAATGATGTCTAGAAAAATGTATTCGAAGCGTTTATTCCCACATAAAAAAAGTTCAAAGCTATTAACAAAAAACGGCCAAGTGCGAGTCGGTTCCGTACCATTACGCAAAAAACGGCAAAAAATCCCGTTTGTTGTTTGGGAGCCCCACTTAAAAAAATATTTTATTCTGTTTTTAGTATTTGTTGTTATAGCGGCAACAGAAATACATCATCCGTAAATATTGCAACTTTTTAGCTATCACGGTTCACGAGATACAGCCTGGTGACAGACGGACAGGCAGATTGACAGACAGACAGACAGATATTATTTTAAAGGTATTAAATATTCTTTTAAAAATTAGGAAATAATATGGTGTATTTAAAACATATCATGGAATATACTACGGTTATAAATTGATATTATGTAAAGTAATTTTTTCAACAAGTTAGGCAATTATTAAGTAACCACATTTTTTTCGAACTTTCGTCTTTGTTGTAAATTAAAAAAAAAAGAAAATAATTGGCGTAAAAAGTATTTCGCCTCGTGGAGCCCCTTTCATGAGATCACGTCACAAAAGTTTTAATAAAATTAATACTTTGTTTAAAATAATTTTTTGAATAATAGTGAAAATTGTAAAATATAAAGCAATATAATAATACGTACTTAGAACTGATACTTTTCTAAATAAAGAATGAATAAACTAAATTGTGTAATTAATTTTTAGTGCAAATCACCACAATTTGCTTCTAAAGAGCAAATCTGTGACCAAAAATTATATATAGTTTTAATTTTTCGTTCGTATATTCAGATTTGTGTATGAAAATGTGAAACTATTATTTCTAAAATAAATTATTCGTCCCTAATTTACACAAAATTTATACCAAATTTGATCTCATATCAAGAGATAGGTAGAAATAGAGGCAAACTGGACCGCAGAAGCCGACTTTTCCCCTCCCTTTTTGGGGGGTAGCCAGGACTTAATCTCGTAGCTAGTGCGTCAGCTCAGCTTTGTATGAACCAAGGAATAATAAATAGTGTTAAACGATATCCCCTGAGGCCAAAGTGCATACTCACTTTACTTACTTCGCCTACTAAGAGGCAAATCGCGACTTTGTTATGGTTTATCGATAACTTATCACATCACTAGATTATCGACTTTAAATGTCGACTATTGCCCATCACTTTTCTGTCCGTGTACGTATTTAGAAACTTGACCCCGCCCCTAAAATTAGTGCGATAAGGACAACTGCAGCTTAGGCGAAAAATCCTGCGTAAAAATCTCAAAAATCGAGGTTTCGTACTCGACTGTTTCCTCCTCCAAAACTTAAGCAATCGTAACCAAATTTGGAAATCTAAATGATTATGAAATTGTCTGTGTCGGACTGTTTTGATTTTTTGGCTAATTGATACCAGTTTTGAATACCACGCCTCTCATTGCGGCATAGTCAGTGAGGCCATTTTTGGCCATGTTTGAAGGGCTCTAGCGCCTTAAAAAACAAAAATATCAAAAAAAGCAAAACACACCGACACAGATATTGACAATATTAATCTGTGTTGAAAAAATCATTCCTCTAGCTTCAAAAACCAGGGAGGAAACAGTCGAGTACGTTTGTATGGAGAAATGACCACTCCTGTTGGCTCTTAAAGATTATATTACACATACATAATTACTTATTGAAATAGAATCATCTAACAGATGGTGACCCTTTGTATTAGATTTAGTTATAATCGGGGGTGAAATCTTATCTGCATAGTTTAACTTAAGGGAGGCACAAACACTTGCGTAGACTTTAGATCCAAGAAGTAGATACTAGTAAGAGCAAATCTTGTTGTTGTTGTTAGCTAACGATAACCATCCATATTATTGTAATTATTAAACGAAATATTCTAAAAATTTAACTTAGCGAAACGAGATCGACTTTTCGTCTTCGTGGGCCCTGATTTACCTATGTTAAAGTACCTATAGGTATATTATACAAAATATTAAAATATTGTATGTGTTGTGTTTGGTTTTGTTTAGGTGTGTTTGAAGGCTATCGCCCCGCATCTTAAGTACTTATAGCAAATTTGGATTGTTCGCGCTAAGCTGTGGTACACAAATCGAAGTTTCTACTGTCCCCTTATCTAGAACTTTTGTTGCATGAAAAGTTCAACAAATACGTTCAACTCCAATAATAGCGTATGCTCGTAGTATAACCAACCAACACGTTATATATCTAGTATTGCAGAGAAATCAGCCTTTTCACACGGTTTAGTAAAGCTCATATAAACTTGAGATAAAGAAGTAGAAGTTGAAAATCATTTTTAAAGTAGGTAGTACCTTTTTTTCTGTTTCACTCTTTCTCGTCTTTTATATAGGTACATAATACATAAACCTATAAGGTTTATTTTGCGACAGGTACCCAGGTTAGGGATTACGTACCATTAAGGTAGCACAAATTTGCAATATATTTTGACAAATGCACTGGCTGTATTACCCTTAGCACGAGTGCGCCGCCCAAATATATCGGATACGACATATACTACTCATCTTATTCTATTTTAATATAAAAAAGAGATGGGCAGTCTGTCTTGCGCTCTAGATACTCTCGGGATACACTCGTACCAGAGCCGGAGCATTGGACTAAAAAAAAAATTAAATGTTTAATTACTTTTAACCCAATAAATACAGATTTTATTTTATTATATTAATACGATCCAGATAATATTAGAAAAACTCAAAAAGATTAATTCAGATTTATTTCTGGCTATGAAATTAAGGTGTTATTATTAGAACTTTTAAATGCTGCGTTTTCTTATTAAGTAATCTGTCTTCGCTCCGCTCGCTTTGACACCGCACAGTTTTTACAGCTCTTCACACTCTTTTACGAACAGCAGTCGGGCTATAAATTCAAAATGTCCACTTTATCCCGACCTCCTTCACCCCCCTTTATGCCTCCAACATCACACGCTAAAAGTTCAAATCTATTGCCACAGACAGTTCTGGGAAAACTGGTTTGTAAAGTGATTGAAAAGCAATATCAAGATGGTATTGATAACTTGCAAGCTTTGTTTTGGTTAGATATTACTATTCAATTAGCAAATGGTGGAATTCAATTATTGATATCGAAGCTTAAGCCACGTTGGGCCACGTTGTTTATTTGGTATTTATTTTATATTTGCTAGTTTTACACATTAGATTTCTTTGATAATTTACAGTGCAGTCCTTTCAGCAAGCGAAATAAACAGGAAGGAAAATAAAATAATGTCCAGTAATGACACTAAATGCTAAATTTATTTGAGCACAAGAAAACACGATATATTTATTACGTTGGTTAAATCATTCTAACTGTTGTATTAGTCTAATCAAAATGTCGAATTTATTTATATGTAACTACTTAATGCCTGAACGTATTCTAAAATGTGTTAGTTATTTGTGCGTTGTGCATATATGTTTTAAGGGTACCTACAGGAAAAGTCGCAATGACTAGTCCCAATTACCCACGATTATCTTAGGGAACTAGTCAAATTATTTTATTCAATATTTTGATTTGTGTTCTTTTAAATAGGTAGGTACTACTATATTATATAAATTATAAACTAAAATGAATACCAGAGTTGGGTTTTTTTAGTTAGTATATGACATATTTCAGTTTAGAGCTTAATAATGAAATGAATGAAAGTATTTAATATAATTATGTACTTATAGATTCAAATTTTTCGAGATTTGATAACTATATGAACTAGAATGTTTTCTCTTTTGTATGTCTCGTGTTTGTGTGAGTGTTGCGTGTTGGAATATTGACAATAACTAACTTACGTGTGGTACCCACTGGTTTGACTTTGTGATATCTCCCCCAACTGTTTCATAAACTTTTCGTCAGGTAGTTACGGAAATCTCTGTTTTGACATTTTGCTCGCGTATCAGTTATCTGCGATCCGCGAATAACCTGAGTTAAAACGTCGGAATTAAAGGTACCTAAGCAGGTCCTAAACAGGATTAATTCCCGATAGACCCGCTAAAAATTATGCTTTGATAAGTATTGTGTTTTATAAACTTGACGGTACACTGTTGTACGATGTACATATCAATGCGGTAGGATGACACAACACAATGCTAAATTACAGACGTTTCGCTCATTCCATTTGCGCAAGCTTTAGTTTTACCTGTTAAAAACATTGCAATGCACAAAATTGCACACACAGATTTACCAAAAGTGTAGTTATCAACAAAAGTAATAAAGTCAGACAGCAAATTTATTATCGCGGCGTTACACTCATTTTGTGCACTGAATATACTCCCGTAACAACCAGGGCAGAGTGTAGAGAGGCAGCGGGTTTGTTTTGTTGAAATATTTTCCTACTCTAGTTACTGATATCTGTCATTTATACATCCATGAACACTAATATAAGAACATACATAATAGGTTTGAAGAAAAGTCTATATTGTCTATTCCCCATAACAGCACTTGTGCTTTAAAATCGCTTAAACGTTACTGCGACTGCTACCAACCTAACAAAATCGAAATTAATACAGTCTAAGGTCATTGCTGCCAACTTACAAAATATTCATTAGGTTGTATAGTAGAAACAATTGTTTCATAAGTCAGAAACACGCATGTGACACCCTTAATATAACTTAGCGTTGCTTGTTAGTCTCCATAGGCTAAGGTGGCCAAAATCGAGAAAAAAACTGTCCAAAAATTCATTTAACAAAGAGCAAAGTGCCAGGTATCTATAGACTACGAAGACCGCTTTTTAGTCACTACTTACATACGAGAGCGTTTCAAGTATCTCTCTTCTATCAGATGTTCTCAGACTCATATTCTTGCTCCTCCCTCATCTATTTCAAAATTATTAGCTAAATCTCTCCCCATATTCAAAAATCAAGTAAAACTATAGTTTCTATCTCTGCCTTAAGTTGCCTTTTTATATATTGTATATATGCTTGTATAAATATATATATTATTTATACTATATATATATGTATTGTATATTTATTTGTGTGTTAGGTTTTGTTTTAATACTTATATGTATAAGTAGTAATTGTAGTATGTGTGTTTGTGTTTAATAGTCTCCATATTTAACTCCTTGCACTTCCTGTATGAGTACTTTTGTATGAGTTCTACATTTCCTACATTCCCAAATTTATTACATTCCCAAAGGTTGTCTGGAAGAGATCGCTTTTTAGCGATAAGACCGCCTGATGTTACCTGGTTCTATTTTTTGGTTATAATGTATGTAAAATGTATAATTTTGGTGCAATAAAGAATATTTACTTACGTACGTACTTAACTCAAGGCTTAATAACTGCGTTCGAGCGCGAAACTACCTCGGCAGAAATGAGTGCCATTAATATTCTAAACAATATGGATTCCTAGCTTTATGGAGTATTGAAATTACAATTTGATAATTCAACGCGTAAACGACTGTGTGATATAGGATAACCGCTTTCGCGTTTGCACCCCAACAAGGCTGCTACAGCTTAATTTGAAGCGGAGCGACCACAATAGCACGGCGCAAATGGGCCGTGGCATAACGCTAAACATCGTTTAGGACTTTTTTCGCCCCAAAACGTTGAATAAAAACAATTTTTGCATGTCTTTTTCTTTACAAATGAAAACAATTGAATGCAAGTGAATGTTAATTTTGTTTCGGGTCGTAACTAATTGTTTTGGTGTAAAACGTTTATAAATTGATAAAATAATGAGTTAGGAGTTAGTTTAGGTAAGTCGGTAACTAATAAAAAGGACTGCCAGGGATATGAAGTGCCCATAAATCGGGGAAAATTTTTGGATGGTAAAGTTATATTAATTCATATTGACTTAATATAATGAGGATAACTCGATAAATTTGGAATCTTGAATACTAATAATGTTGATGTTTATGATATTATGATACTATGCTATAATTAATTAAAAATTATTTGCCATTATAATAAATTATTAATAAATAAATAAATCTAACTCGGACTGGTATGGTACGGGATACATTCCCAATATACCTAACATAGAATAAAAATAAGTTAAGTTAATATATATATATATGTTTTTAGTCTTAAGGTCAATAATTTTGTGTGCCCTTATAGGGTGTTCTCTACCTACTGTTTTATGCTTGTAACACCTTACTGTATTATGAACATGTCTACAATTAAATAAATAATAAAGAATATGTTCGTGAAATATTAAAATGCGTTGGTCTGGTCTACCAATGTCAGCGTTGTGGATTTATCGGCTGTCACCATGCCTGTCATGTTCTAACAAGAATGTAAATGCGATAGTGACGCATAACACGACAGGCTATACAAGGGAGTTTTCAGAAAATAGTGTACCCAATTAGCGTGAGTAGTCAAGAAAAGTTAATCGCTGTCAGTTTTGTGAAGCATGAATTCTTTATAGGAATCAACTTTTTGCCTTTTTTATATTGTAATATCGCTTATAGTTTATGAAATGAACACCAAACCCAAGTTTTTATTGAAATTTAATTCTTAACCCTTAATTTGGCATCATCCAAAATACTGTAAACTATTTCTGAAAAAATGTAGGCAAGTAGTTTATTAGTAAAGATCACTTATAATTATCGTCACAAAACAGTGATTTTTTGGGTACACTATTTTGTGAAAACTCCCAAAAACGCGACCATGCTACCGCCGCTGATCTAGATCTCGCGATACATGAAATCCTTGCTCAAGTTGTCAATGTGGGCGACAGCAATGGGGCAACGAAAACAACGCAATTTAACAGCGAAATAGTTGACATAGGAGATATTGCTGCCAATATCGCCTATGTCAACCTTTACAGCGCTGCGGTGAGTGGTAACAGCAACCGCCATTAATTGCAACAATTAAGAACTACTTGGCATCGCTTCGCTCTCTCGTTCGACTATGATTGGCATTTGCAGTCAGGAAAAAAAATAGTTAGCAACAAAACCAAAATTCATTTTTGATAAATTAATTAATAATCGACAAGCATTAAAAATTAAAATAATGTTTTGATGCTTATCGTCCAAAAACCAGCAGTTTATGTGCAGCAGCAGTATATCATGGTATAGTGCATCGTACAAGCACGCACGCATGCACACACACACACAAACACAAACACACACACACACACACACACACACACACACACACACACACACACACACACACACACACACACACACACACACTTAAGTAATTATCTTAGCAGTAAATTAATTAGTCATATTCCTATCATCTTTGCTAAACTTTAAAAATTGTATACGTAACAGCGATCTGACCATCTGTATCTGTTTTTAACTTGTGTACACAACCAACCTTTGCTGCATTGCTAGAACTGGCGGTGGTTCATTCCCTGATTCCTATAAGACAGGTTTACCTAGTTTAGGGCTCAGGACACTATTCCTAGGCTTTCTAACAATGGAATACTCCTAAAAATGTAATTGTACTATAAGCTGCATTTTTGATACACAAATAAATCAATTTTCATTTTCATAATATATGTACAGCACATGATTGTTCTATTGTTCTAAGCCCTAATAGTGGAAAAATGTGATTACGGGAAAAAATCTATCGATGACAAAAACCATTCGAGACACCCCCGTCGTCACCAATCACAACAACGACCACAACCGTCACATACTATTATCAATTTTACTGTTCTTCATCCATTCGTAATTCTTAGGTAAAAGCTTCTTATATTACATTTTGTTGAAATAAAATCATTCAAATGACATACCTGCACGATTTAATAAAGGTACCTATATAGGGCCGGTGGGGCCGGGTGACTTGTTATAAGAATTCAGAGGCAATGTGTCGGCGAGGGTAAATAAGCCTACATTTGTCTGCATTGCGTCCCATCTGATAGAATTACAATGGCGGCCAATCAAATTAGGTACTAAATAGGGAAGTATGTGTTATTTTTTGATTAACCAACACAATCGATTTTTGCTACCGCAAAAAATTGTGTTTTACTATAATATAGATAAAAAGACAACTTCGAGCGGTCGATTTGTTTTGTGACGATTTCTTTATTGCTTTATTTGTCTACAAAACTAATATTTTACAGTGTTCATTATAATTGAAAACGAATGGTACAGTATTTTTGTATGATACGAATATAATATTTCTATCGAAACATTTTCTATAATATAAAAAAAAACGAATTTAATACCAGGGGCAGGGACCACAGGAGTTCCACTTGAGAAACACTGTACAAACAAACAGTAACTATAATATATATATATAGTCCTCCTCATCGTTTTCGATGACGGCGACCCCAAATAAACATTATGGACGTTGTCTAGCGTGAGCCCTAATGTGGCTGGCCAGGCCGAACTTGTTCTTAAATGTTCTATTGCACGCGTGACAATAAAGTTGGCCAGCTGCGTTGAACGTGTACACGTAGGAGGGCTTAGGTTTTTCTTTCCGCAACTGGCGTTTTATGTCTAGGCTGGTGAGGCGATTATCTTCAAATATTTTGACACCGTTATGGATGGTAGAACGCCAACATGACCTTCTTCCAGCAAGCTCCTCCCAACGCCCAGGGTCGATGGCGCAGGCGCTCAGATGCCGTTTGAGCACGTCCTTGTAGCGCAGGTGCTGACCACCGTGCTTCCGCTTACCCACCGCCAACTCAGAGTAGAGAACAGCTTTAGGCAAGCGGTGGTCATCCATTCTAAGGACGTGCCCACACCATCTGAGCTGCCGCTGCGTTAGCATGGCTTCCATACCATACATTTCGTAACTATAATAATGTGTAGTAGTAGTAGTATTTTTACTTATGCTGTATTTTTAGTCATGATCGTGATATGTAGTAGTGTTTCACTTTGTCAGCAGTGCCAAATAAACGGCAGGGTCAAATTAATTATATTTTTTTTAAATGTTTTTTCTTGCCCCATTTAGATAAGGTGCTGTGAAAGGTAAGGTTCTATTTTGTTTGTAGCGGCAGTTAGAAATTTTGCACCATTTTGCATTTTGCATATTTAGATTCTAAGTGGAATGACACGTTTGTCTCGGGAGAATGTTACGTCATGTTTTAAGGTGTACATACATTCGGAAAAAAGTACATAATCACTACATAGTATAAAATCAAAGTCGCTTCCTGCTGTCTTTGACGGATTTTGATGCGGTTTTTTTAAATAGATAAAGTGATTCAAGAGGAAGATTTAAAAATATGTACAAAACATTAGCATTGCACCCGTGCGAAGCCGGGGCGGGTCCCTAGTATAATATAAAAATGCTAATTTTTACCATTCGGAAATGTTACTTTAAAATCCTGTATATTTCATGTTAGGAGTTTAACCAAATAGAGTTAGACCAAGATAACTCTGCAAGGCTTTTGATAGCATAGACTGTGCAAGTGTTATTTATACGTCATAATTCCATAGAAGTTTGACTTTTAACATAACACTTCCACAGTCTTAGCTATCAAAATCGCTGCAGGCTTTTCTTGGTCTAACTCTATTTTATTAATCTAAAAATAGTGTATAGTGTGTAGTGAGTATTATATATATAAATACCAATAACTAAAATAACCCCATAACAAACAATTTAATAGCAACATTCAGATAAAAACCAACGATACGAAATTACATAGTAAACCTATTCCATGAAATAGTTTCGAAATTTTTACACATTGACAAATGGTCGGTATATGCGCCCCCGCGGCGACGGTTGGCCAAGGCCCGAGCATCTCTCAGCGTCTTCGGGCCCAAAATATACAATAAAATTCCAATTGACATAAGAAATGCAGGCAGTGACACAATTTTCAAAAATAAATTAAAGGCGTTACTAATTAAATGTGCTTGTGACGATATAAATGAATTTGAAAACCTAAGTGATAATTTGCAGTATTAAGTAGTGGATATTTGTTGCATGCATCTTTTGTTTGTAATTTAATCGAATCGATGATACTGACATTTTGTAATTTAATTATTAATTTATAACATTATTCTATGATTATTAACTTGAACCAATAACTTTACTGACATATTGAAATTGTATTTTATTATATCTATCGTACATTTAAGTCTAATCTTGAAGCATTTGGAAATATGACGTGTAATTTTTTTTATTTTTTTTACCAATAAATAATCTGAATCTGAATCTGAATCTATGGGTCTCTAATGTTTGACATAATTATTGAAAGTCATAATGTAATGATTGTCATATTATCATTAGTCATAATTTGGTTTTTCTCAGAAACACGTAACTTCAGGATTGCCATAAAACAAACCTAACCTAACCTAACCTATATATAGGATAACCCGAGGAAAATCCTGAAAGTTAACGGTTTTAAAATTATGACTAATGATATTATGACAATCGTTACATTATGACTTGCAATAATTATGACAAACAAAGGGACCCCTGTTGGTATAAATACTTAAGCCACTTAAGCACGGAAACAGGTGTCACTATACTCATTGTTAAAAGCGCGCACGCAGTGCGCAAGCGAAGCAGCGCATTTGCTAGATCTGGGTGCGTAGCCAACACGCCTATCGTTTACGTTCCGTAGTAAACGAGACGCAACTGTCACCATCGCACAAATATGGAAGATAGACGGGCCAATTCGAGTTTTAGTTGTGCGATCTGTATCCGATACGATACTGATCTGTCAGTGTTAAAAGTGACGTTTTTAGTTGAAGATATGTTTTGACACCGACAGATCAGTATCGTATCGGAATCAGATCACATAACTAAAACTCAAATCGGCCCGATTGATACACAATAGCGTTTCGTTGTCGTACCTAGTGCAAGCAATTGTCACCTAGGCTAGGCACCCTGGACTGAACGGACTTATAGAACGCCACTAAACTTGTACCCTACTTGCCCTAAAATATGTCCTCAAAAGGTGTCACGGATGTAGTTACATATCTGCTGCAGTTATTACCCACCTACTATACAATGTGTGGCCTGTAATAGGAGCAAAAAATTAAACTGTAGGCTATACTCCTCAAACTGACCAACATTTGTTCAGCGACTTTTAAAAACAATGAAGACTTTAGACTTCGTATTTTTCATACAAAATAAATATTATCTTCAATGTACGCCATTATCATTGTGATTGACATTGCCTGACACCTTAAACAACAAAATTCCCAATACATTGCGTCTTGGAAAAAACTTTAAAGTGTATTAAAAATCAAAACACATGTTATTTTTAAAAGCCGCTGAACAAATGTTGGTCGGTATGAGGAGTACAGCCTACAGTTTAATTTTTTGCTCCTATTACAGGCCACACATTGTAGATAAGCATGTTTCAATGAAGGCAATATTATCAAATTTTCCCGAAAATAAACAATGCCTGCGTCAATGTAATTAAAACTTTGAGAAACCCGTACGTCTTTCGGCAAAGCTTAATTGTGTTTCATCAGTTTCTTCAATAAAATTCTTTAAGCCGTTTAAGGCATACCTTTATTTTATTTGGTAACATTTTGCTAGGATGTTAATTTATCTTACTATGTAATTTTATCTGAAAACTAAGATTTTGTAAGAAAAATCGACGTTTATGAAATGTGTAATCTAAAAGTTTTTCTTAAATCTATATTTCTTCACTAGTACCTTTTGTAGGCCATTGTATTTACTTCAGCCAAATAAGCCTTTTGTTAAGCATCTGTAAAGAAATCTGTAAACCCAATTTTCGCGATTGCAAAATTTACATTCAAAAATCGTAAAACCTTCACGTCATTATTTACAACCGCATTATGACACAAAAGAGCGGATATAAGATTTTTTACGGCCTACGCCAGATTTTACATCGCCTTTCTTTTATAAGCGTGGTAGGTATGAGTTTAGTGAAAAAATATTTTTTATGACGGGAGGTTATAGGGTGTTATTCCGTCGTTGTTCTTAAGTAATTTTATTTTGGCGTCCGAAATGCTACGAGGCTTATAGATACTTATTAATAACAACTGTACAGTAGAAGTCATGGAACATGTAAACACTAGTGGCTCTGTGAGCTGTAGACCTCGCGGTAACATTGATAAACTTAAAAACATGTAAAAACAAAAAATACTTACTTCGTTTTGAGTTATTTTTATAGTGTATAATATTTCTATAGTCTTAAGTGCCAGTGTTGGCCGAAATGTTAATGCAATTAACCATTAACCAGTACAAATTGAACCGTAAACTATAACCGTCCGTTACGATTACAATTTGTACTGGTTAATGGTTTATTGCAATTAACGTTCGGCCAACACTGTTTAGTGCCATAGACCCTAATGGGCACTTAAGTCTTTTATGCCAACTTCCACCATATTGAACATTTAAATAACGAAACCACAGAAAAATTCTATGTAAATACTGAACCTGCTCACAAAACTTCACGAGAATCGGTTGAGAATTGCGACCTGTAGAGGAGGAACATCCGGACATACGACAGCGGATTGTCCAAGTCAAAACGGAGACCTTCGTTAACTCTTCCGTCAATAATTACATCAATAAGCTGCACTTGATTTTTATAACATCGGGCCGAACCAAGGACCAAAGAGGTACCTAATGACGCTAAGTGCTGCAGCTGTAATTGTTATGAATATTAGTAATTATGAATGAATATGAGTTTGTAAGCTGCCACCGAGGTGTTGATGCATTGCAGGCATTTCATTACAGCCATTGTAATACAAGTTATAATTTGACTATATACGAATGAAACTTTGTGTACAGTTTAGTTTGCACGGCAGTGCCCGCGGGGCGTTATTTCGTCGCAAAGGCGCACTTTAACAGAATAAAGCCGCGAAGCTGCGCATTTCTCACGCCGTATCGCCGGCTTCTGCATCCCGTTTGCA
This sequence comes from Cydia strobilella, assembly GCF_947568885.1. Classification (NCBI taxonomy): domain Eukaryota; kingdom Metazoa; phylum Arthropoda; class Insecta; order Lepidoptera; family Tortricidae; genus Cydia; species Cydia strobilella. The sequence goes on along the minus strand of NC_086042.1, from coordinate 17,225,905 downwards.
CAAACAGATATAAATGTTTTGTTTACGCGCTTAATGGACTTGTTTTTATTTTTTGGTAAAATAAGTTGAGATATATTTAAATGAACAAGTAGAAGTGCGAAGAAGAACACAAATGTGTGTCTTATTAATAGCAGCTTCACTAAATAGATGTGTTAACTACCATATTCTTTAAGCTCCGGTCATGACAAAAAAAATGCTTTATAGCAATATGACAATTTACAGTTTTTGATTAGCCAGTGGTTTATTGGTAGTCTCCGTGAGGTTTTAAAATATTTGGGTTCAGAATTGGGTTCGGGGACAAACCAATTTGAAAGAAAGAAAGAAAATAAATTTATTCAGGACGCTTACAATATTGCTTAAATGTAATACACTTTTATTAATATAAAACATAAACGTCACTGAAAAGGTCTCCCCTCAGCTTGATGTCAAGTTACCTTTCAGGTATCTTGACGCTGGTCTTCCGTGGAGACCTGTCCAAGCGATCGCGTCAGCACGTAAATTTAACTAACATTGGTTAAACTAAATTGATATATGGCTTATTTAATAACATATTTTTGTAAGACTTATTAGAGTAAAGGTTGGCACTTACAAGTGATCCACTCTTTGAGCAGATTTCTGCAAATTCAGAATATACTTTTTGTATTCTACTTTGAAAGACAAAATGGAATGTGTGTTTCTTATGGGCGGCGGTATGTTGTTCCAGCATTTCGTGGCAGAGTATCTAAAACTACCACGAAATGCAGTTGTATTGTGCCGTGGGCAGATAAGACGAGTAGCTTCTCTAACATGCCGCTGAGAAAATTGCAATTTTTTAGATAAATATTGGGGTGTCAATGACTTAATAATGCCAAATAGCATACATGCGAAATGCAATAAACGACGTGACTCCGTGTTCATCAGCCCGCTGTTATTAAGGTAAGGAGTTATATGAGTTCTGGGCGGTATAACGAAACAAAATCGAGCACATGCGTTCTGCACTCGCTGTATGAGCTTTTTTGTTTTGTATAGAAGACATCTTCCTATAACCGTATCTGCATAATTCAGTTTTGATAAGACTAGTGATTCACAAAGAGCAATTCTAACATCAGTTGACATATATTTACGAACTTGGTATAGTATCTTAAGTCGATAAAAACATATTCTTGAAATGTCTATCACATGGTTATGGAAATTTAGTTTACCGTCCATAAGAATGCCTAGGTTTTTAGCTTCTGGGACCAGATCAATACGGTCCGTGCCGATTTTAATAACAGGGTTACAATTGTTAATATCACGTCTTTGCTTATCAGAGCCTAATATTATAAATTTTGACTTGAGAGGGTTTAAAACCAAACTATTTCGGCTGGACAACTGAATTATCCGTTCCAGATCGTCATTGATTTTATTGACTACGCTAGGAGTATCAATAGGCTTGACAGGCAAGTACACCTGCAGGTCGTCAGCATAAATATGATATTTACAGTATAATTTGCTAAGTTTCTACTGCATTCCGTAATCATAAATCTCCCTGAAGGATTATAAATACCTTTGTATAAAGCGAAAGTGAGTTTTAGTGAGGAGCAGATTCGGAATTAGTTCCGGTAGGTATTAGGGGCTGGCAATACAAAGATAACGCGCGGTTTTGCTAAGAATACTTTAAGGGAAGTTTGGATGTGGCAACTTAAAAACACACATTTTAATAGGCATCTACCATGTCCAAAGCAAAAACAGCGAGAAGTAAATCAACGCAGAGTATTAGCTTCTACTACCAGAACGTACGCGGATTGAGGTCGAAAACTGATGTCTTCCATACTAACATGCTGCTGAGCTCATACAGCGTCGTAGCACTAACTGAGACCTTCCTTGTCAGTTCAGTGAAGGACGCAGAGCTATTCTCCAAAGATTATATAGTGTTAAGGAAAGATCGACTAGGTGATGTGGGCTGGGGTGGTGTGTTGCTTGCTGTGCACAAAAGCTTATCTGTGCGTCGTCTGTCTAATATCGATGGTTTAAGTAACGACATGGAACTAGTTTCTGCTTTAGTCGTGGGTAAAGCGGTAAAATTTGTGTGTTGCGTGGTTTACCTCCCACCTAGTTATAGAGATGACCAATATTTGAAAGTTTTGACATGTTTAGAAAATGTAATTTGTAAATTCCCTGACCATGAAATTATTATTTTAGGTGATTTTAATTTGAATTCGTGTAGTGTAAATGTCCAGAATAATTTTAAATGTTTTATGGAATTTTGTCAACTGTATCAACATAATAATGTGTGTAATGGGCATGATGGTATGCTAGACCTGGTTTTGAGCGGCTTTACCCCAGAGACTGAGAGAGTGAGCGTTTGCGGCGAAGTCGATGCGTTTGTACCGGCTGATACGTACCACCCACCCCTTGAGGTATTGGTAAAGTTTAAACGTGTTGGTATGCGTTCCCCGACCTTGCAGCCTCGTCCTCCTGTTTCGGGTCCTAAATGGAACTTTCGTAAGGCTGATCTTAGAGTGCTTTATAGCGCTATATCGGATATTGATTGGGGTGATGTGCTCACTGAGAACTGTTCTGGCACTGCCGCTGAATTATTTTACGCCAAATTGAAAAATTGTATCGACAGTAATGTCCCCCTCAAAAAACCTGCATCTGGAAATAGATATTGTTATCCTACCTGGTTTACTGCAGATATTATTAAAAACATCAAGTTTAAGCATTTTCACTTAAAAAGGTACAGAGAGAAAGGAGAGCTTTTTAATCTGGAAATGTTTAGATACTATAGGACGCATGTAAAGACTTTGATTGAAAGTGCGTTCCGACATTACATACGCAGTATTGAGAGAGACATTACTGACGATCCTAGTAAATTTTGGAAATTTGTTGACAGTAAAAGGAAGGATAGACGATGTGACACCGAGTTTGTGTACAAAGGGAAGACTGTGATGGGACAAGAAGCGACAGACTCTTTTGCTGAATACTTCGCCTCAGTATTTCAGGGGGATGTTCCACTCTTGAATGCTAAGTTGGCGGCGCAAAGTTGTTCCGGCCTTCCAGTTAGTAGTGCACGCGTGGCAGTGGAAAAGATAGATGCTGCAGACCTTCATAAAGCAGCAAAAGATTTAAAAGCACGAGCTTCTGCTGGACCTGATGACATATCATCTTTTCTGGTAAAAGACTGTATTTCAGTTCTCGAGGCAGCACTTTTACACATTTTTAACTTAAGTCTGAAAAATGGGGAGTATCCAGCATGTTGGAAGGTCTCGAGGGTGACTCCTGTTCCTAAGAGCGGCACCGGTCGTGATGTGTCCAATTTCAGACCTATAGCTGTGCTACCAGGTTTCGCCAAGTTATTTGAGTCCATAATAGAAAGCCGCATCAGCCTTCAGATACAATGTTGGTTAGGTGACAGTCAGCACGGATTTCGTCGTGCACGGTCTACTGTCACTAACCATGTGAACTTTGTGGACCACGTCAGAGATGAACTGGATGCAGGTCGGCAGGTGGATGCGGCTTATTTCGACTTCAAAAAGGCATTTGATCTGGTAGACAACGATATCCTGCTTCAAAAATGCAGTGCCCTGGGTTTTACGCCGCACCTACTGAACTTTCTATCTAGTTACCTTCGTGACAGAAACCAGTATGTTGAATGGGGTGGATATAGTTCAAGGCCCTTTTTCACTCGGTCCGGCGTGAGTCAGGGCAGCACTCTTGGCTCAACATTATTTACGATAATGATAAATGACTTGCCGAGGGTGGTACACACTGCTGGCTGTTTGTTGTTCGCTGATGACTTGAAACTGTATCTGGGAGCAGGAGACAAGTCTGATCTAGAAGATCTCCAGAGGGACATTGACGCGGTGACCGAGTGGAGTGAGAACAATAAACTGCATTTTAACACCTCCAAATGTAAAGTTATTACTTTCTCGAGAATTCGGTCACCTCACATTAAACAATATCACATTAAAGACGCAGTGATGGATCGCGTTGATGAGATAACTGACCTGGGGCTGACCTTGGACTCGAGACTTGACTTTAGGACGCACGTTACCAACATCTGTAAGCAGGCGAATAAGGTCCTGGGGTTTGTCATGAGGGTATCTAGCCAGTTTCGTGACACTCGTGTTTTGCAGCTGCTATACAACGCCTATGTTCGCAGCAAACTTGAATTTGGCGCTTGTGTCTGGGATCCACACGAAAGCAAGTATACCCTCATGATAGAAAAAATCCAGAGGAAATTTGCTAGATTTCTGTATAGGAAAAAGTTTGGATATTATCCTTATTTGTATCCATCACTGTTTGTCAGTGGTATGGTCGGGATGGATACATTAGAGTTGCGGCGGAAGTTGTTACTGATGGTACATTACTATAAGCTACTTCGCAACCAAGTCGCGAATCCATCTGCACTGTCTAGAATAGGTCTATCGGTGCCGCCCCCTCGCCGTTGCCCAGCGGCAGGGGAGGGTGGGGCGGTGGTTTCGCGGCGGCGCCGCCGCCGGCGTCTGTTCGCGTGCCCGGGCTCGGTGAGGCGCACGCGCTGGGCTGCAAACGCTCCCTCTGCAAGAGCTATCGCTCTGTTAAATGATATGTCTCTGCGATTACCTGACGTTGACATTTTTTATCATGCGTCTTACCCAGTTATCAAAGGCATTTATGAATTTTTGAATTTAATTTAATTGATAATTATTTATTTACTTTACTGACATAATATTATATAATTGAATTTGTTTCTCTTTTTTTTTGTAATTTTGACATGTAATTTTATAGTGTAAGTGTAACATACCATGTATGATATAATAACATGTAAGCGCCTTGGTTATAGACTGTAAGCTTATTTGTAAATAAATAAAATGAAATGAAATGTCCATGTTGTGTGATAAGTTTGGTAAAGAATAGGTAGTTTTATTTCAAAATTTGCATAGACATATTTCTAAAATTCTGTTAAGTCAAGCTATTTTAACAGAGAAATTGAGCACTATTTAAGGATGTTTATGATAAATACTCTATTTAATAAAGGAAAATAACTTTACTTGCCACGTAACACAATACAGATTATTAAGTAGATATCTATAGGTACTTTTCATCAATATCTGTCTATTCTCTGGTCACGTCACAATGATTCCTATGTGGCCAATTCGAACGTACATTTCAATATCTAAATGATGTTAATTTGTTTTAACCTTGTAGGCGTGCATTTCGCTCGTACTTGTTTGTACATGTATTGGCGCGAGCGAGACGGAGGAGCGAAACGTTATCAAAATATAATTAATCAGATATCAAAATATACGTTTGTATTGGGTTCAATATTACCCACGGATAATTAATATTGCAAGTCAATCATGCCACATCAAATGCTGCCTGAATCTTTGCCTCCAATTTCCTTATCTAGGGCGCCAAAAGTGTAAAGTTTCCGGAGTTTGTTCGCAACGGACGGACGGACGACAGATAACTTGGCTGTTTTCATATCATCATCGTAATCCTGAAAAAGAACACTCCAGTACAAGTTTCGAACAGGCTTCACTTGCGAAAGATTTATTAAATTAAGCTATGATAGACAGGCGGTCTTATCGCCAAAGAGCGGTTTCTTCCAGACAACCTTAGGGTAGTGGAGACAAGGCAAAAGAAAAGTAATGTGTATCGTATTAATTTTTTAGGGTTCCGTACCTCAAAAGGAAAAAACGGAACCCTTCTAGGATCACTCGTGCGTCTGTCTGTCTGTCCGTCTGTCACAGCCTATTTTCTCCGAAACTACTGGACCAATTAAGTTGAAATTTGGTATACATATGTAAGTTTGTTACCCAAACTGCCTGGCCACGACATTGGGCGACCTGCGGCAGCGGCGGCGGCGGCGAGCGAAAAGGGAATGTTACAAAATAAGGTGAAAGAAGAGAGAGGCCACGACCCGCCGCTGCCAGCGGCGACTCGCGCGAATTTACTCGAGCGGCCGGCGGCGACGGGGAGCAGCGCGGCGGGCGGTGGAAACAAACACGAGGGCGCGAGGAACGCGGCCTCGACTCACAGCGGCGCGACCGGCGTGAGCGGCGGTACGCATCGGGCGGTGAATCGAAGAACAATTTTTTTATAACATTCGCGCACGACAAACAACACGGGAGTGCTTATCACGGAAATATTTAATAGGCCTGCAATTTGGATGTCGAAACTACCTAAACATAAGTTGCGGGACGTAATTAAAAGGTTGTGGGAAGAAATAAAAGAATTTTTTCCTGCTTCTACACTCATTCTAGTATACTCGAAAAATTTTGCGGGATACTTTCTATATTCTTCGCACAACACTCTAAATTCGCCTAACATATAACGTTCGTGCACACCTCTTATATTTAAAATAACTCTCATGAAAAATGACCTGCCGTCGAGGCACTGAAGAGCCACTTTTGGCAAAGATATTTTTTAAACAGTTGAGTACGTCCCATTCGCCCGATGCCGCCAACGCTACTGCGAAGTCGTGGCATGCTCGCCGCGCCGCTCTACCTTGCCGCGCCGCCCGCCGCACCGCTCGCATGTCGTAGATGGACATGTAACGTTGTCGCGCTTGGGAATGTTCTGACCTACTAATTGTCCCGATAGGAATGGGAAATTTGAAATGAGTAGGCAGAAGAACGTTCAATAAAAATATTTATTACCACAACTAGCTCAGATGGTCAAAAACGGATAAAATGTCGTGGTTCGCGCTAATACTTGTTGAGATCGGATTCCGCTAGTCGTTTGCAGCCAAAGTACTCCCCTGACGGTGCCGAGGTGGTAGGCGCAGGTCTTTCGGGTCGGCGCTGAGTTCAGCGCAGCTCGTAACTGTGTGGCGCTGAGTCGGGGAAAGGGCCAGAAGCAGAACGGCAAGCGGGCGGCAAGCAGGAAGCCAATAAAAGTCACTCTGGACTTTGGACCCTGGAACGCGCCATCATACAATGCGTTAGAAACGGTCCATAAGCCTTTGTGAACACCAGCGGCAAGAAGGAAAGCACTATAGTAGTTGTGTTGCCGTGGAAGTTCACAATTCAGATACGGAGATTACAAAAAGGCGAAGTAAATTAACGAAATAAGGAATTTAAATGCAACTATTATTTTTAATACAAAATGGAGGGTCGGTTGACAAAAGGTCATGACGACTATGAATAGAACTATAGTGAGGAAGTGATTTATCTTTAGTTAAATGACAATTACTATGAAATGGTTGTAATTTCAATATGTAAGTTAAAATTCCAAAGCAATAAAATAACACTAAAACATCCTAAGCAACTAACATATAAAATGTATCCACTTACCCAATTCGGGGTACACTTTAAAACATAATTAAACACCACAGTGATTTTATAATCGTTGAGGGACGCGTAGGGACGAAGTCAAAATTCGATTACGGATTCGTTATTTCGAACCGTAGCAGAGATCGATAATGAGCGACGTGCGTTCCACTCAACTTCAATGATAGAATGAACGAGCGAGCGGGTGCGCGCGATGACATGACACAGCGCACCGATAAGTGCATTCATTCAAGCACTCGCGAATGTGAACATTATTGTGAATGAATGTTATAACTATGGCGCGACATATTTGAAATAATCAGCGTGATGATGATTTTATATTCCTGAATACACAGTTTTAAGACAGTATTGTTGTATATTTTAGTGTGTAATATAGTTAACAATTCTAAATATATTTTTAATTAGGTAAGTAGTATAGGTAGTTCTTAAGGTCTATTTTTATGAAACATGTAACGTATTACGTTACAACGTAACCAAATGAATTTTAAACATGGGGGCCACTTTTGGGGGTAAATGAGAAAATTAAAAATAAAAATTTCAAGCAATATCGTGTTACATATCAAATAAAAGAGGTCATTGTGAGAATCTCAAATATATATTTCTTTTTTAATTTTAGGATAAATAGTTTAGAAGTTATTCAAGAAAATAGGCAAAAAATGACCATTCCCTCCCCTTAATCCCCGAAACTATTGGGTCTAAAATTTTGAAAAAAAAATACACATAATAGTTATTTACCTATAGATTACAGGAAAACCTATTAGAAATGTGCAGTCAAGCGTGAGTCGGACTTAATTACTTAGTTTTTGATCCGACCCCTACGGGTTTTTTCTGACTCGCACTTGGCCGGTTTTTTTTAATGAAATTAATTTCGGTCAAATAATATCTTAATAATATCTATTGGGCAAATTTTTCTTCGGAAATTATCGATAAGCCCCCTAATTTAAATGCAAGGGTAATCAAACAATATCTGTAAAATTTAACTTTGGTACCTACTATATTTTTCATTCAGGGTATTTTTAGGGTTCCGTACCTCAAAAGGAGAAAACGGAACCCGTATAGGATCACTCGTGCGTCTGTCTGTCTGTCCGTCTGTCACAGCCGATTTTCTCCGAAACTACTGGACCAATTAAGTTGAAATTTGGTATACATATGTAAATTTGTCACCCAAAGTCGGACATGTAACGTAAACAAATGAATTTTATATATGGAGGCCACTTTTGGGGGTAAATGAGAAAATTAAAAAATAAAGTTTTTCAAACTATATCGTGTTACATATCAAATGAAAGAGCTCATTGTGAGAATCTCAGATACATTTTTTTATAATTTTAGGATAACCAATTTAGAAGTTATTCAAAAAAATAGACAAAAAATTACCATTCCCCCCCTTTATCTCCGAAACTACTTGGTCAAAAATTAAAAAAAAATACACAAAATAGATCTTTACCTATAGATTACAGGAAAACCTATTAGAAATGTGCAGCCAAGCGTGAGTCGGACTTAATTACATAGTTTTTAATTGGATCCCTACGGGTTTTTTAAAGACATTTCACTTACGTAACTCACGTTTCACATAAAAAATACATATTGTGTAATGTACGGAACCCTTGGAACGCGAGTCCGACCCGCACTTGGCCGGTTTTTTTTGAAATACGTTAACTACGGCGTTTGACTAAGTACATTTTAGGAAACTAAATGACATTGTTAGATTTTGTAAAGGCGTATCGTGTCGCCCGTGCGTCTCACTCGCGCCAATACATGTAGGCACGTACAAGAACAAGCGAAATGCACGCGCGACTGACATCATTTAAATAAAAACAAGAGATATAAAAATTAAATTAAATATATACAAACTAACTTATTTCTAAATTAATTATAACTAAATTATTAATATCAATATAGATTGCAGACAATTTATTCACGCCACATTACCTATACGGTTTGGTGGCCTAGGCATAAGACAAATATCTAGTGTCGCATTGCCCGCTTTTCTGTCTTCCGTTCATGGTACGCTATCCCTCGTTGGTAAAATCCTTATCCCATCACTACGTGATTTCGAGGTAGCGTACCTGACGGAAGCAGAAAATGCATGGCGTTCGGCCTGCCCGGACAAAGACATGCCGACCGAAAAAGCCACACAACGTTTGTGGGACGAACTGCTCTGCCGCCAGGTACAAAACTGGCTCCTGAATTCAACACAATCTAGAACAGAAAAAGCCCGTCTCCTTGCTTCTTCACAACACGAATCCGGATTCTGGCTCCACGCTTTCCCCTCTAGTAACTGCGCAACTTTATTAGATAACAATTCTTTTAGACTGGCTGTCGGCCTCCGCCTGGGTGCCGAAATAGTTGTCCCCCACCGCTGTCCCTGCGGAACTGAAGTTGAGGGTCAGGGCTCCCACGGCCTCTCTTGCCGAAGGAGTGCCGGTCGTCTATCCCGCCATGCCAGCCTTAACGATGTCATCCGTCGGGCCCTTGTCAGCGTGGGCGTGCCAGCCGCGTTGGAACCACCCGGCCTGGCGCGCGACGATGGCAAGAGGCCTGATGGCATAACTCTCATCCCATGGAAGATGGGGCGGCCGCTCATCTGGGATGCTACATGTGTAGACACCCTAGCGCCGTCCCATCTAGCCGCCACGTCACTGAAGGCTGGCGGAGCGGCGGCAGCGGCTGAAGTCCTAAAGCGCCGCAAATATGCTGGTCTCTCAAATAACCACATGTTTGCGGCGTTTGCGGTAGAAACCCTTGGGCCGTGGAGCTGCGACGCCCTTAACCTTTTTCACGATTAAATAAAAACTACTGGAGACCTCGGGTGACTGGCTCATTCCTTGGGCAAAGAATAGGCATAGCCATCCAGCGGGGTAATGTAGCCAGCCTCATGGGCACCCTTCCGCAGGAGACAGACTTGGGGGACCTTTCATAGGTGGGTATCTATATTACTTTAATTTTTAAGTAGTTTTATTTTAATATTAGTTTAGTTATTTTTTGCAATAATATAACAAATATAACTTATTTCTAAAATAAAGCTAAATTAAAATAGATCGGTTATCTATTTATTAATCATTCACATTACCTACGGGCATGACATTGTCCTATACCTCGTTTTTTAGCATTAGAAAAAGGGTAAATAATCTTGCCGTGTCTTTTTATTGAAAACCAATTTTGAAAATTAAGTTACAACAAATATGTAACAATTATATTGCAAGGTTATATACATATTTACATTCTTTTGGTTTCATAAGTTTTTATTTTTTTAAGGGTTTTTAAATAAAAAGATTGGTTACCATTTTTCTAATGCTAAAAAAAAGACGAGGTATAGCCAGATGCAATGTAGGTAAGTAATAAAGCAAACGTTCGCGTGCAAGGTTTGAAAGCGTCCACAGGATTTAATACATCTTCAAGGCAAATATTGAGTATTCACTCGCTCTATGTATGCTGAACACTTGGACGTAATGTAATGGACAGAGGCCTTTACCTACATTACTACTTTGCATAATGGATAAAGCGGTTCAGCAGTTTGGGTGGTTTAGTTTTGATTTAGTGATTTAGTGATAGGTAATATTTAAGTTATATCATATTTGTCAGTCAATTGTTAATAGAACAATAGGACTTATTATTTTGTACTTAGAAACAAACAATTGCCTTAAAAGGTTGGTAAAATTTCAAGGAAACATTTATATTACAAGTGCATTTTGTGAACAATTAAGCAAATAAGTACACATTATTAGAAAACATTAAATGTAGCAAATCAGAATATTACCGCAACCTTACATCGATACACAGAAACCCAATTCTACCTGGCACAATAAAATCAAACCGTTCCTTTGTAGGATTCGTTTTTGCAAGTGGCGATAACTATTCTGAATAGAACACATTCCATTCCGGAGCTTAACCAGAACGAGCTGCTAAAGACGAAAGTTATCTTAGCCTCCTCACAAAAATCTGAATTGGAAAACGAAGTTGAATTCCGTAGTTTAACTGCCAACAACAGCCAAACGAGCAACACTTGAAACTGGGACAACGGAGTTGAACTTTTTGAATGGACAATTTGTAGAAGCGCCCCACAGGCTATGCTCGTCCGTAAATGTCATGCACATGTCATGTAACAATGATAACAAGAGTTTAGGATACGGTAAGCTAATTTACCTTCAGGGTTTTCGAGTATGAATACCTAAGCGCCCATTTTATTTCTGCAACATTACATTTAAATCATTTCAAAGTAGGTTACACAATGCGTGTTCGGTCATGGTGGTAGCAATAAGTTTAAAGATACTTACTGTTTACTGCCAATACATTTATGCAAATAAAATGTATGTTCATAAAGACATTGTGACATACACAATATTAACACAAGAAGCAATGCAATGACAAGTCACACGGCTGCAAAAAATCAAAACTTATTTTGAAGGTAATTGTGTACGGTTTTACAATAAACTGCTAAGCAGTATAAATAAGCTTCCAATGCAATTTTAATTTTAGAAATACATTAAAAGTAAACTAATTTGTAAAGCTTATTATAGTACCAAAGGTTCTATTAATGACAAAACTGCCTGGGTCTGAATTAACTTCATGATATTCATGTTTGTTTTATTTCTCGTGCTGACGTTTTATTCCCCTGTTTGTATGCAATTTTGACATTGATTTTGTAATAATTTATTAATTGTTACCAATTGTATTTATTTATTTCTGGTTTAAAATTAAATGTATGTTTGTTATATTTTAGCTGTACACTTATGACTTGTCAAAAGTGCTTATTTTTAAGCCTACCTACTTGAATAGGTAAATATTTTTTGAAGTTTAAAGTGTCTTTACGAACGTCATTTTTTTATACAATTTTGACATGAATGATGACATTGCCACACTGTCATTTCAAATGCCATGCAGAGTTAGCTTGGTTGGACTCTAGGTAGGCTTAAGCTAATCCTACGTTAGTACATGACATTGCACGTTCCCGTGGGAAATCCCAATCGGTTTCGCACTACCCATGAACCCCTAATCAGGCTGTAGCAGCGCAAGCGATCTAGTTTCTTCCAATTTAAATAATTCAGACGAGATTGAGCAGCGTTCCGCTATTCGATGGAAAACGGGGTGCAATGGCTTAAGGGCCTGCTTACCTTACCTTTATTTATATACGTATTTGTTTTAAATAGATAAGCGAACAAAAAACATTTTTAAGGAAATGTGTTTAATTACCAGTTAGAATAATATTCTTGAATTGAAGAGATTAAGGCCTACGTATCCAATTTGATAATCAAACTGTAACTGTCAAAAATTTTGCAATGACACTAGAATTAATATCAGAAAATAATTATCTGTTGTCTCCGTCCACATAGATTTTGTTAAAAACTTTTAACCCCATGGGTTGAACTAAAAAATTCCATCCTTAATGCCCCTACAACTTTTGAAGAAAATGGATTTCAAATTAAAACGACCTTTAACGGTTATACTTTATTCAAAAAGTCGTGTGTCTCCTTAAATTTTCTCTAAAATAGAAATGCAGTTTGCATTTGGTTTTGGCAAAAACATTCTGCGCAAAAGGAACGCTATCGCGAGTCGAAATCTTAGCACTGATTGGAATCAGCTATCAAAACGTAACAAAGCCACGCTAGGTGAACATACGGACCAACGTTAACATCGAACTTAGACCCGTGAAAAGTATCTCGCACTTTCAGTTCCATTTATTTTATGCTGCTATTAGCTCGGGCCAATGTACCAATATCTGGGAGACCGAGCTTTGCTCGGAAAACATAATTATAAAAACTCAAAAATGCGCGTTTTCCCAGAGATAAGACCTAGCTAGATCGATTTTTCGCTCCCGAAAACCCCCATATAGTAAATTTCATCGAAATCCGTTGGTCGTTTAAAGGTATAAGATACTCAAATTAAGGAACCTAAAAAAAGAGCTCGGTCAAAAATATCCTCCTGGGTCTTTTTATAAAGGCCTCGTTCCCAAATTAAATTTTAAATATTGCGTATAAGTCTTGACGTTTCGAAAACTTTACAGCCAGCTTGCACCAGCGTGGAATTCAGTAGTTCATCTGATAACACACTTTATAATTTTTTGATATCGGATAATCAAAATTGACATTATATTTTGCATTCCAAATATAACGTTTCCAATATTTAAGCGGTTATCACAATGTTCCGCACTTCGGACCGGCATCCGGTGCTGCAGTTTTTAACTGTGTACCTACTGTAGAGTCTTAATTGATTTGTCTTGTATGCAAAATCCGCATGGTATAATATAACACACTGCTCCGCCTCTCCGTGCGAAGCTGCGAACGACGCACGACGGTTCGCGGACGGAGAAACCGTGCGGGCCCAGGGTACGCCACGCCGAGCTCCGTAGTACGGATTTTGTACATAAATGCGGTTCGTGCACGGCAGCCCCGGTTAAAAAATACGGAGCGGTGGCGCGTCGTCGCCGCACGTGAATTCGTCGCTCCGCACGCCCCAACGAAATACGGCGGCAGAGTAATAACCGCCTCACAAGTAACCAGCCAGTTACACAACCAATTTATGTTAAGTGACAATATGGCCGCCATGTCACGAGTTGTCATTGCAACAATTGAAATACCGTTCCATATTTAACATTTTTATGGCTACTATCACAAAAAGCGTTATTTTATTATTAGATAGTTAATTGCCATATATAACGATAACTCACTTTAGATGCTGTCTGACGCTATTCAGCCCCGAGATCGTTACTCGGAAAATGAGAAAATTATTACTTTAATGCTGATAAGATCTAAATGGATTAAATTATAAAAGGAAATTTTAACACCGATCTTCTTCTATTAATTGAAATTATAAATACTTCAGAATTTTATAGAAAATTAAGTTTCCAACGGTAAAATTACGTCCTAATTAATGATTTTTTATTAGAATCCTGAGGAAACTAAAGTACCTATTACATACTTACCTGTCATTTTATTTAAAGTATAACTTGAAATTTTTTACATGCTATACCTAAAGCTAAACCTGACCATGTAAGCCCCGACTAACTTAGTCAGACATTTAATGTATAAATTTATTATTCAAAATCAATCACAGGCCCATGTACTAAATTCACAACGAAGGTAAAGTCGAGAATACGAGTACATGAAAAGTACCCGCAACAAACTTGCCCGAAACTCCAGATAAATAATCAATCACAATGGCCCGCTTGCTACACTCAAAAATTTTAACTGTAGTTTTAGATACCTACTTATTGCACCTTTTCTAGGGATCCGTACTCAAAGGGCGGGACCCTATTACTAAGACTCCTCTGTCCGTCTGTGTGTCCGTCTGTGTGTCCGTCTGTCTGTCACCAGGCTGTATCTCATGAACCATGAGAGCTATGACTTATTCACAGATGATGTATTTCTGTTGCCGCTATAACAACAAATACTAAAAACAGAATAAAATAAATATTTATGTGGGGCTCCCATACAACAAACGTGATTTTATTGCCCTTTTTTGCGTAAAGGATGACTCACGCTAGACCGGGCCGTGACCGGGCCGGAGCTTCCGGCGCTTCGTTTTCTATGTAAAGCATCACGTGATCACCTGTCATGTCATAGAAAAGTAAGCGCCGGAAGCTCCGGCCCGGTCACGGCCCGGTCTAACGTGAGTCATCCTTTATGGTGCGGAACCCTTCGTGCGTGAGTCCGACTCGCACTTTTATTTTGCCAGTTTTATTCAAAATTATTGATAATTTTTCATTTTCTTCGAGTTGAAGGAGATGTACATAACGATTAAGCTGGTTTTCACGGGACTTTGCGAACACTAGTTTAGAGTGAAAATTTCCAGTTAAAATTAGCTTTCACCGAGGCGTTACGGAGAACTAGTTTTAACTAGGGAAACGAGTTTTCAATAAGAACGGGTTTTACGGTGACTTATGGGCTGAAAAACAGGAAGGGTCAGTCAAGATTTACATTAAATTTAAAAACGTTTACTTATGTAATTATTATCTTCAGCGACAGCAAGAAGAATTAAGGAAAACAATCAATCTTAATTTTTACTTTGGGAAATTTGTAGGTATCCGTTGAAAACAAAGTAGCGTGCAAAGCATAAAGAAGAGGAAGAAACCAAAAGATTGACAATTATTTTTGGTGACCTTTTTTTAGGCTATTTGTATGGAGGTAAATTCAAAATCGTTAGAGAGTGCTGAAACGGATACGTGGAAACCACTTAAGATATGGCCTTCTTGTATGGGGAAATGGTACCTACTAATAAAGATCAAGCATTCTTATCCCAGAAAAATGTGTACGTGTTAACTGGGGAATAGCTCCAACCGAATCATGCAAACCATTGTTTCAGTCAGAAGAGTCGTGGAATGTATGGGGCCCCATACATTCCACGACTCTTCTCTTTCCGCACAGACTCTACACAGTTTATAATATCTGTATGGTCTGGTCTGTACCTAACATACCAAAATCGCAGGCGGTAAGTAAAGGGGCCCACTGACTATCAGTCCGCCGGACGATACCGGCCTGTCAGTTGTTCGGAACTGTCAAATTTTTGTTCTAACTGACAGGCCGATATCGTCCGGCGGACTGATAGTCAGTGGGCCCCTTAAGTAAATTAAAGAGGTTCGCCACAATCGCCACATATCAATAATAATTTTCAACTAAAAAAAAACGATTTCAATGGGGGATGCCGTTGAAAGATTATTATTACTCTTAGATTCCAGACAATGAAATGAAAAAGCATCTTTTGCCTAATTATGTAGAAAGGGAGGTAAAACCACCCACTTTATTAGTAGCATTTCGTTTCTGTAAGGGTCACCACAGTTCTACCTAACCTAACCCACTTTTCTGATAGCAGTTTGGTTCTGTGAGGATCGCCGTTCAAACCTAACCTAACCCACTTTTCTAGTAGCATTTCCGGGTCCGGGTCTGGGTTCGGGTCCGGTTCCGGGTTTTATTAGTCCGCATCCAGGTTCAGGTTCAGATCCAAGACCATCCGGGCCATGAGTCCGGGTCCGTGTCCGGCTGTCCGGGTCCAAATTTGGGTCCGAGTTCGGCGTTGAAGAGTTCCATTCTGATCATCATCAGCAGTTCCACTTCATCAAATGTCACTTTTTTAAATGTAAATGCTTGATTTGTTGATAAAAATACTAAAATCACTATATGTATGCCTTTAACATTTGAGGAGCTCCCTCGATTCCTCATGGATCCCATCATCAGAACTGCGTTTTGATAAAAACGGGACCAATCTGTATGTATATACTTACAATCAAAAAAATATTTTTTTAAATCTGTCTACATACATGACGGAGTTATCTTAGAGTAACAAACATAAAGAAAAAACAAAATATATATACATATATACAACCGAATTGATAACCTCCTCCTTTTGAAATCTTGAAGTCGGTTAAAAAATAAGATCTCTCTCTTTTTTTGGTTACTTCTAAAAGTAGCACAGTGGTCGTTCTCGTCACCTCTGATAATGTGGCAAGTTTTATCCGTTGCCGTTCGACGCTTGAGGCAACTTTTCTTGTCTGCATGGGTCAGTAGATTTTCATTTATTTAGCTTGGACGTACTAGTTTGTGCCCGTTGCTTTCAAAAACAAGTCTCCATCGCCTTAGGCGGCAACGCTGCAAGCGTGATAGGGACTTTTGGACGGAACATGGCACAGAATAAGGTTTAGGTTAGATAGTTTTTAGTAGGTGTAATATATATTTTCTCAAACATGCTATGTAATATTGATATTACGTTCTTTATATTAGGCTGGGAAGTATCACGTTTCAGGCGCGGCTAGACGAGAGGTCTGTAATGAAATTTCATACAAAGTTGCAGGCCTAGACCGGGAAGTGGCTTTTTTTTTAATTTCTATTTCACATATAATTGTGTCACAGCATCATGGCATTCAGCCATTAAAAAAAAACTATAAGCAATATTTGCTTTTTGGTTCGTTTATGACATTCTGCCAATACGCCTTTTTTTTTTGTTAAACCTGACGGGCTCTATGGCACTATGGCCATTAGAGCGGTAGGACTGTGTGGGGGGATGGTAGCCTGGGGAAAATCCAGGACCCTTCCGCATCACACGAGACGGTTTTGCTACGCTGGAATACTCCTAAAGTAAAAAAAAAACAATAAACGATATTTGATTGATATATATAGTTGGTCAAGCAAATCTTGTCAGTAAATACAAAACAAAAAAAACTATACTCATCCTTTTCTTTTGGGTGTTAGTACTAGTGTAAGACAAAGATAATATGATTCTCTCTGTCTATGTTTGAAATAAGACAGTCCTTTGACAAACTATATACCTATATTAAACGTTTGAGAAAAGCACTATACATGCATCGGCGTGAAAACGGGTTGTCGGCCTCATAACTATTCGGCCGGCAACCCCTTCCTTCCCGGCCTCTGTAGTAATGTACTATATAATATTGTCTTCGGTTACGGCGATGGTTACTCATGAAATAAAACTATGAAAACGGATTTTATCGCGTATAATAAATTTATCATACATTCCGACGTTTCGAACCCTTTACAGTTTACAGCGATCGTGGTCACGTTGATAAGTTCATTATACGCGATACCGTGACCCGGATTACCGTGTTCATAGTTTTATTTTAGGTGTAAAGGGGCCCACTGACTATCAGTCCGCCGGACGATATCGGCCCGTCAGTTAGAACAAAAATTTGACAGTTCCGAACAACTGACCGGCCGATATCGTCCGGCGGACTGATAGTCAGTGGGCCCCTTAATACGAGTATATATTTACCTAAAATATATATTATAATATACTAGAATCATCTAGGTATCATACAAATGCTTTACTGTACCATGTAAAAGTTTAATTTCGTAATTAGTTTTACTCTCCACACAAATTCAATGAGCAAATACATTTCGACCAAATTTGCTATAAGTATTTCTAAAGGCGCTTCTTAGATCTACCTGTTGAAACAAAGTTAAGTTAAGAGCATTAAACTAGCCCGAAGTAGTTTCATTGCGCTGTAAACGGACACCGGGCACGACAGTAAACCGTAAATGGTAGAACGGCAGAAGAATTACTTGATGAGCCATTAAGGTTTACTAACCAAGGGAATGAGGTCTAACATTTATGTACGTAAAATAATAAAGCTTAGAAAAGTATCTAGTTTGTAACTAGAAACAGTTTAATATTTAAAACTTCTCGTTTTGAACACATATTTAATAATGATTTTGTCGGGTCTTTCGCGTTTTTTTTACTTACTTTTGTTTCCCACGCTTTGACGCAAGTTACACTATACATACCTACCTACTACACTGATCTTGTTCGCGGATTACCAACACCAAGAGCCTGCGTCGAAACGTCGCCGTCGGGAATAAAGGTTAAAAAATAAATTTGCGATAGACCCGATAAAATTGGGATTTATTATGTGTAAAAAAAATTCCTTCGTATATTTATACTTTAACAGTTATTTGTTTTACAAGGGGGCAAAGTTGTTGTTTAACCTCTCGTGCTAATATTGATACCCGAGCAAGCGAAAGATTCCAAAATTGAACTACGAGCGTAACGAGAGGTTTGAAAAATGGAATCTTTAGCGATGCGAGTGTTTCAAGGCCTGGGGGTAAACAAATTTTGCCACCGAGTGAAAAACAAAATTTTTAACCACACCAACACAAGGAAAATACCAACTGTAAAATATCAAACAAAATCAAAGCAAATTGACTCAAAATCATTTAAAAGTCAATTCTACCAGCCAACATAAGGAAAGAACTCAAAATTTGCATTTGATTACTTTGCCCCACATGTGGATAAAATGGAACTTTCTCATCAGTTATTGAACAATCAAGAGAGCCTTTACCAGCTGCTGTGGTGAAATAGTTATTTCATACAAGGGTGCAAAGTTGTATTTTACGCGCGAGTGTGGTATTGACACACGATTGTTTTAACACACGAGAAGTAAAATACATTTGCACCCGTGTGTAACACAAAACTTTTCCCCTCACTATAGCGAGGAAAGTGCAACATCCACAGGCGTTAGATCATCTTCATCAACTGGAATCACTCATTTTTTTACGATATTATAACAAAAAACTCTGGAAATTCTGTACTTTTACGTGAGAAGTTTTTGAGTAGGCAAAATTTTGGTTGACAATGTTGACATTTCTGACGTATGAAATGTCAATGATGCGTTTTGAAATTGCATCGACTTAACTTGTGCGTTCAGAATTATATTTAACATAATTATTAAAAAACAAACGTTTATTATGGAATTTTAAGGTTTATGACTTAAAATCATTAAATAAAGCTAAATCTGGTATTTTTTATTAGATTCTCAAACCATTTATTTAATGATCATTAATATCGAACGAACCATTTTGTTATCTGTCAAGCTACTTAAACAAAACGCTCCATCCAAGGTCAAATTACTTTCCCCACTAATGGATAAAATGCGTTTTTTCCCGCTTGTTTTAAAGGATAAAAGACGACTTTCCGAGCTAGTGAGGGGAAAAATGTATTTATATTATTTCAGCGTTCTTATATTTTGATGATAAAGTGTGGACCAGGAAATTACACGCCTTTGAAAGCTTTATGTAAATCACCCATTTCAGCTTTCACGAGCTATGTTAGGCTCTATAGTGGTCAAACGCAGGCCGTAATATAACTGAATATTTATCTTCTCGTTTTAAAATGCAAACGCCTCGCTACGCGGGCCCCTAACGCGTTCAAAGTTGTTTCCCGTCGACAGCTAATTTTGCCGTAAACAGTTATGACGCTAAAATTCTGCAATGTTTATCCTTTATCGTCTCTATTTTAGGAAGGATAATTTGCGAACTTTTCTGTATATAGTGCACTGCATACTTCCAAGCTTTATTGAAACAACGGAAGTTACCAAGCTTTTCGTTTTAATAAGTGCCTCTCATTCATAAAATTGAACGAACATTATGTTACATAGACATAATATGTCTATTGCTCAGACGTAGGAACTTGAGCGGCTTGAGCCATATCCCTACAAGGAGTATCTCACAAAGGTATGAAAATATGCGAAGCATTCAAAGTCTTCAGAATATTGCGAAAAGATCTTTCATAACGCAGATGCTCAGAAAGTACCTACTTATAACATTGTATACAATATTATAAATTATGCGCAGTTAATGTCTAAGGAACGGAACCGTTTCTAACCGGCTTCAAAAGAATGAGGTTCTAAATTCGCCCGTTTCGTTGTTTTATTCTATATTTGTATCCACCCATACTCTCAGACATGGATTTAGAAAATGTTTTTGTTTGAAACTCACGAATCAAATTAGGTTTACAGATTAATGGCAGACGAAGTAACTTAAAAAAATCTAATGACGTAAAGGTGACTGTCCAATTGTAACTGCCGCTGCACTGCAGTTGCGACGTTACGCGGTGCCGCACTACTGTAGCAGCACGACTGCGGCTGTTGCGGCGTGCAGTCGCGACAGCGTTCGTTGATGGCTTGTCAATGTCAAGTCATATAATGTCATACGTACAAATAAAATACTAATTTACTTTTGTATTTTTTACGTGAAGAAGCGAGTGACGATAATGCTACATGCTACATGAAAAAGAAGACCAGTTTGCCTTTCTACAATAGTCAGAGTCCGACGAAGGCAGCTACGCAATATTAATAAAAAATCTGATGTTTAATGGTGATCCTTTATTCAGATAATATTGCCGATTAAATGAAAAGCAATTCAACATTGAATGAGACTTAATAATTGACGAAATACAATCAAATTACTCAAATAAAATTAATGCAGAGGAAAAATTATTCTTAACATTAAGGTAAGTTCACAATGTGAAATTTTCTTCCCCATCCTCTTGCCTAAATGCGTGACCACCGCACACAGCAATCCGACGGAAACGGGACTCATGGAGTTCGTGATATATACGGGGGGAGTGCGCACTTGATCCACCTGCATCACGTATAGGTACTCGGCCGTCAGAAACGTGCGGCTGGATTTAGAAGTCTGTAATAAACGTCCCCTCAAAACCATGCCAGGTAGGCTCTTTTAGCAGGCCTTTTATTGATTTCTGCAAAGTGATTCGTGGGTTCTGGAGATGACGATGCGACACGTAAGAATAAAATTATCCAATGGTGGGCAGGCAGTCGTTCGGTGTTAGCAAAATATTACAGATTTATCTTTCTAAGTATCAATATTAAGCCAATTTTACTTTCCTTAGGTACCAAACAGTGAAGTATGATGAATAAAATAATTTGTAATTTACACTTCATATTGTCCAGTTGCAGGTGTGAATGGGCGACGGCACTCTATGATATGACCGCACCATCCATATAAAACTTGACGGGCGAGACAAGAAATCCTTTATGAAGAAAGATATTTCCCTCGCCTTGGCCGATAGAAAGAACTTTTAATAAATTAATTTGAATAATAAATGGTTTCCTCGTGTTGGTGTGAAGAATTACGTGTTGCACTGTAACACAGTTTGTTTAACCCTCATGCCTTGAGACCTCCGCAACTGTCAATATTCTAAATTTTAAACCATTCGCTTCTCTCGTGGTTCAATTTTGTATCGTTTCGTATGTTTGGATATCAATATGTTACCATGAGGTATTAAATAACATCTTTGCCCCTTGTAATAAAAATAAATGATTGCTTCTTTTATTTAGCTCAGGAATGGCTTTGCAATGACAAAATGAGAAATTGTCACCATAAACGACATTATATAATATGATATATTACAATACAATTACAGTTGCCAGGAATATTCGGCAACTATTCGGTATTTGGCCACTTTGCCGGATATTCGGTATTCTATTTGCCTCTCTATCGCTCGTGCCCTGTCGAGCTTATAGCTATCCTCGCAAAACTACGAAAAAATAAAAGAACAGTTTATTTAATGAATCTATAAATAATATCGTCGTATTATTTGAATCCCTAAATCAATAATCTCAAAATACGCTAAATTTGTGAAAGCTGATTCCACAAATCTGCCTTAAGTTATATACCTTAGTTTTATTGGATGTATATAATGTACAAATTTCTAGAGAAGGCGGAGAATGTAAAGTTATAGCAAGAATTGTGCCTGGGCGTGGGCATAGATTTAATAATAAACTATACAATTATTTTCTGGATCAACAAGAGTAGAACCTAAATCAACTTCAACTGAATGCTACTAAACAAAGCCCTCAATGTCAACCTTACGTGCAGAACATGTTGAACATATAATGTATACACTTTTTTGGGAAACAGGTTTTTCGTAAATTAATAAAAAAGTAAAAAATAAGACATGTTTTATTTTTCACAACTCTTTATTAACTTTAGTTTTGTCCGCCATGATCGTGATATCAGCAGCTTGAGCCTTGAACTGCAACTTGTAGGTACCTGGAAATTAGAAATTATCTTTTCAGTTTCATGTTGTATTTTGAATATAACTATGTATTTTTGTATGTATATGATTTATTGCTTGCAAGTTACATATATGTATGTCTGTTTGTTGAATTTAACTTCAAATCAGTAAAACGGAGCTAGTAGCGGACAAGCTGTGTTAAACGGTTTGTCTTTAGATATTCTGGCCACATCATCACAGAAAATAAATAGGTAATAGTGACCCGACCACCAAAATGGACTTTTAAATATTCGTAGTAAAATAATATTAATTTTATACTTACATCGACGTGATCCTCACAGCAATATTGTGTGTAACACTTGAAGTATTCCATTCCACATTTACTTCACGACAACACCGTCTTTCACGTAGGTCTTCGCGGACTATAATTTTTGTAAATCATTCCCACAAGTGGAAACAAGGTTTTTGATATATTAAGCAATCAAAATCTACTGTTTAGGTATTAAAAATTATAAATCAAATCGTAAGAAACTAGCGGTTTAACTGAATTTTTTTATTATGACAATTGATGACAATGACATCTTTGACAATTACGTAAGTGACGGATTTATTTACTATGGTTCGATAACTTTTACTATACGATGACATTATTATATTCAGCCTCGCGAGAAGGTCAAAGGTTTGTTGAAATATCTTGAATCCTCGATTATTATATCGCAGCAAATGTCGGAAACTGTTTAAAAACCTAATATCTCGAAATGGTTTTCGAAATAGAACATTAAAAAAAATTAACAATCCTAATTCAGATACGACCGAGGTGCTAAATGTATCTGAACATGCACTCTAGCGCCTTGACAATAAAGGCGTGTTCAGATATCTGTGAGCTCCTTGGCCGCCCCGATATATCTGCGATATATGGCGACGGTACCATCGGGGTTGTTTATCCGTGGGTGTAATAACTCCTTAGAACGTAGTGGTTATATCCTCTTTGCTTAAAACTACTAATATCTGTGATCAAAGACAATTCAGTGCAGGTGACAGATTTGACGTGCGGTCTGCAGCCGCAGTTGCAATAATACACCAAATACGCAAAAATGGCCATGCTACGTGCAGTCGGTCTCGTCATTCATTTTACTATGGAAATTGACAATAACACCGACGTGTCGGAGCAGTAGTGCAGCTGCGGTCGGGAAAACGTTAAAATCACCATATTACGTGCAGTCGATATCGTCATTCATTTTACTATGGAAATTGACAATAACACCGACGCGTTTGGGCCGCCGCAGTAGTGTCGGAGCAGCAGTGCAGCTGCGGTTGGAAACGGACAGTCACCTTTATACATCAAACAAAGTGAATCAATTGCCGGGAACTCGGTTTTATTTACTTCTGACACACTGCTATCATACAACACCAAATTTAAGGCTAAATCTCCTGAAAACCTTTCAGCATATCACACCTGAAAGTTGACTAGATCGAAATTTCAAACTTAATTTTTATTTCTCTTTCAAAGTGAATCAATTGCCGGTAATATATATACAATATAATAATATATAATATATAATAATAATAATATATAATATAATATATAATATATATATGTATACTTTAGACACACTGCTATCATACAAGACCAAATTCAAGCATAAATCTCCTGAAAACGTTTCAGCATATCACACCTGTAAGTTGACTAAATCGAAATTTCTAATTTAAATCTTATCACACTTTTACAGCATTACAGCTGGTTAAGGTTCCTAGAACTCCACTGTTTTATACACTACAGTCACACATCTATCATTTAAGATCAAAATCTTCCACAAATCTGCTGAAAATGTTTCAGCATATCATGTCTCTTTATTGAAAAAATCAAACTTTCAAAGGTAATGGTTTTCTACACTTTAAAGTCAGACCAGGGCCAGCCTCTCCCTAGTTTTGTTTACATTAAACGCACAGCTATCATTATAGACTCAAAACTCGCTTAGAACTTTTAAAAATATCATTGTATATTGCACGTGTATTTTTTTTAATTTTTTGTTATTGAAAGTTACGTTTTTTGTGGCTTCCTCGCTCGATTTAGAACCGAGAACGCCTAAGTTCTGTAAACAATTGAGCAGGAGCTTTCGTTCGGAACCAAATATATGTCTGTGTGTCGTTCAATGACATCAGAATAGCATGTGTGAACTTAACATATCATATAATTACAATAATAGATAAAAAATTCGTAAATGTTCTCAAGAGATGCCTTTTTTGTGTCAAGAACTCTTTTTTACCATGTATAGAGGCTAGGATATTTTTTTTATCCCATTTGTAACAAAATAATATGCTAGTATGTGAACTTAGCAATTAGCATATCATTTTGTGAAATTCCATAGTGTTGCTTTTTACGATAAAAACGCCAGAACTATTGCTAAAAAGTATCAGGAACTCTATAACTATGGTGCATGCTAATAGAACTCCAATAAAAACGTGATCTGCTAGACTTTGATATGCCAACTTCACAGACATTTCATAAACGCGCTACAAGTCTCAATTAGCTATTAATCGTTTGTCGTAATCCATCATTTTGACTTAGGTATGTACCTATTTGTAAGATAGGGATTGAACATAAATTAACTAATTGAGGTTTGCAAAGTTAAGAAACTCGCTCATTGAAGAAAATTACGTTAAACAAAAGCCAATCGAGCGCACAGAAAAGCCCAGCGGGAACTTATATCAGAACGTACCACAAACAAGTGATGAGTCAATTTCCAGTAGACTTTCCATGACCTTGAAGAAGGTACTTAAGACATATTACATTATTTTAAAATGGGTCACTCACGTATTATTAAGTCGAATAGCTCGACATCTTAAGATACTTAAGAAGACAGTGTAGGTACACGAAGTTATATATCTTATCCGTTAGCGGGTTAGATGACATAGACATAATTTCGGTTAGTTCGAAAACTTCGGTAAGTTAATATTTTTTTTAGATATATCGAGTGATATTCGACATTACCTATATCATCATCAACGACATAATATATCATTCATCAATCCCGGTTCAGCCATTTAGTTAAGAGGGAACATAAGGATAGACAATATAGACGTACACATTTTAGCTCTAACCGCTGTAATAGCTTACCTGCTCATCTACGGCCACGGCCTAAACCATGTATGATGAAGTTGGTTAGAATGAGAAATGAAGCATTTATTTCTTGATAGGTAGTCATACTTCTAGCGTCTTTAGATTGCGAGATATGGACACTGTGTCAATTTATCTTTGTATTAACCTACCTCGGTCTCCCCTCTAAACTTCTATAATATCTAAGTATTTGTTGAGCTAACTTTGACTGAACAATTGAGGTAGGTAAAATAGTCTTATTTATGGAATCTGGAAATGAGCCACTTTCAGATTATGAGAATTGTAAGTACATAAACACTCGTTTTTGTAGTACTTGTTTTCAAACACAACAAATGCTCCGTAACTGATGTTATGAAATTATTCTATCTGACCCTTGCCCAAAATTCGTATTAAAGATGACATACAAAAACAATTGATGATAAAACCAAAGCAAATATTAGGTATAAGTTTAGATTAAGGCACAGAAGTTTCTGTACAAGAAACCTCGTCGTACAAGTGTGGACATATAACCCTTCTTATGGTCAGAACTCTAACACGCCGGCCAAGAGTGTCCTGAGTAGTCGAAGTTTAAGGCATAAGCGATGTTCAGAAAAACAGGAGTAGCATTCTCATTTCAAGGATATTATTTTTAATTTATTAATAAATTTGCGAGCCCTGAGATGTAGATCTTTGCCAATTTGTTCCTTCAGTTCCTTGTCACTCGCGAGGCATTATGAAGCTGTAATAGAATACAGATATTAGCGTTAGATCATCATCATGATACTGTCCTGGCAGGTTTCGGCCACGGCGACTGTTTAGTACTGCTTATTGAGAGCGACGCTCGTGAGCTCTCAGGTGGCTGACATAACCGATTTTAGCAGCAAATTTACGGCCGCATTCACTGCAGATCAGCACCCCTCCGAAAAAATTGTAATTGATGACCTCAGGTGGTCGGGCTTTTAACTTGTCACGCTTCGCATCGAGATCTACTCGCCTCTGCTCTTCGAAGGCTTGCACTTTTGTACTTACTGTATACCTCCACTTCGGCCGATCTTGTGCCGAAGTCTCCCAGTGCGATGGTTCTATGTCACATCTCCGCATGTGGCGCTTCAGCACATCTTTATAGCGCAAAAGTTGGCCGCCATTTTGCAGCTCAGAGAAAAAGATGCGCTGCCGCTTAGCTACTCTGTCATTGGACATACGGGAGACATGACCACACCATCGCAGCTGTCTGTCATTTTTATTTTTATTTTTTATTATAATTTTTTTCTATTATTGTATTTATTCTATTTTCCTATTTTATAACCTTGGTTGTTGTTATACGTATATTTTTACAATTATTTTGGATATTTTTATTTTTTATATTCTTAATTACTTTGATCGATTTTTACTGTTTACCTTTCTATTTATAGAAAGTGGTTTTATGCACAATGACTTTTTTACTGTTTTATTTTCTTTTGATTATATATTAACGGACATTATTTCATGTTATAGTTTTTTTTTCTTATTTTATATTTTCTTTATTTATCTTTCATCTTAGGCTAGGTTTTTATAATGTATATAAAAGTAAAATACAAAAAGTTATACAAAGATAATACAAAATACATATTAGACGTATAATATAAAACCTAACCTAGGGTGCCGCCAGCAGCGGGGCAAGGCCCAAGCTGCCGGTGGTCAGGGCCGCAGAGAGAGGAACCGGCGGACTATCCGCACCGTGTCCAAGATCACCGCCTTTTGCATCTGACCCTTGATCCAACCACCTAGCGAGTCTCTCTAGATGTTGGTCGAGACTTCGCTATTAGACCGTCGAATCAACATCCCACATGGCGGTTATCTCGTGAGCCAAGTTTAGGTACTTACTGGACTTGTCCTTCACCACTTTCACGAGATTCTCATCCTGGGGGATGGTAATGTCGACGAGCATGGCCTGGCGTTGCGATCGATCTATTATCACAATGTCAGGTTTATTGGCTACAATAGTCCTGTCAGTGATGATAGATCGATCACAATAGAGCGTGGCACGACCATTCTCGAGAACTGGCGCAGGTAAAGTGATACTTAATTATTATTATTGATATTGTGTTGCGACGATCCTTTTGTGAATGCATTTTATTTTGATATATAAAATATAATGTACATTTTCAATACTTAATAAAAAATTAAAACACCGGAATAAGGTTTCGTTGTTTTTACTGAGTGTGTAGGGGTTGTCCTCCTCACGTCTCATGAATCCGTCTGTAGGTATATTGAATTATTTAGCACACATTGTGTCACAATGTTTAGGCGTTTCGAAATAACAGGACTCAGGATTCCGTAACGCAGCGTACTACGTAGGCGAACAACACGCGAACACGAAGCGAAGCGATGCGGCGCGGGGTGAATCAACCCTTTGATACCTATAGAAGTGTTCTACGTGGGCGATCTCGTTGCGAACGTGAACGCCGTGGGCCCGCGTTCGTGAGTTGTTCGCTTACGTAAGAAGCAGTGGTATGTGAAACTGCGAATTGTCGCAGTTTGTTGTTAATATTGATTAATACTGACTTCGCTTCGCTCTCATAACTTGCGCCTCACAATCAGGAGCCAGCAGTCATAAAACACAAGCGTCTTCACCAATAAAACGCAGATTTATACGGAACCCCCATTATATGCGCGTTCCTCTTTTATTCGCCCCGAAGAGCTCTCCATACGCTATCGAGATTGGGGCAAAGTAACATATTTGGCGATATCTAAAGAGGCTTATTATTTTGTTAGGCATATTTGGATTGAAAAAATCTTGTTTTTTTAATTAGAAGATTATTTCATATCGGGAATTATTCGGGAGAATCTGAAGAAAAACTTTGTTTTAAAGATAAATGTTCGTTTCATTTCCAAAATTAGTGTGTGAATCAGAAAGTAAGTTAGATATCCATAATAAACTATTGGTACAAATGTAAAGTAAAATATTTTATTCTAAAGCTCATATATTGCTGGCGTTTGTATTCATATTGTTTATGGCTAATAAATAACAACAATAAGAATAAGTTAAAACTTAAAAGGAAATGAGATACGTACTGGTTACCCAAGGTATTTGCAATTACTAACATAACTCTTGTACGGTCGGGTCGGTGCCCCAACTTAAGTACCTGTACCTACCCACGTCGCCATACTAATTGAATAGAAAAGCGGATACTACAACGCACTTATTACAACACAATTAAAATATTTGCTACTAATAATATATACAATAAACATACGATTCTAACGTGTGCCCGTGCCCCTTATCTTGCATATAACTTAGAATTATGTTTTCAGCAAGTTAGAACGCTGCGCGGCTGTTTTCGTTTCAAGACAAAACAATTGGAAACACACAAATCAACGTCCCAAGACGTCGATGGAAGTTTTGAAATATTTCATCTCGTACGAAATTCAAAAGAAAGCGAAATGGAAACCTGGAAAAATATTTTGATACCGAAAAAAAATATTTATTTTACGAAGATTAATTATAACGTCAACGTTTCGAGTCAACTTTGTAAATAAGAAAACAAAATAAAACAAAGTTAAAATGCGGCAGGTACCTATTACGGCAGTGCAGTTTTGCCATATACACTTTACATAATTTATGTGACTACTACATAATGAAACTTGAGCGATTTGTATGAAACTTGCTTTCAGCTCGTTTCATAAAGTCACGTTCATCGTTTAATGCCTAGTTAAGTACAGTACACTGCTATATCTACACACATGTTATTAGCTCTCTATGTTGTGTTCAGGAACATATGTTACGACCGCCATTGCGACATTTGATCACACGCTTTATAAAATGTCATCTCGACTGATACTGGAAATGAGGTCAAATCAAATTCCTTTGTTTTTCAGAGATGTTCGAAATTTGAATGTCATTATTAATTCTTTATCGACGTTATTATTACGCAATAATAACATTTTCACAGATAATAATTTTGGTGTAACAAAACATTTTATCTTTATGCTGGCCGCAATTATAGGCTTAATGAAAAAATTTTGTTAAAGGTATAAATCGATCAGGTTTGTGTTCGGGATCAAATGTCTATATAGGACCCCATAGCATTGCAAAACACTACAAAAGTCAGAAATGATAGTCAAAGTCCGACAGTCGTACTTCACTCGCGAAACGCTCCTAACAAAAGGATAAGTGAACAGTGAACGTGACGTCAAGGTCACTGAGAGCCCATCTTGAATGTATGGAAAATAAGTAAAATTGCGATTTTGTCGGTGAAATATTGCATTTATGCATATAGTGGTAGCAGTAAGTACAACGTACGAAAGAAAACAAAAACGTTAACCCTGTTTAGTGTTTAGCAAAGATAGATATAACTCCGTAATAGATGGATCGTTTGTTATTTATAATTTTAACGCATATCAGTGAAAGAACATGGGTCAAAATCATATAAAAATAATTAATGCAAATAAAAAAATCATTTATCCATATTTAAATACATTTTAACGTATTTTTATAAATCTTCATTTTTAGTTTTAAAGTATGTCAATAGATGGCAGTGAATTTACAGTGGTTACAAAATTTACTATGACAGTACCGCTCTATCTTATTATATCCTCTTTGGTGTTTAGGTACAGTGATTAAGTGTTTAGTGCGAGTTCATACATTTGTTACTTGCATTAAGTAGAAAATGTACGAGTCCACACTTAACACTAGTCATTGTAGTATAAAGAGGCTGTTACTCAATTTAAACACTTCTATTTTATAGTTTCGTCGTCTGAGATAACGATTAAGTTGCGAAAGCCTTTTCGGTAAAAACTCAAACCACAGCTCCTACTGGCGAATATCCAAGTAGATGAACATGAAGAAAAAAGAAGCTCTGGAAAAAACCTACCAGATAACCCTAAAGCGATTTGAAGGAAGATCGCTTCCCCCTTTTCACTCGAGAGACATTTTCAGAACTTTTTTCGTCTAAA
Organism: Cydia strobilella; assembly: GCF_947568885.1. NCBI lineage: Eukaryota > Metazoa > Arthropoda > Insecta > Lepidoptera > Tortricidae > Cydia > Cydia strobilella. The sequence continues at coordinate 17,195,377 of NC_086042.1, read as the reverse complement.
TCGGGTAGGCCAAAAATGCTCGCCTAAACCGGGTGAGATTGGAAAAAGTGCTTATTCGGTTTATTGCAGTTACGTATTGCTGTGAAAATTTATTTATTACAGGAAAAAAATACGTATGAACAACTACGTCAATTTTGTTATTTAATTTACCTAATTGTAAGAAATTCATGCTAAATTATTTTTAGACTGAGGTAAGTCTGCAACGATTTTGATACCATCGTCGCAGACATCTCGGTCTGGCTCTGGTACTCTTCTAATTTACCCCCCAAAAAGGCCAATGATTTCGGAGCAAATTGGCTGTAATAGACGGACGGACAGACAGACAGACAGACACGAGTGGTCCTATAAGGGTTTAGGTTTTTTCCTTTTGAGGTACGGAACCCTAAAAATATCAAATGTTAAAGTATGAAGAATAAGGCTGAACTAAAATTAATTATATAGACGAGTACCTATGTCCCGTTAGTGAAAGATGCATTTTAATTTGGTGTTATTGAAAACTTTCACAGCAAATAAAAACTTTAATTTAAATATAAAGGTTTTAAGTTTTATAGTATAGTAGGTCATGATTAGTTCGAGATATTCATATCCCGATCTCTCCATACAAACTTTGTAACTGAAATTAGTTTTTTTTTTTGCTGTGAAAGTTTTCAAGTTACGTTTGTATTTGAAACTTTGTACTTACAATAGGATAAGGTATATCTAGGGCTGTAATTAATTTATGTAGCCTCAGGTACCATAGTTTAAAAAATACAGCGAATTTAAGTTTTTCATACAAATAAAACTTGTTTTTACTCTATTTCGTTTATTAAATCACATCACACAAAGTGTGTAAAGTTTGGGGTAGACATCACATTTTCAAACAATCCACTACACATAAATACACTTTTCGTCGGGTAGTCACACAAATCTCTGTTTTGACGTTTTGCTGGGACTTCAGTTAGCCGCGACCACGACCAGTGAGACCTACGAAACGTCGGTAAATAAAGGTAACAATAGTAATTTGTGCAACAAGAGAGGAAAGTTGGTTTTTCTTGCGAGGGACTCAATAACACGAGATGTAAAACAACTTTGCACTAGTGTTGCACACATAATTTTTCACCTCAGTAGTGAGAACATATTAAAGGTTAAAATGTATTTCGAATTATACAGAATAAACAGAAAAAAAAGTATTATAATATGTACGATACGATACGATACGATACGATATGAGACGAGACCGGACCGGACCGGACCGGACCGTACCGTACCGTACCGTACCGTACAGTACCGTACAGTACCGTACCGTAACGTAACGTACCGTACCGTACCGTACCATACCATAAAAAAAATGTAATAAAAGTATAAAGTTCATGGCCTTCACTAAATTAAAAAGCTACATTGTTTCACTCCCTGGAGTGAGGAAAGTCGCACTTTCCTCACTCTAGGGAGTGACGAAAGTAGGCTTGTTCGAGCTGCTGAGGTGAAAAATAAATTCGCGATAGACCCGATTGTAAATGTGATTTAATATGTGTTCAAAACGCGAAAGTTTTAAATGTTCTATTTCGTTTGTCTAGAGCTATATAAACTAATTACAGGACTAGATACAGCTAATGTCATTGTATGTGCAAAGTTTCATTACAATCCAAAACGTAGTTTTGTAATGAGAACCTAGCCTAGTTTGCCGGGGACGAAAGTGGAGGACCCGCGCGTAGTCGCCTTTTCATACAAACATCCTCATTTTCCTCCCTGGATATTAAGATTATTGAAAATATTTTGTCACAATCTGTTGTATATCAACCACAGCTATGCCCTTAGGTTTGTTTTATTATCGAATTTTTAATTATTAATAAAAGCATTTAACAATTTGTATGAAATCTGTTTAACGCCCCCAATTTTTACAATAATCAAAATCGAAAAAAGTCAAACGTAGGGGCATAACTATGATTAATATTAATATACATCAAGTTATCCAAAAATATTTTGCATAATGTCAATACCCAGAGAGGAAAATGGGCACTACGTTTGTATAAAGAAGAAGCCGCCATTCCTCTTAATTAAGTTTAATGGGAGGTTTCTACAATAAATACCTATGTGTTTTATTTCGATCTATTTCCAAAGGATCTAAAACAGCTGTAAAAATCATCTTTACATTGCAAGGCCTTTTGAAGCAATAAAATATTTAGGCGCGTAATTTTCATTTCGACAGAATTGTTTACACTCGCCATAAAACAGAATATTGCGTGATTATATTGAGTTCTTGTTATACTATGTAAGCATGTGACACTGTCTGTTCCTATTTACCTCAGGTGTAATAACTTCTCCTTGTGGTACCAAGGACTCCTTGGTACCACAATCGTACATGACGCTTCACTATGACCCGCGCCTAAACAACACCATATTTAAATATTATTACGACGTTATTAAAGAAATATATTCATACAATAAATTAACGCAACTTATTCAAGTAAGTAATACATATTTGTCCTTCGCGACAAATGAAAAACAGATATTTCATTACCTATGTATAGGATGCGGGGTCCCTTTGTTTGACATAATTATTGAAAGTCATAATGTAATGATTGTCATATTATTATTAGCCATAATTCCGAAACCGTTAACTTTTCAGGATTTTCCTCGGGTTATCCTATAGATAGGTTAGATTAGGTTGTTTTATGGCAATCCTGAAAAGTTACGCGTTTCTGAGAAAAACCAACCGAATTATAAATCATAATATAAATTCATGTAGATTAATTAGTCTAGCATCATTTATAATGTAATTTCATATTATCAGAATAAATATATAATCTAATCTAATCTATGACTAATGTTAATATGACAATCATTACATTATGACTTTCAATAATTATGTCAAACAATACCAATAGGATGCATTACCTGGAAAGAGGCGGGTCACCATCACCTTCTTGACTTGGTCATCAAATATTATAGTATTTTTCATATAGTTTGGGTACGGTGACAGTTGTCATCTCCATGCAAATTATAACGCAGCGTCTTAGGTAGGTACGTAAGCGAACAACTCGCGAACGCGAAGCGAAGCGGCGCGGCACGGTGCGGCAGGCCCACGGCGTTCGCGTTCGCAACGAGATCGCCCACGATACTTCTATATTAGGTATCAAAGGATTGATTCACCCCGCGCCACCGCATCGCTTCACTTCGCGTTCGCGTGTTGTTCACCTACGTAATACGCTGCGTAACCTTACAACGTAAAATCGGCAAAATATGTTGTACAGTCGCCATCAGATATAACTGAGCGGTCAAGGCTCTCACAAATATCTGAACACGTGTCTATTGTCAAGGCGTTAGAGTGCGTGTTCAGATATTGTGAACACCTCGGCCGCTCCGATATGTCTGATGGCGACTGTACCATGACCATGACCATGAGTCACTGACAGTGTCAAAACTGACATATACGCTAACGTCTACGTAATTTACTTTCTTACTGTACTCGCATATTAGTGCGAGCGAGATGTATAGAAACTAAGTTACGTTCACGATAGCGTTTATACACAGTGCCAAAATGGTGGTAGCCACACTGAGACTTCTCAGCAGTTAATAGTGCACGTAAAAACGGAGAAATACGAGTCGTAAGCACCAACGTCTACTATATTTTGTATCGAATTTAACCTTGAACCTTACTTGGATACTTACTGACTACTTAAATTCAGCTTTCAAGGCGTTATGAGGGAACCGTCATATGCTAGACAGAGCTACCCTCTTTTCAAGTCGTAATATTTAATCCCACAGCTGCCGTCTGCCTGCAAACTTTGTTTCGGCAAACTCTGTGGAGTTGGAAGCTCAGCTCGCTTCAAGTTTGTATCTCTTTCATTAATATTTGATGATTTAAAACAAACATTAAACAGCATTGTCAAAATCACTTATCCATTACTATACATTCTAGTTTCAATTTGCTTTTTCAGGGTTATGTAGAGCAAGTTTTCTTTATGCAAAATAGAGTTGAAATGAACATGGTTCATAGTGTTCATACACAGATTGTAAAACAAAAGTTGCGCGAGTTGGCGTTGCGGCAGGCGCGGCGCGGCGGGCCCACGACGTTCGCGTTCGCAACGAGATCGCCCACGTAAGACACTTCTATAATTAGGTATCAAAGGATTGATTAACCCCGCGCCGCATCGCTTCGCTTCGCGTTCGCGTGTTGTTCGCCTACGTAGTACGCTACGTTAGGCGGTAAAAATTGCCTAGAGGCGCACGGCACGTGCCGCGTCGTCCATCACGCTTTTCAATTAATGTTTTTAAGTCGTATTTTCACGATTTTTTTAGAGAATATAGAAATACAAAGAAATGGTCCAACTTTTGTTACTAAATGGCCTCGCTTTACTCGCTTGTTAATATTGCACTCGGCTGGAAATACGTTGACCAACAATTTTGAACTACTTACAAAATGTTATTAAAAATTAAAACTAATATCAAATAATAAAAAACGTCAGACAACAAGCATTTAATAGGCTTTATGGAAATATGCGTTAAAAATAAAGGACAAACCGAAATACATTCCTTCATTTAACAATATCGATACGATTATTCTAAGGAAATAAAGCTATGGGCATTTCGCTGTAACTGGGTTATAAAGTTCCGCTCGGTACAGCCAATTAAATTATATTTATTACTTTCAGATTTTCAGGTGAGTGTTGTTTTCCGTTTGAGTGTTTAATTTATTATCTTTTGCAACTTTTACGCTGGACGACTTTAGGATATTTATTGATAATTAAATTAATTAATTATTAAAGTTCCTCTAATGTACCTAGTTTAACAAGGGTTCCATTAACAATAATCTGTTCAATTTGCCCGTTCAAAATGTTTGCAGTGCACTACTACTACAGTACTACCTACCCGTTCACTTCAAGTTGGCCGTTACCCCCCGGCCCGCACATCACCCCTCTGATGCCTTATTCACTTGGCTACCACAGTTTTACAACTTAGGTACATTTAATACAATCACAAACAATATTAAATTAAGTGAGCATTAAAAAATAAAGTACGAAATTATTTTTTGTCGAAAGTACTAGTAATTTTATTATACCCTGTGACGTTATCATGTTACGGCGACGGCCAACTTGAAGCGAGCGGTTAGTATTTTTAACCAACCCTGACAGTGACGCCCAAGTTTCATATAAAAACAGGCAGGGAATATAATAAATTGAAGAAAAACCCTATTGTTTTAAATACTTAAATGAAAATAAAAAATAAGTACCTGCAATTGCATCATAAATTATGGCAGCGTTCTCGGGTGAATTTCATTAAGACAAAAGGGGACGAAGTTACGTGACCGCTTCTCCGTACAAACGTAGCTCCCATTTTCCTCTTTGGCACCGTGCGAAGTACATGGTGGGGGTAAGTAAAACGATCGCAGCGCAGAAGGTGGTAAAAAATTGACAACTAACGGATTAGCGTTAACATTTCATACAAGTTATATGGATCGAAATGGAACTTATGGAACTTTAATTTACGATTAATCTTGAGATATTCATTTAAATTGTATGGTGTAAGGGACCATTGTAATCTGTATGAAATGCTTAATATAACTAACGTATTTAATTTGATAATTATTACTACTGTATCCGTGTAAATAGCTTTGCAAATAAGTAAGTTATCCTTAAAAGATAGACATACACTATCGCGGACTCTTTTGTAGAGCAATGAAAGAGAGATCTTTCCACCATACATTGTTTTGTTATATCTCAAAAGGGTTGGGCAGCGTTTTCGATTAAAGCTCTTAGCCAGCGTGATTTTTTTCTGACTTCATTACCAAATATCGTCATATTTCAACCAATTTACACAAAACCTTAACAACATAACCTTCCTCAAGAATCACTATTCATAGGTGAAAACCGCATAAAAATCCGTTTATCCGTTCAGTAGTTTTCACTGAAATTATTACGATTTACTTACTTCTCGCTTAATTGTTTTGACAAAATACAAGCCTATAGTTGCAACCGCTGTGTGGCGCTGTCGTCGTGCACGGTCCCAAGTCCCAATTAACATTATAGAAAATTATGATTACGCAATGTGATGAATGTGGGGAAAGGGAACACCGTACCTAAGCTATGTAAAAAATACTCTAATAGCAAAAGAGTAAAGTAAGTAGGTAATAACAATAATAAAACCATATTTAAAGAAAACGAAATTTGCATTACAGCGCCATCTAGTTCAAACAAGGGGAACTTGTTTGTCCATTGGACTGTGTAGCATATCAACCAATTTGAAGTGTGCTTGCAATGTACCTGTTCCTGTTACGCTACGTAGTTTCAAATAATTCCAATAGATGGCAGTAAACTTTAATCATGAGAATCCAGGAAGGATTTGCACAGATTTGTATATGTTATTGTATTGTATTTATTACTGTAATAAATAAGAAACTCTCGGACATTTCACGTTCACGTCTCGAGTAATGCTGCCCCTAGCCTACCGGACTGGCTCTCAACGAATGGAATGTATATACAGGTGTACCTATACAGTAACACGCACACACACACACACACACACACACACATACTTGTGGGTTCTTTACCTACAGCCTACAGGCATACAGGTAAATTTTTCAAGTATTATTGGAAACTAATTTACGTGTTATCATTGTCGTACCACTCGTACCAATTTCTGGTTGTACATATATGCTTAGCAAACTAATATTTAATCAGTTTTTTATAAATTAATGAAAACTTACGTTGAATCAAGTACAGTACAATATATTATTTATAAGTACCTATTTATTTACATACGTTCCATTTTAAGTGACAAATGCAAATACAACGACGCTAACTTAAGCGCACTTCCGTGAAAATATCTCAACAGCAAGTAGGCATAGAGTAACTTATACTAGAGCGGTACTGTCATAGTAAATTTTGTAACCCCAGTAAATTCACTGCCATCTGTCGACACACTTTAAAACTAAAAATGCAGATTTATAAAAATACGATAAAATGTATTTCATCATCATCATCATCATGTCAGCCGATAGACGTCCACTGCTGGACATAGGCCTCCCCCAAGGCTCGCCACTCCGACCGATCCTGTGCCGCTCGCATCCACCGAATTCCCGCGATGTAAGTAATGTATTTAAATATAGATAAATGATTTTTTTTATTTGCATTAATTATTTTTATGATTTTGACCCATGTCCTTTATGCGTTATGATATGCGTTAAAATTGTTAAATAACAAACGAAACCGTCAACGCCATCTATACGACAGTAAGCCAAAACTAGTAGCGCCCTCTGAACGGGAATCAAATTTTCTTGATTTTCGAGGCACGTTTTTTCCTTAGACTGTATCCATCTATTACGGAGTTATATATCTTTGAAGTAGGTAATACATACTATGTTACATATAACAATTTTTTTGCTGACTATGTTTTAAATAATAATCAGAGGCAGCCTGTTTCATTTCTTCTTCTTGGTCCCAAGATAACCTGAAAAGCTTCAATAGTTTTGATTCAACTTTTTATTGATTTAATTTGGATCCATTTTTGGTCGCATATTTCATGGTTTTTAGGGTTCCGTACCCAAAGAGTAAAAACGGGACCCTATTACTAAGACTTTGCTGTCCGTCTGTCTGTCTGTATATCTGTCTATCTGTCCGTCTGTCTGTCACCAGGCTGTATTTCATGAATTGTGATGTGAGACAGTTGAAATTTTCACAGATGATGTATTTCTGTTGCCGCTACAACAACAAATACTAAAAAGTACGGAATCCTCGGTGGGCGAGTCCGGCTCGCACTTGTCCGGTTTTTTAGAACATTCAAGCTATCATATTTATTCACAATACGTGATCTGGGTGTTACAGCGCATAGGTAGATTTTTCCTTTTTTAGGTTCACTGAAATTGCCATTGACAGAATTGAACAACTTATCGAAGAAAAGCAGAATATCTGCCGTGTCGCAACTTTCTTCTGATTTTTCTTTCTTTTTATATGATGTTACCCGTGTTCTTTTACTGATATGTGTTAAAATTGTTAAATAACAAACGAAACGTGTAGGCGCCATCTGTCCGAGAATCAATTTTTCTTGATTTCCGAGGCAAGTTTTTTCCTAAGCATGTATCTCACTCGATTACTAGCCAAAAAGCAACGAAATGTCGGCGTTAATAATATACAATAATTTAGAGTATTATTAAATAATAATAATAAATAATAGTGCATAATATATCACAGAGGTCGATATGGGGTAGGTATAATATACGTACATTTTGTTCAAAGTAGCCTGTCTATCTAACTATACTCTTTTTCATTTCATTCGCGCACCGAAATGCCATGGTAATCGTCAATGTCGTGAATGTAATTAAGGCGGTTCCCTGAGCCAGAAAGCGAAAAATATCCTTATATGATCATGTTTTTCTAAGAGGCATTGATATTCGTAGACGTGGAAAAAATATATGTAGTTTTTGACTATATTATCTTTAATATCATAGCTTCCGATACACGAATTATGACACTTCGCTCGATACAATTAATTCCCAAAGTAACCTGTAACTCGGACTTTTAATCCAACTTTACTCGGTTATTTATTGTGATACAAAAAAAGAAGAAAAAACAATCTTAACTTAAATAGTAATTTCATAGCTTTCGAATTTCGATATTGTAGGGTAATGATTTTAAAATAAATAAAAATCGACAAAATTTGATCAAAATGGACACTTGGCGCGCATGCTCTTTCCCGTTCTTTCTTGCGAAATGTGACAGAGACAGCGGCAAACCGATGGAACGGCCTTAACAAAATCCATATAAAAAGGGAATGGGCTAGTCTAGAAGACAAATGTGTATTAACTTAAACAGTTTTACTATACTTAACCATAAAGTAGAAGCTTACGTTTTCGTAGATCCGATGAACGTTCTTTTCTCATAAATTTAAATAATTAGAACATTCGATTTTATTTTAGTGGCCTTTTCGTATTTGTAGCCTCACGAAACGAAGCCGTGACGATTCAAGAATTAAGGTGCCGTAGGTTCATAGAGCGGAGTTTTTGAAAAATTGTACCGCTTTTTAGTTCCCAATACGGTTGCCAGAAATTTAATTAGCAATCTTGACTATTTTCTCTAGTGACTTCATCAATTCGTTGACAGAAAAAAATCACGAAACACTGATTTAAACTTTCACGATTTTTACTCATTATTATTCACAACGACGGGACTTAATCGCGCAAAATAACGCCTGCCGCAACAAGTCTGCCGTTGCTGAGCATTTACTAGAGTCAGGGCCAAACCACTGGATTGAGCTTCACAACCCTAGAATACTCTCTACAGATCGTGGGTTTTATAGTAGAAAAATCCGTGAAGCCATTGAAATCAAAAAACATAGAAATTTCAATCGAGACGAAGGTTTTAAGATCTCATCAACATGGAACCCAGTCATTAGTAAGTGTAAGCGAAAACAAATATCGAAAGTTGAAAAATCGAATATTGTGAGTGTTGTGTGTCGACCCGGTGACATCCCTAGTGCGCAAAACGTTCAAGTTAATAAACAAGATCAAGTGCGGGTAGTTCGAAAAACTCGCGCGCCTAGAAGATGTTGATGTCAACTTTAGCCAGTTTTCTCCGAGACCACGGGGACAACGCCGTCCTCGAAACGTTGGAGGTAAATTTAAAACTTATTTTGCGCGATAAAGTCCCGTAGATGTGAATAATAAAAATCACGAACATAGCAATCCTCTTACAACAAATTAAATTTCAAAAACACGATTTCCGCGGTCCTGAGCACGCACGCACATCCATCTTGCTCACGCTTACACTAAGCGAGAGAGAGAAGAGCACGAACCTACGGGGCTTTAAAATGTTGTTAATTTACTTCTACATAATACGGGTGTTACAACAAATATTATGAATAAGAAACTGCCATCGAATTCGAATTGGAACTGACCTCCAATACGCTGGTTTTTAGTCATTCTCCCGCGTACATGAACTTAATGCCGAAAGGACGAAAGGTGAGGCAGGTATTCTAGATGTTGAGCTTTTGTAACATTGTTCGCGATGGGCTTGATTAAAGTTTTATTTTAATGTTAAATAACTTGTGTGAAGTCAAGTTGGAAAATCCATAAAGTCAATTAAATTACACTTAAGGACATTCCAGTTAAAATGCATAACCTAATCAATAAATGCTACACAATACGAAGAAATTCATTCATATTCGGTTAAGTTATATTACCTACAGGAAAAGAGTCCGAAGTTTGATATCGTTTCGGATCCGCATCGTTGCATCCATTTAGCGCTAGCTAGCAGTCGTGCGTGCCCACAGTGAGATAACGACGATTCCAATATGGATGCAGTAATGAGCATTCGGAGACCTTATGTGGCATATATTGTGGGAACAGAGGTTATATAGAGCAGGCCGCACTTATGTATGTAGGTAGGTTATAAATACAACAACAACATTTTATTATTGTTAAATACAACACAAAGCCCATTGCGAACAATGTTACAAAAGCTCAACATCTAGATGACCTGCCCCACCTTTCGTCCTTTCGGCATTAAGTTGTAAATGTTATTCTTTTGTTTTGGCTAAGATAGATATAACTCCGTAATAAATGGATTCAGTGTAAGGAAAAAACGTGCCTCGAAAATCACGAAAATTTGATTCTCGATCAGATGGCGCCACTACCTTCGGCCTACTCTCGTATAGAGGGCGTTGACGGTTTCGTTTGTTATTTAACCATTTTAACGCATATCAGTGAAAGAACATGGCTCAAAATCATGTAAAAAAAATTATGCAAATAAAAAAATCGTTTATCCATATTTAAATACATTTTATCGCATTTTTTTAAAATCTTTATTTTTAGTTTTAAAGTTTGTCGATAGATGGCAGTGAGTTTACTGTGGTTACAAAATTTACTGTGACCGTACCGCTCTATCCTCTTTGGTTTTGGTTATGGTGTTGTTCGGGGAATCCAGTGCTTGGCAGTACTAAAGTACTTACTTAGACAGCGTTTATATGTATGATTTAGTAAACAAAAGAAACCAATTCAAGAGCAAAATATTGACATTTGCAAAATCAATATTAAATAAATATTTATATTTCTGTCTTGAAACTCTATAAAGCGGTAGTTAATAGGTACCTAATCTTAGCGATTGTCATATTTCACAATAAAATGTTTCATTCCTATTTAGTAACTTGGGCTGTTTTTAGCATCCAAAGAAAAAAGAGAGGTGTCTGAGGTGTCATATGTATAAAGTGTTTGATTTTCTGTGGTATCGTAACTACGAAATCACCAGGTTTTGCTATTTTTTTCTGTGCAGATATTAATTTCGAATGCTTCGTCTGAAAAATGTTAGAAGCTATACCCACTCCACAGTTATCTCTGTTCCGTTGACAGAGGGTGCGGTCGTTCAACCTGGTATCGGTGAAATAACCTTAACAGTTAAGCCTTCCTTCTTTGACTAATCTGGGGATCTCGCGGAAGTATAATAGACCCTGAGTAACGCAAATTGCTCATGCCTAAGTCTAGTTATTTAGGTTTAAATTGTGCCTGAAGATTCTGGTGGGAAACGAAATCCCTTAACTTTTTAGTGCATAAAACCTGATCTATTTGAATGACACCTCAGTTAAATTTAGTAAAGCCGTTCTTCCAAAGCATATCAAATCAATAAACTAAGTCACATACAGGCATTAACTGTAATGACAAAGAATACAAAGAATTTTGTATTATTAATATTTCTTTTAGTTACACGTATGTCAATAAAAATTTAAACTACAATCATTTAAGTTGCAGGAGGCTCAGATAACGGAGTTTTTGAAAAGTCATAGCGCTTTTTAGATCACAATAAGTTTGCTAAAAATTTCGTTAGCCATCTTGAGGCCTTTCTCTATTAGGGACTTCAGGGGTTGGAATCCTGAGTTTTTGACTTTCACTTGATAGAAAAAAATCACCAAAATAGGTCTAAAATGCACTTTAAAAAATTATAATAAATTTTGCACAAGAACTAAACGTATGATAATTATTATGCTTGAGTGAACTCGGCGATTACGTTTTTGTTATTAAAACACACAAAAACTTAAAATTCAAACACTAAACATGATATCTGCGGTCCCGAGCACGCACCTCAACCTCCATCCCGCTGAGAAGAACATGAACTTACTGGGCCTTAACCAAAACAAAACGTATACCTAGGTATCTTAAAAAAGAATTCCCTAGTTTTGATACACAAACATTTGTCAAAATTATAAACAGTATCTGTGCCGCAGCAAAAAAAATTGTCAATATTTTTGGGCCCGCCTGTATTATATAGTAGGTAGGTAAGTAATAAAAACATTAAGTACCTATAACGTTTTATTTTATTATTTAGATATACTATCTGATGATAAAGAAACTGTGCCTGTAAATAAAATAATACGAACTTGCCTTATAAGTTAGCTAACAGGTTTATTTTTACGTTACATAATTTAAATTTGAAAAATACAGCAAAACAGAAAACAGATTTATAATTTGGGTGTACATGTAGATCGTTAAATATGTCTTAATTACGTAGAATCTTAATAGCGGGTGAAGGGAATTGAAACGATCCCAAATGGATCGAAGTTTAACAACTAGGGGCCCCAACACCTAAATTATAGGATACTCGTAATTTTCATGTGAAAAGCGGGTAAAAAGGTCATAAGGACAAGACTTTTACGTCACCAAGTGATGTTCCCACGGCCGCAAACAAAGGTAGGTTCGTTCTCCATGAGAGGTCCTTTCCTGGGCCTAATAAGGGATTGGACACTGAGTGCATTTAGAGTAGCATTAGCAAGCTGATTCATTGACAAGTTAATGCGCGTTTCATCGACTACAACAGCAAATTTACTAGGTAAGCAAACTCTCTTGAGAGTGTCTAAATATACGTTTTTTTTTACGTTGAATTAGAAGTTTGATTTTTTCACAGCTTCAAGGGGCTGTAGACCTGTTAATGGTTTTCAATTCAACTTGATACCTACCTATACGCGTTCCCGAGATAAAGGGTCTTGACAGACAGACAGACGGACGGACAACAAAGTAATCCTATAAGGGTTCCGTTTTTTCCTTTTGAAGTACGGAACCCTAAAAAGTAGACGTCAGGGATCGATCTCCCATGCAAATTTTCAATTACGCGCCTTACAAAGTTTGCCTGCAATGCGCTGCGACAGTATATCACGCGCGAAATATCCTACCCATCCCTCTCTAATTAATACAGTCAGAAAAAAACGAGTACCTAGTCTATCTACATACTCTCGCTTGTGCTAAGCCTACAGAAGCACAGACAGACTACATGACGTCCTGTAAGTAATAAAGAAGGTTCTTTTTATTAGGGTTCCGTACCCAAAGGGTAAAAACGGGACCCTATTACTAAGACTCCACTCTCCGTCTCTGTCTGTCTGTCGGTCTGTCTGTCAACAGGCTGTTCATGAAGCGTGATAGCTAGACAGTTGAATTTTTCACAAATGATGTATTTCTGTTGCCGAAATAACAATAAATACTAAAAAGTACGGAACCCTCGGTGGGCGAGTCCGACTCGCAAATGTCCTGTTTTTATTAAGACAAAATGCAATGGACTGGATTTGCTTTTGTTATCTAGCTTAGTTATTAACTATCGGGCAAATATATAAAATAAAGTTTTGTTGAGAGAAAATGAAATTTAATAACTACAAAATCAGTTTCTGCTTGAATTTTAAATATTCTTGTAATTTACATTTAATTTCAGTAGGTACCGGTAATAATTGACGATGATATATATATGATTACAATTTATCTAAGTAAGTATTTAATATACCATAACTTTTTCAAGCTATGTGCTCCTGGGTGCCAGGGAAATGCAATTAGTTGTACCTACGTTATAGGAAGATACCTTTCTAAATTCTAATTCCTACTTATTCTATTAGTTATAAAACTTCAGGTCCAGGTGCTTATTTTGTGAATTTTGGCTGATGTCTGACTTGTAACTATTGCATGTTTCATGTTTTTGTATCAGAATTAGATTAAGTGAAATTAAAATAATTTTAAGAAGTAAATTAAACTATATTAGGTACTTAAATATTTTACAACCAAGATGTAGTACTTCTAGCGCAGCGAGCATTTGTGTTTATATATGTAATGTACATTCTCGTGTTTTGTTATTTTTGTTATTTTTAATCGTTACATAATGTAACTCAATGGATGACTGTTATTGGCCTTGTTTTATGTAAACATAATTATGTCTTAGTTATATTTACGGCTGTTGTTATCCTTAATACCAATAAAATAAAAAATAAATTATAATAAAATAAAATCGATGTCATTAGGTATATTTTATGAAAGACGGGCCGTCATTTGTATTACAGCTTGTAAATAGTCTGACAATTCAACTGTTACTTTCTTAGTAGTACTAGTAGGTAGTTATCTACTACTACTAGTAGTACGTTAGTAGTTATGATGGCGCTGGTGGCCTAGCGGTAAGAGCGTGCGACTTGCAATCCGAAGGTCGCAGGTTCAAACCCTGGCTCGTACCAATGAGTTTTTCGGAACTTATGTACGAAATATCGTTTGATATTTACCAGTCGCTTTTCGGTGAAGGAAAACATCGTGAGGAAACCGGACTAATCCCAACAAGGCCTAGTTTTCCCTCTGGGTTGGAAGGTCAGATGGCAGTCGCTTTCGTAAAAACTAGTGCCTACGCCAAATCTTGGGATTAGTTGCCAAGCGGACCCCAGGCTCCCATGAGCCGTGGCAAAATGCCGGGACAACGAGAGGAAGAAGACTAGTAGGTAGTTATCACTTTATTGTACCCAACACAGGTATACAAAAATAAATTACAGTAATGCAAGTACTAAGGCGAACTTTTCCCTAATCCTAATCCAGCTAATCCTTATCCCTAACTTTCTTTAGTTTATAAGAAAATTAATTTTTAAGAAAAAAAAACCGACTTCAATGGTTTGCCGTTGAAAGGTTACTTATTGTTGATGGTGCACTCCAGACAATGAAATAAAAAAGACAGCATCTTTTGCCTAACTAAAAGGAGGTAAAACCATCCACTTTTCTAGTAGCATTTCGTTTCTGTAAGGGTCACAGTTCTAACCTAACCCACTTTTCTGATAGCAGTTCGGTTCTGCGAGGATCGCACTTCAAAAAAAAGTCCAGGTCCAAGTTTGGGTCTGGGTCCATAACGAAGAGAATAAATTGCTAAACGTGAACGTAAACGTTGAAGAGTTCCACTCTGATCATCATCAGCAGTTCCACTTCATCAAATGTTACTTTTTTTAAATGTAAATGCTTGATTTGTTAATGAAAATACTAAAATCACTATATGTATGCCTTTAACATTTGAGGAGTTCCCTCGATTTCTCATGGATCCCATCATCAGAACTGCGTTTTGATAAAAACGGGACCAATCTGTATGTATATACTTACAATCAAAAAAAGAATTTTCAAAATCGGTCCAGAAATGACGGAGTTACTCCATGTAACAAACATTTAAAAAAAAAACCGAATTGAGAACCCTTCCCTCCTTTGACCCTCCTTTTGAAATCTTGAAGTCGGTTAATAAAAACTTGTTCTATCCCCACTATCCACGTAGAAGAGTCCTTAAAAAGTCCTCAGCAGGATGACAGACCGTTTTCCGTGGCCAGTCCTGACCTCATCAGCCCAATAGCGATTCCCATGGCAATTGTGTGAGATTGGCCGATACTTCCTCATTGCCTTCGTATTTCGATAGCGGTCCCTGTAGTAAATATCAAAGTTACAGTAAGTCAACTGATTGATTTGATGAGATTTGTTTTACAAGTACATATACATATTATATAATATGGTTTTACATATTCTTAAAAGGAAGGTAGCAAATACCTACAATCATATAAATTGTTATAAATTATACACACGAAAGTATCTATACGCCGTGCACCTGAGAGTTAAGTGGTTGTTTATTCTTCACAAATTTACCGCCTCGTAAGGACCGATATTATATATGTACTCTACTACAGTAGAGTTCGGTTATTTTAAATACACTCAGTAATATTGGTAGTAATTAATTTATTTCTACACTTTTCGAATCAACTATCCCATTGAAAATAATTCGCCAATTAATACTGCTTACTCTGGTGTGGTGAAGGCGGCCGCAGCACACCATTGACGTCATATAATATCACGCATATTTAAAACTTAAAAATAGCAACAAAATATATATTTATACCGTGAGAGATACAAATATATCCAGAGCTTAAAAAACTACTCTAAACTAAACTAAACTAAACTTAAAGTCTACTTTCTGACAGGTCAGCAATTTCTAATTTGGTTTGAAAATTGAATTGTGAATACTCATCAACAATACCCACTGTGTTGCGGTTAACACTTTGTTTCGATTATTTCAAAACGTGTCTGATTGTTTTTATAACGGACCGAGGAGATGAGATATCATCACGCTTATGTTTGTAACGTTCTAGTTTACAAAATAATCGCATTTAAATTGAATGTTCTAATTACTGGTAATTTGAACATTAAACGTATAGACAGAGGCACGTGCCTCTGCCTATACTTACCCTACATCAATAATCTTCCAAATCTTAGATACAACGAAATAAGGGTTCAAACCCCACTTATACATAACATAATGATTAAATTGTAGTTTATAAGTTATAAATGATGCAACCATTTTCAATTTTATTTTACTAAAAATATGAGATTCCACTTGATTAACATAATATCCAGTCTCGTGATGTTGTGATATCGCAAATTATCATAAAATTCGTCATTAATATAGGAAACCCATTTTTTTCACGTAGGTTATTTATTGCCCGGTCCTACAATATTCTGTCATTTAGAAAATAGTAACATTATCAACACGGTTTCCTAAGTTGGTTTCTGACGAGTTACATTTCCGCGTTTCTAAAACTTAGCAAGTAAAAACAATGCCAAAACTTTGCTGAACTACAGTGGGAGTTATTATTCCACGAAAATGCAAATTTTGAACTTAGGAAATAGTTTACTCTGCACGGAAAGTAGGTGCCTACTTATATAAGTTTTGCGCCTATTTGAATTGCCTTGGCCTTTTGTCTAACATTGTGTTTAAAATTAATTTTTAATACAGTTGCTCAAAAAGTGCTACTTTTCGTGGCTGTTTAGCGTGCGGAAAGTTGGTTTTCGCGAACTAGTGCTTTTTACTTTTCCAATTTTTTTAAATTTTTACTTGTTCCAATTCATGACTACTTATTGATGAGTGTTAATATTAGTTTCCTTTAAACGTCGTAATCAACATAAGAACCTACTGTTAATGTAAGAATACGAAAAATATGCATATTTCATATTTTATTACTTACCTCTTCATCATTATAAGTATTATAACACGTTAATTTTTTAATGTTGAAAAACCGTTCTTAATAAGTTGTTTGAATGGAACGGAACGCCTGTCAAAGAAGAGGCGTATTTTCTTACTGCAAGAATGTTTTAAGTTTCCAAAGGCAACATTCGATATTGTTTTTATAAATATACGATACACAAATAATCGTAAATAACGATATTTAGGTAATGATAGTACAATGTTTTAATATTTACAATTGTTTCTGTCTTATAGAACATGCATTTGAAAAAAAAACTCATTGAAGTGGGTTCAATAATAATAACAAAATCTATCCTAGTCGAATAAAAGCTAGAAAAACACCTCTTCATAATGTCAATGTCAATGATGTCAGTGTCACAGAATTAATAATATAAAAGTTTCGAATTCCATTCCTTACTTGTTGCTTTTCTTATTTTTTCGCAACTGTATTAAAAAACGTATATCTCGGTACTCGTGCCGTAATGACATACTTTCCGCACTAGCATCGAAATGTACTATTATATAATTATTTGACAGTGTATGATTAATACCGAATAAAATATATCTATCTATCTATCTATCATAATTACTTATACGTATTATATTTTTCGAGTCAATTAAAAATATATATTACTATATTTTCCAAGTCAAATATGTAGATCTAAGTAGATTAATTTAAAAGAACTAAATGTTTCACTAGGTTAAAATTTGCAAGTTTACATAAGTTACTCGTATTGACCTATTCATATTTAAACGACGGTAGCTATACGTGAAACATATCTTGAAAAATAGAAGAATATGGAGAGTTCCAAAAAATCCGACTTTAGGCATCCCAAGAATCCCCTTATAATTCAAAGGTCGTCCAACAATAGATGGAACGAATAAAAAATCTGGCAAAAACTGAAGACATTCATCTTCGTTTGGCATCGGCCCGGTTGACTAAAATGTATATTAATTATTAATATTATATAATCTTTCAATTTTTACAATAAAAAACATGTTTTGAAAATATTTGAAAATGCCAACATTTTAGGTAAGTACATACCAGTCACCTGCAATAATATGGTTCACAACGAAGGCCACAAAAATATCTGACGCGATCTTATTTGTAGAGCCATAAGAGCGTGTCACATATTTTTGCGGCCTTCGAAGAGTAACATATTATTATTGCAGGTGACTGTATATAATATATTTTTCCCCTCACTAGCTCGGAAAGTTGTCTTTTATCGTTTAAAACAAGCGGGGAAAAACTAATTTTATCCACTAGTGGGGAAAGTAATTTGACATTGGATGGAGCGTGTTTAAGTAGCTTGACAGATAACAAAGCGTAAAACGCTCATAATAATGATTCGTTTGATATTAATTATCATATTTTGTATGTCATAAACCTTAAAGTGCCATAAGAAACGTTTGTTTTTTAATAATGATGTTAAATATAATTCTGAACGCACAAGTTGAGTCAATCAATCAATCTTTAAGTAGTATGGCTCCATCGATACTGTCGATGATTTCGCCAACGTCAAAGTGGGATCCACGTGGGATCGAATTAATATTTCTTGATTTTCTTCAGCCAGTGTACGGTAAATAAAATTATCTCTAGGGCTCTAGCCAGACACGGTTAGAGGTAGAAATACCAAATGCTCTTAGAGCACGACGTTGTTCGGTAGTTATTGTTGTTATTGTCTCGTAAAACCGATAGCTGGATTTTACGAGAAGCACGTGGACTACCGGCCGTTGACTCCAAAATGGTGGTTAAACACGCTTTGAGATTAATTCTCCATTCACTGCACACTACCAAATTATATTACTGTATAATAAAGCTATCGATATTACACTTTAAACAATTTTAATGAGCAACAAACAAAGGAATTAATCACGAGGCTACTATCAAGATGGCGTTCGAACGGGAAGTCCTAATAGAAAAGCAAGTTGAGTCGATGCAATTTCAAAACGCATCATTGACATTTCATACGTCAGAAATGTCATCATTGTCAACAAAAATTTTACTTAAAAACTTCTCACGTAAAAATACAGAATTTCCAGTTTTTTGTTATAATATCGTAAAAAAATGAGTGATTTCAATGATGAAGATGATCTAACGCCTGTGGATGTTGCACTTTCCTCGCTATAGTAAGGTGAAAACTTTTGTGTTACACACGGGTGCAAATATGTATTTTACTTCTCGTGTGTTGAAACACTTGCTACGCTCAGGATTCTATTTTAGAACCACTCACTTCGCTCGTGGTTCAACTATAGAATCCTTTCGCTTGCTCGTTTCAATGCCACACTCGCGGGTAAAATACAACTTTGCACCCTTGTATAACAAATAACTATTTACCACCCACTTCACCGCAGCAAAAGGTACTTTCCGACAGCAAATCCATGAGTTACTTAACAATGTATATAAATAATGTGTAACAATGTAGGGGTAAATAATGTTGTCCATGACCAAAATTGTTAATAGTTGATATGTTTTGTGAAATATTAGGTATTCTCACTGCACCCACACTTTCGAGGATTTCTGTTTTGTCTTATGGTTGACTGGTAGGGAATGCCTTAAAGTATTAAGGCCAGCTATTTATAGGTAGGTACTTATTTCTATTGTACACACTAAAGTTTAAGTAATAATAACAAATAAACCATTAAATACTTATACCATACGGATTGGCGCATCATCATGGTAAGTGTTATCCAATTTTCAACACTTACGAGTCGCCAGTACATACAGAGCCGCCGAATTTACCTTTTCATACAATTGAAGTTACGCTCTCCTTTTATAACGACATGCTGGAATAACATGAAACTTGGTATGAACATTTAAGTAATTATAATTTTTCTATGTACTTAAATCTTCTTCTCGCTCTATTTTCTTTGTATTACAAAGCAATGAAAACTATTTTCAGGCATAGATATAGGTATGTTACCTCAATGTTTATGCCAAATTTCATGTTATAAAATTTTAGTATGTCGTTATAAAAACTGTAACTACGTTTGTATAGCGGCAGCTCTGTACTGGCGACTCCTACCTGCACATAATATATTTAGTTATAAGTAATTATCTTAATTGTTGACTTTTTAATTTTAATATTATGATAATTTTAAACTTCGTTTGTTAGCTATGTAGGTAGTTAAATGTACTCGTTGGTGTAGTACATGGTAGGTTAGCATATATTAGTAGTCGGCCTTAGGCCAGTATTCGATTGTTACACGGCTGATTGCTTGACCCGTGGATAGCTAGATTTAAGGGACCCTTAAGTAGCGGCAGTTTGATCCCACACTCGCATTTCGCCTTAGGCATATGTCTATAACTTGAAATTTATGGATTTAACAGTAAGTACCGAACGGCTTCTTTATGTCAGTGCTACCAGGAAATTGTGTATACGTATACTCGTTATAAAAAGTGACTTATACAACACAATTGAGGATGAACAATCAGGAGATATTTGTCTATAGTCACTTAAACCAAGATTAACTTCCATTATTTAACTGGGCCTAAAAAAGCCCAAATTATACGAAGGCGTGTCGGCATATTAGAGCGAGAAGAACTGACAGACGGACGAAATGTTATTATTAAGGTTTCAAGGCCCGAATTCCAAATGACCAAACGCAGAAGAGCATTCGTCTCGCCCGGACTATTATAACGGCGACATTGATATCCATGACAACTTCGCTATATTGGAGCTCAGACTAATGATTGTTCGCTGACGGACGGTAAACAATGAGAATAACAACTATAAGGGATTACAGTGGTGAGAATTTAAATTTGGTTCACGCTTCGGTAGGAACGCAAAAAATCGTTTTGGAAACATTTTAGAAGATTAGACGGCCTTTTGTTTTTTTAAGAAATAAATGGCTGTGCAAACTGTGGGACTAATGTAATCGCGTAAGGAACTAATGCTGAACGATGAATATACGAGTATTAACGAACCAGTTCTCGAAAACGTCTCTTACGATTAAATTTACAAGATAGAATAATAAAAACGGAGAAAAGAAATCGAATAGAAGGAGGTCTCCAAGTCACGGGACCAACGTTTTTTTGACATAAAGACTGTCCCGGAAATCGTGCACGTTTCAAATCATTTTGTTGTTAGTTATTAATTAAGACTTGCGATATCGAAAGTTTATTTGAAAAACCGGCACAGAAAAATTACATTTTCATTTTCACATTCAAAAGCACATTTTCACATTTTTAATTTTTTTTTTTAATTTTTATCAGTGGCCAGTGTTTATGACGAACGTGCACGATTCTCTTAAGAGTTTGTAAGCGATTCGTTTGACGAGCGGGTATGCGAGTAAATGTATAGTTATGTATTCAATTAAAAAAAAACACCTTGTTATACCACAGATAAAATAAAGTAATTATATTCATTTGATAGCTTATTAAAGAGGCATACTTTGTTGAAAAATCTGGAGGTGTCGCTGGCGTGATAATACTTTTTAAAAAAAATTAAAAATATATTAGTATGGCAATATGTCACAAAATTAATATCATGTAATTGTCCTTACTACATGCACAATATACGTGTCGCACGTGAAAATCGGCTGGCTAGAAAAAAAAATTTGAAAAAAGTTCATATTTCGTTTTTTTTATTTAACTATAAAGTTGGGGTCGCTGAAATTTGGCATACTCGATACTAATAGAAAGACAAATCACAAAAAAAAATTACAAGCCAAGACTCACTTAGCTTATCCTGGCATGGCCTTACATATTTTGAAAATAAATTTGTCTCTACTTCCGGGACACCCCAGTAGTTTCCCGATGTTAGCTTTTAATCTTGCCAAATAGAGGAAGATTCTTATGGGATTCTGATAGTTCTACCTATATTTTATTAAAAAAAAATCGTATAAAATAAACGTGCCTAAATTTAAACTAGTTCAACATTAAACTGTTAAATTTAGCATTCCTTCATCTGGCACGAAGTTCCAACCGCGACTAACTTTGTAATTGCAGTGAAACTTCGGATTTATTCCCTGAAATAATGATAATTAGAGCATTCCGTGACACGACGCGATTTGGCTAATGCGACTGTTTTAACTTTGTATTTAGGGCTACGGTGCCGGCTATACTATCACAGAATTATAAACTTAAGTTGATTATTGCCCAGGTCAAAACGAGCAATCAATGAAGGTTCCATAAAGTGACCCCCTAGTTCCGCAGCTCCAGCAGTCTTTCCTCTTCTCAAGTTCTCACCTAAAATATGTAACTTGTTTTGGTATGTGAATGTGACAGTCGTGCAGTATTTCAATTTAAAAAAAACCGGCCAAGTGCGAGTTGGACTCGCGCACGAAGAGATCCGTACTATTACACAAAAAACGGCAAAAAAATCGCGTTTGTTGTATGGGAGCCCCACTTAAATATTTATTTTATTCTGTTTCTAGTATTTTTTGTTATAGCGGCAACAGAAATAAATCATCTGTGAAAATTTCAACTGTCTAGCTATCACGGTTCATGAGATACAGCCTGGTGTCAGACAGACGGACAGTGAAGTCTTATAGTAATAGGCTCCCGTTTTTACCCTTTGGGTACGGAACCCTAAAATGCACATGCAGTATTAATTTGTAAATTGAAATCATATCTAGAAAGCCACTATTGCATGCAAAGTTCAATACGTTGCGGTTGCGGTATTTGGCCAATCGACTCGCCGATGTTTAAATCCACTAATCTAATCGGATACATTTTCTGCTACTACAGTATCGCCTTAACATAATGTAACACAAACACCCCCCTCATCAAATCACGTTTACCTATTTGTAAAAGCCTTGAAATGCCACATTATACCAGGGTCGTGCGCCCCTGACATTGCCATAATTTACTATTCGCCACCAAACATCACGCGATGATTAGCTAAAACATTATCTGGTTTCTTTTGTCGTAACTCGGGTATAATGGGTGTTTATAAATTAGATTTCTGTAAGGTCATCGTTGACGACCCCTAGCTTTTTGGCTAATGGGATGGAACAAATAAGGTTATTACTTGTACCTCGTACTAAAGACCTCGGTATGTAACGACTTACCTATACTACATATAGGTATATTGTATGATGCATACTGTTCAATTGTACAAATTAGGTATGTCACCGAAAACGTAAAACAATGTTTTTCTACTCGTCGAGTATAATCTGTGTATTACAACTTCATATGCAACACTACAACCTTACTCTTTTCAACGTTGGATAGTCTATGGCACTTCCGACTCAAGCATAAGAATTTTATCGATACGGTTTAGTCAATTATAAATTTTTTGAAAATAGAACTTCATACATTTCGATAAAATATTTCGTGTTTAAGGAGACTCGATTCAATGCAAATTAGCCTACTTACACGCTGCTGCGTCGCATCTGCTTTGTGATTGGTTGGCCAACAAAAACATTTTATTTTATGTTGTAGTAGAAACAATTGCTTCATAAGTCAGAAACACTCATGTGACACCCTTCATATAGCAACATCCATACCCTACGAAAACCGCTTAGCATTGCTTGTTAGTCTCCATAGGCTACGGTGGCCAAAATCGAGAAAAAAACTTAATCTTAACATTGAATTTAGCAAGGAGACGACGAGGTGTCGTTGACCAACCCGCCGGGGCGCCGGGCCCGGCGGCCGGGGCGCGTACGAGTACGAAGGTATCGCGGGCTGCGGCAGCTCGCGTATCTTAGCTGTATACTTTTGGTTTGTTTACCTATATGATTCTACTAATTGAAAGTATCATTTTTTTGTCTCGTAGAAAAAGTATTGTATACAATAGTGATATAATCAAGCTTTTCAATCTCGTACCTTGACTTAAGCAACTCAGCAAGCTTCGTTGCTTAAACACGGTACTCGACTGAAAAGCTCTCTATTATATCACGATTGTATAAAATACTATTTTATTAATGCTTAATAATCATAATTGATATGCTATATTGTCATATCCTGGCCATTTTACTTTATAGACAAACTGACAAGTTTAATAGCGATCCTGTATCCTTTATCATCTATGATTTAATAGGTTCCTATAGATATATATATATAGCTGCTATACCCGCAACATTTGCTCCCTTAATTTATTAAACTTACATATAAAAGTACCTACATCATAAAAACGTCATTAATAAATAATGTAAGGATGGCATAAAGTCGGTATATAACTAGTATTAAGTGCCCATAAATAAAATATTATTTCCGATTCCCTCTAGTAGCATTCCTCCTAGCCTCACTCTACTCATAGCATAAAACCTATTCCCAACTCAAATATAATTTTAACAAAACACCATAAATAAACCGTTAAATAGGCAGTTTCTCACACGAAAATATGTATAAAACACCAAAAAACAGTCATTCTAAAACCACAACCCGATAGAAATAGTGTCACACAGAAATGAATCTTAAAAAAATACCCGTAAAAGTTCATTCTTGAAGGTCTTATACAAAAGCTAAGTTGTTTCGGTTTCAGAAATATTTATGGTTTTTATGACGTCACTCAACCCATTCATATGGCTCATCGTTTATTTGTTCAGACGCGCCTACTTTACATAAAACGTTTTTGACAGTTTCTTATTGTTAAATAGTTAAAGTTCATTTTTGACTAGGCCCATGTTGACGTGATTTGGTAGGACTTTCTTATCTGCGCCCTTGACACTGTGGGGCTTAAAATAGCTGAAAAAATGGGGGAAACCACGGAGTAGGATGGAGATGGCATGTGGGCGTTCCCGTCTATCCGACAGTTAGTAGCGACCGACTCACTTTATGCACAGACTATGCTCAGTTGTTGTGTAAACTTCATGCTCGAATGACATTCACGTCGTACGTACGCTCGTCTAACAAAAATTGATAATTAAATTTAAAATGCCGTATTGTGCAGTATTAAGCTGCAGAAATCACAGCGGTTTAAAAAATCTTTCACGTGGAGGTATTTCCTATCACCGGTGGTTATTTATTTAAATATAATCCGATAAATACGAAAAATCTGTTTATTTTGCATTATTTACGAATGTTCGTTAAGTAAATCTATATTTTATCAGTTAGAACTTAGAGTTCACAATCCTTTGTCACTATTCTTTACGTTTATCTGGAATATTCGCTATCCTAAATGTCAAATAACTTCGCTACTCAGATGCTGCGCAATGTCGATATTTATATCGATAAAGTTAAAGTTACGATATTTCAAGTTTGATGTTTGGTTCGGTAATAAATTATTATTTTAGACACGTTTCTAATTATTATTTGGGATAATCAATGTCTTAGTAAATATGGCAGCTCTGGTCATCAAGCACTAAGTTAAGTCGGGGTCATTTCATGGCAACCTTTCAAACCTTCGTATTCCTTTACATACGTTTTTGTTTTTTACACCCATCATATTTTCATCGTTAATATAATTAGACCAGGTACTTAATGCACTTATGCGTACAATGCATGCAATGTGCCATGAATAAACGTTTTATATTTTCTATTTCTTTATTATTAATTATTGTAGGTTACCACAAGATGCCGATATTAAAAATTAATGGATCAATGCCACTGGGCAAGAAAATTAGTTTCCGCAAAAATATAGCACCATTTGCTAGGAGCATTTCTTAGAGAAAGATTTCTGGGGCTAAAATTGCCATACATCTCATCTAGCGTCCACACGCCTAAAACTTAGTTACTAATTTAGTAATTATTAGTGACATTCGGGCTCACTAAATTAATAAAAAGTGTTCCGTACCACGCAAACTAGCGTCAAATATTGGAATTTTGCCGCCTCCCTTCCTGATTTGATAGGTCACAATCTTACAATCAAATCAAGTGGGATCGATGAGCCAGTTTCATGTATGCTTTCACACCATACAATTAATTTGACAATTTAATCAGGTTGTCCCGTCTAGATTGGCCTTAAATGCTGCTACAAGTAAATATATTGTTAAAGACGAATACTTACCTATGTAAGTAATTGCAGATTTGTGATTACAAAATAACAGCAATACCGAGTTAATAGACCTTTAAAGAACTATGATTTTTATCTGTTTGACTTTAAGATATATTTAATGTTCACATTAACAACCTAGTTGGTCAATTAATAAGTAACAAATTTCTAGTTAGATATTTGTTGTACTGTACTACATATTATTTTTCATACAATCACGATTATCACTACCTATATTATAATCATAAATAAAGTATCATCTAAATGTGTTAAAACATACGGTAATGAAATATCAATACCTAACTGAACACACAAATATCGATAAAACACTCCGATTACACTGTCCCCTCCCTATATCGTCGAATGGAAAGAAGTTCCAACGGTTAGCTACTCGCAGGCGTGTAGAGATCTCGAAAACACCAGTGTAACGTGACCGTGAGATCCGTAACAAACCATGCATAGTTAGACCTTACTTATACTGGTTTATTAGCCCTTTTCTCGCCTGTAATAAGTAAGTGATTTGAAATTATATAAAATAACGCCATCTGCTGTTGAGTAGTTGTATTAGGTGAACGTTGAGCGAGCTTTTGTGAGATGAATGAGATAATGAAAGAGTCGTATGTCATATAGCTTTGACATTATATTTTAAATCGTCACTCATGTAGCCTACAGTTGATATTCGTTCGAGAAATGTCCACCGGTAATAACCTTTTGGTATGGAAAGTTGCTACGAATCAGAGCAATTTTGTAAGTGTGTGACGTATTTTAACGTGGCTATGAATGTGTGAGTTTAGCGACACTGGTTTTCATACTAAATAGGAGTCATTTCACATCCACTAGTTTATTAATTCGTGGGGGAAACAGATGAAATGTCGAATTACGTAGATAAGGAGTAAAACGTAAATGTCATAATTCTCATAAAACACAGGTTGACAAAAATGAAACTAAAATTTTAACTATACTCGACGCGGCGAAAGATCATCCCTATGACAGTTCCGCCAATTCGCTTTTGGATAAACTTTATTTAAAAAATAGTTGAAGAAATAAGTTTTTACCGTCTTTTTATTACTTAATTGTTACATTTCTAAATAAAAAAATGTGTTAAAATACCAAAAGAAGTCCAAAAACATTTGACATTGACAGTTACTCCATACAAAAATGAACTATTTTAAACTAATTTACTCTAGAAATAGGTAGGATAAGCAGGGATAATGCCAATAAATTCATAAAATTGGTAGGTATGAGAGCCGCATCTGGGAAAAAAAATGCTGAAATAGTGTATTATTTTTAAGCATCTAAGAGCAAATGTTGGTACTTACACAATATTTTGATCTAATTATTCACTGGATATTCATTTACAGAGGTAAGTTCGTATTTAACACATTCTATCATTTGTAATTTAATACATTTTATTTATCGATATTTTTATTGTTCAACAATATTTTTAATTTTATTGGAAAAATAAGTTTTCAACCTCGTACGATTCAGGTAGAGCGTAAGTGTGCTCAAAATATTTGTATTCGATTTTCAATTACCGATTATTCCGTTTTCTGGTGTTTTTATGCTTAAACTCCGACATCGCTGGTTAAACTTCTTCTTCTTCAGGTGACATATCCTCTACGGATGTCGGCTACCACAGTCCGGAACTTATCTATTATTTTATCGGTAAGACTACAACAGGATAGAATCTTCGTAGGTAACGCATCTAACTTTGACTTGTTTATTCTGAAAACCACACAAAGGCTCAATCAGACATGAAATCTCCAACAAGCACGCAATAGGATAGCCCGCTTTAGTCTAAAGCAGACAATAACGAAGTATTACACACATTTTTTTAAGTCAAAAGCAGCCTTAAATCCATTATTTAGTTTATTATTCAAAGAAAAATATAATATACTCATTTAAACTAACACGGGACTTAATCGCGTATAAACTTACATTTATTTATGGCCTGACGTTTCGAACGTGACGTTACGTTGGTGGTCAGAGGCAGACGGGTGAGGAATTTGTATCAACACCATCTTGCCGCGCGGGTTTTTCGAACTACCCGCACTTAATCTTGATTATTAACTTGTACGCTAGGGTTGTCACTTTGCCTACACACAACACTCACGACATCCGATGGTATGTGGTGGGATGTTTTTCCCCCTTACATTTGCTAATTACTGGATTCCACGAAGTCGAAAAGGACGAATTAAGTCCCGTGTTAGTTTAAAAAAATATTACATTACAAATTACAAATAGTATATAGGTGAAATTTCAAACAATTACACAATCAGTTCCAAATTCTTTTTTTTTTTCTTAATTACTCCACGGACTGCGTAACATAATCAATAATTATTTTTACTCAAATAACTTCTTATTGTTATACAAGGTCTGAAGCCGCGTGTACCCTTTTAAACGAAGTCACTTTAGAGCCTATTACCTACACAATCACAAACCCCAACGCTAAATGTAGGAGTGCTAAGTCGTTATAACCATTAAATGATACTCTGCTAAGGGTCAAAGTATACTGGCCGCTGATTAAACACATTAACCTCTACAATGAGGTCACGTAGTTTTGTTTTGTCAACATAAATAAACTAAAAAAAAATGACGTAGATCAGGGTGAGCTTTAACGGTGTTAAATATAACAGTTTTTGTTTGCCTATTTATTGAAATAGGTAGAATTGAATAATGCGTCTAGTGTGTGTATGTGACACATTAATATTTTTTGTATTGGTATTTTAAATTACTGATTATTTCATATTTTATTTCTTATTTATATTTTTATTTTGTGATTGATTTGGTAATCGTTGCGCAAAAACGAGGAATGATGAAACGAAGTGCACAGTCCCTGCAGTTGTAAAATGCCTTTTTTATTTATTAATGTACCAAATTAGGGAATAACATGTGAGACTAAAGAAACATAGTGGCAGATTACATACAAGCGAGCGATCCTATTACTTGAGTCGATTGCAATATAATTGAAGTTACCTAGCATGAAAGTATTTTTGCGTATGCTATAGACTTATATGTGTATGAATTAAGTATAATAAATACAATACAATTACCATGGTTAATTTTCGTAACATAAATGAATCAATTAAATTAAGACTAATCACAGCTTCTTAATTACGTACAAATTTATTTTCATGCTAACTTCAATTTAAATTGAAGTTACCATGAAAGTGGTTTGCGTATGCTATAGACTTATATGTGTATGAATTAAGTACAATAAATACAATACAATTAACATGCTTAATTGTCGTAACACAATGAAATCAATTAACTTTAGACGAATTTCCGGGTCCTTCACTAGGTGCGTTTTTTTTTTCAATTCACTCACTTATCGATTCATAATGTTATATAAATTATAGAGAAAATCGGTTAAGTAGTACGTAATAAAAGTAAAAGCGAAATGAGAACAAATAAATAACCAATAAAGGGCGATTTGCATAATATTCGTCGGTGAAAGTAGTTCCGATGCGGCAGTGAACTTGACTCCGCTCCAATGAGCTAACTAGTTTCTCTAAATAAATAATAAAGACGCTAAGACATTGACCACAGCGAGGCTTAAAAGACGTTAATGTGGTGTTTACATAGCAAATGTATGACAAAAAGGCAATGGATAAGGACGGCAGCTCACTGTGTCAGGTTTGAGCAAATATTTGCTACTTTTTTGCATAAAGAAAAACAACAGTATGCTGCTACGTACTAATGAACCACAAAGCACAGAATACTAAAGAAAGACCAAGGACAGCATGTAAAAAAATATGAAGAAATAAAAATATTACGAAAGAGGTCTATCATGCATTTTTGTAGTATGTAGGGTCAAAAACGTTCAGATAACGGGCGTCATTGACCATATCCAAACAATTAACCATTTTAGTACCTACATTTTACTAATTCATTAATTTATTCTATCATATAGCTTCTAAGCGCCACTTGCACCATCCCACTAACCCGGGGTTATTCGGTTAAACCGTTAACCCAGTGTCAAATTGTACAGGTAACCATGGTAACTCCAGGTTTAACCGGTTAACCCCCGGGTTAGTGAATGGTGCAAGTGGCGCTAAGAAGTAGAAGGTACCAACATATAAACAAGGGAAGGAGAGCAAGGAAGGGAATGAAAATACATTTATTGTAAATATGTTGTCCACAGGAAAGACGCATAAAGCTAACTCATATTAGAAATGTGTTTGACCCTCGGTGATACCCCGTAGATAATTGCTTTATTTGCAGTTCGATGTGTTTTTTTTTTCATAAATACCGGCTAGAAACAAGTAGAAAGCTTAAAAGGTTAGGTTAGGTTATACAAGACAAGTAAAAAAACCACTCGCCCTTCATCTTACAAATTACCAAAAAAATGTTTTAAAAAGTGTCGTGAATTTTATGGAAATGGTACTTGATGTAAATATAAAATCGTGTTTGAAAACGAACAAAAAGCAAAAGCAGACTTTAAAAAATTACATAAACTGACACAGTAGTGTACACGCACAAACTGATACCTGCTGACATCATACATACTGGGAAAAAGAAGAGATTTTTCTTAATTAAGTATTATTACGGTATGGTGGGTGGCCCAAATAAGCTAACTAGATTAAACCAACCTTAGGTATGAGTATCAGTAAACCTTTAGTTGACTTCATGAGCCGGCCGGTCGGCATACCGATTTGTCGAGGCTTGCATCACTTGATGGGATTATAGACCAGTCTCGAGATTATAGTTTGCTTGACCAGAGACGTGTGTCCGTTGTTGCCCGTCAATCCCGTCATAATAACGCATTTACTGCCGGATTTTTGATGAGGGTAACCAAATGTGTATTAAAAAAACATGACTAAAGGTCGGTTGCACCAAACTGTTTGACATCGTTAAAGAATTCGCTAAATTTTATTACTTATATAGAAAGTTTCATAGTAAACCGCCGCGGCGCGCCGGGTGACGTTAATCAGTCTGTCAAGTGCGGATGGTGCAACTGGCACTAAGTATAAACTTACATAGTACTTCTCAGGGGTACTTTAAATTGGGGTGCTACGGACAGGAAACCTCCTAGAGTGCCGAGTCCCTTCTCATTCCTCTTGATCAGCTGATACGGGGGAAAGGGAAGGGCTCTTGGACGGTGCGCCCCGGGGGCAACGGTAAGTAATCTCTTGGTTTCCAAATAATTGATTACCGGTGCAGTGCCAATGTCTTGTCGTGGGGGGTGCTATCAATGAGGGAGAGTTTACCCGAGTGTGTGCTGGAGGGGGGCCTTCGGGCCGGGCGGCTGCGTTCGCGGATGGGTCCTTCGGGCCAGGCGCCGTAGGGCGGGTGAGGGCACAGGAATGCCGCTGACCTGTATAAAACTGCCGTCCGCGTAACAGAGGACCTATAATGACAGCCGGGGGGTTGCTAATAAAAATGCTCTATAAAAATCGCTAAGGCAACCTGAGGGGGTGGAACCAGGGGTTTTCTCGTCTCCTCCCGGCGTGGAAATTGTCATGAGGAACCAATGTGTGGTGTCGCCCTGCATACTACCTTCGAGAGGTGGAGCTTCGGTTCCAGGGCCTTCGGGTCCAAGGAGGTGACAGCACCGGCTGTCGGCAGCAGGCGGTGTTCGCGGTGGAATGCTCTGCGTCCGTGTCACCGCAACCATTGCTGTGAGACAGGCATACCGTGGAGGATTTAGTTGGTATTTAGCTCCTTGGCCACGACTCCGACATATCCGTCCTAGTTGCCCGCCGGCTAGGCGAAATACATTACTCCACGTAAAAGGAAAAAAGGAGTACTTTCAATTAAGAATTTAGATAAAAGTATCGTTACTTATGGAATGGGGAGTTAAATATGGAGAGTGGAAACTGTCCAAAAAATCCATTTAAAACAAAATCTTAATTGCTTATCGTAAATTGCTTATCGTATCGCCTTTTCCCAGCAGAATAATAATATCGTAAAAAAAACCTCCTTACTTGGAATGTAAAATGCTCTAGTGCAGAAACGTACCACTTACTGCACACCTTGTATAACAACAATGGGCCGCTTTCAGAGCATGAAAAATAATAATTAATATTCTTACTTTTAGTTTTTCTATCAAGGTATGTTTCTATAATACATATTATGTATGATTCTTATATATTATGTTCACACTTTATTATTCTTAATAAAAAATAACCATTCGTGATGCTTTTAATAAGGAATATAATTATTAAATGACAGATTTTTTTGGGTGCGTATCATAATGAATACGCACTCTTGGTATAATTTCAGTTTACAAACGTTCAAAAAGTATACTAATCTTATGTATAAATTGTATAATGCACTAAATGTCTATTTTCAATTACTATAACATAAAAATAATATAACATACGCTGTTTGGTATAACATTACATATAAACTAATGACATTCAATATAACTTTCATTACGCATAAAAATTTAAATTATTAATAAAACATATGAATGCTGTTAAGCAAAAATTTATTGCAAAATTAATGTGGGTTGACACATTATTGCTAAACTGCATCCATATTTTTATAACTATCTGCACAAAACACCGTTTAAATTATTTGCATAGCTCAGAATTTCAAAGCTCATAGAAACTAATTACAGTCAGAAAGTAGGTTAGAAATGTTGCCCCTCATAATCATAATCACAATCATAATCATTTATTTGCACATAATAAGGGTTTTACATAGATATTATAAAAGTTACATGGTCTAGCCTTTTTAGCTGTTATTGGCAGCATGCAATGCAATTTGGCGGGTCCTTATAATAGATTATTACATAAGACTACCTTAAGTCAGAAAAATAAACTGCTACCAGAAAAGTAGGTTAGGTTAATAGGTTAGAACTGTGACCCCTCAGAAAAAGAAACTGCTACCAGAAATGAAGGTTACGTTATGTTAGAACTGTTACCCCCTAGAAAATAAACTGCCACCAGAAAAGTAGATCACGTTAGGTTAGAACTGTAACCCCCAACAGAAAGAAACTGCTACCAGAAAAGTAGGTTAGGTTAGAAATGTGACCCCCTACAGAAAAAAACTGCAATCTGAACACACATATACTGCAATAATGGTTTAGAAAAATAATGAAGCAACTATGCATGCTATCTGCGTAATTGCATCTTTAATGTGGTTCGCGCTTAGAGTCAGACCAAGACAAGTCTTCAACGATTTTGATAGCACACGCAGTGCAAGTATTTTTTTAAACGTAAACTTGTATGAAATTATGACGTATAAATAACACTGGCACTGCGTGTGCTGTCAAAATCTCTGCAGACTTATCTTGCTCTAACTCAATATTTTTTTTGTGATATTTGTTTTGTACCTATATTATGTTATTTAAACGTTATACCTATTTATATTTATCATAAGCGTATCTTTGTATCTGTGTGAGGTACCAGCTTCGGCACAGCTGTTCCGCCAGCCGTTGCCGCTAGGAGCATCAAATACGTGTGTCCGCGGTACAGGAGTAACAAATACCATTTTTTGTTAAAATCTATATATCTCTTTTACTAGCCATAAATTTAACAAAAGAAGATATACTTTGTATACCTTAGTAAATTTGGCATCAACTCAGTACAAAAAAATAATATTTTGAGTTAATTTTGGGGCCTGAAATCAACTTAAAAAAAAAAACCCGGCCAAGTGCGAGTCGGACTCGCGTTCCAAGGGTTCCGTACATTACACAATTTAAACAATGTATTTTTTATGTGAAATGTCTTTAAAATACCCGTAGGGGTCGGATCAAAAACTAAGTAATTAAGTCCGACTCACGCTTGACTACACATTTTTAATAGGTTTTCTTGTGATCTATAGGTAAAGAACTATTTTGTGTATTTTTTTCAAAATTTTAGACCCAGTAGTTTCGGAGATAAAGGGGGGTATGGTCATTTTTGGTATATTTTCTTGAATAACTTCTGAACTGTTTATTCTAAAATTATAAGAAAAATATATTTGAGTTTCTCATAATGAGCTCTTTCATTTGATATGTAACACAATATAGTTTGAAAAACTTTATTCTATAATTTTCTCATTTACCCCCAAAAAGTGGTCCCCATGTTTAAATTTTATTTGTTTACGTTACATGCCCATCTTTGGGTCACAAACTTACATTTGTATACCGAATTTCAACTTAATTGGTTCACTAGTTTCGGAGAAAATACGCTGTGACAGACGGACAGACAGACAGACAGACAGACAGACGCACGAGTGATCCTATAAGGGTTCCGTTTTTTCCTTTTGAGGTACGGAACGCTAAAAAGGTGTAAAAAGCTGCCCCGCTTCCCCCTACCTATAAATAAAAGTAGGAATGTTATATTTAAAACTCCCACTCACATTATGTGACAAAAATTTGAGTAGTAAGACGTATGTTATGTGCCTTGCAGGATTTAATGTACAGTCGCCATCAGATATATCGGAGCGGCCAAGATGCTCAAAAATAAAACATTTAAAACTTTCGCGGTTTGAACACATATTAAATCACATTTAGAAACGGGTCTATCATAAAATTCATAAACCAAAAGTTGTCTCCACTGAACGCCATTATTATCCTCGAGTTGTGCGAGAAGCGATTGAAATTACCTTACCTATGTTGAACAAATAAAAGCTTTTGACTTTTTGACTTTTGAAATCAAGAAGCACCCCAGAAATTTTAATAGGGAAGATGGTTTTAACTTATCGGCAACTTGGGGACCAGTGATCCAGAAGTTAAAGCCAAGGGATCTATCTTCGGATGTGTGCGCGGATGTTGTGAGTGTTGTGTGTCGGACTATTGACAATAATTAACTTTTATGTGTAGTGGGTGGTTTGAAAATGTGATGTCTACCTCGAACTTTAAATGCACTTTTCGTGGGGTAGTCACACAAATCTCTGTTTTGACATTTTGCTGGGACGTCAGTTAGCCGCGACCACGACCAGTGAAACCTGTGTCGAAACGTCGGTAAATAAAGGTAACAAAATAAATTCGCGATAGACCCGTTTCTAAATGTGATTTAATATATGCTCAAAAATGTCTGAAAATGCTCTTTAGCCTCTTGATAATAAAGGCTTTGTTCAAATACTTTGGCCGCTCCGATATATCTGATGGCGACTGTATAATGTTTCAATAGTATAGGCGCCAAAGTAGTTAAATTTTAATAAAATCTTGCAAGTAATCAAAGTTACTTATTACTTACCTACAAGTTAGAACCGACATTGGGCACGTGCCTCAATTCTGATGGATTAGTTTTTAATGGGGCTAGCAAACCAAATTGCATAAGACCCAGTACTAATGCATCCGATTTAATAAGACGATGAAATAGGAAACCGTTTCAGCCATAGATGTGATTAAGGCATGGAAATTGACTAGTTATAGAATCTCAAACCAGTTAGAAATAAAGGTCCAGTTATAATTAGAATGTCCATTTAGTTGGAAATTGAAATTGGATGGATAATAGTATTTTGTGCAACAGTTATGTAGGGTTCTTAAAATTCAAGAGCCGAAATTACAAAAATCAATCAATCAATCAATCTTTAATGTCAAAAACACATGTCAATAATTACAATACAAATAAAATTAAAAATACACAACACCCTAAATTAAATAACAAAATCACACATTAAAAAATTAAATATAGTTATATATACAAATGTCAAAAATAAAAAACCATTAAAAATCAAAAACACATGTCAATAAAATAAAATTCACTGGGAATCATTTCATGTTAAACTTAGTATAAAATTCTTTTACCGTGAAAAATGCCTTGTCAATTAAAAACGCTTTCAACTTTTTAACAAATAGCTCAAAAAGAAACGAAGTTGAGTTTTGTCAATACAGGCCCGAAAATTTTAAGACCTAATTATGTACCTTGCACACTATATTTTTTTAAGAAAGCAAACACCTAAAATTATAATTAAAATCAAAGTAAATAATTGTTTGTAGATCTTTGCCTAGAAGTCAGGATAAAAAAAAACAACAGTTGCATAATATTGTATGACAATTCCTAAAAACACTGCTGTTAGGATCCTAAGAACACTGCACCGGGGCCCCGCGCGCCGCTCTTCTTATGAAGTTGATTTCAATCTCACTGGCAGTCATTTACTCTACAAATAAGTGCTGGAGTAGAAAAATGCTTTATGCTTGCTCATAAAACTCATAATACTTACTCATTCTTGGGTGAAATAATCAGCCGCGTCTATTGATCCCTTATTTCATTTGTAATAAATGTCAGTTGTGATAACAAAATGTACTTACTTATGTATTACTAATATTACGTACTGTTAAAACCAGTTTTAAGTTAAAACGCGTTTTTTTTTTTTTTTTTTTTTCAATTTATTTGGGACAAAAAACAGTAACACACAGGGTTTAGGCACAGAAATAGAGTACAAAGAATACTATAGTGTGAGACCAACCACATCGTCCACAGATTATTAGATCTACAGTATACATATAGCGCTAGGTAACAATATATCTGATAAAAAGCTAAAATTAACAAAGCTACGATTACGAAATAAATTTGTGGATACAATAACAAATTCATATTTCTGGCAGCAAAAGTACATACTTTTATACATAGTCGTACAATTTAATGAGCGAGTAAAAACAGTAATAAAAAACAGCATGGCTCACCGGAGCGACTTTTAATTATGTTTTGTTTGAAGCAACTGAATCACATTCTTTTTATACACATTGTCAGACATCACGAAAATGTCAATTTCATTAAAATACATGTTGTAACATTTAACCAGCCTGTATAGGGGATCACGTTCTCCAGCGTGGGTGCGGCAGCGCGAGTCCGCAAACAGCTGGTGCTTGCGCGCAGCGCGCTGCCGCGCCCGCGTCGGTACGCGGTAGCTAATAGCCCCGCTCAGGCTGGGACAGTCGAATTTGTTATGGCAAAGGTTATATAGGACCATCGCGTCCAGAAGGAGGCGTCGGTTTTGTAAGTTGAGCAAATTGTACTTATCGAGAAGCTGTTGGTAACTTGATCGCGAACGGTTTTATCTCATTAAATCTAGTTTTCCTAAATTCCTCGGTTAAAACACGTTCAATTTCTAGTATTTCTACTAACATGCAGATTCCAGGCTCACTGATACTCAAACTGATAGAAGTAATTAGACACCATTGACACCCTTTGGGTTCGATTGTTTCTAGATGGCCGAAGGCGAATAGTGGAAAAAACAATTTTGTAAAGTTCGAGTACAGTAAACGTACCTATGTAGCAAAAATACATTGTACACTGTATTGTGGTGTCTATTGAAAGAACGCGTTGAAACGGCACTATCCTTAATGTTGCCTTTGCTTAGTTTTCTGAACATGCTCTTTACTTTCTTTTGCTGTGAGTAAAAATAAAACATTAGGCGGTGAGTGCATTCGTGTTTGCTCACTAATTAGCGCGGGGCGCACCTATGGAGTTGAGAACAAAATAGAAGCGCCAATTTAATTTGTATGTTTAGTGATTCCAATCTATTCGATTCGAGGATATTGGGGTAGAGGGGAACAATATGTCGTGACGTAGGGTGACGAAAGCGTATCTCGGGCTCCGTATTGGCCGCGATAGGTATCACGCGACATACGCAACTGCGTCTCTCCGACAAGGCGACAAGAGATGTCGCTGTGAGTCTCGTACGGAACATGCCCCCGGCCTTGAAAGATCTGGCTTTCAAGAGGATTCTTGAGCGTCTCTCCTCTCTTCATCTGGCTGAGACACCAAGGGGCAGATTTTGGTGTAAGCGCGTCTTATGGTGCCTGATGCAGTATGGATGTCTGCCACTCTTGACACTCCGTCTCGCCCAGGGATAGTCTTGACGACACGTCCTAAATGCCATTTTAGCGGAGGCAGATTGTCGTCCTTTATGAGAACCAGTGTGTTCGGCTTCAGGTCTTCGCAGTGGCTCCTCCACTTGGATCGCGTCTGTAATTCGGAGACGTACTCCTTGGACCAGCGGGCCCAGAAATGCTGCCTAATCTTCTCCACCATCTGGTACCGGTTGAGTCGATGAGCAGGCGCGTGCTGAAGGTCCTCTGAGGCGGGCGACGTCAAAGTGCGACCGACGAGAAAGTGCGCAGGGCTCAGAGGACGAAGATCGTGCGGATCCGATGACATGGCGTATAAAGGACGGGAATTTAGGGCCGCCTCAATTTGATTTAATGCCGTGCTAAATTCCTCGAACGTGAGGTGAGCGTTACCAATAACACGGCGTAAATGAAACTTACATGATTTTACTCCAGCTTCCCATAGGGAACCAAAATGGGGTGCGTAAGGTGGAATAAAATGAAATTTTATATTACAACTAGTAGCGTAATCTGTGATGTCGGGACTACATTGCGATAAAAACTTGGCAAAGTCGTGCATCAAACCCACAAAGTTCCTGCCATTATCTGAGTATATTTCGTTAGGCTTTCCGCGTCTCGCTATAAAGCGTTTGAGAGCTAGAAGGTAAGCATCGGCAGTCAGATCGCTGACAAGCTCTAAGTGGATGGCTCGCGTGACGAAACATACAAACAAGCAAATATATGCCTTCACAGTTTGAGCACCTCTGCCTTTGCGGTTCAATATGAAAACTGGCCCTGCATAGTCCACGCCGCAAGTTAAAAAAGGATATGTAGGCGTAATTCTCTCCTCGGGTAGGTTTCCCATAAAAGGAGTAAGGGTTTTCCCTCTTAATCGCTTACAAACAACACAGTCATAAAAAATCTTTCGCGCTAGATTTCTACCACCTAGTGGCCACCAAGCATCATGCAGTTCAAAAAGAAGGGCTTGAGGCGCAGCGTGTAGAAGTTTTTTATGTTCGTGGCGAAATAATAAAAGCGCAAAGTGATGTTTGCTTGTTATTAAAATCGGGTACTTTTTTTCGTAAGCAAAGTATTGCGAATAACCAATGCGACCGCCGACTCGCATAACGCGATCTTCATCGATAAACAAATTTAATTTACTTAAATTATGCTTAGTTTTAATTGTTTGTTTATTAGTCAATAGCTTGTACTCATCTGGAAACGATTCCAGTTGAGACAGCCTGACTAATAAATTTGTTGATTCCCGCAGTTCCTCGACGCTAATACTGCCCGTACGCTTATTATTCTTATTGCGCGCGTTATGAATAAAACGTAAAACATAAGCAGCGGCGTGTATCATGCGCGAGAACTGAGAAAACCGCTCGAAAGGAAATAATGCCGCTTGTGTGGTAGCGGTAAGCGCTAAATCTACGTTAGATTTAACCTCCGGCAGTATGTCGTGCGCATCATTCGAATTTGGTAATTTTGGCATGTTTTTAGGGTCAAAATTAACATCCTGCAGAAATTCAGGTCCTTCCCACCATAAACTGGATCCAGCTAGGTCTTCCAATCGAACGCCTCTCGAAACTAAGTCGGCTGGGTTAATTTTACCGCTGACGTGGCGCCATGGAAGCCCTTTGGTTAGTTCATGGATCTCAGTGACTCGATTCTGCACAAAAGTTTTTAATAAGTTAGGTGCCATGCGCAACCACCCTAAAACGCAAGTCGAATCGGAATAAAAAACGACGTCATCAAATTTGCAATGAAGACTATTTATGACCTTGTCATATAATTTAGCGCCTAGAAGTGCGCTGCAAAGTTCCAGACGGGGCGTACTAAGGGCTTTAATAGGACTCAATTTCCCTTTCGAACATAACAATCGTGAGCATACTTCATCATCATCATTTATTGTGCGAATATAAATGCAAGTGCCGTAAGCAACCTGTGACGCGTCTGTGAAGATATGCATTTCTATGCGCGTATAATTACTGCTACCTATTACATAACGCGGCACTCGGATAGTACTTATAGCAACTGATAACGATTTAGTAAAATCATTCCAGGTGCGCATGACGTCAGAAGGTACTTCATCGTCCCAATCAAGTTTAAGAAGCCATAAACGCTTGAGTAAGACCTTGGCGAGCATAATTGTTGGACTTAATAAACCTAAGGGATCATAAATTTGCGAGATATGTGATAAAATAATACGCTTGGTTACTTTATCATTGGGTTTCATTAAATCAAGTTGCGAGTTAAAATAAAATTGATCATAGTAATTATTCCAACCTATGCCCAACGTCTTTGAATTGCAGTCTTTATCGAACGTTAGTTTAGTTTGCGCGTCAGACAGTAGTGCGAAATTAGACTCTAACGACGGCTCACTAAAGTTGAATACCCTGAATAATAAGCGCGGTTTCATTGCATAATCGTAACAATTCAAGTTTATCCTGTGACCCAGTTATCATGTCGTCTACGTAAAAATCTTCGTTAATTATTCTTTTAATGTCGGGATCGGTGCATTCAGTGGCTAACTGTTTTAAACAACGGACACTTAAGAAAGCCGCCGACGCCATACCGTAAGTGACACGATTTAAGCGATAAATTTGTATCGGTTCGTCGGGGCTGTCGCGCCAAAGGATCAGTTGAAGGTCACGTTGATTTTCTGCCATTAGTACCTGACGATACATTTTAGCTACGTCCGCGCATGCCACGTAACGATGCTGCCTAAAGCGTAAAAGAATCGACAGAAGGTCGCCCTGGATCGCGGGACCTACCATTTGAATGTCGTTCAAAGACGTACCCGTGCTAGATGCCGCACTAGCATCGAAAACTGCCCTTAAACGTGTGGTTGTAGATTCACGAAAAATTCCATGATGTGGCAAAAAGAAATGCGGTGAGTTATATGACGTCACTTTACTCATGTGCCCTAAATCGAGGTACTCATGCATAAAGTCTGTATATAATTTTTTAAACGTTTCTGAACGCTGTAATCGGTTTTCCAGCGCCAGTAAACGACGTTCAGCTTGAGGATACGTTTCTCCTAGCATTTCGGGTGGCTGCTTGAGTGGCATGCTAACACAGAACCTTCCTTCGCTGTCGCGCGTAGTGGTGCGAACGAAATGCTCCTCGCAAGCCTTCTCCTCGTCAGACAATGCGTCCCGAGTGGTAGGTACCTCCTCAATCTCCCAGAACCGCCGTAATAACGAATCTGTTGTTTGCGTAAAATTACATTGGATGTGGCCTTCAATGCGTGCGTTTAAATTGATAGGACCTGCTACTACCCATCCAAATTCGGTATTTAATAAGTAGGGACCGTTACGTAATTTTATTTTTTCCATCGTAAACAAATTCCAGAACTTATCACCACCTATTAAGATATCGAAATCTTTGTAGTCTAAAAATTGCGGATCTGCCAGTTGTATATTATCTGGAATATCGAATTTTGCGCAATGTTTATATACAACTGGCATTGCTGTATTTATTTCCGATAAAACAAAACAATGCAAATTTGTTGTGTAGGCATTAATGCGCGATTTTACTTGAACATTGCAGGTTTGCGTACACTGCGTCACAGTACGACCTACACCGCTTATTTCGTGAGTGGACTGTACTAATCGTGCGCCTAATAAATCACGTAAGGATTCTTTTATAAAACATCGTTGCGAGCCATCATCAAGCAGAGCAACGACCGTATGCGGTTTATTATTTTTATCAATCACGTCGATAAGCGCAGTTGACAACAAGACCGGCTCCAAGATCGGGTACTGCGAAGGAATTCGCTGACAATGCACATTGACCGACACGGCGGCGGCCGAACTAGATGCAGCTGCGGCCGAAGTGGATGCAGCGGGGGGCGTGACGTCAGCGGGGGCAGGGACGCGAGCGCACTCATCACTAGGAGGATGGATAATTGAATTATGTTTATTATTACACTTGCGACACGGGCCGAATACGCATGACTCCACGGAATGTCCCGCTCGGAGGCAGTTAGTGCATAACTTGTTGTCGGCTATAAACTTAAGTTTAGATTCGTAGTTAATATCGAGAAATTTGACACAAGAATAAAGTGGATGACTTAAGTTACACATAGGACACGCGAATTTTGATTTGTGCTGTGATTTTTGTGGTTTGCTGTTGGTAGAAACATTGCAATTTACTTTGTTATTGTTGTAGTTGTGAGTGGAGCTAGGAGTGATATATTTTTTGTTCACTTCGTGCTTATCGCGTACACTCGTACTTTGTGAATGTGATGCCTGCAATGTTTCTAACATATCAGCACGGTTTCGTAAAAATTGCAATAAATCATCCAATTTAATCTTCATCTGAGTGTCGCCGCTCGTAAGGCTACTTTTATGTTGTTCCCACTCGCGTTCAGTGGTTTTATCGAGCTTTGACACTAAGATGTAAATAATTAGGGTATCCCATGACGATACAGGTTCGCCTAGGACCTTCAAAGCGCGTAAATTCTTTAGTGTTGTGTCAATTAACTTTCGAAGAAGTATGTGTGATTCTTTAGGCAGAGACTGAAGCGTAAATAGTGCCTTGACGTGATTGTGGATTAATAACCTATTGTTATTGTAGCGATTAAGAAGGAGCTCCCATGCCACCGCGTAGTTACTTGATGTTAGTTCGAGCGCTTCTATTACTAACAAAGCACTACCTGTCAGCGATGACTTTAGGTAGTGGAACCTTTGGATGTCACAGAGATCCTTCGTATTGTGAACTAGTGATAAATAAATATCTCTAAAAGCGAGCCAGTTTTCATACGTGCCGTCGAAAGAGGGAAGTGATAAAACTGGCAGTTTAATTGCCTTCATTGTTGTGTTTTGCGAAATAGTGGGACTTTGGCTTTCTGTACTATTAAATTTACTTAGTATAGACTCGGCGAGGGACTGCGCACTGAAATAACTATCCTCAAACTGATCTCGTTGCGTTAACTGATCATCGAGATTTGATTCGTACACATTCGCTTCTATTTGAGTTTGAATATCGTTAAATTCAGTGTACAGGCTCTCTGCTCCTTGTATGCGTAATTTTAAATTGATTCTACAAGGCTCAGTTAAATCGTTTAAATTATCGCTACAGCTTTGAATGTGGGTTGCGAACTTTGTGAGTCTAGCCTTTATAATGCCACGTTTTTTCACCAATT
The DNA here is from genome assembly GCF_947568885.1 of Cydia strobilella. Classification (NCBI taxonomy): domain Eukaryota; kingdom Metazoa; phylum Arthropoda; class Insecta; order Lepidoptera; family Tortricidae; genus Cydia; species Cydia strobilella. The sequence continues at coordinate 17,152,399 of NC_086042.1, read as the reverse complement.
CGCGAACGTGAGGTTCAATCGCGGCGTCACAGATGGCCCTAGATGGCGATTTATCGCGTGATTTACCATCAGTTGGTACCACAATATCATCTTTTCCCATTTTGATTAGGTTTAGTATAGAAAGCTGGAGTACTCACGTGTGGACTTTGGACCCTGATGCAACTCCGCGTTGTGTGGCGGCAAAAAGGAGTCCGAGAGTACCGGTCACGCAATGATTACTCGTCACAGGCTCACTGGAATTGATTAAGCACGGCATTAAGCAACTGAAGACAAAGGGTTAGGTATAGGGTGGCTGGATGTCCGTACCGAAATATGCGCGTTTAAAATCGTTGGATGTCCAGTTCTCGTCCTATAGGTATCCGCAGTTTCCCAAATTAGCGCGTCCTTGGGTGTCTTCGTGCTGCATACGCGCCTTCCGTCCAAGAAGAAATGTCGATGTGCGCTTTCTCTTCCAAAGGTGCTGGTTCTCAATGGCCTCTCATTTCGTACTCGACGATTGGCGAAGAAACCTTTGATATATTTGGCGAAGAAGGACCAATATGTTCGTGACTAGGCGCTGCGTATTTTGAGATCGACCTTTTCTTGGATGGTGAAATAAAATCCGAAATTTTATGTGCTTACTGTTATAATTCTAAATGCTTAATCTACGTGTACATGATTCGAGGATATTGGGGTAGAGGGGAACAATATGTCGTGACGTAGGGTGACGAAAGCGTATCTCGGGCTCCGTATTGGCCGCGATAGGTATCACGCGACATACGCAACTGCGTCTCTCCGACAAGGCGACAAGAGATGTCGCTGTGAGTCTCGTACGGAACAACCCAATAAAGCGTATTGTTGAAATTTTTTAGGCATCCGAATGTTAAGTAGGTAGCTACTTAAGAGCTCTTGTTACAATCCTGACATCGTAAAAGTTCTAATCATACATATGTTTTGCGTTGGTGTTTCGCAAACCACCAAAAGGCTTATTTTTATGATTTTAATTATTAAAATTTTAATTATTTTAATCACTGAAATAAAAACATGGTAATTTACAAGGGAAGAAGAACCGATTGACATCTTTCAAAAAAATTATGCTATTACATTATGGTAATATTGCAGTCGTTTATACCAAATTATACCCTTATGCCCAACACTTCGCAGAAAATATTGTCCATGAGATTCGTAGGAGTGCTGGAAATATGTTTACTCTTTTAGTTTCTAAGTCGGCACAATGTTTCTGATTGCACACTATGCCTATCTCGGGACCTTCGTGAGGCTGTTGGTGCACTAAGACACAACTTTATTTTGTGACTTACTTTCGGTATTTCCAGACTATAGAGAGCTAGCGCTTGACAGAAGGTGTCATTTAATATCGTTATATTTAGGTATATTTTTTTTAATTAATTTTATTTAGGTATTCGGTGTCATAAATATTTCAGAAATAAATGATTTGATTGATTGATTGATTGATAATTGCTCGACATAATAATAAGTATCGATGAGAGACTATGACTTAATTCATAGATTACCTGCAGGTTTGAATAATCTATGTAGTATATACTTTTTATTACAAGTTGATGTAGGTAAATATTTAAATATAAACGTCCCGTCCGGTTGTCTCGTTGTTTTACACTTTAATTTTATTGAATTCAAGGTGTTGTTAGCTTCATTATAATTATGAATTAAGATTAATAAAAATGTCACTAATATGGTAGTAACTAAGTTTAGCGAGTTCCCTAAATTCCTCACGGATCCCATCATCAGAACTGAGTTTTGACAAAAACGGGATCAACTTGGAACTATATACGGTTCAGAAATGACGGAGTTCTAAGGTAACATACATACAAAAAAATACGGTCGAATTGATAACCTCCTCCTTTTTTGAAGTCGGTTAATTACAGTAATGGAAGTACAAAGCCGACTTATAGGGATCTCTCAGCTAACATTCGAGTAGATGAGTGGAAAACTCTAGTCGGGTAGTAGTTTATTTTATGTATTTACATATTTATCAATTCTGGCACCATCGTCATTAATGTTAATAGGGTAAATTAATTGTAACATCTTGTGTATATCCAGCCTTATAACATCAGGGCTAACTTCTCTTCAAACAATGTAGAGATGCAGATGTAAACCTATTTTCTAAGAAACAGCAGTCTTTGTAAATGCATATATTGCCAATAAGAAAAGGTAAACTAGCTGTGTATGTGTGTTACTTAGGTGATGAGGGCTTTTGATGTAGTTGAGAAGGTGAAGTTCACGAAATGAAAAGGTATAATATGTACGCGTCTCCTTTAATTTACAATTGCGTTTAGTCGTTTTCGCTTTAAGTATTTATTGCAAGTTGATTTAATAGTAATACAATAAAACCATAATTGGCTGATGCCAACGTTTTACGATTAAAACTGATGAAAAAAGGAAATAGCAGTGCTAAGAATACGCTTTAATAGAATCTGTAAGTAAATACATATAGTCGTAAAACCAGCATTTTGCCATTAACGTCAAAACCCATTGAATATTTTAACTTAATAGCAACTAATCGTGGTAGCATATATGTAAGTACCTATGTAGGACCATTCTAACTTTTCACATGATTACAAATTAAAATGTTAGTATAGTATGTATCTTCTAAAATGATTTTTACGCCTAAAACACTAATCTGTTAAACAAAAACCATTGTTTATTTTGCGCGGGCTACCGTGTCTGAGCGCGTGCCAAAGCAACAATGTCGTTTAAAAAGCGGCTTATCGTGGTGGTTTTAAGGTTCAAACTTAAGTACATGTAACACGTTTTGATAATGTAGTACCATCGACCACCTCAATGTAGGCGAGCGCTTTTTAAACGACATTGTTACGTTGGCACGCGCTCAGACACGGTAGCCCACTGCTCACTTAAAATAAACAATGGCTTTTGTTTAAAAGATTAGGGTCTTAGGCGTAAAAATCATTTGAGAAATTTCATACTATACACTTATACTATACAGTTTACTGCAAAAAGTAACCCAAACCACGCCAAGTTTTGTCTTGGCGACTATGCTAATCAAACATGGTACATTTTTTTTTGAAAAAATAAAGACGAGTAATTTAACAGTTGTAACTGATATCTACTCATTAAATTACCATCCTTTTATGTAGCTGCGTACACACAAAGAGATTCTCGAATAGCAAGTTTATAGAAAGACCAGAGAAAGACTAAGTTCGAAAACCCCTTACCAAAACTTATATTGATAAGTTATAAGCTTTCTTTAAAAGTGTAAAATTCAAATTTCAAAAAACGAACGCTAGGTTTGCACCTTTTGTCACGCTTGCCGGGTAAAAAATGCAAGACGTCCTTATGAAAAACTCAACGCGTTGAAAAGAGACGGTTATAGGTTTGCCAATACGTCAAGAACCCGTTTAACAATACCTAACATGATGTGATGTGATGAGCTCGTCCATCGCTTTTCGTAAAAAAGTAAATGCAAAGATATTATTCCTGTCCTGACGTTCAATAAATTCGTATTTTCATTTTAATTATCTAAATTATTTATGAATAGGGTTAAAAGTGATACGTTTCGACCCAATAGGCATTTTAATGGATTTGTCATATAATTTCCATTCTGATATTTAGCTCCCAATTCCATAAATAACGATCCTTATACCTTTTTAAGTTAACTGAAGAAATACTACAAGTGTATACTGGGTAATTTTAAGGGTGTTAAGTGAAAATTTATAGGGTATACTTACTTCCCGTTGACCTAGAACTAAATTTTGGCAAGTAATATCGTCTTACACTACAAGTAAGTACAGGGAAAAATCTAAAATCTATAATTTTTTAGAAAAACAATACAGTTAAATTTGTACGGAACCCTCGGTGGGCGAGTCCGACTCGCACTTGGCAGGTTTATTTTAATACACCATGTATTTGTCTTATTCAAAATAGAATGTTTAACTCGAGTTACTCGGATGAAAGCACCCATTTCTAACTCGAACCATTGGTGCTCTCACTCGGTTTGAGAGACAAAATATCTCATCAGAAATCTTGTTGACATCAATAGTAACGACGTACGTTATAAATGTACGCAATACCTACATTTACAAACCACATAAATACCACTGAATCATAAATGCTGATGTATCTCAAATCATTTGCAGAAAATCACAGGCAACAGGCAAGACAAATGGCTCAAAAATATGTGAACACGACTTTATTGTCTAAGGTGTAAGAGCGTGCACATATTTTTGAAACTTTGGGAATGTATATATATTTATATTATTTATGCCCTTGACTGTACATTAGTAAATATGTACATTTTTGTGTGCACGCAGAAACCCTACACGCATACCTATGTAGGTATATCGTCTAGGGTTCATGGTTGATAAAAGAGTTAGGTATATGTTTCAGCTAACTTTAATATGCAACGTTTTCAAATATCGATAGTTACAACGGGAAAAAACAAGTGCAAAAATTTCATGAAAATGGTCATGGTACTCAACACATTCAACTTAGTTGTCAACAAAAAAAGTAACCCGTTGGTACCTAAATCAAAATCAGGTAATTCAGTGTAACTGTTATTAATTATAAAACCGAACCAACCAAAACCAGATATTTAATCCATCGTAATTTAATTACGAACTTGACTGTGCAATAAATTACCGCTCAACCAACTTTGTATGGTTGTATCGTTGTATTTCAATTCTAAGAGTTCCCTTGGGTTCAATATCATACGTCGTGCTTTGATGTTTTATATTAAAATACGTTTTCACCTCAGCAGCTCGAACAAGGGTACTTTGCTGCGTAAAAACAGTGAGACAAAATGACATTCAAGTGACCTTTATATTCCAATGTCAATTCAACGTGCATTAATTCCTATACAAGTACGAAATGCTTGGATTATATTCCCTCTGTCACTTTCACGTCATTAGCAAGAAGAAAAAGACAAAAAAATTCAAAAGTCATTCAACGGTATAATAACGGTTTATAATAGACCTCTGAAATAAGTAAGAATAAGAACGCATCGTTCCAAAACACACGCGTATGAATTCGTAATATTTAATTAATTAATGAAAATAAGTTTAAAATTTTATAAAACACTATATTTTACGTATTTTATTGTAAAATTAAACTAATAAACTTAAAAAAATACAAAGATTATCACGAAAAATTTATAATTTCAAATATTCTACTTTTATCAATCTCGACTATAGTTGACTATAGCCGCCGTCCGCAATTCGGACCGTATCTTAGTTTTTTTTTTTTTTTTCAAAAAAGTTGTTGGAATTTGTCAATTAAAGTTCTTTATTTCCATAGACATAGTATATACACGTAGTTAATTATATAGACGCGCCACCTAGCGACCGGGGGTAAGAGAAAGAATATTCATATAAAATTTGGGCAGCATAGGATTTTTTCTCTCTCGCTCTTATAAATTTCGGTATTTCGCCTTCGCCTCCTACCTATGATGCCACCCGGTCAGTGATAAGGACAAAGCATGGCACTATTTTCTCTTTCCTCTTATAGGAATCGCAATAAGACTATCTTTATCTATCAAAAAGTGTCAGGCCCTTGGTTATTTCCATATTATTTCATTGAAGTTTCGTTCGTTTTGTTATTGTATTTTATGGCGATGGCGGTAATTAAACTGAATTGTTAGAATACCTTTTTCACAAGGTATTCACCGTAAAAAAATGGGTAAACGAGTTTCGATTTGGTCGGGAAGCTGTCGAAGATCTGGGACATGATGAAAGATGAGATGAGGTCCTCAATTCTGAAAATACCAACAGCGTCCAAGAGGAAGTTTTAAGTGATCGCCGCCTAAAGATCAGAGAAATAGCAGCAAGACTAGGGCTTTCTAAGAGCACCGTCCACCGCATAATTCACGATCATCTTCACATGAGTAAGGTCAGTGCAAGGTGGGCACCTAAACTTATATCAGCTGTTCAGAAAGAGGAACGCGTGAAATGTGCTTCTAAATTTTTGGAGCTCTGTAGCGAAAACCCTAAAAGCATAATTGAACGGCTGGTGACTGGAGACGAAACAATGGTGCTTTATTATAATCCCGAGAGCAAACGCGAGTCGATGGAGTGGCGTTTTAAAAACGAAAAGCCCCCTATTAAAGCGAAGGATACCATGGCAATCCCAAAACATTGTGCACATCAGCTTTTTGGTGGACTGGTGCACCTTCAATTCAATTCAATTGAATCTTTTGGGATTGCCATGGTATCCTGATGGTCGATTTTAAAGAACGTAATACCGTTATAAATGGCGCGTACTATGCTTCTCTGATCCATAAATTGCGGGCATGAATAAAAGAAAAGAGACGAGGAAAACTAGCCAAAGGGGTACTGCTGCGGCGGTATGCACGACAATGCTCCCGTGCATACCGCCTTCGTGGCCAAGGCTGCAGTTCGCGAGTGCGGGTTCACAGGTCGACCATCCCCCGTATAGTCCGGACATGGCTCCTAGTGTTTTACACTGTTCGTAGAAAAGACAGTTTATTTATTTACGTTTTACCTTAAACGTAAAACCTATACTGGCGCCTTTTATAAAATACTCTGACTGGCTAACCCCATTGACTCCAGCCTGTCCGACACTTACGTGGCAGACAAGTTGATACTGAACCCTTAAAAACCCTTAAGTTTGTCGTACATGGCGAAATGTTTAACATGCAACCGTACAACGCCCCCTGAGTTGATGCCAATTAAAACAAACTCGCCAAAGCTCGATTTCGGCGAAACCGTTTGAGATAATCGGCGTCCGAACGTCAGGGGCAATTTCAATGTTCAACATGCTTGCTTCGTGAGTTATGACTAAATCCTGATCTGACGCCGTCCTTAATCCGATAGCAATAACGTTAAACATGCGAATTATAGTACAGTACAACTAAGTTGAACGCCATCAACAACGGTTCAAAATTAATTATATCTATTATAATTGTGTTCGTGCGACAGATTATACAGTGTCGCATTCGGTATGGAACAAATGAGACCTTAAGACGAAAGTGGAGGACTCACGCGAAATCGCCTTTTCATTCAAACGTAGTCTTCATTTTCCTCTCTGAATATTAACATTATTGAAAATATTTAGACACAATTTGTTGTATATCAACCACAGCTACGAATTAGATTATTTTGAACTTTTAATTATTATAAGAGGAGCATTTAAAAATTTGTATGAAATCTGTTTTGCGCTCCTAATTTTTACAATAATCAAGAAATCGAAAAAAGTCAAACGTAGGAGCATAGCTATGGTTATTATACATCAAATTATTTCCATATTTTGCATAAAATATGTATGTATACGTAAAAATATTTTCCATAATGGCAATATCCAGAGAGGAAAATGGGGACTAGGTTTGTATGGAGAAACGACCTTAAGAGTTACAAAAGTAAGGTCTAAATGGTTCCCAGCTGGACAAGTCTCCCAGATTCCCGGACGCCCCTTAAAAACAAGAGGGCTTTATACTTACCCTTACTCGTACTACCTACCACCTACCTCTGTAACATTATGACACACAGGTGAAACAAATGTAATGAAAACAAATTGTGAAAAAATTCCAAAAAGTAATGAAATTATCGTGTTTCTGAAATACGAAAGAAATAAGGAAAGAAAGGTATTTTTCCATTTTGAAAAAAAAAAACCAGAAGTTTTGTTTTTTACTTTGAGTGATGTACGTGTATTCAAGACCTTTTCGTGTGGGATATTTCGCAAATTTGGAAACTTTCCATTGGAAAATTCGTAGATTTCATGCATATTTATACCCTAAAATAGAATTTTAGTTCCAAAATCAAAAACTGACACTAAAGCTCATCGCAAACTTGAAAAATACGTAGGCAGAAAGCATACAGGCACTTTTGCCCAAAGCCAAACCGGTCGTACCTAACTTCACTCGCATTTGATTCTACGAAGGTCAACTGTCTGCGAGCTAGCTCAGATGCGCACAGAACGCAGCCGCGACCGACCGCTCGCTCCGGCCACGTGAAAACTTTTACGTCACCAAATAACTATAAAAACAATACTTAAAACAAACAAAACTTTATCTTAAACATTTAGAGCAATTTTAAGTTATCGTGTACAAATAGTGTTCATGTTTCAGTTTAAATTGGTAAAGTTCAAGTAGAAAGTTGGCATTGCATTGACAATCTCACAAACACAGCCTGCATGTGTTACGCTCTTAGTTTTGTGCACAGTGCTTATGTGGGGTTTTTGAACTGTATCCGGAATTTTGAAGCTGTTTGGTAAGTTTTTAAGACATTTTGCATAACTGTTAAAGTAATAAACAATAGGTAAGTACCAATCAAGTCATACGGTTAAAGAAAGTAACAGTTGCCTTGTTAGTCAAGAAAACTGTCTACTTGCATAAACCACAGGTGATGTTACAATTAAAATGACTTCTTCCAAAACTAATTAAATGTTTTATTGACTACTGTACTATTCTATAATATTTAATTTAAACATGTTACAAAAAGTTTATTTTAATTTTTATAATTTGTCAGGCTATGTTTAAGTGCTCTATAAGAATTATATTAATTACTTAATTATTGGTAATTCTATTCATTATTCTTTATATTGATCATTTAAGTATTATTTACCCCTACCTCAAATAGAATACAGCAAGCTGTGAATGAAATGAACCTCCCTTTAGGTACAAAACAATTTTTTGGACATCGACTCTACATAGAGGTCGGGTAACAATAGAGTGGATGTCAAGATATTTTTGAGCGTGTGTTTATATAGTTTATTTTTCAGCTGGCTTTAGAGACCTATCCTGTATAGGTATTTGACACCATTCCATCGCCATGGTCGAAATCGGCCGGAAGGATCATCATCATTATCAATTCATTATCATAATATACCTTTAATACAACTGGTTTTTTTTATTACTCGCAGATATCATAATAATAGGTACCTATTTTCATATTTAGAAGAGTAAATCTAAATATATATATGGTGCGACTCTGTCCGTCCGCCTGTGTCTATCACATTGCTAAATATCTCGAGAACTACTTACGCTATTAATTTTTTATAAAGAATGAATACTCGTACACGTTTCATTACCTACTTTTACTTAGATAAAGTTACAGTACTATTTTACGAAATTACGTCATAATTGGAAAACGAAGAATCAAATTACAATATTACATAGTAATCATAACATAATCGTGATAAGATCGTTTATTCATAGACAAGGTTTTTTATTTATACAGCCGGGCTTTCTCGTACCAAAGTAGTTTTGCTCTTTTACTGGCCGGGCTTTCACGTTGCTCACCGTGTAGCCGAGCCAAACGTCATGTGAACTAGTATCCTTTGGGATCCATATCAATTATACAAAATCTGAACGCACTATAATGGTTCTCCAGATCTATGACTCGGTGCACGGTGTGATACGGGAATATCACTAGACGTATATTCTCACTGCGAGTCGAAGGGCCGGGGTCACCACAGTGAGTAGGTACTTACAGTGATGTCTGGATCTATATTTACTTTTTAAATACCAATAAAAGAATAATAAGCTGACACCGGAGTCTATAGACGCTTCTAAATTCAACGACGGTGTCACAAGCGCGTTACCAACCGCAAAAAAATACAACAGAACTCGTATAGGTACACGCCAATACATATAAATTCCCTAGAGCGTCCGACTCGCTAGTGAAGTGGTCGATACAAATAACACCCCTCAAATATCTCAATAGTCAGCCTTGGAGATTTTATGACCTAGGTCCGAACCTGGTTTCGCTCACTTTCAAGTTGCAATCCGTCATATAACTTGAAACCAGTCTTGCTGGGTGTTACCGAGTTTACACGTTGCAATCTTTTTTCAGTTCGGCACTAGTTAGATTTAAATTTTACGTTTTATACAAATATCCACTCACCACTACTGGTGTTCAAAACCTTTACGAGGTTCGATTTTGAGAAAGAAAACTTTTTTAAAATATAAAATACTATGATAATAGTAACGGTTACTCTATTCTAGTAAGTAGTCTAGTAAGGTGTCGCGCGCGACAACGCAAGGTGGTTTATTGGGAGACTTGAACCGTTGTATAAAACGTTCGAGAAATCGGGCAGGCCGTCTTTTCTGTGGACATTACAAAAGTTAACGATTAGGAAATTTGGAAGGCATCATCATAAAACTTTTAAGAAGTAGGTGTTAACGTGCCTGTATGCATACAAGGAAATTTGATTTTATGATATCTACAGGAAAGATCACAAAAGTTTTTGACCCTGATGTCTGTGTGACCAATTCCGCACCGCCAAGTTAGGCGACTCTGACACAGATTGTGCAATTATACATAGTTATTAAGTCTCGATTTCATATCCATGGTGTATGAGAGATGACCTAATATACAGCTTGGTACCACCAGTTTGGTACTGACACAAACGTTAGCGTGAACGTAACTTTCTATGCATCTCGCTCGTACTGGCGTATGGCATATTAGTGCGAGCGAGATGTATAGAAAAATAAATAAAAAAGTAAATTACGTAGAAGTTAGCGTTATACGTCAGTGACTCGTGGTAGGGTTACTATTTATTTTGTAAATAAAGTAAAGTTTAAACGAGAAAAGAGCAAACTACCGCGGGCAATTGTAAGTTAGGTATTACTTATCTGTACCTATGTAATCTCATTGAATAAATATATTACGCAATAAATACCATATAAAGTTACATCATCATATCCACTTGACACAAAATCTATATATCTAGATAATAATAACAATATAGTACTTTACTAAGATCTTCATTTCACCGCACACAGGGAAAGTTCGTTGAACCCATGGCAAAAGCGATAGCATCTCGGATAGCAATGATTTATAATGACTAATGACGATAAAAATCTTAGCATATTGAACTAATTTCAACTACAGTTATATGTTGCGCTATTGCGAGCGAAGACCGTGAAATGAAATTGCATGAACACGCAAGCTTATTGATCTTAATTAGCATTGAATTATAATTTTATTATTACAGCAAGAAATAGAAACAAAAACGTATCGTCTCGTCTATTTCGAGCCCGTGGGATTATTTAAACCTAGTGTGGGATTATATATTCTTGGTTCATATGAACCAAGAAAGTTTTTGTATGTTGTTTAAATGACACTGACACCCCTAATGTCACATAATTATAAGAGCAAGTTCAGATACTTAGTTAGAATAGTTCGCAAAGCTAGAATATATTGATACTATTTTTTCTCAGTCAATATCTAGACTACAATCATTAAATTAAGTTAGAAAACTTAGAAGTTAAAATACTGATTACCATGTTTTCATTTTTTTTGTGATCTAAACTAGTTAAAGGTAAGTAAATTATATTATCAAATTACTACTATTTTGAATGCAAAGAAATGTTTGGGTACGAGTACGAGAGCGTGTTACATTTTCTTAAATAATAGTAAAATGTAAAAAAGTAAAAAAAAGCAACCTGTTTTTGCAACTTAGCTCATTAATAGCAAAGAGGGATATAATAAGATAGATCGGTACTGTAATAGTAAATTTTGTAACCACAGAAAATTCACTGCCATCTATCGATATACTAAAAATGAAGATTTATAAAAATACGATAAAATGTATTTAAATATGGATAAATGTTTTTTTTATTTGCATTAATTATTTTTATATGATTTGACCCATGTCCTTTCACTGATATGCGTTAAAATTGTTAAATAACAAACGAAACCGTCGACGCCCTTTATACGAGAGTAGGCCAAAGGTAGTGGCGCCATCTGATCGAGAATCAAATTTTCAAGATTTTCGAGGCACGTTTTTTCCTTAGACTGTATCCATCTATTACTGAGTTATATCTATCTTTGTTAATAGTAAAAAATGTAACCCGTCCGAAAATGGTGACGTGACAAACTACGCCTAATTCATAATTAATTTTAAAACAGCATTAATATCTATTGGCATTGACCGAGGTGTAGCAGAAATGCGATTAAATTAATTTGGTAATTAAAACCGTAAGTAACTTCATAACGGCTTAACGGTAGCTATTTTAGGATACAACTTTCATTTGGAAACCTTGATTGCACTTTAATCTTTAAAATCATAACTGATGTACGGTCACAGACAGGTTCACGCTAATTTGGTTATCAATACTAACGCTATGAAATGACCAATGTAAAGTCAACCCTAAATGGCTCAACATTTAAAGTCCGTGACTGTACATAGAAATTAAACATTGGGAATTTTAAGTGTCATTAATTACCCAATTTAATGTGCGACCTGCAAAAATGCACGAACACATTATGAATGGAATTAATTCCTAAAGTGGCCATGCACTTCTGCAGCTGGGTAGCTGAAAATTAAATTGAAATTTTTGCAAATACTTATTAGAGATAGCCACAATTTAGATAGCCAATCAAATTATCAACGCCTTATCACAAAGATTGTCAGGTAGTTAGTAATTTAAATAAGGAACAATAATTAGGTGATAACTTGATTCCTAATAATTAGTTTAAAGTAAAGTAGAAAAGGCATGACAATCATTTTATACTCTACAATAAGTTTTTGGCAAAAATTACATTTTTGGTACAAACTTTTATCGCTGACTTTACTTTTCTTTCCACAGGCAACTAATACTCATCGAGACAATTCTAACAACCCCAAACACAATATGTTTTATCACAGAGTTCCTAAGGCCACCTCCTGTCTCCATCATCAGATCAGCTCGATGGTACCATTGCTTGGTCAGCTTGATGGTAATATTGCATTTTCACCCGACTTATGACAGTTACATATGTATATACCTATGCAAATGCTTCATAACCGGGAAGTGAGTCAAATTTAACTTGCAAAATTTTATAACTGGACAGGTGAAATAAAAGCTTGTAATAATCCTCTATTTTCTCCCTGGTTAAAAATATAACATACCTATATTTTATTATTGCATAATCCACGACTAAGTATCATGTTATAATTTTTTTACCATACTTGTAATTAAATTGTGTTTAATGAAAAATAAAATGATGTAGTCAACGACCAAATTTTGGCATAGGTATGTTTGAGTGAGAGACTTCAATCAAGCAAAATAAATGAGTACCTATAGTATGTCAGATCGCAAATACATAAGTAAAACACACACACACACACACATTAGGGGCTGTTCCCTATAAACAGAAAATTAACAAAAACAAACAAGGAAGTCAGTGGCTTAATATTGACATGCTAAATAAAAATATTTAATTGATAGAGGCATATATAAATAGTCTACCTTTACCTGCAGTTTATATTACTCAAGTGTTTCTATAAATTGAATAGTTAAGGTCACGCCTTGTTTCTCATGATGAGTCGAACATGACGTCAGTGCAATGACGTTATTGCTGTGGTCTGACTTTGGAGAATTGATTGTAGGTCCTGGTTCGTTTGGTAACGTTCAAGGATCACTACTTATGTATGATGACTCGTTTAACATGTTACAGGTACCTTATGATTATGAATAAGCACAACCAGTAATAGTTACTTGTTTTACAAGGGGGGCAAAGTTGCTATTTTACTCCTCGTGCTATTGATACCCGTATCCCAAGCAAGCGACAGGTTCAAAATTGAACCACGAGCGTACCGAGGAGGTGGAATCTTCAGCATTGCTAGGACGAGGAGAGAAAAACATACTCTGTGAGAATTTTATTTATCTATCTATTACGGTTCTTGAAATACAACCCGTAGTCAGACGGATGGACGACGAGACAGCTGAGACTTACTCATAAATAAAGTTACATTTAAGTACCTTTCGGCTGCGAAGCCCTAAATAATAAAAAAGATGTAAGCACCTAAAAACATTGCTTCATGTTTCTAATTTGCACATAATTCAATCTACTCATAGCTAGTGCTGGATGCAGCCGTCTCTCTTATCCAAAATTATCCCCATGACTCGTTAAGAGGCCAGTGTCGATATTAGGCGCAAATTGTAAAATTGATAGATTGTCTGGGAAATTGTACACCTTTTGTTACCTAATTGAAATAACAAGTACTGGTTTTTGCTAGCACGTCTTGCCTTTTATCAGATCATTTTTTTGAAAACAGACTCACTAAATTAGTAATGATTTTTTTCTGATGGACGTTTAGGTAAACGCGCGTAAATCACTGATTTTGTCGCTCTTATTTGTAAATTTCGTAAAGTTTGGACACCTAAAAATGGTAAATTTGTATTACACATATTCTGTACTTGACCTTTATCAGATTACATTTTTGTTATATGACTTAGTTCGAGGAAATGAAGGTCAAACGAATTCAATTTTCTCCAGAAATTACTTCAAAATAAGTGCCAATTTCTCTGAAAATCGACTTAATTTCAAAGTAATTTTGATACTTAAACAATCTACAACATTTGCTGAAACTATTCTTATACATCAATTTGTATAATTTACCACCATAATTTTTTGATGAATTTTTAAAAACTGCCCCTTCTCTTCATATATTACCGGTGACGCACGCTCGCGACTTCATTATTAAAAGGCAAGATGAGAAGACGTGCTAATAGAAACCAATACTTGTTATTTAGATATTACGTAACAAAACGTGTATAATTTCAACGACTAAATCTATCAATTTTACATTTTTGCTCCAAAATCGACACCGGCCTCTTAAAAGTAGGTTACGATTGAAGAAATGAAAAAATAAAAGTAGGTACGAGTACCTACGTGTAGTGGTGCAAAACGTAATAAGCGAAGTAAATAATGTTCTCTTATCGATGATAATTCGATTTCAGGTTATCGGCTGACACACTTCCAAGTAATTCGGTCCAATATGTTCCCGATACCCGTAATCTAACAATGTCGATGTATGTTAGAGATCGGGCAGGAGTTTTAAATCATTAAAAATATTGATAGAAAATCGCGCTACTTAAATACGCACTTCTGTTTCCGAGGAGAAAGTAGAAAAATAAGATTATTAAATTTTATAACCATTTTTAGGGTTCCGTACCCAAAGGGTAAAAACGGGACCCTATTACTAAGACTCCGCTGTCCGTCTTTCCGTCTGTCTGTCTGTCTGTCTGTCTGTCTGTCACCAGGCTGTATCTCATCAGCCGTGATAGCTAGACAGTTGAAATTTTCACAGATGATGTATTTCTGTTGCCGCTATAACAACAAATACTAAAAAGTACGGAACCCTCGGTGCGTGAGTCCGACTCGCACTTGGCCAGTTTTTTTTACTATACTTGACGCGGCGAATGATGATCCCTATGGCAGTTCCTCTAATTCACTTTTGGATAGACTTAATTTAAAAAAAGAATTCAAGGGTTTTACCGTGTTTTTTTTATTACTTAATTGTTACATTTCTTAATAAAAAAACGTGGTAAAGTACTAAAAGTTTTTTCTTCTTTTAAATTTCCTATGCTACCATGTACTTAATGCTTTTTAAAAACGTGCCAAGTGCGTGTCGCATCCAAAAACCTGGAGGGTACAATAGAATAGAAAAACGCTTATTGCAAAAATCGTCTACATACAGCACCATATAAGTTTTAAAAACGAAGATCTACGAAGAAAAACGCCGGCAAAGAAGCGTTTTGTAAATTTTATTACGCTCAAAATACCTAAACACTGTGTTAAAATTTAACTGTTTCACTATTTTAGTTAATTAATAAACATATAACAGAAAGACGAACGGCGAAAGATTTCGATCCTTTTTACACGACTGCCCAAAAAAAAAGAGTGTAATTGACTCAGATTCTAAAGTTCAGAATTTTAGGATAATAGGTATCTGCAAAATAGTTTTAACTTTATGTATAGTTACCATCACAGTTTACGCCATAAAACACGAAATTTTGGTAAGTGTGCATATATTATCAGCAATATGCATTGCGGGCCCGGTAATTAGGTAAATGGATTACGAGAAATGGAGCGTAGAGCCGATCGATTGATAGTTTTTTAACTCATCCGCTACAAAGGGAGTTAAGAGTAACGGAGTTTAGGTACGCCATTAATCTGTTTGAATGGGTTTTAACATGCTTCCTCTAACTAAATTACAATATCCTGTTTTTAGAGATTTACTACACATGGTGTTTTTTATTGAATTCCGTTAACTTCGGCATACGGCATACACCATACGGTGACATTGATAACATATCAATGTCATTTCGAACATCGATAATCAAGTCAAGTCAAAGTATTTCCTTTAGTATCAAATGTATGAACTTGCACTAAACACTAATCAATATGTAAACAGGCCCTAAGGTAAGAAGTGTACACGCTTCTAAGGACATCATAAAAAAATATATATTAAATTAAAATTAAAATATTGGTTATCTTCAAAATTGAGTTAATTAGAATACCGGTGTCTTAGAGAAATTAACTTAATTTAAGCCCAAGAATGCACCCTTGAAATAAACGGAGTTCAAAAGAAATCACGAAAGCTTCTGACTTTTTATAGCAAACCAAATTCCAAATTGTTTGTGTATTTTTACCGAGTGGGACTCGCTGATTTTATCATATTACATACTTATGTATTCATCAATTTTTTTTCGACAATTTCGTAACGAATTGACTTTCACTAAATGATAATTTGCCCTTACCAACGTAGAAGCCCAAGAATGAGTTAGTGCAGGATATCAACTTTATGTCATTTGCTCAGATTTCTTTTCCTTAGAATGCTTCTGAGCTTGGTTCGATATCGAAATATGCGATACAGCCCTCGAGTCGAACACGATCCGCGATCAATTCCTGTAGGACAGCGTAATCGGCCCTAATGCCGGCGGTACCAGTGGTACAGTCATTAGTCAACGTTTAACTTTGTGGTACCACTAAATATTTAGCCGAAGCGCGGGCTGTACCTTTGAGCAATATTGTCTGGAATTTCAGTAAGGTGCTGAAGAATTGATTTAATGGAGAAGTGATTTATACATTTAGCTTTTACATTTTAAATAGTTTATTGGGAATATAAAAATTCGGACAACATTGAGGACAATACCTACACAACACTGCACACATCTTACGCTTGTATTAGTAAATTAGTACATATGTTCAGTTCCACTTATGAAATCAGACTTGTTTATATATAATATAAACATATTCATACAATTTTCTACCAACTCCATTCAAGATTTAATTAAGGTATTTTTAACAAAATTTAAAATTTATCAAACCGAACATTTTCTATTATAATTAGTCCACCTTACCATCGGTACAAACCATCTTGCTAAAATCAGAGAGCAGTAAAACACAATCATTTTTTTTTATCCTTTACTGCCAAATAAATATATGACCCCAGGCACATAAAATAAGCTGTAGATTATAGTTATTTACAATGTGGCGCGACCAGCCCTAGGTCGTCGTTACATGAAGCAGGAAGAAGTTTGTGCATTTTTAATGCAACCACGCAGCGCAGGGTAGTCCCATAAATCAGGGTTCAAGGAACGCGAGAAATCTTACCATTCTCGAGTAATCGTCTTGCATTATGAATGTTACAAAACATACTTAGTTAAACGCAATGCGTTAAAGGGTTTTAAGTTTTAAAATGATAATTAGAAATTGAAGGCAATAAATTGGCATAAATACTATAATGTTCAACTGACAATTTATAATAAGTAGGTCCTAAATGTGGTCCTAACGGTAGATATTTAGTTTAGTTTGTCATATTTTAAACCCACTTTTCAACAATCTGTTTAAATGAGTTTGTGATTCTATGGAGTGATTAGTAACAAGTTAGATTATTTTCGGTCTATTTATTTTAAATTCCATGCTACGCTACTTCATAGTAAACACAATATATAAATAGAAAGTAAAATTGATGTCACAGTAGATAGTGCCACTAGTGCCAGTTCGTTTAGTCTATTATACTCCGATAAAGAGAGTCGTAAGTGAATTATGTGCTAGTCGTAGTTGGTAACTGGATTTCAACGATTTTAAGGTTTCGCATTTCAGAATCGTACTTATATATACTTACCGTCACTTTATCAGTAGGTATAATCACTCGAAGATAGGCTACAAAGTATTGACCATAAGAGCGTTTTCACAATATCCGATCCGATATCGGATGTCGGATACGACTACAAAGAAGCAAAAAATAAAACATAGATGTATGCAGATAAAATCTGAGGATTTCAGGAATAAAGCCATACAACATGATACAACATAATAATAATAATGTAAAGAAAACCGATGTTTTTTTTTTCTCTTATCTGGCTTTTACTCCCCGCAATTTTGCACAGGGTGAATTTGCCAATGTCGGTTTTTTGACTTTCACGCGTGAGGAGAATGTTCGATATTCTTGGGAACCGAAAACCGATGTTGCCCTCGAGCCATCTTAGATGTCACTTTTAGTGTCTGCCGGAAATAAAATTGCATAAAGGATGACTCACGTTAGACCGGGCGGTGTCCGGGCTGGAGCTTCCGGCGCTTCGTTTTCTAAGGAAAGCATCACGTGATCACCTGTCATGTCATAGAAAAGTAAGCGCCGGAAGCTCCGGCCCGGACAAGGCCCGGTCTAACGTGAGTCATCCATAATGATATTTAGTCCATCGCGTTCACCCAATAGAGCAATAGTGTAAGTACATTTTAGATTCCATCAACTCTTAATAATAGTCCTTATACCCCGGCGGGTGCTGTCCCTGCGTGCGTCTTACGGGCAAGGTCTCTACGTGTTGGCTTCGGCTCCGCGCAGGCCTCCTAAAGGTCCGAAATACCATTGTTCCGTGAACGGAAAAGACATACAATAATGTAAATAGTATTGAGTGACATTCAAACTTAAATTCAATTGTTTGATAGAAAGTATGATAGCATTAAGTAGTTAATTGGATCAAAATATTATGATAGCACACCACTAAGCATTCAGTTAGATTGAACGTTTGATTATTTTGACATTTTAGATGCAAGATAATACTGACGGGATATAATCGTATCGACTTAATAAAATAATAAATGTCTGTAACTAAATTTCGAAATGTTTTATCGAATATCAGACTAAACCATTTAAGTCTGTAGTTAGCTGCAGAGATAACTGACCCCCATGCGTAGAAATTTGTTTGCAGGGGGTTCACTATCTCTGCAGCTGACTGTACATTATGTTAATAGAGGTAAAATATTTATAAAAAAATGTATTAACAAAAAATAATACTAACAGGTGGGACTTTGGCGTAACAAATAAGAAATAAAATGGTAACAAAAAGTATTTTGAGGTGTTCGCGGTGTTGTTTTTTGCTGTCCTTATTTAATTTATTTATAAACACATTATACTACAGACATCTGTTTATATCCAATAGCAGTAGTAGGATGACAAAAAATAATTAATGTATAGGCAGCAAATAACATTGGGTACTGTGCAAAACATTAAAAGCATTTATAACAGAGCTACATTATGTATAGTTAGTATCTAATATTAAGAGTCCCCGGCAAGCTCCGTTCTCCATACAGACCATACAAACGTAGTTACGCTCTCATTTAAAAACGACTTGCTAGATTGCTCTGAAGCTTTGTATTTACTTATAGTTATTTTGGTTGTTGGTTGTTAAGTTCACTAATTATCAGAATGTTACTTTAACTTAGGTAGGTATTTTCGTTGGTGGCGGTCAAGTTGGTCCCCGCCTGCGATACTTACCATCTACATTTATATATTATATTTAGTTCGTATTTAGAATAAGTTTTTATTTATTCAGCTAATTATATTTCTTTAACCTCAAAGTGTGCAAATTTTTGTAATAAATAATTATACTAGCAATGTCATATACCTATATATGTTAATTTTAAAGTTATCACGACATATCCTGAAGGTGTCTATATTGCCCCACGTTCCCCTCCATACAATCAGAGACAAATTGATTGATGTATCGAAGCATGAGCAATGATAAATGATGTACAAATGATCTCATTTGGCCTCCACTATTGTTTTTTAATTATAAGATGTTTTTCTATGAGAGTAAAAAATATTGATTTTTTGTTAAGTATACTATACTGAAAGGTTATATGTGGGTGGTACTTGCACGATTTTAATACGAGTAAAAAAACAAATAACTGTACTCATCACATCAGTGTGAGGGTACTGATACGAGTTTTACGCTGCCTTAAACGCTAGCGCCTGAGTCAACTCAAACATCTCACGTGCACTAATGTCAGAACGAGGGAGATGCATTGTGAGTTAGTTTACGCAGTCGCTAGCGAATAAGTCAGTGTCAAACTCGTGGTAAGGATACCTAAGTAATCATTACAATTCATTGGGTGTTCGTTTCCCATTTTTATAATGTATCCTCTCGTTAAGTCTATATTATACATGCCATATCACACATCTACCCTTTCAAACCAATCCATCACGACATATTGACAGACAGACAAACGGACTGACATATCAATACGATCTGAGGCGAGCATTCATCACTTAACTATTATATGCTGAGTAGGTTGCAAAACTTGCAAGACGTGGTGCTGACTGGCAAACATAATGAATATAAAGGTTGAGTATAGGTAATCATGATATTGAACAACTTTTACTCTAGGACTAATCAAAATATCAGTGAAGAAAGATACGCATGGAACAATTAATTCATTTTCGTTTGAAAACTATATCGCTAATTATTTGTTTGTTATAAAAATTACCTAGATATTTAGCATTTATGTTAAAAAATATTCATAATACTTAGGTTAGCAATTGCTAAACTAATTATAACACTCACGAATAATAAGTATTTATACTTACAGATCTTACAACTTTTAACATAAGTCAAAAGAAAATAATGTTACCCAGTAAGGAGAGACAAAGATAACGTGACAAAACAAAGCCAAGTTAGGCCGTTTAATTGTATTTAAGTACGCGGAGAAAGTGTCGACCGGTGTTTTCTTTTACTTTTCCTTTGTCGGCGCTGGGAAAGTTTACCAATGTAAATGGTAGAGTGAGTTGGGCCTCAGATGTCACATAACATAACACATATCGTATTCCAATTACTTATGAGCGGTGACCTAACCTACTACTATAGGCACCTACTGCAACAAATTTAATGTTTTATTATAAATTATTTAAGACTGAACTGCAACAGACCGGGATTGCTGAAATTATGTTTAAAACACACATAACCTTATAGAATATTTATCACAAGACTAGCGAATTTTCGAAGTTTTAACTTGATTGAATACACATTAGTACCTGAACAGTTTTTACCAGAACGGCTACCACCACCAGTTTGACACTGACATATACGCTAGGGTGTGCGTATAAACTTACTTGCTATGCATCTCGCTCGTACTCGCATATTAGTGCGAGCGTGATATATAGAAAGTACCTAAGTTACGCAGACGCTAGCGAATATATCAGCTTGACACAGTTAAAGTAGTCGTGGTAAGGCTACAGGGTAGTTATACATACTTTTAGAATTTACATTTCAAGAAACAATTATTAGAGTAAGTAGTAGTACGTTTATTTAAAGGCAGAATAATGTAAACGCAAAGCCATGACATTTCATCGCACAGATTACTTGTATCTACTATTAATTACTTATTTTCACCTTCAAAGATTTGTCTTCAAATGTGAACAGACCTTTCTTGCGCTTGAACAGTATGACTTAACCTGTTATTTAATTCCTAACAATATTTATATTAAAGTCTGATTTGTTTGCCTTAATTACGTTTCTGTAAATATAGTATTATTTTTAGGAGGTTTAACTCATTTGAGTTTACGGATTATAATTTAATTAGTATATTTGGTATATTTGTTTTAACTCGTTTTGTCAGTTTCTTAGAACGACACAACTCGTCTATAGTTCACTTTTAAGGGTAGGTACCGTTCTTGTTTGAACCGTTTTAGAAGGGCCTAAACAAATATTACTATCAAGAATTAAGAGAGATTTCTCAGTATTACGTTAATCTTCAAATCACAAAATGACAAAATAACAGGGCGATTCAGTGTCAAACAATATTAGTACAACGAAATGTTTTATACGGACTGTTTAGGTAATAATGTTTGTTAATCATCAACTTTTTCTGTGAAACCAACCCCGAAAATGCAAAAAACAACCGTTCCATACATTTATCGGCTGATTACACGTAGACGTCGATGTTTTTTTTTAGGATAAATTAAATTTAAATTTAGATATTGTTTATTTCATGCAGGTTATTTCTTGTATGTAAGAAAGTTTTGTCTGCAAAGAATATGTACAGGTACCTGGTACAATCGTGTCTTTAGGTGGTAAATGACAATTAGTTGCCAATTTTTCGCGATTTCAGGGCTGGTTCCACTCCCATTTTATCAGTATGATCAACTTATTAAACTGACAGAGCACGACTAAAGGTGTATAATACACCCTCCTACTAAGTATAATAGGAAGTTATTGATCCTAGTATAATTTAAAAAAATTCAAGCGATCTTAAGCAACACTTATAAAAAAACCCGTGCTACTTGGAAGGAGACTTTGGCGTGATGGTTTATGATGTGATATAAAAAGCGTAACTTATCGATCTTCGTGTTATGGCGTGTTATGTCACGAGTCTGTTGGAAGTTATGGTGTCTCGTAGTTGACAGAAAATAGTAGTTTTATCGAGATTCGGTAACATTAATGAATAGATGTAATTCACATGTATGTACATACATACTTATATTTATGTATAATGTGACGTTTTCAACCAAAAGGTACCACATTGTCGCTTGTCGATAAGGTTGATTTCAAATTGAAGCTATATGGAAATAGCGCCTTATTGACAACCGACAATAAGTACCCTTTTGGATGAAAATGGCACATATGCAAGCCAAATAAAAGCTTTGTTTTGCAGCCCCAATACTAAAAACGTGCATAATTCAATTAAACGTTTATGTAAGTGAATACCTACAGTATCTGAATACAGGAGGAGAGCATGACTTCTTTAGTTTTTACCGCAGACTATAAATAGGTACCTACCTATCCATTCCAAACAGGTTCTCACAAATTACTGTTTTTGCTCCATCGATGACTCCATACGTCGATCTATTTTTTAATTGTTGCCTTTGATAAAAGCAACGACCTCTTTTGTACGATCAAAAACAACTGTTTTTCAATATTACCATCGTTGTTTGCAGTATGAAGTATTTTTTAGGTTTAAAGCATCAGCTAGTTTCTTGTATTTTTTTACCGTTACAAATGTTGTAATGAAATTATTGAATGTGCTTGGGGCGCGTCACCGACTCCCACTTGGCCAGGTTTTTTTTTAATCCGGAGATGAGAAATACGAACTCTATGATAATATGACTATGAAATTTGGGTTTGTTAGACTAGATAAGTACTTAACCGTTGAGAAATTGCTAGCAATTTTTCTATTCTTTTGACAAATAACATATTGTTAGGCTAGGTTCACACGGCGTTAATTTTGCCCGTATACCGTATACGGGATTTTATCGAATACCGTAGTGACAGCAAAATTTGTATGGCAACGTTCAAAATCGATGATATTGCGTCTATGCGGGAAAGCCGTCTAGCCGTGTGAACGCAAGCAAAATCTCGTACCTATATGGTATACGGAAAAAAATTACTCCATGTGAACCTAGCCTTAGTGTCTCTTCAGTCCAGTTTGAAATATATATATTTTTTTTTTATTTCCACGCATACAATTATCATTACAGGATGAACCCAATGCGATAATTTAGCAAAAAAATTAATATAAATAAACATACAAAATACAAGTACCTATAGGTAGATATATCTAACAAAAAATTTTTTTCCTACATAACTACCTATTCAATATAACAAAGAGTTAATAATGCTACTTTTGTGAATTCACTCATCGTACATGAGAATAGGTCTATATGCGTGGCTATGATGTTCAGGGTACGCACGGCGCGCGTCATCGGCGCCTTGCCCAGCAGCTTGGTGCGCCCGCGCGGCACGGCCAGCAGATCGGGCTGACGGCGCGCCACGCAAGTGCGCGGAACACAAATACCCACAGACCCCAATATATCCGCATTGTATATCTTACCCCTGAGCAGCTTAACATAACTAAGCAATTTATATTTCATTTTGTTTATATTTAAAGGTATATAACAAGAAACTTATAAGATGATGCGACTATGACGTCACGTGGATTATCGTAACCACTTCCTCGGTTACGGTTAGTCATGCGCGAACGCAATGTTAAGGTTAGCGACGACACGGATTTATTAGACGTGTATGCTTCCAGTTTACCAATATATAAAAAACGTTGACCCCTACCTTCAAGTAATGGTCATATGCAGAGTAAAGACCAATTCCCAGTGGAAACATTTAACAACCTGTTGTGGCTTCATGTTGACAGGTTGACACACACAATTATGCATTATTATGCATATTTAGTTGATTCTAATCTCACATTAACCTATGATTACAATATGTTTTCTAAAATTAATGGATGTCTAAATAAGAATGGAATGCGAAATATATTTGACCAAATTGTACTAACAATTACATATATTGACTCTATATACTTTATTTGTTAATATTTTTTCTTGTTCACCCTGTTAATACGTAATACCTTAATACTTAAGTGTTTTGGTTGTTTAAGTCGTGCTCTACAAAAATATTGCTAATTCAGACTGTTAAGAATTTGCCAATGTAAAACCCCCGGTAACCCCCGTGGTTGCAGTAACAGCAATGCCGCTCGAAACTTTACCTGTGTAATGGCATTGTTACATCTTTATACGATTACATAAAGTTTTAATTATAGGAAATTTAATTGAAAATTTTGCATTCAGTAATATCACGGCTTAAGTACGAATAGATAAGAACAGAACCCTAAAACGATCCCAGAAACGTCAGTACTCGTGTTCATAGTACCAACTACCAACACATCATCAACAATTACTCACGACTTCATAATTATTTAGTAGGAAATCTACGCTAAACGACGCATTTAGAAAAACACAGTTTTTTCGTTTACGGTAGTAATTATTATGGGCAACTCGTTTTATAATGAAGGCCGCAGTACTTAAAATCGTATTATATATTGGCAAGTGTTAAACAGATTACGTTACGCAGTTTGCAGTCAGAGATCAAGATCAAAATACATCATTACAGCATCATTACAGCAGGTATATTAGTTACATCAACAACATCCGTTGGCGTTTTGTGAGGCATAATACACTAGTAAAATCCCTACACTAAGAGGAATAAGAGTAGAAAGTTGGCTTTCGATTAACAAGAATCATGTACATTAACATAATCTAGCAACTAAATAATATATAGGATATGAGTGTTAAAAATCTTCAAATAATGTGGACTTCCACTAAGAAAGTAATTTTGGAAATGTACCTATAAATGGGTTAAACATGGGGTTGAAAGTTTTTAAGGACGTCTAAGACGACGAACCCGCGGCCGGAGGCGAGTGATTATACATATAATTTTACTAAAAACGTAAATATTAAGTTTAAAATGAACTTAATAAAAATAAGTTACCGTGAAGATGTTCGAAATTAGAAGGTCATTAAGAAATCATTTATTATCCCGAAAACCGATCAAAATAATTGGCGCATCGTGATGTTACTATACAATAGAATGTAAAAAATCGTAATTTGTTAATTTCTTCGTAATCGCTACACCGGTTGTTATGATATTTTGTATACTGATTCTAAATACCCTAATGCATATGTACATTTTGGCTTTGTCCAATGGCTAAGGACACCCTGTATACGACTGGTACTACGATTAAGATTATGTGCCTTAACAAATTTTGTATATCTTGGGCCGCCGAATGAATTCTCCATGATAAAGCAAGAAATGTCACTATCAAGATTTGTGAATTTTAATCGCACTCTCTTTTATTATAGATGTTACTAGAAGTATTGAAAAAAGTCCTATTATAATTAATGCTCAATTCTATTGAAATTCATTTGACATTACGAGAACCTGATCACCGATTTCCTCATACAATATTTGATCGTGATATTAGCTCTCACTTATCACAGGTCAGACCAATGTCCACAGCATGACAGCTATCAAAACACGAAGGTCACTATCATCACGGCTTGACAGACCCACTAACCTGAAATTGACAATCGTGTTTCTAAATGCTGCATTGACAATTCGCTTTATTCAACTGTCAACCTAAATAAATGTCTAATAAGGTTTATAACAAGTATAATAATAATAGACTAGTACTTAAGCTTACCCACTCACCTTTCATGTTTATAACATCCTGTAAAGAATCGTATGAATGCAAAACGCTAACTAGTATGAATTTGACGTTATTCAACTTTCAACCGAGGGACGAAAGATACCTAGAATTGTACTTAATACAGTAGTATAAAAAGTAAATGACGGATGACCCAAATATTTAAAAAAATAAGAAAATGGCGGTTGGACTACTCTTTTTACGATGTTTAATATTTTTTTGACCTACCTAATAATTCATAAATGGAATTTCTTAATAATAAATAATAATGTCCGGTTTTTTATCCCATAGCTCAGTACTTAGTCAATCGCTCCCAATAATCTCGTACATTTTAGATTCCATCAACTCTCAATATTCCTTACACCCTGGCGGATGCTGCCTCTGCGTGCGTTCCATGACACGGGCACCCCTCGGTGTACCCCTTACATTTCATTTGTGTCAAAAGGGCCTTTAGGTCTTGGCTTCGGCTCCACGCACGTCTCCCAAACACCATTGTTCCGTGATGGAAAAGAAAGACATAATAATTATATTAAATTAAAATTCAAATGAATTTCGAGTATCTGTGACTCATAAGTACATAATACATACATTAAACAAAACACAAACATTAACACGATAACATTAAACAAAAAAACTACAAAATAATAACAATAATAATAATGTAATCAATAGATTTAATTGAAAAATTTACATTGTACCTATCCTTATATTTTCATTAAGCTGATTATAAAATTAGTTTGAAGGTTATATATTATATAAATACTATGACTAGCGCTGCGAAAATACCGCCGAAGTATTGTAACAAAGTAATTATAATCTTTCGTCGTATGAACTGGATTAGATTAAACTGCTATAATCGATGAATGTACTTAAAATCTTCATAATAAAGTGCAATTTCCTATGATTACAATCCGATCAGCACGAAAAATGTAAAACAATTAATTCGTATACCGAGTGCCGAGTGCCGAAACAATTAAAGGAACTTAATTGTATTGTTAAGTATGGTAATCGCCGCAGGGGTAATTTCGATTTCGAGTACATGACATATTAGAAATGGGGTTAAATTAAGGCATCGACTGTATTTATTGCACTTTCGGAATAATTAATATTATTACATTATTAGGAGACGAATTAAGTTTCTTTATATTTATATCATAGTATAAAATCATGAACACTGATTCATTGTGTTATGTTTCAGTTAAAACTTTTGTTAGGAAGTCAATTAGATACCTACTTTAACAGTAATAATAAGAAAATTAAGAAAAAGAGTAATAGAGTAATTTTAAATTTAACGCTTTGTAGTAACGCAACCATTTTTCCTTATTATTTTATATTATGTCCAAGTGATATGCATTAACTAAATAGCGTCTCTTATACTCGTAATATTTGACCTAAAAACTTTGATTTGTGTCTTCAATTAGGTTAATATAAGGATATTTTCCAGGAAACGTAACGATTAAAATATTATAGGATTAAGGTAATCTTCGCCGAATATAGGCGAGCCCAGAGGTCAATCGGCCATCGCTTCCTGACTCCCACGTAATTCATGCAAGCGGGTCAGGCCTAATGGACGCTCAAATAAGCTTTCCTCAGGTCCTTTAAAAGCAGCTATACAACCAAAAATTAAACGGTACCCCGCAATTCACAGTCACAATACCTATACCTCGTGATTACACATAATTTCGCGCTTGTTTTTCATATAAAAAAGTAAGATTTTTGAATTAATATCAATTATATATTATAGTTATGTGGGTATAAATCAAACCATTGCCGAATTCTTATTGTTTATGAACAACGTAATGGTCAAGTAAAAGTTTTACAATCGAACCTTCGGCATATTCGTGACTGAATCGTACTGAATGTAATAATTAGTACCTATTTTTGTTTAATTAAATATCGCTCTTCTTGACTTTATCGTAGATCCTAAAACGGGATGTCTAATGTGTGTACCATTATAATTGTTGAATTTAAATTCTATTGTAACTACTTACAAAGTGCGCATGGAAAATAATTACATTTAATGATTGTTTATATGTTAAATAACGACCACTTGATAACGTTCAGTTTTTAGGGTTCAGGAATCAACTAGGAACCCAAAGTTTTTCCATCATTTTGGAGTTACTTAAAAACCGACCAAGTGCGAGTCGGACTACTTCGCACATTTTTTAACAATTTTATTTCTTAAGTCGGCTCACGCTTGACCGTAGAATTCTTATAGGTATTCCTGTAATAGGTATTGAACTATTTATCTAGTTGTTTTCCAAAATTCTAGACCCAGACGTTTCAGAAATAACTCCTTCGAAATCCTTATTTGAAAATAATAAAAAATATATATTTGAGATCCACACAGCAAGCTCTTTCATTTAATATGACATACGATATAGTTCGAATAACCTTTTTTAATGTTCTTGTTAACCCCTCAATAGTGGCCCTTAAGTATACAATTTATTTATTTGCGTTACATGTCCGTCTTTGGGTCACCGACAACTCTAGGTCTCCACTCTACCAGCCTCTTGCACCACGAGCCGTCTTTACGGGCCACATGTCCAGCGCACTCCCACTTCAGTTTCGCCATTCGTCTGGTCTGGTTACATCAGTGACTTTACTATGTTCCCGAAGCCACTTGTTTATTTTCCTGTCACTTCCTACCAATCTTCTTTTCATCGCTCTTTGGGTTACTTGTAATCTGTATGGTATGTTAATAGTCACGCGAGTCTTCGTAGCGTCTGTCATGCCGATACATTTTTCTTTTCATTTGGCTAGGCCCCGTTGTTTTACCAACGAAAACTATCTACAAGTCATTGCTATACCTAATAACGTGCTACCTGTATGAGTCGAAATCCGTTTCGCAATCCGTCTGAGCAACAAAGGCAGGCGCAGACTCATGTCAGCGTTGTATGCATACAATTAAAATTAAACTAATTATGAATTAATCTTGCCTCATTGAAACGAACACTATTGTATTGCTTCGAGTGTGATACTTTACTTACTTTCACTGTCAGCACTTACGCACGACCTTGGGATTATTATAGATTAAGAACACATTTAGGCCACCATAAAGGTTTGAATAACAAAGTTTTTTTTTTCACCATAGTGCCATAGCACAGATACCTTACCTTTAAAAGTATTTGCAAATATATGCCGGTTTCTAGTAAGTATTGGACCTATGGTTTCTGGTTTCTCGACCTTTTTTGTTTCTCTAGGCACGGGAAATCTCAACCAGGATTTCTCGAATTTCTCGAGTATCTCGAGAAATTTTGAAAGTTTCATAAAACACCATGTTATTTACATTTTTCTGCTTTATTACAAATCAGACTCGTAGGAGTCGTAGGTGAGATCAATAATCAAACAAATGGTAAATTTTTAGTTACCATAAATTGCACTTAATAATCAAAAATTCAACAACAAACAAAAAAACTATAAATGCAGGCGTGCGTGCCGCGATGTGATATATGCTACAGTGTATTTCTTTAGGTAGTTAACAAAATGTAAACAAAACACAATATGGTATTTTATCAGGCAAGAATATTAAAGTCAATTAATTTAACTCGATAAAATAAAAAAATAAAAATAAAATATAAAATAAAATAAAATAAATTTATAAAATGTAAAATTTTATGAATAAATAATTGAATTAATTTAACTCGATGCGACAAACTTACAGAAGTTTTACTACGTAATATTAATACTCAAAGTAACAATGAAGCTGCTATAATTGTGCTAACTTGCTAATACGAATATATCGGGATGATTTGATTTATCAATAGTAATTTCGTTTTGCAATATTTGCTATTACATGGCCATGGCCCTATAATTCGTTTTTTACCATTAGAAAGAAGATAAGCGATCTTGACCTGTCTTTTTATTGAAAAAAAAAAACTTGAAAAATAAGTCACGGCAAATATATAACAGTTATAATCATAAAATCATATACGATCATTTACATTATTTTGCTTTCATAAGTAATAGTTACTAATTATTTAAAAGTGGTTTTCTATGAAAAGGCACGTCAAGATTGTTTATATTTTTTCTAATGATGAAAAAACGAAGTACCTATAGTAAAGAACCTAAAACGAGACGAATTCTTTACACATTTAAGGGTAGTATTTAGTATAAAAGTTTCAAAGCATCATAATCGATTGAAGCCAGAACGATAGGGGACGGATCAAGGAAGTTTTTATTTGGTTGGTTAACCATAAAAATTGTTTTAAATACCTGAAAATGTAAAAAAAAAACATTGTTTACTTACCTAAAGAAATACACTTTTTTTATACCACGTCGGTGGCAATCAAGCATACGGCCCGCCTGATGGTAAGCAGTTACCGTAGCCTATGGACGCCTGCAACACCGGAGATATTACACGCGCGTTGCCGACCCTAACACTCCTCTCCCTCGTTGAGCTCTGGCAACCTTACTTACCGGCAGGAACACAACACTATGAGTAGGGTCTAGTGTTATTTGGCTGCGGTTTTCTGTAAGGTGGAGGTACTTCCCCAGTTGGGCTCTGCTCTAGATCTGGAATGACATCCGCTGTCCTGTGCCCTACCACACAAAGCGAGATGTTATTCACAGTGCCCATACCTCTCTTTTAGACGTAGTTTAAGGACATACCCGGGTCCGGATGCAGTTTAAGGACATACCCGGGTCCAAACTATGGACACATCACGTTTTATACTCGTGTTTTCTATTAACTTATCACAAGAGATTTATTTCTCGAGTTCTCGAGGCATTGAGCTTTTTTTTCCCGTCTCGACAGAGGACAAATTTCTCGAGCAGAAACCCTAAATTTGGACCTCTAATACCTACTACGACAGTCGCAAGACTAACCACTCGGCTATAATATAATTATAATGTAATGCAAAAGGGACAACCGAACAACATCGTAATGCGACATAGAGCCTTACTTTTATGAGTGTCGTTTATAATACAAATGCTGTAACTGTAAGTAGGTAATCATACAACATACCAATCAATACCAATAGGTATAATGAAATATAGTTGGTCAAACCAAGTTGGCAGTAAATAAGAACAAAAAAACTTTGCTCATCCTTTTCATTTGGGTGTTAGTACTAGTGTAAGACAAAGATAGTATGAGTCTCTCTGTCTATGTTTGAAATGAGACAGTACTTTGACAAACTATATATGAACAGTTATTTGCGAAACAAATAGCAATACTTAGTAAAAAATAGTGAAATAAGCCCTTAATTAAGCCGTCTTCGATGCGGCTATTATTATCACGGATTATTAAATTGTTACGTATCTTTTGTGTTGAACGAATTATCTCGACGTTGATTATGCAAAAAGTAATGCCAAGGTTGCTCTAAATAAAATTTAATAAGGCGGCTTAATTTTGTTGAATTGACTGAAAAACTACTTATAGAAGTTGAGAAACCATGAGTAAAGTATAAATTTGTAAGTATGTATTTGTTTTTATAGGAAATTTTATTACAGGCAAGGCGAATTTCTATTTGTTGATCTTAGTTATAAGTGATACAATCTCGGAGAATACGATCAACTTTGATAAAATAATATTATCATTTATTAACATGTGATCTGTGTGATCAACATTCTTCATTTTTTTGTTTTATTCTTAATAATAGACTAAATAAGCCTATTGCTACCCTAAAACTCCTATAGTCCTAGTTGACATTGAAAACCTACTACCTAGTACCTACTAGTAGCCAGGCAGTCATGTCAGCGGTACCTTATGTACACTCGGATACGTCTATATCAAGAAACTATTAAAGCCCGCTTTGATTTTGTAAACAAAAAGAACACACGTTTAAATCACAATTAATATCCCACCAAAAACATTTCATGTGAAATGTTGCCAAGACGAAACCATAAGGCTAGGACTCTCAAAAAGTTATCAGAGCTTTTGTAGAGCCAAGCTTCTAACTGTACAGGCCCTAACTTTACAAACTCTACACATTAGTCAAAATATGAGGCTTGGCCGTTTCGCTACTGTCACATGGGCGTAAGGTGAAAAATGTATTCACTATAAATTATTTTGTATGTAACATTTTGCTTAATAAGTCCACTATTATTGGCATCATATCCCGAGAATTTTATTTATCTGGTGTAATCCAAACCCAAGTTATGAAGGTTCAAAAAAACGACGAAGCGCTTCGAGAAAAGGTAGGTAGTGCCCTTGCGCTTCGCTTTGCTCGTCTTGGCGGGGGCACTACCGTGCCCCCAGATCTATGTGCACATTAATAAGATCGGAAAGTGAGCGTGGCCCGGTTAGAGCACGTGGCCGAATTATCCGACAAGTAATTACCGTGTCCCCGGCGATACACAGACCTCTGAATGCTAGAAGGCACTTACAAGAGATTGTCTAGCTTAGCATCTCTCAATATTCTAACTACTAAATAGTAAGTATCCACATCACAAATGTCTCGTTTTCAAAAGTATGTTGTAGACGCATTAGGACTGCACTCGTTTCCTTGTTAAAGTTATTCCATATTATTATCGACAAAAAAGTATTCAAGTGCCGCAATTTTGTCAACAACTTAGATATACAAATATGAAGAATATTTCGATTACGGAACCATGAAGCCCGAAACACATATCGTGCACTCGTAAATGTTTACTACTTAAGTAATACCATGATAATACTATTACTTATTCTGTGCTAATACGTATAAGTGCTTTATATATTGAATACATTTCATTCAAATGAGGCACTATTGAAAAATCTGTCACTACGAGTATGTAGTAAATTTTAATTAAACCACTTCCACTTCTTTAATCCATTGTTACTATGATTAAGTTTGATGCTCGAGCAGAGTGGGCTAGGTTGATCTAGGCCATATGTTACACCTGGATTTATTAAGACACGAAACACGCTTATGTTAAACAGGAAAGCATTATAAGTTTGATTACGCCACATTACATTACTGTGTTAGGCTATGAATAAATAGATATCATTTATTTCAAGTAACTATCAGACTCATATTTATGGTTAGTATGTATTACTTATAGCTATGTTAGAATCTACATTTCATAGAATATAATGAAATAATTACTAGGGCAATGTTTCTAGGAGTACCTAAATAGAAAGTAGTTAAACATAATAAGTACTTCTAGAGACATGCAAATCATCACAATGCCTCAAATAAGAGCAGTCAAACCGCTCGGCTATCACCAGCGGTGGCAGCATGGTGGCATTTTATCGCCTGTCACTATGCCTGTTACTTTCGCACTTACATACTTGTTAGAACGTGACAGGCATGGTGAAAGGCGATAAAAATGCGACCGTGCTTAGCCCGCAGGACCCGAAACGCTTTGTTATATTGGGACCCGGTGGGCCCCGTTACATAGGCCCGCTGCGTGTAGTACGTCCATAAGCTGCCCGTATACAGGAAGGTGCAATATGCTCTGGATAAGCGACAGAAAATAACTCAGTCCTAATCCCACACTTGCGTGCTATGGACTGTTCAAGAATTAGTACGAAATGCTCTTTAAAAAATACGACGACAAATAAACGCATTAGATTTACACTAATGTGCCGACAAGCATGGTACAAACGGCGCCAAGAAGGTTCAACCGTGTGTTCTGTTCTGAGGTGTGTTCTTAAATACCTACAGAAAGTTCGTTTATTGTCGTCGTGTAACGCTGCGTCTTACATAGGCGAACACTCGCGAATGCGAAGCGAAGCGACGCGGCGCGGCGCGGCCGGCCCAAGGCGTTCGCGTTCGCAACGAGATCGCCCACGTAGGACACTTCTATAGGTATCAAAGGATTAATTAAGGGGCCGTGCCGCGCCGCTTCGCGTTTGCGTTTTGTTCGCCTACGTAGAACGCTGCGTTAGGCAATCCAACGTACATACTTATATATTATATAGCCGCATCCTTATCGAATTGCACCAAAATCACTGAATATATGGTTCAAAAATTTGGCTTGGCACCGACTTCAAACATATCAGTTGGTAACGCATATACTTAAACTTAAATATTTTATTTCATCCTTTTTGAAGTCGGTTTATCTTGTTTTATATATTTTTTTTTAGATATAATTATAATTTATTTTTTGTTCGGTAAATGAAAACAAAAAACTGATATGAAAAGTTTTCTTAATTTCTATTTAAAGTTAATTGTTTTAATGTAAAGTACCACCAAGTACAATATCGATAACTAATTTGTTAGCACCTTATATATTAACGTCTTATAAACCTATCATGTGTCGACAATTTTCTAGTGAATCTTATTCATGTTCTTTTTTTTTGTTTCAGAAGACACATCCATCGCTGTAACAAAAAGGTATATACCTATGCTTGTAGTTTATACATGTACAAGTACGTTATAAAATAGGGGAAGATAGACACCGCTCAGAGTTATATTTTTCTCAGAATGCATAATAATACATTAATACACAAGTATATAACTTTTAGGGTTCCATGGTCAACTAGGAACCCTTAAAGTTTTTGAATTAACTGATCAACTAATTAGGAACCTGTAAGAATAATCATTTCAAGTTACTGTGCTCTAGCTAGAATAAACCTTTATTTTCATGTTTAAAAGTGAACTTATTCCAAAGCCAACACAACTGTGATATTGATTCCGGGTGCGATTTATATCTATTCACGCTATTGTATATCTTCTCATAGAGACGTAGTGACGGAAAAAATAACATTACGTGATAATAATAATACAATAGTATTACGAAATAATGATTATTTACAAATAATAAGCACAAGCTGACATATTTCCCAACGGTACGTGTCATACAAATGAATTATAGAACAGCGCGTCACGTCACATCATCTTTCCATACTACCAACAGTCACTTACGGTCTTATGTCCCTACAAGTTTATTGTGCGATTTTAAAACGTTTATAAATCGCCACAAAGTCGTTTTTCGTTTGATGCTTGGTATAAAAACTCGATATTAGTGATTGCAAAATTCATCTCACCCGATCGAAGTTTCTTTTAAAATTTGCTTACAATGGAAGGCATAATCGCTGTTACATTAAATGACGTATGAAATGTACAGTGGGAGCAAAAGTGAAATATCTTTTAAAAATAACATTTCATTTGTGCTTGAATTAGATATCATGATAAATACTGAAGGATATGCTAACCTAAGAGAATATGCCCCCAGTGAGGTTTTGGCTTGTATTTTTTTGGCCGCTATTTATTCTCACTAGTAATAAATGTGCAAAATGTCAAATCAATTTCAAACGGCTAACGAAAATGAATATTTACATTTTTCTCGAGTTCCGTGTAAATGATTTACGGGACTACTATTTGTAATATTATCACAATAAATTTTGCATAACATGAAATAATGTAAACAAAAGGTGTCACAAGCCCAACAAGTATATTTATCTGTTGCAGATAAGTTACTGGCCCCTGTTACTGGCTCTGGTTAAACAAATCAATAAATCGAATACCAATAAATTCCAAGCTAGGGAAAGTAAAATCAGACTATGAATTATTTGAGCTAAGTATAGGCACAGTATTTGACAAGGAAGTAAACCAAAAACAAGCACTATGTAAACATTATCGTCTCAGAATTTAATATTACTCTTCTGTACGAGTAAATGTATAATACGTGTCTCGCGCATTCTAAGAATGTTTTGTATACTACCCGAATACATAGTGACTATAACAGATAACACTATAGATTATATCGGGCTGAGTGTACTCGACACAGGCTGATACAATTGGCGCTTGCGTCTATTCACCGCAGACGTTTTGCCGCTTGCGATTGTCATGTCATTGACAATCGCGGGTGTCAGACCATTGATGAAATTTCTAGAGGTTGCTGACTGTACTTTAGTTGATTTAGTTATTCATGATACCAGAATGTACAATTTATTTGTGAGTAATTAGGAAGTTAGTGAAGGACATGAAATGATGAGCCTTGTTATTTATTACTTGTTTGACGTATAATAAATAAAATTGTTATATTTAGTTTAGGTTGGGTTGTTTCCTTTTTATCATAGAGTAACTTATACTAGAGCGGTACTGTCATAGTAAATTTTGTAACCCCAGTAAATTCACTGCCATCTGTCGACACACTTTAAAACTAAAAATGAAGATTTATAAAAATACGATAGAATGTATTTAAATATAGATAAATGATTTTTTTTATTTGCATTAATTATTTTAATGATTTTGACCCATGTTCTTTCACTGATATGCGTTAAAATTGTTAAATAACAAACGAAACCGTCAACGCCATCTATACGACTGTAGGCCAAAACTAGTAGCGCCCTCTGAACGAGAATCAAATTTTCTTGATTTTCGAGGCACGTTTTTTCCTTAGACTGTATCCATCTATTACGGAGTTATATCTATCTTTGCTTTTTATATATGCCTACTTGAATAATAAACTTTCTTTATCTTTATCTTTACTTGTTGTTGTTTTTTTTTTTTTTTCATTTTCTGTGACTTAAATCACACAAGGGCTTTTTTGTGACCCTCTTGGAACATAACGTTCCTAACATAGTTGTTATGTCAATGAATACGGCAAATACAAAATTTTATAGAGCATCATTTTTTTAAAGGAACGCAAGTTTCAACCTTAGGGTGGTATTTGATGCCTTACTTTTACCTAAGTCAAAATACGTCAAGCCGCTTACCTATAATAGCCACTTTATCAAATGACTTAAGTGATTCTCGCTTGCCAGACAACGTAACATTTAGCCAACAATTATCCGTAATGCCATTGTCTTTATTCAGAGAAAGGGCGCGAAAATTGGCGCGAAGTGAAAGCGGCCATTTTGTGGCAGTAAAAGTGTCGAATCAGGCGCAATAGTAAAAGTCCTTTTGTTCTAGCTGATTGGGCGTGGGTTTCACTCTTTGTGGGTGTCGAGGCTTAGATTTCCGGAGTACTGTGTTACTTAATAGTGGAGTTATGATGTTTCCTGATTTAATAAACGGTATGTGTAGGAACGTAATTCACTACCTTAATATGAACAACAATGTATATAAGTATCACATGTGTTGTTTTACGCTTACAATTATCATAAAAGTGCGGTTTTAAAGCATAATATTTTATCATCTTCATGTCATTTCTTGTTTAGTAATAATAGTAAATGATTTTTATTTAAATATTCGTTAAACAAACAATACAATATGAATTACAAATAATTCATTTAACATTTTCTTAACACAATCCGATGTGGCGGTCTGACTACAAATTATCCAGAAATAATTTAGTCATCTTGTAGGTATTTAATGTTTTATTAAACAAATTTTAACATGCTTCGTACATTGGTACATAAAACTATACATACATATACATATATATATATAGATACATATTTCTGATCGTGATTCGTTCAATTTGAAACTTTTAAAGCCCAATTCAATTTAAGATTCCCAAGTTTTTATTGTATGCTTAGTCAAATATATTAACTTCTATAAAAACAAAACTTACTCTAAGTCATTGAACTGCTTGAGTAATCTTGATGTGATCGGAATTGTTAATTAGATGGAAGTTTGTCATATTGGAAGACTGTAACTAACCGTCACTTTTTGTCTATGTTAGAAAAACCGTTGGTAAGAATGACAGTTTGTAAAAGTGTCATTAGTCGCGTTTTTGTTGGTAGTGTGTGTGTGTGTGTGTGTGTGTGTGTGTGTGTGTGTGTGTGATATGACAGTAACATGTTGATAATAATATTAGTAATGTACATTGATGAACTACCTACCAGATAAAACACTAACCAACTAAAGTGATGTTCAGTAATTTTATAAGACAGTGGTAGAGCTATTGCAAAATTGATTTAAATAGGTAACTGGTCCCACTTTTCTAAACTTAAGAGGGAAGAATAGCTTTGCAATAGGTACTTTTTTGATGAAATTCCCATTTCGGAAGAAAACTGTTTCCACTAACTAAATCTTAACAAATCACTTCGATTTTGATGTCGATCGCTTCAGCATAATATATTCTAGGTTTATAGGTTTAAACTATAAAACTCCCGTGAGACTAAAATGTATTAAATTATTTTAAAACACGTTTTAAAATAATTTAATAAAACATTTTTTCTTTAAATTTCACCGACTTGTCTGACGAACGAAATAAGTTTCAATAGAAAGTATACAACTTGTATAACATGAATCAATTAGGTTGCCTATCTTTTTCCGGTCACTATTATGTGGTTGCCGTGTTTGAACAGGTGAGTTTTTATCGATAATTGCACTCATCTGCCTGACGCTTGAATTATATATCAAAATGATGGTAATTTTATTGCGAATACAGTGGTATAGGGTTGCCTGCGAAAATCCGGTCACAAATAAGGGTTGCCAGGCTTTTTAATGAAATAAGAAGGGAAGACTTTTAGCGATAACTCATACACTGCTTAACTGATCAAGTTTATTTTAATTTTATTTGAATGTGTTTGAATGAATGAAAAATTTATTGAAAATAGCCTTGACCATATTTCTTTAGGAAACCCTATTTATTTATATTCAGGAACATATTTTCTTCCATAAAATATAGGTTTCATCTGTCAGACGTATCGGTAAAGGTCGACCATATATAACGTATCTTAGGCTATAAGAAAAAACGTAAGTAATTTATTTAAGAATAATTATGCTTAGCTTAAAGAATTATCTACTTAAACATCATCAATTTTCCCTTCTGCAAAAAAACCCTATTACGAACCTGTAATTTCATACTTCTCAAGCAGATTGCTTACAGACAAACAAACAGAAAAAGTCTTAGTTAATGTAGAAGCGAGCTATAGTTTATCCTTCTAACTTAACCAAAGCCATTCAAGCTAAGTATAAGAAATTAAAAAGAAAATTGCAACTTCCTCACAAGGAGTCACGACGAGAGCCTCGTCTTAAGAAATAACGTCTCGTCATTTTTTCTGGAGAAAACACAATTTGAACCATAGTCTCATAGTGTTTGGTTACGTTTTGCTTGTAGCTCAAAATTATGAATGTACTAGTAATCTATCATAGCTGAGGTTAAAATGTCTTTGGATTTTTGTTTGAGGCTCGTTGAAAATATACTCTTTTCGAGTCGTGGTCAGAGCATTAGTTAAAGTAGTTCCAACATTGTTATTAGTCTATTTTTTCTAAAAACAACTCAATTAAAAAATTTTAAACACTTCATCAGCTCTTCATTATTATCCTTTTGTGAGCGACTGAAATGTTATTGAGTTTATACATATAAGTATGCCATTATTCGTAAGTTTAGTTTGGTTCTACCTACACGTTTTCTATAACGAGATGTCATCTACTTAATTGGGATATATCACAGAGCACCTAAAATGTAATTAAGCAAACAAGTTTATAATGCATTGGAATAGATCAGGGATACGATAATCACAGTTGATGTAAATTACAGGTCTATCAAATTTGCTTTGAAGGTATAGTCCGTTAACTCTCAGAATGACATTCGTTTTTCGGGTAAAATCGGACGTAATCGCGTAATAGAAAATGACAGTCTCTTACTGATTTAGTTGCAATCCAACACCCACAGAGTGCAGTCGTCTTTTCAGCCTTCAACTATATAAGAGTAGTTAATACCACCATAACAATAATATCACAATTTTCCAATTGTATAATTTTACCATAATTATGAATTGAAATATGGGACTGGTATTATCAACTCTATATAATTTCAAATTTGTTTTCGAATTTCAAATTCTGATTCTATTTTATTTAGATTATGACAAAAAGTCAAATCGCAATATAGTCATCAACCGAATATTAAGAATAATGTCATTAGATTAGGGCTTATTTTACATTGAGACAATAGGTATCCTTAACTTTTTGCGCTAAGTTTAAAACTTTTTGTGAGTTAATAAGAAAGCAGAACATCAGTATCACCTTCGCGTGTTATCGCCGATAGCCGATGTATCTTCCTAAAATCCGAAGGTCATTCTGAGAGTTAACGGACTGTACTATTTCGAACAAGGCTTTAAAAAAATCATTTATCCTTATCTCATGTATATCCAGCAGATAATTCGACTCCATCCTGCGTCATTACGTATGCGCGCGTAATAAGAGATATCGGCCCAATCGTTACCGGATCCCGTGTTTACATACAGATTTCTACTGGATGTACAGTCAGTAGCAATAGTTCCTACTTATCGGGGACTACAGAACTTTATTACCGCCAACTTTTATTTTCGACAAATAAATACACCGTACTAATCTCATGAAGATGAAGACAGTTAAATAAATTTCGAATATGAATAATTTCACGCCATGCTATTTAGTTACGTAGAACTCTACGCCTAAGAAGGAAGAGAAGCAACCAAATAACAGGTTCAGTTTAATTTAACAGCGATCAAACTTATGCCCCTAGTTCTGCTTCAAGTACTAAGCGCAATTCAACAAGTACATAGTTGCAATATTTCGATATTGCATATTCCTCCCGTAAGTCAATGGGTGCTCGGTGTTCAGTTGACGCTGATCTCCGTCAGCGTCATATCTCATGAGAACACCTACAAAAATGTGCATGAAGTTTTAATTAGCGTACGAGTATAGAACTTGATGTGTTATATCGCCGTGTCACTTCGTATGTTCAGAATATGACCCCAAGGAAACCCGTATAGGAAGCCCAACATTATTATATTTTACGTAGCACGCACACTGGTCGTATATTACTTACCACTGGTCAGTAATTGCCCTGTAAAACTGGCTTCTACCGCTTAATGATAGGCTGAGATACGAATAGTATATGTGGGAATACTTGTGACTTCCTATATTAATGTACTCGCAAATAAGTCTGTTTGAAAATGTGTAATTACGTAAACAATTTTCCTATACGGTTTCGTTGAGTATCGCACCCATTATTAATTTCTTCCTAAAGTCCATGCTTATATAAAACTAAAAATCAGTTTATTCCCATGATTTTGTATTTACGATATGATTGTGTATTCTCGCAGTCAATATAATATGTCATCAACCAACAAACTACTAGTCGTAATTTTAGTTAGGGGTTGTTATGTTGTTAAGTAAACTGACGCATGCGGAATATGATGA
Organism: Cydia strobilella; assembly: GCF_947568885.1. Classification (NCBI taxonomy): domain Eukaryota; kingdom Metazoa; phylum Arthropoda; class Insecta; order Lepidoptera; family Tortricidae; genus Cydia; species Cydia strobilella. Next base: position 17,111,472 of record NC_086042.1, on the reverse strand, counting down.
CTGGTTGACACCTATCAATTTCGATAGCTGTTAGGATACCTACGACTTATTCCGAAAACCCCGGACTGCATAATGACGGATGACATTAAATATTACCGAGTGCGTTCATCACTTTTTCAACAAATCCACTAAATAATAGCAAAGATAGATATAACTTCGTAATAGATCGATACAGTCTAAGAAAAAAACGTGCCTCGAAAATCAAGAAAATTTGATTCTCGTTCAGAGGGCGCTACTAGCTTTGGCCTACTGTCGTATAGATGGCGTTGACGGTTTCGTTTGTTATTTAACAATTTTAAAGCATATCAGTGAAAGAACATGGGTCAAAATCATAAAAATAATTAATGCAAATAAAAAAAATCATTTATCCATATTTAAATACATTTTATCGTATTTTTATAAATATTTTTTTTTTAAAGTGTGTCGACAGATGGCAGTGAAATTACTGGGGTTACAAAATTTACTATGACAGTACCGCTCTAGTATAAGTTACTCTATGATAATAGGGATAATCATACAGATGCGCTAAAAGCTTGAATACATTTTCTATATAGGTAATTTTTTTGTTAATAATTGTCCACTATAATACGTCCATGTACCTATCTTACGCCACTATTACCTATTTCTTTTTTCTTTACAAGCCTTTTACAAGATGAGTTTCCTAGGGCTGCCTGTTTTAGGCTTAAGGTGTCTTCTGCGGACCGCAGAACTGTATTTCCATTGTTTTCCATGCAAAGATAAATACGTTCCTGGAATTTTTTACTTAAAAGCTGAAGCCCTATTAAATTTACTGACACGTTTGCATTTTTTGCGCACATGTTTCATGAGCATGACAATATTGACTTATTATACTACACATTCGGGTCCTTTCCGGTAAATATCAGTGCTTGCTATTATTGATTTTGTTTATTAAATGTTATTTATTGACTACATACAAACTACCTATATATAAAAATAATGCATAAGCCGATAGTCTCGGTTTTATTTAACACATTCACTGCTAAGAACACGAAGCCCGCCCGGTTCACATTTGTCTGACGTGTCGTGTTGTGTTGTGTCGTGACCGTGACGCATATAGCTTTCATACATTTAATATGGTTGCGTTCACATTTGTTTGATGCACGCTGCGTCAGACAAATGTGCACGCAATCATATTAAATGTATGAAACCGATATGCGTCACGACACAACACAACACGACACGACAGACAAATGTGAACCGGTCTTCAGGTGTGTTCATTTTGTATAGAAATCGCTAAAAATGGTAAAATGTACGTGTCAACCCTAGCAAACCTCCCGGTAGCGTCAGAAAAAAATTACAGTACGTACACGTCCGTAATTACTACAGCTTGCGTAAGCTCCCAGCTATTACACTTTAATCAGACGAGGGCTTTGCAAGTACGAGTAAGATGGCAGGGAATTAAGTGTATCAAGCTTTTATAAAACTAGCTTTTGCTAGCAGCACTCCGCAATATGACATGTTAGCCTTCAAGTGGTTAATTTTAGGATCTCGTTATTAAACAGCTTTGGATAAAAATTTTAAGGTACATACTTATTATTGTGAAAGTGATCTACTCAATTTGCAAATTTGATGATGATTAACTAATTACCTATTATAGCGGCGGCATCAATATTAGACATTTTTTTAAAGAAATAGTATGACTTGCCATAAAACGGTACTAAAATTGCGGTATGTTTGATTTTCATAGTGATATTTAGGCTAAACTCTGCGTTTAACTTTGACTTGCAATAATTTCTAAACTAATTACAGATATTCATATGATTTAATTATGAATATTTAGGTACTTACACCCCAATAACCCCGCGTGACAGTACCTACTGACTAAGTCAGCTCACAACGTGGTGATATTGTATTCCATGGGAGAATAAAACAAGATAAGCTACTCCTGCGACACGTCCCATATTATCTTGATTTTTATTTGGCGCTTCATAACATCTAATAATTAGCTTAGTCATAGTACTCATAGTCAGGCCCAATAACGTTAGTCGTGGTCTCGTGGTCCGGGCTCGTATTTGAGCCATCATTTAAGGCTAATCGGCGATCAGCCAGCGCGGGTCACTGCCTGATCGGTATCTTGTAATCACCCGGCCTAGGAATTCGACTGACTCACTTTTGCGTAACTCCCGTAATGAGACGAAGTTTCAGACAACAACTAGATACAATGTTAGGTACCTCCTTTTTGCTAAGAAACGTGATCTGGTATTAGCTTTTCAGACTGTGATAAAATGTCATAAGTATAACGGTACCTAAATAAATAAATATTATACGGACATGGTGATATACGGTGATTCACCATATACTTAGTACACACGTACATAGGGCATAGTAGCTTACATACAAATGTAGCAGCTCAGCTTATGCAGGCCACCCTTCAATCCCTTCAGGGTTCGATAACTCCTTTTGTTGTTAAAACCTATTTGACCGAAGCGTTAGCGAAGGTCTCCGTTTTCATTTGGGCAAACTGCTGTCGTTATGTCCGGATGTTCTCCTCAACAGCCTACAGGTCGTAATTCTCAACCGATTCTCGTGAAATTTTGTGAGCAGGTAGTAGGTAGGTAGTTAAATAGAATTTTTCACTCGTTTTGTTTTTTTTTGGGGAAATGTTCGATATGGTGAAAATTGGCATAAAGGCCTTAAGTGCCATTAGTGTGTATGGCACTTAAGACCATTGCGAGTACGCTGTGATAATTGTGAGGGGGCAGTGGGGGGACTCAAAGAAGTATTTTTTGTTTTTACAAGTTTTAAGCATATAAATCTTAACGCGAGGTCTACAGCTCACAAGTCATAGAGTCACTAGTCAAATTTATGCATACCTATATTAAAACGATACATGTGCATTAAAGATACAAACTCACTTAAATCATTTATCAAAACAAAATAAGATTTCTAAGTGGTAGAATCAAACAAATGTAGACTATGTCAATAAACAGTAGATTATTATTCAGGATTCAATTTGTTGCATCTGATCGACTAGTTACATCACTTAGCTACAAGAATAAATAACAGTAGTTGAAGGTTAATAAAACACCTCAATCTGGAATCTAAGGTAAAACTGAATAATGTATAGGTATTGCATATAAGAGATGGGGATTGGGGAACGATTGTGACTATGTTTTCAGATTAATGTCCCGTAACCGAAAATAACCGAATAACCGAAACTAACAAATAGACATCACCATTTCTGATCATATATCGATGCCACCGAATTTAAACAGTTTAAACTATTCAATACACCTAATCGGCAAGAATCGACTTCATGCATTACGTGCATCTCGTTCTCTCTACGCGATTTGAAAAGAGTTAAATTATATTTGGTTCTAGTTCTAGAGGTGTGTGGAATTGGTGTACAGGCGTGATCTTTTTATTAATTGTTTAGTTTTTATTCTTAACACGAACTGTGAACAATGTGCTGGTGGCGGTTACACAATCCTAAGATTCGTTTCAGTAATGATTTAAATTTGATTTGTATAAAACATCGATATGTATTATATAATGGAATAGCTTAAGGGTCCCCGGCAAGCTCGGTTCTCCATACAAACGTAGTTACGCTCTCATTTTAAAACGACTAGCTAGATTGCTCTGAAATCTTGTACTTAGAATAAGATAAGGTGTGTTATGTCTCTAATTAGTTTATGTAGCTTTAGATACCATAGTTAAAAAAATACAGCGAATTTGTTTTTCATACAAAACATGTTTTTGCTCTATTTCGTTTGTTTTATAAACTGGAGCTATATAAACTAATTACAGACCTAGATATACCTCATGTCATTGTATGTGCAAAGTTTCATTACAATCCAACACGTAGTTTTAAAATGAGAGCGGAACTACGTTTGTATGGGAAGGTGCAATTCGGCCGAGCTTGCCGGGGACTCTTAAATGAAAATGTTACTGTAACACGACGACCGGTCTAGCCTAGTGGGTAGTGAGTAGTGACCCTGCCTGTGAAGCCGATGGTCCTGGGTTCGAATCCCGGTAAGGGCATTTATTTGTGTGATGAACACAAATATTTGTTCCTGAGTCATGGGTGTTTTCTATGTATATAAGTACATACATATTTATCTATATAAGTATGTATATTGTCGCCTAGCACCCATAGTACAAGCTTTGCTTAGTTTGGGGCTAGGTTGATGTGTGTGAGATGTCCCCTAATATTTATTATTATTATTTATTAAAAATAATATATAATAAAACAACTCCAAATAAATGACCAAAATACATTAATATCTTTCTAATTTCTATAAGTTGAATTTAATTGAATTAACTCAACTCATTGCGCCATTTGCATGCATGGTGCACGCGCATCCGCTTATATGTCGCGTGGAGTAAATGCTTTAATGAGACCAGTTATCAACAGTAAAATGCTTGCTAATGAAAAAAACTTGATGTTTAATATCATTGCTTCATAATTAACTAGTGTGTACGAACTTGGCCTATTTTTGCCCTTCGGCGGCAACCGGACCGGCTGCGGCCATGCTTGGCTCGCGTGTCTGTAAAACTAGCATGTGACCGGAGAGCTATCCCCTGCTGCCAGATGATTTACTTACGCTTCTTTTGGGGTCCAGCGGGCAAATGTAACAACCGTTGATGATACTTTAAATAAGGTACTTACCTACGATAGAACGGGCTGGCACGGGTAGGATGACTCACGTTAGATTGGCCCGGGTCCGGGCCGAGCATCCGACTCCGACACTTCGTTCTCTATAGAAAGCATCACGTGATCACCGGTCACCTGTCATAGAAATTGAAGTCTCGGTTGCCACAGCCCTGACCCGGGCCGTTCTAGCATTCCTTAAGTGCGGTAAGGTCTGATAGAGAATAGAGAAGACTTTATAGTATTACCGAGTATGTCCTGACCTGCCCGCCTCTTGGCCTTCATTGTGTAAAAACATTTATAATTTAAAATTAAGTCATTCAATTAATTTTCTTATTATAAACAACATGCATGGATATTTGAAACTTGAAATTGATTCATCAAAAAACCGTTGTAAATGTATTCCCAAGTTGTAAAGTATGTATTCCACAATCGGCTAAGCTCAAACGCTTCCAAAGCGGCCAACTTCTCTACGATAGTAACGACATGTGATGTGATGAAATATTAGCATGGTGCATATTACAAACTTATTCGACATTTAGGGATTTTTTCTCTACATTAACTCATGTACAATAATAAGTTTTTAATGGAAACGTAGAATCCTAACTTTATACAAATTAAATTAACCCTTCGTATGCCCCTGTCAAAAATTTACTACTGAATACATAGGAACACATACGGGACAAAGCACACGAAAGGTTAAACAATCCGACGGAAAAATTTAATGCGTAATTACTGTAATATTGCATACAGCGTGTCTGATACTAGGTACGGAACCCACTCTGGACTGTTTACTTTTAATAATGCCGAAGGTACAAAGCCTCTGGTGCATCTTAACATTTTTTGTAATATTTACGAGATTCTCATTGCTGTAACCAGTCCCCATTCATGTTTCGACTTAATTATGGTTATAAATATGAGGAGCTATTTGCACATGTCGTGGGAAAAACCGCGACTATAAAACTAAAGCATCCGTGCAAAAATTACAAATACAACAGTAAAAAAACCGGCCAAGTGCGAGTCAGATTCGCGCACCGAGGGTTCCGTACATTACATAATTTTAACGATGTATTTTTATGCGAAACGTGAGTTAAGGTTAATTGCGGTTTACGATTTTTGACATATTAAAAAAAACTACTTACGAGATCTCGTTCAAACCAATTTTCGGTGGAAGTTTGCATGGTAATGTACATCATATATTTTTTTCAGTTTTATCATTCTCTTATGTTAGAAGTTACAGGGGGGGGGGGGCACATTTTACCACTTTGGAAGTGTCTCTCGCGCAAACTATTCAGTTTAGAAAAAAAATAATTAGAAACCTCAATACCATTTTTGAAGACCGATCCATAGATACCCCACACGTATGGGTTTGATGAAAAATATTTTTTTTGAGTTTCAGTTCCAAGTACGGGGAGCTCCCAAAATTTGTTGTTTTTTTTTTATTTTTGTGTGAAAATCTTAATGCGGTTCACAGAATACATCTACTTACCAAGTTTCAACAGTATAGTCCTTATAGTTTCAGAGAAAAGTGGCTGTGACATACGGACGGACAGACAGACAGACATGACGAATCTATAAGGGTTCCGTTTTTTGCCATTTGGCTACGGAACCCTAAAAAGGCGCTTTGCGCTTTTATGTATAAAATTTGTTACCAAAATTGGTTTTCTAGACCCTCGGTGGGTGAGGGTCTAGAAAATAAATATACTTGAAATTTGGTAAGCAATATTAAAGTACGGTTAGATTGGACAGACAGACAAGGAAGTTTTCAAAAATATTTAGGTAGACACTACAAACAGTTATCAAAATCTAGCCATATTAGTAGCGGTAAGTATTTATAAAAATCATATAACAAAAAAAAACAATTCAGTCAATGAATGTGTTAGCAGTCGGTACCGAGACAATGAAAAATCGCTTCCGTCCCGTATGAATCGTAAAAAATCACATTGCCGGCAGAAGTTATTACTCGTACTGTCACACAGTTATTACTCGTACCGTCACACATCTAGAATTTGTTTTAAATGTTGCGTTCCACATGTCACTGTCAAGTTTAACCCCGCGGCCGCTGACTCGGAATCCTTGACCCGCTTCCTATAGCGCGAGAGGACTGTTTAACGCATTGTTATAGGACCGTTAGCAACGGTGCCAAGTGGAAACGCTGAAAATGCGAAAATGTAAGGAAGTGGGACAGTAGTTTTGTGACACAAACAAATACACTGACGCAAAGCGGTTTTAAGCCTTATTTTTTCAGTAAAATATATTCTTATAAAATAAAACTATGAAAACGGATTATATCGCGTATATTGAATTTATAATTCATCCCGACGTTTCGAACTCTTGTAATTTTTCCTCAGTCACCCGTTGACCACGAACGCTGTAAAGAGTTCGAAACGTCGGGATGAATTATAAATTCAATATACGCGATATAATCCGTTTTCATAGTTTTATTTCATGAGTAACTATCGCGGTAACCGAAGACAATATTATATATTCTTATAAATTAAACGACACATACATTTTATGTATAAGTATGTATATGTATATCGTTGCGTTGGTGAATGTCCTGGCCCCCGATCCCGTGTCTCCATCTCCATCCAGCATCTCAACGTAACGGGAATCGAGCATGTCCACAATGCAGTTGCCCAAAAGCTGTCTTTATTTTAGAACCAACAGACCACAGAGTGTAAACCATGGAATCGGACCAAGTTTACTCTACACAGACTGTGCAAAGACAAAGAGTGGAATAAATAAAAATAAAAATATATAGTATATATAAGTATATAGTATATAAACATAAACTTTCGGTACTGTCATAGTAAATTTTGTAACCACAGTAAATTCACTACCATCTATCGACACACGATTAAAACTAAAAATGAAGATGTATAAAATACGATAAAATGTATTTATATATGGATAAATGATTTGTTTATTTGCATTAATTAGTTTTATATGATTTGACCCATGTTCTTTCACTGATATGCGTGAAAATTGTTAATAACAAACCAAAGAGGATATAATAGGATAGAGCGGTACTGTCATACTCATAGTAAATTTTGTAACCACAGTAAATTCACTGCCATCTATCGACACACTTTAAAACTGTTAATAACAAACCAAAGAGGATATAATAGGATACAGCGGTACTGTCATAGTAAATTTTGTAACCACAGTAAATTCACTGCCATCTATCGACACACTTTAAAACTGTTAATAACAAACCAAAGAGGATATAATAGGATAGAGCGGTACTGTCATAGTAAATTTTGTAACCACAGTAAATTCACTGCCATCTATCGACACACTTTAAAACTAAAAATGAAGATTTATAAAAATACAATAAAATGTATTAAAATATGGATAAATGATTTTTTTTATTAGCATTAATTATTTTTATGATTTTGACCCATGTTCCTTCACTGATATGCATTAAAATTGTTAAATAACAAACGAAACCGTCAACGCCCTCTATACGAGAGTAGGCGAAAACTAGTGGCGCCATCTGATCGAGAATCAAATTTTAGGGATCGAGTCACGTTTTTTCCTTAGACTGTATACATCTATTACGGAGTTATATCTATCTTTGGTAGGTACCTACCTACTCCTCCTTGTCACGTCAAAGTGGGTGCAAAATTATTTGGGATGATGGAAATGTGGTGTCTATCATTTCAACAAAAAAAAAACAAAGTTGTCTAGTTTGTATTGAGCGCGATCAAGTACACGGGTGTTAATTTCAAAACCACGCGGCTAGGTGCCGCTGCGGTCACAGAGCGGCTTCGATATCCGCTGTACTAATACCAAATACGATTCTTTTTTTTACATTTGAAACGTTTGTGCTCAACTGCCGCAGTTGGCAGCTTAGTCGCAATCTTTATACCAATGTTACAATCTTTAACGAGGTTATAACGTTAGAAGAAATAATAGTTAGGTCCTTAATAGCCGCAAACAAAGGAAACAAAATAGACCCGATTGTAAATGTGATTTAATATGAGGTGAAATAAAACTATGAAAACGAATTATATTGAATTTATAATTCATCCCGACATTTCGAACCCTTTACGGCTTAATATACGCAATATAATCCGTTTTCATATTTATTTCATGAGTAAATCGCGGTAACCGAAGACAATATAATATGAGGTCCTTGAAATTGAAATTGGAATTGAAAATAGCCTTTAATAACAACCTTATAAACTACATTTTATCTTAATACCACTTAAATAACTATAAAGAAATTTTGTTTCTGAAAGTAAGTGTAAATAATAATGTTTATATTAGACACCGGTTTTTTGGTTGTCTTGAAGAAGAAGAAAAAGAAAGACATTTATTCCATAAAGCACACATGCACAGGACAATACGATGCAAGAAATAAGATGCTTAAAAAGGGAAAATAAAAAGAATAGCAAAAACAAAGATAAAATTATTTACACATTAAAAACAAAAAAAACCGGCCAAGTGCGAGTCAGACTCGCGCACATACCATTGCACAAAAAACGGCAAAAAAATCACGTTTGTTGTATGGGAGCCCCACTTAAATATTTATTTTATTCTGTTTTAGTATTTGTTGTTATAGCGGCAACAGAAATACATCATCTCTGAAAATTTCAACTGTCTATTAGCTATTACGGTTGATGAGAAACAGCCTGGTGACAGACGGACAGACAGACAGACAGACAGACAGACAGACAGACAGACAGACAGACAGACAGACAGATAGACAGACAGACAGACATACAGACATACAGACAGACAGACAGCGGAGTTTTTACCCTTTGGGTACGGAACCCTAAAAATTACGCACGGGTCCAGCAATGTGTGCACCCAGCGCCCAGTGGGAAGAGGCCCTGTCTCAGCATATTGTTGCAATTTGCAAACGAGGCAAATTGCAACGCTGTTATTCTGCCAAGGCCTTAGAGAGCGGCATATAAATATTAATAAGATGTATAAATATAAAAAAAATCATAATAAATGAATGCATTGATTGAATGCATTGTAATTTTAATAATTTTATCTACACACATATCATAAACCCACTATGATGCCTTCAAAATCCGTAAATAATGGCCAACATTAAGATAAACTGTTTTGTTACAGCAAATTTTTTATCTGTGAAAATGTTATTATTGCTAAATAATAACATCGATTTCGAAAATATTATTTTATTCAAATTTCGAACATCTCTGAAAAACAAAGAAATTTGATTTGACCTCTATTCTAATATCAGTCGAGATGAAGTTTTATTCGAAATGAAATGTCAATTGCATACAAATTTGACAAATCTCGCTTGTTAAAGCCTGACCAGTAATATATGATCATGCGCCATGTTGCGGAATTTCATTGAAACTAATTTCTTACACTGGCAATAATTTTAATGATAGATTGTCATCATTGTCAGTGTCATTGTGGCGGTTTACTTGAATAATACGTAAGTGTTGAATATTAAATAAATAATGACAAAAAATGCCTAAAACTACACATAATTAAGAGCGAAACATTGTAAATAATGTATATAATAAACTGCTGGAAATATAACGTTCGGGAAATAAAACTACGGTACAAAACATTTACAAATTAACATCAGTGCTGACAGGTAAACAAATCAAAATGTTATTATAGTCTGGTTATTTAGAACTGGTTATTGTACTGTTATGTTATTTCTGTTATACATATACGAGCGAGGAAATACCTACAGTAACAAAAATTTGTTCGAAATTGAAAAATATTTATTATGGCTTTGGAGCCGATCGACCTTGGTCATTGACAATGTACCAAGCGTACATAGGTTACGGAATATATATAGTAAGATTGATTATAAACGAAATAATTTGTCAGCTATAGAAGTGAGCTGAGCTTTTGATATTTACCGCTTTATTAAGGAAAACATCGTGAGGAAACCGGACTAATCCTATTAAGGCCTAGTTTCCCCTCTGGTTTGGAAGGTCAGATGGCAGTCGCTTTCGTAAAAATCAATTCTTGGGATTAGTTGTCAGGCGGACCCCAGGCTCCCATGAGCTGTGGCATAATGCCGGGATAACGCGAGTAAGATGATGATGATCTGCAGTAATTATAGTCATTAATAAACTTTCTAGGTAAATCAGAGGCATCGATTATGCGAATTACGAGAGAAGGTTGTTCCTTCTCAAAGGGCCTACCGCGAACACCTAAGTTCGTTTTAGGCCGCTAAAGAAAAACAAACCGAATACAAAAAAGTAGATACAATTAGACGACCTATGTGTGATATTATGAAAATACGTGAATTTTAGATGGTAAAAAAAAAGATTTTTTTTTTAAGAAGTACCGACACATAAAAAATGTGGACCGAATATTTGGATTCTGATTTTTATTATTTATTATTTATTTATTTTGATTACGGTGAACAAAAGTATGTACTTAAGTCAAAATAACGAGTTGTCAATCCACGTTGTTCAGACTATACTGAACTGTTGCCATATAAATGAGAATAATAGCGCCCTCTTGACAATGATCATATATTTCTGGTCAGGCTTTAGTTGGTATCGAACGATATGGCAATCGAACCCCCACTCTAGTTTGTCTCTTAATAAAAAAAAACTACGGATGCGTGACATGCGTGAAAAAAGTTTTCTTTGCCGCCATTTGACGTGCAGTTTATCTTTTAATTTTAATTGGTTTGTAAGTCAAAAATAATTTGTTTTGTTGTTTTTAAAGTAACTCTAGCAAAAGTTTCGTGTAAAATGTGCGATAAAGATATTTCGGAGACGCCATCTCATATCCGCGAATTCCGCCAGAGAGCAACTATGCCCCAATGTCGGCTGTAATATGAGGTTAGTGAATTTATCATAGAAAGTTTATAATATGTGTGTAGATAAAGCAGTGTATGTAACTGTACATAATTAGGCATTCAAACACTCGTGTGATTTTATTATGAAACTCACTACGTTCGTTTCATAAACCCACACTCGAGTTTTAATGCCTTTCATTATGTAGCAGTCACATAAACTACTATAATGTATGTATATGAAAAATAATGTTATTTAGAATAGTCTTGTAATGTAATTACTGTACTATGAGGTGTAAAATTGTAATTTTATTAATAAATGATTGTAATTGTAATGAATACTTGCTTGCTCTCCGGCATGGGCCTCCCCAAGTGTTCTTCATAACGATCGCTCCATTGCTAACCTCGTCCAACATGTTCCTGCCACCTTTTGATATCGTCTTTCCATCTTCGATATTGTCTGCCTCTACGCCTCTTTTTATATAACGGAACGGAAATATGGGCACCATTTCGTTAATTCTTTGGCCCACTTTTCTGTCTTACTTCTTATAAGATGTCCTGACCATTTCCATTTCAATTGTTTGATCCGGTATTTAATATTTTAAATCTTAATTCGTTTTCTAATTGTTGTTTAATATGAGGTCCTTAATACTTTTTAAATTACAATAACGAGGGGGATAAGCGAGATTTTGTAAACGAGGTCTATAATTCCCGACGGCAGCAGGCTGGAACGTTCGTCCGCCATATTGTCATTTCTTAACAGGTTAAGGTAAGGTATCGAAGGCACAGACCTTCGGCATTCAGCCACGATAGAAAATAGTGTAAAAATATTTTAAACGGCTATTAAATTAAATATTTTACAAAAACAATATTGTCTTCGGTTACCGCGATAGTTACTCATGAAACAAAACTATGAAAAATACTATACTATATTAAATTCAAGATACGCGATATAATCCGTTTTCATATTTTTATTTCATAAACAAAAACAAAATTAAATTATTAATTAAATATTGGTTTGTATGAATTAGTGACATAATAAAAAAACTATAACTCCCTAGGGAGTTTTTCCACAATCTATAACTTCCGCGGGAACAATATAGGCCTTTACCCTTCAGTACACCTGCATGAAATAAGATCTTTTTCGAGCAAGTGTGATGAAATCATATTAAGTTGTACAATATATTATATTAGGTATTGTATAACTACACTCGACACTAATAGCCAACTGGCGAGTCATAATAACATTACAAGAGTAAGTAACAATAGAATGGGGTGAGACCTATCCAGTTCATGAATACTTAGTGTTATTCAAAAGCGTTATAAAGATCCTATTTACGAACCGTGAATAGGACCAAAGTCGTATTATAAAGACTGCTTTTTCAACCATTATGCGACATAAAGCGGTCACTAACATATCGTATGACGAAGGACATAAAAATTTCCCTTTCATTCTTCGCGATTCCGTGGATTCCACTTTGAATAGATCATGACTCAAATCTCACATAGCAACGAACCGCAAATTAATTTTCAAACAAAACACATCGTTAAATCGCTTGCAAAAGGATCATCAAATATTTTTGTAAGCGCAATGTTAAAGTAGCATAATCTTTTATACCAATACGTCTTATAACATGTTATCAAACCGAAATCATCCTTATACCGCAGTTTTAAGGATTTCGTATATTTTATTTGACGGCAAAATGTTACTTTCTCGTTATCGGGGTCAACGCCGGACAATGTCGCGTTAAATAATTGTTTTCGCTTACTTTGACCTTTATTGGAACGTGTCAGAGTTTATTTTGTATTGTTGCGTTAGTATCCAAGAATTTTTGTAGATACCTAATAGTAATTCCAGGAAATTTATTGCGTTTTAGCAATATTTTCTTTACAGTTACGACCGTGACAAATAGTTATATTATATTGATTAAAAGAGTCGTCAGTGTACAATTTTATACATAACATTGTACCATTGTATTGTATTGTTGTTGTTGTAAAGCCGAGGGATCTATCTTCGGATGTGTGCGCGGATGTTGTGAGTGTTGTGTGTCGGACTATTGACAATAATTAACTTTTATGTGTAGTGGGTGGTTTGAAAATGTGATGTCTACCTCAAACTTTAAATGCACTTTTCGTGGGGTAGTCACACAAATCTCTGTTTTGACATTTTGCTGGGACGTCAGTTAGCCGCGACCACGACCAGTGAAACCTGTGTCGAAACGTCGGTAAATAAAGGTAACAAAATAAATTCGCGATAGACCCGTTTCTAAATGTGATTTAATATTGTTCGTATTAATGATAATTACAATCAACTACATTGGCAACTGGCAGCTCATTAACCTAACTATCCGTCTTCAACTTTAGCGTTAACATACAAAAACCGACCTCACACATAGCTGTAGAATAGTCACGGCGATGGGTAGGAGATAATGACCGCTAGTGTAATTAGAATTACCATGCATTTGACTAATCTATTTGAAGTAATCTATTAAAAAGAACTTTAACTGCATTAAGAGGAAAGGGGACGGCCGCTTCTCCATACAAACGTAGTCCCCATTCTCCTCCTTGGATATTAACACTGGTGGACATGGAAATAGTTATTTGTAAAACAAGAGAGCAAAGTTTAATATTTCTTCGAGTGCTTATTTTGAGTCCCGTGCAAGCGAAAGATTCTATAATAGATTCACGAGCGTAGCGTAGCGACGAGTGAATCTAATTTAGAATCTTGCTTGAGCGAGTAAGGGGTTATTCCCACTAGTTACCACCAAGTTGTTACCAGTGGTAAGTACTGGGAATTTTTTTCCTACCTTTTACCACTGGTAACTAGTGGGAAAAATATTTTTTTGACACTGCATATCAACAGACAACTTTTTTTGTAAAAAAAAAAACTTTGTAAGATACGGTCCGAATTGCGGATTACTTACTATTTGTCAACTATAGTAGAGATTGTTAAAAGTAGAATTATTTATTTTGCATGATAACGTGTGGATTTTTTGAAGTTCATTATTTTAATGTTACAATAAAATACGTAAAATATAGTGTTTTTATCTTTTTTTGTCACTTTCTTTTTGTTAACGACGTGAAAGGGACAGAGAAAATATAGTCCAAGTATTTCGAACTTGTAGTAGACCCCGAACGTTGAAATGACATTTGAATATTTTGAATATAAAGGTCACTTGATTGTCATTTTATCTCACTCAAAATGTGGCTTTGCTCACTGTTTTTAAGTAACAAAGTACCCTTGTTCGAGCTGCTGAGGTTAAAATATTTTTTTAATACAGATGCTCAAAAAGTGCTACTTTTCGTGGCTGTTTAGCGTGCGGAAAGTTGGTTTTCGCGAACTAGTGCTTTTTACTTTTCCAATTTTTTTAAATTTTTACTTGTTTCAATTCATGACTACTTATTGATGAGTGTTAATATTAGTTTCCTTTAAACGTCGTAATCAACATAAAAACCTACTGTTAATGTAAGAATACGAAAAATATGCATATTTCATATTTTATTACTTGCCTCTTCATCATTATAAGTATTATAACACGTTTATTTTTTTATGTTGAAAAACCGTTCTTAATAAGTTGTCTGAATGAAACGGAACGCCTGTCAAAGAAGAGGCGTATTTTCTTACTGCAAGAATGTTTTAAGTTTCCAAAGGCAACATTCGATATAGTTTTTATAAATATACGATACACAAATAATCGTAAATAACGATATTTAGGTAATAATAGTACAATGTTTTAATATTTACTATTGTTTCTGTCTTGTAGAACATGCATTTGAAAAAAAAACTCATTGAAGTGGGTTCAATAACAAGATCTATTCTAGTCGAATATAAGCTAGAAAAACACCTCTTCATAATGTCAATGTCAATAATGTCACAGAATTAATAATATAAAAGTTTCGAATTCCATTCCTTACTTGTTGCTTTTCTTATTTTTTCGCAACTGTATTAAAAAACGTCGTTCGATACACGTGCGGAAATGTCATTCTTCACTCGTCCCGATATCGATATCTCGGTACTCGTGAAGTAAAGACATACTTTCCGCACTAGCATCGAAATGTACTATTACATAATTTGATGTATATTAACCATAGTTATGCCCGATTGACTTTTTTCGGATTATTGATTATTGTAAAAATTAGGTGCGAAATACAGATTTCATACATAATTTTAAATGCTCCTAATCCTATAACTACTCTTATAATAATTAAATAGTCGAAAAAAATCGAACGTAGGGGCATAGCTGTGATTGATATACAACAAATTGTGTCAAAATATTTTCAATATAGAATACATACATACACACACACATACATACAGAGATACAGAGAGGAGCATGAGGACTACGTTTGTATGAAACGGCGATTTCGCGCGGGTCCTTCACTACTGGCTCTGTGGTAACATGTATTGAAACCTTGCCTTGGTAACACGAATCTCTAGGGAATCGAAAAATATTTCGTCTTAGGGAGTTTTTGTTTTATGTTGGATATCGGATTAGAGGTTTTAAAAAATCTAGTTTGTTGTTAAGAGGTTTCGTTCCCTTAAAAAAAATTGAAGAAAAAATTTGTACAGACATAATTACAGAAACACATAGGTAGATTAAGAAAGGTTTTATCGAGGTGTGAGAAAGGAAGGAAAGGAAAAATTTAATTTTTCTAATTCGTGATTTCCTGATCTTAGTTTTAATGTGTCATCGATCAAATTACTAGAAGACAATAAAATAATTGACGACCCTAAATCTACTGGCAATGTTCTTAACGACTTTTTTGTAAACGTGAGTAAAATTACAGCTACAGAGGGAAACCATTACGGTAAACATGTTCCATTACTATGTAAATACACAATCAATAACATGAAATCAATGTTCATGTCACCTATAGACGAAGTAGAAATAATTAAAATAGTAAGATCATTGAAAAATACAAACTCCTGTGGCCCTGATGATGTATGCACTGAAATAGTAAAATTCAATATTGAAGTTATGTGTATACCATTATGTCACATATTTAATTCCTGTATTGACGAAGAAACTTTCCCCTTACAGCTTAAGCGAGCAAAAGTAATTCCTCTTCACAAAAAATGTGACAAAACTGATAAAAATAACTACCGTCCCATTTCTCTTACATCTATAATTTCAAAAATCTTCGAGAGAGCTATTGCTTCTAGAATTATAGACCATTTTAATCAAAATAAATATTTTTGCTCTGAGCAATTCGGTTTTATGCAAAATCGCAACGCTACCACAGCGGTCACTGACCTGGTCACGGAAGTAATGAACGGTTTGAATCGAAATCACAAATGTGCTGGGATTTTCTGCGATCTGAGTAAGGCGTCCGACTGCGTAAATCATCAGATACTTATTGACAAATTGCATTACTATGGAATACGTGGTCCAGTTCTAAAACTCCTTAAATCATATCTAACAGGTAGAACTCAATATGTCCAAATAACACACATAAATAACTCGGAATGCTTAGAACTAGTTAATTCAGATGATAAAAATATCTACTGTGGCGTCCCACAAGGATCGGTGCTAGGCCCACTGCTCTTCATAATTTTTATAAATGATCTCCCAAAAAAATTAACTTATGGCAAAACTTACCTTTATGCAGACTAGTATTATTTTTCAAAATCATGACTTAAATATGTTAAAATCCCAAATTAGTGAAACTTGGTCTGAGCTTGTTCTTTGGTTCGAGAGTAACGGTTTCAAACTAAATACTAATAAAACAAACTACCTAACTTTCTCTAGACATACCAATAGTATAGGTATACCTTATGAGTTGTCGCTTCCCATAGTAAAAGCGGATAATACAAAATTTCTGGGAGTTGAACTGGACGAGCAACTGAGATGGTCTAATCACATAGACTCCACACGAAAAAGATTAGCTAGTGCTTGCTATACTCTTAAAAGTTTATCCAAAACTCTTACTTCAGCAGTCCTTAAGACGGTATACTTCGCCTATTTTGAGAGTATTTTAAGGTACGGTCTGGAGGTTTGGGGAAGCAGTGTTCACGTAAATGCAATACTTATTTTACAAAAGAAAGCTGTTAGAAGTATTGGAAAAGCAAAACCTAGAGAACACTGTCGCCCTCTTTTTATAAAACACCAAATTATGACTGTAATATCGCTTTATATCTACTTAATTTGCACACATATTCATAAAAATAAATTTAAATACAGGTACAAAGGTGAAAACAAGATGCATATTAAGGAGTAACAATAGTATTGAGTTACCAAAATGTAATAATTACGTACACTTTAAGAGAAGCCCAGAATATAATGGAATAAAAATATACAATGCTTTAAATAACGACATTACAGAATGCAGTAATTTAGATAAATTTAAACAGAATTTAAAATCATTTTTAATCAGTAGACCTTTCTATTCCTTAACGGAATTTTTCGAAAAAATATACGAATGAATGTTGTTTAAATAATGTTGACTATTTTTGTTTTTTTTTTTTTTATCGTCATGGCTGTTTCATTTATTTTAATTGTAATTTTGAACGTTTTAATATTTATATGTTTCACAATGTGTCGATTATTAATGTATAATATATTAATTTGTGATTTGTAATAAGTTTAAATGTATACCTATTAGTTAGCTAAGAAGATAGGCTAATTATAATTTTAGTGTAAGATTAATATTTTGCATGCCTATTGTGGCGTAATATGCACTCATGAATTTGTACCACACTGACATGACCAATATTGTATCTGTGTATATTAGCAAAATAAATAAATTGAAAATTGAAATTGAATCATAATGTAGCCCGGAAAAACATAAAATGGCACATACTCAACACAACTATTGTTGCCTGTGCTTACTGTATTAAAAGTATGAGTAAGTCTTTTCATAATTAATACAATTAACATATGTACATTGTTTTATTTTCAGGTATGCATTCGAAAATATACAGATATTTCAAGAAATAATCTGAAGCAAACAAAGCAGTACAGGTAACGATGTATTTTTAAAATTGTCCGATTGCGTGATTGAGCATTCTTCCTTTTCTTCATTTCTTCCTTTCTTATCGAACCGCACTGAGGTCGACATTCGGTTTGACAATGCGTTGACGCTTTGAAGAAACATATCAGTTGCTTGTGCGTATAAAAGGAATAACATTTTAATTTTATCCTGATTGAAGTCAGTTTTCTGTTTTTAAAGGTATTTAACACCACTGTTTAAGCTACAGTCGGTGCTCGAAATGTGACCAGACATTTTACCATGCGCTCATAAGAATTATGAATAAAAGACACATGACTAATACTTCTCGTAAAGGCTTGGGTACACTAAATAAAAACCGACCAAGTGCGAGTAGGACTCGCGCACGACGGGTTAGGGAAGGGTACCATTACGGAAAAAACAGCAAAAAAATCACGTTTGTTGTATGGGAGCCCCATTTAAATATTTATATTATTCTGTTTTTAGTATTTGTTGTTATAGCGGCAACAGAAATACATCATCTGTGAAAATTTCAACTGTCTAGCTATCACGGTTCATGAGATACAGCCTGGTGACAGACAGACAAACGGACAGACGGACAGCGGAGTCTTAGTAATAGGGTCCCGTTTTTACCCTTTGGGTACGGAACCCTAAAAAGAACATTCCATTCCGGTCCACGTACGGAGTATAAAAGACACAAAGTAAAGAAAGTAAAGAAAGACTATTGGATGTTCTTCTTTGAAACTTCATTACACTTACACATAGACATAGTATATACAAGTAGATATAGACATGAAACCGAGCGACCAGGGGTAAGAGAAAGACATATTCATGTATTGACAGTTTCATGTATGGCAGCATAATCTTTTTTCTCTTTCACTCTTATAAATTTCGGTATTTCGCCATCGCCTCCTTGCTAGGATGCCATAACGCGACTATGAAAAAATGCCCGGTCGGTGATAAAGCCAAAGCATGGCACTATTTTGTCTTGCACTTACAGTTAGTGACAGTGACAGTTGCACTCAATACAATTAGTGAGTGATGCAAGTAATTCTACGTTTAAATTTAAAATTCTTTATTTAAAGAAAAATGTTGATTGAACAAAATTAAATTCGTTAATACTAACAATTTATTTCGTACTACTGTATTTATTTATATTAGGTAAGTACTCGTATAGTATAGTCGTTGAATCGATCAGAACAGACCAATATGCAGACAATCAATCAATCAATCTTCCTTGCCGTATCAGCTTCATCAGCAATTATTATCCGGAGTATGAAATGCCCTAATGTGGCTCGCAAAACCAAACTTTGTCTTGGAAGACGCCGTCACACGATGCGGATGCGCAATGAAGGAAGAGGAGCTACGAATAATCGTAGCTGGGTCGCAGGTATAAAATTTTCTACTTGATTAGGTACATGGCTAAAGGTTCTGATGGCGATTACAGCAGCGTGCTGCGTTACTACTATAGCGGTGTTAGTGCTGTTTGCCGCGTTTTTGACTCGTCACTCATGTTTTTAAAGAAATTGACAGATACATACATCAGGGGCAGCAGGGCCGCCGCAGTAATGTCGCACTAATAATGCAGCTGCAGTCGCCATCCGAATGTAACCTTAACAAAGGGTGACATTTGACATTAAAACTGGTCAAGCTTACTCCTTGCTTACAAAGATATTCTAATGTTTCGATTTAGGTCCTAAACCAAAACGCAAGCGATTAGCGTCATAATAAAACTGTCAAGAGCGGACAGGTTTGAACCTAAATTGAATTGTACATATTTGGAGATCATGGTATAAGTCTGCTTTCTACTTGTACTGTCTTGCCCGTAGGCTCAGGGTTCAGCTATGCAAATCGCCGTATAAGTTTGTCTAGACATATAAAGCTAACTTAGGTTTTTGATATGGCTAGGAATAACTCACGTACAATGTAGCATGGGCATACATATATGTAGTTATTATTTAGCCGATACGGATTACGATTAGCCACGGAGATAGAAGCAAATTTATGTTTCGGTGCATACAATCTCAGAGAAATGTATGTAAATATGTTATCTGTTGTGTTGTGAGATTGATTTTCAAAATAATTTATTACCTGCGCAATTTTAGTTTAAGTACTTACTACTTGCAGCACCTTAACGAATATTTCTTGATCGTTCATTTTAAAACAGTATTGCTTTCCCTAAAATTATAAATTATTTTTCCCCTAACTAGCTCGGAAAGCCGTCTTTTGTCCTTTAAAACAAGCGGGTAAAAACGCATTTTATCCACTAGTGGGGAAAGTAATTTGACCTTGGACCGTGTATAAGTAGCTACTGACAGAAAACAAAACGTAAAACTCTCATAATAATGGTTCGTTCGGTATTAATTATCATTAAGTAAATGTAACACTTTTAACTCTCGCGTTTTGTACACATAATTAATGTCATTACCGGGTCTAACGCGATTTACCCGGCGCGTTAGACCCGGTAATGACATTAATTATGTGTACGCGCGTGACATTAATTATTAAGTAAATGGGAGAATGTATTAAAAAATATCAAATTTAGCTTTGTTTTATGATTTTAAGTCATAAACCTAAAAATTACATAAGAAACGTTTGTTTTTTTATAAAGATGTTGAATATAATTCTGAACGCACAAGCAACTACCATCTTATGTTGGTACAAACTGATACATGTTATTCAAAGATATTATCACTTCTGTTCTTCTGGACACCAACGCTGACGTCACTTGATCTGAATCCTCACAGATGCCTCGGATAAACCCTCTTTTTTTTTCAATAATGAGACTCGTCCCCGCCCTAAGTAATGCTCGTCCATCGCACGCAGACGCCGTTACCATAATGTTCATAATTTACATGCAGATTATGGTACACTGGGAGAAATATGCTGCTCCATGCACATGAAATCGCGGTGCACGATAGCCATCGTTGACAGTATTAATATGAGTTATTTTGGTTTATCCGTCTATTGCTATAAAATAATTGCATAAGGGATGCAACCATGGTTATTTGATTCGTTTATAGTTAAAAAGGTCAGGTAAATATAGCGTGGCAAGCAATTTGCCGGTAGAAAAAGGCGGCAAATGTAAAAATTGTAGTCGCGAAGTGACGATCTCCCATAGAAAATTTGAATTTCTCTCCGTGCTACTGATAAATTTGTTTGCTAGACTGCATTTACACGCATATATATATATATACCTACTTATATAGGTACAGGTACCAATATACTTAAGTCTCGAATTACCTCGAAGGTTTGACGTCGAACACAGGAAATATGAAAAATCGTGTGTTAGCATAATGTATCCCACATAAATAAAATCTACTCATGACTTATGACTAAAGCCTCGTCACGAAAGTTCATTACTTATAAAAAAAAACTTTATTATTTTCATACAAGATATATATCTACAGTGGTACTACGTAAACGAAATTAATAACAAGCTTAAATCTAAAATAGGCCCTTGAGGCATTGTACCAAAAACTTATTAGTTCATTTAAAACCGGATTTTATCGGAAAACCAATGGTGTCATTGTCATCATCACGAATAAATAAACAAGTTTTTATTCTGGTCATTCAATACGGAATGTGAATTTCCATATGTATATGAAAAGTACTAGTAGTTATCTTACTTTCTCTGTTAAATTTAAAGACATTTTAAAATGTTTTGCTTTTTATGACTTTACTAAAAATGGGTAATAAAGGTTGTGATTTACATTTTATATTACAAATCTGTATGTAGGACGCCGTAAATGTTTGATTGGTTCTTTGTTTACTCATTTTGTTCATGGCTTTGTAAATAATGTTCCATAGATATTATAACAAAGAATTACAAAAATTACAATGCGATTGGGGTGGGAGTTAGCATTATGAAACTTAAGTTAGCGCTAAATTATGTAGATTAAGAGATACTTAAGCAACTTAATTAAGAGAGAGATAAAAAATAGATTTAGGTATACCTTTTAGTAAAAGATATAGCTTTAAGAATCCCCGGCAAGCTCGGTTGGAGAACCGAGCTTGCTCTTAAGCTCGGGGACTCTGTATGGAGATACAAACGTAGTTACGCTCTCATTTTAAAACGACTAGCTAGATTGCTCTGAAACTTTGTACTTACAATAGAAAAAAGTATGTATATCTAGGTCTGTAATTAGTTTATGTAGCTTCAGATACCATAGTAAAAAAAATACACCGAATGTTTTTCATACCAAACTTGTTTTCACATTACTATAATATAATCTATATTATACTATGTATATATAAAACAAACCGAAATACACAAATAAATTTTATAAGCTCTCTAAAATTTTAGTCAGACTGTACAAATCCTTAACCAACTTATACCTGCATCTATTCACTAATGGCACGCTAATACGTTACGGGTTGCCCGGTCACTTGCAATTTACCATTTAAATGCATCCCAGATAATGGATGCGAGCAGGACCTACCTAGGTGGACTAGCATTAGTACATTGCACAAGGGACGTACGCAGGATTATTACAGTACTTGACAGATTCTTATCCTGGATTTTTATGCAAGACAGCTATAAAAGTTTGAGTCTTTCGTTACATTTATTTAACCTTTATTAAATAAATTAAACATAAGTACAAAAGATGGACTGAATTACATAACATAATGCATCTACCACGTCCAAGTCCACCTTAAGCTTAAACCATAGAACACCTTTATGTCATGCAATAGTCTAATTAAAAATAATAATAATACCGACGTGCTGAACTGCTTAGTTCATAAAAAAAATGTAAGGAAATAATACCCGTAATTCCATTCAATTTAAATTTCTTCCTCTGTCGAGACAACGTCATACGAACCTCGCTTATTTATAAACACGCTCCTCTTAAGAGTTATACAGGTTAAAAAGTTTTTAGTACTCTATATTCTCATAATTATAAAGATCATTTTTGCTTAGTAATACTTAGTCACTTACAGTATTCTGCTGCCGCTTACAGTATTCTTATGTATGCTTTCAAAGAAATGCTATCTCCTGTTTAAAATGCACGTCGTACGATAGGAACAATAGTGGCTCATTATTATGCGTATGCGCGGACGCTCAACGCCATCTATCTGCGACGCGAAGAAATTATGAAATTAGTTAAATTACTCATTTTCTTCAGTGTATTTAGCTGAGTAGTCAATTCAAATTTTCACACATAGGTAAGTTAAAACAAAAACTTCGTAGATTTAAATATTCAATTATAAGTTATACATACATATAAATACTCACAAAGCTAACTTTGTTTCCACTTTCTGTCGATTGTCATTATCGGTAGGTTTAATTTTTTTAATTGTTATAATTGGCACACGTAACTCGTAACACTAAAATCAACTAATATCTTCAAATCATAAAATACGATTTTTTTACAGATCAGCAGATACTTAATGATTTCAATTGATTTTAGCATTTTGTGTAAACTCTAATTACTCTAATATCAAGAACCCAACGTTTAATTCGTAACAGACCTTCATTATAATATCGATGCCCAACAAAACATACGGGATTCTAAAAAAAACATGTTTGTATTCATTGTTCTTGAACAATTCATAAATTTGACGTTCACAGCAAGTTATCAAATATCTATTGATCCATACATTCTAATTACTTATGTTTCCCACCGCACAAACACACTACGAGTATGACACTATTGTTGTAAATGCACAATGTAAAATGTGATAAGCATTGTTAGATTGTTTGGTTAGAATGTTAATTATGAAGGTAAGAGCCTCCATTTAAGTACCTAACATTATTTAGATTCCATGGAACTAGCAGAGAACCTCAGGCAGATAAATAACGCAACTAGATCCAGTTAAGCCCATGGAAAATGTCTCGAGGAGTCATAGATATGTCTACAAAAGTCAAAAGAAGCTACAGTCGGCAATATAAGCATGAATTGTTTGCCTTAATAAATAAGTAGACATCCGGAAACAAAATTAAATATAAATTTAAGATTGTACAGTCAACCTCATAAATATAATAAAAGTTAATTAAGTATCAAAAATATCTGCACTTTCATGCGAACAATACACTGATTTAAACTTTCACGAATTTTACTCATTATTATACACAACAAGTTTTAAATTTACCTCCGACGTTTCGAGGACGGCGTTGTCCCCGTGGTCTCGGAGAAGACACCACAAATTTAAAACTTATTTTACGCGATTAAGTCCTGCCTTTGTGAATAATTCATGCGAACAAGTTTGGTTTTCCTTTTATTTTGATTTTACTTTGTGTTGATCGATTTATACCTAATTTATTTTTCAAAATCTTGCAATACTTAGACTTAGGAGACAGTACGTAATGCAATATTAAGCTAAAACGCAGTGTTTTAAGTTAGAGAAGTGCCGCAATATTGTACCTCAGTCATTTCCTTTAACAGGTGTCGAGGTAATTATCATCTTCTTATTCTAGCGCCGAACAAAGGCTTTAACAAACACAAACCTCAAACGAAAATCCTTTTGGGGACGTAACTCGTTTCACACATTCGTTCAGTAATAACCTATCTTCGGAACCACAAGGTACTAGGCTTATATGCATACTTACGTTTAAAAGTAAACAAAACGTAACATTTCCGAAATAAATGCCTCTAAAGTTGAATGAACTTACTTAGCGCCTTTTATGAGGAAAGTTTTTAAAGGGTTATGCACGCATGAGTCGGGTGCTTGTAACATTGTAGGATGTGGGACCGCAACAGGAAAGTTACAACAGAATAGGGATGATGACACAATCATGTTGAATTTAATAACAAAATCTTGTAACATAGATAGCAAATGAGCAATTTATCACAATAATGTAGATATTAAAATAATATATGGAAATAATACAAAAATACAGGACTTGAAAGTTTCAACATTTAAGTAATTTTTCAACTTCCAAAAAGGAAAAAAGTAAGGGTATCATTCGATTCCTTACATTTGATCCAAAAAAATATTGTACAGCAACTATACATATACATAAACGCAATATTTCACCGACAGAAACGCAATTTTCTTATTTTGTCCATACATTCAAAATGGGCTCTCAGTGAACTTGACGTCACGTTCACTTATCGAAGTACGACTGTCAGGGTTTGACTATCATTTCTGACTTTTGATGGGTCCCATACATTTGATCCTAAAAATAAACCTGATCGATTTATACATTGATAAAAATTTGTCATCTAGCCTATTAATTTTTTGTTTATCTGCATGTGACTACTGACTAACGACTGACAATTATTCAATCCCAAGTAACGCTATCAGTTAATAGCAATGAATAATTATGAAAGGTTTTAATTCAGAACAGTAGGAGATAATCACAGCCAGATTTGGTGTATCAAAGATGGATGCTAGCGCTAAGTAGTCTCAAAATAATTGAAAAGTTTAACAGCATATTTATTTAAATCACTTAAGCCCGTTAATATTATATATAACGTTAATATTATATACCTTGTCCTATTAACTACCTACGTATGTATAAGCAATTTTATTATAATATTATCTACTTTTAGAAAAAAGATTTACGCTTTTTCGTAATACATTTTCTGATATTAAGTACCTATGTCAATACTAGAAATCACAAGCAACCTATTGGACCATCGCTTTCACATGCACTACCCCTTTAAAGATGACTCACGCTAGACTGGGCCGTGCCCGGGCCGAGGTGTCCGATATATCATTTTCTATGACAGCTGATCGGTGATCACGTGGTGCTTTCCATAGAAAACGAAGCGCCGGAAGCTCCGGCCCGGCCCCGGCCCGGTCTAGCGTGAGTCATCCTTTATACGGCCAGTATAGCAAGATACCACACCAAAGTGATGCTTATTTTGGAGTTTAGGACATAAAGTGATTTAAGTATTGCATGATCAGCATTTCTCCTATTTCACAAAATTGCTAAAGCATGGCGCTAACAACCAGGTGCCAATGTATGCTTACATTTTAGTTTTTCCCTGCCCACGCTGTAACTAACGCGTAAGCGTTAAACAGAACTATCCTATTTCCCAATATCCATGGGGCCTGTTTCCCGGAGTTTCCGATAAAAACAACGTAATTTCACTTACGGCTTTTTGCGTGGGTGTCGAATTACTTGGAATGTGATCGGTAGTCAAGATAATCTTCCGAATGCTTCGAGGTAAAAATTACGCATTTAGCGTAATTGCCTCGTGTTTGACGTTTTATTAAAAAAAATTGCTTTATCTTTACTTGGTCCCTAATAATATATTATTAAAATATGAGCTCATCGTTATGATACCTATCCGGGGTTCACAATTGCACATGGGGCGCAGTCACATTATTAATCTGACACATTCGTGCATAATTAACCAAGAATCTTGTTTTATTGATAAACAATGTGAGGTCTCAGTAATTGTCATTTTTACCATAATTAACTGACATATGATCACTAAATAGATATACACCACAACCGCCATACAAAACAACTGAGGATCCAAATTTTCACCAATTTTGTTCCAGAGGAAAAATGGGCGGTGTACTTTTCAGGTTGATCCCATCTTTAAAGAAAATTTGTACGCATTGTCAGAAACAGTTAAAAAAACGAAAATATTGCATACCAACTACAGTTTTTGAGCTTATAGGAACTTTCAGTATGACCTAAATATTTTGGTTAAGTTCATTACCTACAATATAGTTCTAGTCCTTATGTTTAACTGCATAAATTACCATTTCAACTGACAGGTCTAATCCCATACCGACCATATCAATGTCACTGAAAACACAAATTACGTAACTCACTTCCAAATCGGACAACATAACAAAACGCCGTACATCGCCGCTCGTTCAGGAGGCCATAAACAACCGGCCCACGTCTGCGTACCGATGAATTTATACCCAACCATGACTATAAAGGCTAGTTGTGACAGGAGTAGTACAAATTTTCGGACGTTTTGATCGCTCGAATCGAACGTCATTTACGACAACGTATTTTTTGACAACAAAAGCAACCACTTTAATTCTAATTTAGCAAGCTCAGCATTAATAGGTACGTAGGTACTGACTTTTGTTAAGTTGGTTAAAGTCCATTACTTGTCCATCCAGTCTTGCACTACCTTTATCTACCTGCGATCTAGCTACCTAGCTCGAATCGTGAATCTACTTTCCTGCGGACCTTCCCGCGACCACCGTTATACCCTGTGTAATAGTGTGATAATACTATTACTTATTCTGTAATAGTCAAGCGACAATTGTAGAGTTTGTGAAACAGGGATTTAAAAAGCTAATTTTATATGCAGATTAGTTTTTTTTATTTCAATGGCTAAGCAAGCGCTGGCGAGACGGTCGCGCTTGTGAACCAATGTAAAATTGCTTATATGTAATACACAAGTTGTTACCGATCTGGAAATGACAGTTACTTTGACTCACCCGAGCGTGACTGTTTGCGCGGTTGTCAGTCTTTCATTGGCTCTGTACTCAGCCTCTATTTTATAAGAATACAGCTACATTTATGTAAAACGTGACGGGAGACCAAGACCTAAGTAATGGGAAAACATTGCTAGGCGACCAACAGCTGATTAGTATGTGCAGCGCGCGCAGGACGTCCGCGCCGGCGACATCACGGGGGCTTCCAGCGCCTAGGAGTCACAGCGCTACCTAGATTTTATCGAGAAACATATTTATTTCAAGACAGCAGCTGTTGCCATTCGTTGTTGCAGAGGCCACACTCAAATATATGTAAATAAATTTACGGCATCTGCAAAATGAAATCTGAACCAAAATGTACAGAAACTGAACTATTTAGTCTACGAAAGCTCAAACCTGTGACCAATGTCCCACCATATTGCATAATCGAACATCTTACGCACATACCTACAGCAGCACAAATCTAAGTCATTAACAGGAAAATCTCCATGTAATAAGTAAGTGGCATTGACATCAGCTTTCTAGATACACGAGATTAAACGTTAATAACAGTTTTAATCTGTTTTTATGTATGGCTAGAAATTAAATTATGCCAATTGTGCAGTTATGTTATGACTGTCTCGTAAGAGAAATTATGGACATTATTATTGTGTCCAACAATTTTATTTTTATTGCAAACTTTCGTTTTGCTTTATTGTTCTCTAATTGTAGCTATCTCAACCGAAAGTTAGAAAGACGGCTACGAATTAGGTACACACGTCATATGCCTATACAACAAAAAATGAACTTGTAAGGGACAAGTCCTTATTCTACACATATCGCAACCAAGTCGCATTTTTTGATACTTTTAGTATTGAATATTAAATTATGAAATAACGGGGCCATGCATTGGGGGTAGTTACGCGAGTTTTTTTTTAGACTTCAAATCGTTGTAAAGCCGCCTATGTCATCAACTCATCAGTCATGACTAGTGCCAAACTGTCAATAGGTATTAGTCACTGCTGCTGAGCAGTGCCAGTAGGTTGCATGATTATCTAGTTCTTAAAAAAAATACTAAATTGGGTTTTAAAGTTCTAGGAGCTATTCACTTCGTGCAAGATTTATTTGTTCGTGACGCTTTCCTTCCCTCTCGCGCATGACACGAACGGTCATTATTTTAATGTATCGTCTAATGGTAATGTTTCAATTACATCATTAAAGTAGTGTGGTGCGGTGGCGTATGGTCCGTGGCAGTGTTTTAGATAATTGAATGTTTCTGTGAAAATGTTTAGGTGATTGCTTTTATCCACTCACATGATTCCGATATTTACAAAAGGTGCCCTGAATTTCCCTGGTTCTGACATTTTGCAGATACGACGGATTTTCAAAATTCGATAACTTTCGGCACGATTCGAGAAATGAAATAAAGATTCACTAGATATGAAATAAATAAAAGAAAAAAAAAGAGACAAAAAAAAATTAAAGAAAAAAAGATTTATTATACGACGATTTATTAGACGTTCCACGGCAAAATGTACCTTATGGCGGCGGCAATACTAAAATAATATGAATTGGAGCGGCGTTAATAATAGCGTAAGCGCTAAACGCCATAAGGTACCTTTACCCGTGGAACGTCACATATCTTTACTATTTCATTACTAGTGAATCTCTAATTCATTTCCCGAACCGCGCCGTTTGTTTCTACTAAAGCTTAAAAATACACCAAGTTGACCCAATGAAATAATTACCTACTGATTTTTAGAAGAAAACTATTTTTTATAAAAAATCTTAAGCATCTTTTATTTGTACTTTATTTAAAGAAGACCTAAGGAGCTTTCAAATGATACTAAAAACCCTGATAGATTTCCTATAAAAATGCTGAGCACAACTACTTTTCACATACGTACTTCTCAAACTCCTTGCAAAGTAATGTAGATAAAAAATACTTTAGTTATGTCTATGTGTTTAAAACATTTTATAAACGTTGTCGCGTTGGTAGTCTGTGTTTTGAAAATAGTTTATACCGTATTTGTGCAGCCATTCACAGATAAAAAAAACCCGGCCAAGTGCGAGTCGGACTCGCGCACCGAGGGTTCCGTAATTTTTAGTATTTGTTGTTATAGCGGCAACAGAAATACATCATCTGTGAAAATTTCAACTGTCTAGCTATCACGGTTCATGAGATACAGCCAGGTGACAGACGGACAGCGGAGTCTTAGTAATAGGGTTCCATTTTTACCCTTTGGGTACGGAACCCTAAAAATGAAAAACCGCATACACTCCGTTTGGCAACCTGAGCTGTCATGATCATTTTAGAGGTGCGCAGTGTTGGAAGCTCTAGTTGCCAGAATCATGTGAGTGGTTATGTTAATATAATAACACGTGCGATGTTAAATTAGTCTATTTAATTTTACTTATGAGTTAACGTATCCCAATCTTAAGATTTTTTAAGTAGCGGAAAAAATGCGCGTAAAAAATACTTCTAGTCCCGCCAGGCCAGGATCAACGCTTTTCATTTGTCACTATGGTTAGTTATTTCATCCATTTTCTACGCACGCACTTGCACGTCTTTTAGGTTACCTATTAATTTTAATGATAGATTACCACAACCTTTCACCGCGTGCACTTGCAACACGTGCAACATAAAATTTCAGATTGTAAAACCTTAACACTGATTATTCCATCAAATTCAACTTATAGCCTGATGGATTTCAATGAATAAATTACTTGTAACTGCGTTATCTTAAATCTAAGCGAAGCCAAGCTTGATAATGCTTTTGACGAGACTTACGTTCAATATCCTTCGTTCATGAATATAAAAAAAAACACTTACGTTTCGAGTTTGATTGACGTTTCCTAAAGCTGCTTTCAGTAATTATGCAATGAGTTGAACGCTGTTGAAGAGAACTTAAAGCCACTTTAATAAGGCTGTTTATTGAATGCAGATTTAATATCACGGTATAAGGATTAAAAGAGGATGCGGTGAGATCAATATCCCGTCCTTCTTTGGTGAATTAATATTGCATCAATGATTGAATCCAATACTAGAGTAGTAGTATAGTTAGATGTTCGTTTCCATTTAAAACGACGAATTAAAGAAAAAGGTATTTTTTTCCTGTTAAAAAAATAACCAGGTAAACGTTTGAAGAACATTAATCGGAGTAGGATGATATGAGATGTTTGAAATATGTCATAATACTTACCTAACTTTCATAATTTTCAACAAAAAATTAAAAAAAAATATTGACCTGTTGCCTTTTTACACGACTGCCCAAAAAAGGAGTGTATTGTTTTTGGCCTTTTAATTTCGTTCCTAATACATATATGATTGTAAAATGTTATAAAAGTAGGTAGTTGTTCAAAGTAGAAAAAGTTTCTTTCTAAATGAAATGATTTTTGCTACCTAACACAAAAATTTGCACCAACAACATGTTTCTAAAATGTTATCAACTCACGATGCTAACGACTAAGTCAATTTAAACAAAGCACTTTCTGCCTTGCCTCGTGTAAGTAAAGATTAGTTTTAAATAACTTAGTTTTACTTAGGGTGACCAACAGAGCGAATCGTCACTTTTATGACTTGTTTGAAATAAAACATGTGATTGAAGTAATGGGGTCGATAAACTAGACTCGGCTTGATGGTGTAACTCGATTGCGATATTTATCTCGTTACATAAAATATATACATATATATATAACCTAGGGAAACGAATCAAATTATTTCATTAGCATATTTTGATTAAAGTAGAAATACTGCTATTTAAATTTTAAGGCCTAAGTAGCTTTTTTCCTTCGTAAATGACATCTATTTCAGATTATCTGCGTAAAAAGCGGTGGTGGTCGAGTGGATAATTGACATCTGACTTTCAACCCGGAGGTTGAGGGTCAAATCCTGGCTCGTACCAATGAGTTTTTCGGAACTTATATACGAATATCATTTGATATTTACCACTAGCTTTTCGGTGAAGGAAAACATCGTCTGACCTGCATACATCTGCGAAGAAAGTTAAAGGTGTATGTGAAGGCCCCAATCCGCATTGGGCTAGCGTGGGGACTATAGCCCAACCCAAGCCCTCTCGCGCATGAGAGGAGGCCTGAGCCCAGCAATGGGACGTATATAAGCTGAAGTTATTATTAATATTATATAGTATAATTCGATTTAACAATAAAATAACAATTAAAAATTACAACTAAACATTAAAACTAAACATTAAAACTAAACATTAAAAACTAAATATTTACACCAAAAACCGCTCCCCGCCGTCCCCAGTGCCAAGGTGCACATGATGCTCGCAGCATGTCCACGCTGGATTACCAAGGACAGCCTTTGCACCAGGAAAGACTCGGAGCAGGGGCCCTCCCCCTTCTGCCTGAGAAGACGGCCAAATATATATATTATCAGTAATATTAGTATATTAGTGTTGTAGTATTCATAAGACTGCGAAGCATCGCAGGCAATGATAACGCTAAGATGAGAGTTGTAATTTTTAACATAATAATTAACGGCGTCTCATATTTGCATAGGTACGTCACTGATTTAAAACTTTTCATTTACAGACACAAGCTGTTTGCGCTGTCTGCTGAAAAAGTGAGTATTTTAACTTCTGCTTATTCATAATTGTACCTACCTGCCTCCGTACACAAACGCTGACCAATTTACCCTCTTCAAAACTGATGGTAGCTGTCGTTACACTTACGCTAAACCACATGTGCAATTAATTATCGTAAGATGCTTTTTACTAGTCGTATTGCAAAATTATAGTAAGTAATATTTTACGCAACCCTTCAATTATGTAGTTACTCAAAACGCCGTAATCGTTAAAACAAATAAATGAGTCCTCTAGGCGATTCTTAACGAGATATAGCTTAATGGAGTCTTAAATAGTTGTTGCGGAACAAATAATAGCTATTCAGGAGATATTAATTGTTATGGTAGAATTTATAAATGTAGTGTTCTAATGTGCAATAAATACAATTATTTCTATGAAAACGGATTATATCGCGTATATTGAATTTATAACCTTAAAATCTAAAACACAAACGTATGCACATAAAAAAAAAACATAAAAAGACACTAAAACTAAAAAAAATAAATAAAAAAAAGCACACTATACTATCCTACTTATACTATCAGCCCCAATCCGACCCCCACCCAGCCCAAAAGTGCCAAATATGCTAGCGGCATTACCGCGCTGGATGGCAAGCGATATCTGTTGGACCAAGTAGGAGCCTGAACGGGGATCGCACCCTCTGTCACGTAGCCGCCGCCCCAAGTCTCTAACCAACCTCTTTGCCTCCGAACACCACGGCCCAGCCGTTTCCACCGCGACCGGAACGAAATCGTACGCTGGTTCCAGGTTTGCGTACTTTAAGCGTTTGAGCCTCGCTGCATTTTCCGCGGCTGCGCCTGCCAACCTGCTAGCAGGAGCAATATGAGTAGGCGCAAACGTACTCACGCAGGTTGCAATAAATTTATAATACATCCCGACGTTTCGAACCCTTCGATTTTGCACACAGAAATAAATATACGCCGCTGGTTGTTGCAGCCGGACGTCCGTGAAAACTTAAAAAATGTCGTTGCATGATAATTAACTGCAACAGCCCCAAAAATTGCGAGCACCCAAAGGCAAGAACATATTTCCTATCACAGATAAGTAATTTTAAAATTATATTATGCGTAAATGTTGTATGAAAAAATCGGCACGCTTGGTTTAATACAAATCGTGGTATTTGCGTCATCTAGTGTATATACTAAATCTGTCATTTTGCATGTACAATCAGCTTTAAAGTTTATAGTTTATGGTTCATTATTTTGGTTTGTGGGTATTTTTGCACTTTGTAGTTTTTCCTCAGTCACCCGTTGACCACGAACGCTGTAAAGAGTTCGAAACGTCGGGATGAATTATAAATTCAATATACGCGATATAATCCGTTTATATAGTTTTACTTCATAAATAACTATCGCGGTAACCGAAGACAATATTATTTTATTCTACCTAATTTAAATCTAAATTGGATTTTTGCTTTATCAAAATGAATTGTTATTACTATTGTTATAATTGTTGGCTTTTATGAGAAGTAATTACGTGTGCCTACTAACTCGAGGACAAATACTAAAGCGATGTTTATTATTAAAGTTTATAATATTAAGAAGCTTGATGTCAGACATGATATCGAACCGATATGTAATAGAGGATTTTTCATGAGCAAATGTATAAATATATACCTACTTCAAAAATTAATCTCTTTTAATAACTATAACATGAGACAGTAGTTTATATTTTATTTCGGGTTTATAGACATTGTGGACATGATTATCACCTATTTTATCTAAAACATTAAGGAACAAATAAATATAAATATTGTATCAAAACTTATAAACTAAACGTAACTAAATTATAGTATCCTAAATTAATAATAATAAAACACCCCTAGTTCCTCATAATAGTTCACTTTGTTACCCACTCCCTTGATCGATACCAATTATTATTCTCATTGGTCATCAGTCTGTGAAAAATGCATAATGTATAATTTTATAGTCCTTAATCACTAGAATTACTTAAGTTTTTATTTTTTTAATCTTTTTAAGTCATAAAGACCCGTATCGGCCAAATCAGTAGTTCTACAACTTTGTT
This sequence comes from Cydia strobilella, assembly GCF_947568885.1. Classification (NCBI taxonomy): domain Eukaryota; kingdom Metazoa; phylum Arthropoda; class Insecta; order Lepidoptera; family Tortricidae; genus Cydia; species Cydia strobilella. The sequence goes on along the minus strand of NC_086042.1, from coordinate 17,077,184 downwards.
ATGTGTGAAGCGACCTTTTAAAAGATTATGGTTATCGACGAAAAAAAGTTTAATTGTAACGCAGTAGATAAGTAGATAGTCGTTGCCCACTTTACGGTTTTAGAGATCCGTACGTACGTACGTATTCTTTAAACCCAATATGATACATTTTAACAAATTTAAACAAAGGTTTCCTAAAAATCAAGCAAGACTTAAGTAAGAAGCATTTTCCAGTCAAAATCAAAACAGTTTGACAGCTGACAATTTAGGGTTAGTAAAAAACTAATATAGTGAGCACAACGTAAGAATCAATATTTGACACTAATGATTCGGTCAAATTGTGTTTTTTGAAAATGAATGTAGTTTGATACCTTTGGGTATAGTGCTTTACGCATACTAGTGTCCCACCCCCTCCCCCTGACGCAACCCCCCTTTCAGCATGAAATATGTCCCGGTTGCCCATTTTTTTTATTTTTTGGAGAAAGTATACAATATAGGAAAAAAGTGTCAATAAAAGAAATAATCCATATTACATTTTCAAAAAAAAGGTTATATTAATCTTTTTGATATGATGCATCATATTATTCATGTTATATCTAGATGAACTTTGACAAAATTTCACCGTTAAACAAGCTGGTTTTCCCCATACGATTTCTGTCAGTACTATCACGTAAGTACTATGTCATATTGAACTTCAACAAGTTAAGACATGAATATGGTAAGTAACCAAAAAGTTGCATATAACCTTTTTTGATTAAAATTTATTAGGGATTATTTCTTACCTAGACATGTTTTTCCTAACTCTAATACTTTTCTCAAAAATTAAAAAAAAACCGTCAACCGGGACATATTTCATGCTAAAAGGGGGGGTTGCCTCAAGGGTAGGGGAGGGGACGCTAGTGTGCGTAAAGCACCATACCCAAAGGTATCCATACTACGTTCATTAAATGCTGGCTATAATTTGATTGTCTTCCTCAAACATTAGAACATAACTTGACCGAATCATTAGCCTCATATAATAAATATCGACATGGACAAAGCGCCAAAAATAAGCAACGCAAAAGGGTCGGCAACGCGCATGTGACAACTCTGGAGTTGCGGGCGTCCATAAGGCTACGATGCTTGCCATCACTCGGGTCGTATGCTTGTTTGCCGCCGACGTGGTAATAAAAAAAATACGTACACCACACACTACCTTAATGGTACGGGCAATAAGGTCGTGAACACGTATTTTTGGCACTGTCCGTGTCGATATGTAATACTTTGACTGTACATATGTATAATATTTTTCATTTCTCATGCTCTGAAAGAGGGTCATTGCTGTTCTAAAAGGTGTGCAGAAAATGATACGTGTCTGCACTAGAGCATTTTACGTTCGAAGTACGATTTTTTTAGTTTTTTTACGATAAACAATTGAAATTTAAGTTTAAATGGATTTGTTATGCAATTTCCATTCTGATATTTGACTCTCCATTCCATAAATTACGACACTGTTGCCTAAATTGTTACCTGAAAGTACCCTCAAGAAATACAGTAAAAATTTATACTTGGTCATGTTTTTAAGAAAACACATGCATTTTACTTTTCTCGTATTCGAAATGAAAAGTAGAGTGTTTAACTCGGGTGAAGGGCATCATTTCAGTCTCGATTTATTGGCGCTCTCACTGCGTTCGAGCGCCAAAATACCTCGACAGAAATCAGTGCCTTTCATCCCTTCGTTAACAATCTACTATTTAAGACGAAAGTCGACGACTACACAAAATCGCCTTTCCATACAAACGTATTCCCCATTTGCCTCTGAATATTAACATAATATAAAAAAATCACAGTTTGATTAACCAAAGCTATGCTCTTACGTTTGATTTTATTTCGATGGATAGTATACAATAAATTGTGTAAAAATATTTTCCATAATATCAATGTCCATTGAGGAAAAAGTGACTACGTTTGTACGGAGAAGCGGCCGTCCACGATCCTTTTAATCAATTCAGAGTTCGGAATTTTGTAGAACATCAGTACGCTACGATACAATAATAGAAGCACTGCAAACCTATTTATTTAACTCTTATAGCTAATCTTATACACACAACTGGAAAAATTTCTAAAATTAATATTTTCCTTTATTTCTGCCTAATTTTCCTGAAATTTACGAGATGTTTTCCAACTTTCTGTGCTCAGGTAATAATCATTATCAAATAAGTCAAAGGACGTTCATAACTGGACAATGTACATAGACCAGGCATACCGTATACTAATAGGTTCACCATAAAGCCTATAATTATAATGTCTGGGTATTCGGGTCACCGATGAAGGTCACATGGCTGTGCGCAGATAGGAATCTGCGTAGGTGCAATCAAGTCGTTAGTGACACATACTCTAGTGATGCGCTATTTTAACAACTTGTTGATAACTCCCTATATAGGAAGGTATGTCACAATCACAACATTAATGAAACATGGTACTTATGTTCTACGGGTGGGGGTTGGGGTGTGTAATAGAAGCAAAAAATTTAACAGTAGGCTGTACTGTGTACTCCTCAAACTGACCACCATTAATTGTTCAGCGACTTTTAAAAATAACTTCTGGTTTGATTTTTACATTGCGTCTTACAATAAACTTTAGTGTAGGTAACTAAAGTTTATTGTAAGACGCAATGTACGAGTTTTACGAATTTTGCTGTTTGAAGACGTGACAATTAGCAACGTCAATTACAAAGATGATGGCGTACATTGAAGATAATATTTAATTTGTATGAAAAATAGGAAATCTGTAAATTTTATAATTTTTCACATACATATATCGACACATGTTACATACATATATCGTCTTAAGAACATCACTACCCGCACAAATGCGTAAATCGTTGTTTTATATAAGGGCAATGTTGACCAGTAATCGCTATGCTAATGTACACATGTTAATTTATTACTGTATATGTTTATCTTGTCATATTTTTATGTTATCTGATGTATTTTATACAACAATAAAAGTGACATTTTATGGTTTCTTCGGTGAAAGATTTGTGTTGCCTTGCCTGGCTATATTTGCTGGAGCTACAGATTTTTATTTGTTACTAGGTATTTGTAGAGTTTGCTGGTCTATCGTAAGTGTAATTTAAGATACACTTACCACGATATTCTTGCCTATCGTCGATAAAAAACAACACAAACGAGTAAAGTTAAAAAAAACTTAACAGCGGCAAAGCAAATAACAGTGGTTGATAAATATTTGTTTAAAGAGGAAAGAAAATGCCAGACTTTTTAGCTATGGTTAAAACCATAAATGCTGAATTTTTCTCATTTAAAGACTCGACCTCCTCTAATTAGCTTACCTAGTTGGTCACGATACATTGTATTTTTAGTACCGTAAAACTAAATTAAATAAAACGTAATTAACTACGTAAGTCTAATTACCAATGTTAATTTTACTTTTGTCTGATTTTTTATTGTTAATCTAAATTGTACATAAATAAAATTAGGTATATGTATCGACTAATATAGATTATAGGTATTTGGATAACTTACACAAATCACAAATTTCGTTCCATTATTAACCAATAATCTGCCTTCCATATACGGCGCGGCCTGTGATTCACCGTATTTAGTTTCCAAATGGAGATTTGATGGTACCGGATCATCATCTTGGCACTGAAATTGATCTAAACTTGAAAATTAATAGTATTGTCTTCGGTTACCGCGATAGTTACTCATGAAATAAAACTATGAAAACGGATTATATCGCGTATATTGAATTTATAATACATCCCGACGTTTCGAACTCTTTACAGCGTTCGTGGTCAACGGGTGACTGAGGAAAAATTACAAAATGCAAAGTATGTGGGTATTTTTGCATTTTGTAATTTTTCCTCAGTCACCCGTTGACCACGAACGCTGTAAAGAGTTCGAAACGTCGGGATGTATTATAAATTCAATATACGCGATATAATCCGTTTTCATAGTTTTATTTCTTGAAAATTAATATTCAATTTTTAATTAATAGTAATAACCTTGTAGTGAGATTGATCTGGACTAAAAAATGCTGATTTTATTTATCGGTTAGCAATTATTAAATATTGGGGTACAAACAATCGCTTCGATGCTGATATATGTTTCGCCCTTATATTTTATCCGAGTTACCAAGGGACCCTAAAGTACGTAGTAAAAAGACAGAGATTGTATTTGTCGCTTCCACCTGAGTGGGAGCGTGTCGCATTACGCGTCCGCGACATATTGTAGATGTGGCGATGAAAAACCGAGAGCGACGATGCGGAAAGCACCAGCCCTCATAGGGACATAGGGGGCCTACATTTACGCCTATTCCTCCCGCGTCGAATGATCTTCTTATAGGGACAGTTCATTTAGCTGTCATGTAAAATGTTTGTTGGAAGTAATTTTTTGGAAGTTTAGCACACATATTTATTCAGAAATGTAACATTTAAGTAATAAAGATACGGTAAAACATATTTAATTATTTTTGAAATGAAGCCCAAATTAAAAGATATTTGAAGGAATGTCATGGGACCATCATTCGACGCGAGAGGTGTCTCAATGTTTTATATTCGCTTTAATATTTTCTTATCACAATACAATTCTTATCACGATACTCACTAATAAATGTTCTTTCCGGGATCAAACCCAGGACTTCCGACTTTATACGTAGTGTCATTACACTCATTAGCCACTAGGCATAGTTCCGTTTAAAAATAAATTACGTTTTCCTTTTAATATAATTTTTTTTTTAAGCCCTAAATGAATACTTAAATAGGGCTGTCAAGTTTCAAGTGTCTGTATTTCGTTAATAAAATGTAAGATCAGTATAGAAAAGGGCCACAGCATTATCCCCAAAAGGAGGTGAAATGTAGAAAGTGACGCGTGTGAGGCGTCCGAATATAGATGATCCATTTCAGTGTTTTGCCCGGTTCATTATACGACTGTATAATTTTGCATAAATTAATATTTATTAACTTTTTTACCGACTTCTGTTAATTAAGAGGACGAGAATAAGCCAAAATAAGTTAATTAATTAAATTTATTGTGTGTAAGAAGTAGGTTAACAATCTGTCAAGTGTGTCAAATAAATGAACTACACGCGTGTGTGAGTTGTGATCGTTTCGGAGGATACATTTCCATGACGGTACGTTTATTTTAGATATACATAATAGTTAAGTAGGCACCTATAGGTAGGTAAAAAACATCTAGATTGTAGATTTATTTACTCAATACTTAATACCTATCTAATAAAAACACAAAAGTAGGTACATAATCGTGATAGCAATCATAACCATGGGTGAAAACCGATCATTAAAACGTAACTCAAATATACAATACCGCACAAATAACGGTCCAAGATTCGATTCCCGGAAGGTGCTCGTTACCGCCGAATATGGGGTCGGACGTGATATGTTTCTAGATAGTCTACACTTTGACCGAATATCGAACTGTATAACTAAGTAATAACGGTGTGTTTCGAGCACTAGGGCCTTATTACAATAGAAGTACATACATTGCCCATCTTTGAATTACGACAAAAAGGGGGACAAGTGTTAAAATGCTCACTTATAGATACAGTAGTAGTAGTAGTAGTAGTAATAGTAAATCACTTTATTGTACAAAACAAAAATTGTTAACATGAAATTCATATACATTTAGGTACAAAGTACAGTCAACATCAATAGTATAGTATAGTATGAATCTTTTCAAATGATTTTTACGTCTATGACACTAATCTGTTAAACAAAAGCCATTGTTTCTTTTGTGCGAGCGGTCGGCCATTGTGCGGCATTGTGTCTGAGCGCATGCTACGGCGCGTGCCATTGTCATATACAATGGCACACAATGGCCGACCGCTCGCAATAAAGAAACAATGGCTTTTGTTTAGCAGATTACCGTCTTAATCGTAAAAATCATTTGGGAAGATGAAAACTATAATGTAGTACATACAACAACGCATAAAGTACCTGGCACCACTGGTCGTCCGCTTGTCCGTCTGTCAAGTCCCTCTTTTTCTCAGAAACGCTTGGAGGTAGGTATCAAGCTGAAATTAATATCAAATAGGTAAATAGGGCTTCCTCCAAAGGGGATTTGTGGGTGTGAAGTTTAGAGCTTTTAGGGCACTTGCACCATTCCAGGGTAAGCCACTATTAGCCTATAGGGAACTTCCCTTTAACCTAGAATCATAAAGGAGAATAAACACTTCAGTGATCTTCTTTATTTCGCAAACTGATCCTTGCCAATTGCATTAATTTTTCTATTAGCTACGATAATACATACGTCAGAGCGACGCTCATCATATTCACGGATTTAATATGAGTACTACGCTGCGTTGTATAAACATAAACAGGTGAGTTTTTGTACTTTTTGTTATGAAATCCTGTGTCAAGCTCAGCGTGCGGTGACGTCGCTAAACTCTTGTCCGACTCACAGATAACGGTATATACATTCAGTTTCTAGATTTCTTTGACCCGTGACCCAAAGTAGCCCACAGGGCCGGGAATAAGCCCAGGTCGGGTCAGCGCTAACTATTAGCCCTCGGGCACTAACGGACTGCGAAATGGTGTGATTCAACCGTTGACGTTGATGGCAACGCGTTATGACTATCTCTGTAATAAATGGGCTAGTCTGTTTGTTTACGGTTGGTTATTACAAACGTTATGGTCAAAACAATTTAATCTTGTTTACTAGAGCAGTTAAATATGTACATGCAAACCACGCCGCTGCTTACATTTTAAAACAAATAAGTAATTTGACTTTATGTTTTAGAATCCTGACCCACGAGTACCTTTAAAATAGATAGGAACACAATAATATAATTGTGGAATCATGTAACAAAATAAATTATTTAATAACAAAAGAAAAGGGTTAAAGGTATTATAAATAAAAATAAATAAAATAAAATCACTTTAATTCAGACAAGTCCATAGAAAAATTAGGTAAAAATAAGAGTAAAAATTAAAATACAATACAATAAAATTAAACTTATACTAATAGTTGCTTCAGTCGATAGGTATGACTAGTCTCATTTGCATTATTAATAGGTTACAATAGGTACGATGTAAGTACAGTCTTAACTTACTTTTTGTTCTCGTTCTGATGAACGGAAGACCAGTAACGGAATATTGGGTTGTTTAGGTTCTCGGAGATGGTCCTAAGTATGCGATTGTCTGAATTTCTCAATCTCTCCCAGAAACCTGCGATCCTACTTCTGATGACGGCGAAGAAGTCGGGGACCCCTGCCTCAGCGAACATGCCCGACGCGCTGCAGTACCTGGGTAACCTCAGTAGGATGCGAAAACCGTCATTGTACTGAACTCGCAAAGTTGAAAATGCTTTCCTACTAAAGTTTACCCAGAGTTGGCAGGTGTACAAACACTGACAAAATGCCCGAAACAGCGTCACTTTGACACTGTTCGTACACCTTGCGAATTTGCGTGCGAGCATGTTACACCGGATGGATAGGGCTCGTCTGGATCCGGATGGATTATGTATGAGCGCGTAATGAATGTAATGATACATTACGATATTTAGGATACAAGTGCGAAAAGTAGGAAATTTGCAAGTTTTGCAACACGTGGCGGTAAATTAAAACACTTATTAAATCGACACGAGTTGCGAATAAGGGGGAAGTCCCGTAACCACGGACGGCATATAGTGCCGGACACACGTACTATCTCGGGAACTAACAACGCGAGCAATTCAAGGATAAGTAAAAGAAAAAGAGAGCGAAGTAAAAAAAACCGGCCAAGTGCGAGTCGGACTCGCGCACCGAGGGTTCCGTACTTTTTAGTATTTGTTATTATAGTGGCAACAGAAATACATCATCTGTGAAAATTTCAACTGTTTAGCTATCACGGTTCATGAGATACAGCCTGGTGACAGACGGACAGACGGACAGCGGAGTCTTAGTAATAGGGTACCGTTTTTACCCTTTGGGTACGGAACTCTAAAAAGGAGGAAAAACAGCAGCCATGGGCAGAAGCAGCCCTAAAGTAATTCATAAATAAAGATATATTTTTTCTAATACTTTTTTCATTTTCTTCAAAAAGCCTTATGTGTCCGTCACTGGGGGACTTCCCCCAATCTATTTGCACGTTAAGCGTACAACAGTTTAGAGTACAATATAGCCCTTTAAAATTTCATCATAGGCACGTAGTGTGTACTGTGAAGTAATTAATCGTATAAAAAGCAAGAATAAATTACTTTGATTCCACACTTACTTACCGCACTAAACAATCGCTTCAACATAAATAAGTACAAAGTAACAATATGCTCAACGCAGGAGCGTGTAAATACATACCGTAGTTTATGGGCCCTGTCGGGATCCGAACACGCGTACCGTCGTAAACTAGCCTTCCGATGCGTATATCGTTTTACAGCCGACCTGTCAAAAATATCCTCCCGTTATACCTTCGGTTTATAGTTAAACTTTCCAACCACCTTTCTTACCAAATTACTCCTAAACATTAATTACGAAAGCCAGTAAAATTGGTAAATTTTAAACTCGTGACGTTTTTCTTATTGTTTCAGGGCTTCCTATAAACCTAATACGTACGTTGATACACAACGGGCTTATTAATTTTTCAAGTACCTAGTAAATTGATTTAGCTTTCCTTTTTTACCGGGCAAAGGTGGAGGCGGCATAGCCAGAATTTTGTTACCCACGTAACTTATGTTTCTCAAAAATACTTTCGGAAGATTGCGGGTCACTTCTGGATGACATTGGCTCAGGACTCAGGACCGAGATAAATGGCGTACTATAAGAGAGACCTATGCTCAGCAGTGGGCGATGAAAGGCTGATATGATGATGATGATTAATTACTATAGTTGATTATTCAATGATTGAAGATTTATCAATCAATTAAGAGTCCCCGACAAGCTCGGCCGAATTGCACCTTCCCTTACAAACGTAGTTCCGCTCTCATTTTAATACTACGTGCTGTTGGATTGTATAATGAAACTTTGCACATACAATGACATGAGGTATATCTAGGTCTGGAATTATTTTATATAGCTCCAGTTTATAAAACAAACGAAATAGAGCAAAAACAAGTTTTGTATGAAAAACTTAAATTCGCTGTATTTTTTTAACTATGGTATCTGAAGCTACATACTAATTACAGACATACTCGTAGATATACCTTATCCTATTGTAAGTATAAAGTTTCAGAGCAATCTAGTTACCTAGTCGTTTTAAAATGAGAACAGAAATACGTTTGTATGAAGAACCGAACTTGCCGGAGACCCTTAAGTGCCCTTTCTTGGTTATAATTTCTACATAACTAGCATTTTCCCGATGGTGTACGAAAAAAGCAAGTTTCCCCTATATTACTTGGTTAGCCGCTTGTTTGCGTTTAAAAACTCGACTTACTTATGGAGAGCGAAACTTTGGTGCCGATGACAGACGTATGACGTTAAGCTAAATACAGTGTGTTGTTATCTAGATACTTAATCAAATAACAACTTATTACTTAGCCTCTTTAGTTTACTGATATTGAAACTTGAGTTGTGAGTTTTTATATGTACTGGCCACGTATAAAAACATAACTAACTGTCTTTGTCATGTTAAAAACAAGATTGTTGGAAATGACAACCAATTTCTGTTTACATATTTTTGTGTAAATTACCAATCATTTTTATAAATAAACATCCTATATGCGACAACGTCATACGTCTGTCATCGGCACCAAAGTTTCGCAGTTATAACGGTTTAAACGGTCGGTAGACCATACATGTGGGAAGGCACGTACTTGGGAATGTTTAACTTGGTGAATCATTGACAAGTGTCCTTAAACTGAGGAAAGTAAAGAAGGACAAATCCAGTTTATTTGTGACAGCTGGATACATCGAGAATCTTGCTATGGCTACCGTGCGGTGCGTATCACGAAATTCATTATTTAGGTCACTTAACCTGATAAAGGGTAAAAAGTGTAAAACCGGGACCCTATTACTAAGACTACGCTGTCCGTCTGTCCGTCTGTCTGTCAGCAGGCTGTATCTCATGAACCGTGATAGATTAGATTAGATTAGATTAGATATTTATTCTCATAATATGAAATTACATTATAAATTATGCTAGACTAATCTACATGAATTTATATTATGATCGTCATGACTATTTACATAATATTATTTAATAAATTAACTAGCTAGACATTTGAAATTTTCACGGATAATGTATTTCTGTTGCCGCTAAAATAACAAATTCTAAAAAGTCCACCGAGGGTTCCGTCCTCGGTGGGCGGGTCCGACTCGCACTTGGCCGGTTTTTTTACTAAATGTTTTACTTGGTTTAAAAATATTTACAATTTTGTCAAACATATTACTTTACAAACGATTTTTTATCCATACCAGTGTTTAGTTAATTTTTTATTTAATTTAATGCACAAAAACAACAAACAACCTTCACAAAAGTTTAAAAAGTTTTAATCTAACCTAACCTAGGCATGTATCAATTCAGTCGCTGCAGCAGAAGTTGTTATTGGGTGAGGTGTTCAATAAGATCTTCCTTGTGTTAGCCACTTTTGCTGCTGACAGTACCTGTTTCGGTTCATATTATTCTAAGAGATTTTACAGTACATAATAACCCCATATTATAATGAAGAATGATTCCCAGTACAGTATTCGCCTCTAATCGCAACTACATGCACATAAACGTAACCTTCAATAGGTATTTACTCTAACTCTTCTAGCTAGGCCCATGCCAAAGACCAAGTTGTAGGTAAACGTATCAATGCGGCGTTGGCTAAAACTTTATGGCCTTTTTACAGCCCCCATAAAACTCTCTTTGTCTTCGGCCATTAAATGTCAATTTCCAGGTAACATTAAAGTTAGTGGACGACCTAATAAAGGCCCTCTATACATTTGACAAAGAAGTGCAATTTTCTTGAGCGCTATACTGATTTTCAATTCATTGTTATCGGAAATCGTTCAAATATATTTATTCTGTTACCCACTCAGGTATGTTATTCAAAATCTAACCTATAGTAATAAATCTACCTAGTTATATAAATAGAGATAACCAAATGAGTGTTTTGTGATTTCTTGTAACTGACTACAATGCGTAGATATTGTCCTTATTTATATCTTTAGACTGCATTTTTAATTTTTAGAAAATATCATATTAGACAGATTTATTGCATGTCAATTTCGTCATGTCATGAATTGGAATGCTCGTTGTCACCTAACGACTAAGTAATATAACTTTTTTGACCTGTTTCACCGTACGGCGCTCAGATTTCGTAGACCAAAGTGAAACAGACATTCCAGATAAGATGTCGAAACTGCAAGCCAAACTAGTTTAAAAATGTAGTTCCCAAGTTACGAACACAATCAAGCTTCGAGACTTATCGGGTTCGATAATGTAGAATTATTACGTACGCGGTATTCTAGATCTGCGTACAAATATTACAAACAGGATTTCAACTTCATACAATCTCAATAAATAGATTTTTCTAAATTATTTTATTCAATGGACTAATATTTAGATTACTCTCGTAACTTTTGATTTTTAATTCTTAATATTCTTATTACCGTATAATGGGGTGACTTTGATAGTTTTAAATCGGTCACAAAGTTAGCATTACTCTTTATTTACTTAAACTATTCGTTTAACTTGTTAGATTACTATGTATGCCTTAAAACGGAAATTTTAAAGTTGCTCTAGCATTTCAAAGCTCCCCATTTTACGGTATAAAAAATACGGATGCCTCAAACAAAATACGGTATATAACATAATGTAATATTATTTAACATAATAATAATCATACATGACATTAAAGCTCTACAAGGGGCCTCTACGTGTTAGATCTATATCCCCACGCAAACCTATCAAAAGACCAGGCCCGTGAAATCCAAGGAGATACAATCAATCATACATAATAATCATCTTGATCTTTATTGCGAACTTCATTCATTAGCATTACCTTTACTTAGTATTAGGCAAAATCTTGGAGAAAACTTTTCTTCTTTGTTGTTTTACTCAAGTTGAAAAACTGCATAAAATACATACATTCTGTATGTGTGGGCCTGATCCCAGCGCGTGGGCATAGGATGTTGCGATTTATGACTAGGAATAGCCTTCCGTCACTTCCCTGTTGGGAATAGTGTGCCTGTGTGGAGTCTGTGCCGAAACTATTATCTCTATATTACACATAAGTACCTACAGTTGGCAAAGCAACTTGACATGCACTCTAGCATATGTATAAACTTCCATGCAGTGTGAATACTAAAACAAGTACTATAAATATGAACTAAAAGTTATATGTACTGGGTAGCGGGATACTTGAAGGGAGACTAGCAATTGTCGCCTTTTGAGTGTGAGAGGAACACTTATTTAAACTTACATATTGAAACTGGAAAAAGAAATATAAATAGGATATAAAAATCTATATCTTATCGTATAAATTGTCTATTAATTTCTTGTAAAAGTACCTACCTAGTAAGTCGATAAATATTGAACGAAGAAGTGAGTATGAATAAGATATTGTTAGTATTGTAACTAAAAGAGAAGATGGATGAAAATGTATCATGGTGTTTAATTATAAGTCGGTACATATAAAATTGAATAAAAAATTGTTTTATTTAAACCTCAAATTCCATATTCATGGTCATTGTGACATTTGTGACACCAGTGGCGCCACATCGGAAACACAAAGCATCAAACAAAACTTCACTTTCCATAACGCAAGACATTATTTCCGTCCATTTGTTACGTTATGAAACTGTCAGCTGTCAAAGTTGAATATGATCGTTTGACCCGTGGCGTAATACTGCGACCTTAGCGGTATGATTGAAAATTGTTAAGTAAATACGTTTGGTATTGTACGAGTCGTTTGCCATTGGTGCACACTTTGCTTGATATAAATTATTCAGTTTTATTCTTTACAACGTAATTATCAAACATTCAATGTTTAAGATAACTTCCCGGGAACAGTTTAAAATAATTTCAGATATTTACTCAAATCTAAGCCTTCCTTGATTGTTAATCACTGATTACAAACTCTAATGAACCAACCTGTAAGTATATAATTTTAACGTAATTACGTTTTTTTAAATCGTCTTATTAGTTCAACCAAAAAGAAGTATGATAATTACTCCAATAATTGGTTCAAGCAATTTTTTAACAAATCCTCGTTTTCACTAAATTGAAGCTTTGCGTAGTTTTATGTTGTGAATAATGGTCTTATAGACGTACAAACAGTCTTGCTAACCGCACCGAGTTCACAGTCGTCGAGTTATACCGTAAAAAAATAGAGTTGCCTCATCAATTGTCACTTTCGTCATAAAGAACATGCGTTGTCAAAACGATTACGATGTGATTTTTTTACAACTCGTAAATGCCCTTGCTCATGCCCGCTTAATATGTCCCTTTTACTACAAACTTAGTTAGTTTTTACGGACTTCAGATAAGAAACTTGTTTTTTATTATTATCTATATAAACTGGTAATAATATGTCTGAAATAAAAACTTAAATGAAATGTATCCAGGTAGACGTAAATAAAAAAATAAGAAATCATTATAAATAATCAGCAGACGACTAAAAAGTTCATGCATCACCCCCGAGAATATAATATGAAAATATTCAATATTAATATGTATGTAATTAGATTTGAAATATTTTTTCGTAAATATCATGTATATTCTTATTAATAGTATTTAAAAGCCGGGGTCTAAAAGGTCTACGTGTAAAAAGATCCACTAATCATCACTCCGAAATCAGAATGCATATTGATAGCAGTGCACTTAAATATCGCTTAAAATGTAACCTCTTCAGGCCCAAAACGCCTTTTGTTTTTTCGAGTTAGGCATAATGGTTTTATTTTACTTAGGTACTATTTATAAAAAAAATCTCGACTCCCAAATCGTTTCTCTTGAAAAGCTTTCCGGGAACGGCACATCACTATTCGTAACATAACATAACGAGTTGGTATAACCAGACGGACAGACGTATTGACAAGGCTTTTGACCTAACGCCGGCTGGTGGAGCAGGTTACCAGCGTCAGCGAAAAAACGTAAAGTATTTTATTCATAAGTATATTCTTATATAAATACCGTCAACCGGAGTGAATCCTATCTCTATTCACTCCGGTTGACGGTTCTTTTTCATACATGCTCATTAAAGGGTGGTACACAAGTTTAGTGGGAGAAATATCAAAAAAATCCCTAAAGAGGAATAACACTATATTATATTATATTATAATTATGTCAATAAGTATTTATTTAAAATCATCATCATCGTCTTTGCCATGACTTCCCGCAGGGGACGACGCCACTCCGGTCTCATCTCCGCGCGTTCCTCGCAACAGTTAGCTGTTTAAAATCAGGCTATAAATAATATGTATTATTTCAAAAATACTGATGTTTATTATAACTTTATTTCATTTGTTTATGGTTTAAAACGTAAAATGTTAATGATTTAATAGCTGTATGCCAAATGGGTCTCTGCCGTTCATGACTTTACGTCTATCAATAAACAAACAGGCGGACAAGATTTGTAGTATTACAGTAAGTATTTCAAATACAAAAATAAGCCCTTTTGAAAAGGCACTCCTCAAATGAAACATCAGCACCCGCTATCCGCTCCTAACAAACACCACGGCCAACCAATGCAATTGACCATTCCGTTAATGAGATACTAACCGATATGGGGCCAAAGGTCAGCTCTTGACTTTGCTTGCTATACATATACATGCGACCGCTCTAACGAAATCACTATAACTCGAGGATTCAATGACGGTGCTTGTTTGTAAGTATTGTTTGGATAGGGCATTCCCTAACACAAGCTAACGGTTTTTGCGCCTGTAAGAATACCGAACATTTTGTTTTACGTTAAATGCACAGACGATACACGATATATCCACGGTCGTATATACTTGTACTTAACTTTCATTAAGTAAAAATTACCTGCGGCGATAGCACGGTCGCATTTTATCGCCTGTCACCATGCATGTCACGTTCTAACAAGTATGTAAGTGCGAATGTGACAGGCATAGTGACAAGCGATGAAAATGCAACCATGCTGCCACCACTGGGCTATGTACTTAGAAGTCAATAAAAAAATCGTAGGTATCTGTAACTTCATAATAACGCTACTTATCTTCCCATAAAATGGTTAGTAACATTTTTTCTAGAACTTTTGCAAAAAGTAGTTGAAAGGAGTCATAAATACAACCTCCACTCCGGTTTTTACTGCGACATAAATCCTTAGTAAAATCTAGCCATTTTATAAAACACCTGGATCGTAAAGAGCGTATAACGATCCTATGCGACAAATACGATATTGTTAAACGTGGGTGGTCCTTAACTTTATAGCTCGAATTAAAAAAAAATATATTTAGGTTTTATTTATAATAATAGCTGGTTTGCTTCACGTGGGTTTCAAATGGTCTTAAAGCTGAGAACTTTACAATGAAAGAAAGAAATCATGTGCTCCGTTCAACGATTTATGCGCTAACTCAATGAATTCAACCATTCTGGTAGAAAACTTCAAAATAATAACTTAAAGCCGTATGAGACTATTTTTCATAATAACTAACAGGTTTTCATAAACCGTGTGAGTGCGACACAGGTAGCATATCGAATAAAAACGTTGCCATTTGGCACATCCTTTACGTGACTGTATTAGTTACTAAACCATGACTTACCAACCTACTAAAAATAAAATCAAGTGCGATATCTATTCCAAGACGACTAAGCAGAGGGTACTGCAATCACATGGCCCAACCATTAAAAAACTGGGTACTTTAATTGTTAATAATTTTTAAGAAAAAAAAACCGACTTCAATGGGGGATGCCGCTGAAAGTTAACTTATTGTTGATGGTGCACTCTTAGATTCCAGACAATGAAATTAAAAAGACAGCATCTTTTGCCTAATTATGTAGAAAAGGAGGTAAAACCACCCACTTTTCTAGTAGCATTTCGTTTTTGTAAGGGTCGCAGTTCTAACCTAACCTAACCTACTTTTCTGATAGCTTTCGTTTCTGTAAGGGTCACAGCTCTAACCTAACCTAACCTACTTTTCTGATAGCAGTTCTGTTCTGTGAGAATCGCAGTTCAAAAACCACCCACTACTACTACTACTACTACTACTACTTTTATAAATGTAAATGCTGGATTTGTTGTTCAAAATACAAAAATCACTATGCCTTTCACATTTGAGGAGTTCCCTCGGTTCCTCGTGGGTCTCATCATCAGAACTCGAGCTTGACAAAAATATGTCTTAAAAACTTAAGTTGCTTAACAAACGTAAAGAAGAGGACAAATCGCCAAACGTAAACCATGCGTCATTAAAGAGTTCCATTCTGATCATCATCAGCAGTTCCACTTCATCAAATGTCACTTTTTAAAATGGAAATGCTGGATTTGTTGAAAAAAATACAAAAATCACTATATGTATGCCTTTCACATTTGAGGAGTTCCCTCGATTCCTCATGGATCCCATCATCAGAACTCGAGCTTGACAAAAATATTTCTTGAAAACCTAACTTGCTTAACAAACATAACGGAGAGGACAAATCGCCAAACGTGAACTATGCGTCATTGAAGAGTTCCGTTCTGATCATCATCAGCAGTTCCAATTCATCAAATGTCACTTTTTTTAATGTAAGTGCTTGATTCATTGATGAAAATACTAAAATCACTATATATAAGCCTTTAACATTTAAGGAGTTCCCTCGATTCCTCATGAATCCCATCATCAGAACTGCTTTTTGACAAAAACGAGACCAATCTGTATGTATATACTTACAATCAAAAAATAATTTTCAAAATAGTTCCAGAAATGACGGAGTTATGGAGTAACAAACATAAAAAAAAAATCTTGAAGCGGTTAAAAAGCTTTGTACGCAGTATACTTTTATAGTTAAGGGGGCAAAGTTGTTGTTTAACTTCTCGTACTAATATTTATACACTAGCAAGCCAAAGATTACATAATTGAATTGGGTCTTGAGCGTTGCTAGTTTCAAGGCGCGAGAGTTAAACAAACTTTGCTACTGGGTAAACCACAACATCTTTCACCATATCAATGCAAGGGAAATACTGTATAATATAACATTACATATAAAATCCAAATGAACGATATTAAATATTTTCATTCGGAATCATCACTCAAACCAACTAGGGAACTAGGGAAAGACGCGCGTTCGATTCCCGCCACCGGTGGACTTGGTCACTTTTTCTTTACATAGTGCATTGATATCTATTTCAGTTTATAATCATCACTCAAAACTCAAATCCAACAACCAACATGAAAAAACAATTCAAAATTTGCATAAAATTTTATTGTCCTTCCTGTGGATAAATAAAATGCAACCTTCTTATCAGTTTTTGAAGAATAAAGAAAAACTTCACTTACTCGTGTGGTGCAATAGTGGGGATAAAAGGCAGGCAAAGGAAATAGTGCGTTTCACCCGAGTTTAACACTCTACTTTTCATTTCGAATGCGAGGAAACTAAAATACATGCGCAGTTAAAAAAACCGGCCAAGTGCGAGTCGGACTCGCGCACAAAGGGTTCCGTACCATTACGGAAAAAAACAGCAAAAAAATCACGTGGGAATCATGGGAGCCCGATTTAAATATTTATATTATTCTGTTTTTAGTATTTGTTGTTATCGCGGTTCATGAGATACAGCCTGGTGACAGACAGACGGACAGACGGACGGACAGACGGACAGCAGAATCTTAGTAATAGGGTCCCGTTTTTACCCTTTGGGTACGGAACCCTAAAAACACGGCTAAGTATAAACTTCACTAGTATTTTTTGAGGGTACTTTCAATTAACAATTTAGGTAAAAATATCGTTATTTATGGAATGGGGAGTTAATTCCTATCAGAATGGAAACTGTACAACAAATCCATTTGAAACCAAAATTGTAATTGCTTAATCGTATAAAAAATAAAAAACGTACTTAGAAAGAACAGTGCTACAGTATATAATATAGAGCAAAAACGAATCATGTTCTGCACACTTTTTAGAACAACAATGACCCACCTTCAGAGCATTAGTTACTTACATACTGCTGTGGCGCGACGACCCGAAGTGGATCTTGGCCTCCGACACCAAAGACCGCCATGCTACTCTGTCCAAAGTCGACGGCACCGAGTTCGCTGAGATCTTTCTGCACTACGTCTCTCCAGCGGTACCTAGGGCGTCCAGATGATCTTCGGCCCCTTGGTACTCCAGAGTACGCCCTCCAGACTGCGCGATCTTCCCCCGTCTGGACTACGTGCCCGAGCCATCGGAGCCTGGCGGCTTTCGTTTCTCCAATGACGTTCGGCTCGGACACCAGATCTTCAATCTCCTGGTTGTTGCGAAAGGTTGGTCTACGAGTGAATCACGACAAAACTGAGTACCTTCACATGAAGAGATACAAAAACACGAGGATTCGTAGGAAAGACCTCACAGTGGGAGATACCTCATACAAAGGCGTGTAGAGGTTCAAGTATCTTGGAGGCATCGTGACAGATACCAAAGAGAGGGCGAGGGCTGCCCTGCACAAAGTGTTAGTGTCCAAGCTAATGACCAGGAACACGAAGCTTCGAATATACAAAACGGTCATAAGGCCAATTCTTATGTACGGATGCGAAGCCTGGA
Source organism: Cydia strobilella (assembly GCF_947568885.1). Lineage (NCBI taxonomy): Eukaryota > Metazoa > Arthropoda > Insecta > Lepidoptera > Tortricidae > Cydia > Cydia strobilella. The sequence continues at coordinate 17,058,616 of NC_086042.1, read as the reverse complement.
CACTAACACAAAGAGGAGCGCGCGCTGCTGGTAGCCGAGCGGAAGATCTACCGCAAGATATTGGGACCCACACCTCGAGAGGATGGAACCTGGACTTTCAGAGCATGAGAAATAAAAAAATAATTTGCATTGCTGCATGCTGCTACTAACTTGTACCTATTTCTCGTACCGGGTCAGTACACGAGCTATTGAGGATTTGAATAATCAGCGAGAATTACAAGGCTACTTTATTTACGATTACTTGTTAAAATCGTTAATCGATCTTGAGCTGCAGCTAGCTCATTAGGTCAAGTTAATCTGTGTACCTTGTTACTAATACTTTGTGTGATTACACCTACGATTATACGAGTATGTATTCATTACAGAATCCACTTATTCTCAGTTACTGAAATAAGAATGTTGAATGTAATTTTTTCTAATTTTAGTGAGTCCCCGGCAAGCTCGGTTCTCCGTACAAAGGTAGTTACGCTCTCATTATAAAACGACTAGCTAGATTCCTCTGAAACTTTGTACTTACAATAGGATAAGATATATCTATGTCTGTAATTAGTTTATGTAGCTTCAGATACGCGAATACGCGCTACAGCGAAAACAACAAAACTTGTTTTTGCTCTATTTTGTTTGTTTTATATACTAGAGCTATATAAACTAATTACAGACCTAGATATACCTTATGTCATTGTATGTGCAATTTCATTTCATTACAATCCAACACGTAGTTTTAAAATGAGCACGAAACTCCATTTGTATGGGAAGGTGAAATTAGGCCGAACTTTCCGGGGACTTAAGTTTTTGTTATGAGTGACGAAGCATCTGCTAGACTCAAGAGTCGTTCTATCTATCTAGTCGCTCTATACAATACAGTTATGTTACTTAAAAGTTTCGTGATTCGGGTACGTTTCAAGTCTCAAGGTCTGGACCTAAATCCATCAAGATTTGAGTTCCTTCAATTCCTCATGGAACCCATCATCAGAACTGGACCTTTACAAAAATGTTTCTTAACTAAGTTAGCTGCGGACGAACAGACAGATAGACGGACAAGGCGAAACTATAAGGGCTGACTATGGAACCCTAATAACTGTACCTACCTTCAAATTAAGTCGAAGTAATAGTATGGGCTTCGTTTTTAAAATTGTTTTCGTCAAAAAGTGGGTATAATAAGAGTGCGATCACGCTAAGTTTTTATGAGAATTGCTACTGCCAAGTGCCAAGCCTAGTCAGTGCAAAGTTAGCGTAGCCGAAGTCTAGTAACCATGATTTTACATTATAATTATTTTTAGTCTTAATGTCAAAACAAGGTTTCTTAGTTTTCACAGATTATCAAAATATCTAACATGATTATGCCAAAACCCACATGATTGTGTGTTTGAGATTGTGTGTGTTATTTCATTTAGGGGATCCCTTTGTTTCCCATAAACTTATTGTTTCGAATTTCGATAGTCAGAAAATGATATCCATTATGATTTATGGGCATAAACATCAACTCATAATTTTTTTCAAGTATCAGTAACAAATTTTAGGACTAACAATAATGATGACCTGCAAAAATCGGAACTGCAATTTATATTGTTAAATTTTTTGACTATTGACAATATGACTAATAAAATTATGATGGAAATCGTTATGGTCTGAAAAAACCGGAACTAAAAACTTATGGGAACCAAGGGACCCTCCATTTAGTCGTTTAATGTTTTCATCTACCCTCAAATGGCTAAACATTACGTCTCGTTTTAGGTTTAAATGAAATAAAATACCACCAAATAATTTTAATGTACATATGTATAGTTAGTATAAGATTGTTATTTATTTATTTAAGATTTAGAAGCTAAATATTAATATTGACTATATGTAATAGAAATAAGTAATACTTTAAATATTTTTATTTTTTTGATACCTAATTAATTAAAAATGTATAATTATAATTAAATGTAATATAAATCAGAAATATTGACTACATGTAATAGAAATAAGTAATACTTTAAATATATATTTGTTTTTTTGATACCTAATTAATTAAAAATGTATAATTATAATTAAATGTAATATAAATCAGTAAGTAATTCATATAAAAATAATTTGACCAAAAATAATAATGTACCTAATATAATTATTCCTGTGAAATGTGTAAGTAATGTTCTATGTATAAGATAATAATAACGTGTTGACATATAAAATACTTCTATTTTACCAATAAAAGTTTGATTGATTGATTGGTTTTTTACTAGGGCGAAGTAATAGCAAATATTACAATAGTAAATTACTATTGATTAATCAAATCATCCCAAGATATTCATATTAACAAAAAAGGCTCAACTGCACTTTAGCTGACGCGGAGTTCAGGGCTCATATTTTTTTATAGAAAGTACACCATAAGGAATCTTCCCACCAAGTCTTATGGTGCGAAACCCCATAGTTTTCGAGAAAAAAAATGTTTAAGTTCCCATACAAATATCGTTCAACACGGCTCTGGCGCATTCAGTTGTCAAAAGTGTCAAAACTAAATACGTTCCTACCATAGACCTAGACATAGATGAGCTATACGCGTGCGCCCGTGAGGGACAAAACATACGTATGTTCCAGTCGCTTTTTTCCCCAAAGAGTAATGTTTTCACGATAGTCACCACCCGAAGGGCAAACCGCCCAGAAATAGGAGCCCCGCGTAGCGGGGCTCCGTCGGCTCAGGGTGAGAAGGGCTTGTTCTCGGAAATATTACTCTTTGGGGAAAAAAGCGACTGGGACATACGAGTGTGATTAAATTAACTACTGAAAAAATAAATACCTGGTTAAAAAGCAGACTGGGGAAAAACGCGAATGAAACAAAAGCTATTGGGGAACAAAAATTTTGGGTAATTAATCTATACAGTCTATACATAACATACATTTAATTGCATCACTTAAGACAAACAACTGAATGCGCCAGAGCCGTGTTGAAGGATATTTGTATGGGAACTTAAACATTTTTTTTTCTCGAATACTATGGGGTTTCGCACCATAAGACTTGGCGGGGAGATTCCTTATGATGAGTACTTTCTATAAAAAAAATATGAGCCCTAAACTTCCGCGTCAGCTAAAGTACAGTCCTTCCACAGAAAAAAGCATGATTACAGCAGCTTCATTGTTACGTTGACTAAGTAATATATGTATTCTAGTAAAACTTATGTAAGTTTTGACACATCCATAAATTAAGTGACTTGAAGAAAGTTCTTGCCTAATAAAAAACCTTACTGCGGTTTGTTAACATTTATTTAAATACCTATAGATACAGACTATATATTAGTCGCACTTGGTAAATATGTACCTATCTAATGCAGACTTGCATACAGACGAGAAACAAGAAATACTGAACAACCGAAGCTGTAATAGTTATTTGTGCAACAAGAGAGGAAAGCTGGTTTTTCTTGCGAGTGTTTATTTTGAGTCCCGAGAAAGCGAAAGATTCTATAATTGAATCACGAGCGAAGCGAGTGATTCTAAGGTAGAACCTTGAGCGTAGCGATGGACTCAAAAACACGAGATGTAAAATAACTTTGCTCTCGTGTTGCACACATAATTTTTCACCTCAGTAGTGAGAACATATTAAAGGTTAATAGTTATTTGTTATACAAGGGTGCAAAGTTGTATTTTACCCGCGAGTGTTTTAACACACGAGAAGTAAAATACATTTGCACCCGTGTGTAACACAAAACGTTTCCCCTCACTATAGCGAGGAAAGTGAAACATCCACAGGCGTTAGATCATCTTCATCGACTGGAATCACTCATTTTTTAAGATATTATAACAAAAAACTCTGGAAATTCTATACTTTTACGTGAGAAGTTTTTTAGTAAAATTTTTGTTGACACTGTTGACATTTCTGACGTATGAAATGTCAATGATGCGCCTCGTGATTAATTACTTTGTTTTTTTGCTCATTAATATTGTTTAAAGTGTAATATCGATAGCTTTATTATACAGTAATCTAATGTAGTAGTGTGCAGTGAATGGAGAATTAATCTCAAAGCGTGTTTAACCACCATTTTGGAGTCAACGGCCGGTAGTCCACGTGCTTCTCGTAAAATCCAGCTATCGGTTTTACGAGTCAACTACAAATAATAACTACCGAACAACGTCGTGCTCTAAGAGCATTTGGTATTTCTACCTCTAACCGTGTCTGGCTAGAGCCCTAGAGGCCCATTATTTTATTATTTACCGTACACTGGCTGAAATATTAATTCGATCCCACGTGGAGCCATACTACCTAAAGATTGATTGATTGATTGACTTAACTTGTGCGTTCAGAATTATATTTAACATAATTATTAAAAAACAAACGTTTATTATGGAATTTTAAGGTTTATGACTTAAAATCATTAAATAAAGCTAAATCTGGTATTTTTATTAAATTCTCAAACCATTTATTAAATGATAATTAATATCGAACGAACCATTATTACGAGCGTTTTACGTTTTGTTATCTGTCAAGCTACTTAAACACGCTCCATCCAAGGTCAAATTACTTTCCCCACTAGTGGATAAAATGCGTTTTTCCCCGCTTGTTTTAAAGGATAAAAGACGGCTTTCCGAGCTAGTGAGGGGAAAAATGTATTTCGAATTACACAGAATAAACAGAAAAAAAAAGTATTATAATATGTACGATACGATAAGATACGATACGATACGATACGAGACGAGACCGGACCGGACCGGACCGGACCGGATCGGACTGTACCGTACCGTACCGTACCGTACCATAAGAAAAAATGTAATAAAAGTATGACTTTCATGGCCTTCACTAAATTAAAAAGCTACATTGTTTCACTCCCTGGAGTGAGGAAAGTCGCACTTTCCTCATTCCAGGGAGTGACGAAAGTAGGCTTGTTCGAGCTGCTGAGGTGAAAAGGTCACGTATAATGTTAGTAAGTAGCTCATTAAAATCGTCACAAGATATAATTTTTGTTTGTTGAATATAATCCTCCTGATGTAACAATAGTATCATCTGTAGGAAACCTGACTGTAATTCAAAACAAACACGACAATGCGGAAACTTCTTTTATTTTTTGAATTCTCCTACGAACTTACATAATAATAATATATGTATGTACATATGACCTCATACGCTGGTCGTTATCATTACTCGTGATACAAAATTTCATATCGAAGAATCATTTTGATATTTAACTTATATGACCTACTAGACCGATCTTCTATTACGACTATATCATTACCCGCGACTTCGTAAACCGAGAACCATTAAAAACTTTCAACTCCATATTCCAATGGGTGTTTGTTTGGTAGGGCGGACTTAATTAATAAAGTGCTTTGCCATAAAATAATACTAGTGCTCTTATTTTAAAGTCAAATTGAATTATATCACATCGAAACGTAATATTAATTATCATCATTTCATTGTCAACAGATTCTCAAGATAGCTCCTGAGGATCCTCTAGCCGCGTCTTTTTATAAGGTAAATTATCACAAAATATACTCACAAGTGCAAACCTAGCTCAAAATGAGTAGTTTGAGTTTATGTTTGGTTTAATAGTATCATCATTCTTACAATATAGCTTCATAAAATTGTATTTAAGAACAGAAATGTAAATTTCAAACTAACATAAGTTTAAAGGAATTATTTTATTATATCTTATCAATAAACTTTACAAAAAGGAACTTCTATGAGAACAGATCTTGCTTAGCTACGTATGAACTAAAAAAAAAGAATTTGACTGGTAATTACACATAAAATATAATTTAGCAATATAACATCCTTCAAGTACCTATGGAGAATTGAATGCGTTACCAGATAATTGTCGCGGTCAAGGTTCCATGTCATCACGCTGCGCTGCTGACGTCCATTCAATAGTTATGTGATGACATAATGACCTGTCAGCACGTGTCGAGAAGCAAAAAGCAAATTAGTGTTATTTGTAGATTTAATGAGGGTCCAGTGTTGAAATTATTAATATTTTGAATGTTTTATGACCTTCCGATGCAAATAAAATATTTTTGATATTTGGTTTTTGCAACATCTTAGGTAGGTATGTGTCAAGCGGACTACTGCATCGTCCCGTTCTTTCTGTCAAAACAAACGCTTTAGGTATTATAGGGAAGAAAGTGGCCCGGAAGAAAATTTTGTTGCATTCAATGATTTCTTAGTACCTTAGTTACCTTACCTAAATTTTCATTGGATTAGGAGCTGGTGGGCTATTCCCTGATAGAAAGAGAATCAGATCTTTAAATACCAATGGTACCCTACACGTATAGTAGGTACAACACGATAGCTACCCGATTCACTGTACAAAAATACAAACACGTGACAAAGGTTATCTTTTTTGTCAAATAAATACAACAATTTATCTAACCTAAAAACAAAACCTTCCCTTATAATCAGAAACTTAGCAAAATCGCACTAGCAAGCTAATTTATAATGCGAAGTACCTGCTCCGCTCCGTTGTTCCTTATTCCAGTAGTCACATGCGTTGTTCTTATAAGGATGTAAGAGCCAGTCTTCCCTTACCGGAATATGCCCTTTAGGCGTCGGCGGGTAGTGTAACAATTAACCGAGCGGTGCTGCCCTCTGCCGGCCGTTCAACGCGCTCCAATTAACTCTAAATTAGCCACTCATCTCAATCAATTCCGAGTGTTTATTGGTGGCGTGCGTCATATGCGCAAAGCGATTTTGACTTTTCTCAGAAAATAGTGTACCTACTATCATATGTGGTACTATTTACTTTTTTCGAAAAACTAACAAAATGTTGGGTAGAAACAGTATCCATACATTATCCATACTAATATTATAAATGCGAATGTCTGTCTGTCTGTCTGTGTGTTACCTCTTCACGCTTAAACCGCTGAACCGATTTAGTTGAAATTTGGTATACAGATAGTTTGAGTCCCGGGGAAGGATATAGGATACTTTTTATCCCAGAACTCACCCCTCAAGGGGGTGAAAAAGAGGGGTGGAAATTTGTATGGGGAATCAATAACCGCTGAATCGATTTAGATGAAACTTGGTATGGGGATAGTTTGAGCTGTGGGAAAGGATATAGAACTTTTATCCCCGAAATCATCCCTTAAGGGTGTAAAAAATGGGGTGGAAATGTATATTGTGGACCAATTTGGGGGTGAAAAAAGGATGGTTTAAAAAGGAGATTTGTTTAAGAATTAAGGTACCCAAATTACTAATTCCACGCAGACGATAGTTAAATGCGAAAGTGTGTCTATCTGTCTGTCTGTCTGTTACCTCTTCACGCTTAAACCGCTGAACCGATTTAATAGAAATTTGGTATAGAGATAGTTTTGAGACCCGGGAAAGGACATAGGGTAGTTTTTATCCAAGGAAATCGATAAAAAGCAGATTGGATAAAAAAATAAGCTACCCAAATTACTAACTCTACGCAGACGAAGTCGCGGACAAAAGCTAGTATCTAATACTGCTGCAGTCGTCATCCGAATGTCACCATTAGGTTCAAATGAATACCAGAAATCAAGAATATTGTGATGAAACAAATATCCTCAATTCTGTTATACTTAGACCATGTATGACAGATTATTTTAAAAGTGGAGTTCGATTACCTCTTACTTTCCAAAACAAAATTTTTAAATGTCACAAGAATACTTTACAAAAATCATCCCTTACTATTATTCAATTAAAAGTATCCTCAGCTTGCACCACGCACCTCAGCCGCTCCAGGAAGAAATTAACTCGTAAGAGAGCACTTCTGGTTTCAGATAGATCGGAATTGCGTGTCCGGCGAGCAGGCTGGAAAACTCGGCAGGGTTCCGTGAAGGCAGAAACTGACAACTTGATATATCTACTCAACTAAAAAACTCGTTTCACTAGCATCAATGCGCGGTACCTCTAATTTTAGTTTTTTTTATGATGAATAGGCAGGCGTTTGACCACGATCCCACCTGATGGTAAGTGATGATGCGGTCTACGGTGGAGCACACTTACCTATGAGATACCTATTAAATCTTGCCATGAAGAGCCGCAGATTGTACTCATGCGGAAACACAGACTCGGACAGGGCGTTCCACTCCTTGGCAGTTCGCATAAGAAATGTGGAAGCAAAACGCTTCGTGCGTATTTTTGGAGTTCCTACCATGAAGCGATGCCGGAGTACCGTTTGTCTTTGAGTAACTTTAAAAATCCACCAATTTTCTATCTGTTCTTTTATTAGCGCAATAAACAAATCTCATGTAGACGATACTAACGAGCCCGAAAACACTTTTCATTTCATTGTTACACGTATTACTAAGTAAACCCGCGGCTCCGGATTGGAGGCTAAGCTTTTCACACGCCAAATTTTATAAGAATCAGTTTCAAAATTATAACGGAGGTTTACTAATATGCGAATAAAATTAATCAAATATTCATGAAAGATACGGAATTAAGTAACAGCCACGTTTGAAGACATTTTTTGCCCGGTCAAGTTTATAATCTGTTGCACAGTTTTTCTAAGCATGCTAGCATTGGTACGAGTTGTTAATTTACAAGTATATTTACAACGATTGTAATTGTACAGTACTAGATAAAAACGTTAAAAAAAACCGGCCAAGTGCGAGTCGGACTCGCGCACGAAGGGTTCCGTACCATTACGGAAAAAACAGCAAAAAAATCACGTTTGTTGTATGGGAGCCCCATTTAAATATTTATATTATTCTGTTTTTAGTATTTGTTGTTATAGCGGCAACAGAAATACATCATCTGTGAAAATTTCAACTGTCTAGCTATCACGGTTCATGAGATACAGCCTGGTGACAGACGGACAGACGGACAGACAGACGGACAGCGGAGTCTTAGTAATAGGGTCCCGTTTTTACCCTTTGGGTACGGAACCCTAATTAACAAGAACTTGCTACTAAGATCCATTTTAATCTTTAGTTAATTATGAAGTTAGAAAATATACTAATATTCACTAGAGGAGACCGAGATGAGTCATTATTATAAACAGAGATAAGTTGAAACAACTTCAATTTTGCTGTATTTAAATATTTTATAATCGTCTTGAGACAAGAACGCATATTAAGGGAGCAGCGGACGGTGGTTCCATCGCCCACACTGTTAACTGACAGTTCGTAAACCTTATTACAAAAGGCCTAAGATCCACCGATGGACAGTTGAGAATGTTGCTATTTGTACGAGGCTTAATATCATTTTTTCCAGCTCAATAACTTACTGTTACAGCTAGATATCTCAAAATTGACATTGTTTCAACCTACTTCTGTTTTAACTGTACTCGGTCTCTCCCCTACCTATTTTAAATTAACTCTATTGTAAGGGTGGTTGCATTGCAGTATGTTTTTCTTTCATGATTGCGAATATTGCGATAAGCTTATTTTTATTGCGACGATTAAGCCGACAAAAGTAAAGTCGGATGTAATCTCAGAAGACACAAAACGCATTACACTAAACTATAAAATACATCATTTTTTATTATTTATTTAATTTATATCTCTTTAATTTTACAGCGTATTAATAAAGAAATAAATATTATACGACAATTTTACACAGATCGACCTAATCCCAAAATAAGCTCAATAAATAAGGCTTGTGTTGTGGCCACTAGACGACGATATACATATATAATACTAGCGACCCGCCCCGGTTTCGCACGGGTAGTTCAACTAATTTACACAAAACCTTTACAAATTATACATATAAACCTTCCTCTTGAATCATTATTTTAAAAAAAAACTGCAGAAAACCCGTTGCGTAGTTTTAAAGATCTAAGCCTACCTGGACAGACGGACAGACATCGGAAAGCGACTTTGTTTTATACTATGTAGTGAAGTAGATATGTATATATAAATACTTATATACCTAGAAAACATTCATATAAACTCAGAAACAAATATTTGTGAGAAACACACAAATCAATGCCCTTACCAGGATTCGAACCCAGGACCTCCTGCTTCTTCTGTAATGCTGTATAATTTACCTACTGGTAAAAAAATATATATTGTCGGCATCATCATCATATCAGCTCTTTTTCGCCCACTGCTGAGCATAGGCCTCTCTTCTAGTACGCCACTTGTCCCGGTCAACGGACAACGGACAAATACCCATTTTGGACAAAAAAGTTAGGGCAGCTGTTATGAGGACAAACGTTGTTAGGGATTGCGAGGATTATGGAAAAAACATTAGGAATATTGATAGTTATGGTAAAAATTCTTAGGACAAATAAGTTTTAGGACAACCATAACTTAATAAAATAAAATAATTGTTATGACAATTGATCGTTAGGGCAAGTGCCCATTAAGACAAAACAGAGCAAGTGATTTTAGGAGAAACGTTGTTAGGGATAGCGAGGGAGACCATAGAAACTCTGTAATAACCCTATTAAATGCCGCCCAACCCAGCTGGATTCTCCTGGAGATCTCCTTCTGCTGGTGTTTTTAGCAAATGATAAAATATGACCAAGATACAGGTATTGCTCGACCACCTCTAGTATTTCGTTCCCAACCTTAATGATTGGAATCGATTTACCGGGGATGTTCGTCATAACTTTAGTCTTGGACATATTCATCATAAGACCGATAGGTCCGTTGAAGATATTCAAAGAAGCATGGTATACTTAGGCTTTCAATTATGCTTTGAATATCTTCCAGGGTCTCGGCAAACAACACTATGTCGTCGGCAAATCTCAGGTGCGACAAGAAGACAAGGATATTGGTATCATGTTTGCTCCCTTATTACCCAAATTAGAGTCTCATGTTATAATAGTACGTAGTATAAGAGCTAGCTAAATTTAGACATACTTGTTGTTAGTCAGTGGAACGGTGCCCTTAAAAGTATAGTTTGTTTTTAATAAAAATTGTTACAGTATTTTCTGGTTCTCTGTATTTCATACCTTACGAACTCAAAATAAATCTTGTAACAGTTGCATTGCCAGATACTGGGGAACTGCCAACTTAAGATGACATTTGCAAAAGTGGTCATAAAATTTGCAACGTCTAAAACTGTAATTATGAAACTCAACTACCGCTCCTGTTCCTTGAAGTACATAAACATAATTTATAAACTTTTTTTCATCCTGATTCTCTCGATATTATTATAGTTAATCCTGGTATAAAAACGTATATTCGTGGGAACGGCGCGTAACGCCAGCAGGCAGGTCGGTATAATTGGCCGCTGCATATTAATTTACCGTACACCTTCATTACTTTATTTTGGTCCACCTACATGTAGCAAAGGTATGTAACTTGCGTCGCGTTAAGGCTATAGCTTGTATACAGAAACAGTGGATTCGCTGATTGTAGCCTAATATTTGAAAAGTAAGTATACATGTATTTCTTTAAATATAAACTCTGCAGCTCGGTTAAGTAACGTCGTTTTTGTACTTTCTATTAATAATCTGGGCAAGGGCACCGAGTTCTGCTGAATAGCTACATATGAACAAAAACTATTGTATAAAAATAACAGGCTCAGGGCTAGTGTTTGCAATCCGAATATTCGGATATGAATAATATTCGAATATCCGCCAATAATAATATCCGAAAATATTCGAATAATACAACTCAAAATATTCGAATAAACGGATATTTTAGATAACACAGAAATAACGTTTTTGACTATGTTTTCATACAAAGACGTCACCCCACCTAATTTTAAATGATTACTATAACAGCTAAACATGCATGTACATATACTTTACGCAAATAAATAATCTGAATCGAACATATTACTGTTATTTTTAAAACCGTACTTAATAAGGAGGGTTTATAATTATCTGGATTCACTGGTGCCTACAGCCTAGTTGGAAATACATCTAGTGCCTCACCTCGTGTTCATTCGTCTACTCGTACATTCAGTCTTTATCGATCCAGTAGCAATGAAATGCTAACAATGAAAGCAATACTTACTTACTCCACTGGATCAGTGACCCAAAAAGGATATTGGCCTCTGAAACAAGAGAACGCCATTCTGTCCTATTCTGCGCCACTGTCACTACTATGATCCTATAGCCATGGCCTCCAGATCGCTTCTGGTGGTTGATTTTGAGACCAATCTTCTCTCCTTTCTACTCTATGATCCTAGCCATGGCCTCCAGGTCGCTTTTGGTTTGAGCCTATAGCCCCAAGTCATCAGCATGATCCAATGATCTTATGTTTGCCGTTCAACTCTACACTCCCATCACACATAAACAATTTTCGGACGATGTATTCGAGTGCCAAGTTGATCAGCATTGGCGAAAGAGCGGCTCCTTGTTTCAGACCAGTGACTAGTTCAAATTCGGCTGTTGTTCTCCACGAGCTTTTTACACTCATCCTGCTTACTTTGGTTGCTTTTTATTTTTATTTATTTATTTGGTGGCAACAATTATCATTTTTAACAAGTTGTCTGGCACTTTAAAGCACTGCAAAATTAGACAGTGTCTCTCTGACATAATTATGCTTTGGAAAAACCAACAAATAGAATATGGATGTTTTGTGCCTACTTCCATTTCCTTTTTATCACCTATTTCAACAGGTATAATCCACAGTGCTGCGGTTCTAACACTAAAACTAATCATCACCAACAACGAAATGAAAAATTGCATTATTTTTACTCTGCATGAATCTCCGCCTGATAATGCGATTTCAAAGCATCCCATAAGGTGTCTCTGAAACTAGCAGCTCACCGTTTTATGAGAGTTCTAGTAGCACCCTTAATAGTTCTATAGCCCTAGGTGGTATTTTTTCCATAGTTCTGCTGATTTACGCAAAAGAAATTTAAATTTCGCATTATGGCACTCTAGCATCTCCGCCGTTATCAACTCCACGCTTATTTTAGCGCTAGATTTACGAATTATATTACTTGGAATAAATATTTTGGTTTCATTTATAATTATCCGAAATTATCCGAAATATTCGAATATTCGGAAAATACAAATTGTATTATTCGAATTATCCGAATAAGAAAATCGGACGGATATTGCAAACCCTACTCAGGGCCCTATTTAATAGACATTACAATTCGACAATTTTGTAAAAAAAAGTGACATATTTGTTAAATTTTACTTACAAGTGCTGTTTAATAAACCCTACAAATAAGTAAAAATTTACAAATAAATAACTTACAATTTTCACAGTTATAAACGCTGTTTAATAAACGTTTACATATATTAAAAATGCCTGTAGCTTTTGATGACAATATTGTGTTTACAAAATTGTAATGGTAAGGTACAATTTACATAAAATGTAAGTTTTTGCCACAAGTATTTAATAAACGAGGGTAGACTTCTTTCTTGAATTTAGAATTTTAGTAGGTATCTTACGCAATAAATTTCTTATTGAATTGGTTTACCTATTTTAAATCATGGACAATGATAAGAAAATGACAATTTTGTCTCTCATATACGACAATAATAGAATATTAATTAGTGAAAAACTAACTCACGAAATGAAAATCAACAAGTGGAAAGAGATAGCTGAACAGTTAACGTATTTGAGTGTTTGCATGCATTAAAAGCAAAATGTATCCTTTTACGAAAAACTCTTCGTCTTCGTTCATTATCACTATGGTCACTATTGCTGTCACTACTCGTTGTTAGAATCATTTTTAGGGTTCTGTACCTCAAAAGGAAAAAACGGAACTTATAGGATCACTCGTGCGTCTGTCTGTCTGTCCGTCTGTCACAGCCTATTTTCTCCGAAACTACTGGACCAATTAAGTTGAAATTTGGTATATATATGTAAGTTTGTGACCCAAAGACGGACATGTAACGTAAACAAATAAATTTTAAACACGGGGGCCACTTTTGGGGGTAAATTATATCGTGTTACATATTAAATGAAAGAGCTCATTATGAGAATGTCAAATAAAACAGTTTAGAAGTTATTCAAGAAAATAGGCAAAAAATGAGCATTCCCCCCCCCCCGTTGTCTCCGAAACTACTGGGTCAAAAATTTAAAAAAAAATACACAAAATAGATCTTTACCTATAGATCACAGGAAAACCTATTAGAAATGTACAGTCAAGCGTGAGTCGGACTTAATTACTTACTTTTTGATCCGACCCCTACGGGTTTTTTTAAAGACATTTCACTCACGTTTCACATAAAAATACATTGTTTAAACTGTGTAATGTATGGAACCCTTAGAACGCGAGTCCGACTCGCACTTGGCCGGTTTTTTTATTCTTATTTAGATTTTCCGGCATACCTCATCAAGTTTTTATACATCATGAGAGTGCCTGTCAGAATTATACTACAATTTACAAAATATGTAAACTTGGGATTACTATTATGTGTTCAATAAAGTAGTTTTCCATACAAAATTGTAAAATTGTACCTGTGACGTGAAAATGTTTATTGAACCAAATTATGTAAAATTGTAGACACAATTGTACAACTATGTAAGTTTTCCACCATGTTGACAAATTTGTAAGTCACATTTTTTATTGAACAGAAACTTGTAGAATTGTAACCTGTCACCTACAATTTACAATTTGTAAAATTTATTAAACAGGCCCCGGATGGACTCATCTGAAGATCCACGTTGGCCATATTAGTAGATTACGCAAAATGCTTGAGACGAGACCACGACGAGACACATTAACTTACTAGTAGGTATTTTAATTACATTGATAAATATGATTAACTTCCAAACATATAAATAGAATATAAATACTATATTCGTAAACTCAAACACAGAAAAGAAAATTATATAAGTACCTAATATTTAAGTACCTAAAATGAAAAAACATAGTTAGGGGAAAGTACCAAGAAATCGAAAATAAAAATTAGAGGTTAAAGTTTTTAAGATCTAATAAAAGAGTGCCTTAACCAAATTAATTGGTACAAAATGAACTTACTGTTAGTGGTAAGTCTTGGAGCCGCTGGGAAGGGAATCGCGTCGGTTTTTTCTGGACAGGAAGAGACGACCGGTCGGACCGTTAAGGCCAGTTAGCCCGGCATATGCAATCAATTTATTATGATGCTACATTGTCAGGCTGATCGGCGAAATGGTGCTAAACTACACAAGTAGGTACACGAGTTCATTTTCCATAAAAGATTCAGTCTATTCCTAAACTTTTACATGTCGCGCCCACTTGTGGTATTTCGCATCTCACTTTAGCAGTTCTTTGGCAGTTCGTGTTAAAGTTGTGAATTTTTTAACCATTGACTGAGTGTTCTAGAAAGAAATAGCTGAGTATCCCCCTTGAACGTGGGAAGAGGAGGGGGGGTGAAAGTAAAAGAGAAGCCATGCAGTTCTATATTTTTTTACTTAATGGTTAAAATGGTTAAGGCTACTAGGGTATTTTCGTGTAGAACAGATACAAAATAGTTATTTACGATACAAGTGCGGAAAAGAGGAAATTCGTAACGAGTGGTGATAAATTAAAACACGACCGCAGGGAGTGTTTTAAATCGACACGAGTTGCGAATTACCTATTCGCACGTGTATCGTACAACGTTTTACAGTACATATGGCCCTTTAAACTTTCGACATATGCTCGAAAAGTGCTCTTTTACGCACTAGTGCGAGAAAGTAGCAGCATATGTACTGTAAAATTAATTTTTAATTTTAAATGAGTATGATTTCATACAAAACGAAACTTTTTTGATGTATACCTAACGTCATAAAAGTAATAAATTTCCACTATTACCATATATGTACTTACACGAAAATATTATAAAATAGCATATCTAATGTCATTTTAAAAAAAATACTCTATTGACACTTATTCCACAAAAACAAGTAATATATCGCCTGCAGTGGCTCTATTGCCCCGTAAAAACAAAGTTACGCAACCAGTACCAATATCATTTTTCTTATTCTCCGCAGAATCATAAATAGGGCTGCCAAATTGGGCTAGTCCTGAACAAATCAAGCGGCCATAAATCTGATGGCATGGGAACCCTGGCTTAACGGCTCGTCACAGTTCTGGGCTACAGAACAAGCAGTGCCATACGCGGAGCGGGAGCGCGAATAAAGTTTATATATTTATATTTCATTTCATGTTACAGCTGAACAATTACTCGTAATTTTAACAATTCAACAAGGTCGATATCGGGCGTGCGAGGGTTGGAGTAATTTTGGGATTTATCTACAGACTTGCCTTCATCCACGTTTGCGAACGTCTCACTAAAACACATCAGTCTTAAGAATGGCTATTGGCTACTAGTGATGTCGCGACCCCAAAGGATCGAAAACAAATTGCCCCAATCGCGCTACTCATTAGGTATGTGGCAACCTAGTAAAGCGACATGAAAAATCTTAGAAGCTAGGAAGGTTATTCGCTCCTGCCGCCCTGCCTAGAAAATTGCTCTTGCTTGCTTAAATGAAGGCACAAATCTCCCATTCACCACTGCAACAGATGTGTGAGTAGCCGATTCTTTTATAAAACAAATAAATTTCGCATTCAGTATCTTTAAGTAAGCTTTCTGATTTCATGGCCCTAACCGAAGCTCCTTATTTGTCTACAACCGATCGGGTACAGTTAGACGCAATATTATCTAGCGAGCACAATAGCTCTAATCGTGCGACCGAGTCGTGACGTACAGTCGGCCACGGCGTGCTCATTGAAAAGTGCGCTTTTTTGATACAGTCGTGATAGCATCTTGGATAAAACCGATAAGGTTTTGGTAACAGTAAAAAAAGATGAGAGACTGCTTTCAAGAAACCCTAATGTTTACGAATGTTTAATCTCTTTGCTTTTAATATTTTGCAATTATACGAGAACTAATTTCCAAACAAAAAAGACTTGAAAAATTTTGCAAGTTTTTTTTGTTTGGGCTTATGGTTTTATAAAATATATTATGGTTTATTAAAGATTAGAATTTAGAATAATGCTATTAACCGTCGTACTTTCTCGTTTACATTATATTTTGTTTTTATTACATTTTTTTTATTACAAGCTTTTATTTAACTTGCCCTGCCGGGCTAGCACATGATTGGCGCGAGAGTATCTCGCCGCGACATAGAATACCCGTCCCCCTTTAATTCATACATTTAGTAAATGACGGGTAGTCTATCTCGCGGCGAGATACTGTCGCGTCAATCATGTGCTCGGTCTACTGTTAGTATGTTACTGTGGGTCAAATCTTGGAAGCTAAGCTTGACCCTTTCCCTGATTTCCGATTGAGCTGAAATTTTGCATAAGTACATATGTAAATCGGATAACAATGCAATATTATGATGACATTGAGCTGATCTGATGATGAAGACAGGAGGTGGCCATGCGAACTCTGATGAAATAACGCAAGCTAATTGTGTTTGGGGTTGTTAGAATTCTATCGATAAGTATTAGTTGCCTGTGGAATGAAAAGTACAGTAGGGATAAAAACTTGTACCCAAAAAGGTTTTTTTGCCAAAAACTTATTATCTTGCAATATATGTATGAATGTACCTAGAGCTAAACCAAGAAAAGTCTGCAGATATTTTGACAGCACACGCAGCAGTGTAGGTGTTATTTTAAACGTCAAACTTCTATGAAATTATGACGTATAAATAACACTGGCACTGCGTGTGCTGTCAAAATCTCTGCAGATTTATCTTGGTCTAACTCTACCTAAATTATGCAAATCATTTTAGGTCAGCCGCTTATTGCTTGCTGATATTCAATTGAACTGAATGCTAACTAGTATACCTACTTAGGTATAAAAGTTCGGTGACAATGTAAAAAATGTAAGATGACCATAGCAACTCTGTAATAAAGCAACGCAAGCAATGATTTTGGGCTTATCTAATTTGGGAAGATGTAGTTTAATGTATCTGAAATAATAATAGGACAGTATTTACGTATCTGTGATGTATTCCGACGACCTAAACTATAGGTATATATACCTAGAGGCCTATTCGAATTTTAGAAAACCAACGTTTACACTCGACTCGTACCAAGGTAGTATCAGATCAAAAACGAATCAGGTTGAGATTTTTTTAACTTTGAATATGTCTCCTCACAATTATAGGGTAAGACCTCCAGTGAATGAACACTTAAGCAATTATCCAAGTTTGAACAATAATTTCTCAGCATTCATTAATAATTTTAACAATTAATTGCAATTTAATTAATCCTCATTTAATAATTAAGAAAGTAATTTCTGCGAATTTTTATTACTTTCATAGTTTTTGAGTTATAACATTATTTATCAAAAGTACCCAAAAACCTAATGAATGAACATGAAAACTAGTAAATTAACACCGCAAAAACCAGTGAATGAACACAATTTCGATCTTTTTAATCAGCATTAAAAATACATTATAATACACAAAACCCGTTTCCAGCTCAATTCTAGTAGGTATAGCGAAAGCGTGATATTAAATATATAAGAATGTAATAAAATCATGGTTATTCACCAATAACACAGAAATCTGTTACATATTAATAAGAAAAAGAGAATCAATATTTAAAACAAGAAACAACGTGCATATTTTGTTGAAAAAAGGTCAGGCTCAGCAAATAATGCTTAAAATAATAGACTTTTCATTCCGTTGTTCGTGGTTACATTGTTCATACGTAGAATTAGTAGAAACCCAATGAATGAACAATCCAAATTTTGTACTGTTCATACATAGGCATGAAAAATCTAGTAAATGGAAAATGAAAAATCTAGAAATTTGGTTTGTTCCAATACTGGCTGAATGAATCAGAATCGTTTTCTATGCAGAATCGCAAAATATAAACTCAATACCATTTCGTTTACATACAAATTTAGAAAAAAAATGAAATCTAGACGACACCAGTGAATGAACACACCGTTCATTTACTGGTTTAAGAACATTTGATAAGCCAGTAATGGAACTCTAAAAAATAAAGACTTAATCGCATAATACGCCGACAGAGTGTGCATTTATAGAAGGTTTAACTCTTAATCTATCCAAATAACTAAACTTTGTACAGGTAAACATTAAATAAGCACTTCATATGTTGCTCCAAACGTACACTGTTCTTATCTGGGATCTAATTTTTCCATACAAAACTTCAAAACCAGAAACACGTAAACTTCAAACGCCAGTCAGATTCAA
This sequence comes from Cydia strobilella, assembly GCF_947568885.1. Taxonomy (NCBI): domain Eukaryota; kingdom Metazoa; phylum Arthropoda; class Insecta; order Lepidoptera; family Tortricidae; genus Cydia; species Cydia strobilella. The sequence goes on along the minus strand of NC_086042.1, from coordinate 17,039,683 downwards.
ACTGGTTGAAAATAAATTTATCACGGGTTGCTATTGCATAGGAAATAAAGTTGTTTATAAGAAAAAAAATACGACGTGGTAGAAATTGCTATATTTCTTATTTTACTGGGGGGTGTTCATTCACTGGAGTGTTTACCCTATATAGGCAACACGATTTGTATATTAAAATACCTATATTTTAAGTACTTACTAGACCTTAAACGCAATCGCGTTACATTTAGTTATAAGTTATAACTTATAACTTAATAATCTCTTTATATTAACCTAGAATGTGTGCAGTAGGAACTTTGCGACCTCATATGCGAACTATTAAGCGCACGACTTACTTTAAATACTAAGCCACTTATAATTATGTAGGAAAACTACATTTACACTTATAAAGCTGGATAAACTATTATTACACAGCAGTTTAATTACATTATCTTATTAATTACAAGCTGTAATAAGCGTCACGTATTTACTTTTAGGGCAGATAATTAAGCACTCTATTTTGCGTTTAAATAGGTTTTTTCACATTTAAAGATATTTTCATAATTTTAGACAAGTAACACGCTCTTCAAATTTTAACTAAATCAAAATTACCTCAGGATCGGTAGTTGCATGTTATAGCGATTTATTCCTTTTTCAGCACATTCTTGTTTCGGCAAATTCTTGTTTCGACATTCTTGGTATGGCAAATTCTGGATTTGGCACGTTCTTCTTTACGATGGCGATACAAAAATATGCCGATATTTTTGTATCGCCACTTTATTTCACCTCCATTAAAAAAATGTTAAATAAGAAGATGCCGAAAGAGGAATCGTTTCAAAAATAGGATTGAATGAACAGCTAAGCTTTACTATAAGTCAATAAAAGCCCCTTTTTAACTAAAATCAGTGAATTTTCTTCTATCTTGAAGTATAATTTATGAAATAATATACCAAAATAATATATATATTGTATACTTTCTACTTCGCCACATAACTCCTGGATCCATTTGTCTGTGTGGTACTTACAGACAAATTTGCGGATTGATCAACATACACGCGGAGTATTTAGAACGCACCTAAGATACGAGTAAGAAGTACTTAAACATGTATCACGTACAGTCAACCAATTTGATTCCTAGGCCACTATAGAGCCTTCTCTTTAGCTATTAGATACTAGACGGGCCCGCGGCTCCGCTCGTAACAGTTAAAGCATATCTAGTCATAAGTTCCCGAATTGATTATATCTTTAGTCATTGAAGTGTAATTATTAACTTAATAAACTACATATTTACATACATCGACACTACCACCACCATCCCTTATTACCGGCACCATCCCTTCGCAACATTCCTTGAACTGATAGGCTACATAACTTGGTATCAGCTTAGTATTTTTGGCCATGGAATCTAACTTTTGGCGCTTCTCGCCATCCACCCGCCGCATGCATGACAGTAAGTGTTTGCCAAAGCCGTGAAAGCCACTCTAAATAATAAAACTCAGGAATTTAAAACAATAAAATACAAATGACTTACACTTTCATACATCACCACTATGACATAAGTCATATGGCATAAGCCACTTGTATGGGCATAGACTAAGGTTGACAGCACTTTTTATTTTACTTCGAGTGAGAACGCCGAAATAACTGTATACCAATATGACAAACTTATTTGAACTTATTGAACTTACGTCAAATAATTTGGTCTGTAGCACCAAGAGTTGCCGAAACCAGCCGAGAGTTGCCGAAAATAGCCGATCGTCGTAAAATGAAGATTGTTATGAAAATTTCTTTTGCTTATTGTAAATTAAATACGCATCGAAAGCGATAGTTTTTATGCTTTAGTTCTAGTATCATATTTAGATAATAAATTTGAACAGTTTTTTCTTATCATACGTGCGTCGTATTCGAGAAACGTGTCAAAAACTTTTTTAGAAATTTGTAAGGCGCCATCTCGCTTCTTTCCTCGTTTTTTATCCCGTTCTGGTTTTTCAATAAGCACTGCCGTAGAAGATAAACAAATTGATTCATTATGACCTAGGAATCAAATTGGTTTACGTACACGTACGCCTTCCTGAGAGTCTTGGAGTTGTGTACCAGTAGTTTTTTATCTCTTTTCTTTAACTGTCCTTATGCTTTTTCTTTTCTTCTCCTTTTTATTTCCTTTTCGTTTTTCCCACCAAAACATTTAGCTAATAGACAGGCTTTTTATGTTTTTGCCAGCAAGCTAAGCTTTCCAGCTTTCCACCTTGACCTTTTCTCTGATCCCATTTACACTAATTAGCTATTTTAGAATCAATAAAACTTGAAGTTCAAATGGAATCTTAAGCCAGACTTAGTTTTAATCACGACTACGAGAGAATAATGTTTAGTTTTTTCATATTATTTATTAGCGACAGCATTGCTACGTCACTAGATTTATATTTATACGTGCTTTTGCATCTTGCCCATTCTTATCTTATATTGTCTGCCCACCGCTACGTCATTATTGGCCGAACATAAGAAACGAACGCTTATCCTGTTGTTATCGCCGTGATAAGCTCGATCGAATACGCGCTATCGAACCCAGCCGTACATGGTGAACGTATGACCCGTTTACGTTGCGTAAGTTAAGGTCAACGTACACGGACAATGGCACCCAATGCGCCGCACGGATACACCGAGATCTAGACCACATGCTCTTATGAGCTCTTAAAAACAAAAATCTTTATTAATGTATTACTCTTATAACTCTAATTTATAATTTATTTTTTGACAGCTTTTGTTAGAAAGGGACTTCCACTTGTATTACAAGCTACAAGCTTTTGATAAACGGGCCCCAGGTGTCTGTCTCAACACATTTGTTTCCGATTATAATTTGTAGGGTTTTTCATTCAAATAACACAAATCAAAATGTGTAGGTCATAAACATAGAGGTACTTGCCGCAGTCATTACAATTTCAAACAGTCGCTGTATCAGGTGTCTTAGAACAAGTGCATTTTTTTTCTTTTAAACATGTTCTTATAATGATCGGGAATCAAACGGGCACCCAGTGCAGTGTGCCGCATCTCCGCGTTTATGACGTAACGGTAGCTCGATACCGACACCGGCAAACGCGATTGCTGTTTTACGACTGCCTCGCCGCGCCGCCTGATGAATCCAAGCCGGGGCTTATAACACTACTGTTTACAAGACATGTCGTTAAATTGATGGGATGGTACACTTGAGAACAACATTCGTAATTCATACCCGTTTTAATGACTTTCGATTATAAGAAAATTTGTATGCAATACAACGCCAAATGTATTTTTCACCACACCAGCTGATAAAGGCTTTTGAGTTATTCCCTTACCTGTTGACTAGTAGAATTGACTTTTAATTAATAAATAATTTATAACATTCATTTGATTTGCTTTGATTTTGTATATATCAATATTACATTTAGTTTATTCCTTGTGTTGGTGTTGTGTAAAATTTTGTGTTTCACTCGGTGACAAAATCTGTTTAACCCCCCATGCCTTGAAACCCTCGCAACGCTCAAGATTCCATTTTTAGAAATTAGCACGATAGGTTAAACAACAACTTTGCCCCCTTGTAAAACAAATAACTATTATCTGGTATACTTAAATAGTTATTACCCAGCCAGCAAAAAAGCTTCTTCTCTAGGTTCAAACGCCTGAAATTAGATTTATACACTCGAAATTGGATGTTGCTGTCTTTTGGCTCAGCAACAAACAACTTGTCACGCCGTATTCCGTTTAAGTTTTATCGTCCGATTAAATTAATGGTAACTTTTCTTGCTCTATATTATTCTCGTCATATGCTGCACTAAATTTTTATCCGAGCGACAGGAATACCCTCTTACCTTTGAAGCGTTTTTACCTAATAATCTTCTTATTTCGAAATTCAGCAGCTCTAGTAAAGACTAGTATTAAAATTATGGACAGTATTTAGTATAAGAAAATGTCAAAAAAATTCACAATTTATTTCTCAACCGTTGCATAAAAGTATAGTATATTTATTCCAATTCACTTACAAAGTTTTACAATTATTAATAAATACCTTAAGAAATAAATAAACAATTAATTCCGAAACAACAAAATACGATCTACATATAATTGAAACATTACATTAAATCAAATTAAAAAAAATACAAATTACTCTGACTAAACTAAACCACAGCCACCCTAAAAACTAAAGCGTGTTAAAATATAATATTAGTAATATTTTTTAAGTATGTTCGTTTTCAATAGTTTTCTTTGTATTGTAAAGGAATTATTCGAAAATCGAAGAATGTTGACGTTATTATGCAGGTTATAAAAAGGCCAAAGTTTATATTATTTTGCATTCGATGAGCTATTAAAACGGTAGGAGCATAGGTCAACACTGTGCTGTTGTTCACATCACTTACGGCGTTAATCGCCTCACGTCAACCAGTATAAGTGTGTAAGTATAAGTTGATACGATTGCGAGGTCAAAAAGCTCACAATCGGGAAAAATCTTTCGCGAATTAGTAGTTGTACGGGAACGTTTGGGTTGTAGGTTCAAATCCAGGTTTGTAAAGACCTAACTAATTAGTTACATACGTTGTGATTAAATCTTCTCGCTTGTCTGGGACTGTAAGTTGATGGTCACTAGTGCATAAATATAGTGTAGTCATGAATAGTCATATGATCAAGATTGTAGGAAATGGCGAATGAGCCCTGTGTACAACCGGACTGGTTTATTATCGAGATATTAATTGGGGAGATTAACTTGAAATTGACATAATTTGTTTAAATTGTTATATTCTAGAAGCCAGAACAAAACAGACTTCGGTCTAAAGGGGCCCACTGACTATCAGTCCGCAGACCCGTCAGTGGGCCCCCCTTAAAAGGAAAGTCACAATTCTAATTAGTCTGAAAACTAAGAAAAGTAGCATATTTATACGAATCTTCAGTGCCTCAGTACAGTACCCAGTTCCGAAGTGTATTGATTAGATATTATTAGTCATTATGGACACGGTGGTTAATAAGTCACAATAAAAAAACATCACTTTCAGCAAAAGCTTCTATGCAGAGTTTGAACCTAGATTATGGGAGTAAATAAATTACACCATTGCAAACTTCCAATGAGTGCCGATCGAAAATGAAGTATTAATTTTAAAAAATCCCCATTGGTTTAGTGATTTCATACCCCAAAGAACACTCCTGGTTATTTTCAACAAAATCTAAAATCAGTCAGCACACACCTTAGTAACGATGCAAAAATTGATGTGGATGTGACAAATAGAACCAACTCTGGCTGGCTCAAATGGCGACAACTTACAGGGGTCCTGTATGACACAAAAATTCCAATAAAACGAAAGATTATGTGTATAAAACCGCTGTACGTCCCGCAATGCTGTATGGGTCAGAATGTTGGGCTACTACCAAACAGCACCTCAACAAACTACACACAACTGAAATGCGGATGCTTCGCTGGTCTACGGGTGTCACCAGGTTAGACAGAATCAGGAATGAGTTTGTCAGGGGAAGCTTTAAGGTTCTGCCTATCACAGAAAAAGTTAAAGAAAACCGCCTCCGCTGGTACGGGCATATCTAAATACGGCCAGAGGACCAAATAGTACAGCTAGCCCTAGATTTGCCAACGACAAAACGAGGACCTGGAAGGCCACCCGCCACTTGGCTTACGACGGTCGAGAAAGACCTAAAACAATTAGGATTGGACGCCTGCACAGCTCAAGACCGAGCACAGTAGAAGAGAAGGATAAGGAGGGCCGACCCCAAGTAGATGGGAAAAGGTCGCGACAAAAGAAGAAGTCAGCACACACCTTCAGACGTTTTCATATAGAATGACTCAACCCTAAACGTATTTTGGCTAAATACATTGAGATGATGACCAATCCTTTGCTTCATTACATACTGTTTTGAATTTAATATTTACCTACCTGATAGCCCCGTGTGATCTTTTTTATGAAGCTGATATAATATAATAATAATATAAATATTATACGGACATTCTTACACAAATTGACTAAGTCCCACGGTAAGCTCAAGAAGGCTTGTGTTGTGGGTACTCAGACAACGATATATATAATATTTATACAAATACTTAAATACATAAAAAAAACATCCATGACTCTGGAACAAATATCTGTGCTCATCACACAAATAAATGCCCTTACCGGGATTCGAACCCAGGACCATCGGCTTCACAGGCAGGGTCACTACCTAGTTACCCACTAGGCCAGACAGGTCGTCAGGTCAGGTCAGGTCGGTTATTGCTTATATTACACGCATTCTATTCCATCACTCTTTATCACTCAAATCACTGTTTCACCTTATAATACAGTCTAAGAGGAGTCTGTAGGCCACCCCACCTAATTGGGTAACGTATCACAACATATGAGCATTGCGATACAACGAAGAAATGCCGCCAGCAGCATCCTTGGTACAATGCCTCAAGGGCCTATTTTAGATTTAAGCTAGTTATTAATTTAGTTTAGTATTTGTATTGTAGTACCCCGCAGTTTTACTTACCCGTGGTGCAACCAATTGGACATAGCGGTTGGACCACGGGTCGGGAGCGGGTTTTATGCTCTTGTTCTTTTCTCGTATTTAGATAATAGATTTGTACAGTTTTTTGTTATTACGTGCGTCGTATTCGAGAAACATGACAAAAACAATCTTAGAAATTAGTAAGGGGCAATCTCGTTTCTTCCCTTGTTTTTATCCCGTTCTGATTTTTCAATTTTATATGTATGTATATATAGATAGGGAGCTACATTTTAAAAATCTTATGTTTTTAAAAGTAGTTGCCAGAGCCAAACCTGCAGCCTAATAGTTTTAGGGTGCCTAAAAATATCCAAAAATACCTCATCGGCTAGCATGATAAGACTTATGCAAATGAAAAGTACTAAACGGCCCTAACCTGGAGCATTTCAAATGCATCCGAATTTTATGTTCGAACCTAAAATTCTATTGTGTGTACAATTGTACAGAGTCAAAATGAGTCCGGAGTTTATATGTTTACTTTGATAACATGATAACATTAGCTTTTTTCTTTTTTTGCAGATGTGACTAAAGCCCACTATGGCAGCCACGGACGGCCAAGTCGTAGTCGCAGCATCCCGCTGGTCCGATGAAGGAAACTACCTCCGGGAGTATGTCGCTAAATACCGGCTGCCCAATGTCGCCAAGATCATCAAGGGACAGTACGGCGGGCTTGGCGTGCCCACTTTGCCAAGCCCTAGTCTACAGAGCACTGCCTTGCTTGTTTCAGCGGGAAAGAGCAAGAAAATAATAGCACAAGCCATCAAACTGAAAGAAGGACGACGAATGGTCAGTGTCGGACCACGGATCGCCATCCCAGAGACATACAAAGGCTATTTTGAGTTACTTAGCGAGGAAGGGAGAGCAGTCAGATGCATAGAATCTGTAGCAGAACTAGCTAGGAGAAGGCTCGATGATGGTTGTCTTGTCAGGGAACCTATCAGAGTAATTTGTGGTAAAACTGATTTAGAAGGAACTGTGACCGCTGACGGTGCAAGAAATTTACCAGCAGGTGAAGTCATCATGCCTAGAGGGGAAATATACTTAGGGAAAAACAAATATTTGAAGTGTACGGATTCCAAAGGAGACGTCGTTCTTCTTAGCTTGGATCAAAGAGGAAAATTCTCTGCCGTCGCCAAGGAAGAAAATATAAGTGGGGTTCATACTGCAAAAACGTTACTGACAAAACGACTGCCTATCACTGTGAGACTTGTGCATGGTACCCCTCCTAGAGGCTTAAAAAGTTCGAACCATTTTGTCCCAGAAATTCGACTCCTATCTATGTTCGAAGAAGAGCACGTTTTCGCCTTACCGTTGCAAAAAGAAGGAAACGCATTAGTAGGTTTGCCTTTAGCTGCACCAATCAAAATGTTGAGATGCAAAAACGAAGAACAGATAAAAAACTTTATGGAATTTTCTAGGCTCGTCGATAAATGTAATCGCTTGTTAATCGAAGTGGTTGATAGGATACACATATTAGATGGAAAACTGGGCGATCCTAAAAGGCTTTTGAATGCTCCTCTTCATGCGCCACCGTTACTTAAAACTGGGTATTTCTTACGGAGAAGTGCATCTTCAGACACGGCCAATCAACATAAACATTTGTCTAGGCATAGCCATATTTACAGTAGCCACAGAGATGAGAATAGCATTCCTGATGAGAACGAAGAAATCGATCGGATCTACGATTACGTACGAGGCTTCGCTCCTCTTCCTAAGAACATAAAAGCATCTTACACAAATGAACCAACTCTAAAACACGAAACTGCTCCATCTTCTCCTGCAGCTACGCCTATCCACATGCCTTTAATAACGGAGATTAAACCCGAGCCACCTCCAATAGAAACTATTCCATCCAAAAAACCTCTAAATCAGAAAGCAGAGAAGAGAACGCGAAAAACTGCCGTAACTACAAAAGAAGTTCCCATAACAGTTTATAAAGAAAAATGTTCCATCGCCCCGGCGCCGAACCTCCCTAAATTGTATATCAAAAACGGTATCAGTAATAATAAAAGTAGGATGGTTTTCAGACAGAAAAGCAACTCACCGACTAAAGAGTCTCCTAGTCCTATAGCTAGTCCAATCAGACCGTTAACGAAAGGCGATTCCCCGATCTTCAATATTAGGTATAAGAGTCTTTCAAACATTCATCAAGCTATGGAACTTGATGGCACCCTAGACTCGAGCCACTCAGGAGGTCGGACATCTGGGGACTCGGGAAATGGTCCCAAGCTTCCCGAAAAGAGATCAAGGAAACTTAGCAGGCCTAAATCTCTCACTAATCTGGTTTGGGAGATGAAAGGTTGTCCGGTAGAAACAGTAGAGAAGCCTAAGGTTCGGAGTAAAAATGAAGGATACAAGAAGATCGGAAACAAGTTGTCCCTAGGAGCACAGAAGAGGGTACCGACGTTGTATCTCTAACTTCTTGGTAAGTCTAGGTTGATATTATTCAACTTACTAGTCACATAATAATTTAATTACATTTCAATTGCAGATTGTTATGTCGCAGACTTTGTAATGTCACCGAAAATATGAAGGCATAGACAGTTGAGATGTTATAGAATCCGTGGTACCAAATTTAATTCAGATCCCAAAAGAATTCCTCCATCTTTATACTCTCCGGCAATTAACAAGTAAAATCTGACACATTCGTCGTTTCAATATTATAACACGACGAGTAAATATTACAGCAAACTTATCAAAAGTGAAAAACGATAGGCATAAGTTTATATTTTTAACTTACTTATATTTTGCAACCTATTTTGAGGCTTGGTTTTCTTACTTTTTCCAAAGCTTCACTCTCCACATTTGTACGGTAATTCTACGGTTTTTGATGCAAAAATGCATATCTTCTAATCAACCCTGTGTTTAATTGAGATGTAATTTGATATACTTTGGTTTATTTTTTCACAATTCATCATCATATCAGCCGAAAGACGTCCACTGCTGGACATAGGCCTCCCACAGGGATCTCCACAACGACCGGTCGTGCGCCGCTCTCATCCATCGGCTCCCTGCGACCTTAACCAGATTGTCGGACCATCTTATTGTGGGTCTGTTTCTGCTGCGTTTCCCGGTTCGCGGTCGCCACTCAAGAACCTTTCTGCCCCATCGGCCATCGGTCCTACGAGCAATGTGTCCCGCCCACTGCCATTTTAGTCTGACCACTCTGAGCTACATATGTCAACAATCTTGGTTCTCTTCCGGATCTTCTGACTCCTCATTCGATCTCGCAGAGAAACCCCGAGCATAACACACATATATTTTCACAATTATTATTTTACGAGTATAATTTGATATCATGCAGATGATCTGATTATTCAGTCAAAAGGTAGCCAAAGGAGTCATGGTTTAATTAAATTTGTACCGTCTTCAAGAGTTGACTTGTATTGTATAGAACAAAAGGTACAGTCAGCAATAAAAGCCCGAATAAAAATAATAAATTTCTTAAGACAAGATGGAGCCAAGTCCCTCGACCCTTATCCTCTAACATAGATAAAGGGATAGTCGCCGTGCTTATAGTTAATAAATAATGTAATATATCAGACAGGTCAAACCTAAACATTGAGTATTAGGGTCATCTCATGGATCTTCGTTCGTAGTTCGCTCCCTGTGGCCGATAGCTCAATTTATGTGCCGCCACAGTCCCAGCGCCATTAGAGTTGCACGCTCAGGATGGCACATGTCGTGGCATATCACGATTACTTGCAGAATGGCAAGTTGCAACGTTTATTATAATACTTCAGAATTATTTCCCCAGCAACAAACAAAAACAATAAAACATATATATTTAATGTAATTATATATGTATGTAATTTATATATGTATGTACAAATGGATTTGGAGACTAAAAAAACCGGCCAAGTGCGAGTCGGACTCGCGTTCCAAGGATTTACACAATTTAAACATTTTTTATGTGAAACGTGCGTGAAATGTCTTTAATAAACACGTAGGGGTTGGATCAAAAACTTAATAATTAAGTCCGACTCACGCTTGACTGCACAATACTAATAGGTTTTCCTGTGATCTATAGGTAAAGATCTATTTTGTGTATTTTTTCAAAATTTTAGACCCAGTAGTTTCGGAGATAAAGGGGGGGGGAATGCTCATTTTTTGCATATTTTCTTGAATAACTTCTACTGTTCATCCTAAAATTATAAAAAAAAGGTCTTAGGTAATTTTAAGAACAGAGAAGTACGCGCAAATAATGTTGTTTGCATTGTTACCCGTTTTCATAAACAAATAATGTGTTATTACATAATTTTTAAGAAAAAAAAACCGACTTCAATGGGGGATGCCGCTGAAAGTTCACTTATTGTTGATGGTGCACTCTTAGATTCCAGACAATGAAATGAAAAGACAGCATCTTTTGCCTAATTATGTAGAAAAGGAGGTACTTTTCTAGTAGCATTTTGTTTTTGTAAGGGTCGCAGTTCTAACCTAACCTAACCTACTTTTCTGATAGCATTTCGTTTCTGTAAGGGTCACAGCTCTAACCTAACCTAACCTACTTTTCTGATAGCAGTTCTGTTCTGTGAGAATCACAGTTAAAAAAAAAACCACTTTTCTAGTAGCATTTCCGGGTCCGGGTCTGGGTCCGGATCCGAGTCCGGGTCCGTGTCCGGCTTTCCGGGTCCAAGTTTGGGTCAGAGTTCGGTCCGGGTCCGGGTCCGAGTTGGGGTCCATGTCAAGACCCGGGTCCGGGTCCGAGTCCGGGTCCAAGTTTGGGTCTGGGTCCATAAGGAAGACAACAAATCGCCAAACGTGAACTATGTGTCATTGAAGAGTTCCATTCTGATCATCATCAGCAGTTCCACTTCATCAAATGTCACTTTTTTAAATGTAAATGCTGGATTTGTTGATGAAAATACAAAAATCACTATATGTATGCCTTTCACATTTGAGGAGTTCCCTCGGTTCCTCGTGGGTCTCATCATCAGAACTCGAACTTGACAAAAATGTTTCTTGAAAACTTAACAAACATAACGAAGAGGACAAATCGCCAAACGTGATCTATGCGTCATTGAAGAGTTCCTTTCTGATCATCATCAGCAGTTCCACTTCATCAAATGTTACTTTTTTAAATGTAAGTGCTTGATTTGTTGATGAAAATACTAAAATCACTATATGTATGCCTTTGATATTTGAGGAGTTCCTTCGATTCCTCATGGATCCCATCATCAGAACTGCTTTTTGAGAATTTTCAAAATCGGTCAAGAAATGACGGAGTTATGGAGTAACAAACATAAAAAAAAAAACGAATTGAGAACCTCCTCCTTTGAAATCTTGAAGTCGGTTAAAAAATACACCAATATTCATAAACTTTGCCGCTTCCTCAATTTAAATACTATCTGAAATTATGCGCTCAATATTAAAAATCATAGGCTATACAATAATAGATGCCAATTTATAAATAAACTAAATTACAGAAAGAATTAAAAAAAAACTAAAAGATACTTAAACAATAAACAAATTACAAACTAAATAAGAATACTAAATAATACTAAAGTAAAAATAAACTTAAAAATACTTACATAAAAGGCCCTTCTAAATTTTGCCCCCTAGGCAAGGTGCCCATCACGCAGGCGGCATTCCCGCGCTGGATTGCTATAGCCAATCTTTGCGCGAGAAAGCCGCCCGCGCGAGGGTCACCTGTGGCCTCCCTCAGGCGTTTGCTAAGCGCTTTGTGGAGCCCCCGTGCCCCCTTACCCCAAGGGCCTAGTGTCTCGATGCCAAAAGCCACAAACTCGTAGTGTGCGCCGAGACAACTATATTTATTCGCCTTGAAGCGTTCTCGAACGTCAGCCGCCGCCCCGGCCTGTTTGCTGGTGGCTGAAATGTAGGACGCCGCCAACGTGTCTGCGCAGGTGGCGTCCCACACCAGCGCGCGACCCATCCGCCAGGGGATCAACGACATCCCGTCGGGGCGCTTGCCGTCATCCCTTGCGATCTGGGGCCAGGGACCGGCCCGCTATCCCTTATCGGGGTTTTATAAGGGTATTGCATAAGGCTTAACTCACCATACCCTTTGCCAGACGAAACCCTTTGTTTTGGTTTTAAAAACCCTTATATAAAGCTACCACATTTGAGTAATCGGTAGCCCAAATACCCTTACAAAACCCTTATCATCCGCTCACCAACACCTTGCATATTGCTTATAAGGGTTAGCCTTATAAAGGGCTTCCCTTTTAGCATATAAGCGTGCTAATTTAAGTCGTCTACCTTGTTCATAAAGCACACATTACTTCGAATCCGAGCGATCGTCGGCGGCGATGGCGGCGTTCTTTGACTAGGCACGTATTTTCTTTCCTTTTCATACACTACCGTAGATATATACTAATCCTGTCTCTTTCACGCAAAGGGAAACCTTTATAAAAAGCGCTTAAAGATAAGGGTAACCCTTATTAAGAGCTAGCCTTATTTTTGGTTAGCTTTTCGGTAAGGGTTAGTCAAAGGTAAGGGTATGAATGGGCTTGCAGTTCAAAAGGGAAAGTCTTTCAATGTGTTAGCCGTGTTTAAGTGTCGCCCATTGAAAGGGTTTTATCGCGGAAAGGGTTGTCCGGTCCCTGTCTGGGGCTCCAGAGCCGCAGGGACGTTGGCGCTGACGAGCGCTCTCCTCAGGATGTCGTTGAGCGCGGCATGACGGGATAGGCGGCCGGCGCCCGAGGAGCAGGCTAGTCCGTGATGGCCGAGGCGATCAACGGAGGCTCCACAAGAGGCGCAGCTGTGGTCCACACATACATCAGCCCCGACCCGGAGACCGATGGCAATTCTAAGAGTAGTTGGGTCGATAAATGTGCCGGTGTTGGGTGAAGGATAGGCGTGCAGCCATTGTCCCGACTCTGGCCTGGACACAGCTAGGAGCCTTGCACGGTCTCTTCCCGACGACGTGTCAATTAAACCTTTCAAAACGGCAGTGGAGGCTAAATTGTCCCAGGCAATTTATTATTTAGTCGCCAAACTATCATTTCAAGCTCCCTATTCATAATTTTGGTGGCTTGAATTTGCTGCCAGTTTTTATTAATAATATGATGCTTATATTTGGAGCTAATATAAATTTTTAGGCTATAAAATATTAATACACGGCCAAATTATATTATTATATGCCCAATGAAAGTTCCTGTTTAGTATTTTAGTTGCCCGAATAATTAAGCCATTAAAAATATAATATATAATAATAAATATTTGGTGGTTGTTTTCACCATTCCATTGTTATGATTTGCTAAGGTAACAAAAAGTTTCATTACAATCCAACACGTAGTTTTTAAATGAGAACGAAACTCCGTTTGTATGGGACGGTAAAATTCGGCCGAGCTTGCCGGGGACTCTTAACGAAATTAACATTACCAGAAAAATATTATGTACTTCGGTATTTTATTTTTATTTCCTTTAAGCGCAGTGTAACAACAGAAAAAAACGACTATCTAGAAACAATAAACCTATAGGCGCGACTAAGCATGATCATTTGCTAAACAAGGTTAAACATCGATTGTACTAAAATAAAACAAGTACCTACTGCGCTAAAATAAAACAAGTGTCAGCACGCACGTCGGCACCTATAAGAGCGCACGCGCACATAACGCACGCATACGAATAATTGCGTGTCCAAACACTATTCATTTGAGATCATGATCACTATAAATGCCACTGACCGATTCGCAGATAAGGATGTGGCTGGGACGTAAGCGGAGCGGGACCACGTAAAAGAATAAGTTATACTCGTAATTTATTATACATCTACATGTAAACTAGTATACAAATATTTATTACAAAGTCAGAGAAAATGGTAAATATTCAACATATCAATTTTACAAACACGTTTTTTAATCCCTATATGTTGAACGTAACGAACACATTAAACGTATCTTATGCCGTTACATGCTTACTTACCTAAGTACTTCAGTTATTTTGATACACTGGTCAATTCGAACAACGTGATAATTACTAGATACGAGAACAATACGAGATCTAATAGATACGTTATAATTTAGTTCTGAACTAGTTATCTTTTGCAGTTCGATTCGAGAAACCAATTGTCATTCACGTTACAATTATTATGACGTTTTGCGATATCCGTTAGATGTCCATTGGATGTCTAAGTTATATTTTAAGCAAATCTTAAAGACATCGTTCAAGAGGACATTCGGAATACCGCTATTATTTTCCTAATCAATAGCGGCACATAATTTCATTAAAAAAATATATTATTATAATTGTTCATCAATATCACTTATGCATTATAACATAACTATATAGTTACAAAATTTTGGATTATAGCTTATATCCACTTTATTAATTGATTACCTACAGCTACACCTACCTAATCTAAACACTTTACAAACTCATACAATGCGGCAACCGGCAACTCAGTAAGATTTGTAGCTTTATTACTCAGTTTAACGTTTGGCGTGACTTTACCTCTTTGTAATCAGAGCTAAGTTATATAACAGTCGTAATTATTGGATTCATGTCGATAATTCAAATCGAAAGTGCGTCCAATTACCAAGGGCTAGGAGCCCTAGGAAACCATTAAACGTAGAGGCATAACTTAAAGCTTACTGTCCAATACATATGTATAGGCTTTAATTCAGGATTAGGTAGCCAGGGCGTGTCTGGGTTGGCCATTTGCAGTAGGTACTAGGTAGCTATTAAATGAAAATAGGGGGTAGATAATAAATTACTTATATGATAGTTGAATGAGAGGTTTGTACAACTTAATTCTTGGAAATAAATGTTCTGACTAGGGCAGGAAAAACTTGGTTTGCCAATCTTTAGTTTTGAAAACACTGTTTCTACACTGTTTACCCAACTACTGTAGAAAAGCGGTATAATTACATATTGTGCGTTGTGGCTCGGTAGTAGGTAGACTTAACACATGTATAAATAGTTAAATACCTCAAAACTTAGAATTAAAGGTACTATAAACTACAATATTCAAGTATTTAGTATTATAAAAAAACGGACTAATGCGTGTCTCAACACACGTAAAGCTGGGTCCGTTTATTGAGTGTTAATCATGCTCAAAAACATTTTCGGAAAGGGTATCGATTAAACTCTTGATATTAAAAAGGATTAATTATGTTGAATTTAAGATGACTCGTATAAAAGCAGATGAGGTGACACACATTTTACAACTTACAAAGGGACTAAGTATTTCCAAAACTAAAAAGCTTATCTAGAAACTGTAAAGATTTTTCTTAAAACTTAAAAAAGTCCCAAAATATGTATTTTTTGGTATCCATGCAGGTATCATGCCCGAATAGGCATGATTGGGTGATATTGAAGTTCTTATAAGAGAAATATTTTGATTTTGACCCTTTTTGAGACTGGCTAAGTCTCCCGGACTCCCCTTTGAAGATTGATTTTCCGGTGATTCATCACTGATTTCATGATTTACTTAGCAAAATAGAGTATAAAATAGACTAGCTAGCTACATAGACTATTGTTTAGTCTGGCAAGCGAAGCCACAAACAGATACATACAAATTATCCGCGTACTACTGCGAACACCAATAATCTCTCAATCGACTCCTGCGCAAGGTGCATCGCGAAAGCGCTGGCATTTGCGCGACATTTAACCGATGCTTGCCATTTACTGAATTTAAATATACATACTAATATTACCTAGGTATTGCGATCCAGCTAAGGATGCTTTGTCTAGCCAAAGATAGATATAACTCCGTAATAGATGGATACAGTCTAAGGAAAAAACGTGCCTCGAAAATCATGAAAATTTGATTCTCGATCAGATGGCGCCACTAGTTTTGGCCTACTCTCGTACAGAGGGCGTTGACGGTTTCGTTTGTTATTTATAATTTTATCGCATATCAGTGAAAGAACATGGGTCAAAATCATATAAAAATAATTAATGCAAATAAAAAAATCGTTTATCCATATTTAAATACATTTTATCGTATTTTTATAAATCTTCATGTTTAGTTTTAAAGTGTGTCGACAGATGGCAGTGAATTTACTGGGGTTACAAAATTTACTATGACAGTACCACCGCTCTAGTATAAGTTACTCTATGGTCTAGCTATGCCTTTACTTATCACAGTTAAATTAAACATCGATATTGACGGGTCTAAAAGCGGGCACGTCGGTGACGAGACATAATTATCTTAATAGAAGTATGTTACTAACTTATATTTTTTTCAGACCTTGTCTCAGTGGAAGGAGTAAGTTTAATAGTAATATTCACTATATATATGTTTATATAATTCATTGGGAATCCTTACGTAAATCACATAATGGCTTACTTACCTTACCTTCTCTATAAGCTAAATATGTGATATGGTCTTATTTAAGGCCTTAGAAGTAATTTTACG
Organism: Cydia strobilella; assembly: GCF_947568885.1. Taxonomy (NCBI): domain Eukaryota; kingdom Metazoa; phylum Arthropoda; class Insecta; order Lepidoptera; family Tortricidae; genus Cydia; species Cydia strobilella. The sequence goes on along the minus strand of NC_086042.1, from coordinate 17,022,876 downwards.
CACAATCGGATCGCATGACGAATGCAGACGTAACACAATGCCTGAGATCAAGGTACCGTTAAATGTCACGGTATTTCCTGGCCGACAGTACCAACAGGTTTAGTTTTAAGCTGGCCTATAAGGAGGTGTCAAAATTGCCCATGTATGTACAGAATACATATTTGGTGCGACAATAAAACATAATGTATGACATACTTATCAAAAATACCCTCTCTCACGCCAATATATTACGAACACCTACGAATGAGAAGATAATTCCTATAAAATGAAATCAGTATAATTTCCCCAGGGGGTAGACTTGAAAAACAAATATCTCATGTCCATGCCCGTAATACCCAAAACGTACAAAGTTTAAATAATAGACAGATTGACGGACAGTTTTGTTATAATTATATGGATTGCCCTTGATTTTTAATGTTTATATGATTACGTAAGAATTACCCAGATCACCCAGAAAGTGTGCTGAAAGAAAATAAGTGATAATAAACAATGTTACAGGTGCATGTATGTACCTAAATTTAATTAAACTATAGACATTGTTAAGAGTATTTCTGTCTTTTTTCGTACCTAGGCATTCGATAAATGTCATGTGACACTTGTTAACTGTTTGGGTAAATTAAAGGTAATAATCGTTAATTTTAAAAGGACAATATTTAACATTTAACATAGTGAGTAAGTATTTCACAACATTAAGAAAAGGGAAGGTCAGCTACATGTGTATAAGAGGATAGTTTTCATCGATAATAACATCACCGACGGTAACTAAGTTCTGGGTATGTGTTTTGTTCTTTGAGTGCTCTGCTTTAAGACTCGACTCAGTTTTTCATACTCTTATAATTATGTCGAAACTAGTTTTTTTCAACTTGATACAGGCCCGAGTCTTTTGTAGAAAGTGAGAGAACATTGCCTTCAAGTAAAATTCATGGGTTATTAGGTGTACAAATCATACAATAGAGCCATTTTCTTTATTTTTTATTTGCATAAAATCTACAAAATAGTTGATGGTATCTTTTGCGACTCACAAGACTCAATAGAGGACTCGACTCGGGAATTAAAAGACTAGAAAGTAAGCGCCGAGTCTATTAAAATCTTGAAAAATTTTGGTAAATGACGTCGCTCTAACAAGATAGGCAATATTTTAATTTAAAAGTTGTTAAAACTGAAGAGTCTCCTCGGCAAATATTTATGAGGCATAAAACATGCACCGGTACGTGAACCGTTAGTTTTTAAACCGCTGGATACTTTAACGCGACTACTTTGGTGTTTAAATTAATGTAGGAGCTTGTTATTTTTTTAGGTTGTATTATTTACATTACAGGACAGTCACACGGAGGGGATACTACATGATAATTATTACTTGTGGTTTGCTAAGGGACTTTATTTGGTAAGGGAATAGCAGAAAAAGAAAAATATGTGTTACGTGTTGGTATCTCATTGCAAAGCATTTAGATTAAGGATTATTAGGTATCACCAGATCACCATGTAGAACTTCGAATTCCATTTTGAATAAACATATCGGGCAACATTTCATTCCCGGAACATAACTTGGTACTGTTAGCTTCGTCTCGTAAGCGTATATATTCCATATATATCTCTCAACTAGCGTATATATTCCATATGTACGCTAGTTGAGTGAATTGAATTTTATAAATCAGAGCCCTGCCTCTGGCGTAGGTATTAAAAGTGCAGAATACCACGATATCAATAAATAAAAAAAACCGGCCATGAGCATGTTTTTTTTTTAAATATCAATTTTTGATTTTGTTTTTAAAGATGGGGTTTCGTCACTCAGTGACGATGTCACCCCCGTACTGAGATCTATAGTAATAATGTACGCAATATTACCTACACCACTACATTTTTTTTAAAGTATAGCTTGCAAATCATCCTGGCCTCGTCTGATAGTGGCGATGCCAGGACGATGTTGCAGGATGATGTTGCAGCTAACTATGTTAGTAGTTTTGATAAATGTCATGTCGCTCCTCAGCGCCTCGTTGCGGACACATTGCATTCGGGGCAGTTTGGTGATACAGCTAATTTAATAAGGTGCTTGAATTTGTAATTTGTTTGACGGAATGTGCCCGGAACGAAGCCTGAGGAGTGATACTACCTGCTTAGCTTTTTGGGACCTGAGGGGGCTAACAGTACTGTTAAGTAGCATGCGAGCCATGCTCAGTGTAGGGTTCCGTAGTTACCATACCGTCACAGTAGGCTAAACTGGAGCTATTAGTATAGAAGATTGTTAACGACGGGATGAAATTTGGCTTGGTGCCTTTCACCCGACCTAAACAATGTACTTTTCATATCGAATACAAGGAAACCAAAAACACAATTAAGGCAAATTTGCAAAGTAAAAGACGTAATTGGCCATGATTTTTTCCTTAGAACTTACTTTCAATCGGAGACTTAGCATGTCTGGTAATAATAACATACTTTAACTTGTATTTCGGTGTACATTTGTAGTTGTTTTGTACATTTAGAGATGTAACTCTTTGCTCATATAGGATTTGTTTTTATTTTGTTTTTGTTTTTTTATATTGTTATTTTGACAGATTCCATACTGCAATATTTTGTATCACATACTGTGCAATGGTATCATAGCGTGTACTGTGTAACATATTAGTATATTCAGTTTTTATTTGCGAGAATATCAACTTTATCAAAAAATGTTTGTTAAGCACAGCTGACGGTGACGACGGTGCCATGGCTAATACTCAACTGAGAATTTGTGCAGGTTTACCGCTGCCGTGTGTGTGCTCCATCCAGCTAGGGTTTACCTGTACATTTTAACTGCAGGCGTACCCTAGCGTGTATGGCCAGCTTAAACAGTATTTATCTACCTTAGTTCATTGTTTAATCCGTATAAATTTTATTTAATCCGTAGTCAAATTTCGTGTGCATGAAAAACATGTTGTTTACATGTACAGCAAAGTCGCGTTGCTAAATTAATTTAATATCAAGCTCGCAATCTGATGGTGTAAAAGCAGGCGCGGCCGCCGGGGAGCGCCGCCATTAGGGACATTTACGAGTATGCCACAATTACTTCATATCGCAGAATAAGTACTCGTACTGTTCTGCGTAGTTTTACCAATGCTACTGTTCTACGTCTTACACTGAAATAGTAGATTGTGTCACAAGGGAGCAAAATTACATATTTACGGCGAGGGTTTACTGTACATTGAATCCTGAACGAAGCGATGGATTCTATAATATTCTAAAGTAGAATCCTGAGCGTAGTGAGGGATTCAAGTGTTAACGCCCAAGTCAGAAATAATTTTGCTACCATGTGACACATACTGCTTTTTACATCGCCTATGAGTTTTATTATTATTTATTGTTTAAAAATATTATTTTAGTAATAAAAAAGTTAACAAAAAATATGAAAAGAGTGTCCTAGAACAGAAAAGGGCAACTTTGATCCCTCCTAGCAGGGAAGAAAAAGTCCCGTTTCCGAATAGGTGATATGAATTAGTAGATTATTTACCAAAGGTGGAAAGTGAACCATAACCGAGTTAAACACTCTACTTTTCATTTCGACTATGAAGAAAGTCAAACACAAGAAAATATTTTGACGGTTAAGAGTTAAGAGAATTAGGGTTTGTAATTTGCGCCATTTACATTTTGACTGGAAAAAAAATTCTAAAACCATAGTCAATCCGATCTTAAATTGGGATGTCTCTAAAACGGCCTTAATGTATACACGCCTTAAAAAGGGTGAAACTGAATGATTGAATGTAATGTATTGATAATATTTTAAACATTCATCGACTTTTATATTGATTTATTAACAAATATTTGTGTTTATTTCATACATTTTAATATTAAATACAAGTAGTATATTTTTTAATACTGCAATGAAATTGACATTTAATTTCGATAATACTTGGTCTGAAAATGCGGAAGATGTTACTGAACAGCATAATATTTTAAATGGCTATGCGCTACCATTGATTAGAAACTTATACGTTATACATCAGGCAGTATAGTCAGTCCACAACTTGTACAGAGACGAGGACGTCGGTATTAAAAATGTATCTAAGAATGTAATTATGCCAGTAGACTGAAACACTAGTGAGCGAAATCCAAAGTGTGTTGTGTAAAGTTCTGAATCTGAATAAGGAAAGTTTTTTTCACTTAATAGTTTTCTTTATGTATGTATGGTATGGTGAATATTACTATGATTCACCTGATAACTAGTAACTTAGTAAATTATGCTTTGGTTTCATTTCACATTATGCTTCACTGGAAAGTTAGCGCACCCTGGGAGCCCCGCCCAGCCATTAGGGACATTTCGCCACAATTAACTTATCGCGTAATAGAAAGCAGCAAATGCGAAATTGTTGCACGCCACTATCTGACGCTATATTTTATTTACTTATCTTTGGTTATGTAATGTCGAAACAGGAATATAGGTATGGTACACAGCAAAAGCCACTTTATCTAAGCCCGAAACACTTTAGCATAGTTGGTAAAGTAGTGACTGCTTACAAACCTCGATCCAGGGCTCAAATCCCGGTCACATATATCGATATGTATTTTTTGTGATTACAATCATTATGTCATTTTGTCTTACAATTTCGAATACACAATACACACACAAAATTCGTGATCTTAAGTGCTTTGAAACATTGATGTAACTTTAAATATACTCTACCTACCTAAATAGGTATCGAGAATGTAAAAACTTGATAACATTAAGGCTTGCATTCATTGTTGCTCTCTCCACTATTTATTCCTACAATATCCTTAAGGGCGCAATGTAAGTGAGCTCAAGCAAAAACTAGTAGCTTAGCACGGCCGTTTTTGCTCGCTATATAAAAGCACATAGATGGAGAACATAGATAGCGTACTTCTTTGAAATCTATTTCGATCTCCGCACTATCAATCAGGCTGTTTATATTGGCTACTGTGCACAACCGTATCTATATTATCTTTACTTTGTATCTAGTTAGTACTCTAATTTTTGTTAATCTTAAACTTTATACATAGCTGAATTTACTAAACTTAGGTATAATTACAAACAGACGGGCGTAGCGAAAATATAAGGGTTCCTAATTGACTAGAAAACCCTAACTTAAATGTGGACCGTGCCTTGAACCTTCACCTGAAACCTGCTGTATGTAAATGGTATAATGTTATACCATGTGTAAAATGAGCTCGAGTATAATTTGTAAACGACAGTATATTTGATCGTGTAAAGTTATGGGTTGGTCGCCAACCGCTAAACGTAGTGAAATTGAGATGCCAGTCTATTCGACATTTTATTAGTCTTGTGAATCGAGTTTAGACTTAGGCACAGATACTAGTTCAGCAATATCATTCAAATGTGTATGAAATACAATAATAAAGTGACAATACAATACAATACAATAGTAATGTTCTGAAAAAACGACTACTATTAGAGTTGACGTGCTTTTTTCATGTCCCATTTCAGTAATCTTTAAATTATCAGAAATATGTACCTACAAAATATCTTACTTTCTATATTCATTAGAAAACACGACTTCCATTAAGCGTAAGTATTCATATCGTCATTAAAACTCTCTATAAGTTAACGACAAATCATACGAATATAAGCTACACACAATTCATTTTTGGTTAAAAGAAATTTAATAAGCGTAATGCAGATTCAAAAAAGATAAGGATAGCAAAAAAGTAATATTTTTCAGTTGTTAGCTAGTTTCATGTTATGAAGTGAGGCAACCGGTCACAGCTGTGCTAGATCTTAGACCAACGTCCTATCTCCTATAAATAAAGTTTGAATAATGTAATAGCTTTGCCACTGATCGTTTTTATGCTTCTTTTTTACCTTATTCATGAGATATGACCGGCTGATTTGTTTTAGGTTTATGGCAAAAATATATAATTCCAAGTTTTTTTAGTTACAATCGTATTTCGAGTCAATCCAACTTATGGGTAGGTATATATATGATTATTTTGTGGGAACTGTTAGACTCGTTAGTGACAGGTATGACGTTACTACGAGTACCTACCATGTTATGGCCAATATGGGCTATTTGTCTCAAAGTTTTCTAAGTGAACGTAGTTTAGGAACTAAATCCTATCTGTCGTTTTAAAATGTTAATAAAATAGGAACATAAGAAGAAAACCATATTCATATGTACATAATATAAATATTATATAAGAAAGCAAGTAATATTTTAGTAACTTTTTTTTTCTGCCAGACAGACCATAAATAAGAGACTTGTTTGTATGAGTCGATTACCTTTAATTTCGTTTCCTCGCACTTGTGTCAGATTTCCCTCCATGTAGCATTCCTACTAGAAATAATTCTCGTCAAACAGAAACAATATTGTCTACAAATGAAGCCAAACTGTATAAATCAGCAATAAGGTAGGTATAACCGCATTGCAGGAGAACAGTTTTAACTAATTAATCATTAAAATAACTTTATTATTCAAATTAAACTGCAGACCAAGTTATTTGAATAATTTGACACGAAGACATAAAAACATCTAGAAACTACATAGGATGTACTTCCTAGCGACATTATGATACCTATTTATAGAATAATTACATACGTATATGTATATAAAAGTTGTATGTAGGTAGGTACATCAAGCAAACGGTCATGAACATAGTCTATAACTTTTTCTATTTGCAATGAGTTAAATAAGGTAAAACGATTAGGTTTTTGTAAGCCGTGATATTTGTATGAGCTGGTCAAAAAGTAATTATGAGTAGCAGTGACAGTGAAATTACTAGGAAGAGTTAAGCGCGCTAGAAACGTTTCATTTCGTATTGACAATCACAGTCACGCAATTTAAAATAAAATGCAAATCTGTGCAGACAACCGAATCGTCAAACGTGCGAGACAACAAACAATCCAGTCGTTTAATGGCTAATTAGATTTGCATTTATTTGGGGAATTACTCCGGCACCGTATTAACTGTACCTCGGTGTGTTCGTTCCGCTCGGCAGTGTTAATAGCGTACAGTGAACCAGGGATAGCTGTGGCTACTGGGTGTTAGACGGCGCTGGTTTTATATTATATTTTTGCCAGAGAAAATTAAAACCAAAATAAATTATATTTTAATTGCTTTTGTTTAATTTTTTTGCGCATTTACCAGTTCGGCAAGCCTATAGGTTGAAGTTACCAAAAACCCTGCACTTAATTAATGTGGACTGTAACTGCGGCAAATTGGTAAACAATTTTATTGATAAATTAAATAAGTATTGCAAAATTTTACGCCATTTCCATACAAAAGAAATATATGTTGTACCAATTCGCCTTAACTCAATTAAAACGATTTTTAAACTCCCATAAAGCTATCATGTCCACACGTTAATTAAAATAATTTACTCTTAACTCAAAACTTAAAGCCATTTATAATTTAACTAGGTATAATATAATACGGAACACAAAATACGCTAGACAAGTCTCAATTCTAACCAATTACCTACCTACTAAATACTCGCAAATTATTTATTTCTGACCGTTCTATTTTGTTACTTAAATTATGACATAGTTTCAACATCATGTTTATATGCTTTCCCATGAACAAAACTATGTCTTTGGGTAAATAAATTGAACTTAATTGAGTCAAATATGATAATTTACACTGTTTTGAAGACACGCCTACCTAGTCTACATATTGTACATCCGGCATTCAGCCACGATTGAAAATTGTGTAAAAATATTTTAAACGGCTATTACATTAATCAAATAAAATATTCTGCTATAACTCCCTAGGTAAAAAATCCTTCCTGTAAAATAAGTATCTAACGCCATTACCATAAACAGAGCCAAAGAACGACTCCAAATTTCTCTTAAAGGTTTCATGATTGGTGCCGTTACTATATAGGTATAGGTATCATTACATTTTGTTTTATCCCTGTTATAAATGCGTAAGTAACTGTGTCTATCTATCTGTCTGTCTTTTACCTCTTAACCCGTAAACCGTTGAACCAAATTAGATGAATTTTGGTATGGAGATAGTTTCAATCTCGGGAAAGGACATAGAATAGTTTTTATCACGGAAATCATCATTCTACGTAGACAAAGTCGCGGGCACAAGCTAGTCATTAGCAATTTAAAATAGTTTGTTATAAATTTAAAACTATTTTTGTTTTCGTCGACGTTTATCGTTTTAAACTATCTTTCTAGCTGTATAAGTAAAGAAACCGTAGTAAATCAAATTTATTATGGACCTTTACAATAAGAAGTGGTTCTCACAATATCACATAAACAATGACTATGACTTACTTGGAGCTTAAATTAAATGTTCCATTCAAAAAAAGTCATTGTTTGTTTTGAACAAGCCGATTTCGAATGACTTATGCATACTAGGTAATTAAAAGATGTTACTACGATTTATTTATGTTGTACGTATATGTTACCACATCGTAATATATGTTTTAAGTGGGTTATTCCCACTAGTTACCACCAAGTTGTTACCAGTGGTAACTACTGGGAATTTTTTTCCCACCTTTTACCACTGGTAACTACTGGGAAAAATAATTCCCAGTAACTGTCACTAACTCGGTTTGGTGGTGACTACTGGGATTTTTTTTCCAGTAGTTACCACTGTTAAAAGGTGGGATTTTTTTTTTCCCAAATCACCAAAATTTTATTAGATTTCAATACTAATAAAAACAGTATAAATAGTGTAGTATAAATATAGAGTGCTTTAATAAATAATTACAAGTCGATTATTGTTTCAGTAAACTGCCTTAAAAGTGATCAAAAATAATAAAACAGTTGAACCGGTACAAGTGCAAAAGCTAAAATATATATAAAGATCAATTTAATCATCAATTTAGATATTTTAGATTATTTTTAGTGATTTTATTAATTACACAGTTTTTATTTTAGTATTTTTGATAAATTTCAAGGCATTTTACTGAAATAAAACACTAATCAATAATAATTAATAATATATAATAATAATTTATTAAAGCAAAATGTATTTAAAAAAATTGGCTGTGTTGGCATTTTGGCTGGTCTAATGTTGATATTTGTATGGGCCCTCCCATACAAATATCTCTCTCTTTTTTTCGCTGTTTCGGTATTGTTTCCATAGTAAAAGTTGTACAGTATGACCTACATATTCACTCCGTAAATTATTACAGGTAACTATAAAAAACAGCCTGTATTTATACTGTTTTTATTAGTATTGAATAAAAACAGTATAAATACAGGCAGTATAATAGTAGTTACCACTGGTAAAAGGTGGGATTTTTTCTTTCCTAGTAACTACTGGAAAAAAAAATCCCAGTGGTTACCACCAAATTGAGTTGGTAAAAGGTGGATAAAATTCCCAATAGTTACCACTGATAGCAACTTGGTGGTAACTAGTGGGAATAACCCTTCTAAGTTAAGGTCAGGTGGGGTAAGAGAAACTATGGGGCAAGAGAAACTCTTTTAGGGAAAATAAACTGTTAGAGATACTTAAGTATATTTGAAACTAAATTAAATGATAATACTCATCAGATTTCAGCATTTAGGTACTCATGAGTATGACCCAACACAGTGACGGATTTACTATATTTACTGAACCAATCAATTAAAAAGAGGAAAATTAAAGTAGTTGTACGTCATATGTACGTTCATGGTGATTTGTGGAAACACAACAAGTGATGCGCTAATTATGTATCAGGGGGTTATAAATGTGTCTTGCGTTAACATTGCAAACTAGACACTAAAATACAAGTACCTAACAACCTAATGTAGTATTGCGCAAGTTTTTTCCCGACGGAAAATAAATCAAGAGATACCATCTGTCAATTTAAAATAAGGCATGTTCGAAATGGGTCGTTGAACCGAGCGACGCGCGCGGCGAAACGCCCGTTTTCGAACGCTTGCGCAAGCCGCGATGGGACCAAAAGATTATTTTTAAACATTTATTAAGTTGCATAAGTAGTAAAACTTTGATATTAAGTCGAAATATAATACAACACGTAGTGTATATAATAAATTAAACCAATTTTTTAACAAGCAAATACGTCTGCGAGCGATACTCCAAACTTAATATTAAAGGAAAAAATTGAAAAAGTTACGCTCCCTGCAGGACTTGAACCTGCAACCTCCGCAATCCGTGCGTTGCTCTTACTTAACCAATTGAGCTACGGAAGCCTTCCAGAACCTCGCAAATCTTTTCATTCCTTCCCTTATGCTTGTGCTTGGGGTGCTTTACGCCACCCCAAAGGCGTGATGGTAAGGGAAGGAATGGAAAGATTTGCGGGGTTCTGGTAGGCTTCCGTATAGCTCAATTGGTTAAGAGCAACGCACGGATTGCAGAGGTTGCGGGAAGTCCTGCCGAAAGCGTAACTTTTTCCATTTTTTCCTTTAATATATTAATAAATTACCAATGCTGGAATGAGAGAACATAATTCTGTACAAATTATGTACAAGAACTATAAAATCTTCCACTTAGGCTTCGTTTACACTGCATTGTCCTGCTCGATTTTTTGCACTATAGGTACGTCTTAACGGATAAATAGTGGCACATACTTTGTGCATAGAACCATTCACACGGCGTTTGTACTGCAAAAAAACGTACATTGTTTATACGTTTTTAAACGGATACTCACCGGACTTGTCAAGCAAATCGAATGAACTTTAACGTACCTATTGGGTTTGAACTTGCAGTGGCGAGCAGTATAGTTCTGTTTCATTCACACGGCATGATGATATACGTTTATTATCGAATAGCAATCGAACAAGCGAGTGTCTATAGTACTCGAGCGTCTATTGTAGGGATCTCACGTATTTTGTTTGTAATTTCGTGGTTATTTTAAAATGGTTGACGAATCTTAGTTTAGTGGAACAAAACTTTCAATAGGCATCCGAAAGTAAATTGAAAAACTTTGTTTCATCGTTCCTAAGTTTAGCATATAAATTTTGGAATGTTTTATTACGCATGAGTTTTTATTTATGGGATGAACCCAAAATCTTCTGTTTTGTCGGCGGAGAAACCGTTATCGCCATTGATACCAATATAAAAAAGTACGATGAAGCGTGGATCCATCAGGATCAACGTGCAGGACGTTGCCGTGTGAACCTAGCCTTACGGTAATTTCCTAATTATGTATGTCCCCTCCCCATTATAATTATTTATTTAACTACAATATATTATACCTGTACTTAATATCTTATTTAACAATGACTAGCTGAACCACGCTGCGGTTTGATGTAGTTCTGTTACGAAACCTACGTCACCTACGAAATTGTCCGTCCCTTTTTGTATACAAACAATTATTATATATTTATATGGGATTAACAATACATATATCGACCCTCTTCAATAATTAAGAATATTAAATATACCCTTATTTTTCATTACAGGGTGCAATGGTGAAGATCTTCGAAGACGAACGAGACAAGTAGTTATCTCCGGACTGAAGTGCGCCTGCAGCCAACACTTGAGCGTAGACCAAGGACGATTTAACACCTGAAGTAGATCGCACTGTATGACCCCGTAAGGTCTAATATTTTAATTTCAGTACCATTTCGTACCTTGTCACAGTGACAATAGTAAGAGGTCCCTATTACCGACTTTCATATTGATTGTCACTGTGACAAGGTAAGAAATGGTACGGAAATTAAATTCCTTGATTATACAGTTACTAGGTGGTCAAGCGCTAAATTTTGACAATCTAGTTACCAAAACGCGTACTTGAGATGTCAACTTTTCAGCTACAATATTTTGCACTAATTTACGCGTCTTATTATTCCTTTATATATGACTTGAGCTATCACCGTCACGTAGTAACATTGTATATTCCCCTTGAAACCCAGCCCCTACTTGGCAGAATACACAACTTTGTTAAAGGTACGCAATGTTGGATATAACTTTTTCGCATAACGATATGTTTCCTATAAGTAGTCTAAACGTAAATGATCGTTAACATAAAAAAATCGAATATGCTAATCAAACGACGTGCACCTAGTCGTGGAGTCTTCAAAAACCCGATTAGATTAATTTGAAATACCGTTTCATGTTTCAATTTTTTTTTTTCATGAAATAAATTTTGCTCGTTACTCGCTCGTCCGAGTGCTCGTCTCTCTCCCAACACATGTCATATAAAGATGACAGCTGAGGAGGGTGGCATCTAATAATGGGTATTAGCATGTCGAACACTGAATAGGACGTTTACCTTACACTAAACATCAAAAACTGGTTCTTCCTATCATTAATGCTAACAAGCCTTCATTATTAATTTACAAACGAACGATTTTTACTTCACACGAGTTGGTGCGAAGTAATCCCACGATACATTATTTCTTTGTTAAATATAGTCCATTATATTCTGACAAAGTAAGTCTATAGGAGCCGAAAATGGTTCAGAATTGTTACGGTTTCTTTAAATACTCATACAACGACATAATCGACAGGTAAAAAGTCCATGAACTATTTAATACCCTGCCAATGTTAATATATGTTAAATACTCGTAAAGTTTACATATATTTGAATTTGTAGCTCTTAGGGCCTGGCCACATGTACGCGTTGCGACGTCGCCGACGCAACGCGGCGCGTTTTGCGGTGCCGCCGCCGCAACGCAGAAATCTGCGGCGCCGCTCGCCGCAACGCAAAATCTGGCGGTGCGTCGTGCGACGCCGCGCGCGGTACCGCAAAACGGTGCGCGGCGTCGCCCGCCGCAACGCAAAATCTTGCGGTGCGTCGTGCGTCACCGCGCGCGGTGTCGCAACGCGTTGCGCGTCGCCGCGCGCGGTGCCGCCCGCCGCAACGCAAAAATTAGGCGGTGCGACCGCATGCGGCGCCGCGCTGCATAAGTAGTAAAGAATTCGACTACCAGTGTTTGGCTGTTATTAAGAAGGCGCAGAAATAAGAAGCAATTGAAAAGAAAATTTTGGGTAAACCCATGTCTTCATGTCATGAATGATGATGGATATCATTTCAAAAGAAAATACGAGGCATTGAAGATGACTGAAAATAAATTTCATAACAATTTTCGAATGTATGTGTCGTGTTTTGAAGAACTTTTAAGCAAAATATCGCCTCTAATAAAGAAGAAACACATATTTAGAAGACCCGTTGGGCCTCTGGAGATGTTGGGAATAACAATAAGGTAAGAAATCATAACTAATTTTGTATGTAAATTATTTTTATTCTTTAGACCATAATTATTAGGTAATTATAAATAGTATTGTCTTCGGTTACCGCGATAGTTACTCATGAAATAAAACTATGAAAACGGATTATATCGCGTATATTGAATTTATAATACATCCCGCTGTAAAGAGTTCGAAACGTCGGGATGTATTATAAATTCAATATACGCGATATAATCCGTTTTCATAGTTTTATTTCATAATTATAAATAGGTAAATATAAAAAAAACATGTAGGTATATGTCTTTTTGCAAAATCAACATGATATAAGATTGCCTTTGTTAGGTATATAAAATATGTTTATACTTGTGGCTAACTAAATCGACAACTTTTATTTTTAAATCATCATTTTTTATATACCTGCTAACATGACTATAATTAACTTTTTTTTTAATACATTTTTTTGTATAATTGTTTTACGAAAATCAAAAACTTCCATGAAATTACAGTGGAACCTCGATAAGGCGAATTCCTCGTTAACGCGAAATAAAATGCCAATGCCATTCCCTTTCCTTCATAGTCCAAAACCTCCATAACTCGAAATATTTAACCTCACAAGACGAAGTAACCAACTATTCCCTTCACGACTATAACTCGAAAAAGATATAAAGATTGTACTTTCTCCGTTTCTACAATTACGCCTCTTTAACACTAATAATTTTTCGTGCGTTTTACCTCTGTAACTCGAAACCTCTTTAAAACGAACAAAAACCCACAAGAACCTCTCTAAGTCGGTGTCCTCTACAAGAGGAATCCTCCTCCTTAGCACGTATTTTTTGGCATTTCCCATGAGATTCGTGCTATCGAGGTTCAACTATATAATTATAACTGTAATCGTTAGGTACAGAAAATCACAACTATGTAGTTTATAATTCTAAAAATAATACCACCACCATTTTACAAAAGCTTAAGTATAATTAAATAATTATACAAATTTGTAATCGCAATTTAGTCAACGTTCCATAAATAATAGTATACTATAGATAGGTATATATTTTTAAAAATCAACAATCGTTTATCTATAAATAAGGTTCTAATTATTACTCACTAATTCACCAACTGTCATACAGGCTTAATATATCTTAGAAAAAATCAACAACAATCACAAACAGCTTTACTTACAAGTCAACATTCCAAAAATAATTTACACGCCTTTAGAGATAATGACAATCAGGTCATGTTCTAAAATTCTAAAATTAATACCGCCACCATTTTACAAAATATATATATATTTTTTAATACTTAATACGAAAGTGGAGGACCCGCGCGTAATCGCCGTTTCATACAAACGTGTAGTCCTGATTTTCCTCTCTGGTTATTAACATTGTTGAAAATATTTTGACACAATTTGTTATATAGCTATGCCCCTATGGTTAATATATAGGTATATACATCAAATTATGAAAAAATATTTTCCATAATGTTAATATCTAGAGAGGAAAATGGGGAGTACGTTTGTATGGATTAGCGGCCGACCCCTTTGCTCTTGAGTATATTTTAATAATTTTGCAAATCTGTAATTACAATTTGAATATATGTATACTATATAAATCAACTATCGCTTATATAAATATGGCTATAATGAATACTTGCTAAATCACCAACTTTCATACAGGCTTAATATAGGTATCTTAGAAAAAAATCAACAGTTTTCAATGTTTTCATATAGGTACAGTAGTTCACAAACATTTTTACAAGTAAACATTCGAAAAATAATAATATTATATAGGTATATATCTTATAAAAATCAACAATCGTTTATATAAATATGGCTATAATAATTACTTACTAATTCACCAACTTTCATATTAGAAAAAAATTACAGTTTTCATATAGGTACAGTCGAGTCCACAAACATCTTTACAAGTCAACATCCAAAAATAATTTACACGCCTCTAAGACAATGACAATCAGGTTGTGGGGGTGGTTATATTATATTATTTTACTACTACAAAAAAATCACCATTTTTATATAACTTGTTGCCAGTAATGCCAGTTGTTAATACGACACTACGCAGGAGGGCCTACCGCAAACACCGAAATTCGCAAAATTCGGGAATCTTTCTCTTTTACTCCAATTGAGGCGTTATTAGAGTGTTCGCGGTTATAGCCCTGCCATCAAGATATATATGTATTATAAGGTAGTGAAATAGTCTTTGAAAACTGACAGTGTAGCAACGTGGTATTGTTTGCCTGTATGCATCACATTTATTTATGCATACGGATAAGAAATATTAATAAATTATTTAAAACATATTACTACCTATTTCTTATATAGTTGTTGTCAAGTAGCATGCATCTTACAAATATGTTTATGTGTTAAAAGGATAATACAATACAAGTATACTAAGCTAATAGTTTTGTACATGCGAACGGAAATAAAACCTATACTAATATTAAATTATATTTTACTTAATTGCCAAGTAAGGGCTCCCACATCACTAGAAAAGTATTTACAGAATTCATTTCTTATGTTAACTGGGTTTGTCGAGGATATATAATTTGTTGAATGATGTAAATCTGAAAAACCGTCGTGAATCAGTAGTTCTTCAGATGGTTTAATTCCATCTCTACTAATAACAAAATTGTGAATAACACCACATGCCTTTATGATATCTGTTACAAAGTTATATTGGACATTCAATGGTCGGTGAAAAATGCGCCACTTATTAGCTAAAATACCGAAAGTACATTCAACGTATCTTCTTGCGCGACTCAAGCGATAATTAAAAACTCTTTGTTGTATAGTCAAGTGTTTTCCTGGATATGGACGCATTATGTTATTCGTTAAAGGTAAGCCTTCGTCTGCTACAAATACATGGGGAATTGACGTCTGAGAACCAGGTAACGGCTTTGGTGCTGGTACGGGAAGCTGGCCTTGTTGTAATAATTCATTCAGTTTTGTATTGTGAAAAACCGTTGAATCACATTCCTTGCCTTAAGCTCCTATGTCCACATATACAAATCTGTAATTGGAATCAACAAGCGCCAGCAAGACTATAGAGTTGTAGCCTTTATAGTTGAAAAAAAGAGAGCCACTGTGATCGGGACTACAAATTCGAATGTGTTTACCATCCAGGGCCCCAATACAATTGGGGAAGTTAGTGTTTTTAAAAAACTCGTCCGCGATTTGTTCTAGTAGATTTTTTGTTATACTAGGTATACCTTTACCTAGAAGGCTTTTCCATATAGCTTGACAGACTTCTCTTACTATTTTTCCAATTGTACTTCTTCCACGATATTCTGTAAATTCCATATCTCTGAATGTGTTCCCAGTCGCCAAAAACCTGAAAATAAATATTTCATATTCATATTCATATTTTTTATTTGTATTAATCATACATTGTCATGGATGCGTAATTTACATTATATTATATTTTATATTTATTTATATATTATATTATATTTTATTAAATTATAGGTTATATATATACCTATATGTATGCATATTATTGCATATACAAGTTAATAGTTACGCAGCCATACAAAGTGACAACAACCATGCAGTAAATTTATATATGTATATTATTTTATTGAAAGTTTGTTATTAATTATATGGTTGGTTTTAATAGATACCCAAATGTGTATTAAAGTTTAAATGACATAAGTAGGAAACAAATAGTCGGACAATTAATATAAAACTTTATCAGACAATCTCGCGGTCACGTATTAATGTAAATATTAAAATGCTATTTGAGTGACAGATACCATTGAGATGGTTTGAGTCACTCAAGAAACAAAAACAAAGTTAATGAACTTTGTATGCAACAATTTCCAGTTTGACTAATAAAATTTCCTATTACATATTATAAGTAGAGTTAGATCAAGAAAAGTCTGCAACGATTTTGATAGCATACCTACGCAGTGCAAGTGTTATTTATACGACATATTTTCATAGAAGTTTGACGTTTAAAATAACACTCGCACTGCGTGTGCTATCAAAATCGTTGCAGACTTTTCTTGGTCTATCTCTACATGTGTAATTTAATGCAAAGGTCGAAAATTTGCAAACAGTCACTAATAATCTGAATAAGAGATGTTTTTTTTTACAATGTAAAATGTTTTAAATGAACTTTATTTTTTAGGAAACGAGGTGATAAAAAAGTGGAAAAACCTCAAAGATAATTTTACAAGATACTCAAAAAGGCTTGAAAGCTAAAATAAATCGGGCGCTGGTGTGACGAGAGTAAAAAAATACCATTTCTACAAGCAACTAATGTTTTTTTTTTTAAATGCTGCAAATTTAACTGACTCGAGCATAGTCGAGGACCAAGAAAGTGACGAAGATGGCCAGACAAATGAAACTACAAGCAGATCTCGGTACCAGCCTTGTTCTCGGAAAAGGAAAACGACCGACCAATTTGAGTCCGATATACTTCAGGCCTTAAAAGAGACAGAAAATAGACCTTAGATTTCTTACCTTATTGTTATTCCCAACATCTCCAGAGGCCCAACAGGTCTTCTAAATATGTGTTTCTTCTTTATTAGAGGCGATATTTTGCTTAAAAGTTCTTCAAAACACGACACAGACATTCGAAAATTGTTATGAAATTTATTTTCAGTCATCTTCAATGCCTCGTATTTTCTTTTGAAATGATATCCATCATCATTCATGACATGAAGACATGGGTTTACCCAAAATTTTCTCTTCAATTGCTTCTTATTTCTGCGCCTTCTTAATAACAGCCAAACACTGGTATTCGAATTCTTTACTACTTATGCAGCGCGGCGCCGCATGCGGTGCCGCGACGACGGACGCGGCACCGCAAGTCGCACCGCCAAATTTTTGCGTTGCGGCGGGCGACACCGCGCGCGGCGACGCGCAACGCTTTGCGACACCGCGCGCGGCGACGCACGACGCACCGCAAAATTTTGCGTTGCGGCGGGCGACGCCGCGCACCGTTTTGCGGTACCGCGCGCGGCGTCGCACGACGCACCGCCAGATTTTGCGTTGCGGCGAGCGGCGCCGCAGATTTCTGCGTTGCGGCGGCGGCACCGCAAAACGCGCCGCGTTGCGTCGGCGACGTCGCACCGCGTACATGTGGCCAGGCCCTTAGTTTTGACTTCTACTAGGTTAACGACACCAATCATGGGACATTTAAGAGAAAATTGGAAGTATTTTTAATATTTCACCGACACCTTTTATGTTTTCGATGTATTTAATAAAAAATACTGCAATTGGTTTCAATATTATTAACAAATTAAAAACTATGTTTTTTTGCTCCAGTCATGAGCAGTATGGCATCATTAAATTTAAAACAAATTATAATCAATGAAACGTCATACTTAAGCAGCTCTATGGCTCTCGTTTATGGTAAAAATATGGTCGTCGTTGGTGGTATGGTGGTCAGTGCCTAAAAACTGACGATAAATACTTATTTTACAGGATTTGTCTATAACATCCCATTACTGGTGCCACGTCCATCATAGGGGTGTTTACTATATAACAATGCTAGAAAAAAAAAAACAATTACAACGTATTTTACATGGTCCTTACATTTTCAAAGACCATACTCGGTCAAAAGCTTTGCAAAACGTGTGTTTGATCTCTTTATGGATAATTAATATTGTTATTTATGATTTTAATGCCATATTACGGTATAATTTTCCCTAGTTGGTAAGTTAGGGTATGACATGTTTTTTTTTCACTTGCAAATGCACCAGAATGTTAAGAACAATTGACTTTGACGTATTCTTGTATTTGTAACATAAGCAAAGTTTTAGCCATGTCTTGATGTTTGTTGATAATCGAATTAATTATACACCCAGTTATTGTCCTTATACAAACAAATATGAAATAAAAATGCCGAAAGGTTAGTTCTAGTTATGTTTACTATCTGGCCAGTACAAAATGGCGATATTTCGAGTTATTGCATTGCCTATTAGGATTTAAAACTGTCATATTTTCTAAGTTAGGAGGCCTTAGTGTTATCACCGAACATGATGAACACAAGATAATGAATGAGACATGGTAAAGCTTTCAAAGTGGTGTAAATAAATACATATTTATCCACTGAGCAAGAAGATATTCAAGTTGTAACAACACGTTATGAATTTGCTCTAACTGAATTTCTGGTTTAAGAAATGTCACTCGACAGTGACAAATCATATCATAACAAATCCAGATCAAATTCATAACCTGTTATTACAATCTGAATAAGCCTCCTGTAATGTAATTCAAGCGGATTTTGCTTATATTACAGGCAACAGGTTTGTAAAACGGCTGGCGATGCCTTTTAACGTTATAAGCACAACTTAATAGACATAACTTTCTTATGACATATTTACGTTTTAAAAAACACGACGAAAAGATAACATGTTGATTAAGCTATCGCCAACTGTATGTGAATAAAGAAAGAACTAATTGGTTTTGAATGACCTCCGGTTTATATGTTAAATATCTAGTTGATAAAAAATATTAAATTCAGAACCAAAAACATGAGGTGCCTTATTTTAGTGAAATAATTTCGCATTCTTCAAAAACATTTGCAATGTTACTTAGAAAAGTGTAGGGTAAGTATTATAACTAATGGCTTATTTTTAAGAGAAACAGTCACAACATATCTAAGTAGGTTAAGCAATTTTGTATGCATTTATCGTTTGTATGTACCTAGTTTGATTAGTTGGTTTTTATCATTGAAATGTTTCCTAAGCACTAACATATAAGCCAAAAGCTCTCACCGACTAATAGAAAAATCTAAAAACAAGCGAAATACGAATTTAATTTCTTTTTAGTCTTCCAAAGTTGGTAATTTCGATCGATACGTTCATGTTTTTAAGCGTTTTTTCTTCTATTCCTAATTGAGGATAAACAAAAATGATAAATGATACGAGAGGATGCCAAATTGTCAACGACATAGCGAAACAATTGAGTCGCTTTAACTTTAACTCGGGTAAATATAGATTTCTGACAGATAGCTGTCAGATTATGCGATTTTAGTCATGGAGACTATATAAAGGAGCCAAATCTCTATGTATGAAAAGTGTCTATCAAAAAACAGTAATTAGGCGGCGCCACCATACACCGAAATACTACAAAAACAACCTACGTAATTTGGTGGGGTTATTTGTTGTCTTATATGGTTCATGTTATACTCATGTCCCAGGGCCTAACTAGCGCCACCGGAGTGATTAGGAACTATTATTTAAAGCTGAAAGCTGTCACTTTTGCAACAATTCTGCCATAAGAGATTGGCATCCTTTCTATACCATCCATAATTTTAGTATTAAGAAAAGGTAATAGGGTAGATATTTGCTGAGAGGGTCGAATGGATTTACCAGAGTTTGAAGTTAAGCGACACAATTCATCAGTGGTGTCAATCACAATTTCAGCGAATCGCCTTAATCACGTAACTGTGATTGACAAGATTGACAATCGCAGTTTATCGCCTCGGGTAGCAGGATAATATAATAAGAGCGCTGGATTCATTTGGGACAAAATAATGAACCAATTACAAACATTGTTCATTATTTTGTCCCAATTTAATTTACGTCAAAACTGCTTCGCAATATAAGACCCTGTATTATTTAGGAACATTTTTTTATTTTTTATACCACATCGGTGGCAAACAAGCATACGGCCGCTTGATGGTAAGCAGTCACCGTAGCCTATGGACGCCTGCAACCGCCTGCGGCCTATGGGCGTTGCCGACCTTTTAAAAACCTGCTGTACACTCCTTTTTTGAAGAACCCCATACTGTAGACCCTCGGGAAAGCGGTAGCGACCGCGGGAGGAAATTCCTCTTTAACCGCACAGTACGCGACCATTTAGGTTCTAGGGTGTGAGGACGAGGACTCTATATTTGATTTTACTAACCGTATATATTCATAAGTAACACTATTAAAATGATAATTTTCTCGGAGGTTCGAATTGAAAAGAAACAACCATCATTTTGAATCTTTGATTTACTTATCATTTCACACCGATTTATAAAACCTTTTAAATATTTATGTATGTTTAATTCCAAATATAACTCGCTTAGAATATAGCTTAATCCTAATCGTCATATTTTATGATACCTTTTATTATTATTGTCATTAGTTGATACTTTTTTCAATGAATGTTGTCAGTCTCGAGATAATATTGTAATTCATAAGAAATAATAAACGAATGATATCGAATTAATAGTTTCAATTACTTAACAACTTTAAATTACCTCTGTAATCCTAAACTAACAAGGCTCGCTTAGAAGTTGTTTAACAGGGTTCGTAGCCAACGTGCCAATCGTTAACGCTCCGTAGTAAACGAAACGCAACTGTCACTGTCGCACTAGTGGGGAAGAGTGATAGAGAGAAATTACTATGATACGCTACGGAGCATTAACGATTGGCACGTTGGCTATACGCGCCCTGTTATCCTGAAATAAAGAAGCATTATGCCCATCATAGTGCTGGACTTAACTATACGAAAATAAAAATAAAAAATTGTACAAAAACAACGTATGGCACTTATTAGGTCCTTTTGAATAAGAAAGGCATATATTAGTAACTTTTAGATTCAACCGATCATATTAAAAAAACTTTCGTAAATATTTATTTGTTTTACAAGGGGGCAAAGTTGTTGTTTAACCCCTCGTGCTAATATTGATACCCGAGCAAGCGAAAGATTCCGAAATTGAACCAAGAGCGTAGCGAGTGGTTCAAAAAGTGGAATCTTGAGCGTTGCAAGGATTTCAAGGCACGAGGGTTACTTACAAAAATTTTGCTCCCGTGTCAAATACAAAAATTTTCACCTTCAATTTTCAAATTTGGAATCTGTCGCTTACTCGGGTATCAATATTAGCACGAGAGGTTAAACAACAACTTTGCCCTCTTTTAAAACAAATAGGTAACTATTGTCTACATTTAAACGTCTACAAGTCAACATCTCTACATGATCTCTACAGAGCCGTTTTGCCCCTTCACAATAGATGGCGCAGTCTGTAAAAACTTAGAAAGGATTAACCAGATGGCGCTTATGCCATAAGGTATCAATACCGTGTTTAAACCGTGTCTTCCCTGTAAGTATTAAATGTTATAAGTAATAATATGCCCTTCTCCACTTGTTCAAAAAATTTAAGAGACAAAGGAAATGCAACTTTGTTCATTTAAATGACGGTTGAAAATTCATTGCATCAGAGGGTACCTACACTGTGTATATCCTAATGTACATTGGGCGGCACGAGACTAGGGACGGCAACTTGTCAAATAGATCAAGCGCCTGTATAATCCAGCTAACCAAATATGACTGTTTTTTTTAATGACGTCAAAACAATAATGAGAAGAACTTTTTTTATTACGACATAATATATTTCAATACAAATTAAGTGGATAACTCATATTAGTGTTTTTCGTTTTTTATGGGTTAGGTTAGCCACTAGCGATTTAGAGGATTAAATATCTCCGACCGAACAAAATTTTATGCAAGACTCGTATAGGTAGGTATAGTCTGTCAAGGATATGTCAGTAGCAATGTAGAGAAAACTAAAGTATGGTATCCCTAGGATTCCTAGGGATACCATTACCATACTTTAGTATGCCTAGGCTAAGAAACGAGCAAAAAGCAGCAATATACATTGAACTACGAACAGCCGCTAGTTTTTTGTAAGGCCGCTCGCGCACAAGACGTGTCAAAATTTGCCTATTTGCGATTGTGGTAGAATAAAATAGTTTTTGATAACTTTGTTATAGATTTAGTCATGGAGTAGTGTGAAGATATTATAATTTGAACAATTACGAAATAAAAAGGATACGGAGGCTGATTATGCGGCCAATGAACATAGGGATTACGTGCACAAAGTGAAAAATTACCTAATATTATAAGAATAAAACAGGTCAATTTTTAAATTAGTATCGTAGGTTTTTGTCCAGAGAAATGTGATACTTAGTAGCCAACAAGTTTATGTTTTCAGATAAGTAACAAAATATAAATATCTACTTTAACAAGATTTGATTTATTTATTTTTTGTAAGGTTATTCTATAGGTATTTTAATCTGTTGTACATACTTATTAAATTAAATACATGACACGAGATATTTTGATGTTTATTTAATCTTTATACACTGTTGATGTTGTAAGAGTGACCATGCAAATTACAAATAAACATCAGTAGGGAGGTTGCCAACAAACTAGGTACTTCTATGATGATTTTAAAAAAATATCTGAAAATCGCAATTACAAACTTGATCAAAATCTAAATGTAAACAAAACAGTTCCACGGATACATATACATAGTATATACAAGTAGTTATAAGCACAGATAAGATATAAATGCGCGATTTTCGAACAATTCAAACGTAGTGTTGCTAACCCGTGATTTTTTAAATTTGCCGACTTTTTCTACAATTTCGACTGACAAGATTTGCTTGACCAACTTTTTTTTTATATGTGATTTATTTTATATTAAGTAGTCCCTTTGCGAGTATCGTATGACATAAGCGCAGTAGAACTTTAATTTCTAGCATTATTAATGCATAATATCTGGGAGACCGAGCTTTTCTCGGTAAACATGTAAAAATTCAAAAATGCGCGTTTTCCCAGAGATAAGACCTAGCTAGATCGATTTTTCGCCCCCGATTCTCATTGAAATTTTTAGAACCGTTTCCGAGATCCCCGAAATATATACATATATATACAAAGGTATAAGATATTTTAACTTGCAATTATCGCCTATATGACAATGTCAATGTCATATGAATAATATGATTTTCATAACGTGACGTCACCAAGACGTGACCTTTACACCGAAATAATCAAATATAAATGTCGAGACAATTATCGGCCTTCGAGGTTGAGTTCTCGTGTTACTACTTTTGTCTCAGGCGTATTATTTACATTTTTCGTGCATATATCCTTTTTTTTTAAAGGTAAAACGATTAAGTATTTCACAAATGAATTCTTCGTCACTAATTTGTACGGAAATGATACAAAACTTGACCTCCTAGCTACAAATATGTAGGCAGCAATCTAGCAATCGAAAAAAATGGCTTTCATGTACTACTTATATAATGCAGTGTCGCACGGTTTTTTCTTCGTATTTTGCGGGACACACTACCGTGTGTCTCGATAGAGAGTCAACTGGGCCGCCGGAGCCAAATTTTCTCCTCTCTTTTTGAAGGGTAGCCTCTTGGCCTCTTGGCTTGGCGGACATAGAATCTTTATATTAGCCACGAGATTTACTCTTGTAAATCTCGTGGCAAATACAAAGATTCTATGTCCTTTATGTTATTTTCTAATTTCCTGTTCGATATATTTCCACATTTTGAGCACTAAAGTAGGAAAGTCAAATCCAGCTCTCTTATAAATTCTGGTTTTCTCTTACCTTTATTAAATGCATGTTTAATGTTTATTAGGTATTGTTTATGATCGTCACTCTACCAGTAACGTAAGTAATGAAATAACTTTACGGTCCTATAAACTAAATTGTATATGTCGCAGGCAAATTGTAAGAATCCGCCATTTACAAACGGCGTCGTCAATTTACAAACGTTTTCACGTTTGTAACCGACTGGGACCTAAGTCCCAGACAAGCAGTCCTAAGACTGCTATTAGAAAGACTACGTAAAGCCATTAAAGAAAAAATATAAAGTTTCACAAAAGCCATGTTGCGACTGCTGCTCTTGACAGGTGCGGCTTCGAATCGCTGGTTCACTCACCCTACAGCCTCCAACAATTATTATTTGTTCTAAAATTTCAAAAAAGAACTACGAGAAAAAAATTGTTGTAACGATGAAGAAGTGAAGCAGGCTATTTCGGTTCATTTTGAGGGCAAAGATAAAAAATATTTTTTGAAGGTAAATATATATTGAAAAAGAGAAATACTTTTTTTGTTTTATTTAATTTGCAAATACTTCATTCCGCTAATATTTGTACCTCCCCTCGTATGTAATCAAGTATCAAAATCAAGGATTAATAAACATTTTTATTTAAATTAACAAAATAATAATTATATAATTAGGTGACATAAAATTTCTCTAACTTTCTTAAATATTAACAAGACCGAAGTGATCCCATAAGTGTTCCGTGAACTAAGTTTTGTACGGAACACTAAAAATCAAGGTAAAAAGTAATTCAAGCCCCCTAAATGTCCCTCATCTCTTAGCCTCTGCTTCAGCAGCCGCTCGTCTTCATACCCGTCTATACCTAGCCCTAAACGTTCTATCAACCTTTCGCCTTTGTCCCCATGCAGCTCCACAAACTGGCGTCGTCGTCTCAGCGCCACGTCGGGGTCGAAGTCCCACGTCTGCCGGTTGTGGATAACCGGCAAACCGACCAGGTTCGTCTGGATGAAGGCTCGGATGGGACCGATCGGGTCCGGAGCGGTGACCAATCGGTAAAATAGCACGCAGAAATATATTGTTATCTGTGGAGCAAAATGTTATTATCAAAAGTTGTACTTATAATTCAAACAATGACGGGCGTTCTTGATGACTTTTTAATCGACAAAATTTTGAAGGAGGAGATTCTTAATTCGTTTCGGTATGTTCTCCGATTTATTGAAGACCGCTGGGCCTATTTAGAAAATTGACATTGACAACCTAACCTACTCTAGATATAACCGTAAATATAACCTTCCTTCGTGACATTCATAATGGAAGGATCTCTAATCCTTTACTTATGACTTTATCAAGGATATACGCATTGCCTCTATCGATGCACATGCCCCGGGCATACCTTTCATGTCGTGGAGCCAGTGGAAACATCAAATCTATATTTAATAAGCTTCAAAACTTAGATAGGAAAGTTTTGAATCCTAATCCGACAAGTTTGAATCGTTTACGAGTATTAATGGTTACGAGTAGTAATAAGGCGACAGCCTTATTATAACCAATAACAAGTAGGTAGGTACTTGTTTGAATACAAAGCAACACAATTGTTTAAAAAAAATGCCTTAACCGTATAAAACATCGGCTACCTACACGCGATATTGCTCAATAAGGAAATCAACCAATATTCAACGTTGTTTTCTTCCTATGTGTATGTGCTGAACTCCTCAGTAGGTACCCAAGATAATTAACTGCCTTAACTGGCACCTTGAATTTAAACAGGAAAAACCGTTGCATCAACTTCCAGTTTGAGTCCTCAGATGCATTTTACATCATTATGGAAACAGTACTACTACTATTGTAGTACTACACTACAATCTTAGGTACCCAAGTACCTACATTGTGTTGCTACATTTGAAAACATGAGCATATTTAAACAAAAAGGGGTAGGTAAAGTCTACTATATCAATTTGTTAGTAGAAAAAGGCGCTAAATTTAAAATGTGTATATATTGGATATCGACTCTATTGGTGCCTACATCTTTGCTGCCTTTTTCAACTGACAAAATTGGTTTTCCAGACTATAAGTAACACTGATTGGGCTAGTTACACACGAAACCACGCCGTAAGTACTGCAAATGCAATCAATGTTATAATAGTAGATTGTGTCACAAGGGAGCAAAATGACATATTTACGGCGAGGGCGTACAATTGAATCCTAACCGAAGCGAAGGATTCTATAATAGAATCCCGAGAGTAGCGAGGGATTCTAAAGTAGAATCCTGAGCGTAGTGAGGGATTTAAGTATGTTACGCCCAAGATGGAAATAATTTTGCTACCATGTGACACATATTACTTTTCACATCACCTATGAGGTAATTATAATATTTAAAAATATTATTTAAGCAAAAAAAATAATGCGCAAAAAAATGTAAAAATAGTGTCCTAAAACAGAAAAGTGTTACTTTGATCCCTCCTAGCAGGGAAGAAAAGTGCCACTTTGATCCCTCCTAGCGGGAAAGAAAAAGCCCTTTTTCGAATTGGTGATGTGAAAAATACGTTTTCAACACAATAATCGGATATTGTTAATAATTATAAAGTCAGACAGTTCAGGCAATATGGTAAAACCTGAATTAAAGTAGACTTCATTATAGGCGATACCACAATTATACCTAATACTTCATTGGTAGGTATATCAGTAATTAATTACCTACTATACACCATGTGCGATATGTTATGTCAATAATGTGGTTAAAAATCACAAAAACGTATCACAATAAAACACTCACAAACAATTTCTTCATATCGAACCGGATCGCGTGCGGAGCGAAAACCGACTGTTCCAACCAGGTGGGTTTTATACGGCCTTTACATATAAAGTAAGTAGTCGATCCGATTACTTAACCCTTAAGGCCTTATTATATCACGGCGCCGCGGACCAAGACGTCCTTTTCATAGCGAGCCTCTGTTGCAACAAGCCATGGTTTAAAATGTTGTGTTCTGTCTTCTGTCACAAAATAATATTTAATTCGAGGTGAAGTTTACTTACGTTAACGCGCTTTGTTAAGAATGAATACAAGTAACGCTAATGAGACTTATTGGTTAATGATTTCACAATTTCACTAATGAGTAATGTTAATAAGTAATATTTATGCATTTTTTGTGAAAATCCGCATTAAACTTAATATGTGGGAGAGCGGAGCGTAGGAGATAAAGATATGAGAAATGACAAAGTTGACTATAAGTATAAATACATACATTTATGCTTACCTACTATCGAAGCCAAAGCCAATTTGGCTTTGGTAGGTAACGTCGACATTGAGTAATTTATTGTATATTTTTAACCGAGTTCAAAAACAGGAGGTTCTCATTTCGTTACAATACCTCGATCGGACCAAGCTGTCTACATGTGACAGAGTGCAATCGATGCTACCATAAACGTATTATGTAATGTATGTAATTGTCCATAAAAATATACTAACGTTTATTACCATCACTCTTAGACCAATTCTAACTATACATATAGGTACTCAAAAAGAATTATTTCATTTTGATTCATTTATTTAACTTATAATTCGCACAACGTGAGGACGTCATAAAAAGGGGGTCAAGGCATTGTACTTCTAAACTATTTCCGCTTAAAGGCAGAGTTTTTACTTACATACAATGCATGAATAAACAGTGATACAAAACAAGGACAAATGGGTATTATTGAAATTAAAGGTAAATACTATAATGCATAATGTAATACTATAATATTATAATGCATAATGGCTTGAGAAATCATAGAGTCAAGTGGCGGCACCATGGTCCCGTGAACAGGAAACAAAGATAATATAATATCAGACAAAGGGTTGAATTGTTTATTGGATTGGACCCTGGAGGAGAGATAGGCCTCCATAGGCTGACCGCTTACCATCAGGCGGGCCGTATGCTTGTTTGCCACCGACATAGTATAAAAATAAAATAAAAAGATCTGAAATAGTTGAGAGAGCTTACATTGCAAAGTTTATCGTATTTTTATCATACTAAACTTAATTGAAGGATGGTTTTTAAGAAATTATGAGTTTGAGCCGATATCACAAAACATGTGCTCATATATGTAATCAAAACAGTAAATTAAGTACGAGTAGGTAACTAGCAATTTGCTTGAACCAAACCCTCTACCAAATTTAGAGGGTTTAGTCACTTTTCAGTAGGTACCTACTTTGGAGGACAATAATAAAATTAATCTCCCAATAGGTTGAGATTAGGCAGTTAAAAAACGTGTCTGTTATTTTAAACTGTTCTCAAACATACATTATGGACAAATTTAGAATGCAAAAAAAGTGTTCTTTTTAGGGTTCCGTAACTCAAAAGGAAAAAACGGAACCCTTATAGGATCACTCGTGCGTCTGTCTGTCTGTCCGTCTGTCACAGCCTATTTTCTCCGAAACTACTGGACCAATTAAGTTGAAATTTGGTGTAAGTTTGTGACCCAAAGACGGCCATGTAACATAAACAAATGAATTTTAAACACGGGGGCCACTTTTGGGGGGTAAATGACAAAGTTACAATATAAAGTCTTTCAAACTGTATCGTATTACATATCAAATGAAAGAGCTCATTGTGAGAATCCTAAAAATTTTTTTTTTATAATTTTAGGGTAAATAGTTTAGAAGTTATTCAAGAAAAAAGGCAAAAAATGACCATTCCCCCTTTATCTCCGAAATTACTGGGTCAAACATTTTGAAAAAATACACAAAATAGATCTTTACCTATAGATTACAGGAAAATCTATTAGAAATGTGCAGTCAAGCGTGAGTCTGACTTAATTACTTAGTTTTTGATCCGACCCCTACGGGTTTTTTAAAGATATTTCACTCACGTTTCACATAAAAAAATACATTGTTTAAATTGTGTAATGTACGGAACCCTTGGAACGCGAGTCCGACTCGCACTTGACCGGTTTTTTTTAATGAAATTACTTTAGGTGCTGTAAACCGGTAATTAAACCTTTTTTTTGCTAAATTTCTCCATAAGTATATATATATAGTTGGTCAAGCAAATCTTGTCAGTAAATAAGAACAAAAAAAACTACACTCATCCCCTTCTTCTGGGCGCCAACAAAGACAGCATGACTCTCTCCGTCTACGCCCGAAATGAGACAGTCCCTTGACAAACTATATCCAAATAAATTAAATCGGAGTCAGACAGTTGGGTACAAGGCCTATAGTTTGTCAAAGGACTGTCTCATTTCAAACAGAGAGAATCATACTATCTATGTCTTACACTAGTACTAGCACCCAAAAGAAAAGGATGAGTATAGTTTTTTTTTGTTCTTATTTACTGACCATTTGGTTTAACCAACTATAGTATTCTTTGGTTGGGTACCTTTTCTTGTTAGCTTCTTAAATATCATGTTTTCCCAGAAACCTTGAACGCATTGATAACTAAACGCAGTTTCCCGCCATTTGGACATCCTGGTTTCTGATTGGTCGACGCTATCCCTGTTTTACCGACGGGCTACCGCGCAAATACAAACAGAAAAAATCAATAAGTTTGACAAATCCTTTTGACGTTTAGCCACGTATCTTGTGAAACATATTTAGCATTTAATTTACTATTTATTAGATATAATACGATGCAGGAATACGACGACGATTATTTTTTCGAAGAAGACAAAATGTAAGTATTCGAAAAACCCGCATTGGAAACTTGTTTTTGTTATCAGTTCCAGTTATCAGTGAACTTCCTTTATGTTGCAGAGTGATATTGTTTGTGTAACTGTTGGTTTGTGTTTTGTGCGATATGTGGCAGTATAACCAAGTTTTTCCTTACAACGACCCGAGGATCAGCCCGTTGATGTACACGTACATGACGAGAACCATGTTTGAGGATAAACAGTAATTAAATTATAGTTCACTAATCCTTTAAGTAATAGTTCAGTATAATTTCTAGTTTCTAGTAAACCATTAATTTATTATTATGTGGACTCGACTCGTACGTAATGATTGGTTGGTAATTGTGAAAATTAATTCTTTATTAATATTGTAGTTTTTTTTTAAATATCCATTGTGTCATAGTCAAAATGCCAATAAAAAAAGGTTAAGTAATAAGAATGATGGTACGTGTACTCTAATGAATTCGTTACAAATCTGAGATAGTCGCAAATTGATAAACTCATATCACGGTTCATGAGATACAGCCTGGTGACAGACGGACAGACACAGACAGACAGAAGACAGACAGACAGCGGAGTCTTAGTAATAGGGTCCCATTTTTACCCTTTGGGTACGGAACCCTTAAAAGGTAAAAGTAGAACGAAGTAAATTAGCAATTGATAGTTAAATAGTGTATATGTCGATAATAAATTCATATAAACAAGGAATTATTGCATCTGGTAGCAGCATCCACCTTGTAGCTATATGAATGAATTAGTTTCTTTTAAATATATTTAAGTCTACACTACAACATTATTTATTTTTTGAATAGACATACATATACATATTTGTATTATTTTAATTTAGCATTTCTACACAACCAGGGAGCTCCAAACAAACTCGCTCGTATTTATTGGTTTCGATAGAAGAAAGGTGAGTTAACAAAAATCCATTGCAGAAAATCAGAAATATACCACCTTAATCGGTTTGTTTTAAACTTATAAAATGTTTCGTTCAGTGCCAACATCAGTCAAGAATCAACACTGGAAGAAATTATTCAGGATACTGATATTAAAGAGTAAGTATCTGTTTCACTGGTTTATTTCCTCGTAACTCGCCCTCGGACACGGCACGGAGATCATGACATATATTTTCACCCCACCTGCTCGGATAGGTCATAGGCTCTCTTTAGGCTAAGGGGGATCCCTTCATTTTACCGATTTTTTTTTGACCAAATTTCGTTTCCCAACCAAACTTTACCAACTGCACGTTTGTCAACTCAATCTTTCCCATATAAACATTTGTCAAACTTACAATCCGACAAATGATCATTTCCCTAACTGTTACTTAGCAACTTTTATATAGTTTGTCAAAGGACTGTCTCATTTCAAACATAGACAGAGAGAATCATACTATCTTTATCTTACACTAGTACTAGTACCCAAAAGAAAGGGATGAGTATGATTTTAGCTGGTTGTTACTGACTGACAAATTGGTTTGACCAACTATAAGACCAACTGTTTTTTTCCCAATTTTTTTTTTATACTACGTCGGTGGCAAACAAGCATACGGCCCGCCTGATGTTAAGCAGTCTCCGTAGCCTATGTACGCCTGCAACTCCAGAGGAGTTACATGCGCGTTGCCGACCCTAATACTCCTCTCCCTCGAGCTCTGGCAACCTTACTCACCGGTAGGAACACAACACTATTAGTAGGGTCTAGTGTTATTTGGCTGCGGTTTTCTGTAAGGTGGAGGTACCTCCCCAGTTGGGCTCTGCTCTAGATCTGGAATGACATCCGCTGGCCTGTGCCCTACCACACAAAGCGAGATGTCATTCACAGTGCCCATACCTCTCTTTTGGACGTAGTTTATAGACATACCCGGGTCCGGGTCCCGTGTTTTTTTTTCCAAATGTTTTACTTGGACTATAAATGTTTGCTCTAATTTATTTTTGTCAAATAAATGACTGGACAAAATTATTTTGTCCAAAGATATCTTTACTCAAAAAAATGTTTGTTCAAATAACTGTATTGCAAAACCACTACTTGACAAATTATGTCTATCCAAAACTTTGTGTTATAAAAAATGTGTAAACAGGCAAGATAGGTGCGACGACGAGCGAAGCGAGGAGGAGTGTGTTAGGTTGACCGCGATCAAACAGAGAACGGACATGTTATTGTACCTACTATTGTTAGTTACAACCTCACCTATCTTCATAATTATTGATCCTAGAGAAAAATGTTACATAACAAAATACACTTCATTTGATATTTCTTACACGGCAAAATAATAAAAATTTGGTGTTATGTTGGCGAAATTTTCGAAGTCCCAAGAGCGGCACCCCCTTTGCTATACTCTTACCCCTTAATGTCTAAACAATATATCTATCTACATAAAAATTATATTTCGCAAGTAGCAAATTAAAAATGAAATATATTCCACGCTAATTCGTCAAGTGGACAAAAACTAGAGCATGGCTGGAAACTAGCGCAATGACCCTAAGTAATTGACAAAATACAATAGTTTGTCACGTTTTGTTTTTGTTTTTATATTCTTTGGTAAGTACTCATTTCGAGTAATTAAAATTTGTTCAAATAAAAATTGGCAAACAAAATTTTTTTTAACTGTTACATTTGTCATATTTTGTTATGGTTTTTGTATTCTTTGGAACTAATCATGTCGAGTAGTTAAAATTTGGTAAAATAAATGTTGGCAAAGTTAGGAAATGTCCAAATATTTTTTTGGATAACGTTCTCTTGGGAAATATCTATTTGCGACTATTTAAGTTGGGAAATGATTAGTTGGGTTTTAAATTTTTGGGAAAGATAGTTTGGGACATGAAAATTTGGCAAATTTTTTTCGGTCAGTAACCCGGCTAAGGGTATGTTCTGATTGCTCTGCCCTGCGCTGCATAGAACTGCGTCGCCTGCGTCTCAGCATACGCTTAGCCTTAGGTCTACTGTCCACGGAAGCGTAGCTGCATAGACGCGTACTCGTCATTGTACGCTTGCTTGCAGCCTACATACAAAACCGCACAACTCTGCCGACGGAGCGGCAACGTCGCGCCAGCGACGCTGCATGCAAGCTTCACGCCGCTGGGCGTACTGCATGTCATACGCCGGGCTACATCGCAATAGCACGTTGAGTTTTTGTAAATAACGTCTTCATCGTTGGACGACATTCTCACGAATGAAAGGAAATGTAGGCTACGATACGCTTACGCTACGCTTCGTGGACAACGTCTGTACGCCGGGCTGCATGGCAGCTGCACTGCGTATTCATGCAGCGTCTATGCAGCTACGCGTCGTGGACAGTAGGCCTTATTCTTTTAGTGTGTGACGCATCTTTTTATTTTCTAGGTAATTTGATGCTAATCTTGAGTTATTTATTTCCGTTAACTGACAGTTTTTTATGATATAGGACTAGGAGGCAAACGAGCAGACGTATTGCCTGATGCTAAGCGATTACCGCCGGCCATGGACACCTGCAACACCGGGTTGTAAGTGCGTTGCCGGCCTTTAAAATGGGAATACACTCTTTTCTTGAAGAATGGAATTTAACAAATTATTTGGAATGATACCTAAATATAATAGGTACTTAGCTTTAATTTCGATGAGGTTTATATTTTAATACTGCTAGTTATGGAGCTTTTTGAGGGACTAGCTATATTTTGTGTAAAGCTTTCCAGTATTTCTTTGTATTTTCCTCGAGATGCAGTAGTGCCGCGCATCGTATCGGTAAATTAAAACCAAATTCCCATTCTAAATTAATTTTTAACAAGCAGAAACTTCTGCGAACGATGCTAATGATGCTATCGTAACTGGTGAATTTCCAATATGACTTGGAACTCCGGTGGCCGTTTAAGAAGTGCCTTACGGTAGATGTCGCTAGGGTTCCCTAGACCCATATAGTCAGAAGATTTGCTGACTATGGATGAGGTCTTGGTGGCTCGGCAGAGCGCTGGAGTATCGATTCAGAGGCCGTGAGTTCAAGTCTCACCCAAGGCAGTAATTTTTCCCCTTTTAAATTACATACCACAATCTACATTTTAGCTGTAGACCCCGAAAACAAGATTATTTCCCATGAAATAAAGTTATTCCAAAAATTTCCACCACCACTGCTCGCGCTTGCGGTACCTTGCGGTCATATCTGTCGTAATAGACGCGTATTGTTAGTGAGTGAGCCATCTGTACCTAGTACTATTATTTACTCTGTGCAAACGCACACTTTCGCCGTCCCGATATCTTATTTTAAAATGACAAATAAATAAAAAAATATAGGTTTGTATTCTAATTACCTACGAATGCAAGTATTTGTAAGAGTGTTAATAAAATAATATTATAATTTACATTCAGACAGTTGAAAGAAGGCCAAGCAACAGATCAGGACACGGAATGCATATTCAACGACTTGCGGCGGGAGCGATACATGATACAGCACCAAGACCTGCTGTAAGTCAGCTGTCACCGTGTGATCGCCAGTTTTACTAGCCGATCGTAGAAATCCCTAAAGCTAAATAACGTAGCCACTTGCGTGACGAAGATGCCTATCGGGCCGATTCGAAAAATGCTTATAAGAAGTAACAGCGGTACGTTACCGATCTGTCAGTGTCAAAAGTGCCGTTTGGTTGAAGAAATGTCACTTTTGACACTGGCAGATCGGTATCGTACCGCTGTGAATCTTATAATCATTGCTCAAATCGGGCCGTAGGTATATCGAGCATATTACGGACATGCACCAAGCGTGCAGGCGTTTTTGCTTAATTTTTGCTTAATGCGAGAATGGACACGTTTGGGATGTTTGTTCGTCGATATACTCGATGAGTACGAGGGTTGGTCCGAAAGTTGTTAGCTGCTCCGGCTCTACTCATGCGATTATAATATTATTCACACCATTGTGAGAGATTATATATATATATATGGGAAATAGCAGAAGGAGGCAAATAATTAATCCCAGGTAAATTTAAGTTCGATTTTCAGATTTAAATACGAAATTCGTTTAATTAGCGTTTAGTAAAAAATAAAGAAACAATTCCCATTAGCTAAATAGTGTCCACCACCATAATTAGCGTTGAAATATTCCTGATAATGGTGTATAATAATATTCAAATCGAATTAATAGGTAGAGCCCCGAGCAGATAACAACTTTCGGATCAACCTTCGTAGATACGATCGAGTAGGTAAATAAATAAATAAATAAACATACGTACATCTCTATCGTATGGTATGCTGCTACGTATGATATGCTTCTACACTCGCAAACAATGAAACGGAACCACTTCACACGTTTGGCTTCTCCACTCAATAACTTTTGCGATTTTCATACAATCCTAAAAAAATGTATGAAATTAAAGCTGTACATACTACCTGTCGTAAAACACTGATATTTAATATATTATAGGTTTACAACTGTAGAAATCTAGTATGTTTTCTGACTATTCATAAAATCAATAATTTTACAGTCGTGTTTTTGAAGGGAGCTCGTTTTATTTTTCGCGACTGTACGCCTACTACGGGTAGCACTAGAATTAAGTGAACCTTGGTTTGTTTTGAGTGTGTTGTATTAACTAGAGGATCAACTAGAGGACCAAATGTAGCGCTAGAGCTAGAGTTTATAGAAATATACGCTATAAATATAAACCAGTTTTTTTTTTATTACCATCCATCTCACCCACTTCGTTGTTTTTTTCTAAAATGTAGCAATTTTATGAACAAGTCATCAAACGGCCTGAATGAAACGATCTAGGTAACAGATACTTTCAGTCGATTGCCTATTTAATCTGTTTACACCAGTTTTATAGTGAGTCTACCTCAAGTCTACCTGTACCGGCTGTACCCAATGGCAACGTCTTGTAAGTTGTAGTTGGCTTGTCTAATAACCTTTTAAATTCCAACGTCTGAAGGGGTCGCGAAATTGTCGATCCTACAGTCTTTAAGTAGTAAAGTACCTATCTAGAGTTAGACCAAGATAAGTCTGCAACGATTTTGATAGCACACGCAGTGCAAGTGTTATTTTAAACGTCAAACTTCTATCAAAATTATGACGTATAAATAACACTGGCACTGCGTGTGCTATCAAAACTAACATTTATTTTACCCCATTTTTTCGTGTAGTTCTAATAATATTTAACGACTACCATGCTAGGTGCCGTTTTGTCATATAAAATAGTGGCGGTGACTGGGTTGACGTTTAAGTTTAGGTATATCGTCAGGTGACAACCAAAACTCACTAATAGGGAATATTACGCGAAACTCTGCGCAGGGGGCGCCACTACCACAATCTGAGGGTCTATCGCGAAACAAGAAAATCGAAATTTCGTTATCTAACATCTCTGTCACTCTTGCATATTCGAGCGATAAAGAGGCAGATAGTCGGATTCGCGTTTCCCGGTAGGTCCCCAAGTAGCACAGATAGCCGTATAACTACTCACTTTTAGTTCTATTAAACGCTCGGTGCGTAATAAGACACTTATAAGAACACACCCGTGGTCCTACAGCTGTATAATAGCTCCCCGTGATAATTAAATAGCTTAGGGCTGATTAAACGCTGCAATACAGCTCTGAAAACTACCATTAATACGCAAAGAGTGATATAAAGGTATTTCGCTACGACCCTATACAGCTTTAAGGGTTATCAAATGCTTTAACCGTAATAAGGTCTGTTTAGTGGATAAAATTACGCCATGTGCTGTATAAGAAGGTAACTGTGGACTTTTACTACGCTGCTTTTTAAGGGAGCACAAGTGAACCATTATGAAGCTGATAGACGTATAATGGAACACATGTGGCGCATAATACAGCTTATCGCTGAACACGTTTACCGCTAAGCAGCTTTTATTACGCTGTTTTTTAAGGGAGCACAAGTGAACCATTATGAAGCTGATAGACGTATAATTCTGTTCAAACCCCAGAAATTGTTTTTACACATAGCTTATTTATATCATTAAATTAAATAAAAACTGATTATTTTCGTGGCGCACTAAAATTTTCTTAGATAATGTATAATATCAATAAACTTGCATTCCCAAACATCTTTCTCACATTAATACCACTGGGGGAATATCCGTATAACACTTAACAAAATATTATTAGTATTGTGATGGCGGCCGTTTGCTTATGTTACCTGCATTTACTTTAAACTAACAGAGCTGCCTTTGTATTTATTTGACATTAATTCTCTTTTATTCAGCCCAACGTCAACTTTTCCCGGTATTAGGGCGTACATGTGAAATATTTGCTGAATAACGGGTAACTGGTGGTCTCTTACCCAGTTAAAATGCAGCTCTTATAACTCCTGTTACCCCTTATAACTTCGTTAAATTGCTGCTACAACGCTCTTAACCCTTAAATGCATGATTTTTTGTATAACTTTTTAATAAATTGAAATAGATGTGTCATGTTGTATAGATTGAGGGAAAAATAAAGAAAAAAATCATAATATTTAAAAAAACCATCAAATATACGATGCATATATACATCATTATGCATTTAAGGGTTAAGCAGCTATGTGAACTTAAAGCTGCCTAAATTTGTGCCCATTTAAGAGTTATAAGAGCTGAAAACTCGCTGATTCTGCTCTTATACAGCTTTTATATTTAGCTTCAAGCGTATTCGTACTCCATTATTCGGCTGCTATACAGCTATCTGTGCTACTTGGGTCCTCTGTAAACAAACCGCCTTGATGCATCGATGTCATATTTTATTATCTCTGAAAACTTTTGAAAATCCTCTAAAGGTACTGTATGTATAAGTTACGCTATGGTTTACTAAAAATGCTAGTGCTGCACTCTGGTGGCAGAACATTGCAGTAATATTACATTTACAAAAAGATAATTAAACAAAAATCAACCTTATGTAGTACCAATATGGTTTACTATGGCTATGAACTTGTGGTTATTACCATTAGTAAGTTTTGGTTGCCACTTGACGATATAATGTCAGTGTAATTTTCTACCTTTGTGAAAGCGAAAGTACCAAATAGTTAGGTATCACCTTGGTAAGTTGGCACACGCTTAATTACAGGTCAGAAGAGGGCAACATTTGATCGTTACGGGAATTACCAAACGTGCAGATCTTAGATGTTGCACACTGTATCATTTGGAATTTCGTAGATATCAGATAGTGTGAAGTGATTAGAATTTATATAAACTTTTTAATTAGTATGTACTTCATAATATTATCGCATATATACACACGTTTCAAAGACATGTACTTACACTACAGCCTAGGGTAGTTATTAAAGGATTTGCCACACAGGATGCGTTCTGCGGTCAGCAGTCAGGTCAAACCCGCATTATGTATGAACAACATTGACAGCAACCTTTGAAGTTGAAGTTTGACCTGACCGCCGCTGCCCGCAGACCGCATCCAGTGTGGCAAATCCTTTAGTTGTAAGATTTAGGTCGGGTTGCACCAAACCGTCTGTCACCGTTTTAGCGTTCACAGAATTTTATTGTATGGGAAGTTTCATAGTTCTCTGCTGCTTGACGTTGATCAGTCTGTTAATTGTGGTTGGTGCAACTGGCCCTTAGTCGCTCGTTTTTTCGATGACCAATCATTTTTAGACAACATAATATATATTTTGTGAATTTACTATAACAAATATTATATATTTATCATTAATCAACGTTGATTGACTCAACGTTATATAATATTTCAGGGGCATGACAGTGACGTCAGGCAGCGTCTCACTGGCCAAGGACGAGAAGAATCTGATAGGCATCAGCATCGGAGGGGGTGCGCCGTTGTGCCCTTGTCTTTACATTGTGCAGGTTCGTTATTATTATTAACACCAGGAAAATAAAGTCAAGGCGTTTTTGAGATTGCATATCTTAACCAAGTTTGTCATTGTTTAAATTTTATGTGTACGTTACGTTTCAAATCATTTACAATATCCAACTAAAATACTAAGCGCCACTTGCACCATCCCACTAACCAGGGGTTAAACCGCTAAGCCAGTGTCAAATTGTACTGGTAACCATGGTAAATGCAGGTTTAACAGGTTAACCCCGGGTTAGTTACCGGGTTAGGGCCACTTGCAACACTCCACTATTAGCGGGATGGTGCAAGTTGCGCTTAAGCGGTAAACCGTTAACCTGGTGTCAAATTGTACTGGTAACCATCGGTAACTCCAGGTTTAACCGGTTAACCCCGGGTTAGGGGAACAGTGCAAGTGGGCCTTAGTATCTTTAAAAAATTAAGTTAGATAAAAACTGTAATAGATGTCATATATTAAAGAAAAAGTGACGAAGCCCTCCAGTGGTGAAGGCCGGATTCGAACCGGCGTCTTTAGCTATCGCGGCTAACGCCATGAACCCCTAGGCCACCCCGCCACTTGCCGCCGCGATAGCTAAAGACGCCGGTTCGAATCCGGCCTTCACCACTGGAGGGCTTCGTCACTTTTTCTTTATATATGACATCTATTACAGTTTTTAATTTATATATAGTAGTGTGACTACTTAAAAAACACAAATCAAAATATTTAATAAAA
The DNA here is from genome assembly GCF_947568885.1 of Cydia strobilella. Classification (NCBI taxonomy): domain Eukaryota; kingdom Metazoa; phylum Arthropoda; class Insecta; order Lepidoptera; family Tortricidae; genus Cydia; species Cydia strobilella. The sequence goes on along the minus strand of NC_086042.1, from coordinate 16,983,405 downwards.
TAATTTGATTTGTTCCCAAACTTGTTTAAGTTAGATATTTAGTAGGTAATATAATGGATAATGTAGTTGTCCTAGTAACTTAACATCAAGAATCTTGGTTGGTGGCTCCGTTTCTTTTATCCATCCTTGGGTCCTAAGGACCAATCCTGCCAGAGGAAATCCTTTGTTCACGCAACGCCGTACTTTATAAGCTGCACCTTCGAATAATTAAATATGTCATAGTAGTAGAGAACGGCTGGATACAATGTGCGAATAGTTATGTCATAATCCAGAAAAAACTGTGCTATGATTGCAATCTAGATGCCTTCCCTGTCAGTGGGAACGGCATAGTTTTAGTAGCGTGCATTGAACTGCACGCCGATTAAGACGCCGATTGTCTTCCTCATAGCACGATTTATCGGTGAGGAATGAAATAGTTAGGTATGTTTATACCTTGCATTTTTTCGCTACTACTACAACAGTAGTTACTGTAGTTACTGTAGTTAGTACTGTAGTTACTGTAATTACTGTAGTTACTGTAGTTAGCGCATATACATACAAATAAAATAAGGCCTTTCCTGCTTCGACATTTTTTTTGTCATTTAAAAAAATAATGAACCTCGTGACTGCCCCACAACGCGTTACAAGTGTTACAACGGTAAATGACATTGGAAAACCAGTTTATATTTTTGTTTATTGCGCGAGCTACGGTAATAGTAGATTGTTAACCAAGGGTTGAAAGGTACCCATTTCTGTCGAGGTAGTTTGGCGCTCGAACGCTTACTTTAATTTCATATCGAATGCGAGGAAACCAAACAGGACAAGGCAATTTTGCAAAACCAGTAAAGTTAAAGTACAATGGGGGACATTCCCGACCACCTTAAGGGCAAAAATCGTTTAAACGACTCGCACTTGGCCGGTTTTTAATTTTTGACTTTTTCGTCCTAAACAATTTAAATTTAATATTAATCAACAATTTAATTTATAAAATAAGCAATTTTTATCTTAGGTATATTTTATGTTATTTTCAAGATATAGTGCTAAATAACTTTGAAAACCCATTTAATATCGTAAAAATACAAACGTAACTGTGACTGTATAAGATTCGATTTGCCTTTGCTCATTTACGCAAGTGTTGTCAAGGTTTAAAAAAAAATCGTGTGTTCTTGAAATAACACAATTCAACAAAATTAATCAAGAAAAATTTATTTTAACAATTTACTTTTACATAATCTTTTTAATAGGCCGTTTTCTAGTTTTATACCCCATAATAACTATTTTAAACTTTCAGATCTTCGACAACACACCGGCATCAAGAGACGGCACGCTGCAGAGCGGCGACGAGCTGGTGGGCGTGAACGGGCAAACCGTGAAGGGCAAGACCAAGGTGGAGGTCGCCAAGATGATACAAGCCGCTAAGGTATGCGATACGGCCGGACACGGATCTCCGAGGTTTGTATTAAAACGAATCGAGCCAAAAAATCGACACATCAACATCAGTCATAACATAAGTCATAACCAAACCATGACAGAAAACATATTAGCATTTAAATTAATAACACGCCATTATAGACTATGAAGCTTATTGCTCTATGAACACCATACAAAAATAATCCTTTTTGAAAAGACACTCCTCATCTATTTTTATTATTTTCTCATGCTTACAAGCTACAGAAAAGCATTTGACTAACGGTTGATGTGGAAGAATGCGATAAATGCACGTCACGTAGGGCAAAAATACACCAGCAAGCTCATCAAGGATCAAGTTAGTCATTTCCCAAGGTACAGTAAAGTGCGCGGCACTCTTTAAAAACAGGCCTACTATAGGCCTAAATATAAAGAAGGCCTCGAAACACTTGTTACTTCTGATTTACCTCATGGTTGATATTGTTTCCAGGATGAAGTAACAATAAACTACAACAAACTCCACGCCGATCCTCGCCAAGGCAAGAGTTTAGACATAATAATGAAGAAGATGAAGCACCGGCTCGTCGAGAACATGTCTTCGGGCGCGGCGGACGCGCTCGGCCTGTCGCGCGCCATACTGTGCAACGACACTCTGGTCGCCAAGCTCAACGAGCTGAGAGAAACGGAGACCACGTATAAGAGACTCGTCGAACATGCGAAAAGGTGTATATGGGGCATTTTCTATGAAAAGGGACCTTATTGTCGATGGCGCTTACGCCGCACAACGTCGCGCGGCATTATATTTATATCGGAGCATCGTTAATAATGGCTTAAGCGCCATCGACAATAAGGTCCCTTTTTATAGGAAATACCACATATTTGGTTAGGATATGTAAAGTAACGACACGGGACATTGAACAGTAATAGAAATTTAATGCTTGTGACGACAAATACGAAAACTTCTTCAAAACTAGTTACAGTTGCAAAAAATGGATCACGGGCTCCTCTTAAGTAGAAAAAATTATATATTAGTAGTAGTATAGTAGTATAATATTAGTAGTTACTTACGTCATAGGTACATTAATTTACAAATAAAATAATTTAAACTTAAAACTAGGTAGGTAATTAGGTAGTAAACCTACTATCTTTTGTAAAAGAAATACTACCAGAATTGAGACATCCAACTTTCAAATCCCCAGAATGCTGAAGGCCTACTTCGACCTCCTGCAGACGTACAAGTCACTAGGCGACATATTCTCGGGCATTGGCGTACGGGAACCGCAGGCGCGCGCCTCGGAGGCCTTCTCCAAGTTCGGCCAGTACCACCGCCTGCTGGAGCGGGATGGAATTAAGATGCTTAAGGCTTTGAAACCGGTGAGAATATCATTAATAATTGAATATCTAGAATTCTGTAGGAATGCTGTAAACGTAGAAAATTCTACATAAAAGTACAAGTCATACACGTAGAACATAATTTTCCCGAGTTTTGGAGCCAAGACTCAGGATTACGCAAAGGTGCCTCCGTAGGTTCTTCATTAAGGAGACAATGCGTTAGCGTTTGGCTTAAACATTTCTAGAATGCTTCCCTCAGCTATTTGGGAAAAGCAAGGGATACATACTTAAATTATGTTAATTAACCAAAAAATGTCTACCGACAAGAATATTAAAAGTCCATCAGAAAACAAAGGTGATTGGCCATTACTCTGGTAGACTAGCGTACTAGCTGTGTATTGAAGAGTTTCCATTTCCAGATTCTAGCAGACATGGGCACGTACCTGACAAAAGCCATTCCAGACACAAAGCTAACGATCCGCAAGTACGCGGACACGAAGTTCGAGTACCTGTCGTACTGCCTCAAGGTGAAAGAGATGGATGATGAGGAGTACGGATACAACGCGCTGCAGGAGCCCTTGTACAGGGTGGAGACTGGCAATTACGAATATAGGCAAGTGATCACCAAATGTCAAGTTACGTCGACTGCTGGAGAAGCTTTCTAGAACTCGAAAAATTACCTTCCTATGTTGCTCGAGCCGAGCTCAGCCATCCACAAACTCGTGTACGGCTCGTACAAGCAAATATGAATATACTCGTAAACATCATCTTCATTTGGAAGACGTTCACTCCTGGATAAAGGTCATCTCTTATACGGTTCGATACTTACGATGGTTACGTTTTATGAACACTTTTCTATTTAACTAGACTAAGGGTCGGTTGCACCAACTGTTTGTGATCGTTAAAGAGTTCGCTAAGTTTCATTGTATGGAAAGTTTTATAGTAAACCGCCGCGGCGCGCCGGTTGACGTTGATCAGTCTGTCAAGTGCGGATGGTGCAACTGGCACTAAGTGCGTTATATAGTTATATGCGTTTTGCTATACCCTTCCAGGGTCAATTATGTACCTATGTAACATACTGGTATGCAAATAAAGATCTCTATCTCTCTCTATATATAGCATCTTTAAAACAAGATAGCAGCAAACTTCTTACAAAGCATTTTTTCAGGTTAATCTTAAGGTGCCGCCAAGATGCCAGGGCGCGATTTGCGCGACTGCGCTCTGACGTTCTGGTAAAGTTAGAATTACTGGACAACAAGAAAACACAGGACGTGGCCTACCAGTTGCGACGATTTATACAGGGTTTAGCCGTTTATCACAAGTAAGTGTTACCGGTTGTCAGTTCATTGATATAGTTACATTTAATATAACACCTCTCAACTACTTATTTACATATCAAGGGTGGGTTAAGCTATCGAAATATTTTATGACGTAATCATTTTTAGGGTTCCATACCCAAAGGGTAAAAACGGGACCCTATTACTAAGACTCCGCTGTCCGTCTGTCCTTTTGTCTGTCTGTTTGTCACCAGGCTGTAACTCATGAACCGTGAGAGCTAGACAGTTGAAATTTTCTCAGATGATGTATTTCTGTTGCCGCTATAACAACAAATACTAAAAAGTACGGAACCCTCGGTGGGCGAGTCCGACTCGCACTTGGCCGGTTTTTTTTATTAATTAACGCCGGTTAGTAGTAACATCAACTAAGCTTTCAAGATCCAGCTTGAAACTATAAAAGGGCAAAATGGGAAACTGTGTAGGTTAATGTTAAATGTTAACACATAGGTAAATCTTATAAACTGACCAACATTTTTCTCAACTTCAGTGAAACTGTGGACCACTTGAAAGAAAATGCGACTTTATTCCCGGTAGAGGTGGACTTATCCCAAAACGCCTTCCAGTACAAGTCCACGACACAGTTTATCCAAGTACGTATGAGCCAGACGCCAGCACGACGCCAGAAAGTGCTAGCACAACTTTGTCACGGAAGATTGCTCAAGATTGCGGCAAGAGAGAGAGTAAGACTTGTAGAGCAACGTGCGACGCTGCACCCAGTTATTCTTAGCCCCTCTGACAAAATTAATTATGCACCTATTTAGCCATTGGTGTTCGATTTTTTCGAATTATTACAAGTTTTAGTCAAAATTTATTTCCCCAGCTCTGTATAGCTTTTAGGCAGTTAAAACCCTCATACTTATTAAAACCCCTACCATCTCCATCTGGAGATGATCCTCTCTTTGCCGTTTTTTCATCTGAATATTTATTTATATCAAGCATTTTGGAATTTATATCATTATCGAGTGTTTTTTTTTTCGCAGGATAGCCAAGAAGAAGACGATATCGAATATGCAAAAGAAATTCAAGAATATCACGACATAAATGAAGAGAAAGATGTCCCCGTGACGAACAGAAGACAGACTAAAGACAAGGATTCAACAGATTCCTCCCAACATCTGCTGTCTGTTGACACCGATTTTAATTTTGAGACCAACAACTTTACCAAAAACGACAACTTCGACAAATCTGACTGTGATAAGACTGACAATTTGACTCTTTTGACGGAACTCGGCTTGGCTGACAATGATTTCGGGGAGTTTCAGAATGGGCTGATGGACGATTTTATGCCCAACAAGAATAATGACACTGATGACGTGTTTGACAAGTTATTGAGTGAATTGAATATAGGAAAGTAACTTTTAGTGGATTTTATTAAAATTTGATTTAGCATATTATAATAAACTCATACGTATATTAATGTTAACTTTGTTGTCTTATTTGCCATCGTGCTTACAGCGTTTTAAAGACCTATATTTGACCGAAGCGATAGCGAAGGTCTCCGTTTTGACTCGGGCAATCTGCTATCGTATGTCCGGATGTTCTCTACAGGTCGCAATTCTCAACCGATTCTCGTGAAATTTTGTGACCAGATTCGATGATGAAATAGATTTTTTTTGTCGATCCGGTTTTCGGATTTTTTTCAAAATGGTGGAGTGGTAGCTCGCGCCTAAACAAATAGTCGTATCGATATTATGTTTTTTTCTTTTTGAGACAGGTTTACAGAGTAATGGGCAAAGATACAACATTATCGCTGGTTTAGGCGGTATTTTTAGATATTTAGTTTGTACTCGAGAATAAGTAGCCAAATTTCGTCAAAGACGGGTTAGACGTTAGTAAAAGACGGGTAGTCTATCTCACGAATTAATAAACTAGTGGATGTGAAATGACTCCTATTTAGTATGAAAACCAGTGTCGCTAAACTCACACATTCATAGCCACGTTAAAATACGTCACACACTTACAAAATTGCTCTGATTCGTAGCAACTTTCCATACCAAAAAGTTATTACCGGTGGACATTTCTCGAACGAATATCAACTGTAGGCTACATGAGTGACGGTTTAAAATATAATGTCAAAGCTATATGACATACGACTCTTTCATTATCTCATTCATCTCACAAAAGCTCGCTCAACGTTCACCTAATACAACTACTCAACACCAGATGGCGTTATTTTATATAATTTTAAAATCACTTACTTATTACAGGCGAGAAAAGGGCTAAAAAACCAGTATAAGTAAGGTCTAATTACGCATGGTTTGTTACGGATCTCACGGTCACGTTACACTGGTGTTTTCGAGACCTCTACACGCCTGCGAGTAGCTAACCGTTGGAACTTCTTTCCATTCGACGATATCACGGAGTAGGATGGAGATGGCAAGTGGGCGTTCCCGTCTATCCGACAGTTAGTAGCGACCGACTCACTTTATGCACAGACTATGCTCAGTTGTTGTGTAAACTTCATGCTCGAATGACATTCACGTCGTACGTACGCTCGTCTAACAAAAATTGATAATTAAATTTAAAATGCCGTATTGTGCAGTATTAAGCTGCAGAAATCACAGCGGTTTAAAAAATCTTTCACGTGGAGGTATTTCCTATCACCGGTGGTTATTTATTTAAATATAATCCGATAAATACGAAAAATCTGTTTCTTGTGCATTATTTACGAATGTTCGTTAAGTAAATCTATATTTTATCAGTTAGAACTTAGAGTTCACAATCCTTTGTCACTATTCTTTACGTTTATCTGGAAAATTCGCTATCCTAAATGTCAAATAACTTCGCTACTCAGATGCTGCGCAATGTCGATATTTATATCGATAAAGTTAAAGTTACGATATTTCAAGTTTGATGTTTGGTAGTTCGGTAAAAAATGATTATTTTAGACACGTTTCTAATTATTATTTGGGATAATCAATGTCTTAGTAAATATGGCAGCTCTGGTCATCAAGCACTAAGTTAAGTCGGGGTCATTTCATGGCAACCTTTCAAACCTTCGTATTCCTTTACATACGTTTTTGTTTTTTACACCCATCATATTTTCATCGTTAATATAATTAGACTAGGTACTTAATGCACTTATGCGTACAATGCATGCAATGTGCCATGAATAAACGTTTTATATTTTCTATTTCTTTATTATTAATTATTGTAGGTTACCACAAGATGCCGATATTAAAAATATATGGATCAATGCTACTGGGCAAGAAAATTAGTTTCCGCAAAAATATAGCACCATTTGCTAGGAGCATTTCTTAGAGAAAGATTTCTGGGGATAAAATTGCCATACATCTCATCTAGCGTCCACACGCCTAAAACTTAGTTACTAATTTAGTAATTATTAGTGACATTCGGGCTCACTTAATTAATAAAAAGTGTTCCGTACCACGCAAACTAGCGTCAAATATTGGAATTTTGCCGCCCCCCTTCCTGATTTGATAGGTCACAATCTTACAATCAAATCAAGTGGGATCGATGAGCCAGTTTCATGTATGCTTTCACACCATACAATTAATTTGACAATTTAATCAGGTTGTCCCGTCTAGATTGGCCTTAAATGCTGCTACAAGTAAATATATTGTTAAAGACGAATACTTACCTATGTAAGTAATTGCAGATTTGTGATCACAAAATAACAGCAATACCGAGTTAATAGACCTTTAAAGAACTATGATTTTATCTGTTTGACTTTAAGATATATTTAATGTTCACATTAACAACCTAGTTGGTCAATTAATAAGAAACAAATTTCTAGTTAGATATTTGTTGTACTGTACTACATATTATTTTTCATACAATCACGATTATCACTACCTATATTATAATCATAAATAAAGTATCAACTAAATGTGTTAAAACATACGGTAATGAAATATCAATACCTAACTGAACACACAAATATCGATAAAACACTCCGATTACACTGTCCCCTCCCTATATCGTCCACGAATTAATAAACTAGTGGATGTGAAATGACTCCTATTTAGTATGAAAACCAGTGTCGCTAAACTCACACATTCATAGCCACGTTAAAATACGTCACACACTTACAAAATTGCTCTGATTCGTAGCAACTTTCCATACCAAAAAGTTATTACCGGTGGACATTTCTCGAACGAATATCAACTGTAGGCTACATGAGTGACGGTTTAAAATATAATGTCAAAGCTATATGACATACGACTCTTTCATTATCTCATTCATCTCACAAAAGCTCGCTCAACGTTCACCTAATACAACTACTCAACACCAGATGGCGTTATTTTATATAATTTTAAAATCACTTACTTATTACAGGCGAGAAAAGGGCTAAAAAACCAGTATAAGTAAGGTCTAATTACGCATGGTTTGTTACGGATCTCACGGTCACGTTACACTGGTGTTTTCGAGACCTCTACACGCCTGCGAGTAGCTAACCGTTGGAACTTCTTTCCATTCGACGATATAGGGAGGGGACAGTGTAATCGGAGTGTTTTATCGATATTTGTGTGTTCAGTTAGGTATTGATATTTCATTACCGTATGTTTTAACACATTTAGTTGATACTTTATTTATGATTATAATATAGGTAGTGATAATCGTGATTGTATGAAAAATAATATGTAGTACAGTACAACAAATATCTAACTAGAAATTTGTTTCTTATTAATTGACCAACTAGGTTGTTAATGTGAACATTAAATATATCTTAAAGTCAAACAGATAAAATCATAGTTCTTTAAAGGTCTATTAACTCGGTATTGCTGTTATTTTGTGATCACAAATCTGCAATTACTTACATAGGTAAGTATTCGTCTTTAACAATATATTTACTTGTAGCAGCATTTAAGGCCAATCTAGACGGGACAACCTGATTAAATTGTCAAATTAATTGTATGGTGTGAAAGCATACATGAAACTGGCTCATCGATCCCACTTGATTTGATTGTAAGATTGTGACCTATCAAATCAGGAAGGGGGGCGGCAAAATTCCAATATTTGACGCTAGTTTGCGTGGTACGGAACACTTTTTATTAATTAAGTGAGCCCGAATGTCACTAATAATTACTAAATTAGTAACTAAGTTTTAGGCGTGTGGACGCTAGATGAGATGTATGGCAATTTTATCCCCAGAAATCTTTCTCTAAGAAATGCTCCTAGCAAATGGTGCTATATTTTTGCGGAAACTAATTTTCTTGCCCAGTAGCATTGATCCATATATTTTTAATATCGGCATCTTGTGGTAACCTACAATAATTAATAATAAAGAAATAGAAAATATAAAACGTTTATTCATGGCACATTGCATGCATTGTACGCATAAGTGCATTAAGTACCTAGTCTAATTATATTAACGATGAAAATATGATGGGTGTAAAAAACAAAAACGTATGTAAAGGAATACGAAGGTTTGAAAGGTTGCCATGAAATGACCCCGACTTAACTTAGTGCTTGATGACCAGAGCTGCCATATTTACTAAGACATTGATTATCCCAAATAATAATTAGAAACGTGTCTAAAATAATCATTTTTTACCGAACTACCAAACATCAAACTTGAAATATCGTAACTTTAACTTTATCGATATAAATATCGACATTGCGCAGCATCTGAGTAGCGAAGTTATTTGACATTTAGGATAGCGAATTTTCCAGATAAACGTAAAGAATAGTGACAAAGGATTGTGAACTCTAAGTTCTAACTGATAAAATATAGATTTACTTAACGAACATTCGTAAATAATGCACAAGAAACAGATTTTTCGTATTTATCGGATTATATTTAAATAAATAACCACCGGTGATAGGAAATACCTCCACGTGAAAGATTTTTTAAACCGCTGTGATTTCTGCAGCTTAATACTGCACAATACGGCATTTTAAATTTAATTATCAATTTTTGTTAGACGAGCGTACGTACGACGTGAATGTCATTCGAGCATGAAGTTTACACAACAACTGAGCATAGTCTGTGCATAAAGTGAGTCGGTCGCTACTAACTGTCGGATAGACGGGAACGCCCACTTGCCATCTCCATCCTACTCCGTGGTCTATCTCGCGGCGAGATACTGTCGCACCAATTATGTGCTAGGCCTACTGGTTATTTTTTGGCTTGCCTTTATAGGTATCATCTTAAAGCTGCTACTAATACGCAAGTCGACATAAAGTAATTCGGAATTAAAGAAAATATTTCGTAAGCGATTCGCATGCAAAATACACAAATACTTTGTCCTACACGCGTAAACATTGCATAAATTAAGAATTTTGTTAAAAAAAAAAAAAACACCGTTTTCATGGAATGCCCCATGAAAGCTTTTATTTAACTTGCCCTAAAAATAAATGGGTTTTTTTTTGTCAATACAGCGGAGCCATACATTTATTACGTTTAAGCTATGCTTGCGAGATCTACAGCTCACAGAGCCACTATAGTTATTATGAAAAGTTATAGTCAAAAGGAGCCCCTAGCTATCTCTATAATCCTGAAATTCATAAATACAGAAATGAAACAATATTGGTTCTTCAATATTTTATTACAAAAGTATAAAAAAATATGAGCTATAAATAGATTTTAACAGTCTTCATTCATTGGTAAATTGTACGACGTAGTTCTAGGCACTATATTAGGTAAAATAAAAAAACCGGCCAAGTGCGAGTCGGACTGGCGCACCGAGGGTTCCGTACTTTTTAGTATTTGTTGTTATAGCGGCAACAGAAATACATCATCTGTGGAAATTTCAACTGTCTAGGTATCACGGTTCATTAGATACAGCCTGGTGACAGACAGACAGACGGACAGCGGAGTCAGTAATAGGGACCCGTTTTTACCCTTTGGGTACGGAACCCTAAAAATTAACTAAAACAAGGGTTAAAAGAAGGCTTTTATATAGTGGTGAAGTATTAGGATAGACAATCCATATTTGAGGGGTTACCACAAGAGGGGTTACATACACATTGGCTACATACAAGAGGGGTTTTATTTTACCTAAGTTTTTACCTATATCTACGTACTTATTTAGAGCCGGTTGCATCAACCACAATAAAGTTGACGGCCTGATCGACATCAGCATCACTCAGCCGTAAACTATAGTATTTTTAAATACGATGAGTACGCTGACATGACACCTGTCAGCGTACAATTTGTAAAGATTTGTAATCTTAATACGTCAAATTTCGCAAAATTGTATTGAGAGGGCATCTGTCAGCGTAACCTTCCTGTTTGAATAATACCTACTATAAAAAAATCCCATACCTACTCACTAAGGGTCGGTTGCACTGAACCGTCTGTCACCGTTAAAGCGGTCGCAAAATTTTATTGTATGGGAAGTTTCATAGATCTCTGCTGCGTAACGTTGATCAGTCTGTTAACTGTGGTTGGTGCAACTGGCCCTGAGTCGATCGCTATAAAATTATGCTATTGTTTAACTGTGACAAAAGGTTTGTTGCAACCGACCGTTAGCTTACAACAAATATAGGTTGTTTGCCAGTCCAGTCCTGGCTAATCATGATGATGATGAATGATAATGCGGTGTTTACTGTGGTCGAAGTAGTGGCTTAACCTCTCCGCTTGATACGGATCTAGGATCAGTGCTTCCTTCTTGGGCTTTTTGCTTTCTCCTGATAGCAAATTCTTCAATTTAGTGACCTTTGAAGTAACCTTTGGTATTACGTGAAATATGTCCACCTTCTTTGCGTTTTCCAGGTTTATCCCCATCACAATTTTAGAGAGTTCTGAGGTTGCCGTCTTGTGCAAGGCTTGCAAATTTTCTTTTGCGGTGTTCAAATTTTCTTTTGCCGTTTTTGTTAGTTCTGCAATGTCTATTGTTGCTGTTGAGTAGTGGAATATGGCAAAGAGAGATATCTGGAAAGAAAGGAAGTTTTAATATTAAAAACCTACCTAATTGAACATTCTTAACTTCATCACAATCACTATTTGCTATACCTTATAAAACGAAGTCCCCTGCCGCGTAGCCTGTCTGTTTGTGTGTATGTGTGTTCGCGATGAACTTAGAAACTACATACTGAACGGATTTTCTTGCGGTTTTCATTAATCAATAGAGTGATTCTTGAGGAAGGTTTAAGTGTATAATTAGTTAAGGTTTGGTGTAACCCGTGCGAAGCCGGGGCGGGTCGCTACTCGCTAGTATATCTTTATATCAAAATCCTATGTTGGTCTAAAGATGGGTCTTTCAATGCCTATGACAATGTAAATAATCATATCCTTTGGCATACTTTAATATTTATTAAAAGTTACCATTTCTGAAACAATCAGCTCAAATTAAAGCTAATCCACCACTTTCATTATCTTATTGTAAAAAAAAAAAACATTCTTCCATATGGAAGAAAAAGACATGCTGCGCCGACCCCAAGTGAATGGGACAAGGGCAAGCGAATGATGATGAAACACAAAATTTACAAAAGGCATTTTTTGCACAAAACCAGTTTTTTGGCCTAATATTGTTCAACTTTGACGCCAAATATATCGAAGATGAACTTTGAAATAAATATGGGAAACTATTTTGCTTACAGTCGTTGCTGTTAAAATGATAAGCTGCATAAAACATTAGAAAACTAAGGGAATCAGATTGAAGGTCATTGGCGCCAGGGAGCCCCTTAAGGAAGATAGATAATTAGATACCTAGCTAATATATATAATTGTCTTAAAAATAATAGGTGCTTAATTGGACTTACCAAAACAAGTAGCTTCATAACGTATGATTCCCTTCGGACTATCCTATCAAATGGTCAGCAATGATGCGACGCTAGTATTTAAATATTGGCCACAACATCTTGTTACGTTCCCATACGGCCCTATTCTGATTTGGATTCGGTTATAGGACAATGGCTTAGGTTGATTAAGTGAATCGAATGGACGGTAAGCGTTTCACGCAAACAATGTAGGCGAAGTTGAACTGAACGTAGTTTATAACTGTTCTTAATTACTTAGACAAGCAAAATTGGTACTTTTACATTATTATTCAAAGAAAGACAAGATAATTTTTGGAGAAGATTCGATTCTTTTTTGGTTATGGGCTATAACTACATTATTAACCTTATTTTAAGGCAACAACAGTCTCATTCCTTAATTCCATCAATGACTTGGTACTTTAAACGGCCAATCATTGGGCCCTATCTAATGTCTGTATATTTAAAATTTGGAACGGCACTGAAACTTTAAAGAAATTAACAATTCAAACGCTCACTCCATCCAGAATACACCGCCTAGCGAAAGTGTCTCTACAAATTATCAACATTCACCTCACAAATCACGGCGCCCGTCTGCATGGCAAACAAGTGTACCTACAAGATTTATCGTACTTACACCCTCTGTTGTAATTATTGTATAATCGGTAGTGCATGACGCTATTTAATTAGGACACGATACATATAACCAGGATTCTATGTCGTAGAAAGTGCCAATAATTTATAACAATTAAGTATACTAAGTAGGCCCATGAAAATATTGACCTACTTAGAACCATGTCATTATAAATACCAATTCAACTTTATTCAAGTACCTACACCTACTTGGTTAATTTAGTTTAGACAAAGAAAAAGTACTTATAATATAGTTAAGATAGAGAAGTCGTATAGATAGTTAAGTACTTATAATAGTGTCTTCGGCCGATAGCAGCTTGTAAGGTATATGCAACTATATGTGCCTATTATTTATTGTGCATATACATATTTAAAATACTGCAGATTACTTTTTTTTTACACTGGCATTTATGGCATCGTACCTACATTCTATAGAACATAACTTTTAATGACATATAGGTGTAGGTACATAATAGCCAAAAAAGTGTAACCAGGCGGTTATTCAGTAACATATACCTAATAAACAAATTATATCGGTAGTACGGAGGAAATAAGACTGAAGGCATATCGCGAACGTTCATCGTCTATTTATCTCTCTATCGCCTTATGTGTAACTTGTAACCTTAGGTAGGTTTATTGAGTAGTTAGTTTGTATTCAAGCGAATTTTGTAAATTGTTTTTGAGAATAAAGTTCTTAAACCATTAACTACATGTTCGGGGAACTACAAGCGGCGAGAGCGCACGCTCTGGCAAAAATGTATCCTTTCGTTTGCGACTTTTTTAGGTGATACACAGCATTTAGTTTCGCGTCTCTCCTTCGGACATACCTAAAGTTAACACTAACTTTCTGATTGAACCCATAAAGTTACTTACTACTTTTCTATTTACAGTTTGTTCAATCAATCGATTTAGTTATTTCTTTGAATGCGGTAGGTACATTAGTAAGACGTAATAATAAAATGTTTGTTCAGCACATCCTGCCTGAATAGGCATAGACATAATGAGTAACTATTACCTAACTGCATGCAATACAAGTGGTGATAATAAAATAAAATTATAAGTAACTAAAGTAAAAAATATCAAAATCAATTATGTCTGCGAGCGATACTTCAAATTTTATATTAAAGGAAAAAATATCAATCATAAAAGTCACAAATAACACTGTATCATTCAATAAAAGTATTTTCCCCTCACTAGCTCGGAAAGCCGTCTTTTATCCTTTAAAACAAGCGGGGAAAAACGCATTTTATCCACTAGTGGGGTAAGTAATTTGACCTTGGATGGAGCGTGTTTAAGTAGCTTTTGACAGATAACAAAACGTAAAACGTCATAATAATGGTTCGTTCGATATTAATTATCATTAAATAAATGGTTCGAGAATTTAATAAAAAATACCAAATTTAGTTTTATTAATGATTTTAAGTCATAAACCTTAAATTCCATAAGAAACATTTGTTTTTTTAAATGATGTTGAATGTAATTCTGAATGCACAAGTTGAGTCGATGCAATTTCAAAACGCATCGTCAGAAATATCAACATTGTCAACAAAAAAAATTCCCGACACAACTTCCCGAGTTTTCTGTTATAATATCGTATTATCGTAAAAAAATGAGTGATTCCAGTGATGAAGATGATCTAACGCCTGTGGATGTTGCACTTTCCTCGCTATAGTGAGGGGAAAAGTTTTGTGTTATACACGGGTGCAAATGTATTTTACTTCTCGTGTGTTAAAACACTCGCTACGCTCAGGATTCTATTTTAGAACCACTCGCTTCGCTCGTGGTTCAACTATAGAATCCTTTCGCTTGCTCTTGTTTCAATTCCACACTCGCGGGTAAAATACAACTTTGCACCCTTGTATAACAAATAACTATTTTTTTAATAATTTAGGTAGTCAAATAATTAGTTGTACGTCAAATAATAGCTAAGCCGAGATAACATTACTAAGGAGCTTCTAGGAACTCTTTTATTGAGTAAAAACATTTTTCGATCGATGAACCGGGAGATTTCTATACATATGAGAAATACGGTATTTTATTAAATGTTCTTGGTGCATTCCGAATAAACTATTTCGCATTAATGCCATTTTCATAGGCTGAAGCTCATGGCTCACACTTGGCTAATTTTGTTCATAGCCTCCAGGCGGACACAGCTAATTTGTGTTAAAGAAAAAAAACACCGATATCTTTCGGTAAAATGTATTGAATTATAAACAAGGTAAAATAAGAGTTTAAAAAACATACGCTTCCTTCTAGAACATACATGTAGGCAGTAATCCTAGGTTACATTTATTGACGTTAGTACGAATGAGAAACAAAGGTTATGTACTAATATTTACTACTTACTTTTACCCAACTCTGTTGCCGAAATGGGGTAAAGTCAACGCTTTTCACTTGTTAATGAGAACACTTGCTTCTGGTTTTTTGTCGCTACTGAGGCTAGGCGATGACCGAGACGAAATTTCATGTGATTGGCAATAAAACCCAACCTACCATTTTATCACCATTGATATAAAATTTCTCGCTACCCCTCAGTAAAAAAAGCACTATTTGGTAGGTATATCAACCAAATAAAAGTGATATGAAAAGCGATGATTTGAGTTCAAGCGTTTTGTAGCAAATTTTCTTATCTAGTGCAACCTAAACCTAACGAACATCTTCGAAACCTAACGAATTAAAATTAATATAAAAATAGTTTTCTTCAACATATTGATTAGAAAAACAGCAAATAAATATACATTATATTACAGACATCTTCCTACCCATATCCATCAGTTTCTATCAATATTTGGACTAAACACTGATATTTTGTACTATACTGATGTTCAGTTGATATTACGAAGTATTTCTCAGGAAACACACAATCACAGTACAAATTTGAACTATGAAGTAATAGTCTATTCAACTTGAACAGTTTCACATTTGCTAGATCACGTATAGTACAAAATTCAGTTAGTAAATATATAAGGCAGATTACATTTAACCGCATTACATAAAGCCGAACGATTGTTTCATACATATTTATATACACATGTTCGAGTGAAGGCTTACTTTTGATAAAATGTGCTATTTCCCCTGTAGATATATTATATATCACTAAAATGTATAAATAGTACTAAAGATAAAGAAATTGTATCATATATTATATTCAAATCAACCTTCATGCCTGAGCCAAAAAAAATGCGAGCAAATTCGCTCCATGCTGAAGCCGGCGGTGGTGAACGCCACACGTTTGTGAAACACTGATGTAAAGCAGTCTACCCCTAGCTTCAGTGTTGGGCGAATTCTCTCAGAGACATTTTTGCGTGGCATTCGGCGCACCTTAGCGTCCACATCGGCGAATGCGCCGCCAGCATATTTGCATCATATAGCACGCCTAATTAACGTAACTCACACTGGACGCACCTTTAGATTTCCGTATACTGTCTATTATGCTAAATCACAAAGTTGAAAGATACAGAGATATAGACGTAGGGTCGCTTAAGAAAATGTGTGACTTCATAACAAGCAGACTTCGCACACATATTCAACACCCTCAAGTTGTGACACACGAGGAAATCACATAGTTACACACATTAGTTTAGTCGCGCACATTAGTTAGCCGATTTGCCGATAGATAGCGCTATACACAATTATACTTAGTATATTTCTGGTCAAAAATCTTTCGTGTTTTAAAGTCGCATGAGATAACTGATAATTGCACGGAACCCTCGGTGCGCGAATTAAACGAACTCGCCCTTGATGGTTATTTTTAAACTGTGTTTAATATATTTCAAAATATTTATCAGTACGGTTTTTACTCACTATTATTTATATTTATATTTTGAAATATGTCTCACGATAGTTTAAGTGCGATTGTGTTTAATATACTTATGGTTAACATTTCACTTCCGTTTGAGCTTAATAACTGTGCAAAACTAAACCTTCACTCGACTCGCTACCGTCAAAATATCACAACGTACAAGTAGTTGACCCTCGATCAGCCTACGTAGCCCAGGATTGCAGCTTTGCGAATTCCTCGTCGTCCTCTGAAATAGAAATAAACGTTATTTATTAGCTACCGTCGAATTAACACATTTTGACATAGCGATTTTAGCCAAAACCTTTTTATTTGTAAAATATAAACAGTGCAGTTGGACGTAACAATTTTGAGTCGCGCTAACCCTTATACACCTGCCCAAGAGTAGCCCGAAAGTTTTGAACGGTGTGTTTTTATTATAATTGGAGCAGAACTTGGAATAAACAATGGTCAAGTGTAAGCTAATGGTAAGACCGTGCTTCGCATAAGGCCGAAGACCCAGAACTTCTGTCCGTAAGGGGCTTCCGTGCCAGGCCGAAGGCCGAGCCAACCAATGTTTAAGTGTAAGCAAAGACGTAGGCCGTGCTCCGCAGAGGGTTTTTCAACCTCTAGAGCTTTCCTGCAAAGCTCATTATGTGAGGGCAAAGGACAAGCGTCAGTAGGGGCTCAGCTTTGACAGGAACCAATGGTCAAAAGTGTCAGTGCCAAGTGTCTTAAAAAGCAAATTATTGTTTACGAAAACGGGACTTAATCGCGTATAATTAAGTTTTATAATTTCCTCCGACGTTTCAAGGACGGCGTTGTCCCCGTGGTCTCGGAGAAGATTGGCCAAAGTCAACATCATCATCTTGACGTTGGAGGTAATTTTAAAACTTATAATTAAACGCGATTAAATCCCGTTTTCGCAAATAATAATGTGTAACAATCGTGAAAGTTTAAATCAGTGATTTTAAATGCAAAGTCTAGTAGTTTCGGCTCTGCATTGATTAATCAGTCAGGATACACGCATTTATATACATATATAGATATAGATAATATGTAAATAAGCTCATGTGCGCGTGACTTCGCGGTCTTCGTACACTCTTAAGAACGTGACTGCCAGTATTTTGTCCGTAGGCGCTTTTCGCTACATACGGTTTTTCCCGTGTCATCGGCTACGCTCGTAGCGCGTAGCTCGTGCTCTCAGTCTCAGTCTCAGTCTCAAAAAGTCCCAGGGGATATTTGACTGTAATACATTTTCCATCTATGTATGATGTACATACATCGCATCCATTGTGGGATTCCAAGGTAACTTTTCTGCCAACGCGATATCGTGAGGAGTTAAGTGTGTTGCTATAGTTTGTCAAAGGACTGTCTCATTTCAAACATAGATAGAGAGAATAATAATATCTTTTTCTTACACTAGTACTAGCACCCAAAAGAAAAGGATGAGTATACTTTTTTTTGTTCTTATTTACTGACAATTTGGTTTGACGAACTATTATTATTATATTAGTATTAGTACTGACCAGTCTGCTTGGACCTGCTGGGCTTGGGCTTGTCGTGGACGAGCTCCGCACTAGGCACGTCCGGCAGTGTGTCTGTGGGCACGTTGATGCCCAGCATCTCCTTGTCGAGATCCTCCTGCGAATATAATAACACAGGGAATTATATAGTGGCACAATACAGTCGCGTACAGGAAATAATTAAGTTGCATAAATAGTAGAAAGACACGATCAATGCCTATATAACTCCGTATCAGATGAGTCTAAGGAAAAAAACGTGCCTCGGAAATCAAGAAAATTTGATTCTCGCACAGATGGCGCTACCACCAATACCAACCTTTGGCCTATTCTCGTTTAGATGGCGTTGACGGTTTCGTTTGTTATTTAACAATTTTAACACATATCAGTGAAAGAACAAAATCAAAAATATATGAATAAAAATAATAAAAACAAAAAAATCATTAATCCATATGTATATACATTTTATGATATATTTTTTTTAAGTTCTACTCGTGTGTTACGTTTAAAATTGAGCTCCGTAATATGATTTTACTCATAATGGCGCAATCTGAAGCGGTCTGCACCACATAAACGAACTCATTTTCCACCTCATACATTGCTTATGGCGACAGACCTGTTGAACGACCCAGTGTGCGCCATAAAAGTTACGCGGTTATCACATCGCTTGGGTGTGGGAGCGAGACAGTCTGTCTCAGACAGCACTATACAAGTCAGAGTCTAGAGAGGTCCCGCTAGCACCACGGTGGTTCACGTGAGGATGGGAAAAATTCAAACTCTAGCTAGAAGAAGCGGCACCCCCTTATTTTGTTACACTTATTATGTTGATAAATAAAATACGCCAAGTTTTGTAATATTATCTCAACTACAAGGAGGTGCTCAACCACTTTGAAATTTCTCAACGTTGTATGAAAATCGGAATATGCCCCATCAGAAAAAAAAAAGATTTTTTGAACCAGCCTAGCTAGCACACCAGAGCGGCTTGCGAGGCGCCTTATTAGTCCAATGGAGGTCCAGGTGTTTGGACAAGTTACCTGTTCAAGCTCTTCCAACTCCTTCTCGAGTTCGTCCTCGTCGAAGTCGTTGGGGAAGGCGACGTTGTTGCTGATGGCGTCGGTGATCTCGCGCGAGATGTCGTGCTGCTCCGCAATGTCGTCCATGATGTCGTGCACCTTGTCTACGTCACTGTATAAGATATGTCAAATATAAGGACATGTATTTAACCTCCCTAGTTCCAGAAGCAATTGTTCTTGTTGTTTAATTAGCCTTTATTCAAAAATTCAAAATATAATTTAGAGAACATGTTTTATATTAAATGTATGTGTATGTGTTTTATATTTTGGACAATCAAAAGTACTATGTCGCCAAATAACAAGGCACTCAGGTTGCTAACAATAAATTATAGTAAAGAGTGACTCAACTCGAGGTTATAAAGTTCAGTATATAGTAGTAGACTTTTATAATATAATACTAACATATCCTTGTGAGCAAGTTTCATTGCGTTGGCAGCATCCTTCATTGTGTTGAGCACCTGGGCATTGGTGGTAGCTCCCTCAAGCGCCTCACGCTGCGCCTCAATCTGGGTGAGTGTCCCATCAATCTGGGTCAATTGCTTCTCATAGCGCTTCTTACGCTTGAGCGCCCCAATTGCAGCTGAAATGGGTTTTTAATGACATTGAATATTAGGGGGATAACATGGACTGTTTAGAGAAACATGTAGCTGGTTAAGTACAAAAGAGATATGTTCAATGACTACATTTCACCCGACTCTTCATTGTTCCACCAAGTATGGCTTTCCTAAATGAGCATTTGCATATGACGTCTTCAGACTAATGTCTTCAGGTGAAAGGTAAAGTTTCACACATTTTTTATGATGGTGACTCATAATTGCATCATTATGACAGTAGCACCTCATTGCACCAACATTACCTTGTGATTCTAATTTAATGGCACATATATGTATAAAATGATTATGGTACACAATTAGTTTTTGCTAGAAGAGAGTGTGAGACTAGACTAGACAGACTCCCATTTAAGGATGTCATCAAAATCATAGTCAATTCATTTCATACCCTACATGAGTATATGCATTATGCAATGGGTATGAGTACAATTCACAAAATTCGAAATAAGCAGCAGTGACATTGATGTCGTCATCACTCGGGAGACTGTCTATCTTGAAACTGTATCTAGAAGACCCCTGTTTTTCCCAACAATATAATATGATTGGCATTGCCTGTTAGATTGGAATTAAAAATGCAAGCAACATTATACTAGGGACTAGGGCTATGTAAATAAATTGAGTTGCAAATTTACCCTACTTAGAAGTGTACATTATTTTTTTACATCCATTATTTCTCTATAAGGTAGCCGAACTTTCACTTGCTCCTGGGGTTAATATATGATGAGTAGGCCAATTTAGATGGAAACATATGCAAAGGGCAGGTCTGATAGTAGCATTACAGACAATAATAATAATGAACTCAAATAAAATACAAGGTCATGTCAACAAAGAAATCCTTGCACTACCGTCATTTATTGATGTAATTACCTAATAGATTTTGATTGCAAGTTACCTCTTTTATTTTTGGTGCCATTTTTCCTAGCTGTTTGGATTTCCAACTCGATTTTCTTCTCCAGAAATTCCTGTTTCTTGATCAACAACTCTTCAGTTTCACGTAATTTTTGTATCGCCTCATGCGTTGTCGGGCCTTTCTCCTCTTTCTTGCCTCCGAACATTTTCGTCAGAAAACTCATTTTGATAGTTTAAATCCGATAAATTAGAGACACAAATTCTTGATTGAACACACAAATACGTACGAGAAAAATTATTATCCTTCTTTTGCAGCAGTCGATGCGTCATCTGTGTAGCGTTCTAAAAGTAAAATCTTAAAATGTTTTATAGTTTACCTTTATTAGAACGTTTGTTAAAGATGAACTATTCATGAATTCATGATTGATCAAGCGGATTCAGGTTTAATGTATTTTAGTAAAATTAACTTAAATTGATTGCGTAAAATTTAAACAAGTACATGAATCTAAATCATTTTGCATTGTATAACGTCAGTAAAGGTTCAAGTTTTTGAACGTTTTCTTTTGTAAAAAATACGGCACGATCCATTTCAAGATATATAACGTCCATTTATGAATATCAGTTTATAAAACAGATCACTTATTGTAGTTATTGATTTTGTACCGTACTTGGAAATGTAATATGGTTTAAAGTAACTATTATAATGGTAAAGTAAATTAGCAAATATGTCAACTTTGTACAGATAATTAAATTGTTATAAGTTATATAGTCTCCATGAACGTAACATTTATTTGACAACTGACGTTTCAATGACTTGTTTGGGGGATGTATGTGAATATTGTGAATTTCTTTCTGTGAATCGCATACCGCATGAAGAATAAATAAATAATAAATAGTGTTTTTGCGAAATTTCAAATAAAATTTGTTATTTAAATATACGGCTGCATCATAAAAATGGTTCGTGTTATATCCCAAGAGACCTATGATGAAGTGGTTCAAGAGAATATGCAAGAATTTGACATGAGCGCGGCGGAAGCTATTCAAGATGCTATAAACCAATTTCAAGCTCAGGTAAAGTTTTGTTATTGTGAACTTTTGGAAAAAAAAAATCGAGTACCTATTTAAAGAACCTTCACAGCAATGCAGTTTTTTTTTACTAGTTAGCGAAAAAGCTTAGTTTACTGTGTTATGCATGAACTGAAATAATTTATTTTCACGTTTTTAGGGCGTTGATTTGTCAAATATAATAAAAGATTTAGTTTTAACATCTGGTGATGATCATGAGATTTCCAAATCAATTAAAAAACTCCAAGAACTCAAAGATGATGGTGATGACAGTGAAATATTAAAGGAGTTAGAAATTTTAAAGGTAAGTACTTTATTTTTTATTTTTAATACTAATATTAATTTCTATATCTTTAATATCAAAATAACACACGTCAAACTTCACAATAAAATAAAATTTAAGCACTACCTGTTTACTTTTTATTTTGCCAAGTAGGTTTGCCTCAATAAGAATAGTACTGTTTTTCTTCTAGGCAGAATGCAACAAAGACATAGCTCGTAGGGTAAAAGCAGGCAAAGAAGGCGCCTATACATTATTACTAGAATTACTGCAAGCAAGACATAAAATGACCCTGGAAACAGTAAATGATAAAGATGCAACATTTATTATAAATGTCTTGAATACTTTAATTGCCCTCATGGATGTGCAGCCTGATTTGTTAGATCAGAAAGGTGCTGATGTTATTAAAAGGTATTTATAATATAGGTACTTAAAAAATATTGAATAGTTTGAAAAAGATGGAATTTTTGGCACTTTGCATTAATGAATGATAATGAATTAATGTTAAGTAAAATTAATGTGTGAAATGGTAAACCTTCACACATTAATTTTAGTACACTGTCCTACTTACTTCCTAGAAATGACATGATTCCTTAAACCGCTAAAACTCATAAGTATCATAACAAGACTTGCATCTTTCACAGCATTTTGGATAATACAGAAGATGACAATATCCTGATAGCCACATTGAAATGGACAAGCACATGTTGTATAAAGCATGAAATGAACCGTCAAAGGTTGTTTGCGAAAAATATTGCAAGCAACTTGAAGTCTTTGTTGCAAGTTGAGAATAATGTTAAGGTACAAAAAAATTAAAGGCTCTTTTATTCCTAATAAAATAAAAAAACTAGATCCATACCATGTTCTTTGTCATACGAAATGGAAATCTGCTTGATTCAGCCCACTGTGTTTAATTTTCTATATACATTACAAGTTTATTTTCAGTTACTAACAGAGGTGTTATCAGTAATCCGAAAGTTCCCCCTGGACGATGATATTAGAGTGGAATTTGGCAAAGCACATGACCATGCCAGGGAACTTGGATTCCAGATACTAGAGCCATTAACTAACTTATTAAAAGGTAAACAAACTACTGTTAGCAGATCATAAAATATAATTCTGATATTATTTCCACAATATTTTTGATTAAATTATTGAAATTCTAAAATATCTTTAAAACAGAAACCAGTTACCTTTAAGTCACATTTTTTAACTGCTTTTCAAAAATGTACGTAAAATTTCCAAAATGTGTTTATTTAAGGAAGTGTAATGCCAGGGCGCTCATTTACTAACAGTTGTTTATAGTATATTTATAGTTTCAATAATGCAATGCAATGTTTTTGGTTCTAGAACACACGAAACCGCCTTTAGTATCAGATCTGATGTCGACAATAGCAAGTCTCCTAGTCCGCCACGAGCTGTGTGCTACGGTGGCAGAGAGTGGAGCAGATGTGTTGTTCTCAGTGCTAGCTGACAACTCGGAGAATGCCGCGGTCGTGCTGCAGGCGGGCAAGCTGTGAGTAGGGGCTATGAAATTAAAAAAACAAAAGAATTAAAATAGGGGTTAAGATGATTTGTTTTTCAATGTATTTTATTAATGCAGTGTAGAATATAGAAGAAGATAAAGTAAAAACATGTTGAAAGCATTCTTACGATAATAATAAATATTATGTAGCTACACACAAGTAAACATGTCATAAATGTTATAATGCTCCTAAAAGCCACACATCTTCTCTGCAGACTGATAGTGCGAGCGAAAGAACAAACACCTATCATTATCGCAGAAACGAGATTTCTTTTTAACAATTATCTCGTTCTCCAGCCTTCCTCGTTCGTGAATCAATTCAGCCCTCAACTTCTCAGTCTCTAGTGAACGTTTTTGCAAAAGGGTCATGCTGTCGTTCAAATCTTTTACCTCTTCTATAAGACCAACTAAGGACCCTTCCCTGCAATTCTCAATGTTAGGTCTGTAGTTCTTAGTGTGAAGTCTGGTTTGAGCCACCTGGATCCGCTGCAACACCTTCATCATTTCCTCGTGCAATGTCTCCAAAATATTTTCAGTTTCTACTATTTTCTGCAAAGTTAGGCGCAACTGATTCTCCAACTCGATTTTTACTTGTTCAGTTTTCGCGATTATTTTGGATAATTCATTGTTTACTTTGATATCTTGTGAACGCAGATCCCTGGCCGTATTTATCAATGCCGCTTCAACTTTAGCTCTTAAAGCTTGCGATTTCTCCATCGCTATCTTAAACTGATCCAAAGTCGATACAGTATTATATTCCCAAGACTGCACATTGGACTGGCCTTCAGATAGTCTGGTAGCTCCTGCTGAATCCTTTATATTGACGGCTTTACTTTCTAACTCTGCATTTTCACTTTCATATTTAAATGCCAAATATTTGTTACTCCAATCTCTTTCCAACGCATGTTTCGCCGCTATATTCATAGCCATCTGATTCTCTATATCCCTAATCATTTCTCTATGTAATCTCTTAACATTTTCTATCAGAGCAGATTCAGTAAATAAAGCTTCTTCGGGCTCGTCGTAAACCAAGTCTGGCTGCATTCTGTTCGCTCTGACATCAAGACACTCTTCAGTGATGTACTCGGGTATTTTCAAAGTATCCATAGCATTTTTGAGTTGCTGTCTTTGAGATTCCAGCACTATAATTTCCGCATCAATGTCTCTTATTGCTCTTTCTAATTCGGCCTTCCAGTAATTAATGTGTCTCGCTCTATGCCTCAACTGACTTGTGCTATTGCTGTAGTCGTGGCAGGACGTCTGGTTCACTTTAACAATGCAGTTTTTCGTTATTGACGCGTTCTTGTCTGTTGTACCGATAATATCTCCTTTCATGACGTCCAAGTTATGTTCATGCCATTCTCTTACAGTTTTTAGGCCGTAATTTTTATTTCCAAATGACAGGTAGTCTCCTTTTTCAGCTGTGGTCATGTTTATCACAACACAATTTAGCCCCGTTATTGAATCAAAATAAGAGTAAGGATGTAAGAGGACGTAAAATTGCGCTACCTTTTGCAGGCTGTGTAGCTGTAACAGATTAGACACGTACCTATTTATTGATCAAACAATTTGTCGTCAAGGAATATATTTTTGTCCTGTTAAATCAATAAAAGAGATAACACGGCTCGAGTCACGGGATACAAAGGCATGGCATAATAACCTACTTAAACTCTTCTAGGGGTCAAAATCAGTTGCCAGTCAAAAAATGACCTTAAAGTTTATGTTTAAAATTGAATTTTGATTCGATCTCCTGGCTAACCCGATATAATTAATTTATGTAGCATCAAAAATATGATTATTCTATGATTTATATTTTTTTAGAATTACAGCTTTAGCCGGTAACGACGATGTGAAGAGGCAGTTGGTTAAAAGTGGAATAGTGCCTATCATAGTGCTGCTACTCACTAGACATGCGGTGAGTTTTTTTACTACTACACCACGATAGTGGTAAACCGGCATACAGACCGATAGGCGGTAAGCGTTCACAATGTAATAATTTCAGACTTAATTGCAAGTATTTTTAAAGATTTTATTTGCTTAGTGTTATTTATCACATAAGTTGCTCGGTACTCGACAGAGTCGACCAAGATGTACTTATCGTAGATGTTTCGACTTACTTACGATTCCACCTTAATACTAAAATGGAGACTGCTGCACAGCAGTTGATCGTGCCGGTATTGGCCAGTGGCCAGTTATGATGAAGTCGAAACGTCGGTAAATAAAGGTAACAAAATAAATTCGCGGTAGACCCGGTGTAAATGTAATTTAATATGTGTTCAAAACGCGAAACTTTTAAATGTTATGATGAAGTTGACTTGTAAACTTTTCAGAGCAATGTGTCAACGACAGCATCAACCCTAAAATGCATCGCAGCACTTACCCTGCGCGAGCCGCCGCACAGCCGCCTGTTCTACGACTGCGGAGCGCCTGAGGCCATCGTCGACTGCCTCAAGAGACACCCAGATAACGAAGCAGTACAGGTAACAGTCAAATCAGAGAATTCTAGATTTTTATTGTGGTATACAAAGACTTATTAATAGTGGAAGTGGTATAGTGTAAGAAAAATTCGTGCTTCGAATTTAACAGCTATTGGGTAATTCCACGACAGAGAGAGAAAAAAGTGTTTTTTTTTGTTAGAATTTAAAATATAATGTTCAAATGTTCTTTGGCTATAGGTGTTACGTATTCTTTTTATAAATAAATACATATAATATGGTATGTATATATCCAAGTAGGATAGTTACGTGTCAAAAATAAATTTCCACCAAAGAAAACAAAAATAAAACAAGGGTGTAAGTCTTGTTTCGCGGAAAAAACATACATACAACGTGGACATGTGCGATGGCTTCAGAATGACGAATGAACATCGTATTTAAATATTTTTCAGAAAAACGGGTGCTGGGCGATCCGCAACATGGTAGCTCGGTGTCGCGACATGAACCCCAAGTTCAAGGAGTTGGGCGTGGAACCTATCCTGTTTGCTGCTTACGAGAGGTTCCTAAAGGACTTCGGTTTCGACGTCAAGTCGGCGCTGAGGGATCTCGAGTGCGATGTCAAGTTTGACGAGCAATGGACTGGCAAGGGCGTAGAATTGAAGCAGTGATGTGTTTACAGTACACATTTATATCTTCATACTGGAAAACAAACTTAATTGGTTACTGTGACACGCGAAGATAATGTTTTTAAACAAATGGGTAGAAAGATATCCCAGTCGTAGGACTGGGAAAAGTATTAACAAATTTAAGTAACATTAAAATGCAATATAATGTTTTTGTTATTGCAATCTTTGCTTTGAACTATAAATGTTAGTGGAATGACATTTACATTGACAATATTAATATAAATAGTAAGCACGAAGTGTTTTCATTCTAGGTAATAAAATACTTTGCTCGCAGATTCATTTATATGCTTTATAACTGCTTGCGTCTACACTCTGTAACATGTTTACTGTGACTTACATTAAATTTTTACTAATTTTATTAACAAATGATGACAATTTAATTTCTTAAGGAATCATCCTTTTGAGTTTTCCTTTCGTATAATAAAATTAGGTTTATCATGCGTTGGATTTAAAAAGAAAAACATTTTTCATAAAATATTTATTGATTCAAATCAAATCAGAATTATAATTATAGTTTAGAACTGGCA
This sequence comes from Cydia strobilella, assembly GCF_947568885.1. Lineage (NCBI taxonomy): Eukaryota > Metazoa > Arthropoda > Insecta > Lepidoptera > Tortricidae > Cydia > Cydia strobilella. The sequence continues at coordinate 16,955,701 of NC_086042.1, read as the reverse complement.
ATCATTGGTATAATTCAACTTAACATATACAACTAAACATAGTTGTGACGTATGCAGGTTTATTAAAATTTAAGGACTAAATGGAATACCCATGGGAATAATTCCATTTTTACTTTACACCATCAACAAAATTAATGGACCGCTAGGTCGTTTTAGAACTATGTCAAAGTAGCGTATCCAAATCGTATCTATTATAACTGCCCATTTAACGTAGTTTCTTAAGTCAAGGGTCAATTTTGCCGATTAAAGATTATAAAGGGTCAATATGGGTACATGCAAAGGACCTAAAAATCCGGATCGATTTAAAGTTTAACATTAAACGAAACAACATAACTAAAATATCAAATGCAGTAACTAGATTTCCGTATAACACAGCCATTTTATAATTAAAGTACGAAAACCTAGTTTAATAAATTGCAAAAAAAAATGGTCATAAGCGATTACTGGACGCGAAGCGATTCCCGTTGCCGGGAGGTTTTGGTAGTATACTGAGCAACTTTTAATATGGGACAAACACCGAAATCGCCAAAAAAAAATTTGGCTGTTTCATACATTTTGTCTGGTCCATTTTCTATGGGAGGGTAAATTTTTTTATGCGATTTCGTGGTTGGTCCCGTAGTAAAAGTTGCTCAGTATAATCCCAAAACCTCTCTGGCAACGGAATTGCACTTATTTTTTAGCCACCCTGTATACAGTTAGAAAAAGACTGTCTTAAGTCGATGCTCGCAACATATGACTTGATAGTAAGTAAATTATAAATAATCTATTACTTACTTAATATAAAAAATAACAAAAACGCTTTGTAACTAAAAACAAATTAGTATCAAATACCACTAATATCAATTTGATATTCAATAAAAAACTGTGACAATTCAAAAAGGTCGTAATGAGCTCTCTACCGCCACCAATTCGATGATGATATAATTTTTATAAGACAGCTTATGAGAGATCTCATAAAAATTAAAACAACATGTGTTCGTGTAAGCCTGTATCATTCCCATACTTCCTTAAGTTATAGACGTTATAGTTAAACTTTGTGTCTTCGCCTGCTTTAGCAGTGTTTTTAAACAGGTACAATGGAGTCAAATAATTAGTCGCAACTCGCCACGTTCAAAACGATATGAGAACCAAACATAAAACCCTAAAGACCGAAATAAGAACTTACTGTTCTCGCCGCGTAGCCAAAATGCCAATCGCTTACGCTCCGTAGCGAACGAAACGTAACTGTCACTGTCGCACTAATATGAAAGAGTGATAGAGAGACACAAAGCGTTTCGTTATCGTAGCGCAAAGTTGGCTAGGCCGGCAGTGCTATCAACAACTTAAAAACAATAAATTTGTAATTTTTCAAAACTTACACTACACTTAAAATGTATCTTTAACGTTTAACAACGATACAAAAATACGTACAAGATAACTATGAAACTCCCGAGAGACTAACATATTAAATTTATTTTAAAGGGGTTACGTAATTTTAGTTGAAAGATTGTTTTTGTGTGATACAGACAAAAAAATCACATGACGGGCGCACGATATGCACCTGCTGATAACCAATCAAACCAACCATCGAACCATAAATAGGTAATCGAACCATGTCAAGATTTTTTTTAACTAAAATTACGTGAGTAATCCGTTTAAAACAATTTTGATATATGTACATACAAGATATTATGCTCTAGCCGCCCGGAGCCCTATATTTTTATAGTCTCCTGTTTTATTCTTATTTGAATCTTAATTTGACTAAATCAAAATTGCATTTGTCTGGGCATGTTTTGATGTCTGGTCGGATAGAGGATAATGTGGCCCTTCGTGCCAGTAGCTGAACAGCATGAATGTAATATTTATTAAATACTACGTCCATGCTGAAAAGGTACTCATCCCTGTTGAAAATGATACTGCTATCGTAAGAAAGAGAGGATAGGTAAGCCTCTCAGCTAGTGACACGATCTGTTTACTTAAGGCGCCGTGAGTTCAGGTACTTCTCTCACTGAGCGTGGGCGCGGCGGCTCACCGGCTGTGCGTCGCGGATATCGTTATGATTTGTTATTTTTAACAAATAAAAAAGTAATCTATAAGCATAATATTGTCTTCGGTTACCGCGATAGTTACTCATGAAATAAATCCGTTTTCATAGTTTTAATCTATAAGCAATTTTCATGTTTTTAGCATTGGTGCAAACATTTTTACAAACTTTTAATAGAGCGTCTTAGACCTATGTTCTATCGAGCAAAAATTGTTTAATCAGGTTTCGAATCGACAAAGTTACTAGAGAAAGGCCTCAAGATTGTTATTCATATATTTTGGCAACCGTTTCAAAAATTTCAAAAACTGCTGGCTGAACACACTGCACCTTAACTACACGTAATATAACACCAATTTCGTTAAGAGAGACAAAAATACTGAATTGGATGAACATACAAATTTTCCTCGTATAGGTACCTACATGCGAAAGAATTCCAAGCTAGTGTGAATCAATGGTATGAAAACAAGATAGGAAATCTGTATAAACCACCATCACGACTAAAATTACACCGTTCATAGCAAAATAAGACTACATTTAAAGCTTACAAATTTGTACACGCAGTAAAGGTAAATTATAGTTGGTCAAACCAAATTGTCAGTAAATAAGAACAAAAAAACTATACTCATCCTTTTCTTTTGGGTGCTTTTGGGTGTAAGACAAAGATAGTATGATTCTCTCTGTCTATGTTTAAAATGAGACAGTCCTTTGACAAACTCTAACATTAAAATTTTAAAGACAATGTTTAAATAGGACCCCACCATTATTTGTCTGCACTTAGTAAACCTTGGACTGTTTACGCAATTCTTTTAGTTAAACACTCAGTTATCCTATGAGCTGTAGCAAGGATGAAGTGATTGTACATGATGTGTAGTTGAAGACAAATTCGTGCTTGGAATTTATCAGCTGGTGTAGATGGCGCTGTTTGGCTCCCGTACATTATGCGGTAACTCTGGTTGTCAAAAGTTGATGTTTGACCAAAGAGTAAAGTAAGTTGTGTTTGACAATCAAGTGACCATGAAACGTATGACGCAATACAGCGTCATCTTTTTCAGCGGTCATATGGGGCACGATTTTTTTAGATTTGTACTTACATCTGTAGTGATTTTGGGAAATTTCACAAGATATAAAGGAAGTTCTCAACATATCCAAGATATTTTCCAAGTTTTTGGAAACTTTCCGTAAATTGCACCACAACTGTACTTTACACATCTTAAACAATCAATGAGTGTGCCTGTTCCAAATACGGCCTTTAAATGAATAATAATTTAAGCACAATGTCTACGACAACAAGTGACCGCGCGGGGTACGGACCTCACCACACACCATTAGCGCCAGCGGCCGCCACAACACCGCACGCGTCTTGCATACTCTTACCTTATACTTACTTTACTCTTTGCTCGTACCTACCTATTATTTTAATCGCGAATATCAACGCTTGTATCAGATTCGGATATTAAATCCCTATTTTACATACATCAAGATCTTTTACTTGCACCATAATCGCCTGCACACAATATTTAAATTGTGCGCGTTAAACACCAATATCATCACTATACTACACTGGGCGTGTGACTATACTGTGGCGTTCCTTACCTAAAGGGTTCTTATGCTCCATGTGCATAAGGACCCTTCTCTGATGGAAAGCAACATATAACGTACATACTGACAAAACAACAACAGACGGACAGCCAATACAAGTAGCTCACTCAAGAAATTTAAATTTATGACCGAATTTTGCGAACAAGAGTCAAAAATATTACATAGCTTTTACGAACTTAACGAAAACGTATATTCGCTCTGTTATGTTCAATCTTTGATCATACGATGTCATTACATGACTATATCAAATGAGGTCCGGCTGGTTGTACTCAAATTAAATTCGGTACACAAGGCTTTTATATAATCTCCGTTTAAAACTACACAACACATTTAAGTACCTATTAACTAGCTATTCGTCGGTCTGTAGGATTTGACGTTATTTAAGAAGTCCTGGTAATTCCACTGCTTGTAGTTCATAATGTGCTTGCCATTCATTATGGTGTGGACCATTATCTTTGGATTGTATTCCAAATTAGTCAGAAGCTGAAAAAATAAATAAATAAAAATAATATTAATAACATTATTGTACATACGATTGAGACAAACGGAGAACACATCGCATATGTCCAAGAATACCTCTATCTGGGCCAAATAGTCTCTTTATTAGGTGTAATATTAAGACCGGGACCGGAACACCACGCTGCGCTCTCAATAATAGACGTAGCTCGGAAAGCGGCTGTTGAAGTGGGACTGGGCTGGTCATGTCTGCCGAATGCAGGACTTGTGAGCCGAGATAACCACGAACTGGAAGCCTCATGAGCCTGGCCAGATATTGGGACCGTACACGACGACAGCGCTACACAGCGGTTGCAACGATGGCCCGTATTTTGTCACAACTACTAAGCGAAAAGTAAGTAAATCGTAATAATTTCAGTGAAAACTACTGAACGGATTTGTATGCGGTTTTTAACTATAAATAAAGTGGTTCTTGAGGAAGGTTAAGGCGTATGACGGATACAGTATTAATAATTATCAAATTAAATACGTTAGTTATCAATTTTAAACTATCGTAAGACATACTAACTTTAAGCTAGGCTTTAACTTTAGTTATATTAAGCATTTCATACAGATTACATTACAACAATGGTCCCTTACACCATACAATTTAAATGAATATCTCAGGTGTAATTGTAAATTAAAGTTCCATTTCGAGCCATATAACTTACATAAAATGTTAAAGACGATAACTACCGTTACCTTACCACCTTATGCGCTACGATCGCTTTATTTACCCCCACCATGCACTTCGCACGGTGCCAATAGCACCAAACAGAGACGAGTGGAAAAAGAGGGGGACGCCAGCAGTGGGGCACAGTGGGCTCTTAGGGTTGTTAATAAATAAATTATAATTTTATTAATTATTTATTATTATTTGTTAACCTGTTGTGTCCTACTGCTGGGCAAAGGCCTCCCTCTCTTTCTTCCACGCGTCTCGGTCTGTGGCAATATTAGGCCAATCTTTCCGAAAGACGTGCCTCCATCTCCTTCACTATGTTTGGTGCCACTGAGTGGATAGTTTTCTTGGCCCACATGTCGTTTGGCATACGGCAGATGTCTGGCCCAGTCCTATTTATGCATAGCGGCTGTCAGGGCTACGTCGGCTACTTTGGTTTGGTTTTATAAAATAAAAAATATAAAGTGACAGTTGTAATTTGAAACGCATGCCAGGTCCCAAAGTTCACAAAGGCTTTATTGGTGGATCAACACTTTTTTGTCGTTAGTCTGTTTCTTCAACCATGCGATAACAATAGCATAATTTGTTAGATAAAATGTACTATTAATATGCTATGTAGATGACTAATTCTATTATGGAAAGGGCTTGTAACTGCCATAAAAATGTATGTTTGGTTATTTCAAATACCATAAAACCCGGGTTTAAGAGTGGCCTAGGAGACCGTAACCATGGCAATGAATGACAAGAAAAGGTTGATTCGCCCTTATGTATTTATTTTTTAAAGTAGGTATATACTACCCAATAACTGGCCCTTTAACCTTCTCGACGCCGTGTCAAACACGAAAGCTGTCACTCGGACGCCACGCCACCGAAGCGAAGTGTCAAAACTGAAATTGAACTTTATACGAATGCACGTAGGTCTATGTTGCTCTGTGGTCTTTGACCGATTAATCTGTCTTTGGCGTTGGACCTGCGGTGCCGATATATTCGTCATTGGCGTCCAAAAGGTTAATGGCAGATCGCAGTACTCTTGTTAGGGTTGTACTCACTTTAGGCGTCAACAGGAAATACTGGGCGTTATCGCATTCGGTTGTGACTTTGACGAGCAGATGGAACATCTTGCGCTCGTTTATCGGGTCCATTCCCTGGTTTATTTCATCCACGCATCTGTAACAGGACGAGTATGTAAATTCTACCCAAGTTTTAGTTTTTGTTTTTAGATAGCCAGTCAGAAATAAACATGCCTCAATTATAGTAACGCCGTCGTCACGCGCTAAATGTGACATTAGTTCGGCCGCAGCCGCACATTGGTTAAGAATTTTGGAAGTGCGTAAACATAAAATACAGGTAGGTACTAGTAGTAGTGGCGCACACTGGTTAATTTTGCCTTATCTCGCCTCCTGTCTCGTCAGCCACTGAAGTTAATCATACAACCGGCAACGGAACCAGACAGTAAGGCCTTGCCAGTTGTAGAGTCGGGTCAAGATAACTTTGCATGGCCATGTGGTCATCATTAATGTCAAATTTCTATGAAAACATTAAGTTTATAATGACAAAGGTGAATAGTTATCTTAGAGCTATTAGCTGTCTAGTCGACCGGCGACTTGGTCTCTCGGCGACCAAAACATAGGCAACTAGGGCCAGGAGACCGAGCCAAGCGCAAGCATCACTAAAACATGTTATGTTCTTCACAACTATGTTCGAGAGAGAAACGGACACAAATTTGTCGTCTTGACAGTTACTCGCAGTGTGAACGCTTCCATTTGGACCGATGTTCCTAGTGGTCGCCGGCGACCAGCAGTCGCTAGTGCGTCGGCAGCGAGTTGCCCGGGCGACGGGCGACTAAGTGCGTAAACGCCTATATAAACTATAGAAAGTCACAATCGCCAGCGACCAGTCGACAGTGCGTAATAGCTCTTAACCTGTTTAAATTTGAACTTTAAATAATAGAGTTGAATATCATATCCGCCATATATGGCATTGTGTGCGGTAAAGGGTTAAAGTGTAAGCCTTAGACGTAGTGTTGTGTTACCGGAACGGCACGGTGGTGAGCCGCTGCAGCGACATGAGGTACATGGCTGTGGAGAGAGCGCGCTCGCCGCCCGACTGCGCGTGTCGCGTTAGCTGCTGCAGTTGTTCAGACGTCCGGAAACGGACCAGAATAGAAATGCCGTACTTGTCGTAGTCCTCCTGTAAAATTCAATCGATACCTACTAACTGGAAACCTAGTTCTATAAAGCAGATGTCTTAAAAGAAATAAATAATATTCGAGAAAAAAAAACAACGATCGTTTTTGAAAGGCAAGGCAAATAGTTATACTGTGGTGTATGACGGAGCATGACATTTAACTAAGTAATAAAATAACCAACCTAAGTAATGTAATTTACTACTTCCACCGTTTCTTGTTATTGTTACAACCTCAAACTCCGCACATTTCAATACTGCGTGCCTTTGACCTCAGGGCTTTAAATGCAAGCGTAAAAAAATCGTCATTGTGAGATTTGCGACTCCTCAGGGTTCCATTTTAGATAGTATAGTATATGTGACCTGAAACATAGTTGTAGCACTTACATCACTTCCAGCTTTGTCGAGTTTGATTTCCCCGGCGCAACCCAGCTTGGCGAACATTTCTCCGAAGCTGTTGTCTATATCCCGCAGTAAGTTTTCCAATGGAGGCAGCCATTTCGCTCTGTAAAAAAATAACTTCGTACCGTTTGTGTATATGTGTGCAAATGTCTCACTATCATCACTAGCCTTTATAGGTTCCACTGCTGGGCACAGGATTCTTCTCCAATGAGCAACAATTAATCCCCACGCTAGTGCAACTGTTGCAAGAGTATAAGAATATAATCGCTCTCAAGGTCTGTCCCAGTTACAATTTGTGTCGAATCTAAAGCGGATTAAAGCTATATAGAGCAAGCGTAAATATAAAATAAGTTTGTTCTGGGTGTTCTGCATCAAATACATAATTGATCATGAATTACCTGATAGCACTCATTTTGCTTTCAAGCTCCTTGTGAACGTCACTGTTGCTGCTGACGTCGGTCTTTAATTTCGCTATTTCTCTTTCTCTTACTTCATATTCTTTGATCACCTGTAACAAAGTTTAATGTCTGCTTTTTGTTTTTATGAACTAGACAGTTATAGCTCCATTCCAGCTTGGGCAAAAATGCCTTTGTATGTCTGTCCAGCTGTTCTCCTTTACATATTCAATTCCGCAACCGACTCTCGTGAAATTTAGTAAACAGGTTCTATTTCCATAATTATCAGGATTTTGTTTGTTGATTCTGTTTTAACAATTTATTGTAAATTGCTGACCCATGGGGGTTCGCGAAGTCTACAGCTCACAGGGCCAGTAGTAGGTATTATTTTTAAAGAATCAATGTGGCATACATACGGGGCGTTTTAAAAGAGGAATAGTCCTATAAGCATTTTTTATATGTATAGGTATTGCTTATAGAAGAGTAAAGTATTGTCATTTGGCTTACACTTAGAATCTGCCAACTGCTGTGCTGATATGCACAAATGATAATTCTAATGGTGCTTTAGTTTAGCTGGCAACTCTTCGAAACTTTCTCCCAGTTGAAACTAGTTACCACCGAGGCCTTACGGAAAACTAGTTTGAACTAGTGAAAAAGCGTTTTCACTGAGACGATACGGAAAACTACTTTTAACTAGGAAAAGCGCATTTTCACTAAAACAGGTTTTTACGGTAACGTATACCTATATACGATAAATTGCTGTTACCTATTCATCTCCCTTCATCGATACAATCCATCCTTGCTTGTAGCTAGAAGCAGTGCTGTGTAGTGTTTATAGCTCGGCCGGCACCTATTCAAACTGCTTCGAGAAACCCTGACTCATGTAGTAAATTGCTGTCACCTGTTCTTCTCCCTTTTGTTCATACAATCCATCCTTGTTTGAAGCTCATAGCATCGGTCCTGTAGTATATCCAGCTCGGCCGGCAACTCTTTAAACAGATTCTACAAACCCTAACTCATGTGGTTGATTGTCGTTACCTGTTCATCTCCCTTGTCCATGCAATCCATCCTAGTCTGTAGCTCGTAGCAGTGCTCCTGCAGTCTATCCAGCTCGGCCGGCAACTCACTGAACTGCTCCTTGAAGGGGAAGCTTGGATGCTGCGGCAAGAGTTCGCTGGCGCACGCTTTCTTTGCCTCTTTCAGTTTAGCGTGAGCTTTCGTATTTGTTTGCTTGTAGCGTGCTTCCATGTCTTCTAACGTATGCTGCGGATATTTATTTTGTCAGTAATGCATAATTATGTAATATTAATATACACAGCATCATGTTTAGAAATAATGTTTAATGCAAAATCACTTGTGAAAGTTAAAAAATAACAAGCAAAAAATAATAATAGTTATATACCTTTGCCTCTCGCAATGCTATTTCAAGTTCCCTTAATTGTGATTCCTGTCTTTCTGTCGCCTTTCTACTGATGTCTAATTTTGTCTAAAAACAAAAAAAACTACATTACTTTCTTTGAAATACGGTTGAATCAAAAAAAATAACAAGAAATTAGTATTGCAGCTCGTTGTTTCCATATCAATTATGGTTGGAGAAAGTATTTTATATTTACTTCTCGTTTTTTAGAGTTTCGCATTTAACAAGGAACCCTAGTTTCGCCAAGTTCATGCGTCTATCCGTCGGCGTCCGTATTGTTAACTCAGTGAATTTTACGAATTGTACTTTTGTAAATGCAATACCTTCCACATTTCTCCATTGAGCAATTTATCCTGCAGTTTTTTCATAATGCCTACTAGTTCCTGGTGCAACTTGCACTGCTTCTTCACGACGTTCCTCTGTTCCCGTCTACATCTGTAAATAATATTTCATTAGCCTTTCAGCTTCCAGGGGTTGATATTAGCCAGCCAAAAACTACCTTGTATTTTAAAATTTAAGACTAATTTTACTTTTAATTTACTGGCCGATGTCGAGTGGATGGAGAAACGAGGGGTCAATGCAATGACGCATGTCTGATTGCGTATGTCTGCACCTCTACTACCAATTTGACATTGACATAAACGCTAGCGTGTGCGTTTACTTACTTTCTATGCATCTCGCTCGTACTCGCATATTAGTGCGAGCGAGATGTATAGAAAGTAGGTAAGTTGTGCAGACGTTATCGAATATGTATGTCAATTTGACACTGCTTAGGAAGTCGCGGTAAGGCTACTGAACTTAAGAGGCCGGTGTCGATTTGAGTCGCAAAAATTTAAAATTGATAGATTTAGTCCGTGAAATTTTACACCTTTTGTTACCTAATTGAAATAACAAGTACTGGTTTCTATTAGCATGTCTTCTTATCTTACCTTTTATCAGATCAGTTTTTTGAAAACAGACTCACTAAATTAGTAGTGTTTGCTTTTCTGATGGACGTTTAGGTAAACGCGCGTAAAGCACTGATTTTGTCGCTCTTATTTGTAAATTTCGTAAAGTTTGGACGGCTAAACATGGTAATTTTGTATTACACATATCCTGTACTTGAGGTTTATCAGACTACATTTCTGTTATTATGACTTTGAAGTAGTGTAAATGAAAGTTAGACGAAATCAATTTTCTCCAGAAATTACTTCAAAACAAGTGACAATTTCTCTGAAAATCGACTTAATTTCAACGTAATTTTGATACTTAAACAATCTACAACATTTGCTGAAACTATACTTATACATCAATTTGTATAATTTACCACCATGATTTTTTGATGATTTTTTAAAAACTACCCCTTCTCTTCATGCATTATCGGTGACGCACGCTCGCGACCTCATTATTAAAAGGCAAGATGAGAAGACGTGCTAATAGAAATCAATACTTGTTATTTAGATATTACGTAACAAAACGTGTATGATTTCAACGACTAAATCTATCAATTTTACATTTTTGCTCCAAAATCGACTACGGCCTCTTAACTGAACATTAGCAATTTTTTGTCAGTGTGCATGTATACAGTTTACAATATAAATCAATATGCTACCACTACTAAAAAATTATCTACGAGAAAATATACGACAGGGGCCAAACATGAATGGACTTGAACTTATGCTATTTATATATTTTATAATAGGGCATATCGTTCAACCTCAACTGATTTAAGTGACTATTTTTTTTTTTTATGCGATAGTCAGCAAACGAGCCGCCTGATGGGAAGCAGTCATCGTCGCCCATGGACATAAGCAACATCACAGGAGCCACTTAAGCATTGCCGACCCTTGAGAACCCTAAATACCCGCTTTTTGAAGAATCCCATGTCGTAGCACAAATTAAATACCTCAGGAGGCAACTCATTCCACATTCTGCACGTTCTGGGAAGAAACGAGCGAGATGCCCGCTTATTCTTGGTATGCAATGTGCCTAAGAAGTGAGGATGAGCTTTGCTCCTTTGGCGGGAGGTGCGGTGAAAGTTAAATTATAGCAAAGTAAATAATAATATATAACATACTTCTCTTTTTCTTCCTGCAGATTGAAAGTTCGTTCATTTGCAATATCTTGGACCTTTTTCTCTTGAAGACGTATCTGTATACCGAGCGCTCTAAGCTAAAACATTAAAAGTTTTACTGTGAGTTAGCTAGTAAAATTGTTTCAGTAGTAATCAGTTGTTTCTCCAGAAAAGTTGCACTATATTATAGGTACACTCAATTTCATAAAAAATGTAGACATTTATGGGATATCAATTCACGAAAATCTTGCATCTTTTTTATGATATAGGAGGCAAACGAGCAGACGGATCGCCTGATGGTAAGCGATTACCGCCGCCCATAAGACACCCGCAACACCAGATGGGTTGTAAGTGCGTTGCCGGCATTTAAGATGGGAGTACGCTCTTAGGATTAATACTAAATCGTTTCAATGTTACTATACCTTCTCAGCGTTTTCGGTGATCTTTTTTCTCTGCATGTTCAGGTCGTTCAGTTTCATTTCTAAATTTGTTACTTTGTTTTGAAGATCTTGCATTTTCGCTTTCATGTTTTTCGCCTTATTCTCAAGTTCTGAAAGCCTGAAAACGAAAAAAGCATAAACACAATGTATGTTCGAATTGGCTTCTTGGTTAGTCTTAGATTCCAGGAAAGCACCCACTGATAATAAATTGCTATGCCGTTATTATGCTAATAAACATATTGATGATATTGATCACAATAGCAAGAAATATAAAATACGAGTAAGAAATATATTCCATTAAGTGTTTTAAAATATGAAATGTTGTCCACTCATGGTGCCGTTAGGTACAGTCGACGACAAAGATATGTTTACATTTTTCGCCTTATTACAAAGGAGTAAAGTACGAAAGTGTAAACATATCTTTGCGTCGACTGTACCTAGTCAGCTCATAAGTTCTGTCACTGGCCTTTAAAATTTAAATTTGGAACTCCTAAAACAAAAACCGTTCTGCATTTGAATTTCGAATCTTTATTAAATATTTGAGTAGTATAATTTTGCAATTTTCTGTTTTCTTCAACATGGAGTGGACGCCTAAAGATAGCCGTACCGCAATAATTGCACTATATCGTTGTGGTCACTCGCCGACTAAAATTTTTAAGCTACTTGAAAATTTAAAATTCTCTCTAAGATTTATGTATCGTACCATAGAAAGATACAGTGAGGTCTCTAGTTTAAATGACAAGAAAAGAAGCGGTCGTCCGCGTACAGCTAGGACTCCAGCGGTTGTACAAGCAATTAGGGCACGCATTGCCAGAAATCCCGCTAGGAAACAAAAAGTTATGGCCCTCCAGATGGGTTTGAGCAAAAACACGGTGAAAAGAGTGCTTAATCAAGACCTGAGACTTCGTGCTTATAAACGAAAAACTGGCCATCTTCTCAATGGTCGGCTTAAAGCTTTAAGGCTTAAAAGATCTAAAGCTTTATTGAAGAAGTACGCTAAAAATAAGCACCGTTGTATACTGTTTTCGGACGAGAAAATTTTTGACATAGAAGAAAACTGTAATAAACAAAATGATAGAGTGTACGCTCGCAATAGTAAAGAAGCGTCTAATAGCATTCCCCGTATTCAAAGAGGTCATCACCCTTCATCTGTGATGGTTTGGCTGGGAGTTTCTTATGCGGGCGTCACTAGTATGCATTTTTGTGAGAAAGGAGTAAAAACTAGTGCCAAAGTGTACCAAGACACGGTGTTGACTAATATTGTGAAACCACTATCCCATACGATGTTTCTAAACCAGCATTGGGTTTTCCAGCAGGACTCTGCTCCAGCCCATAAGGCAAAGTCTACACAAGCCTGGCTCGCCTCCAATAAAATCGACTTTATACGGCATGAAGATTGGCCCTCCTCTAGCCCAGATCTTAATCCTTTAGACCAGGGGTCGGCAACCTTTTAGCAGCCAAGGGCCACATAGCGGTTAGCAAAATTGCAGCGGGCCGCACAATGTTAATAATTTGTGAATTTATTAGACAAAAGGTACTACATTGTCGTTTGTCAAAAAGGACTTCTTTTAATATACATCTTTATGCAAAAGAGTGCCGAAATTCAGATCGCGCTTCGCGAGTTCTTACATACAGGGCGTCCCTCATCGTCTTACATGCAGGGCTCCTGCGGCGTCCCTCACAGTTATTCAGCGCGCTTCGCGTGCTCATACATGCAGGGCGCCTGCGGCGTCCCTCACAGTTATTCAGCGCCATTCGCGCGCTCTTACATACACACTTTAAGGCTCGGCCAAACACAAGGCGCAACGCAGCGCCACGGTCGCGCCCATGCTATCAGGTTAGCGACGTCAAACAGACTGCGTCCCGCCGGCATCGCGCCCCGCTTCTGTCGCGCCCCGTCGCGCGCGTCCACGCGGCGCGGACGCGCGCGAACGCGGCGGCACGCTGGGTCACATCAGTCGGACGCGAATGAGAAACCTTCCGCGCGCGCGCGATGAGGGCGTGTTGAGAGCGCGAGGCCGTCGCGATCCGCGCGCGACCTGTTTGAACAGGCATCACGCGGCGCGGTAGCGGCGCTGCGTCGCGCCTTGTGTTTGGCCGAGCCTTAAAGGTCGGGCGGAGCCGGACATTCATCGCGCTTGGCGCGCTCTTACATGCAGGGCGCCTGCGGCGTCCCTCACAGTTATTCAGCGCGCGCTTACATGCAGGGCGCCTGCGGCGTCTCTCACAGTTATTCAGCGCGCGAAAGCGCGCTCTTACATGCAGGGCGCCTGCGGCGTTCCTCACAGTTATTCAGCGCCCTTCGCGCGCTCTTACATACAGGGCGCCTGCGGCGCCCCTCACACTTAAAAGTCGGGCGAAGCCCGGCATTCAGCGATGCGCGCTTTGCGCGCTTTTACACGCAGGGCGCCTGCGCCTGCTTTTACATACAGGGCGCCCTTAAAGACAGATAGATAGATAGATAAATCATTTATTGCCACAACAAGGGTTTACAATTATTTTTTACACACTTATGCTATATTTAAACTAGACAATTTATGTATACATAAGTTCAGATTACATATCTACGCGACAATAGGACAGTCTCAGCTAATGTGCTGGAAGCCCCGCCTTTACTGCGTGGTTTCAGCGCTGGTAAAGGTTGGTAAAGGCGGTAAAGGTCGGGCGAAGCCCGACATCCAGCGAACCCTCCACACTTAAAGGTCGGGCGAAACCCGACATTCAGCGTGCTTCGCGCGCTCTTACATTGCGATAGGCAGACACTCATATTGGCACGTCTGTGCATATTGAGTGATCGGCACATTTAATGTAGATCTTGTGATAACTCAACCCAACTCCAAATAATTAAATTGAAATGAAAGACTTTTCTTTTTCACTCGATCACTTTAGTGACGTATAGGACTGATGTAACCCGGAGGCTCGCGGGCCGCAAGCGAGCGGTTCGCGGGCCGCATGCGGCCCGCGGGCCGCCGGTTGCCGACCCCTGCTTTAGACTATAAAATATGGCAGTATTTAGAGGAAAAGGTGTGCTCAAAACCTCATGCAAATCTAGACTCGGTAAAAAAATCTCTTGCTACGGCAGTGGCCAATATCGACATGAAAGTGGTGCGTGAATCCATTGACGACTGGCCACGAAGACTTCAAGCCTGTGTAGATAATTATGGCGGTCATTTTGAATAAATGTTATACATTTAGATTCTCTAGTTTATAAGCTTTCAAACGCTGTACAAATTATACGGAATAAACTTAAACTTTTGATTTTATTTGATACTATGTATATGACAGAACTTATGAGCCGACTAGGTACATGTTTAGGAAACAAAAGGTTTCGTACAAACCCATATACCAGAAATAAATGTGAGGTGTGCACTCAAAGACATATGCATGGCGCGTTAACAGTGCATTCTCACGGAGCCGCATATTTTGTACCGCTGTGCTGTGCTCGATGGGTCTCGGCACTCGGCAACGAGCTATGGTACCTATTGTATACTCACTGAGTTTTGTGGTTGTCGAGCTCGTCCTTATCGACAGTGTTGGCTAGAAGTCTCGCGGGCCCTATCTCCACCGTCGAACTCGACGTCGCCCCGCTGTAGCGCGACACGCTGATGTTGATGCGATGATTTTCTAAAAAACAAGTGACAGATGACGATGGAAATCAAATTGACAAGCGTAATCTGAAATCTAACGTCATACATTTGTATAGAAAGATTTGTTATAAACATGCTTCAAATCCACGCAGTTTCATGAACGTGGTTACCCCTGTGAAATATCACTGTTGTCACAATTTTAGCCCCAAAGACGCTGCCCAATATTAACGAGTCGAATTAAGCAAATGAAGTCAACATGTCACATTAAATAAAAATAAATAAAATAACTCACCAGTAAAGAATGATTTAATGTGGGAAGGCACTTTGGAGCAATTTTTGAAGGTGTGGTCGTTTCCTATGGGTATGTTTTGTATATTGTAATTGCCACACAGGTATCGCAAGATGGGATCGGGCGCCGTTATTGTATCCAGAAGGTACGTGTGGAAACCGAGATAGCTAAAAAATACAAAAATACATCTTGTCATAACACTATTGTCTTAGATTATAATGGCGATGGAATCAGATGTTAGAAATAGCTCACAATTCCTAAAAATGATTGTAGTTAATTTTAAATGTGAACAGTTGGCAGTCCCGTTACAACCAAATATATGCCAAACAACGTATTTAGATTAGCCATTAAAATGGTATCGACGAGACATTCAATCTTACATACATAGTGTAGTGTTTGCCCATAAAACGTGTTTAGGTAAACGTTCTCACCTCAGCTGTCCTATGTCCTTCTGCTGCGCCCGGTAGTGTGAGAGCGCCGGGTACCCCTCGCTGCTGACGGCGTTCACGGTCCGCAGGCCATGCTCCATCCTCACGATGTTCGTGAACTGGTTCATGTCCTGGCTGCATTCGAACGTGAACGCGAAGAGGTCGCGGGAAGCCACCTTGGCCTCGAGGTACCGAGCGAATTTCGGATCCGTGAAGTTTATCTAGAAATAAAGTTTGAGAATGTCTTATACCTAAATAGTCAATATCGATGCAAATCAACTATTTATGTTTTATTAAACATATTATAATAACGGGTCACTCACGTATTTTAAGTTGAAAACGTCGACATGTTTCACTCCGTACCGAGAAGCGTCATCAGGAGCTTGCGTCGACGGTGACGGACCGGCGCAGACTTAAAATACGTGAGTGACCCGTTATTAATATGTTTAATATGTCTGTGTCTCACGGAAGTTTTGTTATTTATGTTTTATGATAAACTGGATGAGGCAAATATATATTTGTTGTTCTGGCTGAAGGGTGTCGTGTTTCGGAGGTTCCGGGGCAAACTGCCGAAGCAGACACAAGAGCAGACGATTCAACGGAGCCACGCCGTTCTGTCGCCAAAATAGTTTTTAGTTTTTAAGTTTATGAGATTTATATAGAAGAAGAAAACACATTAGTCAAAAAATACAATCAATAATCCAGGGGGCCCCCCCTAGGGACTAGAAATGTAGTTAACGTCAGTAAAGATGCAGGCGATTTCTATATCTTGCTCCCAGACAACCTACTTTTGCGTAAAGTCGACTTCCGATGCTTTTGCAAACTACGTCACCAGATGTCACTATAAAATTGATACAATTTTAAGGCATGAATACATCATGAATCCAACATTGAGAAGGTTGCATATACCTAGTGTGTCAAGACCTTTCTTTATTTATAATGTTGGTTACCCAGCAACGGCAACTGTTGACAGTGTTGTTTACTGTCAGACAAATTAAATGTCGAAAACAGTTATATAAGGTTATTTTCTGTCTATTAATTTGAAAAAATAACCAAGTAAAAATATGGAGGAGGAGAATAGGGAAATTAGCCTCCCAATGTTACAACACCTGGAGCCATCATCGTTGGCGCTCATTGCAGCGACCGATGAAGACATTTTTATGTTCGAAAACATAATAGCGCAATTTTAATTTTGTTCACGACAAACATGTGATGACATTCTGCAAAAAATCCTAGGATTTGATTCCGCTAAAGACACGTGGGAGGAACTAGAGCGCATCTATGGAGGTACCTGCTTAGACAAGAGATAATACATGTGTCTGAAATTCTTAAGCTACAAGATGGATCCGAATTATCACCACCAAATTTAAGGCAATAAAAATACTTACTTTACTAATATGTTTTTGTTATATTCATTCCACTCTTTAAAACCTTTTTTCTACATAATATTACGTTTACGAGTCATTTATTTTGTTCGATATCTTGTACTCAAAAATCTTTGATAAGTTACAAGAAATCAAACAAAAAATTGACTTGTAAACCGCCCAAGTAGACCTAATATTATGTAGGACGAAAGTACAGGTACGTATGTATATGTAGTTGTGCAAGCGCACATACATAGTTTGTTTCGGGAGACAACAGAGATATATGGTGCTTTCAAATGAGTTTCCATAAAATGCTTCAAGTGGGCTCTCTTTACCTATTATACTTACTTTACTCTTTGCAATAATCAATTAATCTTTTTCTTTGACATACCTCAAGTATCATAGGTTCATAAACTTTCTTCTGGAACATGGCCCGGTTTTCGCGCAGCCACTGCACTGCTTTGTATGTGTGCTCGCTGGCGTGTTTCAGCACTTCAAGGCGTTTTTCGTCCACGTTCTCTAGGCTGCGAATTCTGAAATCAAATATTTTAAGCCATTACCAACGGCGCATATGTGCAGTCCGCTGCAGTGATAAGTGACCCCCCCCCCCCAGCTTATCATACATATGCCTTAAGAAATTATTGCAGTATCTTACTTGTTCTGATGTTGTCGTATCACGGGCGTGACGTTACTTTCGAGCTGAAACTGTATTTCCATATTTTGTTTCTTGATCCCATCTATGCTCGCGTTCTCCTTCGCAATCTTCTTGTGTAGTTGTGCTAACTCCATTTTGACGGCATCCTCTGTAAGGTCAGCTATATTTCACTAAATTGTTGACTATCTGACGCACTCCGCTCTGACTGCTCCGAAAACCTACTTATGCGTTAGAAAGGGACAATGTGATTTGCTGAATTCTGTACCTAGGTATTACCTAGGTAGTACCTACACTGGCAGTTGTACTAAACTTAACGAAATAACAAAAACTACTAAATATACTAAATATACTCGTAGAAAAAACACATTGTTGTCAAAATTACACTTGGTAAATTAAAACTTGGTATGGTAAAACGAAATAAAAGCTAAAAAATAATGAGAAGACAATTTTACGCCGCGTACGCTGATTGTACAATAATTATCAGTACCTACACTTAAATTAGTAAGTACTACTTAAATATCATTAATATCATTATAGTCAAACACAGAAAACCGCCTATAGAAGCCTAATATTGGCCATTTTGTTCGCGACGGAAATCACCAACCTCTGAGGTGCGGGGCGGGTGCTCACGGCGTTGTGATTGGTCATTTTAAACAACACGTACCAGTTGTACCATAATTTATTGTGGTAAAATTGTTATCAATAAAGTCTACAGAAACAATACTTAATAATATTAAAACAATATAATAATTCATTAAGTAGGTACTTTATAAATGTATCTAAAAAAACTTTGCATATTAATGATATAAGATTCTAAACGTTAAGTACCTAATAAGGTTTTGTGGTGAAATTTACAACAGAAATACATCATCTGTGAAAATTTCAACTGTCTTATCACGGTTCATGACATACAGCCTGGTGACAGACGGACAGTTAGTGGAGTCTTAGTAATAGGGTCCCGTTTTTACCCTTTGGGTACGGAACCCTAATAACTAAACTACGTAGGTATCTACCAACTAAAAAACTGCCGATTCTACATATTTATTATTATCAATAAAAAAGAATCCCAATTTTCTTTTATATTTTTTAAAATGGTACAATACGGTACGAACGAAAGCACGAAGTTTCCGCAACTGACGAAAGCATCACCGTCAGATCACTAGTCGTTAACGTGAAAGGGATAGCACATTGCATTTTCATGTTGACGAAAAGGGACGGGTATACTTCGTTGTTGCTCAGTACAACCGTATTGACCAGTACAAAATGAACCCCGCGGACAAGAAACAATTTTTAACAAAATAATAAATTTCACAATTAACTGGAATGTTATTCCATCTGTTTTCTACAGTCGCTATCAGATATATCGGAGCGGCCAAGGTGCTCACAAATATCTGAACACGCCTCTATTATCAAGGCGTTAGGTGCGTGTTCAAATATTTTTGAGCACCTCGACCGCTCTGATATATCTGATGGCGACTGTATTTGGAAGTCTTAGATGACTTGCCACACCATTTTATGCTGCAATATATTAGCGAACGAATTATTTACGATTTATTTTCGTACAGACGTGCACACTGCTAATAGGTCGTACTCGGCGCGCGAGCAATCTTATATAAGACCTATACACCATACGGGCGGTGACCGCGAGTCGTCCTATAAGCTCGGTCTATAGGGGGTGGTCTGTGTAGTCAAATAACCCAACTTTATCGGAAGAAAAAGGCAGCAAATATAAAAAAAAAATTGGCGCGATTGGCCAACTTCCGTACAAATTTTGTAATATCCCGCCTTTTTCTTTTTCCTTTTTAACTGGTTTGCGAGACTAGTACATACCGTTAATTTCCTCGTCAAACTTCCTCTTATCCGTAATCAACTTATCCAATAAAGCTCTGGCCTCGCCCAGCTCTCTCTCTCTATTTTTATGACGCTCAACTTTCTCCATCAGAGTAGAGTATTTATCTCTCAAAGTGAACTCTTGCGCTTTCACTGCCTCTATTGTTTCCTTCAACTTGTCTTTTAGAACACGGACTTCTCGAGCCTGAAAGTAAATAATTTCTACAACCAACTGATAACCCAAATAAAATATGCGACTTTGCAGCGCTCCTCGAATATTCAGCGAAATTGAACGGAAGTTCTTGTACAGACAATATTGAGAATATCTAAGTCTAAGCTGTCTAAGCGTTTAACAACATAGCGTCGTTGAGAATGCCAAATTTTTGCATTCGTTTGCCGCGCAACGTTTGCCGCGCGAGGCAGCCTCGATCAGTAGGATTTGTTGCACTAGGCTGCCGCACGCGGCAAAGCCGAGCCACGGTGAGGCTGAGCCAACATCGATATGATATATATATAAGCGATATGCAAGGTGTTGGTGCGGATGATAAGGGTTTTGTAACGGTATTTGGGCTACCAATTACTCAAATTGGTTAGCTTTAATAAGGCTTTATATAGATTTAGATTTATTTATTTCATAATATTAAATTACAGTATAAGGGTTTTAAAAGCAAAATGAAAGGGTTTCGTCTGACAAAGGGTATGGTGGAGTTAAGCCTTATGCAAAACCCTTCTGCATATTCTCAAATAATGTTTACGCCTAAGACGGTATCTGTTAAACAAAAGCCATTGCTTCTTGTGTGTGAGCAGTCGGCCATTGTGTGCCAATGTGTCTGAGCGCGTGCTACGGCGCGTGCCATTGTCAGACACAATGGCCGACCGCTTCCATAAAAGAAACAATGGCTTTTTTTAGAGATTACCGTCGTAGGCGTAAAAATCATTTGAGAAGATGCAGACTATACTAATATACTTATGTAGTGTAAATGTAATAAAATATTGTAGGGCTGCACACTTTCCGTGTCAAAATAATAAATTATCATCATTTTATAATTTTAAATACTTACTGCATTCAACTTCTGTTGTTCCAGTTTGCCAATTCCACTTTTAACTTTATTGAAAGCCTTTTCCAAAGGTTCCAACTTCTTTGAATGGATTTCCACCAGCTTGAGAGCCTTTTCTTTGTCGCCTTTGTACTCATTAACCTTCTCACGCAATTCCTGGTACTCTATCCAGTACTTTTTTCGCTCGCACATCAATATTTCCTTCTCCATCTCTTTACGTTGTTGCATGGCGTCGATAATTATTTTCAATCTAGAAATAATAACAGTGTCAGTGTCAGTGTGTGTATATAAATCAAGTGAAGCATTTCTATAACTATAACCCGACTACAGATTATTTCCTCTCAGACCTCTATAACGAGTCGATAGGTTACACCTATTTTAATAGTACGCTATAGGCTATGGTGGAATACAAATCATACGCATATCACATAAATGGCTAGTCATAAACTCATAATCATTCCCTCTATCGGGTAAAACTTTAAAAATAGGGTGGGCGCCTGTTGAGGAAAGAGATTCCCGCTACTGGTATTGTTGTTTGACTGATATTTCCGGTTTTATGTGATTGTGGAATATCTAACCTTGCATACTTGCTTGCTTCATAACAAAGATAGATATAACTCCGTAATAGATGGATACAGTCTAAGGAAAAAACGTGCCTCGAAAATCACGAAAATTAGATTTTCGATCAGATGGCGCCACTAGCTTTGGCCTACTCTCGTATAGAGGGCGTTGACGGTTTCGTTTGTTATTTATAATATTAACGCATGTCAGTGAAATAACATGGGTCAAAATCATATAAAAATAATTAATGCAAATAAAAAAATCTTTTATCCATATTTAAATACATTTTAACGTTTTTTTATAAATCTTCATTTTTAGTTTTAAAGTATGTTGATAGATGGCAGTGAATTTACAGTGGTTACAAAATTTACTATGACAGTACCGCTCTATCTTATTATATCCCCTTTGTAGATAATTAAATGTTGGTTTAAACCAAAGAGTTATTGATTGTAGAAGAAGAGATGTAGTATAAATAATAAATTGTGGCCCCGAGATTCACAACTGAAAAAAAAAACCACTATACAGTGCCATAATATTTGTGTTAACTGAAATGTGAAATTTCAACATATTATGACAACCAAGACCCAAGAGTTACTGCATAATGTACCCATACAGCGACATATACTTCAGTTGTGAAATTCGAGTTGAGATTTTTTTTAGGCACTTTACACCCCTTGACTACTCCCCTTCTACTATTGTTAATTCTTTAGTTTATGTGCAGTACATATGTAGTTTCATGTGTGTTTACCTCTCGTTCTGTCGTATTTTTTCCTCCAGCAGCTGCGCGTTGTTCTGCAGTCTCGTTGACAACCCCCGCTGCTCAGCTCTGGTCTTAATCAGTTCGTCCAGCTGTTCAACACTCGTGTGCCCGCCCACCGCCGCTAGAGTACTCCGCAGGAGTTCTTGGGCGTTCATCTTAGAGAAGTCCTGCACCCGGTCTTGTGGGAGAAGTTGGCAGAGGTTGTCCACCTGATAATGTTCAACTCAACAGTAGTTTGGGGCTTGGGGCAAGTAAACAATCAAGTCTGGTAAATCCCATACAAAGATTAATTTATTCCTTATCACTGTAAATGAGGTCACAACAGTCAAGGTCCAAAAGTATACACAGCATATACAGTATTTAAACCTTTGATTCTATGACAACGCCAGAAATAGCAACTTTTGCAGAGATCTTTCAAGTTGGCCTCATAGTAAGTAGAGGCCAATAATATATGATACTAAGACCTAAATAACAATAGTATCTCAGGACTTCCTACACAGATTAACCTAGCCCCATACTAAACAAAGCTTGTTAGGTACTAGGCGACGATATACATAGGTACTTTATAGATAAACACAGTTACATACATACATAGATATCATACCTAACTTAGGAACAAAATATTCTCAATAAACACACAAATAAATGCCCCTACAGAATTCAAACCCGGGACTTCTTGCTTTGTAGGTGAGTAACTACTGCTTAGGATCTAGGACTACCTAGAACAAAAATCAAAAACACAACTTTGTATAAGGCCACGGACTTGATGCTCGCGGCGGGCGGCGTGCCGAGCGAGGCGACGGGCGGTGCGGCAAGCCGCCGCCACTGTCGTCCAAAACAGGTTCATTCAAGTCTATACATTTTGATCGTGCCGCGCGAACCACCGCTAGCGCCGCCCGGTTCCGCGCCGCGTGCGTCCGCGGCCTAAAGGTTGCCAACTTTGGATAGATAGTGCTAGAGAATACTTTGATTTAATGGTCCATCAAAATGTGATATGTAATTATGAAATAAAATACCTGAATATTCATAGTAGAAATGAGCTCCTGAACCTGCTTCTCCCTAACAGACTTATTGTTGATCTTCCATATGCTTGCATCTTGGAGGTTGAAGATGCGAGTGATTATGACATTCGGTTCATTGACCTCACGGTGTAGCTCTATCTCTATGGTGGCCTCCTGGCATCCACTGCGGACATATTCTGAAATCTGAAAAATTAAAATAAATGTGACAACATTAGGTTTGTCTCACATAATATTAACTATCTGAAGCAAGGAAGGTCTTATACATATACAAGCTTTTGCCCGCGACTCTGTCTGCGTGGAATGATGATGATGACTGATTGATTACAAATTAAACATACAGATTAATATATGGTATTAGAAACGAAACTATAAGAAGCAAAACAAACGTAAAGGATGCGCTCACACAAGCTCTAAAGCTCAAGTGGCAATGGGCAGGACACATCTCAAGGTGTACAGATAACAGATGGACAACATTAACAACAAAATGGAAAGGACCATTACCAGCGAAGAGGAAAACTGGAAGACCTGTCAAACGGTGGACCAATGACATAGTAGAGGTTGCCGGGAAAGACTGGATGTACAATGCCAAACATAGATATTTATGGAAGAAATGGGAGGCCTTTACCCAAACGGGATCCATACCCCAAGAAAGAAGAAAAAATAACAGAAACAACAACAGCATAAAAACATATTTTAACCAAATTTAAAAAAAAAAAAAAAAAAAAACTAAATAACGGAAAAGAGTATGGAAACAAAGAGGCTATAACAATAATAATTACAACAGGCGGTCTTATCGCTAAAGAGCGAACTCTTACGCTACGGCTACGGCGACGTTACAGTCAAAACAGTCAAGAAGTAACAAGTATTAGATATTTGGGGTCATTCTTGACCTGCTTTGCTGCAGCCCACAAGCCCCATGCCACCTACTGAGGTCTCTATAACCGGCAACCTGTACACGGGCATAAAAATGCATCTGCCATATCAAAAATGTGTGGCATAATAGCCACTTAAAATATTGTCTTATGTTGCATAGTCTGGCTGCAAAATATGCCGGGAATGTTGTCAGCCACACTGTTGCAGCCATACATTTCAGTAAAAGTATAGGTCATCTAGAAGCAAAAGGTGGCTGTCCAAGCAATAGGTACTCGCATCATATGTACAAATTAAGTTTGAGACCTGAGATGAGACCCCATAGCTAAGATTACTGTGACCCATGTAAAAAATGGTTGTGTATATTGTATGTCTGACACATTTACTACATATTGATTGCGTAAATGTAATTTGTTAAAAAAGACGAACACAGCAGGCAGTAGACACGCCTAGGTACATAATCTTAATAATTAGCGTAAAATGAAAATAAAGCTACCATACTTTGGTTGAGAGCATCACACAGTATGTAGCAATCACTTACAAATACTAGCTAGAACGTTTTATAGAATCAATGTTATCGAGGGGTTCGATTTTACCTTCTTTGCCCTTCCAATGACGCTGGTTTTCCCGCAAAGTCCCAGTATAATGGCACAAACAAACGTCGATTTTCCAGTTCCATTTGGACCAATTATCAAATTTAGAGACGGGCCCGGGAACAACTCGACTTCTTTATACGTCCTGAAAATATGATATTTTAGGCAAACAAAGCGCTCACAACGGAACATCGCTTATAAACACGGAAATGGCGCGTAAAATTTTATATAAATTACACTTACACGAAGTTCTGTAAAGCTATTCTGTAAATGGAGCCGGCTTTAGCGGCCTTGTTCTTAGCGTTTTTAGGCATATTTCACTGTTTAAGTAGCATAATATAAGTACCGAAGCTCGTGAATCCCATTAAATCAAACCACTCAAACAAATTTCTGAGAACTCGTCAAAATGACTTACTTGACAGTTACAGTTATGTTACCAGCATAATAAATAATTTAACGGTTCGAATATTCAAGATTCACTTTCGTTAACGTTACTTAAATCCGTTATTATTATTGTTATGTAAGTGTACTAGCCATAACACAGGACCGCAACGCACCCATAAGTGAGAGCGAGAAAAAGATCTCTAATTTTAGATGAGACGAAACTAACACAAATACCGCAGCTGACACCTTTACAACTATTATAAGCAAAGCCGTAGAAATAAACTCAAAAATTGTCAAAATTCCCCAATTCAAATTTACCCTGAAACCCTGGATGACACCTGGACTCCTGTGTCCAGCGCTAACGGAAACTTCTAGTAAAGGAGGAGCTAGGCGATCTAAAACCGTCCCAGATTCTGCGTAAATTACAATCGCTAGCGGGATGACGAATTTTTAAGGCTGGCGTCCACTAGGCTCGCCGAGGCGGATCGCAATAATTCGTCTTCTATACATCGAATCGAATTTACCATTCTTAGTAAATGTGAACTATTGCGATTCGATTCGATTCGCCTCGGCGAACCTAGTGGATGCCAGCCTTTAAGATCGCTGTGGTCGAGCCGATTGCCCATTAATGTGCAGCAAATTATCGCTGCGCAAAATGTAAGCCTCAGTGATTTAGCAGATTTAGCTGATAAAATAACGGAGATTTCACCGCCCAATAATATGCACCAAGTAGCTAGCACCAGCTCAGCAACCGTTCCGTTGTCATTTGAGGATATGCTTTCAAAAACGGAAGAGTTGATCACGAGCCGTATTAAATCTGAAATTACTCAACAGAGCGCTCGCTGTGTCGCCTGTGTCCAACATCGTGACAGGTTACACCTAAAAATGAAACGTACTGTTAACACATGATGCAGTGTTACAATTAACCTATAACAGATACAAGATCTTTTGGAATAATCTCCTGAAAAAACTTAAAGAACACCACGAGAAACGTGAACCCTCAGCTAATAATCATAACACTAAGAAATTATGGAATGTAGTCAAAAATATTTGTAGCTTAAACAAACAAAACACTGCTAACTGAACTCATTTCTTTACTAAATCCCGAGGAATCCCTTATCCCTTAATAACTGTAATCATCAATGTTGAACCTACAGATTTTTTTCATCTGTAGGTCAAACATTAGCTTACAATATTATTTCACAATCCGGAATGTCAGAGAAAGACCTAGCAAGTAAACTGCAACTGAGTGATGGTACAGATAAATCCTTTCTAGTTTTTTATGCAGCCAACTGATTTCACAGAAATAAATTCAGTTATTATGCAGCTCAAAATGCATAGTGCACCAGGCTTGGATGGAATTAATAACAAACGCATAAAACATATTCGAAATAATGTTATAATTATTCTACTATATTAAATTATTATTATTATTATTCTCTTTATTTATTATTTTTCTTATGTTAGGTTTTTTATAATATGCATATAAAAGTAAAATATAAAAACACTTACAAAACAATACAAAATACATATAAACAAATTATAAAAAACCTAACCTAGGGTGCCGCCAGCAGCGGGGCAGGGCCCAAGCTGCCGGTGGTCAGGGCCGCAGAGAGAGGAACCGGCGGACTATCCGCGCCGTGTCCAAGATCACCGCCTTCTGCATCTGACCTTTGATCCAACCACCTAGCGAGAGTCTCTCAAGGTGTTGGTCGAGACTCTTCGCTATGAGACCGTTCGCTGAAACGACTATCGGGACAATGATCGTCGAATCAACATCCCACATGGCGGTTATCTCGTGAGCCAAGTCTAGGTACTTACTGGACTTGTCCTTCTCGGCTTTCACGAGATTCTTATCATGGGGGATGGTGATGTCGACGAGCACGGCCCGGCGCTGCGATCGATCTATTATCACAATGTCAGGCTTATTGGCTACAATAGTCCTGTCAGTGATGATAGATCGATCCCAATAGAGCGTGGCATGACCATTCTCGAGAACTGGCACAGGTAAATACTTGTAGTACGGTACTTCGCGGTCCACAAGGCCGTATAGAAGAACAAGCTGCTGGTGAATAATCCTGGCTACGAGATTATGTCTGTGCAAGTACTCGCCGTTAGCAAGATGAGAACAACCGGAAATGATATGCCTGAGTGACTCTCCGGGACGGCGGCATGCCCGACAAATGTCGACCGTACCGTCCTTCAGGATATATTTCCGATAGTTGTTCGTCATCATAACTTCGTCCGCAATTGCACAGGCAAAACCCTCGGTTTCTCCAAAGAGGTCCCCGAACGCATCTATATCTGCGGGTTCATCTTCGATGTTGCTGCGTTTGTCATAATATGTGTTAGTATTTGTACCGTTGTAAGTTCCAGCGTTGTTTTTATATAGCTCTTTGTAAAACTCAGTGGCACAATCTATAATGTCTTTCCTCGTGTTTTTCCCTGTTGTTGTTTTTAAATTTTGTATCCAGTTTTTATGTGTATTGAGTTGTTTATGTGCCCTTTTTGTGCTCCTGTATTGTTGTAGGTTAGCTTCTATGATCTGTTTTCTGTAATTCAAGTAGTCCTGTTTGAAAGCCTTATTAGTTTGTTTGAATAGCCTTTTTAATTTTTCTCTCATTTCTTTTGTTTTTTGTTTTGTTTTTAAGAGTTCTGAGCGTCTAGCCATTAATTCTAGCGTTGTTTTTGTTAGTATTTTGTTTACATTCCTCTGTTTTTCTTCTTTTTGTTGCTTTGTCATACTTTTCTTAACTATGTAATCTATTTTATTATACAAGGTCTGGACGCTCTCGTCTTCGTGTAGTGTTTCTAGTTCTTTCTTGTGGTTTTCTAAATTTTTTATATATAATGTTGCTTCTTCTTCTGTTCTAAGTGCATTTGAACATGGTTTGAATGCCTGTCTGCTTTTTTTGATGTTTTGTAGGAGATAAGTGGCTCTAACCAACCTGTGATCAGAGCTAAATCCTGAACCATGTAATACTTCCAACTTCCTTATTTTTGTTGGCTGGTTAGACAATATAAAATCCACTTCGTTCTTTATTTTTCCGTTTGGTGAGATCCAGGTCCATTTGCGATTATGTCTCATTTTAAAATGTGTATTCATAATTGATAGTTTGTTTTCAAAGGCAAATTCTATTAGCTTTTCTCCTCGTGAGTTGCTTTTCGCATAGCCAAATTTCCCTAGAATCCTATCTTCATTTGCTTTAGATAGGCCTACTTTGGCATTAAAGTCTCCTATAACTAGAACGCTGTCTCCTGCAATGGTTTGAGCTTCTTGAAAGGTCTTGTAGAATTTATCAATTTCTTCCTTAGATGCTTTTTCTGTCGGTGCGTATACTTGAATTATTGAAAGAATCTTTCCATTGAACTCCAACTGAAGTAGCGCAACTCTTTCTGATAAGCCTGAGAAATTTAATATGTTGTTTTTGTACTCTTTTTTTTATCAGAAAACCCACTCCGTGTAGGCCCAGCGTTTCTCCTTTAAAGCAAAATATAAAATCTTCATGCTCTTCTATGTTGCATCCCATTCGCCTGACTTCGGCTAAGCCTAATCGATTTTTATTTTTTCTAGCGAATGCATGAGTTCTATGTACCTTCTTGTAGATGCTAAGGATCTTACATTTAATGTTCCGATTAATAAAGGTTTTTGGCTTAAGTCTCTATTTCTTACTGGAGGGTTTTGGTTATTTCCCCCCACGGGGACCAGCCGGCATGGGGGAGGTTGTTTATGTTGTTTCAGTTTGTGATTTGTTGGTGCTTGTTTTGATTTTGATTTCAGGTTTTTGTTGTTTCTATTTAGTTTTTTGAAGGCGATTCAGGTGTGGGTTCGGCCATTGGTCTTGCTAGGTAGTCTTTTACGGTATTCCTGTTCATCCTCTTAGCCTCCTCCCTTACTTCTGATTGCCCAGGGTTGTCCTGATTTTGTGGTGAAACAGTACTAGAAGAATCTGAGAGCAACCACACGCAACTTCTGGAGAATGTCTTGCAAACCTTTAATACTGCATATGAGAAAACAAACATAGAGAAATGGGACAAATGGGAAATTAGTAATGTCCGTAGACTAGGGAAGCCTGTCAAAGATAACCATAGACCTGTCCTTATTTCTGTAACCCTTACATGGAGAAAATTTGAACTATTGAAGAACACGAAGCTTCTACCAAGAAATGTTTATGTCAGCGAAGACTACCCTAAAGACATATTGAATAAAAGGAAAGAACTCAGAGCACAACAACAGGAAGAGATAAAAAAGGGAAAGCATGCTTACATTCGCTTTGACAAACTGATTATAACAGACGGCTAAGGAAACCAATGTCATGTCGCAATAATATTATGTAATATGTCACGGGCATTCGACCTCTGCAATCACAATGTACTAGAAAAAAAATTCGAGCACATTGGTATCCGCCGCCCTAGCCTTAAGTTAATGCTGGATTTCCTGCACCAGCGGCACCAATGCGTTGCTATAAATAATGGTCGCACTAAATCTGATAGCGGGAATATCGATATCGGCGTACCCCAGGGCTCGTCTTTAGCAAATTTGTGTTTTCTGATCCAGGTAAACGATTTACCTAAAATCGTAAATGGTGAAATGTATATCTTTGCTGACGATGCCTGTGATATTATAATAGCCAATACAATTCCGTCTCTGGAGAACATTATAGCCTCGGAGATATTTAGGCTACAGAAATGGTTTTCTGCAAATGGTCTAGTTTTAAATCTACACAAAACCCAAGTGATGCACATAAGCCTAGGGGGTAGGCCCCCGCGCCCACTAAGTGTTAACGTAGATGGCGCCGTCCTTCCTCACTAAGTTTCTGGGCGTGACGTTGGACGCGGCCTTGAAATGGAATGCGCATATTGATGGGGTGTGTGGCAAATTATCTGGTGCCTGTTTCGCATTGAGCAGGTTAGCGCGTATCTTGCCTTACCAGCAGCTAAGGGCCAGCTACTTCTCGCTGTTCCATTCGGTGATGTGCTATGGTCTAAAATTCTGGGGCACCGCAGCGGAATGGCAGCGTGTATTCATATTACAAAAACGTGCAGTACGCATTGTATCATATGCCCCACACGGAACCCCCGCTAGACAACTCTTCATTGATGACACATCACAATACCTATTTTACATAATTAAATATATTAGAATGAACATACACCTATTTCCAATAAAGACATTTAAAAGTTCACGTATCACACAAAAACACAAAAATAAGTTGGACTCGACATGTTGCCGACTTGCGAAATCCACCAAAACGATAACTAATGCGGGCCGGGTATCTACAATAAACTGATAGCATTAAAAATATTGAAAATGACCTGACATTCTATAATCAGTTAAAAAAATGGTTGACCACAAAAGCTTTTTATGACATGTCAGAATATAATAATAATGATTTAATCTTAATTTAATTTTATATTTTGTATTTTTATTAATTATTGGAAATTTGAAATTTGAATTGTGTTGATTATTTTTATATTGTATTATTTTACTTTAATTTAATTAATGATTATTTGAATGAATTGAATATATTATGTAAATCCAATTATGACGTGTAATATGAAATATTATTATAAATAAATGAGTATGAGTATGACACACCTACAAATGTTCATGAGAAAAGGAAGCATGCTAATACTATATTAAATATACTACTACCACACTACTACTATATTAAAAAAAACCGGCCAAGTGCGAGTCGGACTCGCGCACCGAGGGTTCCGTACTTTTTAGTATTTGTTGTTATGGCGGCAACATAAATACATCATCTGTGAAAATTTCAACTGTCTAGCTATCAAGGTTCACGAGATACAGCCTGGTGACAGACAGACAGACGGACAGCGGAGTCTTAGTAATAGGGTCCCGTTTTTACATGTGGGGTACGGAACCCTAAAAATTACTATTCCCCCCCCCCCCCCCAATCGTTTGTGAAAATTGCAACTAGCTATCACGGTTCATGAGATACAGCCACAGACAGTGACAGACAGGCGGACAGTGGAGTTTTAAGGGGCCCAGTAACTATCAGTCCGCCGGACGATACCGGCCTGTCAGTTGTTCGGAACTGTCCAATTTTTGTCTAATTGACAGGCCGATATCGTCCGGCGGACTGATAGTCAGTGGACCCCTTTTAGTAATAGGGTCCCGTTTTTACCCTTTGGGTACGGAACACTAAAAAGACCAAGATAAGTAATAAAACTGGGCATTAAAACGATACAATAATAACGTTATAACGGTTTTTTTCTAATAATTCTAGCAACACTGCGACAAAAATTGACGAATCGTAACAAACCTTCTCCGGCCGATGTGCTTGTCGCTCCATTGCGAGGATCCGCGTCTGTTCTAATTTTGAATCGTATATTTGTGTATTAAAATAACTCGAAAGCAGTATTTTCTTGAATGAATATGCTGTTAATTAACTTCAATTAAATACAGCGTGAATATTCCATGTGTTTCTAGTGGTACCCGTACTGAAACAGTGTTATTTTTTCTTCTTCTTGCCAAGACACTGAGGGGTTGAGGGTATTCATGTTTATAAAAATATTGATTTGTAGCATATCGTTTTCTAACGTTTCTATTGTTTCTTGAAACGTTATGTGAAATGTAGGTAATCGCTAAGCGTATGTGCAGCGTGAAACAATTATGAAAATGCAACAGTTGTCGGAGGATCGTAATGGCGCGTTCTCGGATGTGATTCGTTATTGTGTTTGATCGTGTTTTCTGTGTTTTTGTTGTGTTATTTTGACAATGGAGGGAACCACGGAGAAGGATTGTTCGCCTCTATGGAGCCTGTACCAGCAGATCGTGTCGGACATGAAGGTAGGTCATGGTTTTCAATAGTTTTTAGTTACATCTTGCGTCGCGTAGTTTCGCCTGGACCGGTCGCCCCAGATTTCCATGCCCCGCTAAACCGTTCGAATCGAACGGAATTATGTTTATCAGTTGCTCTTAATACGGCTTGTAACCATCAATTATTTTCACCAGCATTTGTGGCATAGTTTCAGCTGAGTAACAAAATATCATGTTCAGTGACTTATTAATCTTATTATAAGTCACTTCAAAACTCCTTAAGATAAACTAACAACAAACTGTTGTTTTAATTCTAAACAACAGTTCTAACAAATTTATTTGCATGCAAGTCCAAATAAATGTCTTCACATACCTACAAACAGAAAAAAAAACATTGCCACACAATGTTTAGTGGTGTTTTAGATAAATTCGCTAATTTCATAAACTCTTAGATAGTATTATGAAAAATCTTAGAAATGGAAAAGCCTGCTAAGTATTTCCTTAACGTAGCGTTTACAAATTTCAACATTCCCAAAAAATTGTAACCTTTTAGCAAACAATGGGGTTGGCCTGCCGAAGTGTTTAGCAGATGGCGCCAGCATAGCTTGCCCTGTCAATCCCTAGAATTGTGTCAAATTTTTGTTTTTTTAATGCCTGGATGCCAGCCCTTTAAGCCAAATCTCACCTCTAAATAATGTTAGATTGTTCTCAAAATTGGTTTACATAATTTTTATAAATTTTTGGCTAAGAAGAACCATGTTGAGTTGAGACCAAACATTAAAAATTTTTTTTTTGGACTACCCTACTAAACAGTGACCTCACAGTCATAGGAAGCAACTAAAGATTAATATAATTATGATATGGTGATTGTTGATATATGGTGTCCCATTCAGTACTGATGCTTACTTTGCGGAGTTCTTACTAACCCAATTCATGAATTTCATAATATACGGCTTTAGTTTAAAATATGTTAATAAATCCGTCACATGGTGTGTCATTATTCCATCAAAATCGGTTCTGTTTTTGCTGTTACAACTAAGTAAGTTTTACAACCACCGGTTGCGCTCTATTTAGACAGAAAATAAACATTTCATGTAATTAAGTACACTATTACGAACAATTAGAGGTTTTAATTATTAGCTATCTAAGTAGGTTATATAAACTTGTTTTTTAATTCCTGATGACTTGTTTAGAGATAGTTAAACTATAATATTTTTAAGGTTCTCAATCTCTGTAAAACCTGATTTTGCCATCTGGTTACGTACTTTTTGGTATTTGTTGTTATAGCGGCAACGGAAATACATAATCTGTGAAAATTTCAACTGTTTAGCTATCACGGTTCATGAGATACAGCCTGGTGACAGACAGATAGACGGACTGACAGACGTCTTAGTAATAGGGTTCCGTTTTCACCCTTTGGATACGGATAAAGGAGGCCTCGGGTTCAAATCCTGGCCAATGAGCTTTTCGGATCGGAACTTACGTCCAAAAACTGTGAAATATCATTTGATATTTACCAGTCTTTTTTCAGTGAACTTAAAGATCGTGAGGAAACCGGACTAATCCCATAAGGCCTAACTTTCCTTCTGGGTTGGATGTTCACATGGCAGTCGCTTATGTACGGACCGAACGTAGTTGCCGAACGGACCCTCCCAGGAGGCGTAACAAAAAATCAGGGACATCACTAGGAAGATGATGAAGATGATAATGTTTGTAAACGATTTTAAAATCAAGTGATTAATATCGCCATCTTTACCTTTCATGTAAATTGCCTCAGGTTTAAGAATAAACGAGCAGATGAGGGTAATTTATCACTGTACCTAATTTAAACGTTGCAGCTATTGCGAAACAACGGAAACTGAACACTACTCCTAAATGCGTAAGGTTCAGATTGTCTGCATGCGTGTTAAATGTTAAGTGGGATTAAACATGTCTAAGGGTTAGTTCAAGGTGACCCATAAGCTTAGGTTAAAGGTCGTATTAAGTTTCAGGATCGTGCTGCGAATTCAGATGCTGGTACAATGTTAGTTTGAAGTTTTTATGAAGGGTCAAATTTCTCGAAGTCTCTCGAGGGATAATAAGCAACAAAATAATATTGTCATAGAACTCTTAATTTTGGAGGCGTAATAAATTTTACATTTATCAAAACTCATCACTCATCATCATCATTTTTACTCATCAGAATAGGATCTTAATTTAACGTATGCAGGTATGTCGCAGCCATCTGGTTTTAGGTATATGTCTCTGGATTACTAGAGTCTGTGCGGAAAGGAGTGTGGAATGTATGGGGCCCAATACATTCCACGACTCTTTCCGAACAGACTAATATGTGCTTCACTATCGCATTATTTATTTATTTATTTATTTAAGCTTTGTTTGTTCTACAGTCAAGTTTTTTTTCTTGTTTTTGTGTTTTTACTTTGGCTTTGTTTTGGGGCTGACTGCAGATCCCAACTGCTGGGTAAAAGCCTCCTCACTTTTTCTCCACTCATCCCTGTCTTGGGCTTTTTGGAGCCAGTCTTTTCCTGCGACGGAGGAGATGTCGTCTATCCATTTCTTTTTGGGCCTTCCTGAGTGCCTCCGTCCTACAGGTCCAGTCCACTTTGTTGCTTCCAGTGTCCATCTTTTGTCCCGATATCTGGATACATGACCTGCCCATTGCCATTTTAGATGAAGAGTTTGTTGAAGAGCGTCTGTAAGTTTGGTCTTTTGACGTATTATTTCGCTTCTAATTTTCTGTATTTTTCTTATATTTAATAGACTTCTCTCCATCGATCTTTGACAGGTCGTTATAGCTTTACGCACTTTATTTGTGTATGTCCAAGTTTGGCTTCCGTAAGTTAGACTTGGCAGGATACAGGTGTCCATAACGATTTTCTTGTGGGCTATGCTGTATTCGCCTTTCAGGATTTCCTTCTGGGACCAAAACTTTTTCCAGGCTGTGTTTATGCGTCTGTCCACTTCTTCCTCGTTGTTAGATGGGCTAAAGGATATGTGTTTTCCCAAGTAAATGTATTCATTAACATAATCAATTTCGGTCCCTGCCACATTTATTGATCTTCTTCGACTGTTGGTCATAGCTTTTGTCTTAGATGTGTTCATGTGCAGTCCTACTTTCTTGCTCTCCTTGTCAAGGAGAGCACTATCGCATTGGGCAACTGTTATGATACCTGTACCGTTATTATAAATAAGTAAGTTAGCCAGCTAATTAGTTGCATAGGCCGATAGAAAATCACTCAACGACTGGTTCACTCACCCAAGAAGTGATTTAAATGTAACCTAAAAAACTTGAAGAAATGAAATAACATAAAATAAATAAATAAATAAATAATTAATTAACAATAAAATACTAACCTAACATGTACGATGTAACCATTACCAATGAGGATATAATAAGATAGAGTGGTACTGTCAATGTCATAGTAAATTTTGTAACCACTGTAAATTCACTGCCATCTATCCACATACTTTAAAACTAAAAATGAATATTTATAAAAATACGTTAAAATGTATTTAAATATGGATAAATGATTTTTTTATTTGCATTAATAATTTTTTTATGATTTTGACCCATGTTCTTTCACTGGTATGCGTTAAAATTATAAATAACAAACGAAACAGTCAACGCCCTCTATACGAGAGTAGGCCAAAACTAGTGGCGCCATCTGATCGAGAATCAAATTTTCGTGATTTTCGAGGCACGTTTTTTCCTTAGATTGTATCCATCTATTACGGAGTTATATCTATCTTTGCCATTACCAAACCGATCCCGAGAAAGCGCTCTTAGCCGAAGTCTTTAACTTGAAGAGCATGCGAAGTTGCGAACTCTGGTTCAGATAACTTCGTAAGTAGCTTAGTGAAAATCATATTAAATATAAACATTGTATATCAATATCTGGGTTGGAGTAGGTTAAACACTGTTTTATTACGTGTTTTGTGTAAACGGAAACTGTACACGTGGTAGCTAATAATAATCACGGGATTAGGGATAAACACAGACTTGGTTATGTGAATTTTTAAAACTATGAGGTTCATATAAACGGAATAATTACCTTATTATTTCCATACAATCAATATCAAAAAAGGCTACTGATTTCGCTTGTAAGCTAACAATTAAAGTTATTTATTCTAGTTACATTGTTACTACTAATTTATTTCTTTTTAAAAGTTACTGCATTGGCAAAATAATTGCAATATCGTTCGAAGCTCTCATATGAAGTCGTATTGATAAAAACAGGATTCTAACATAGAATCCTGAGCGTAGTGAGGTATTCAAGTGTTAACGCCCAAGGTGAAAATAATTTTGCTACCATGTGACACATACTGCTTTTCACATCACCTATGAGGAAATTACATACATATATTAGGTTTCAAAACATTATTATTTTAAGCAAAGATTGATACGGACAAAGTGCCAAAATATGTATACACGACCTTTGTATAGGTACATACTTCTGGCACTTTGTCCGTATCGATATTTTCAGACGTGACTGTACTGACAAATTAAAAGTACCTACAGCTCATAATTATGTACCTAATATCTTTTCAAAGACAGCATCAAACACCTAAAATGATACAATGAAAATCAAGTACATTATTATTTTTGTAGATTTTTCTGGTAACAAATTAGCTCTTACCCCTTTGAACCAAATCTTCGGAAGAACACTATGAAGACTGATATCACTTATATTTCCTTCGATATCACGGGCCTATAAATCCCGGTCTTTTGATAGGCTTGCGTGGGGATATAGATCCAACACGTAGAGGCCCCTTGGAGAGCTTTAATGTCATGTAGAATGTCACTTATATTTATTATTATAAAGTTATTGATTTAAACTAAGTATTTACAAATTTATACACAATACAGAACCGCATAATTATGCTTTGTGAAATATTTGTACAAAACTTTTTAAATATAAACTTTTTAAATTGCATAGACAAGTATGGCTGCGTTTAAGACCTAAAACTTCAAAATAAAAATTAAATGATTAAACTAATGTTTTTTACGTTTCTTTGTAAATATTACGCTAATTAATTAATTTACTTAATTTAAATATGCTATTAATTAATTTAAAATGTGCTAATTACATTTATTGTTTACAATTACAACAAAATATTATTTAATTTAGAAAATTGTATGCACGTAATCAATTATAAAGAAATTGTAATCGATAATATGCCTACTAATTTCATATGTCTTTGTGTTAATATTTCATACTGGCAACAAAATGTCCTTGAACAGAAAAGTGCCACTTTGATCCCTCCTAGCAGGGAAGAAAAGTTCCCTTTTCGAATAGGTGATATGAAAATATAATTATATTACACATGGATCCTGATCCATGTCCTGACAATACATGTTATCCGCAAATGAAAATACAGTATACACCCCTATAATGGACGTTATTTTTGTTAATTATGCAATATACACAGTGCCCAATAAGTCCGAATACAGTACAAATATTGAATAAAATAAATGTACGAATAGTTACTACAATTAAAATTATATTTTATTAATGGCGCACTTATATAATATATTTACAACAAATGTTTCGGAATAAAAAAGCCTCAAACGGTTCTCGAATGAATCACACGCAGCACGCACCATTTCCATTGGCATTTCGTCTCAAATACGCTCGATAACCTTTTTGAAATGATCCAGGTTTATGATTTTATAATCATGTAGTTTCAAAAACATGTACGACCATACAAAATAATCTAATACGTTCAAGTCTGGAGAACTGGGTGGCCATTCATGTTTCGGTAAAAAATATGTCATATTCTCTTATTATCTCAAATTAGCCTGACACCAAGCTTGAACAGCATTTGCCGTGTGTGAAGGAGCTCCGCCCGTCTCGTTGGAACACAATATTCATTCCCAAACATACATTATAAATTTGGGGCAACACTTCTCCAAAACCTAGTGCATAAATTTCACGCCTTTATCTATAAATACTAAAGGTAGTTTACCCCTCTTACATACTGCACCCCACCCCATGACCGATGGTGAGCTCTGGAAACTAGGAACATTAATTATCCTGGTTGACCGGAATGTCTTCTATCTCCACAATCGACCTAGTGGGTAGTGACCCTGCCTGTGAAGCCGATGGTCCTGGGTTCGAATCCCGGTAAGGGCATTTATTTGTGTGATGAGCACAGATATTTGCTCCTGAGTCATGGGTGTTTTCTATGTATTTAAGTATTTATATATTATATATATCGTTGTCAGAGTACCCATAACACAAGCCTCCTTGGGCTTACCGTGGGACTTAGTCAATCTGTGTAAGAATGTCCTATAATATTTATTATTTATTTATTTATTTATTAATCGATCATTTTGGGCATTATGAGGCTGTTTTAACACAAACAGTTTCTCTTCAGAAAAAACAAACTTTTCACCTGCGTGCCAACAAAGTATTATGCTATAGGTCTTTGCACTCTCTTTTTCTTGGTCGCTTCGGAAATGCCATGTACTTTGCGTTTTTTATAAGCATGGCATCCAAGATCCACCCTCAAAATGTTGTGCACCGATTCTCTTAAAATAAGAAATTGATGGCCTGAAATCCGTATGTCTTTAGAGCCAAGGACTTATTGGACACGGTGTATTTCATTGAACACGTCGAAAACATAAAATATGAATAGAAAATTCAACACATAACGCACAAAGCTATCAGGTATCAGTGAAATATCAAAAAATCCTCAAAATTTTCCCTTAACGCATGATTGGTGCCGTTACCATTTAAAATTTGAGTTACAGCCTCACCAGTCACCATCACCACCTTATTCAGACGGTTAATGCGATAAGTTGCGTGGAGGTTTTCTAGTAGAACATTGCTTTATTTCTGGAGTCTATATAGAACGGTACACAACACAACACAAATAATAATGCAATAGTTGCTAATGTCAAGTTCCTTTAGTTGAAGGATGTCGCACATGGTCATCATAATTAGGTATATACTGTGTAGCTAAACACGAGACGAATGGAATACGCATGTCGCGTATCCTTTTATATTTGATTTACAAAAAAATATATAGAATTTAACATAATGCTGCAACATTTTTATTTTTTATGCTACTAAAGAAGTTTTACGGCTATTGTTAATAATTTAGATATTATCTTACCTAATATCCCATAAACTCGCGTTGTTTTCCACGCGGAATATTTTAAAATTATAAACTGTAAGGAGGAGCTGTTACACCTGACAGCTACGCCATCTTACCCATATACAATTAAAAAAGGTAATTAGTGTATGTGAAAGTCGACATAAAAAGTAGTGTATGCGCTAAGCATGGACCTGATCCGCGATTGCTACATGATGTGAAATAAATTAAGTTTTGTGTACCGGAAAGATATTCCCGGTGTATTTAACAAAAATGGCGAGAGGAAAGCTAGTTCATGTTCTTTGCATAGAATAGTACATTTCGATGCTAGTGCGGAAAGTATGGCATTACTTCACGAGTGTAGAATGACATTTCCGCGCGTGTATCGAACGACGTTTTTTAATACAGTTGCGAATAAATAAGAAAAACAACAAGTAAGAAATTTGAAACTTTTATATTATTAATTTTGTGACATCATTGACATTGACATTATGAAGAGGTGTTTTTAGCTGGGTGTTATTATTATTGAACCCACTTCAATGAAAGTTTTTTTTTAAATGCATGTTCTCTATAAGACAAAAACAATTGTAAATATAAAACATTGTACTATTATTACCCAAATATGGTTAATTACGATTATTTGTGTATCGTACATTTATAAAAACAATATCGAATGTTGCCTTTGGAAACTTAAAGCAGAGAGAAAAAACGCCTCTTCTTTGACAGGCGTTCCGTTCCATTCAGACAACTTATTAAGAACGGGTTTTTCAATATTTAATATTAAAAAAATAGACGTGTTATAATGATGAAGAGGTAAGTAATAAAATATGAAATATGTATATTTTTCGTATTCTTACATTAACAGTAGGTTTTTATGTTGATTACGACGTTTAAAGGAAACTAATATTACACTCATCAATAAGTAGTCATGAATTGGAACAAGAATAAATTTAAAAAAATTGGAAAAGTAAAAAGCACTAGTTCGCGAAAACCAACTTTCCGCACGCTAAACAGCTACGTAAAGTAGCACTTTTTGAGCAACTGTATTAAAAATATGTTTTAATAATATATTTATTATGACCGCAATAACTGATTCCCCAAAATCCTCTGTGACTAGACAAGCTTATAGAGTGCCCTATCCCCTATTAAAAAGTCATATTTGCTAATATATAAATTTAAATCTATTAATCACCTAAGATGAAATATAAAATTTAAATGTCGTATTTTAGTCAGCATGCAATGGGGACAGTCTGAATCTCTGAAGGCAGGTTCCCCATTCTTAAACTAGATTAATCTGTATTATACACCTGGCTCAAATTCTCGTCCTAAT
Source organism: Cydia strobilella (assembly GCF_947568885.1). Classification (NCBI taxonomy): domain Eukaryota; kingdom Metazoa; phylum Arthropoda; class Insecta; order Lepidoptera; family Tortricidae; genus Cydia; species Cydia strobilella. The sequence goes on along the minus strand of NC_086042.1, from coordinate 16,915,401 downwards.
GTGTAACGTAATAACTGTTAACTTAGTATAGCTTAAAATATAAATCTCAGAATTGCTTAATTTCGCCACTAGCGTCTGGCGAACTTGCTTAAAGCCCACTTTATACCGGTTTCCCGCGAATCTGGGACGACCTGCACAATGCATTCTGTGCCAGAATTGCGCGGCTGTTGTCGTCCTGTAGTCCTGTGACGTCAGCGACAATGGGAAGAGAGTGGCTTACTTTTGTAATTATTATTTTTTGTTTTTGGAAGGACTGAGGACAGTGAGATGAGATTACTTTATTGAATGTAAATTACTGTCATGACTAAGGTTTACGGCGACTAAGGATGGCTTACGGCGACCTCATCTGACGGAACGATTAACGTTTCGCAGTTATCATGTGTCAATGCGATGTAATTTTAGCGGTCATAATTACCAATTGTAACCACCAGATCTGGGGGCACGGCAGTGCCCCTGCCAAGACGAGCAAAGCGAAGCGCAAGGGCACTACCTACCTTTTCTCGAAGCGCTTCGTCGTTTTTTTGAACCCTCATAACTTGTGTTTGGATTATACCAGGTAAACAAAATTCTCGGGATATGATGGATAGTGGACTTATTAAGCTTAAAAAATTTCAATTGCATAGCTAGCATACTTGGATTTTATTCTTATTTAAAAAACCCGATTTCGTCACTGACTCACTTACTCACTGATGATTATCAAAACCTTTAAGGTACTTCCTGAGGTCCTCATCATCATCATATACTTAAGAGTAAGCCTCTTGTCGGTGGAGCAATTTCCATGTTTCGCGGTCCTATGCCTTCTCTTTGACAGCCTGATACGACACGACGTTGAGTTTTTCCTTTATTTGATGCATGTACGCTCTCCTTGGTCTTCCCTCCTTCCACTTTGCTTCAACTTTCCCTGAGGTCCTAGGAAGCTGAAATTTGGTAAAGATGGTCTTGGTACACAAACAAAAAAATTAAAAAACTTGAAATTTTTAGTCTCTAAGGGGGTGAAAAGGGGGGTGGAATTTTGTATGGGGAATCGATAACCGCTGAACCGATTGAGTTGAAATTTGGTATGTAGGTTACATAGATAGTTTTTGGTATGGGTTATGGGCTTATGGGGCCTTCCCCATTGGGGTTGAGAACTATTCCATATCCTTATATAGAATAGTTTTCAACCCCAAATTAACCCCCGTAAGGGTGAAAAGGGGGTGGAAAAGTGCGTTAGAGGGGAAAAGGGGGTTGAAGTTTGTATGGGGAAGCAGTAAAAAGATGGTATAAAAGATGCCCCCAGATACGTACTTCAGGATTTTTTTATAGTAAACCCAGCCCAGCCCTTTAAATTTGATGGAAGGTTGTCATAAGCAACTTACAAAAAGAAGTGAAATCCCACCAATAACATTTTCATCTAAAATGTTGCCAAGACGAAACCATAAGGCTCGCACTGTCAAAAAGTTATCAGATCTCTTGTAGAGCCAAGCTTCTAACTCTACAAGCCCTAACTTCACAAACTCTACACCTTAGTCAAAATATGTGGTTTGGCCGTTTCGTTACTACAAGAATTATTGTATAATAAAGAATAATGGATAGTGAATAAAAATTTTACCTTACGCCCATGTGACGGTAGCGGAACGCTCTACAAGTGTTGAGTATAATTTGACCTAAAATTACCGTGCACAGTGCAAGTTACAATGCTACAGCCAAGTCAGCGAAAAAGTTTGAGGTAGAGTGTAGAGTATGTGTAGGCATACTATTATTTTACCTTTGAATTTACTTGTTAAGTATTTATCTGGGAGTACGTACGAGTATTAAGGACAAGCTTACAAAAAGATCGTATCTATCCCATTCATAGACATAGTATATACAAGTAGTTATAGACGCGCCACCGCGCGACCGGGGGTAAGAGAAACAATATTCATATAAAATTTGGGCAACATAGGATTTTTTCTCTTTCACTCTTATAAATTTCGGTATTTCGCCATCGCCTCATACGGCTCCTACCTTATGATGCCACCCGGTCGGTGATAAGGATAAAGCATGGCACTATTTTCTCTTTCCTCTTATAGGAATCGCAATAAGAGTATCTTTCTCTATCAAAGAGTGTCAGGCTCTTGATCCCATTACGTGTTGTTGTTAATAAACAAAAGAATACTATTGACCTTCAATCAATCAATCAATGTTAACTTTCAATCAATCTCAAAAAGATTTAAGTTGTGAACGCCAATCAACATAATAATAAATATACCTTCATAAAATAACATACATGACATAACTCACATGACCCGTATCAGGATTTATATCCTAAAACTCTCCCGTGGACATAGACAGCCATCAAATGCCAAACCCCTTAAATATCCTCACGTCCGTTTGGCACTTACTAATGAGAGCTATTCGATATTTTATCGATTAACAAACACTCGATAATTCTAATTAACAGTTGTTATACTGCTTGCTAAATGTCGTGTAATACCGCTACGATGCTTGCCTCACTAGTTTTTGCACATCCGGTGAGTTCATGAAACCGGTATTTTCGGGCTCGGTATAAATCAACAATTTAGTTACTATCGAAAATAATGTATCTTTTTAATAGTACCGTAGTATTTCTAAAACCTTATTTCTTTGTATATTTATAGAAACTGAACTTAATTGCGTAAACATTAGATTTATTTAATTGTCACGACGTTTAGAGTTTTGTAATTGAAAAACCTTTACACTGTAGGTATAGTATAAACTATCTGAGATGATTTTTTCGGGCTTGGGCCCTAATCTGTTAAATAAAAGCCTTTGTTTCTTTTAAGAGCGGTCTTTAGCACGTGCCAAAGCAACCATGTCGCTTAAAAACACAAAAACCGGCCAAGTGCGAGACGGACTCGCGGACGAAGGGTTCCGTACCATTACGAAAAAAAAACAGCAAAAAAAATCACGTTTGTTGTATGGGAGCCCCATTTAAATATTTATATTATTCTGTTTTTAGTATTTGTTGTTATAGCGGCAAAAGAAATACATCATCCGTGAAAATTTGAACTGTCTAGCTATCACGGTTCATGAGATACAGCCTGGTGACAGACAGACAGACGGACAGCGGAGTCTTAGTAATAGGGTCCCGTTTTTACCCTTTGGGTACGGAACCCTAAAAAGCAACTATCGTGATAGTATTAAATTTCAAATTTATGTGAAATTCAGAGTACAATCAGGGTGGTATTTTCTTTGGAGATAACAAAACGTTTTATCTCCGAATGGGCTCTTTCATGAATTTGAACCATATAAATACGGCTTGTTCCCGTTACTTATGTCGGGGCTATTAGTAGTAAGCAATCTAACCACTTACATACCATAACCAGGGTATGTACGTATTGCTGTACGTAACAAAATATTTTCCATAACCTCACAATTTTTAATAAAACGGTTCGGTCTGTCCAAGTCCCAAGTCCAAAAAGCGATGATTGTATCAACCCCCCGCGTGGGGTGCCAATGCCAGGGGTGCGATATCGATTAACTAACTTAAAAGGTTAGGGCTACGTTTCGACTTCGGACGAATCGGTATTCATTGCGTCACTTGGTTTTCTTTACGGATACCTTCCAAGAAATACATAATGTGCGTCTAAGTAGTACATTACAAAATTTGCAAAAATAGGACACAGAATATGGTTAAATTGAATCACAAAAAACAAGGTTAGAAATGAGAAATATATTACTGCCGAGGCCTGGACTTGCCGGCCCAAAACTATAGGATAGGGACAAAGATAGATATAACTCCGTAATAGATGGATACAGTCTAAGGAAAAAACGTGCCTCGAAAATCAAGAAAATTTGATTCTCGTTCAGAGGGCGCTACTAGTTTTGGCCTACAGTCGTATAGATGGCGTTGACGGTTTCGTTTGTTATTTAACAATTTTAACGCATATCAGTGAAAGAACATGGGTCAAAATCATAAAAAAAATTAATGCAAATAAAAAAAATCATTTATCTATATTTAAATACATTCTATCGTATTTTTATAAATCTTCATTTTTAGTTTCAAAGTGTGTCGACAGATGGCAGTGAATTTACTGGGTACAAAATTTACTATGACAGTACCGCTCTAGTATAAGTTACTCTATGATAGGGATATGAAGCTGGCAAGCCCTTTTCATGCCGATGCATGTATAGTGCTTTAAATTTTCCAACTAAAATGTGTTTTTTTTCGCGGATGTACTTTGCCTGGGCTATTGATGTCACGCATTTAGGGCTATCACACACTAGCTAAAATTACGAAGGAATCTGAATTTATATGGTTATACAATGAATTTAGAGGATTAAGAATATTGTCTATGGTCTCTGGTTCTAATTCACTTAATTACAGAGTATTAGAGAAACGGCACATTCATAAAGGCTTGACTACACAAAAACTGCCAGGTAGGCGGCGCCGTCGCCGCAAGGAAAGTTGGTTCTTCATCCTGATGAAATCCCTAGCAGATCTAAGGACAATATATAGCTCTCTGAATTTATTCAGTACCTATCTAATGCAACAATAGGATTCAGATCCTTAATTCAAGCTCGTCTATAATGAGTGATGACCCTTTACCGTGGATATTTTAGTCTATTATCCATCCCGCCATCCCGCCACTAGAAAAAAAGTAGATAATAGAAATAAAAATCTAAAGGCTTGGCCAAACACACGGCATGACGCAGCGCCGCGTCTGCGCCGCGTGGACGCAAGGGGCCGGCGGGACGCAGTCTGACGTCGCCAACCTGTTAGCATGAGCGGCGGTCGCGCCGCGCGACCGGGGCGCTGCGTCCCGCCTTGTGTTTGACCAAGCCTTAAACGTTGTGCATTGAAACAAAAGACGGTTCGAGCTACTGCGCCCGAAACGGGCTATACTTCGCTACTTCGAATCGAAGCATATTATAAAGGTACATAAAAATATTTCATTGCATGTTTGAGAAAAATAGTTTGTACATACTAGATATTTCGAAAACATCATGGGTAACAAATGTCGATTTTACGTGCTACCACTATTGTATTAGTGCATGCACACAATAACATGATAATGTAAACATAACAATGCAATGACTAGGAGAGAATGCCTTCAGGAATTAAGTCCGCCATTTGTACTTTCACATGTATTGTGCAATAATAAATAAACAATGACCTGTTTTCAAAGCAGCTTGAAATGTTCAATTGTTCATTTTACACAGATACGTATATAAATACATGCTTTATACGGTCGACGTCGACACATCAGATAAGCCGTAACTATTCTATTGATTGTCGTTGTCGCAAAAAAGCTAATGAATTAATTGTTTTTCTACATGTATGTATAAACAATTGCTTCATAAGTCAGAAACGCGCATGTGACACCCTTCATATAGCAACATCCATATCCTACGAAAACGGCTTAGCGTTGTTTGTTAGTCTCCATAGGCTACGGTGGCCAAAATCGAGAAAAAAACTGTCTTAAAATTGAATTTAGCAAGGAGCAGGTACCAGGGCCTCATGAGTTATGAGGAGGTGTCGTTGACCAACCCGCTGGGGGCGCCGGGCGAGTATGAAGGTATCGCGGGCTGCGGCAGCTCGCGTATCTTAGCTGTATACTTTTGGTTTCATACCTATATGATTCTACTAACTAGTTGAAAGTATAACACGGCACTCGACTGAAAAGCTCTCTATTAGCTCGCGATTGTATAAAATACTATTCTTGGGATGTTTTTATATCACTGTGTTTAAATAAATACGTTATGCATGCTACTCCGCTAGTTTCACTTCTGTGGCGGCGGCACATTTGAGGTATGCAGAGCTATGTCACTCGTTCGTGACTCGAAACCCGATCGCTTTACTTTCAATTGGATTAAAGTAACACAATACGATAAATCCGTGTCGAAAGGTCGTAGGTTAACGGCCCATTCCGTGTTAGCAGTTATCTTGTCACGAAATTGAATGGAATCGCTACCTAGATTTTAACCACAAATACAGTATTAGCAAACATAATTATGACACTGAAAAACTATAACTGAGTTAACATTAGCACTCAAACTAAGATCGCTAATATCCCCACGTGCAAGCCAACAGTATACATGACAAATTTTTTGCTGTTGCCTAAATCCCTAACCTTCACATCCCGTACTAAAACACGATAAAACCCGGCCATGCATGATCTGGTATATATTTTTACCGAATGGACATATTCAAGCAGTAATTTTATTAAAATAAAATTACTGAATATTGTCTTCGGTTACTGCGATAGTTACTAATGAAATAAAACTATGAAAACGGATTATATCGCGTATATTGAATTTATAATACATCCCGACGTTTCGAACCCTTTACAGCGTTCGTGGTCAACGGGTGACTGAGGAAAAACTACAAAGTGCAAGAATACCCACATACTAAAAATAATGAACCATCATAGACTATAAACTTTAAGGCTGGTTGTACATGCAAAATTACTGCTTAATCTGTATATAAAGTACTATATAACAAAAATATAATCATATTCCAATATGTATGTGAGTTTTCGCCGAATATATTCCATCATATCTTTAATTTTTTTGTCCAGGGTTTTTTTGATAATATTCACTCGCTTTCTGCTACAAAGCCACAATTGTGTTTTTATTTTTATAAGCTGTTTTATGCACATTAGGATGTCATCTTACCATAAAAACACTTTTTTACTCTTTTCTACGTGAGGTAGTCAGGAAAACTTCCTTCTCCAAGCACTGAAAGTCGTTTTTGTATGGGAGGTAGTTTTTTGTCAAGAAGTCGAATTCATAAGTTTAACACATAGATCTCTAGAAAGCGCCTTGTAATCTAAGCGACTATCATCAACCATACCATACACCAAGATAATAACCTATAATAACGTAGAAAGATAAACTTGAGTGAGACGCTTTGTATAAGCCGATGAATGTCATGAATGTCACTTTGTTATGAGATCGGTGCATTGTCTGTGCGGTATTGCTTTAGAAAACCGGCCAAGTGCGAGTCGAATTCGCGTTCCAAGGGTTCCGTACATTACACAATTTAAACAATGTATTTTTTTATGTGAAACGTGAGTTTTAAAAATGTATTTTAAAAGCCCGTAGGGGTCGGATCAAAAACTAAATTTCTAATAGGTTTTCCTGTAATTTTTAATTTTCTCATTAACCCCCCAAAAGTTTACGTTACATGTCCGTCTTTGGGTCATAAGTAAAAGTATAGTTTTTTTTACTCTGCTATCATGAATAGATTTGGCTAGCAAGCAGACTTTTCTAAACAGATATAAATCCTTTGAAAAAACGGCACACTGCCCCACATCAGTTAATCCATAACAAAATCGAAAGCGTTACATAATGTAGATTGCGTTGCCGCCATTTGTCACAGATAAGGCACAAAGATGACAGGGGGCAGTTTATCTTCGGACGACTGTGGAATTACAAAAGCCCTTTATAATATTACCAAGATACCATTATGGGTACTCAAATGTGGAACTAGCTAGCCAGTCCCCGAGTAGATTTCATCAGGTATCGTGGGACGAAAACATCTGCCCTGGGCTTACAACTTAATTTGTCGGTGTTTATTAGATTTTTATTCACGAAACAGCTGTATGTTTCTACTTTTTATTTACTTGGTGACTAATAAAAGTATTCGTTTAGTTATTCTGTTCATTTTAGTACCTACTCATTTTACCCAATGTCACTTCTTAAGTTCTATCTATCTATCGTTCTGTCTATCGTTGATTGTAACATCGCGAGTATTGCGTTGCAGTGGCTTAGCGTCAAGACTGCAACCTGGGTAAAGTTTATTTTATTATTTAAGGAGTACCAACAGCTACAAAATCATTATGCTTATTTAGGTAATAATACAAAGCCAATTACAGGTACTCACAGATAGAAATTAAATAAACAATATATCAAACTAAGCAGAGCTATTTAAAATATTAATACCTGGTGAATTTACTGATTAGTCATATACCTCTATTAATTATTATTATTACCAAAGAGGATATAATAAGATAGAGCGGTACTGTCATAGTAAATTTTTTAACCACTGTAAATTCACTGCCATCTATCGACATACTTTAAAACTAAAAATGAAGATTTATAAAAATACGTTAAAATGTATTTAAATATAGAAAAATGATTTTTTTATTTGCATTAATTATTTTTATATGATTTTGACCCATGTTCTTTCACTGATATGCGTTAAAATTATAAATAACAAACGAAACCGTCAGCGCCCTCTATACGAGAGTAGGCCAAAACTAGTGGCGCCATCTGATCGAGAATCAAATTTTCGTGATTTTCGAGGCACGTTTTTTCCTTAGACTGTAGCCATCTATTACGGAGTTATATCTATCTTTGTTATTACTTATGTATACCTACTAAGTTATGTAGGATTAAAGTGAAATCTATTTCACACAATTGCGGTACGGTACAGTGCCCCAATGAGAATGTATATAATAGTGCTCTAATCGGAGTAGTTCCGCGGAAATCAGTCTCGTTTCCCATTGTTTTCGTAACGGCTCGTCCAATATCCCACGAGATGCTTTACATAAAATATCCAGTGTACCATGGTTGTGGAAATAGATAATAAGGTTGTTACCGTTATATGCAGAAAATGTAGATACGCACTGCAAAATGCCCATAGATGAACATAAGTAGATCTACTTACATTAAATTATTTTATAATTTACTAGCTTTTGCCCGCGACGTCGTCTGCGTGGACTTAGTAACCGCAGCTAGAGGAAAAAATAGCGCCTGGATAAAGTCTAATGGCAATCATTCAATTTTGAGCATATGCTTAATTGCTTACACAAATTATCAGGCAAATTGAGGCGTAACTTTAATATAAAAGTTGCATAAGACTAGTTTTTTGAGGTCAGGTTTGACATTGGAACAGTGTTATCTTTTAGGCTGGTTTTAGTGTCACGCGGACCGTCCGTGCGGATCGCTCTGCACCGCGAAATTGCATGAGAAAGCTGTCCGCGCGGACGGTCTTCCGCGCGAACCACTCTTAAACGCTCCCTGGACTTAATACATATTGGTCAGGTGCGGAGCAATCCGCACGGACGGTCTGCGTGACACTAAAACACGCCTAACTCCGAGTTACTTGGCTAACTCTGGAACGCGCAAGTGGCCCTTAATTGTATTGTATGTTATGTACCCTCAATCCCCCATTTCATGTAGATTGCAATTTCTTTCCCCAATTTCTAAAATAGATTATTATCACAATAATAGAAAAGCGTTGCGCTAGTTATTAAATAAGTGCGATTAACGTGCGTGCGCGCATAGCGTGTCGCAGTGAGCACGTGGCCGAGAATGCATGGTGGAAAACGATGCCGTTGCCCTGTTGGTTTTTATGCTGTCTGCTTTACTGTATTATGCCGTTTTGCTCTGCATATTCAAATGAACAACCTCGTATTTTTTTAAAGTAAAGCCTAAATCAAAATGATTTTGTGAAAAACCTTTATCCGGGATCGGAGGGCCAGTTCAAAGGATTCTTTTGTTCACAGGTTAACCGATTTTTTTTTGCTTTTGTTACAATTTTTTTTTATGATCATCATTACCTTTTTCTGATCTTGTCAACTGGTTAATTAGCTTAAAAGTTTATTATAGGTACTATAATCCGGAGGTCTCCAATGTTTATGATCCGAGGGTCACGGCTAGACCCCTACTTTCTTTTCGATTCCGGCCCGGGGGCTGTAGTTTGGAGACTCCTAATAACGTTCATTGGCACACGTTGTTCTTTAGATAATTTCAGAAACACTTCTTTGCTGTCTGGGTAATTATTGTTTTTGTTCTTCCGGCTCCGGCGGTAATATATTCAGGGACTATGGAGGCTGACTACACTTACTATTGAAGACATACCTTTACCTACATCAAGCATTCTAAAAATAGCTTGTCTAGCATGCTCGTCGAACGAACACGCATCATAGTTTAAAATGGAATTTGAATTATTGGTTTAAGTTATTTATCGGTTAAATTAGTCGCATGATGTGTTTAATCTATATGTACTATATATAAACGTAAAAGTCCTGACTGACTGACTCACTTAAATCAACGCCCAGCCGCCGCCGCCGCAGCCGTTGGACCTAGAGAGCAGAATTTTTCACAATAGGTAGTTTTTATAACGTTAGTATCCACTAAGAAGGGGTTTTTCAAAATTCATCCCCTAAGGGGATGAAATAAGGGTCCAAACTTTGTATGGGGTTCAAGTTTTATTTTAAGCTATGAATTCGAACCTTGGGTAAAAGATATATTATTAAAAAACAAGAAAACTACTTTCAGCGTTCCCCTAAGGTGGTGAGAAAGGGGTTGCAAGTTTTTATGGAGATCAAAAATCTTATCAAATGCGGGACTTAAAACTTGTATATAGGCATATTATTAGAATACATGAAAAGTAGTTTCAGCGTTTTTAAAAATTCATCCCCAAGGTGGTAAAAAAGAGGTTAAAAGTTTGTATGGAGATCAATGCTTTTTTTGAGTACATGACTTCAGTCTTTGTATAAAGGCATATTATTAGAATAGAAGAAAAGTAAATTAAGCGTTTTTAAATATTCATCCCCTAAAAGGGTTAAAGAGGGGTTGAAAGTTTGAATCCATTACAAATGCTTTGAAACTTCTTAGAAAGGCATTGTATAATATTACAAAAATAAAATATTTCAACGTTCTTAATAATTCAACCCCTAAGGGGGTTAAAAATGGGATGTAAGTTTATATGTAGTACAAGTTTTCGTTTAAGCTAGGAACATGAAACTTGATAAAAGGGCAATATATTAAAATAGACGAAAACTGATTGCACCGTGTTTGAAAAGTTTGTATGAATAAAACATTTAAAACTTTCGCGGTTTGAACACATATTAAATCACATTTACAAACGTCAGACTATTGACAATTATTAACATTTATGTGTAGTGGGTGATTTGAAAATGCGATGTCTACCTCAAACTTTAAATGCACTTTTCGGGGTAGTCACAAAAATCTCTGTTTTGACATTTTGCTGGGACGTCAGTTAGCCGCGACCACGACCAGTGAAACCTGTGTCGAAGCGTCGGTAAATAAAGGTAACAAAATAAATTCGCGATAGACCCGTTTGTAAATGTGATTTAATATGTGTTCACACCGCGAAAGTTTTAAATGTTATAATGTTCTATACTCATGTAAAATATATAACCACCAACATACAAATCCACGCGTACGAAGTCGCGGGCAACAGCTAGTGTACAATAAGAATTAGAATTAAAAAAAAAGAAAGCTCAAGCGTCTTTATACAAATCGGTACGAACGATGTAATTGTTTCGAAGAAATTGCACCTTATATTGCGTAACTTCCATGATGCAATATGTTAGTTATGTTGTACCGTATAACCGTAGTCTTCAACTTAAGCAACAAAGGCGTTTTCTTTTTGTTCTGATTGAGTAGCCGTACGAGTAGCTGCAGGATTGTATTTAGGAGTATGTGATTTTGTACAGTCAAGGGCATAAATATATATATACATTTCCAAAGTTTCAAAAATATGTGTACGCTCTTTTACACCTTAGACAAAAAAGTCGTATTCACATATTTTTGAGCCATTTGTCTGGATCGATATTTTTGTTTTCGACTGTACATGTAGTCCAGCCAGCCCAACTCCTCGAGGAATCCTATTAAACCTTTGATGTCGAGTAGGACCTCGGGGAGGTCTCTCGGGGATCCGAGATGTTTTGCCCTGTATGGGGCCACTACGCTTCATTCCAGCACCACGTGAGAGGCTGTTTCTTCTGTCTCCATGCATCCTCGGCATAGGGGACTGTCTGTGAAACTGGTTATAAAAAGATGTTTGTTAAATAGTCAATGACCTGTTATGACACTGGTTACACTCAGTCACTTGAGTTATTTCTAATCCAATGAAAAAAAAAAAACAAATTATTATAATGCTTGAGTGGAATACATACTATAACGAAGGGGTGATTATTTAAACGTTACACATTCGTCATACGCATACATATTACAAATACGATACGATCTTATCATTATCAAGAAGCATGTATGTTGAGTTGATTATAATTTTACCAGGTGAGAGATTTTCTACAAAAAAATCACTGACCCAATTTCGTGTTTCGAAATTAACCTATATTCACCATGGCTGACGTTTCTAAATCTGGCTTTAGTGGATTTGCCGCCATCGCTTTTACGCTCGATTGTTAAGTCGGCCAACAAAGAATAACGGATTTCTTCTCCGTTTTGGGTTAGAAATCTTTGATGTTCGGGAATTATTACAGATTTCATAGGAAGAAACGTTTTATTTGATGGTTTGTATTCTATTTGACAATACTTATATATTTATATCATAACTCTTAGACTTCCAATTTACAGGAATACAGTAGGCTAGAGGATTTCAAAGTGTATTTACATGAGAGGCACAGCCGTAGGTATGTCAACGATTTTGGTTAAACGTCTCCATTTAAATGCCTTTGTGCTGCTTTTGGGTTTAGGAATTTTTCTCGTACCAAACAGATTAAATATTATTTGGTTGTACGCATTTGCGAATACGAAACCGTTTCAAGTATCCTTCATTATGTTTCGAGTGTTATAGAAATAGCCGACTCAAATTCTTCATCATCTTGAGAGAACATTGTCAAAATACTCTAAATATATGACTTTATAGGAGCGTTTAGTAAATATTCTGATTGCATTCCGCTGTACCACAAACGTGTTTAAATTTCGTGCCTAACTAATGTAAAAGAAAAGAGTAAAACCACGATAGCTACTAGGAAGAGTAGGAAGGTACAATTATCCTTCCCTTAAAATGTTATTTTATTTTAAAACTCAGAAGTGCAGGAGGTTGTATATAGTATACACCACACGACGAAAGGGAACGAAGTCACGTGACTGCTTCTTCATGCTAACGGAGTCCCCATTTTCCTCTCTGGATAATAACATTATTAAAAAAATTGTCGCAATTCGTTAACACACAATAAGTTGTGTAATAATATATTCCATAATGTCAAAGTCATCCAGGGAGGAAATGGGGACTACTTACGTTTGTATGAAGATGCGGTCGTCCACTATCCTCTTAAGTCATTTGACTATAACGTTTGTTCGTAGGAAGAACGCAAAAGCGGAAGCTTACCCATCGTCGAAGCATCCCTGTCCAACCCTCGACCTATTTGCCGTACGCTGACCTGTCGTATTGAGCTGCGTGACTGGGGTAGATGGGCATGTGTGGCCTAGTAACTCTACGTAACTGAGTTATGGGAAAATACAAGTTTTCGTATAGATGCCAGAATATTAGAATGCTTGTAACAGGATAGTCAATTTAGTAGTGCCCAAAACCCTGGAGTAATATCTTTTAACTTTTAAGTGGTTAATATCTTTTTAGGGTTCCGTACCTCAAAAGGCAACAAAACGGAAACCTTATAGGATCGAGCGTGAAGTTGAAATTTGGTACACATATGTAAATTTGTGACCCAAAGACGGACATGCAACGTAAACAATAGTTATTTGTTTTACAAGTTGTTGTTTAACCGCTCGTTCTAATATTAATACCCGAGCAAGCGAAATATTTTATTGCGTAGCGAGTGGTTCGAAAAGTGGAATCTTGAGCGTTGCGATGGTTTCAAAGCACGAGGGTTAAACAAATTTTGCCCCTGAGTGAAACATAACATTTTACCACACCAACCCGAAGAGAATATTAACTATAAGATATCAAACAAAAACAACCCAAATCAAATCCAAATTAACGTCAATTAGTATTTCGTTAACGTCATTTAAAAGTCAATTCTACCAGCTAACACAAGGAAACAACTCAAAATTTGCCTCTGATTACCTTGCCCCATATGTGGATAAAATGCAACTTTCTCATCAGTTTTTTGAACAATCAAGAGAGCCGTTACCAGCTGGTGTGGTGAAAAAATGTTTCATCACACTTGCTCGAAATAGTAGATTGTGTTACAAGGTAGCAAAATGACATATTTACGGCGAGGGCGTACATTGAATCCTAAACGAAGCGAAGGATTCTATAATAGAATCCCGAGAGTAACGAGGGATTCTAAAGTAGAATCCTGAGCGTAGTGAGGGATTCAAGTGTGTTACGCCCAAGATGGAAATATTTTTGCTTCCATGTGACACATACTGCTTTTCACATCACCTATGAGGTAATTATGATGTTTAAAAATATTATATAAGCTAAAAAAAATAATGTGCAAAAAAATGCAAATATAGTGTCCTAGAACAACCATAATTATCTAATTTCAGTAGTGGAAACTGTTTTGGCTTATGTATGTATTTAAGTGTAATTATCTATATGTGTCATCTTTCGCTGTTTGTTTCCCATTATCAATAAATAAATAAATAAAAACAGAAAAGTGTTACTTTGATCCCTCCTAGCAGGGAAGAAAAACCCCTTTTTCGAATTGGTGATGTGAAAAAGATCTTTCCTATATTGTTCCCGCAGGAGTTATGGATTGTTAAAAAAAGCTATCTCCTTTTTTTTTTATAAATTAGGTATGTCACTAACTCTCACTAATTCATACGAACAAAGTAGGCATAAATGAGTTTTACTTTCGTTTATAATTGAATATTTATGTCGATGTTTAAAAATATTTAATTTGATGAATTTAATAGCCCTTTAAAATACTTTTACACAATTTTCAATAGTGACTGAATGCCGTATGGGTCTATGGCTCTGTGGTCTGTGCCTTCGATGCCTAACCTGTTAAAAACTTACCCCCCTCGTTGCACAGTATAGGTATACTATACTTTTAATACCATCCACATTACGCAAAAATTTAATTAGCGTTAATAGATTTAGTGTTTTGGGATAAAGGTAAAGTTCAAATATACATTCTATTGTCTTTCCAAATGCATAATTTTAAACATCTTTTAACGCTGAACCAAACTAGGTGCCTAAAGCTATATAAGCAGCACACCTCTTGCTCGTTAAATATCGCACCTACCGCGCGCACGTGCTGCAAACGTCCCGCCGGTACAGCCGAAATTTGCTCATAGATATTCCAAATGTTGTTAGGGTAAACATATAAAAGAATGCTTATAAACTGAGCTATTCTTTACGACTCCTGATATTTCCATTGTAGACGTAGATTTATTTAATTTCATAAAATCGTGGTCGTGGCAACTAAATTCATGTTGATGAGATCAGATCATAATGCATAGAAAAGGGCGTTTGAGTACAAACACAAGCTGAGAAAGGGTGCGAGCAAATTACATATGCCAGTGACATCGCATTTGTCACTCCGACGCAAGTCTAATTTAAAGTAAAGCCCTACAAATCTGCTAAACCCTCACTCTTGGCGGTACAATTTGTAATCGGCTTACCTTCCTTGCGCCAAAGATAGATATAACTCCATAATAGATGGATACAGTCTAAGGAAAAACGTGCCTCGAAAATCAAGAAAATTTGATTCTCGTTCAGAGGGCGCTACTAGTTTTGGCCTACAGTCGTATAGATGGCGTTGACGGTTTCGTTTGTTATTTAACAATTTTAACTCCATAATAGATGGATACAGTCTAAGGAAAAAACGTGCCTCGAAAATCAAGAAAATTTGATTCTCGTTCAGAGGGCGCTACTAGTTTTGGCCTACAGTCGTATAGATGGCGTTGACGGTTCCGTTTGTTATTTAACAATTTTAACGCATATCAGTGAAAGAACATGGGTCAAAATCATAAAAATAATTAATGCAAATAAAAAAAAAAACATTTATTTATATTTAAATACATTCTATCGTATTTTTATAAATCTTCATTTTTAGTTTTAAAGTGTGTCGACAGATGGCAGTGAATTTACTGGGGTTACAAAATTTACTATGACAGTACCGCTCTAGTATAAGTTACTCTATGCTTGCGCTAAAGCTGTCCTATTTAAAGTTCATGTTCTACCCGACTAGGTGAGGTGTAGAGACATTTACGGGGCATGACATAACGCTGAGCCTAGCTAGACTCGAATTTTAACCAGACATGTTTCCGCATTAGGTCTCGTTTTTATCTACAAAATAAAAGATACGATTATTAATGGGACCTATTTCGGCTGAATATGTTCTTGTCTAACAGTAGAAATCTGTCTGAAGTGAGATGCAAATCAATGAGGTCAGAGATACTTTGGAACAGATTAATTTAAAACATATTTTGCATGGTATGTAATATATAAATACTGCATATTGACTTTAGTAATTTATAATATGATATAAATCGTAATGCAGTCAGTGACTTGAATTATCGGTTCAAGGGAATTACTATCACTTACAAAATATTTACTCATTTGATGCCCATAAAGATGACAGGTAAAGAAAGTGCAAGATACTTATAATATATCGGGCACTGCCAAATATTTTCTAAAGAAAATTCACAGGACGGCTTAAATTGAACAGACAAATAATGTTGTTGAGATTTAGGCCAGGAAATGAATGCTCAATAAAAGTTACAGAGGGAAATGCTTGGAACACAATTTTTTTTAATTGGAAAACAGCCCCGGCACCAGGGCTACGACCGGCGACTTTTGATATGTTCACCTCCTAACTAGTCCAAACAAAGTTACGGAGTCAAAAATTGTGTTCCTAGCATTTCCCTCTATACCTTCTTATTGCTTGCCCTACCAACGTCGGTATCGTAAGTTCTAGACAGTTAATATAGCAAAGGTCGCAAATATCAAATCTTAACGCTAATACAGTCCTGCTCTCTAGTTATAGTTACAGAGCGGCGTCGCTGAAATTGCTTTATTATTGTGTTAGTTGCGGGCCGCAACTTGCGGCTACAGCGACCGGCATCGCACACCGCGCGCTTCACTACGCTTGCTTGGATTATGGCCGATGATGTGTTCTCAAACTGCAAATTAGCTTCTGACTTCTGTGCAAACTGCTCAGGACAGGGCCCTTATACATAATTAATACCTAGTATTAATAATTCTTGTTAAAAAAATACTTGGGCATGATTGACAGTAAGCTATTTATTAATTATTTAATAGTAAATATTATTATGTACATACCTACTAAGAAATCACTGTTATTGGTGGATGAAATGCACAGTAGGTATTTACAGTAAACACTGACTAAGATACTCAAAAGTACAGTAAGTTGGGAGCATGCATTGCTATCAATAAGTGCTGTAATACTGGTTAATCATCATTGATACACCTATTTAAAAAAATGTTCAATAATGGTAAGTAAACGGATGTGCGTTTTACATTGGTCCGTTATTAAAATATAGATAGAACAAAGAACGTAAAACAATCTTGATGTCAATCAAGCAGACTTATCGCCACAAAGCGGTCTCTTCTTTGTATTCTGTTTTATCTCACTACTCTCAATCTTTTCAGTAAAACTGGCAAAGATTATTTAATAACCTCTTCAACTTTTACAAAAAGTCTTATTTGTATTTTTTTCCAAACATTTAAAAAGTCTATTATGACGTGAATGATAATCCAAGTTAATTTCTCAGACATTCATTATAAGCAATGCCAATGACACTACGTTCCCACGCTCTTCTAAATAAACTTACCTAATCTTGTTTTCTTGCCGTGTTCAGACAGGACATTCTTAGATAATGATGTTAGCTTGTTTTAAAACGTGGGGTTTAAACCCAAAGGTACTGAGATGGATCTATACCATGATGGTAAGACCTATCATTCTGTACGGATGCCTGGCATGGTGGCCAAGGAGACTAAAGAGCACATGCAGGGATGCCCTTACGAAAATACAAAGAACGGCGTGCATAGCTATTACTGGCGCGTTTAGAACGACGCCAACAGCGGCGATGGAGGTACTACTAGACCTCCCGCCGCTGCACCTAGTGATACAATCTGAGGCGCGGAAATCGTTACACAGGCTGGCTTTGACAGGCCTCTGGGGCGATAGCAAGCCAAAGACTAAACACACAAACATGGAATGTGACAATTTCATGAAAAGGATTACGAATATGGGCTGCGATAAGATGCAACCCAAGTTTGTGTTCCGTAAGAATTTTAATGTTAAAGTTCCAACAAGGGCTGAATGGACCGAAGGTCTTGAAGCACCAATGTCTGATGAAAATGACATCATATGGTACACAGACGGGTCCAAGACAGATTCTGGTACTGGGGCAGGCATTTATGCAAATGACTTTAGTAGTAGCATAAGCATGGGCAATTACGCCACTGTCTTCCAAGCCGAGACATACGCTATAATTGCCTGTGCACATGAGAACATAGTTAGGCAAACCCAAGGGAAGAATATCTATATTCTCAGCGACAGTCAAGCTGCACTCAAAGCGCTTAAGGCGCCTAAAGTGGACTCTAGACTGGTATACAATGACATCCAAGCTCTGAACAAGCTTGGAAGGCAAAACAAAGTGCAACTGGTGTGGATCATGTTCAGTCCCTTTTTATTGCGTCTTAATCAAAACTTTCCCCTAGAAACCTCCCACACACAGTAAATAAACAAGAGCCGCACGCGCAGCATACATTCTAGACGTTTATAGCTCCACCTACAAACAAACAATACGTGACTTTACGTTTATACGTACCTACTAAATTATTTTAGGAAGCAGCGGCTAAGTAAAAAAACCGGCCAAGTGCGAGTCGGACTCACACACGAAGGGTTCCGTACCATTAACAATAAAAACGGTCACCCATCCAAGTACTGACCCCGCGCGACGTTGCTTAACTTCGGTGAAAAATCACGTTTGTTGTATGGGAGCCCCACTTAAATCTCTATTTTATTCTGTTTTTAGTATTTGTTGTTATAGCGGCAACCGAAATACATCATCTGTGAAAATTTCAGCTGTCTAGCTATCACAGATCACGAGATACAGCCTGGTGACGTGGTGACAGACGGACAGCGGAGTCTTAGTAATAGGGTCCCGTTTTTACCCTTTGGGTACGGAACCCTAAAAACCAACGATTGCGAGCCTCGGAGCCTAAGGGCAAAGTTTATAGTGATCCTTTAAGGGGCTGGTAGACGTGTCGTTTGTCGTCTTAATTCTGAAACATGTCTTTAATTCTAACTAAACCAACTAATACAAATTTACAACAAACGTCAAAGTATTTAATCCAGTAACTTTGTCGCGTTTTGTAACGGGGTTCGTTTGCGTCAAATCCGGTAGTTCTGAGTTTTTGCAGACTTGTTTATGATGTTGGCTCAATGAATTATCCAAGTTTGTGACCTCGAGCGCCGAACGTAACTTTTTCAAAAATCGAAAAAATCGCAAAAAAAACGGTTTTTTAGGTTTGGGCGATTTTAACCCTAAAGGACTAGTTTTTGATAGTACCTTCCAAAGAGTAAAGTAAGTATATAGGTAATAAAGAGAGCCCTCTTGAAGCATTTTATGGAAACTCATTTGAAAGCGCCATCTCTGACTTCATCCTGAAACTAAGTATGTATGTGTGGGTGCACAACTACATATGCATCCATCCATACGTGTACTTTCGTTCTTCATAATATTAGGACTACTTGGTCGGTTTACAAGTAAATTATTGGTTTTTTGTAACAAAAATCTTATTGGTTACAAGAAATCAAACAATAAAAATTACTTGTAACCCTTCCAAGTAGACCTTATATTATGTGGAAATGGTTTAAAAAGAATAGAATAAAAATAAAAAACCTAACAATAAAATAAGTATGTTTATTGCTTTCAATATTGTTTATTGTATACCAAGATAGTAAAGCCGGTGTAAGTACTTGCGGTATCTGATTTTCTTTGATACAAAACTGCATCAGCCTCGTCTTCTGTGACTTGTATCTCAGTCTGACCTAGAACTCTTTGGCGTTTGCATAACTGACTTGCCAGGTTCTCAATTCCTTCTTTGACATTAAGAGCTTGAATTGAAGATATTCCGGAGGTAAAGTGTCCAGGATCAAACACATTAGGAGAATTTCGGTTTGGTCCAGATATTCTTTAAAATTGACACATGAGTAATATAAGACACTCACTAAAACTCCAAATTAGTTTACAATAGATTATTTATTTTGAGTTTTCTATAATTAAAGCAATACAAATCTCTTATCCAACAACTTGCGTTTTTCTCTCTGTCTTAACTTAATCCCCTGTCAATGTCATTATTGTCCAAAACCGCGGCAAACCATCTGTCACTTGTCAGATATTTAAAAATAAAACTAAAAGACCGTTTGAGATATCCTCAACATCTAACATTCGGCCATCCTGACAATCTAGGAGTTTGTCCTCAAACTCACTCTAGGATTTAACTTTTCACAACCTTCTTGTCCAATGTACCACACGACTCTTATTACATTTCAATATTAACTTATTTTAACATTTTTACTTATCACAGATTAGTCTAAAGTCTCGTAAAGAACTTGTTTCATTAGCCTTATTTACATTACGTGACATGTCGACCTTTACCACACTAGTCTCTAATGCGACAAATATTCACCTGATGTGACATTTCACTCCGCACCACATTAGGCTCTATTTGCGGCCGTGGGAACCTACCCACTCAGTCCATAACATTCAAAATAATAGCCTGAAGTGACATTTCACTCCGTACCACATTAGTCTCTACTTGCGGCCGTGTGAACCTACCCACTCAGTCTTAAACATTAAGAATATTCACCCGATGTGACATTCCACTCCGTACCACATCAGTCTCTAATGCGGCCGTGTGAACCTACCCACTCGGTCTAGAACATTATTAACATTCACCTGATGTGACATTCCACTACGCACCACATTAGTCTCTACTTGCGGCCGTGGGAACCTACCCACTCAGTCCATAACATTCAAAATAATAGCCTGATGTGACATTTCACTCCGTACCACATTAGTCTCTACTTGCGGCCGTGTGAACCTACCCACTCAGTCTTAAACATTAAAAATATTCACCCGATGTGACATTCCACTCCGTACCACATTAGCCTCCAATGCGGCCGTGCGAACCTACCCACTCGGTCTAGAACATTATTAACATTCACCTGATGTGACATTCCACTCCGTACCATATTAGTCTCTACTTGCGGCCGTGTGAACCTACCCACTCAGTCTATACCTAACATCAACAATTATAGCCTGATGTGACATTTCACTCCGTACCACATTAGTCTCTACTTGCGGCCGTGTGAACCTACCCACTCAGTCTTGAATATTAAGAATATTCACCCGATGTGACATTCCACTCCGTACCACATTAGCCTCCAATGCGGCCGTGTGAACCTACACACTCGGTCTAGAACATTATCAACATTCACCTGATGTGACATTCCACTCCGTACCATATTAGTCTCTACTTGTGGCCGTGTGAACCTACCCACTCAGTCTATACCTAACATCAAAAATTATAGCCTGATGTGACATTTCACTCCGTACCACATTAGCCTCCAATGCGGCCGTGTGAACCTACCCACTCGGTCTAGAACATTATTAACATTCACCTGATGTGGCATTCCACTCCGTACCATATTAGTCTCTACTTGCGGCCGTGTGAACCTACCCACTCAGTCTATACCTAACATTAAAAATTATAGCCTGATGTGACATTTCACTCCGTACCACATTAGTCTCTACTTGCGGCCGTGTGAACCTACCCACTCAGTCTTGAATATTAAGAATATTCACCCGATGTGACATTCCACTCCGTACCACATTAGCCTCCAATGCGGCCGTGTGAACCTACCCACTCGGTCTAAAACATTATTAACATTCACCTGATGTGACATTCCACTCCGTACCATATTAGTCTCTACTTGCGGCAGTGCGAACCTAGCCACTCAGTCTATAACATTAAAAATATGCACCTGAAGTGACATTTCACTCCGCACCACACTAGGGCCGGGTGAACCTGGTCACTCAGTCTAAACATTAACAATATTCACCTGAGGTGACATTTCACTCCGCACCACACTAGGGCCGGGTGAACCTGGTCACTCAGTCTAAACATTAACTGATTAACAATATTCACCTGAGGTGACATTTTGCTCTGCACCACACCAGTCACCAGTGTGGCTGGGTGAACCTGCTCATTTGTTTAGTATACTTATCCATATTTGCAACAAATAACAATCTCAGCGGCAAAAAGGCAACATTATAACCTTTAGTATTCATCTAAAGGCAGTAAGTATTATCATAATTAAATATATGTTCACATATATAAACATGACTTTCATAAACAACAATCATTTTCTTTGACTTTCATTTTTCCTTACTATTTACATCACGTTACTTAGGTGGAATAGCTTCTTTTTCAACCAAATAATTCTATTTTACTAACTATTCTCTTTTCGCTATCTGTTACTTTGTTTCAGATATCCTAATACCATAATATCGTACATTTCATAATATTTCATGTAAAAGTCAATCATATTTTAATGAATCTACCGAACCTGAATCATCAACATATCATATCAATCATCTCAATCTTGTACTATTGACATGCATGACTGTATACAATTATTAACCTAGACATTTTTTTCTGAGATGTCACAAGCGTTTAGTAGTGTTAAAGAAGAAACACCATACATGTATCATTAAATAACGGATTAACCATTAGATATTATATTATATTAGGATAAGCATTAGTTTAGGTAGACCACATAATGACGCCAGCAATGATGGGCAATGCTCTGGCCACAACAGTATATAGTGATCAGACCATCTGCAACATTGAACATAGGGCTGCACTGCACTCGAGCAAGCGTCATAATCAGTTATCAGTTCGACCTCATGATGAAAAGCCTTCGCCCAATAAGGTCAGCAAGCAGCACTTCAGAACTTCTACACCTCGTGCGCCTTCTAAATCGCATCAGGAGATTTGCGACGTAGCTAAGTTGGTCCTCAGCGACTCCACTGACCCCGATGACTGTGCACTGCTTAGGCCTGCAGACTCGCACCGCCACACAGGCGCACACACTCGCACCGCCGCTTAGACGTATAGCCTAGCACTTCCGCTCAAGTATGCAGACTCGCACCTCCGCTCAAGTGCGCAGACTCGCACCGCCGCTCAAGTGCGCAGACTCTTGCCAGTACATTCTGCAATCATAATTCAGGGCAATAACTATATTCGTCATGTTAAAGCATGTTTGGATTCAACATTTCAAATTTCGGTTCAACTATTCTTGACTCACTAACATTTTTCTAATAATTTATCAAAATAATGTTTGATCAGAAGGATTAAATATGACCTTGCGGAGAAGACCTGTGCCCAGCACTGGGACATCATCTGTTATTAATGATGAAGGCTTCAATTACATCAACAATATCAACATGCACTAAGATGTACACTTACAAAACAAGTCAAATACTCTATCGAGATTCTTGATTAGGTAACTCTATCCCTCATATTATAAAAAATTTTGGCAAATATTTCATTTTTGGTTCAAGCTTTTATCGCTGACTGTACTTTTCTTTTCACAGACAACTAATACTTAGACAATTCCAATAATCCCAAACACGGTTTGGTTTGCAAATTAGGTTGCCTTGTTTTATCACCGAGTTCCTATGGACACCTCCTGTCTCTATCATCAGATCAGCTGGATGGTACCATAATATTGCATTGTCACGCAACTTACTTATTCAAATTCAAATTCAAATTATTTCGCAAACAATGTTGTTTCGCGAAGTTGTTAGTAAAAAAAAAATTACTTAGAGCTAGTATTAGTAGGCACCTTAAATTAATATATACATAATAACACACTCAAGAACAATCATACATAACCTAGCGAGCAATGCAAAAGGTTCCAGTGCTTCTGGAAGCGCCCCTCACATCGCTCTGCAATGGTGTTCAGTATGCTGTTTGGGCTGCCCCGCAACCTCTTCACTAAGGATGCCACTCTTTTGCGCAAAATAGCTGCAAAGCTGTCCAACTTGTTGTGGCACTTATGTGTGCCAATTTTTAGCTTCATCGGAAACCAGAAAGTGGGTCAAATTTAGCTTGCAAGATTTGACCCGTGCAAACATACATAGTTATATAGATACATTGCAAGTAAATAAAAAAATAAAAAACTTGTAAAAATAAGTTTTATAAGCATTCAGTAATATCAATAAAACATGTGATCAAAATATTGATCTAAGGTGTAGGTCCAATACTGTAACCTGTGCTATAGTTTTTGTACCACATGTTTACGAAGCGTTACACTATCAACCTTCATACTATTTCTGGCACATAACATTCTAAATTCCCTTTTCTTAGTTTTAATTTTGAGTTTAATACAAAATTTTGATCAGTAAATATCAACATTTTCTTACATAGTTTTCTAAGTCTATATTTTATATTGTGATGTGATCCAAATAGTAAATCCATTAAGAACATACATGACCTCTTGTAACCAGTCCACCTCTAAATATCCTTGTTCCTGGTTCCTGCCTTTAACAACACCCTGTTGAGTGAGGCTCCATCTATCTCTCCCCTCACACTGTCACCAACATGCTCAAACCCGGACCAAGACCAGAGACCAGCCCTATGCCACTGCGCAGCCCGTTCTTGACAACTAGTACCTGCTCCTCTACCTAACACTCCACTACTCCGACCCCTCCTCCAATGTTCCTGTTCTTAATCAAGTTTTTTTTTTAATTCTAATGGATTGTAGTAGACCTTACCCAAATTACGGAATAATTGCTCGGTCTAATATCATATTATTATTTTTTACCTTTTAACCAACTATTTTATCTAACCCTCGACTTTTGATCAAAAACTCAACCTCTAAATTTACTCCCTTCTTAAATAACTATAAATCGCCCATTTACCATCCTCATATACTAATCTGTCTTATTTTATTTCTCTTGTATGCCAGCATCCTACACTTTTCATAACACCTCTATACACAACACTTAACCCAGTGATAACTCACACATATATCTCATACAGTTACACGATCCACGATTTCCACTGAAGTCTCACAAATTGGTCTCAACCTTAAGTGTCTGACACTGAAGTGTGAGCCAATACTGACTTATGGCAGTACTGTTGGAGAACTTCAAATAGCATACTATCTTGCATCTTTATTGCAAACCGAATAGTAAACCTCTTAGTCTTCGGAGAGACGTTGGCTCTCTTTGCATGTTCTACCGTCTGTACAATGGGGAATGTTCCGAAGAACTTTTTGATCTGGTGCCATCGTCTCGTTTCTATCACCGCACCTCCCGCCAAAGGAGCAAAGCTCATCCTCACTTCTTAGACACATGGCACACCATGAATAAGCGGGCATCCCGCTCGTTTCTTCCCAGAACGTGCAGAATGTGGAATGAGTTGCCTCCTGAGGTATTTCCTTTGTGCTACGACATGGGATTCTTCAAGAAGCGGGTATTTAGGGTTCTCAAGGGTTCGGCAATGCTTAAGTGGCTCCTGTGATGTTGCTTACGTCCATGGGCGACGATGACTGCTTCCCATCAGGCGGCTCGTCTGCTCGTTTGCTGAACATCACATAAAAAAAAAAAAAAAAAAAAAAAAAAAAAAAAAAAAAAAAAAAAAAAAAAAAAAAAAGGCTTGGAACAAATTACCCTCTGAAGTTGTGAACTCTACAAGTGTGAATCAATTTAAAAATAGACTAGACAAACTATCAAAACTGTGAAATCATGCTAAGTGAACTATGATTTAGACGTACCAGCATTAGCTGCCTGTCTAAAACAAAATAATAATAATATCCTTCACCTGATTAGATAAGTATACCCTTAAGCCAACAGCCAACAAACAAAGAACTTGTGTAGAGAATACTTAACTTTTGTCATAGTAGCAAATGCAGTATCCACTTGGTAACTTTTGACATAATAGTTAGCTGCAGTCATCTCTCACCGCAGATTTTCTTTTGCCAATGCTCTTTGCTTTCGCTGAAAAAAAAAAAAATCCTTGTGCACAATTTGGTGAAGATTCCCATCAAGCAGCTGCAGTGATCATTGGGAAAGACTTTGACATTTTCATTCAATCTTATATGGCTGATTATATTTCATAAACCTTTTATATATGGCGATATAGCACATTGCAATAATTCATTATAATTCTTCAACAATTAGGCCTTTGTGGATATCCAAACACCCAAACTATCATCATCTGTGCATGTAGTTCTCAATCTCGTTACTTTTCATCTTAGAATAGTTAAAATATTTATCAACATGAAGCAATTACTCAACATTATATAAATAACCAAACTTTTATTATACACATTTCTTTTCATGTTTTAAGGTTAGCATAACCTTGTCACTAAGGTTGTCATTGTTGTTGAGTTGTTAACATGCGTATATGCCATCATAGCTAAGAATGTAGGCTGTAAAATGTTTGCATATGTGCAATACTCAATATTCACGATTTTGCACTAAAGCATTCAGTTTGCTCAGTCAGTAGGTTTCGCTTTTATATCATTTGTTCTTTGACATTTAAGGCCCATTCTTCAACGTTCTTGCCACTTCTGATATAAGACACTCACTAAAACTCCAAATTAGTTTACAATAGATTATTTATTTTGAGTTTTCTATAGTTAAAGCAATACAAATCTCTTATCCAACAACTTCTCTCTCTTCTCTTCTCTGTCTTAACTTAATCCCCTGTCAATGTCATTATTGTCCAAAACCGCGGCAAACCATCTGTCACTTGTCAGATATTTAAAAATAAAACTAAAAGACCGTTTGAGATATCCTCAACATCTAACAGTAATAAACTAATGATGTGATATGGGTCTTTCTTGTAGCTGATGAATTTCAGGCATAGGTCTTGTCTACGCACGTACCTCCAAATATGCGCTCAATTCGTCTCAGATGCCTATGGCGGGATCTAATCGCACGAATCTATGCAGTGACACCGAACATGGTTTTCGTAAACAAATTTAAAATTACCAATATATTTTCAAAGTTTTTCATAGGTAGGCTTGCTTTATTTTTAATCAGCTACCACTTTATAATTAATAGAGAATAAATATGCTCATATATCTGTTCACGGCATTTATTTTTGTCTGACAGGAAACAACCGTTGTTAAGGTAACAACATTGTCAACATTATAAACTAGTGGCTCTGTGAGCTGTAGACCTCGCGAGCATAGCTTAAAGGGGCCCACTGACTATCAGTCCGCCGGACGATATCGGCCTGTCAGTTGTTCGGAACTGTCAAATTTTTGTTCTAACTGACAGGCCGATATCGTCCGGCGGACTGATAGTCAGTGGGCCCCTTTAGATGGATGTGTCTAGGGCTGTTCTACCCACTAACGAGCAAAAGATGGCGTGATTGTGCACAATTTGCAAATTATCACCACTGTTTCCAAAACTCAAACAATTTCAAAGACGTGTTGATATTTACGCATGCAACAAAAAATTTGACGTCTAAATCGAAATATATTTACACTCAACAGTAGAGACTGTCACATTTTATCAAAAATGTGTAAAGTAAAGACTGCAAAATATAGCAATATCTTGCATTCACGCATACACATACGTACTTAAAGTCAGTCATGTTAACTACAAAAACGCTTCTAATGATAGTGTTGTTGGCGTGCGAGTCACATTTTTGAGTAGGTAACAGAAGTCTACATTTACTGTGGAGAAAACGTGAAATTTTATTTACATTTTTCTATCTCTACAATCAGTCCGTATACGTTTAAGAGGGTAGAATAGCTACATACAATAGGTACTTTTTTCATACAATATCCATTTCGGGAGAAAACGGTTGCCACTAACTAAATCTTAACAAATAACTTTGATTTTGATGTTGATGGCTTCAGCATAATATATTCTAGGTTTATAAATCTCGCTTTAAAAATAATTGTAGCTGTTTAGTAGGTACATTACCATTAGTTGAGCGCTATGTAACTATTGATACTGGATAGACTTAAGGCTAAACTTATGTCTGCAGCGTACTACTCTGTTGACGAATTTTTTGACGGCGTGCACTCTTGAACTGGTTCACAATTCCAAGCTATAGAAATATAAAATAAGAATTTAACTAACCATAATTATGTGATATGATATACTTATATGAACTTACTGTAATCATTTAAACCTATAAATAATAAATTTTAAATAATAATTGTACCTACCCGACATAATTATCTTATACCTAATATTATATTCATACTGATGTGTTTTGCTATGTAACTTAGATGTAAATAGTTGTAAATATGAAATACTGTATTTGAAATGTAAAACTATGTTTTATAAAGGAATAAATGAATGAATGATAGGAATGAAAGCGATTGGCATAAAAAAAAGAATGTGAAAAATAAAAGTTTTCATTTTCATACAAATTGTATGGGAAAAGTTTTGCTCGATTTGTGGCTTTTCTAGGCGGAAGTTTTTTTTGGTCCCATATAAGCTTTTGATCGTAGATAGGAATGGGATCGATTGGCATCAAAAAAACATGGGGATTTATCAGGATCAGGGACACAGCCGCAGTGGTTGACGTTGAAACGTGGAGTGGAAAAGTTATTGCGAAGACCGCATAGCGTAAAGCAGGTGCCCTGTATGTAAGACTTGAATGTTGGGCTTTGTCCTACCCTACAGTGAAAAGCTTGTAGGTAAAGGAAAATGGCGCCGCAGGCGCCCTGTACGGAACCTTTACAGTGTAGAAGGCGCCACAGGCGCCCTTTACGTAAGGCGTGCTTCGCGCAATTGAATGAGCCCTACCCTACAGTGTGAAGCCTGTGTGTAAAAAGCGCTCGCCCGACCTAGCAATGCAAGCGCCTACAGGCGCCCTGTATGTAATCAAGTAAAAGGCGCCAAAGGCGCACTTCGCACGCCTGAATGTCGGGCTTCGCCCAAACTTACAGTGTGTTTTTCGTTATATCGGTTTTCGATCCGAGCCCCTCTACGGGTTTTTAAAGACGTGCACCTTACATTTCACGTCTAAAAAAAGTGTCAAAAATGACCTTTTTCTCGCATCAGCCTATGCTTTTTTCCAAAATCTGTAAACCCCGATCTTCATTAATTTGTAATTGAGAGACGGTTTTCTAAGACCATTTTCGCGTAGCAGCACAGGATCTGGTAGCTGCCCTCACTGACCCAAGCCACCCTGTATACCTGGCTGATTTTAGAATTTTTAAAAGTATTGAAATCAAAGATAGATATAACTCTGTAATAGATGGATACAGTCTAAGGAAAAAACGTGCCTCGAAAATCACGAAAATTTGATTCTCGTTCAGAGGGCGCTACTAGCTTTGGCCTACTGTCGTATAGATGGCGTTGACGCTTTCGTTTGTTATTTAACAATTTTAACGCATATCAGTGAAAGAGCATGGGTCATAATCATAAAAATAATTAATGCAAATAAAAAAAATCATTTGTCCATATTTAAATACATTTTATCGTATTTTTCTAAATCTTCATTTTTAGTTTTAATGTGTGTCGACAGATGGCAGTGAATTTACTAGGGTTACAAAATTTACTATGACAGTACCGCTCTAGTATAAGTTACTCTATGATTGAAAGACTTAGTAGTGGAGATATATTGAAGGGAGCCACACGAAATCAAGCGCTCGAATATCTAAACCCCCCCCCCCCCCCCCAAGTGCGGGTCGGCCTCGCCCGCCGAGGGTTCCGTACGTTTTGGGAAAGAGGATATAATAGGAATAGTATAGAGCGATACTGTCATAGTACATTTTGATTCACTGCCATCTATCGACACATTTTAAAACTAAAAATGAAGATTTATAAAAATACGTTAAAATGTATTAAAATATGGATAAATGATTTTTTTATTTGCATTAATTATTTTTATGCTTTTGACATGTTCTTTCACTGATATGCGTTAAAATTGTTAAATAACAAACGA
Source organism: Cydia strobilella (assembly GCF_947568885.1). Lineage (NCBI taxonomy): Eukaryota > Metazoa > Arthropoda > Insecta > Lepidoptera > Tortricidae > Cydia > Cydia strobilella. The sequence goes on along the minus strand of NC_086042.1, from coordinate 16,885,796 downwards.
AACCGTCAACGCCCTCTATACGAGAGTAGGCCAAAGGTAGTGGCGCCATCTGATCGAGAATCAAATTTTCGTGATTTTCGAGGCACGTTTTTTCCTTAGACTGTATCCATCTATTACGGTGTTACGGTGTTATCTTTGGTTTTAGTATTTATTTTGTTGTTATAGCGACAACAGAAATATGTACATCATTTGTGAAAATTTCAACTGTCTCGCTATCACGGTTCATTAGATACAGCCTGATGACAGGCAGACGGACAGAGGAGTCTTAGTAATAGGGTCCCCTTTTTACCCTTTGAGTACGGAACCCAAAAAATCGGCCCGTTTCGACCTCACGATGTCACCACCAATCGAGCAAATTGGGCACTACTTAGTTAGGTCACCTGTGTTAAAGTGACATCTTTGTTAGTTATTATTAAACTTCACCATCTTATTTGACATGGATAGTGTAAAGGTCACTCACACAAACAGGCGAGGCGTTGAGCAAAATTTTCTCAATTTTTATTGAAGTTTTCAATAATATTATTGAATAATTGGCTCCATAAACCCGCTCAAACAAAGCACTCTATACTACCTAAACCTCAAAGTTTATGGTGCAAAAAATCTACGTATTTTAAGAGAAAAACTGTAAATTATATTGTATGAAATTCGGAAATGTATAAATGTATGGCTCCGCCGTTTAGACCACTTTAGAAAATTATAATAACAAAAAAACATATTTTTAGGGCTAGTTAAATAAAGGCTTGTTAAAATTAAACGAATACGCTTAGCCCGCTCTTGATCAATCAAAAATACGTTTTTTCATTTTTTCAAAATAGAAAAATAAAAAAAAACTACGAAATTTAAGTGTAAAAAAATACAAAAGTTATGTATCAGCAAACAATTACTGGGGATCGAACCAGGGACCACCCGTTGCAAAAGAAATAAGTGAATGTTAGCAAAACACGCGCTGATAGTTCTTACCTCAGCTGACGAAATTCGGCTACATATTCTCGAGTAAAAACTAAATATCTAAATACCGCCAAAACCAGCAATACAAAATTTCTGAATTTTTCGCCATTTAATCTGTAAACATATCTCAATAAAGAAAATACTGTTATGATAGCGATACGACTATTTGTTTAGGCGCAAGCTATCACGACTCCGCCATTTTGGAAAATTTCCATAAACTGGATCGACAAAAAAAATTTATTTGATCATAGAATTCGGTCACAAAATTTCACGAGAATCGGTTGAGAATTGCGACCTGTAGAGGAGAACATCCGGACATACAAAAGCAAAATGCCCGAGTCAAACCGTAGACCTTCGCTACGCTTCGGTCAATAAAGAAAGGTCTTGACAAAGAGGTGTATATGCAACCTTCTTAATGTTGTATCCATGCCTTAAAATTATATCCCTTTGTAGTGACATCTAGTGATGTAGTTTGGATAATCGGAAGTCAACTTTACGCAAAAGTAGGTTGTCTAGAATGAATTAAAAGAAATCGCTACCATCTTTACTAACTTAAACTACGTTTTTAAAGAAGACTAAATTTGCTATAATACGAGACTAGAATTATCTCTGTAGATCTAATAGTTTCCGAAATCAAGCCTTTCAAAAGTCGGATCCCCAGGTCCAATCTGTGCTATATTTCATCCCACTCTTCGCAACTAGGGCAAGTTGTAAATCATTATCATATAATTTAGGGACGAAATCATATTCATACTTTTAAAACGCCAAGTGAAGTGAAGTGTTTTTATGACATTTTTAGTGTTCCGTGCAAAACTTTGTTTTGACAAACGGAACACTTATGGGATCACTTCGGTCTTGTTTTTCTTTGACTTTGGCCATTATTAAATTTATAAGAAATTTACCACAGATTTAATATATACGCTAGATGACGCAAATACCACGATTTGTATTGAAACCAAGCGTGCCGACTTTTTCATACAAAATTTACGCATAATATAATTATAAAATTACTTATCTATGATAGGAAATGTGTTCTTGCCTTTGGGTGCTTGCAATTTTTGGGCTGTTGCAGTTAATTATCATGCAACGAAGCATTTTTTAAGTTTTCACGGACGTCCGGCTGCAACAACTGACGCGCGTGGACTGTAAAGAGCGACGGTCAACATCGACGCTTGGTCGGGGTTCGGACACGCGAAGTAGATGCATTTGCGTCTTCTATGGTATATCTATTTCTGTGAAATTTACATATTTTTACAAAAAAAAGTATGACTGCCTGCTTTGAAGTGATACTTTATATAAGGAATAAATGGGCTAAATTGTCCACTGTACGTTTTTTTAGTGCAAATCGCCACACTGTGATTGTAAAGGCCAAAATTGTCACAAATAAATAGTGATACAATGATTATGTGAGACCTGTACTTATGTACCTTACCTATGTTGAACAAATAAATGCTTTTGACTTTTGATAAATACATATAATACATAATTTTCATTTATTGTGCAATAACCAGTTTCTTTTGTATGTACTATTTCAAAAAAAGCTTTAACTTTGCGTCCTCTACAAAAAGTTTTAAACATTATTGAGCTTTATTTATTTATAACTTGTCTTTCTCGTATTGAATTTGTGGTCACAGCCGATGTCGTGGCAAGGTCTCCGTGACTTATTGCGATAGCGACTATTGATCGGCCTACGACTGATTGCTTACCAATGATGTACGAGTATAAACTACTTAGTTTAATTTTGTGTTTAGGTTCCAGTGGTATCACAGGGATTTGATTGAGCACGAGGCGCAAGTGTCTTTAACTTTCAATCCGTACTTTTACTGTAAAAATTAAGTTACATCAAAACGCCTATTTTGGTCGTTTTGTAATATATTGAATATCCTTAAGAACGCATTTCTGACTTTTTTAAACCACAAGCTTCATTTAATTGGTATTTGCCATTTTATTTATTGCCTCCTTTTTTATATATAAATGACATATCTCGTTACCTGACATTGTCATCTGCCTATTCTTTCGAAGAAAGTGATTAGAAAATGTTCCCACCGTTATCTGGGAAAACAATGACAGCCAATTTTTCAATCTTACGTCGAGGCTTGAGCCAAATCGAGAGTCTGTTAGCATAGCGATACGAACCATCGACCTCATACATATGAGTGTTCATAAAAATATTCAGTTTTCCTCATTCTATATTTTATATTTCGAATACTACCGTATCCGAAATATAAATACCATACCGCGAGAATGTCTACGTTTCTCGATCTCTATCATTAAAACGCCGCTCTTCGGCTATCCGTCGGTCCGACTGGCAGACCATTTGATGTTTCATTCAGCTTGAAAATACAAAGCAGCTAAAGCGTCAAAAGGAAAAAAAACTTTTGTAATCATTAAATACATGTTCAATACAAATTACAGCACAACGGTTAATAAAACAAAACGTGACTTACATTCTAAATTTTATCCAGTTAAAAATAGAACCTTTTCGCAAATATGACATCCTCTAAAAACACTTTGTTTAAAATGAAAGAATGAATGAAGTTATGTAGTGTACATAACTTGCTCCAGTTAGGCATCTTCGGACGACTAAATACTTCAAAATGTATATCAGTATATTATGTATATGACAAGACAAGTGTAAGGTGACGGATGCTGCATCATAGCAGTTGACAGGAAGCAAAAAGCTGAGACCAGCGGGGTCAACGTACCGCAGCTTGCAGTAGTGCGGAGTGAGCTGTTCGTTGTTGATTAATATCGATTAACAAGTCACTAGGTACGTAAAAAGATCATTTTTAAGTTTTATTTATTTAAACTTTATTTCACAATTAAAATAAGTACAAATGGCGGACAAGAAAGGTTTCGATTTTCATATAATAACCCTGTATGTTCCAAGTTTCCATTTTTTTGTCGTTTAGAACTTGTATTTTTCTGCTCTCTGGTTTTCTTTCCATTTATTACCGTCTTCACAACATTTAAAAATACAAAAACTCATCGATTGTTGATATATTAAGATTTTAACACGTTTCTTCAGCCTAATCTAAATTTACAAGGCAATTCGTGCAAAGTGATTTCGCTATGTTATTGTTAAAAGCTCGTTATCACGGAAACGAATTACTATTATGGTATCATTGATTCCTTATGTTATGGCGGTTAGAAACATAAGTATAAAAAAAAACTACCATCCACGAAAAAAAATATAGGCAAAAATGTGTGCCTCATTTTTGGGGTGTTCAACTACCTTCGACATTGCTTTGTCGGCAACTGATAATGGTAGTTTTGTATTTTCAGTCTATCGATGTGAGATTCTCTTCCCATTACTAGCAGCTCGCGCGTGATGCCGCATCTCGCGATCTACACTATCCATCTAAGTATGAACACGCATCTTCACGCGTCTATGCCCGGGCCGGGGTAGGCGGAAATTATGGAACTCACGTTGTCCACTAGGATATTTATTAATACTAACCGTTCTGTTAATTATTGTTTTCTATGCCTACCACGATGTTGACAATTAGTCACACGCGCGTTGCTGACCCTTTATAAGGTATGTTTAGGAATTCGTTGTTTATTGTGTTGACAGCTTAAGCTTTAGTGCAGATACCGCGCCGTCTGCTGAAAAGCAGTGTCCCAATAAAACGAATGCTAGCAGGATGTTGCATTTGTGCAACAAAGATTTGAATGTCGAACTTATAAATGCTTCTGCTTGCTAATAATACCAATGACTTATTTCTGTTATCTTATTCGTTTCGTTATCTGTTTCTCTATCTCGTGGAAGTGATGTGGAAGGCTTCTTTTTCGGCAAAAGGCTTGTTTTTACAGATGTTCCATGGTAAAATGCATATACAGACTATAGGAGTGCCTATTTTCAAAATCAAAGGGAGGGAACATACAAAGCGAAATGCATGGTGCGTCTTTTGTACGCAGGCATTGGTCTGTACAGAGCTTTGTTAAAAAAAACTTTTTGTTCGTTCTGTGTTTTTGGTATTGAATCCACATTTTTGTTGGTTTAATAGGCACAATTGTTCGATATTTTGTTTATTCTCTTTTGGTTTTGTATTTATCATGTGTTACTATTAAAATTGGTTATTTTATTATAATCTGAAATGGATGTCATTTTACTCGTAAGAAAGAAAAAAAAAATAAGCTGGAAATGAACCATCGTCTTCAGTTTACGCAGTTGCCGCCATAAAGGCCAGAGATAATACCGGCTGCGTACCTTCTATTCCAGTTTATAAATAATTTTCATAGTAGTGTGTCAACTTACAATGACACAATAAATAAAAAAACTTTTAAATATTTTGATTTGTGTTGGTTGTTTAGTGTTTATTAACAGGTACAGCATGGTTGTTTATTGACCGAAGCGTAGCGAAGGTCTACGGTTTGACTCGCGCATTTTGCTTTTGTATGTCCGGATGTTCTCCTCTACAGGTCGCAATTCTCAACCGATTCTCGTGAAATTTTGTGACCAAATTCTATGATTAAATAGAATTTTTTTTTCGACCCGGTTTTTGGAAATTTTTCAAAATGGCGGAGTCGTGATAGCTCGCGCCCAAACAAATAGTCGTATGGATATCATAACAGTATTTTCTTTTAGAGATATGTTTACAGATTAAACGGCAAAAAATGCAGAAATTTTGTATTGCTGGTTTTGGCGGTATTTAAATGGTTAGTTTTTACTCGAGAAAGAGTAGCTGTATTTCGTCAGCTAATATAAGAACTAGCGTGGCGTGTTTTGCAAACAGTCGCTTTTTTCGTTTTCAACGGGTGGTCCCTGGTTCGATCCCCGGTAATTGTATGCTGCTGCATAACTTTTTGTATTTTTTTTCACTTAAATTTCGTATTGTTTTTTTATTTATTTTATATTTTTCTATTTTCAAAAAATGAAAATAATATTATTGATTGATCAAGCGCGGGCTAAGCGTATTCGTTTCATTTTTACAAGTTTTTTTAACTAGACCTAAAACATATGTTTTTTTATTATAATTTTCTAGTGTTCTTAACCGCGGAGCGGGTACATCTATTTAGATTTAAGTGGTTCTCCTTATTCCGAATTTCATATAATCTTATTTACAGTATTTCTCTTAAAATACGTAGATTTTTTGCACTATAAACTTTGAGGTTTAGGTAGTATAGATTCGTTTGTCTGAGCCGGTTTATGGAGCCAACTATTCAATAATATTATTGAAAAATTCAATAAAAATTGAGAAAATTTTGCCCCACGCCTGTCCATGTGAGTGATCATCCATGTTAAACAAGATGGTAAAGTTAAGTTTAATAATAACTAACAAAGATGTCATTTTAACACAGGTGACCTAGCTAAGTAGTGCCTAATTTGCTCGATATGTGGTGACATCGTGAGGTCGAAACGGGCCGATTTTTAGGGTTCCTTATCCAAAGGGTAAAAACGGGACCCTATTACTTACTAAGACTCCTCTGTCCGTCTCTCCGTCTGCATGTCACCAGGCTGTGTCTAATGAACCGTGATAGCTAGACAGTTGAAATTTTCATAAATGATGTATTTCTGTTGCCGCTATAGGAACAAATACTAAAACGTACGGAACCCTCGGTGGACGGTGGGCGAGTCCGACCCGCACTTGTGCGGTTTTTAGTTTCGAGCGCTTGATTTCGTGTGGCTCCCTTCAATATATCTCCACTACTAAGCATTACAATACTTTTAGAAATTCAAAAATCAGCCAGGTATACAGGGTGGTTTGGGTCAGTGAGGGCAACTACCAGATCCCGTGCTGCTACGTGAAAATGGTCTTAGAAAACCTTCCCTCAATTTCAAATTAATGAAGATTGGGGTTTACCGATTTTGGTAAAAACATGGGTGTGGGCGGCCTGTGGCGCCCTTTTTCTCTTACCTACAAGCTTTTCACTGTAGGGTAGGGCAAAGCTCAACATTCAAGTCTTACAAACAGGGCGCCTGCTTTACGCTATGAGGTCCCTAAGCGGCCCTATGCGGTCTTCGCAATAACTTTTCCACGCCACGTTTCACGTCAACCACTGCGGCTGTGTCCCTAATAGCCTTTTCCCATGTTTTTTTGATGCCAATCGATCCCATTCCTATCCACGATCAAAAGCTTGTATGGGACCATAAAAAACTTCGCCTAGGAAAGCCACAAATCGAGGAAAACTTTTCCCATACAATTTGTATGAAATGAAAACTTTTATTTTTCACATGCTATTTTTTATCCCAATCGATCCCATTCCTATCCAGTATCAATAGTTTCATAGGGTTCTACTAATGGTAATGTACCTACTAAAAGCCACAATAATTTTCAAAGCGAAATTTATAAACCTAGAATAGTACATTTCGATGCTAGTGCGGAAAGTATGTCATTACATGAAGAATGACATATCTGCACGTGTATCGAACGACGTTTTTTAATACAGTTGCGAAAAAATAAGAAAAGCAACAAGTATTAAGGAATGGAATTCGCAACTTTTTATATTATTAATTCTGTGACATCATCATTGACATTATGAAGAGGTGTTTTTCTAGCTTTTATTCAACTAGAATAGATTTTGTTATTATTATTGAACCCACTTCAATGAAAGTTTTTTTTTAAATGCATGTTCTATAAGACAGAAACAATTGTAAATATTAAAACATTGTACTATTATTACCTAAATATCGTTATTTACGATTATTTGTGTATCGTATATTTATAAAAACAATATCGAATGCTGCCTTTGGAAACTTAAAACATTCTTGCAGTAAGAAAATACGCCTCTTCTTTGACAGGCGTTCCGTTCCATTCAGACAACTTATTAAGAACGGTTTTTCAACATTAAAAAATAAACGTGTTATAATACTTATAATGATGAAGAGGTAAGTAATAAAATAAAATATGAAATATGCATATATTTCGTATTCTTACATTAACAGTAGGTTTTTATGTTGATTACGACGTTTAAAGGAAACTAATATAAACACTCATCAATAAGTAGTCATGAATTGGAACAAGTATAAATTAAAAAGAATTTAAAAAGTAAAAAGCACTAGTTCGCAAAAACCAACTTTCCGCACGCTAAACAGCCACTAAAAGTAGCACTTTTTGAGCAACTCTATTAAAAAATATTATGCTGAAGCGATCAACATCAAAATCAAAGCGATTTGTTAAGATTTAGTTAGTCGAAACCGTTTTCTCCCGAAATGGAAATTGTATGAAAAAAGTACCTATTGTCTATAGCTATTCTACCCTCTTATTTAAACCATCCTAGACACATCCATCTTAAGCTATGCTCGCGAGGTCTACAGCTCACAGAGCCACTAGTTAACAGGTAACTGCACAAGAAAGTATAAATAGAGGAGCTACTTACTTATGATATAGGACAGTGTTGGCCGAACGCTAATGCCATTAACCATTAAAAATTAACAATTAAAAAGGTTAATGGCCATTAACCATTAGCCATTTAATTCGGATTAAAGTTAATTCGGATTAAAGTTAATTCGGATTAAATTTTTGAGACGTTAATGGCCATTGAAGTTAATTCGGATTAACTTTAATTCGGATTAACTTCAATGGCCATTAAAGTTTCTAAAAATTTATTAGAATTACTCTCAATTGCATCAACGTCTAATAAAATTACATTCGTGATATTTTAAAATGAGACAGCAAAATGACCCTGACTGAACCCTGGCAGTAGTAGCAGTACCTACCTACTACCTAGTAGAATTCTGGTTTGGTGCAACTAAGACATACGCGGTTTTGGTCATTTAAATCGTCTTGATGAGCACTTCGGAGAGCCGTACCCACGATAGAGCTGATGCTGAACCCTGGCAGTACCTAATGGATCTAAGGTTTGGTGCAACATAGGCACACGCTGTTTTAGTCATCCGACTCGTCTTGATGAGCACTTCGGAGAGCCATACCCATGATAGAGCTGATGCTGAACCCTGGCAGTACCTAATGGATCTAAGGTTTGGTGCAACATAGGCACACGCTGTTTTAGTCACCCGACTCGTCTTGATGAGCACTTAGGAGAGCAGTACCCATAATGGAGGTGATGCTGAACCCTGGCAGTACCTAGCGGAACTAAGGTTTGGTGCAACATAGGCACACGCTGTTTTAGTCATCCGACTCGTCTTGATGAGCACTTAGGAGAGCAGTACCCATGATAGAGCTGATGCTGAACCCTGGCACTACCTAGTGGATCTAAGGTTTGGTGCAACATAGGCACACGCTGTTTTAGTCACCCGACTCGTCTTGATGAGCACTTAGGAGAGCGGTACCCATGATAGAGCTGATGCTGAACCCTAGCAGTACCTAGTGGATCTAAGGTTTGGTGCAACATAGGCACACGCTGTTTTAGTCACCCGACTCGTCTTGATGAGCACTTAGGAGAGCAGTACCCATAATGGAGCTGATGCTGAACCCTGGCAGTACCTAGTGGATCTAAGGTTTGGTGCAACATAGGCACACGCTGTTTTAGTCACCCGACTCGTCTTGATGAGCACTTAGGAGAGCAGTACCCATGATAGAGCTGATGCTGAACCCTGGCAGTACCTAGTGGATCTAAGGTTTGGTGCAACATAGGCACACGCTGTTTTAGTCACCCGACTCGTCTTGATGAGCACTTAGGAGAGCGGTACCCATGATAGAGCTGATGCTGAACCCTGGCAGTACCTAGTGGATCTAAGGTTTGGTGCAACATAGGCACACGCTGTTTTAGTCACCCGACTCGTCTTGATGAGCACTTAGGAGAGCAGTACCCATGATAGAGCTGATGCTGAACCCTGGCACTACCTAGTGGATCTAAGGTTTGGTGCAACATAGGCACACGCTGTTTTAGTCATCCGACTCGTCTTGATGAGCACTTAGGAGAGCAGTACCCATGATAGAGCTGATGCTGAACCCTGGCAGTACCTAGTGGATCTAAGGTTTGGTGCAACATAGGCACACGCTGTTTTAGTCACCCGACTCGTCTTGATGAGCACTTAGGAGAGCGGTACCCATGATAGAGCTGATGCTGAACCCTGGCAGTACCTAGTGGATCTAAGGTTTGGTGCAACATAGGCACGCGCTGTTTCGGTCATCTGACTCGTCTTGATGAGCACTTAGGAGAGCGGTACCCATGATAGAGCTGATGCTGCACCCTGGCAGTACCTAGTGGATCTAAGGTTTGGTGCAACATAGGCACGCGCTGTTTAGGTCATCCGACTCGTCTTGATGAGCACTTAGAAGAGCAGTACCCATGATAGAGCTGATGCTGAACCCTGGCAGTACCTAGTGGGTCTAAGGTTTGGTGCAACATAGGCACACGCTGTTTTAGTCATCCGACTCGTCTTGATGAGCACTTAGGAGAGCAGTACCCATGATAGAGCTGATGCTGAACCCTGGCAGTACCTAGTGGATCTAAGGTTTGGTGCAACATAGGCACACGCTGTTTTAGTCACCCGACTCGTCTTGATGAGCACTTAGTAGAGCGGTACCCATGATAGAGCTGATGCTGAACCCTGGCAGTACCTAGTGGATCTAAGGTTTGGTGCAACATAGGCACGCGCTGTTTAGGTCGTCCGACTCGTCTTGATGAGCACTTAGGAGAGCAGTACCCATGATAGAGCTGATGCTGCACCCTGGCAGTACCTAGTGGATCTAAGGTTTGGTGCAACATAGGCACGCGCTGTTTTGGTCATCTGACTCGTCTTGATGAGCACTTAGGAGAGCGGTACCCACGATAGAGCTGATGCTGAACCCTGGCAGTACCTAGTGGATCTAAGGTTTGGTGCAACATAGGCACGCGCTGTTTTGGTCATCTGACTCGTCTTGATGAGCACTTAGTAGAGCGGTACCCATGATAGAGCTGATGCTGAACCCTGGCAGTACATAGTGGAAGTAAGGTTTGGTGCAACATAGGCACGCGCTGTTTTGGTCATCCGACTCGTCTTGAGGAGCACTTAGAAGAGCAGTAACCATGATAGAGCTGATGCTGAACCCTGGCAGTACCTAGTGGATCTAGGGTTTGGTGCAACATAGGCACACGCTGTTTTAGTCATCCGACTCGTCTTGATGAGCACTTAGGAGTGCAGTACCCATGATAGAGCTGATGCTGAACCCTGGCAGTACCTAGTGGATCCAGGGTTTGGTGCAACATAGGCACACGCTGTTTTAGTCATCCGACTCGTCTTGATGAGCACTTAGGAGAGCAGTACCCATGATAGAGCTGATGCTGAACCCTGGCAGTACCTAGTGGATCTAAGGTTTGGTACAACATAGGCACACGCTGTTTTAGTCACCCGACTCGTCTTGATGAGCACTTAGGAGAGCAGTACCCATAATGGAGCTGATGCTGAACCCTGGCAGTACCTAGTGGAACTAAGGTTTGGTGCAACATAGGCACACGCTGTTTTAGTCATCCGACTCGAGCACTTAGGAGAGCAGTACCCATGATAGAGCTGATGCTGAACCCTGGCACTACCTAGTGGATCTAAGGTTTGGTGCAACATAGGCACACGCTGTTTTAGTCACCCGACTCGTCTTGATGAGCACTTAGGAGAGCAGTACCCATAATAGAGCTGATGCTGAACCCTGGCAGTACCTAGCGGAACTAAGGATTAGTGCAACATAGGCACACGCTGTTTTAGTCATCCGACTCGTCTTGATGAGCACTTAGAAGAGCAGTACCCATGATAGAGCTGATGCTGAACCCTGGCAGTACCTAGTGGGTCTAAGGTTTGGTGCAACATAGGCACACGCTGTTTTAGTCATCCGACTCGTCTTGATGAGCACTTAGGAGAGCAGTACCCATGATAGAGCTGATGCTGAACCCTGGCAGTACCTAGTGGATCTAAGGTTTGGTGCAACATAGGCACACGCTGTTTTAGTCACCCGACTCGTCTTGATGAGCACTTAGTAGAGCAGTACCCATGATAGAGCTGATGCTGAACCCTGGCAGTACCTAGTGGATCTAGGGTTTGGTGCAACATAGGCACACGCTGTTTTAGTCATCCGACTCGTCTTGATGAGCACTTAGGAGTGCAGTACCCATGATAGAGCTGATGCTGAACCCTGGCAGTACCTAGTGGATCCAGAGTTTGGTGCAACATAGGCACACGCTGTTTTAGTCATCCGACTCGTCTTGATGAGCACTTAGGAGAGCAGTACCCATGATAGAGCTGATGCTGAACCCTGGCAGTACCTAGTGGATCTAAGGTTTGGTACAACATAGGCACACGCTGTTTTAGTCACCCGACTCGTCTTGATGAGCACTTAGGAGAGCAGTACCCATAATGGAGCTGATGCTGAACCCTGGCAGTACCTAGCGGAACTAAGGTTTGGTGCAACATAGGCACACGCTGTTTTAGTCACCCGACTCGTCTTGATGAGCACTTAGGAGAGCGGTACCCATGATAGAGCCTTACCACCTACCTTAGATCCACTAGGTATTGCCAGGGTTCAGCATCAGCTCTATCATGGGTACTGCTCTCCTAAGTGCTCATCAAGACGAGTCGGATGACCAAAACAGCGCGTGCCTATGATGCACCAAACCTTAGATCCACTAGGTACTGCCAGGGTTCAGCATCAGCTCTATCATGGGTACTGCTCTCCTAAGTGCTCATCAAGACGAGTCGGATGACTAAAACAGCGTGTGCCTATGTTGCACCAAACCCTAGATCCACTAGGTACTGCCAGGGTTCAGCATCAGCTCTATCATGGGTACCGCTCTCCTAAGTGCTTATCAAGACGAGTCGGGTGACTAAAACAGCGTGTCCCTATGATGCACCAAACCTTAGATCCACTAGGTACTGCCAGGGTTCAGCATCAGCTCTATCATGGGTACTGCTCTCCTAAGTGCTCATCAAGACGAGTCGGATGACTAAAACAGCGTGTGCCTACGTTGCACCAAACCTTAGTTCCGCTAGGTACTGCCAGGGTTCAGCATCAGCTCCATTATGGGTACTGCTCTCATAAGTGCTCATCAAGACGAGTCGGATGACTAAAACAGCGTGTGCCTATGTCGCACCAAACCTTAGATCCATTAGGTACTGCCAGGGTTCAGCATCAGCTCTATCATGGGTACTGCTCTCCTAAGTGCTCATCAAGACGAGTCGGATGACTAAAACAGCGTGTGCCTATGTCGCACCAAACCTTAGATCCATTAGGTACTGCCAGGGTTCAGCATCAGCTCTATCATGGGTACTGCTCTCCTAAGTGCTCATCAAGACGAGTCGGATGACTAAAACAGCGTGTGCCTATGATGCACCAAACCTTAGATCCACTAGGTACTGCCAGGGTTCAGCATCAGCTCTATCATGGGTACTGCTCTCCTAAGTGCTCATCAAGACGAGTCGGATGACTAAAACAGCGTGTGCCTATGTTGCACCAAACCCTAGATCCACTAGGTACTGCCAGGGTTCAGCATCAGCTCTATCATGGTTACTGCTCTTCTAAGTGCTCCTCAAGACGAGTCGGATGACCAAAACAGCGCGTGCCTATGTTGCACCAAACCTTACTTCCACTATGTACTGCCAGGGTTCAGCATCAGCTCTATCATGGGTACCGCTCTACTAAGTGCTCATCAAGACGAGTCGGATGACTAAAACAGCGTGTGCCTATGTTGCACCAAACCTTAGTTCCGCTAGGTACTGCCAGGGTTCAGCATCACCTCCATTATGGGTACTGCTCTCCTAAGTGCTCATCAAGACGAGTCGGATGACTAAAACAGCGTGTGCCTATGTTGCACCAAACCCTAGATCCACTAGGTACTGCCAGGGTTCAGCATCAGCTCCATTATGGGTACTGCTCTCATAAGTGCTCATCAAGACGAGTCGGATGACTAAAACAGCGTGTGCCTATGTTGCACCAAACCTTAGATCCATTAGGTACTGCCAGGGTTCAGCATCAGCTCTATCATGGGTACTGCTCTCCTAAGTGCTCATCAAGACGAGTCGGATGACTAAAACAGCGTGTGCCTATGTTGCACCAAACCTTAGACCCACTAGGTACTGCCAGGGTTCAGCATCAGCTCCATTATGGGTACTGCTCTCATAAGTGCTCATCAAGACGAGTCGGATGACTAAAACAGCGTGTGCCTATGTCGCACCAAACCTTAGATCCATTAGGTACTGCCAGGGTTCAGCATCAGCTCTATCATGGGTACTGCTCTCCTAAGTGCTCATCAAGACGAGTCGGATGACTAAAACAGCGTGTGCCTATGTTGCACCAAACCTTAGATCCATTAGGTACTGCCAGGGTTCAGCATCAGCTCTATCATGGGTATGGCTCTCCGAAGTGCTCATCAAGACGAGTCGGATGACTAAAACAGCCTGTGCCTATGTTGCACCAAACCTTAGATCCATTAGGTACTGCCAGGGTCCAGCATCAGCTCTATCTTGGGTACTGCTCTTCCAAGTGCTCATCAAGACGAGTCGGATGACTAAAACAGCGTGTGCCTATGTTGCACCAAACCTTAGTTCCGCTAGGTACTGCCAGGGTTCAGCATCAGCTACATTATGAGTACTGCTCTCCTAAGTGCTCATCAAGACGAGTCGGGTGACTAAAACAGCGTGTGCCTATATTGCACCAAACCTTAGATCCACTAGGTACTGCCAGGGTTCAGCATCAGCTCTATCATGGGTACTGCTCTCCTAAGTGCTCATCAAGACGAGTCGGATGACTAAAACAGCGTGTGCCTACGTTGCACCAAACCTTAGTTCCGCTAGGTACTGCCAGGGTTCAGCATCAGCTCCATTATGGGTACTGCTCTCATAAGTGCTCATCAAGACGAGTCGGATGACTAAAACAGCGTGTGCCTATGTTGCACCAAACCTTAGATCCATTAGGTACTGCCAGGGTTCAGCATCAGCTCTATCATGGGTACTGCTCTCCTAAGTGCTCATCAAGACGAGTCGGATGACTAAAACAGCGTGTGCCTATGTTGCACCAAACCTTAGATCCATTAGGTACTGCCAGGGTTCAGCATCAGCTCTATCATGGGTACTGCACTCCTAAGTGCTCATCAAGACGAGTCGGATGACTAAAACAGCGTGTGCCTATGTTGCACCAAACCTTAGTTCCGCTAGGTACTGCCAGGGTTCAGCATCAGCTCCATTATGGGTACTGCTCTCCTAAGTGCTCATCAAGACGAGTCAGGTGACTAAAACAGCGTGTGCTTATGTTGCACCAAACCTTAGATCCACTAGGTAGTTCCAGGGTTCAGCATCAGCTCTATCATGGGTACTGCTCTCCTAAGTGCTCATCAAGACGAATCGGATGACTAAAACAGCGTGTGCCTATGTTGCACCAAACCTTAGTTCCGCGAGGTACTGCCAGGGTTCAGCATCAGCTCCATTATGGGTACTGCTCTCCTAAGTGCTCATCAAGACGAGTCGGGTGACTAAAACAGCGTGTGCCTATGTTGCACCAAACCTTAGATCCACTAGGTACTGCCAGGGTTCAGCATCAGCTCTATCATGGGTACTGCTCTCCTAAGTGCTCATCAAGACGAGTCGGGTGACTAAAACAGCGTGTGCCTATGCTGCACCAAACCTTAGATCCACTAGGTACTGCCAGGGTTCAGCATCAGCTCTATCATGGGTACTGCTCTCCTAAGTGCTCATCAAGACGAGTCGGGTGACTAAAACAGCGTGTGCCTATGTTGCACCAAACCTTAGATCCACTAGGTACTGCCAGGGTTCAGCATCAGCTCTATCATGGGTACCGCTCTCCTAAGTGCTCATCAAGACGAGTCGGGTGACTAAAACAGCGTGTGCCTATATTGCACCAAACCTTAGATCCACTAGGTACTGCCAGGGTTCAGCATCAGCTCTATCATGGGTACCGCTCTCCTAAGTGCTTATCAAGACGAGTCGGGTGACTAAAACAGCGTGTCCCTATGATGCACCAAACCTTAGATCCACTAGGTACTGCCAGGGTTCAGCATCAGCTCTATCATGGGTACTGCTCTCCTAAGTGCTCATCAAGACGAGTCGGATGACTAAAACAGCGTGTGCCTACGTTGCACCAAATCTTAGTTCCGCTAGGTACTGCCAGGGTTCAGCATCAGCTCCATTATGGGTACTGCTCTCGTAAGTGCTCATCAAGACGAGTCGGATGACTAAAACAGCGTGTGCCTATGTTGCACCAAACCTTAGATCCATTAGGTACTGCCAGGGTTCAGCATCAGCTCTATCATGGGTATGGCTCTCCGAAGTGCTCATCAAGACGAGTCGGATGACTAAAACAGCCTGTGCCTATGTTGCACCAAACCTTAGATCCATTAGGTACTGCCAGGGTTCAGCATCAGCTCTATCATGGGTATGGCTCTCCGAAGTGCTCATCAAGACGAGTCGGATGACTAAAACAGCCTGTGCCTATGTTGCACCAAACCTTAGATCCATTAGGTACTGCCAGGGTTCAGCATCAGCTCTATCATGGGTACGGCTCTCCGAAGTGCTCATCAAGACGATTTAAATGACCAAAACCGCGTATGTCTGTGTTGCACCAAACCAGAATTCTACTAGGTAGTAGGTAGGTACTGCTACTACTGCCAGGGTTCAGTCAGGGTCATTTTGCTCTCTCATTTTAAAATATCACGAATGTAATTTTATTAGACGTTAATCCAAATTGAGAGTAATTCGGATTAATTATTTGACTTTCATGCCCATTGAAGTTAATCCGAATTAAAGTTAATCCGAATTAACTTCAATGGCCATTAACGTCTCAAAAATTTAATCCGAATTAACTTTAATCCGAATTAACTTTAATGCAATTGGTTAATGGCGGAACTAATGGTTAATAAAATTGATCAATGGTTAATTAAAATTAACAATTACGGCCAACACTGATATAGGACATAAAATTACCTATGAGAAAATATAAGGTCAAACGAAAATATATAGCGAAAGTAGGATTAATAACAGCGGAGATGAAAAACGAGTAAAAAGTAAAAGTGAATTAGTTATTTGCATACAATACAAATAATAATAATATTCAGTTACATGTCAATAGTTTTACAATTTGTTACCTTCTCAATATGATTTTAATACACCCTAGTTAATATGTCGCAGACCTGACAGAAAAGTAGTAATTGCACATTTATTTAGATTCGTCAAGCTTGCAAAGCAAATATTGTGCGATGAATGTTCAATTGGAATAATGGATTGCAATATAATGCTGACGTAGATGCATTAAGTACCTATGAAGCACTCAGTTATTGCCCTTAATATTTAACAGCACTATTGTTCGGTACGAGGTATGTATTTCAATAAATTAAATCTGGCAATTGATAATGTTGACGCTTCTGGCCGCAACTATAGTTTGTTTAACTAAGTAGTAGTAGATTTGACACTGACAGTATCGCTCTATAATATTATATCCTCTTTGGTTTAGCTGACCTTTGTTTAAAGAGTCTTATGTACGAAAACCGGATTAGCACAGGATGGATGAAATGGCGACAGGTTACGGGAACCATTTGTGACGCCCGTATGCCCCTTCGGTTGAAGGGTAAAATTTATAAAACGATCATAAGACCTGTCGTCATGTATGGATCAGAGTGTTGGGCCCTAAAGGTGAGGTATGAAAAGAGATTGCATGTAGCAGAGATGAGAATGTTAAGGTGGATGTGTGGCGTGACGAGAATGGATAGGATAAGGAATGAGTATATAAGAGGAAGCCTGAAAGTTGCACCCATAACAGAAAAAGTAAGGGCAAATCGCCTCGCATGGTACGGGCATGTGATGCGGAGGGATGAAAGTCATGTGACAAGAAAGGTATTAAGAATGAATGTGGAGGGAAGTACGAGGAGAGGAAAACCGAGGAAAAGGTGGATGGACTGTGTGAAAGATGATATGAAACTAACGCAAGTGAATGGTGAGATGACGGGTGACAGAGATGTATGGAAGAAAAAGACATGCTGCGCCGACCCCAAGTGAATGGGACAAGGGCAAGCGAATGATGATGATGTACGAAACCATGGTCCCACCGCACTGTTTCTTTTCAGAAAACATTTCCTTCACAACTTAACTAGACAGAGCCCTTCTTCTTCTCCTATTTCTGGGCGGTTTGCCCTTCGGGCATCGGAAGTTCGGAAGCTATCTAACGAACCTAACCTATATACCTACGTACATTTCGTTGATTTTCGATGTTCTGTCTTTAGGAATTTCGTACTTAGGATATTTGATTTTAGAAATTATGCTACATAACTATTAAATCACCCCTATTTTCAGAAATTATGCTACATAACTATTAAATCACCCCTATTTTCCCACCCTTAGGGTGAGTTTTTTTTTCTAAATTAATATGGGACCTACTTCGAAGTATACCCTATCCAATAAAGAGTTATCAAAATCGGACTACTCTGTAAAAAGTTATGCGTGGTCATACATTACACTCAGTAAGTAAAGAATCAATGATTCCCTGTTTTCTTACCCTTAGGGTTGGAATTTTTTTTCCCAATTTATATGGGACCAACTTCGGAGTATACCCTTTCCAATAAAAAAATAATTATCAAAATCGGACTACTCTGTAAAGTTATGCGTGGTCACACATTAAAAAAATATATTTTTTTTTATACTACGTCGGTGGAAAACAAGCATACGGCCCGCCTGATGTTAAGCAGTCTCCGTAGCCTATGTACGCCTGCAACTCCAGAGAGGTTACATGCGCGTTGCCGACCCTAACACTCCTCTCCCTCGAGCTCTGGCAACCTTCCTCACCGGCAGGAACACAACACTATATATATATACGCGTCGACTTGAGAACCACCTCCGTTTTTTTTGTCGGTTAAAAATTGTCTATTTCTTCATCGGAATATTGAAAGCTGCCGACCTGTCACAAAATTGTCAAAATTATAGCATATTAAAATTGTTATGAATACTGTTACTAATAACGCGTCACGTTTTGTGTGTTACAAAAGTTAGGGCACTGTAAGTGAGTGCAAGTGCACTAGTGTGAGGCTGTGAGGCCATAATAGTTGGCACCGAGGCAAAACTGGGTGAACGTACAGCTGAGACCCTTGACTCGCACTTGACATTTGTTTCCACACCAGCTACGACTACATAATAATACGACTACATAAGAAAGCCTGCTCTCTTGCTTTTCTTTAATCTTTCAATAGTAGGTACTTAATGATTGTATCAGCACAAATTCTCGTTTACTGTGCACAAATCGATGCTGGCAAAACTATCAGTTCTAATGTTTATTGTTATTCGCCTCTCACTAACCCTCCCCCCACCCCTCCCCGTTGGCACAAAACATGACTTTCGGCTTTATGAGGGAAATTCCTTGTAAACGAGTTGTAAAGACAGAATTTTATATTTTTTCTAAATAACATTTACAGTTTTTTAGCCTACAGTTCTTAAAGCTTTTAGTTCGTTATCAGTCTAAAAAGAGGAAATCTATATGATAATCCATATTTATATCCATAAGAGGTTTGCAAGTTTGAATTTCTGATGTTTAGCGCTGATATAAGGAAACTTCATCATCACATCATCATGGCATGAAGAGACTTCGAGCTTATTATAGAGAAATTATTTATTTATTTAATCTTTATTGCACAAAAGAAAATACAATCGTACAAAAGGCGGACTTAATGCTATGAGGCATTCTCTACCAGTCAACCTTCGGGCAAAGCAGATAATTTGTAGGCGGTGCAACATAGTGATTACATATATACAAGTATAGTTAAATAATGGATAGGCATAGATATACATACATATATCTGTATATATAACGGACACTGTCTAATTTTAACAGGGAGACTATTCCAAAGGCGAGCTGCCTGAATAGAGAAAGAATAGGACATGAAACCTGTTCGGTGAGATGGTCTTTTAAACAGAACTAGAATTATCGATCCAACGTCGCGGTATATGCAGTGTGTATAACGTGCAGAGCGGTCTTTTTTCCTAATACCAAAGATAGATATAACTCCGTAATAGATACTAGACACAGTCTAAGGAAAAAACGTGCCTCGAAAATCAAGAAAATTTGATTCTCGTTCAGAGGGCGCTACTAGTTTTGGCCTACAGTCGAATAGATGGCGTTGACGGTTTCGTTTGTTTTTTAACAATTTTAACGCATATCAGTGAAAGAACATGGGTCAAAATCATAAAAATAATTAATGCAAATAAAAAAAATCATTTATCTATATTTAAATACATTTTATCGTATTTTTATACCTATAAATCTTAATTTTTAGTTTTAAAGTGTGTCGACAGATGGCAGTGAATTTACTGGGGTTACAAAATTTACTATGACAGTACCGCTCTAGTATAAGTTACTCTATGCTAATACTTTGATTGCTTAATTTTGTAAGGGGGTAATTTGTCACTAAGTTGGTATATAATAAGAAATTGCATAAGCCGTTCATTGTGGCAGCATGCAGAAAGCGGAGTACCGGCGCCGGCGCGGCTAGCGTAGCGGTACCCTGACCCTTCGTGTTTGGCACAAGACATGAACTCGGAGAGTTTATTCCCATTATATTTTTGGGTTATTTCCATCAAGAAAATTGCAGTAGTAACTACTAGGAATATTTTTTCCACCTGGACTCTTTTACCAGTGGTAAGGTGGTGGTAAAAGGTGGAGAGCCCATATTTTAATGAATATTGCCTAAGCTTCGTCGTTCCTTGTTCGGATCTTCGCGCACAAGGTTTTTATTAAGAAAATATATGGCATTTAACCGCCCGGTTTTTTTTCGTATGCTCATATTGCTCATTTTATCACCAGATCATTCTAATTCTAATCTAATCCCATTTGATAATTAGTAGTGATGTACCGACTATGGTTTTGGCCGACTAGCCGACTAATCGACGCTCATATGGCCGATTACCTAGTCGCCCGACTAGTCGGCTAGTCGGCCAAGTTCGTAATCGTTACTTCCCGATAAAGGTTACATAGTATGGGCCACTGCAGTAGCTTTGTCTAAGTTCGGGTGCATCTGAAAAACAATTGATTTGCTCTTTGCGTCATCCCGCTATTTACAATATCAACTGAAAGTTGTTCCGTGCTGTTTAAAAGACCTAACGTATAGTCGTTTAAGTTTAACTACCTATGTATAACATAACATTGTCCCGATCATCAGTACACCTTGTTGGGGGGGCCTTCCCAGAAGTTTATTTCTCGTACGTAGTGGCAAATCAATATTCCACTCCCCATGCAGATTATCATGCATTTCAATTCGTTCTCGCAGGGAAACCCCAAGCCAAAATCTCCGTCTCTCTCTCTCTCTCTCTCTCTCTCTCTCTCTCTCTGTTGCCGTTTGAGCACTTTAAGTAACATAGACTTTTCTTAAGAGACCCGCTTTTTGAGGTTGACATTTTAGTACCTACCTACCTGAATCACACTTTGCATACTATAAGAAAAGCATCAACCATATCGCAATTAAAATTTATAATAGTCTTGACATAAAAATTAAGGATTCCAGTAATGTTAAGGAGTTCAGTGCAAATCTTAAGACATACTTAATAAGTAGACCATTTTATAACCTAGACGAATATTTTGGTAAGATATTTGATTAACAAAGACTGTCAATTACACTCATTTTATTTTAATTTTTATTGTTTTAGACTATTATTATTACTATTTGTAGAATTTCATGACGAATTAATCTGTATAATTATTCATTATTATTGTAATCGAAATGACCTCATCAATTTTAATTTATTGGGTATCTATATTTTTGACATGTATAAAATTAATTACTTATATATATTCAAATTTGTTTGATACTGTGTATCCACTACTGCATGGATTCGTCCTTATTAGCAATAAAGATATTGAGTATTGAGTATTTAATAGGTCCTAGCAGCGTAATTAAAGCCGCCTCTAGTAATAGAAATAATAATTATTATTACCTACTGTAATATAAAGATTGTAATTGTAACCAACCAAAAATATTACACGGACTACGATTATATATTACCTAACTACATACATATGAATTTAATATGCACAAAAACACATTTTGCACCGTAAATACGTATTTAATTAAAATGGGTATATAAAACATTTGATTAGTATTGGCTGTTTATTTTGGTTGTCTCATTTTTTTGTACCTAATAATAGGCCGACTAATCGGCCTTTTTTGCCGACTAATCGCCGACTACAAATGTGGCCGGATAGTCGGCTTTCCCGCCTAGTCGGCGACTAGTCGGTACATCCCTAATAATTAAGTAAGTTGGAATCCGAATCTTAGCAACTGTTTAACTGTGTAATACGTAGGTAATACGCTGCCGCTGTAAGCGTTTGGCTCCCACCGCAGCTCGCAGGGGCAAGTAACATAATGCTTCGAGGCGGGTAATGAGTGCTGTTGATTTTATTTCGCTTGCGAGGCAAAACTGCTTTATTGTTCGGATATTTGCAGATATAACTGTTGGATTGCATCCGGTTTTCAATACAACTGATTGGCTAAGTGCTAAGTGGTGGTCTATTTACCTATAGATACCCATAGATGGATTATCGGTAAAATCAATTTGGTAACTGGATTTAGATGTTACGGGTGTAACTGGCGCCATATACTCGTAGATATGTAACAGACATGTATTTGTTGAATGGAATTATAATTTAGTGGTTAGGTAATGAAATGATCACAGATAGATCATTATATCAACCCTATTTTAATCCTAATTGTATTCCTAAGAATTTTGTAAAACTGTACTTCTAACTGTACCTGCATTTCAAAAAACCGTAAACAAGAAGCAATGATACAGGCTTAACATATCTGTTGAGCTAATGTACACATTGGAGGTACCTACTGTAGGTAGTTATATACATACCATTTAATTGATAGTTATTGTATATTGGACTATAGGCATACAGGTCTGACAGGCAATTCCGATTGTTCGTGTCATGAGGCGCGGGTAATCTACGGATTTCGCCATACCCCTCGTCATCAGTTTCCTTTGTTGCAGCACCATGCGCAGGCGACCGAAACTTCCTCAGTTATTGCTTCCATTTATTTAAAGCTAATTAATGTGTATTTAAGTAGAAGCATTGCGAAATTATGCGATTATTTGGCATGCCAAAAAGTCAAGTAAGTATGTGTACGATTTATTTATTATCTGCAATTAACAATCATTACAAAATCATGTGAACAAAATCAGTGAGTACCACGATATTTGGCAAAATACATATATTGAAGTTTAGTATAGAATAGAATAGAAATAATTTATTCGTTAGCACACACAAATAGAAAATTATACAAAACAGAGAAACATAAATAAAAAGAAAAAGTGCCACGAAATGGTCTCACCTCAGCATGTTGCTGGCGACTTCCAGCGCTGATCTTCCGGTGAGACCATCCGGTGAAACAATCACGACAGGTAACAAGAAAAGCAACAAAATTAATATATAATATAACATACAAAAGACAGAGACAGAGATAAGTTAAAAATACATATTACAATAAACGCTATCACCACGTACAGCGGTTATATCCGGCCGAACTCAGCTAGGCCGTACATTATAACTAGCGCCATGCGGCAGATACGCAAACTAAACTAAAATGACAGCTAAGACCTTATAATAATAACCAAAGCATAGAAGCCGGGCAAAAATAAGAGCTTGGTAAAAAACTCATCCTTTTATTGCGTCTAAAATCAGTATTTATCACATTTAGTTCCGCAAAGAAAACGTGTACCTACTTGGAATTTGGATATGGACAAGTATAGACTAATTTTATAATTATTGATTCTATGCAATGAGGGCTAACGCGTATGAATTCGCCGCTAGAGGCGCTAGTGTAGATGGTGGTCTTTTCCATAGTTCGAAATGTCAAATGTCACTTGTCACTTCAATGACTGACAGCTGTTCTATAGTCTTTTGGACCACCATCAACAGAGGCGCCAACTGGTGAGCAAAAAAACGATAGCCCTCATTGAAACAACGCTCAAGTTATGTTTATTCAGTTGTTTCCACTGGTAAGTGTGTTTT
Source organism: Cydia strobilella (assembly GCF_947568885.1). Classification (NCBI taxonomy): domain Eukaryota; kingdom Metazoa; phylum Arthropoda; class Insecta; order Lepidoptera; family Tortricidae; genus Cydia; species Cydia strobilella. Next base: position 16,861,980 of record NC_086042.1, on the reverse strand, counting down.
ATTATTAGTATGTAACTGTATACAATTTGTTCCTGTTTAATGTCAGAAATAGTACATTTCGATGCTAGTGCGGATGTGTATCGAACGACGTTTTTTAATACAGTTGCGAAAAAATAAGAAAAGCAACAAGTAAGGAATGGAATTCGAAACTTTTATATTATTAATTCTGTGAAATCATTAATTTTTTCTAGCTTTTATTCGACTAGAATAGATTTTGTTATTATTATTGAACCCACTTCAATGAAAGTTTTTTTTTTCAAATGCATGTTCTATAAGACAGAAACAATTGTAAATATTAAAACATTGTACTATTATTACCTAAATATCGTTTATTTGTGTATTGTATAATTATAAAAACAATATCGAATGTTGCCTTTGGAAACTTAAAACATTCTTGCAGTAAGAAAATACGCCTCTTCTTTGACAGGCGTTCCGTTCCATTCAGACAACTTATTAAGAACGGTTTTTCAACATTAAAAAATAAACTTATAATGATGAAGAGGTAAGTAATAAAATATGAAATATGCATATTTTTCGTATTCTTACATTAACAGTAGGTTTTTATGTTGATTACGACGTTTATAGGAAACTAATATTAACACTCATCAATAAGTAGTCATTAACACTCATCAACAAGTAAAAAATTAAAATTGGAAAAGTAAAAAGCACTAGTTCGCGAAAACCAACTTTCCGCACTCTAAACAGCCACGAAAAGTAGCACTTTTTGAGCAACTGTATTAAAAAATATCTTCCTTATTTAGTCAGAAGATGCAACGTTGTTTTACTTAATTCAAGCTTGCGTAGTTAGTTCTCAATTATTATAATATAAATGTATCCCACATTGATCTTTTTTCGTATAAAACCTGAGAAAGTTTTAAAAAACAAATTATTACACTTCAAATCGAAATTGTAAACAATAACAAACTGTTTATTTAAGTAGGTATAATTAAACTTTTGTAACAACTTCTATAATTTAACATTGTAATAGGTAACTTATGCACAAATAATTTATAACATTCTTTGTGTACCCCGTGTGGATGTATGTACGAGTAAGCAACCTGCCCGTGCATACATATACATGGATGAATGAATATATAGCTGTTTTCCGCTTACTGCTCCTACACTAGCTACTTTAGATTAGAAATTATTTAATTAAGGTAGGGCACTCAAGGTCTATTAACACATTGCTTATTATTACATCATTTTTGTATATGACTGTTTGTTGCCTAAATAAAAAATAAAAAAAAATATTGTTCGGCATACCTACCATATTATAATTATAAATGACTATTTTTCTCATGTGCCTATACTTCTTATATCGTTTCAGGTATTTTTCCATGGCTGTTTGATCGTAGTATTCTTCAGTTTCGTAAGTGAAGGATGCATGATGCATTATATTAATATATATTTGTAGCTTTATTTGACGTTCATCAGCGCATTGTAACATGCCTACTTGGAAAATAAACTATCGTTATCTTATCTTTATTGTGTTGTCACTCTCAGACTACTTGTAGTTTACATTAACTAAATGAGACGGTCAATTTATTGTAAAATGTAAACATATAACTACTTGCTGTTTGTACCATACTCCAGCACATATTTTTTTTCGATTTACTAATGGTACCTAGAATCAAGAAGATATCTTGGGATTGGGACCCTTGGATCAGAAAGCGTCGTCGTTGTTGGATACGGAGTAGACTTTTTTCTGCATTCCTAAGTATCAGCCAAGTACAGAATCTTTACACATTATGGGAATGGCGGTTGTTATGATACATGCAAATTCATATTTATTAAGATTATAAAACTGGTACTCATAGTAGTTGTAACAGAAGTTCAGCCTAAAACAACTGTATCAACAGTACGGGTAGCATGGGGGACATTGTCAGGCAAAAGGTTACATAACAACGCCGCGCTGCGTGGACGGCATGCCTTAACAGTGCAGTTTACACTCCACGTAATTAATTAAGTAGTGCTTCAGATTTGACGGAACAGCAAGCGATTAAATATAGGCAAATTTGAGCAGTATAATGAGACTACCTATCGATATGATCGGGTATATAGGTACTTAAAAAGTTTGACGAAGATGCACTTTTAGACGAAATTTAAAAAGCATCTTTTTGTAAATCTGGTAAATGCATATTGACGAAGATAGACTTTCTAAGTTTATTTGTATGTAAATAAATTGGATGGTAGTTGTAGCATATCGGTTTTTAGTTACACCGAAATCGACTTTGGCTTTTACAACAGTCGCAGTCGTTTCGTGAGTCAAAAGGGTTCTCGCCAAGTAAAGGTAGCCGCTAGGACATGTGTTTGCATATTCATTATTCATACGTTTTTGTTTTCTTGCGCACGAAATATTCAGCTTTGCTCTAACAATGTCTACTAAAAAACTTCTGGAATATCTGGAAAAATGTTTGAAGAATGGTAAAAGGTTCCTAAGTGAATTATTATACTTTTTCCTCAGAACTTTGTTCATGATCACGATAATAAGGTTACCTACATACATATATAATGACAATTTGCTACTTTTATTTGCGCCATTCATGACTATAAGAAATGCCACATACGGTGATACATTAGCTTCTGTTTTAACTTAAACTTCCAAAAATCGGCTATTATCAAATTAAAGATTTTGTTTATTAATGATGTTAAAGACGTTAAAGTTTTTAATTACATTTTAAATTTCCGAATTTTGGATTCCAAAAGAAACGTCCATCTACATTTCTTCGAATTACAAACAGTCGTGTCAAAAGCGCCTCAATTTTCACAGATTCCCTTTGCAAATAAAATACGGTAAATAGAATGTTTTATATTTATACAACTCGTTTCTAATGTGGCCAAAACATGGGGAAAAGTATATAAAATAAATCTTACAGTACATATGGTGCTACTTTCTTGCACTAGTGCGTAAAAGAGCACTTTTCGTGCATATGTCGAAAGTTTAAAGGGCCATATGTACTGTAAGACGTTGTACGATACACGTGCGAATAGGTAATTCGCAACTCGTGTTGATTTAAAATTTATTAATTTATCCACTCGTTTCGAATTTCCTCTTTTCCGCACTTGTATCGTAATAGTACATTACTACAGAGGCTGGGAGGTAAGGGGTTGCCGGCCGAATGCATATATACGGCCGAACGTAGTGAGGTATAACTACCACCTATACGTATCTTTATCACACGTGTCGTATATTTTACACATGTAGTTTATCAATTTATTACACAAATTTTCAAGATATATTAATGTTTCTTTGATTTTTTCGCCTTGCATCTGCCTGACTGTAGTTTTAGCCACATAACTAAGATTACATAGTTTTTTTATGTTAATATTATGCTTCACATACATCGTTGCCTTAAACATGAAATATAATTAATAGGTATTCATTTAATATTTTCGTCGAAAATCATATTAAATAACACGATCAACAACCCACAATAAATCCAATAAAATAGAATTACAGAATAAAAAATGTTCAACTTTACCTCCAAAACGATTAAAAATTTCCTACGCGTGTTTGAGTAAACATTTTTACCGCTAATATTTTAATGAAATATTTTAAATCTGTATTTGTAATTATAGTTTGTCAAAGAACTGTCTTATTTCAAACATAGACAAAGAGAATCATACTATCTATCTACTATTTATCTTACACTAGTACTAGCACCCGAAAGAAAAGGATGAGTATAGTTTTTTTGTTCTTATTTACTGCCAATTTGGTTTGACCAACTATAAATTTGCAATTCAATATTATTGGAATTTGTTAATAATGTTTTATTTATGATATATCAATATATCAAATATCGTTTATTGTTTTTGTTAATAGTCGTATTGGCAGAATGTCATTCCGAACCAAAAAGCAAATATTGGTTATAGTTTTTTTTATGGCTGAATGCCATGATGCTGTGTCACAAATATATGTGAAATGGAAATTTTAAAAAAAGCCACTTACCGGCCTAGGCCTGCATTCTGCAACTTTGTATGAAATTGCATTACAGACCTCTCGTCTAGCCGCGCCTGAGACGTGATACTTCCCAGCCTAATATAAAGAACGTAATATCAATATTACATAGCATGTTTGAGAAAATAACTATTATTGATTGTTTTATTGTCGTGGATCTAGTAGACTACCAGCACTCCGTTGCGTAACTGTTCTTTTACGTAGTTAGTAATCAGCAGGCCCTCTGGTTTGGCTAGGCGCCAGCCCTTTTGGACACAAGGTCCACCGGAAGGACAGAATTGGCTGTCCCCAATATGTTGAACTCTTAATAATTAAACCGTTCAAACTATTTATATTTATGGTTGTAATTTCTGATTAACTACAAATAAGGAGACGGATTGCATTATAGGCTATTTGACTAATTTTTGAAAATGGTTTTAATTTATTGTTTATGACTTAATAATTACACTACATTGATATTTCCGTGTTTCCTGTATTAAATATAAAAAAAACAATGTTAAAGTTTATTTATTTTGAACGCGCCTTAAACGCTGTTTTTGCAAAATGGCTAATCACGTGACACGTGTGACGTCACGCGCAAGTAAACTCAGTCAATGACCTTAGTTAATCTTATGGTTTATGTGCATTGAATTCATTATTTTACTGTAAAATGGTATATAAATGGTGTATAGTGCCGCAATGTTCAAGTACGACTATAAAAAATCCAGACAAATCGTTTGTTTCCATTCCAACGAATCCCAAGAAAAGAAAAATGTGTTTAAAACTAGCGCGAAGAGACCCAAAGAGCATTTTTACGCATATAAATGTTTTATGTGTGAAGACCACTTCGATGTAAGTAATATTTAACTGTAAATAAATATGGTATTTAAAGCAGCGGATTTTGTTATTTAACGAATCAAGATCTAGGTATTTAATGTATTACTACATAACCTCATAACATAGCTCTTTCAGTATTAGTAGGTAGTTAGTAGCATACTTTTTCTTTCAAACTAAAGTGCAGTATGGAGATACTATTCTCGTCATCGTATTCTATATATATATATCGTCGTCGTATTCGTATCATCGAAATCGAAATGTTCGTAAATAAACAATTTCTACGTATACTCACACAGCTGTTTTTACATTTCTAAGTTCCGCAGCATAGTAATGCGGATTATCTTTAAATAAAAGTGCAACCATTAATGCGTCTATGTCTGGTAGGTTGCCGCTATCAGCTTTCACATATTTCGGCTCCATTTTGAGATTCTTATGAATATTGTGCTACTAGATATACGGATAAATCGGAATATATCAGAAAACTGTGGAACAATAACTAAAATAACTAAATACAAATTTATTTAATTATTTATTATTTTAAAACAGTTAAAACACTCAAGGCAATCAATAATGTTTACCCGCGTGTGACGTCATCCGAGCGTTGACCAATCACAGAGCGTTCACGTCCCTGATGAAATTTCAAAAAATATTAAATTTTCTTTCGTTTATTTTCCAAAAAATAAACATAATTTACATTCAAATATAGTGAAATTATTTATTAGTTTATTATCTTTCAGGATGACAGCAATTCGTTATATATTTTTAATGTTGTCAAATACCCTATTTGTTGCACAGTTACTTCATAACTCCCAGAAGGAACTGTATTCACTAGGTATATATAATTAAATCAATCCATCCGTCCATACTATAATCTTATAATGCGAGTCTGTCTGTATGTCTGTCTGTGTGTTACCTCTTCACGCTTAAACCGCTGAACCGATTTAGTTCAAAATTTGACATAGACATAGTTTGAGTTCCGGGGAAGGACATAAGATTGTTTTTATTCCGGAAATCATCCCTTAAGAGGTTGAAAATTATCTCACTTCCACCCCGAAAGTGAGATAAAAGCAGATTGGATAAAAAAAGAAGCTACCCAAAATACTAATTCTACGCAGACGAAGTCGCGGGCAAAAGCTAGTATAAAATAAACTGTCTGACGATATCTGCTTAGACTTAATGCAAACGTCAAACACGTTAGTTCCTCCGTGAAGCTCCCGAAATCTGATCAATTTAGTCCACCATATTTTCAACGTTTCAAACCGTCTTTACATATTATGTATGATATATTATATCGCGGCCATTTGGTTTGACCTATATATTTTACAATCCAATTATTACATCTGTGTACCCGCGCGTCTATGAAACCGGGTTGACTGTGGCGTTATTCTTTATGACTGTCACGCATAGGATGCGTTCGTGTCACAAGAGAGGGAAACGAAATTTCGTTTGCAACAACACGTCGGTAAACTCGGTAAAAAGAAATTGTTCAAACACAAACGCGAATGAACGTGAGAAAGATACCTTTGTCCATAGAATAATATGGCTGCGTCAATAAGAATTTTGCTTTCACTACTAAACACCGAATAAGGCATCAATGGTGTTATTTTGCACAATACACCTATAAATCATTCGTATCTAATTGTCATGGGGCATTGCGTCGCTGCGCCATGTACGTTTGACATACATTATTATTAAGTCTATAACAAACTACGAAATGAATTGTATCATTTGCATCACATACTACTTTGGACGCTACTTTATGAAGTCAATTTTGTGACCCTGGTGTTAACTCCTTGTCCAGTTAACGTTAACACCGAGATCACAGCCCGCCTTTTGTCTTAATTATTAACTGTTAATTAACAACAGCAACTCGCCGGGGAAGTAAATGTTAGTTCAGGTAAAGGTAGCGCGCTGAGTAATCGTGAAACATTGTTTTTTATGTTTTCAAGTAAACTCTTGTTTGGTGCATTTTGAATGCAGCATTTATGAAAAAAATATATCTTGAAATTCGATTGCCGCTGTCACTAGGGCTGTCTGGTCTGGATGATACGCTTCTTCAACCGTTTTTTTTTTCATAGGTTCTGGCAGATAGTAGATTTGCAAAATAATGCTGCATAAAATAAAGCTTTCGGCTTCGGAACAATAGTTAAATCCATACATTATGCATATCTCAAAGTAAAAGTGCATGTGAAGGTCTCCGTTTAGGTTCTTTCTTTGTACTCTGATGTCGTCATGCATCTAATAGGGCGTCTTGTTTAGATCGGCGGTCGGTCGGCGTCGGGAAGTGACGACCCCATCGCCCGCTGGGTGCAGTCATGCAGTGCAGACAGTCAACCGATCAATGGCGGTCAATCCATTTAAATAATATAGCGGAAGTAAATGCTCGCTCCAGGGGTGGGCAGCAGCATCCCTGTGATAAGACTTTCGCTTCCTGCGGTCAACACGCTAACTATACGCGGCCACCTCCCGCATAGCGTACGACAAAGTCCGCCTCGACAAGGAAGGCAGCTCACCGCAGATATGCAACAGAGTTTGGCTGACTCGGCGACTCGGCAAGGCAAGGTGGATGGCCCAGGGCGACGGTAGAGGGCGTAAAGTTACCGTCGGCCAGACATATCATCTGACCTCTCCTCCAGTCGTAGCGGTTTCCCGTTCCACTGATCCGGGGAGAGGGAAGACGAGTGTGTGCGTCTGTGTCTGCGCGAACGCTTACGCACCTCAATATATCCTGCGCAATTGACCGCTCCTGAATAATGGACTCCGATTATGTCCTAAGTCCTGTGGCGACGGGAGGAGGTAGAGAGGTCAGGCGCGATGCACGCCAGGCTTTGTCTGACTCCTGCACACGGGCGATCCTAGGGGTGTGAGTACACGCCGTGGTCGCTTTCGTACTGCAAATCTGGGGCGACAGTATGGATTCGGCAGCACCTAGGATGACAAAGCAGCCCTATTTAGGGAGGCACTGCTTTCCCCGCTTAGCCAGGGAGAGGGCTAGAAAAGGTGCCCTAAACAAATGCTCGTCCCTTTTTGGAAGGTGGTAGTAACCGCGGCTGCCATCGCATCAACTCAATTCGTGGTCGTCGCAACAAAAATAACAGCATGAAATTAGCTATGATGACATTCGGCGCGTGGAACGTCAGAACGCTCATTGATCGAGATGGTAATGCCTGCCCTGAACGCAAAACCGCCATAGTAGCTCGAGAACTTCGTCGTTATAACGTTGATGTGGCTGCTCTCAGCGAAACGCACCTTGCCGACGAAGGAGAGCTGGTGGAAGATGGTGGCGGCTACACTTTCTTCTGGAAGGGTACCGCTGCCTCCGAACCCCGGCGTTCAGGTGTAGGATTTGCCATCAAGACCCAGTTAGTCAAGCGAGTGGAGGAGTACCCTGTACATATCTCGGACCGCGTGACCACATTGCGCCTTCACCTGGATAAGGACAACTTCCTTAATGTCATCAGTGTCTACGCTCCAACGCTAGATAAGTCTGATGACATGAAGGACCAATTTTACGACCAAATATCTCAATGCCTCGATGGCATAGACGCCAGAGAGCAGGTGTTATTGCTAGGCGATTTCAATGCCAGAGTTGGACGGGACTATGAGGCATGGCCTGGAGTTCTGGGTAGACACGGAGTGGGCAATATGAACAGTAATGGTCAGTTGCTACTCAGTTTTTGTGCTCAATACGAGCTGGCAATATCGAACACAATGTTCAGGCTTGCCACTAAGTACAAAACCACGTGGATGCACCCAAGATCCAAACACTGGCATTTGATAGATTATGCCATCGTACGGCAAAGAGACTTCGGTCAGGTGCAAATCACCCGAGTAATGCGTGGTGCGCACTGCTGGACTGACCACCGGCTCATTGTCACTAAGCTTCGACTCCGTCTCCGTCGCCCGCGCAGATCTATAGTGAAAAAGCCTGCGTCTTTGAACGTGGACAGGCTGAAAGATCACCAGGTGGTTGAAGAATATCGCAAAGCCTTGTCCGAAAGACTTCTGCCTATTAGTGTCAGGAACGATGTCAGTGCTGTTTGGGGGAAATTGTCTACTCATCTTATGGAAGCCGCTTCTCTTACCTTAGGTAACAAAGTCCGGCGAAGCGAAGATTGGTTTGATGATAATGATGAAGTTCTCCGGACAGCATTTGGCAAACACCGAGACCTCTTAAGTCAGCGGTGGCAACAAGGTAGAAGCGAGGCAGCAGTCAAAGCGAGTGACCAGGAAATGCGCAGGCTGTCTCGACAAATTAAGGACAGGTGGTGGCGTGACAAAGCTTGTCAGATACAGTGGCTCGCGGACACCAACCAGCTTGGGGAGTTCTATTACGAGGTGCGGAAACTGATTGGTATGTCTTTCAGAGCGAAAGTGCCTCTGCGGGCTGTAGATGGCAACAGCTTGCTGACTAGCAAAGAGGACGTACTGCAGCGTTGGGCAGAACATTTCAACTCTTTGCTCAACGTAGATCGATCAGCTGATCTAGCACACATCAGTTTAATGCCCGAACTCCCCGTAGCCATCGAGCTGGACGAGCCCCTGACGCGTGACGAGGTTGTCACAGCCATCAGACAGCAGAAAAATAAGCGGGCAGTTGGTATAGACCTTATACCGGGAGAACTGTTAAAATACGGCGGTGAGGAGTTGCATTCCTTTATTTGGGAGCTGTTTGTTCGTATGTGGGAGGAAGATCGAGTCCCGGATAGTTTTAAAGTGTCTCGCATACAGGCTCTCTATAAGAACAAAGGTGACCGTTCGGATTGCAACTCTTACCGCGGTATTTCGCTTTTGACAGCTTCTGGAAAGGTCTTTGCCAGAACACTGCTAAACCGCCTAATGAATTTGTCAGAAAAAATCCTGCCTGAAACCCAATTCGGCTTTCGACCTGACCGAGGCACCTGCGAAGCTATCTTCAGCGTGCGTCAACTACAAGAAAAAAGCAGGGAACAAGGCCGTCAGTTGTACCTCTGTTTTGTTGACCTGGAGAAAGCGTTTGACAGTGTGCCTCGCGAAGCCCTTTGGTTGGTACTGAAGAAGCTGGGATGCACGGAGAAGTTTGTTAGACTTCTGAGACTCCTGCATGACGACATGCAGTGCTGCGTCGCCGTAGACGGTGAACAGTCTGATTTCTTCCCCGTTACCTGTGGGGTGAAACAAGGGTGTGTCCTAGCCCCTACACTGTTCGCTCTATACTTTGCAGTTGTAGTCAAGGAAGTCTTACAAACAGTATCCGAAGGTGTCCGCATACGCTTCCGTACCGATGGCAGTGTTTTTAACTTGGCCAGATTTAGGGCGCGAACGAAAGTTTCACATGCATTGATCACAGAGATCATGTATGCTGACGACCTATGCTTTCTTGCAGAATCCCCAGATGGCCTGCAACAGCTGATGTCTGTTTTTCACCAAGCCTGCTGCAAGTTCGGCCTTAAAATTAGTGTCAAAAAGACGGAGGTGATGTCTTTGGACTCACATGGTCACGAGACACTAGCCGTACAGCTTGGTGAGGATGTGCTGAAGCAGGTCAACAAGTTCCGTTATCTGGGGAGCACTATAGAATCGAAGTGTGACCTTGACGCTGAGATCAACAGCAGGATCGGTGCTGCAGCTGCAGCGTTTGGAAAACTGTGTTCCAAGGTCTTCTGCTCACACGACCTAAAACTGGCCACCAAAATTTCTGTGTACATGGCGATCGTGCTGCCAAACCTTTTATACTCTTCCGAGGCGTGGTGCGTGTACCGTCATCACATTCGTACCTTAGACCGGTTCCACCTCAAATGCTTACGTAAGATCATGAACATCAGATGGTCTGACCGAGTGCGAAATACCGAAGTTCTGCGACGAGCCAAGGTCGGTGGAATAGAGGCTTACCTGATGCGTCGACAGCTTCGGTGGTGCGGTCACGTATCACGTATGGCGGAGGAGAGAGTGGCGAAGCGCATCTTTTTTTCTGAACTAGAGGAGGGTAAGCGGAAACCTGGCGGACAACTCCTCCGATACAAAGATGTTCAGAAACGAAGCATGAAAAGATGCAACATCGAGCCCTCTCAGTGGGAAGGTTTGGCAGCACAGCGTCCTGAGTGGCGCAGGCTGGTGCTGGACAAAGTCCGCGATTTCGAGGAGCAACGCATAGTTGACCTCGATACTAAACGCGACGAGCTGAAAGCACGCCAGCCTGCTTCCATTCATTACCATTATGTGGCTGGTGTTCTCACGTGCTCTCAATGTGCACGGGGGTTCGCCTCGAAGATCGGCTACATCAGCCATATTCGGGCGCACGAGCGCCGTGCTAACTGTAACAGTTAGCACCTAGTTACTAGGAGTCGAAGTGGTCGCCATGGTCGAAATCGGCCGGAAGGATCATCAGGGCGTCTTGTTTAGATGCTTGCGTAATGGGCTAATTGTTCTTTATTGAATGCTAGATGCTAATGTTATGTACTTGATCACACAATAAGTACTATAAGGTCCTTTGGTGAGTTCGTTATTGACTTTGGTTTTTCGAATGATGAAAGTGTTCTCTGATTTTGAATAATAAATGTTTTCTTTATGGAGCCATATATTCAATACTATATTTAAGAAAATAGGTAGGTATACGTTCAGTATTTTATTTAAAGGGGCTTATTTCTATTTAAATGCTAATCTGTAGTGTATCATTATCTTCACAATCTATCGTTGTAAACATCAAAGCGGGTAGGAAGTAATAGATTGCATTAAATGTTGTTACGTTTCCTAAATAAGGCCAAAGATAGATATAATTCCGTAATAGATGGATACAGTCTAAGGAAAAAACGTGCCTCGAAAATCAAGAAAATTTGATTCTCGATCAGAGGGCGCTACTAGCTTTGGCCTACTGTCGTATAGATGGCGTTGACGGTTTCGTTTGTTATTTAACAATTTAAACGCATATCAGTGAAAGAACATGGGTCAAAATCATAAATATAATTAATGCAAATAAAAAAAATCATTTATCCATATTTAAATACATTTTATCGTATTTTTATAAATCTTAATTTTTAGTTTTAAGGTGTTTCGATAGATGACAGTGAATTTACTGTGGTTACAAAATCTACTATGACAGTACCGCTCTATCTTATTATATCCTCTTTGATAAGGCCTATCGGATCAGGGTTTGGGCGAATTTCACAACGCGCCCACGCCCTACGCTTGAGGCCAGAGAAGTCGGGAGTGTCGATATACTTCTTGTAGTAAAATTAAGCACTACCTTAAATTAATTTAGAGACACAACTGCAGCTTAACCCGGCTTTATACGATCAGGTAACCATAATTACATTTCGATTCAACAGCTTTTTTGCAAATATCCCCATTTAGATCCTACACGTTAAAATAAGAGAGAAAATGCAGGTTGCAAATCCATACTTCCATACTATATCCATACTAATATTATAAATGCTAAACTGTGTCTGTCTGTAACCTCCACACAGATAGTTTGAGTCCCGGGAAAGGACATAGGATAGTTTTTATGTCGGAAGTCATCCCTAAAGAGGGTGAAAAGGGAGGTGGAAATAAGAAAATGAATTAATTGCCTGTTAATTGGTGTAAGCAATTAAGCATATCATGCTCAAAATTATTGCCATTAGATTTTATCCAGGCGCTATATTTACTCTTAACTGCTGGAACTAATTCCACGCAGACGAATTCGCGGACAAAACCTAGTTTTATATAACTTAATCAAGTCCGAACACGAACGTCGGAATTCTAGATCTTTATCGACAATGCAGTCACGTCCCATCACTAGCTGAACAAAATGTTTATACAGCCCTATAAAGTTAGAATTCACTTTATACCTATCTAAAAAAATCCGTTCAGCGCCCTATTCAACAGCATTATTAAGTTGGTTAGAGCATCCCACGTAAACGGAAATCGAATTTATATTTTTTGTACTATAAGATAAGGTGTTTTTATGTTGAATTGGAACGGCTGCTTAAGAGTCCCCGGCTAGCTCGCCCGTATTGCACCTTCCCTTACAAACGTAGTTCCGCTCTCATTTTACAACTACGTGTTGGATTGTAATTAGGGTTTCGAACCTCTCGACCCTTTTTATTTCTCGAGTTTCGAGAATTCTCGAGTTGTCTCGAGTCTCGAGTCTTTTTGTATAAACCGTAAAATTTTGGTAAAATAAAGGAACAAAATATTTTTTATTGCACCATTATGATGGTGATACGTAACAAAAATGAATTTCTTCTTTCAAGCAACAAAAATGTTTTTTTTTACAAGCAAACAACAATAATAATGGGAAGGACAAATTGGGGCCCCAAGTAAACAAAAAGAGTCACTGCTAAGTTCCGAAAGGCCGGGAAATAAAGCCGAAAAGAACGAAAAAAGAGAGTATGACTGGGGTCCACAGGGGAAAATCTCACGCTGGAAGGTATTAAACTGTCTTAAAAACTAATTAGATCGCGCCAGGAAGCGTTTTCCAAAGTTAAGAGCCTTTATCTGAACTGAACTTCCGATAATATCGCTTTCTCGTGAACTGTGACTTAGAAAGAATCTGCTGATTTAAATTCGCGTACAGTTTATTTTGATGCTTATCGAGTAGTCTTCGAATTATTTCTACAGAGTTGTGTATTTCTAAATTCACAATTCTACATGTGACTAGAGGATAATCGAGGACTACAGTAAGTATGCTTTTACTTTTACTAATCATTCGGAATTACTTTGAACAGCTATATTCTCCATCTCATAATTGAATTTTTTGGATAGATAAGTGATGCCTAAGATTCAAATACGCTACATAACGGCAAGCCCGATGTCTCGTATTATCAATAAATGAAAATGGCGCGTAAACCCACTTACTACCTACGCGGGGCGATGTAAGTGGTTCCCTAAGTTCATTACGAGGCGATATTTGCGATTACCCTAAAACGCCAGCATGGTCAGCAGTCTGACTCTCTTTCGTGACAGCTTCTTATCATATGTTTTGTTTTTCCTTTACTTAGGTACTTGGTCGTCTTGATCTATGTATCCCTACTATAGGTAAGTATGGATACACCTATGTACCTATGGACTGGAGGTACGCTCTTAAGTTTTTTAAGTTTTGAGATCATTGACATATTATAAGACTTCAATGTTTGAAATAAATATATGTGAAACTGTTTCTATTTATATTTTTCTATTTATATAATTTGGTTCACATATTGTGTACACTTCCACATGGATTCCCAGTAAGCGCTCGTATGAGCATGCTAGAAACGCCCGAGTGATTGCGCCCGGAGCCCAGAATATATGTAATATATACTCGTATACACACACTCTTGTACCGAGGCTGGGGTGAGTGTAGTACAGTGCTTTTTACAGTGCGCGATGTGTAAGAACGGCATGGCGCGCAACTGTTCATAAAAGTGTAGAGCAATACGAGCAGCGGCGCTTAGAAGACTTGGATGCTAAGCGCCATCTCCGTAAGACGCGCCCGAAGCCTTCGTACACCTACACCTACAATTCAGCCGGCCAGCTCCATTGCGTACCATGCAATCGCATCTTCCAAACCAAGTTTGGCTTCGCAAGCCACATTAGAGCGTTCCATGTTTCCCATTAAAAACGGTTGGAGTCGCCGTCGTCGGACACGGCGAGGAGGACATTATTATTATTTTTATCTTAGATCAAAATAATAATTAAAAAAAACCAGCCAAGTGCTAGTCGGACTCGCGCACAAAGGGTTCCCTACCATTACGCAAAAAAACGGCAAAAAATCACGTTTGTTGTATGGGAGCCCCATTTAAATATTTATATTATTCTGTTTTTAGTATTTGTTGTTATAGCGGCAACAGAAATACATCATCTGTGAAAATTTCAACTGTCTAGCTATCACGGTTCATGAGATACAGCCTGGTGACAGACAGACGGACGGACAGACGGACATCGGAGTCTTAGTAATAGGGTCCCGTTTTTACCCTTTGGGTACGGAACCCTAAAAACAGTTCTGTAGCTGACCTCAACGAGTTAATTAGTGGCTGTGTCAAATGCGATAGTGGATTCGACGCGGGCGCAGGCTCCAAGTATTAAAAAAAAACATAGGCTATGGAAGATTGTTTGCCATCGGGCGGGCCGTATGCTTGTTTGCCACCGTCGAAGTATTTAAAAAAAACATAGGCTATGATGAATGTTTACCATAGGGCGGGCCGTATGCTTGTTTGCCACCGACGTGGTATTAAAAAAACCGGCCAAGTGCGAGTCGGACTCGCGCACGAAGAGTTCCGTACCATTACGCAAAAACGGCAAAAAAATCACGTTTGTTGTATGGGAGCCTCACTTAAATATTAATGTTATTCTGTTTTTAGTATTTGTTGTTATAGCAGCAACAGAAATACATCGTCTGTGAAAATTTCAACTGTCTAGCTATCACGGTTCATGAGATACAGCCTGGTGACAGGCGGTCAGGCAGACGGACGGACAGACAGACATACAGCGGAGTCTTAGTAATAGGGTCCCGTTTTTACCCTTTGGGTGTATTGGATGACGTAAATTTCGCTCAAATTCCATTCCAGAAACGTGATTTTTTTGCCGTTTTTTTTTTTGCGTAATGGTACGGAACCCTTCGTGCGCGAGCCCGACTCGCACTTGGCCGATTTTTGAGCTCTAGTCAGACTTTAATAGTTATTCTAGTTTGCATTCAGTTGGGCTTCTCGTCCGACAGCACGGCAGGTGACAATAACTCGGTCTTCGTTAACTATGAGTTTTTGGGGGTTCTGACCGGAGTTGTGCGATAGATGCCGTAAGGGTCCTTAGGTATTAGGAAATTAAATATGATTATTCCACTTTATGCAGGTTTAAGATGGTTTGTTTCATGTGTCTAAACATTGTAGACAGAAAATACTCTACGTGTTAGAAAACAATATTAGGTATTTGGAAGGTCATAGTCAATTACGCTTAAATAAGTTCTTACCTTTAAAAGTAGGAAAGTGCTCAACCTAATGGGAAGCTGGGCTTCTTATATTATCTTCATTTCACAAAGCTCAATTTTCCTTTTGGCATCTGAGTATAAATTGTTACGTAAGAGTATAAATTTCTACTAAAGCCGGGAAATAAGACATAAAAATCATTAAAATAATAGTAATATTTAACTTTGGCCTTGTAATATGTATTTATAACTATGCACGAAATAAAGCACTAGAAAATTATTAGAGAAACGTAGACGCAGTCATTTTTTACATAATTTATATTTAATAAATCGGATAGAACTAAAAAGAGTACGCGTCTTGACCGGGACGTTACTTGTTCTGTTTTCATATAAATTCCATAGTGGCTAATCGTTTCGACAATTCGATAAAAGAAACTGATTTGATTAGCAGACAAGTCCCCTCTACATCTGCCTACTGCTGAATAATGGTACAGCCTGTCCAGCTCAAATCCTCCGCACTATCAGCTGTCTGTCTAATACCTTACATCAGACTACTCGCCCACTTACACCCACTTCTGTGTTGAGTGGCTTTCTTTTCTCTTTGAAATGCGATGCGGGTTCATATCGCAATGCGACCCATTTCCTACGGCGCCTTGTTCTACAAATGTTGATCAAGGTTTATTTACATGCTAAGCTTTATGGGAATCAGTAGGTCAATAATGTCTGATATAAATATCTATAAAAAGGTACATCGGCTAACATCATCAAAGTAATTGTGTCGTGTGTGGAGATGGCGTTCATTTAAGTTCAGTTTTTTTAACAAATACTGGTTTTACTCTCTGCCCCTAACAAAAATTCGGTTTCTGTTTCTTCTTGATTTTAAAACAACTGCATTTTATGAAAGCTTTTAAATTCTGTTTAAGATATATGGCCACGTCCACCCACAATAACTGCTTGCAACTCGTAATCGCCTTTTTGATATTATATGTCCATTGTTATTGACATAAAACCTTTTTATTCCTTTCAAACTCGGCATTTTTTTATTTTATTTTGTAAACAACCAAGGAGGGATTCCACTGTAAAGGGGTCCACTGACTATCAGTCCGCCGGACGATATCGGCCTGTCAGTTGTTCGGAACTGTCAAATTTTTGTTCTAACTGACAGGCCGATATCGTCCGGCGGACTGATAGTCTGTGGGCCCCTTAAAGTAATATACGGCGTTTTCCCTGCCTCCCTTCTTGTGTTTATTCACAATAAGGTTTTTTTTTTAACAGAATAAAAACAATAATGCGGTTACGTGTTTTGTTAAGCAGAACTTTTCAAAATTATTTTGCTATGGTTTTTGCTGTTGAACAAAGTTGCAAACAAAGCTGGTCGCGTCCCATACTCAATATCCCACATCTATTTAAAATAGTTCTTTCTGCGTCGGAAGCAATTTTCAAGATACAGTCAAGATGCAAATAAAAATAGATGGGAACCTGTTAATGGAACGACATAGATACGTTCAGCATCACACGTTGAGCATTATTTATACGTTGACTTTAAAAACAGTTTTGTTTTTATCTTTATAGTCAAGTTTTGATAAAATGG
This sequence comes from Cydia strobilella, assembly GCF_947568885.1. Lineage (NCBI taxonomy): Eukaryota > Metazoa > Arthropoda > Insecta > Lepidoptera > Tortricidae > Cydia > Cydia strobilella. The sequence continues at coordinate 16,844,760 of NC_086042.1, read as the reverse complement.
TAACGACAATTTTCTGAACTTTCACTAGATATGTTATTAACTGTTTACAATTTTGCCCAGGGCTTAAAACAAAGGGAGAGGGCTGTGGGAACTGCGTACCTACTATACGAGATTGTTTTTTATACTTAGAAGTTTTTTATTACATAATTTAGCGATATCGTTTTGGTGCCATTAAAGCACAAGTGCTGTTTTGGGGAACAGAGTGTTAGACTTATTCCGGCCTATTATGTTTGTTATTATTTATATTACGAGTATTTGTTCACGGATGAATAAATGACAAATAAAAGTACAGCAGTAGAATAATAGTATTTCACGTTACAGATTAAAAAGATCTGGTAGCCTTCGCCGTTGATCAAAAATGTTTAATTTAACTGACAGAAATTATGGCGTAATTTGTTATCTTGTTCTGATATAATAAAAAAAATTAAAACTGTTTATTTCTATAAAAAAAGCACATTATTAGTATTAAACTTAACTACTCATCTTAAATTAAAAAGATTTTTTGAACTGTAATAGATGTCATATATTAAAGAAAAAGTGACCCAAAAAGAAAAGTGATCCGGCCTTCACCACTGGAGGGCTTCGTCACTTTTTCTTTAATATAATTATGACATCTATTACAGTTTATAATTTATATATACCTATAGTAGTGTGACTACTTATAAAACACAAATCAAAAATATTTAATAAAATAATTTGATTTGTTCCCAAAGTTGAGTAAGATTTTTTGAGTTAAGGAGTCTTATCTTAAAGCGTAGATAATCATGAATGGTGTTGGATGCGCACCCGCATCCCGCGTAAATAAACAGGCTAATCTCGACTAACGCAAGCCTGTAATAACTTTGAAACACATAGGGGGCCTGAATCTGAACAAGAAGTGCCTTAAAACACTTTTGGATTAAGCTCGGGCGGGGGCCCAGAGTTAAGAGGGGGAAGCTGCGACGGAAGATTGGCGTTTGTGCGGGTTTTAACGTTTTACCTCAATAACTCTAAGTATATTTCTGTTTTTAATTTTGCTAGTTAAATACGTCGACTGTATCACTAGCTATTTTGTATCAATATTATATTACTGCGGTATGCAGGGTAATAACGATATACAATTGAAAATAAATGAAAATTAGACGTTCTCGTGTTTTTTTTTTCCATCGAGCCAATTTTTACCTTTTAAAGTTTTGCTTAGGGTCTGCCCTCGTAAATATCCTATTTTTCGTGTGACTTTTTTCATGGCATTATCCCTTGATGTAATAATTCAATATAAAAATTACAATTTTGCGTTTGCCCCCATTTAACAAATCGAAGCAAGTCATTGTGTGTCATCCAGATTTTACATGATTCAACTTCAACTGCAAGTCCTGTGGGAATACATTATTTTAGTTACTAATTACTATATTTATTATGACGTGTAGTAAACTTTTTCTTTCTGCCACTTGAAATGCATACCTAATACTGCCACAAACAATGTTGTTTATAAAAAAACCACGCCAAAAAGCTAATATGCGTATAGTGGCGTTTGACCCTTTTTTGAAGTAACAAAAAAAGCAATCCTAATCAATGCCCGAGTTGTCGAGAGACATGTTCCTTAGCGGTAACGGTTTTATGTTTATCTCACAGGTGAATGAACACTGTGTTTACTAAATCTCAATTTAGGCTGTTAACTTTTCTTAAATATAGGTATACAGTATGTATTCCATCCCAACAAACATTTTAGTCGTATAAGGATGATTTATGCGACTCAAAATGCTATAAACATCGCAAAGAAGTATTTATAGCATTTTATACGACTTTTATCTTTATAAGACTTATTGCCGCATATAAACGTCGTAGAAACTTCTATACAACTGTTTTACACGACTATTATTCAACTCTCAGTGGTATAAGCAAAATGGTCATCTAGTAAAGTAACGTCTATACGACTTTTACACCGAGATTAGTCGTAATAGAGTCGCGACCTACTTTTTACCCTACTTCTAACTGACCGGTCGTTTAAGAGTAATAAATATCACTCATACGATTTTAAGTCATTTTCAACACTTTTTTACGACTTTTAAACGGCTAGTGTTTTAAATATGGCTGATAAGATGCAGTTTTTTTTTTCATATCACCAATTCGAAAAGGGAACTATTCTTCCCTGCTAGGAGGGATCAAAGTGGCACTTTTCTGTTCAAGGCCATTTTGTTGCCAGTATGAAATATTGACACAAAGACATATGAAATTAGTATGCATATAATCGATTACAATTTCTTTATAATCGATTACGTGCACACAATTTTCTAACAAATAATATTTTGTTGTAATTCTAAACAATAAATGTAATTAGCGTATTTTAAATTAATTAACAGCATATTTAAATTAAGTAAATTAATTAATTAACGTAATATTTACAAAGAAACGTAAAAAACATTAGTTTAATAATTTAGTTTTTATTTTGACATTTTAGGTCTCCTTAAACGCAGCCATACTTGTCTGCAATTTAAAAAGTTTATATTTAAAAAGTTTTGTACAAATATTTGACAAAGCATAATTATGCGGTTCTGTATTCCGTTTCCGTCCGTTTTGTGACTACACCAGCCAGCAGTTCTGCTGCAAGGACGCAGAAGCGTTGGTCACGCAAGAGAGGGAGGGACGGGTAGGCTCGTCGAGCTTGCTCAAATACACGTGCTGTTACGATCCAGGCCGTCGGTCAGAGGCGTATGCTACGGTACGCTAACGACCTCCATCCTGACAAACCCGTACCGGGCCCGGACGTGCGTTCGGGCCTACTCGGATACCTTTCATCATCTGCCGCCCCGGTATGTTCAACTGACCTTCCTGCCCGAGACACCGGTGAGCCAATAATACAGGTGGGGAGTGTGGGGCTGTTGCAGTTGAGGATAGGGGTTGACGGGAGTAGAAGAACCAGACCGAATACCAGCATCGTGCCCAGTTTAGGGGAGATGTATAAATATATATATGTGTAGTTATATACGAGGAAATGTTGACTGCGATTAGTTTCCCTGGTTTAGTTTTGGAAGTAGGGGACCGGCGGCTAGGCTAGGGCCGGTAAGATGGTCGCGTCGGTTGTTACGTCACTGGTCCGTCGTTCTATTCGGGCTCTGACTCTGTGTAGCATAATTATGCGGTTCTGTATTGTGTATAAATTTGTAAATACTTAGTTTAAATCAATAACTTTATAATAATAAATATAAGTGATATCAGTCTTCATAGTGTTCTTCCGAAGATTTGGTTCAAAGGAGTACTTAAGAGCTAATTTGTTACCAGAAAAATCTACAAAAATAATGTACTTGATTTTCATTGTATTATTTTAGGTGTTTGCTGCTGTCTTTGAAAAGATATTAGGTACATAATTATGAGCTGTAGGTACTTTTAATTTGTCTGTACAGTCACGTCTGAAAATATCGATACGGACAAAGATACTAAGGTCGTGTATACATATTTTTGGCACTTTGTCCGTATCGAGCTTTGCTTAAAATAATAATGTTACGAAACCTAATATATGTATGTAATTTCCGTATAATAATCGTGATAAACCTTGATAAACACTTTTATACAACAAAATGTCGTAAATCAGCGCTAATAAATGGATGTTACGACATTTATACGACCATTATACGACCAATTAATGTCTTATACGACCGCTATGCGACTTTATTACGACGCTGAATCGTATAAAATGGGCCCATTTTCGGTCGTTTCGACGTCATATCGACGTTATAGTGACCAGGCTAGGAACTAAAAGTTACCATCGGCACGTCGTGGCGACCTGAAAAATGTTTGTTGGGATGTTATCATTATGTTATTGACATCTGTTGCGGTTGAAATAAAGTTCCTTATCCAATCAGTTGTATCTTCAGATAAGAGGTTGTTAAGTACCTGCGTAGGTAGTTGATTTGGGTGAAGCTTTGATGAAAGCTTTCGTTATCTTTTAAAATCTTAAACTATTATGAAATGCAGCATTACAAAATTTACAAGGTTTATGTATGTAACTTCTTGTTCAGTGACCGACATCGACTTATGTTAGTAATAAATGTAATAATTTTCACCTCGCTCGGAAAACTTCAGTTTATAGCGCAAAATCTGCGAGCAAAAGTTTATTTTATCCGCTAGCGTGCAAAAGTCATTTGAATTTCGAACACGATGAATATGTGTGCTTTTTTCTTGTTTATTTTGTTTGGATTTAAATTAAATAGAGGGCAAAATTAAATATGTTTTTTTTGCATCTCGCATTTTCCTCGCTGTAGTGAGGTGAAAAGTTTTGTGTGTTCCTCACGGCTGCAAAGTTATTTGGCGTCTCGTGTCTTGAAAGCCTCGCTACGCTCAGGAATCTATCTTTGAACCATGAGCGAAGCGAATCTTAGATTCCTTCGCTCGCTCACCTTTCAATTTCTACAATTACGCCAAATAACCACTTTGCAGCCTTGCATAACAAATAACTATTGTCGGTTACAGACATATGTCGCTTTGATCGTTTGTGCCTAATACGAACCTTATACATATAAAGTAGGTACATGCAATGCGTCCCGTTTTGTGTCTTAATATAATTACGAAATCCAATTTTTATATCTATTGTTTACCTAATAGCACCCGGAACGTTTATACGACTGTTTATAAAGTAATGAAATCTGTTTATGAACGAATAAATTGTGGTTACATAATATAACAGATGGTGTTCAAAGCTAACCCACCGAGGTGTTTACAGCAAATGATATTTACGTCTATGGTTCACGTGGGTTTTGCAAGAGGTATTGCATTTTCATATGGCCTTTTGCGTTTCGGGAACACGTCGATATCTAACAGTTGGGTAAAAATGGGGGGGGGGGGGGATCTGCAGCTTGCTATACATAGACCGGCGCATGGGTTTGCAAGCGATTTTTGCAACCCACATGCACCGGCACGTTACATTTCCGAATCCACGAATATTACATTCCCCATTATATCTAATTAGCATTTGCCTATTCTTTGCCTAGGCAGATCATGTTGAGCCAGGTAGCATACCAAAAGCGTCGCATTGGGCGTCCCTTGCTGCGTTTTAAGGACTGTGTGATTTCTGTGAAACGTGACATGGTCGCTTTTGACATGGATGGAGACACTTGGGAGGAGCTCGCGTCAGATCGCGATAGACACGACAACGCATGGTTCCAAGACCTTGCCCAAAAACGCGCAAAGAGGCACAAGCCACCTGAAGCTGCTGCCGACATGGCTCCCTACTTCAGCTGCCACAAATGCGGTCGCAAATGCCGCTCCCGCATTGGCTTAAAACACCCACGACAGACGTTGTTCCTCGCTGTTCATCTGTCAAGATGTTAAAGGCCTCACTGCCTGGCCTTACGCTTCTAATACTATTCGTACTGATACTATTTAAATCTCGAAGTACCTAAATGGAACCTGGTTTACGTGATTAAGTCCCGTTTTGCTGTATAACAACAAACATTGCGGTCAAAACAGAGTAGGGTCATTGCTCTGTCATAGGCCGTTATGAGACTTATGAGCAAGCCGAGGCATGACGAGTAATCATGACCTCTAGTGAAGATATTAAGTCCCCGGCAAGCTCAGTTCTCCATAAAAATGTAGTTACGTTCTCATTTTACAACGACTAGCTAGGTTGCTCTGAAACTTTGTACTTTCAATGGGATAAGGTAGTATATGTAGGTCTGTAATAATAACGCCGTGGGACGCTGGCCTATGTAAATTCTACAGCGCCTGACGGACGGACGGCCATTTATCTAATATTGTACTGAGACGGATGACTGCAATTTTTATATGCCACTAACTGTGCTATTTCTCGCTTTGTGTGCCTGACAGATTGAGTTAGCAGTTTTGTTGGCAAGTAAATGATTCTTAAAAGGTGCAGTTATTCTTAAAGACGTATTGGAAATATTATGGACTTAGGTATTTCACCGACTTATAAGATGAACGGGTACAGTTTATTCAAACGTGGCATTAATTCCCTTCTCAACAGATTTACGAAAAATTCATCGATATCACCAATAACTGTCTGTTTAGTTTTCTAGATAAACTAGCTCTTGTACAAAGATCAAATCACGTGTAGTTGGATTTGTCACTGGCCTTTGTGCGCAAAACTACCTCTCCTAATAAAGTTCGCACTAACATGTAATATTTGTCTTTCATGTCACTAATTACGATAATAGTCATAATACGGGACTAGGGTTGTTACTCGTTGTCATACGTCATTTCAATGGATTTCGCTCGCAGTTTACGATGCCTGATTATAACAGAAAACACTGGAAGTTGTGTATTTTTACGTGTCGGAGTACTCGGAGGCGGTGAGAAATTTTTTGTTGACAAGGTTGACATTTCTGACGATGCGTTTTGAAATTGCATCGACTCAACTTGTTCGTTCAGAATAACATTCAACATCATTTCAAAAACAAATGTTTCTTATGGAATTTAAGGTTTTTGGCTTAAAATCATTAAAGCTAAATTTGGTATTTTTATTAAATTCTCAAACCATTTATTTAATGATAATTAATATCGAACGAACCAATATTATGAGCGTTTTACGTTTTGTTTTCTGTCAAAAGCTACTTAAACACGCTCCATCCAAGGTCAAATTACTCTCCCCACTAGTGGATAAATAGTAGATTGTGTCACAAGGGAGCAAAATTACATATTTACGGCGAGGGCGTACAATTGAATCCTAAACGAAGCGAAGGATGCTATAATAGAATCCTGAGCGTAGTGAGGGATTCAAGTGTTAACGCCCAAGGTGAAAATAATTTTGCTACCATGTGACGCATACTGCTTTTCACATCACCTATGAGGAAATTACATATAGGTACATATATTAGGTTTCAAAACATTATTATTTTAAGCAAAGATCGATACGGACAAAGTGCCAAAAATATGTATACACGACCTTAGTATAGGTACATACTTCTGGCACTTTGTCCTTATCGATATTGACTAATTACTGACAAATTAAAAGTACCTACAGCTCATAATTATGTACCTATTATCTTTTCAAAGACAGCAGCAAACACCTAAAATGATACAATGAAAATCAAGTACATTATTTTTGTAGATTTTTCTGGTAACAAATTAGCCCTTACCCCTTTGAACCAAATCTTCGGAAGAATACTATGAAAACTGATATCACTTATATTTGATTTTGATTTAAACAAAGTATTTACAAATTTATACACAACACAGAACCGCATAATTATGCTTTGTGAAATATTTGCACAAAACTTTTTAAATTGCATAGATAAGTATGGCTGGGTTTAAGGAAACCTAAAATGTAAAAATAAAAATTAAATTATTAAACTAATGTTTTTTACGTTTCTTTGTAAATATTACGCTAATTAATTAATTTACTTAATTTAAATATGCTATTAATTAATTTAAAATATGCTAATTACATATGCACGTAATCGATTATAAATAAATTGTAATCGATTATATGCATACTAATTTCATATGTCTTTGTGTCAATATTTCATACTGGCAACAAAATGTCCTTGAACAGAAAAGTGCCACTTTGATCCCTCCTAGCAGGGAAGAAAAGTTCCCTTTTCGAATAGGTGATGTGAAAATGTGTTTTTCCCCGCTTGTTTTAAAGGATAATAGACGGCTTTCTGAGCTAGTGAGGGGAAAAAAATCTTTTCTGTCTGTGTGTAACGACTACATTAATGTTTGTACTTTTGTTTGTCTACAGAACAGTGCTCCGATGTGGGAAGACTTCATATCAAAGGCGACAAAACTTCACTCGGCGCTAAAGTGAGTACTTCAAATGTATTGTTAGGGTTCCGTAGCCAAATGGCAAAAAACGGAACCCTTATAGATTCGTCATGTCTGTCTGTCTGTCTGTCTGTCTGTCCGTCCGTATGTCACAGCCCCTTTTCTCTGAAACTATAAGAACTATACTGTGGAAACTTGGTAAGTAGATGTATTCTGTGAACCGCATTAAGATTTTTCACACAAAAATAGAAAAAAAAAACAATAAATTTTGGGGGTTCCCCATACTTGGAAGTAAAACTAAAAAAAATTTTTTAACGTGTCATTAAACGTGTGATACCCATACGTGTGGGGTATCTATGGATAGGTCTTCAAAAATGATATTTAGGTTTCTAATCAATCTAGGATCTAGGTTTATCATATTTTCTAAACTGAATAGTTTGCGCGAGAGACACTTCCAAAGTGGTAAAATGTGCCCGCCCCCCCCCCCTGTAACTTCTAAAATAAGAGAATGATAAAACTAAAAAATATATATGATGTACATTACCATGCAAACTTCCACCGAAAATTGGTTTGAACGAGATCTAGTAAGTAGTTTTTTTTAATACGTCATAAATCGTAAACCGCAATTTACCTTTCACTCACGTTTCACATAAAAAATACATTGTTAAAATTATGTAATGTACGGAACCTTCGGTGCGGGAGTCCGACTCGCACTTGGCCGGTTTTTTTACTTTTATTTGCATACATCGATATTGCAAGACTAGACCAATCAAAGGGATAATCATAGACATATACAAAAACTTTTGTTCTTCATATCCTGCTACCCTAAGGTTGTCTGGAAGAGATCGCTCACAGCGATAAGACCGCCTGTTGCTACCTTTATTTATATTGTAAATCTGTTTTAAAAATTTTGTTTCTTTGTGGTGCAATAAAGAATATTTATTATTATTATTATTTGTATCTCATATAAACTCACGGGTATATACATCCCGGTCATTTGATAGGCGTGCGTGGGGATACAGATCCAACACGTAGAGGCCCTTTGGAGAAGTTTGCTGTTATGTAATACACCTGCTAGAACCCATTCACGGGTACAAATAGATACCCGTAAATCGGTTCCAACAGGCGTAGGGGCTATTATAATCACAGTGGAAAAGAGTGCCGGTTATGGTGTTGAAGTTTGGCTGGTCAAAAGATTGGGCTATTGCTGAGAGGTCCGGACACCTGCCATAACAATGTTGTACACGTTATCGAGGCAGGCGGTGACTCGCCGCTGACTAGATGGGCCCCTGAAACTGCCGTCGTGAAGACGACCAGGGGCAACACCGGTGTGAGCGGCTCAGGGGTGTCGAGAGGTGTGCGCCGCTTTCTACCCAGTACTGTGCCAACTCGCGTCTTATGCATCTTTCACTTCCACCCCTGGAGCATATAGCTCTAGTGACTCCTCTCTGGACAGCCAATGAAGGCAAGCCAGAGCTGAGAGTCCTGCGGGTCCCCTTGGGGTCCACTCCGACCGACGAAGGCACGCCGGAGACGGAGACCCTGACCGACTCTCGGGAGCACTCGGGTCCGTGGGGTCGTTACTCCCCTATTATTACTTAACTCTCTTTCACGACGGCTTATGCTGAATATCAGGAAAATAATACTACTGATTTAGATAGATTTCGATTTTCGATGGGGGGACTACAAGCAAAAGCCGCGTAATGCAAATAAATACATACTGCAGTAAAACAAATACTTCTGCACAACACGTATAATTTGTTAAGCACTTCACTAAATTTAACATAAAACACCAAAAAAAAAATCTACACATGAAATTTAAATATTATTATAACCAAAACTAATTATTTTTCTCACGGTCCGCTTTTCGCACTGGCGTGAACTGGTGTACGTGCGAAAGATAACGGCGTATAAATTTAGCTGTAGAAGGAAAGAAATGGATTAATGAGATGGAGATTATGGACGGTAATGGCTGTTTCAACGGGTAATAGGTGCCTAAATTTAATGCCGAATATTAGTTTCGCCTGACAATTAGGGCAATTAGAATTTTGAAAATGCCGTAAAGAAATGCGGAATACGGATAACAGCGGCTTTACAGAATTAAAAGAAATATGGCACAAAAAATAACAATGAACAATTATAGGGTTATTAAACGGGAACCGATCCCATAACGTTAAAAAATATTTAAGCTCCGTAGACGATGACAATTTGCTAGCTCCTTTCCAAAGAAAACGTTCGGCCAACCAACGCTGTACCGTGACCTATCGAACCACGCACTATGCGGGCTCGTGTCCTCCGTGGGTTTGCTAGTTCCTTTCCAAAGAAAACGTTTGGCCAACTAACGCTGTACCGTGACCTATCGAACCACGCAGTATGCGGACTCGTGTCCTCCGTGGGTTTGCTAGTTCCTTTCCAAAGAAAACGTTTGGCCAACTAACGCTGTACCGTGACCTATCGAACCACGCAGTATGCGGGCTCGTGTCCTCCGTGGGTCTGATACCTGACCGCCGGTCGACGACCATCCACTGCCGACTGCCCGTCGGCGGCTGTACCTTGTCGTTGATACGGCCACCACGTACCACCGGAGCACTGCTCGACGGGGGCCTTAAAAAGGTCCTGGTGCAGGCAATTACGGCCAACAAGGCCGCGGAACGACGGGAAGAAAAGCGCACTCCAAGTTATTATTGGCAACTTCCAAAGAAAACGTTCCTCTCGATTAAAGGTTTACTTGACGGAAACAAGAAAAAAAATTGAAAAAATATTCGCGGACCACAAACAGATCTTTCCACGTCAATCGCAAAATCCATCTGAAGTCCTCCGAAGAAAACAAATTTCTTCTTTTCGAATCAGAATTGAAATTCAAAATTCAACGCAATTGTAACCTGCCAACATCGAAAATATCTCAGTCTAAAAAAGGTTCCATGTGTTTTTATAGAGCGCCATCTAAGAGAATTCCGCGCTAACGATAACCCACTAGCCCTCGCATAACAAACAACAAAAAAAAACCCGAAGAAATACGCAACCTACGTTGATATGGAAGAAGTTCCAAAAACCACCGATAGATGGCAAAAAATAAATATGTAGCGAACGCTACAATACTTACTTACTTACTGCTGTGGCGCGACGACCCGAAGTGGATCTTGGCCTCCGACACCAAAGACCAATAAATACTTACTATAAATACATACATACATACTAACATTTATATTAGTTTATAATATAATTAGAACATTACAACTCACTACGGATAAACTGTAAACTTGACATCGATCGGGCCAAATAAACCAAGACCAATTGGTTACTTTTTCACTATTTTCTCCAATGGCCTAGTAGCTTCACTGATGTAGATATCAACATAAAATTGAGAGCCCCAAATAAACTTTCAATAGAGGATATCTCGATAGTTATTCATGATATTGAACAATTTGACTAAATTCAAATTGTAGCAAATGAAAAATAAAAAAAAATATCAGCTTTAGTTTTGTGTAAGTTGTCATGTCGCTAAGACGCATAGTTTGCAAGATATAAGTGAAAAACCGAAAAATAGAACCTTCAAACCCCCCTCCCCCCGGCTCAAGGGCTACGGCCGGGGACTTTTGACATGTTCACCTCCTAACTAGTCCAAACAAAGTTACGGAGTCAAAAATTGTGTTCCAAGCATTTCCCTCTACCTTCTTGTCTTGTTGCTTGGCCTACATGTAGATTGCAACGAATTGATATCCTACTACACTACACTACAATTTGACTAGTCATGTTTAATTATTTTTAATGATTGCCCAGTAGTTTTCGATAGATCGAAATTGGGGACAATTCGGAGGATTCATCTCGCGGGGTATGTAATCAACCTAATTGTTAGCATACCACGCCAAAACTTTTTAGAGTAGTGACAGCTGGCTAAACAAGGCCAAAATTTCACGGGACCGTTATGGGGTTCTAATAAATGGCGAAACTCATTCTAAGCACTCTTTAATTAAAAAGTCCGACTTCATTCAATTAAATGCGACAAGTTTATGATAAAATAAAATTTTATAAAATCAACCCTTAATCTTTGACTTTGTGCATAGTTCCATTTGTATCGAAATCGTCACCGCCACGCGCTATAAATTTTTATTTATTATGAAAAAATGTATGAATGCCTACTTTAAAGTGATATTTTCCAAAATGAAGAATAAATGGGCTACATTGTCCAATTTTTTATTTAGTGCAAATCGCCACACTGTTATTGTAACAGCCAAAACTGTCACAAAAATTTACATAACTCATTTTTTGTACAAAAAAACATTTTTTTGGTATGGAAACATATAATAATTATTAAATAATTCAAAAATGAATTCCTCGTCCCTAAATTATACGAAAATGATATATAACTTGCCCTAGTTGCTAAGAACAGGAAGAAATATAGCATAGATTGGACCTGGGGAGCCGACCCTTTTACCCCCTCTTTTTGGGGTTATGCACGGTACGATCTCGTGACTACCGCGCCAAATCAGCTTTATTTGACCTAAGGAACAATTCTACCTAGCGGCATCGCCTGAGGCAAAAGTGCATAGTGCTCCATACATTTTTGCTCATTACTTACCCTAATACTAGTGGTTATATACGAATGTCGTGTCGCGCAATATACGAGTGCCTATTACTTTTGCCATAGCAATGTTATTTACAGTCCGGCTCCGGTACGGTGGCAAGAAAGTTAGCTATAACTGGTAGGTATAACTACCCTGTACGACTCTACGTCTACTTGTTTATTTATGGTAAAAGAGTTAGGCGTTACATGATATTTAACAGACATGACTGCAATACCTTCAAGGACAATGATCTCAGTCCAAATTACGAAACATCAAGTTTCAAAAAAGTGAGCTGGCGGCAAGAATGACTTCCGTTCCGTGTAGTTATAGTGAATGAGGAGTAATCGGAGCAGCAAATCGGACAGACTGGGGGCATTATATTATACGCCATTGTTTACGTTGAGCAAAATGGTTTGAATGGCTTGACCGGTACTGGTATAGCTCCAAGCATCAATTGGAGTTATAGAAGTTTTCCCAGTATAAAATTTTACTTTATATATTCCTATATATATAGCATCGCATGTATTTCTATGGATGTCTAACAATTACACTTAAAGCTGCGTTTCCACCAGAGATGTGCGAGGCTGCGTAGCTATACACTACACGTTGAGCGAGGATAGGTAAATGAAGTGATTGTATTGGTTCTTAACAAACACATTCCTCGCTCCGCATCCTCGCACATCTCTAGGGGAAACGCAGCCTTATAACTTAGATTGGCTTAGATAATTTCATAAAGGTTTAAGGTAAGTACCAATCTCATGATATTTTGCAATTTGCGAATTTCGGTTTTTGCGGTAGCCCCCCTGTTGTTTCATTTATTTTGACTGCGAAGGCATAGCACAAAAACTTATTTATGTACATTGATTTATGGATCGAAAGTGTTATTTAGAAAACTTTGCATTACATTTAAACTTATATGTGAACGATGAAATAAAATACACGTCTAATTCGTGAATTTATTTTCAGGTCTGCGTTGGTTGCAATATCTGCGTTTCTGGACGCGTTTCAGAAAATCGCAGATGCAGCGACGAATGCAAGAGGTGAGTACTTACTACTTAGCTATGACGTGTCATAGTCGCTCCATTTAACTTTATTTACGTGTCAATATAGTCGTCGAAATTAAAATTATTCAGAAAATACCGTGGCAGGATAAGGGACCATCTTGTGCCTGATGAATTGTGCTTTTAGGCCTGATTAATTTTCTAATGACGTGCCACGTCATTAGTAAAAGCGCTATACTAAATTCAAAGATAAAAAGAGGCGAGTGCTGAAATTTAGTACTTAGATCATTTACTAATGACGCGGCACATGAGCACATCATCAGAAAAAATTCAGGACGAGAATCTATTGAGACACCAGATAATTCCTTATCCTGCCACGGCCTTTTACTTATTTAAAATATCTAAGGATTTTTAAATCATTTCTTTCTTAATCCAATCCAAATATCTATATACATGAGTGTAAACACCTGGAACATCTTTAGTTCCGCAATTATTATGACCGTAACTGACCACGCCGACTAGCTCGAAGGTGTCTCCATATTGGATCATTAAAGGTCCCCCTGAATCCCCTTTACACGAGTCTCGACCTTCCTCACCACCGGCACAGAGTTGATTATCGTTAAGCCTAAGCTTGTATGGGATCTGGCAGATGTTCGGTGGAACGTAGGGGAGTGAGATGTGCTGTTTGACGTCGGAGAAGACAGTGCCGTTGGATCCCCAACCGGCAGTCAGGAAGCGGAGGTTCTTGCTAGCTTTCTCGGTTGGGTCCTTAGAGGGTAGGCAAATTGGACGGATGAAGTCTGAAAAATTAAGTTAGGTTAGCACCAAAACGTCTTTGTTCGTAAAAACGATGGCTACAATTTTATTCAATATTAATTGCTTATTACGGATGCACCAATCACGATTGTGGCTGGTGCATCCGTAATAAGCAATTAATTGGATATTGGCAGTCTTTAGCTCATTTTATACCTTACCCACAAAGACTACGTTTTCAATCGACATATATTAAAGACTAACCTGTATAAGGAGCGTTTTTGCTTAATTTGACGAGCCCAATATCATGCGGTCCGCCTTGATACTGGCCCTTATATTCAGGATGTGCTATCTGACGTTCGATGCTTATGAGGATCACCTCGAGGATTTCAAAACCACCACCGTAGACTTCAACTGTGTCCGTGGGAAAGGAAGTCGTGTTGTATTCGCCGAGTCGGACTCGCTTTCTGAAAATTAATAATATTCAGCATCGTCAGCTTCACAACTACATGCATATTTTCTCTATCTGCACTTCAGCTGTTCAAATCTATTATGAAACATAAAATGCAAATGGTTGCATTAACGTTTCTAATACAAAGATCAATAAACATACACTTGCCAAATTTCGTTGTCATATCGAGTAAAACGACTGAGCTAAAGTCTTATAAGAGTTATTAATAGTAAATGGCTTCTGTTAAAACCTACTTGTACCCCAGTATCCTTACCACGAGTTTGACACTGGCATATTCGCTAGTGATTCGAAGTTTAAATGTCTGATATAAACTTACGCTTCTCCATATCTTGTGGCCCCAATACAATGTGCTGCCGTGAGAACATATCTGGAGCTTATAAGACTGCCTCCACACGATGTGTAGCCCCCCGCATATTCAAGAAGAACTAACCACGGGTACTGCTCAACTGTTGCTATATCACCGCCTGCAACACAAACATATACCTATAGTATTATATAGATGAGCTATACGCGTGCGCCCGTGAGGGACAGGAACATACGCAATGCGACAAAATTAAGAACACGTTCCTGATAACCACATTCCTGACAACGTACCAAAAACAAACTACGTAATTTGGTAGGGTTTATTTGTTACCCACCATAAACCATACTAAATTTACGGTGGGGAATAAAAAAAATGTGAGACTGACAAGGACAAACAATGATGTCGCTTTCTCTGCTACTCCTACTGAAAGTTCATCTAGCCCCTCCCCCTTTTCATCTCTATATTATTGTACTGAACACAAATGATACAATCCTAGCAAAACAAATTTTACATATATGTCGTGAGAATTACAAATACGAGTAATATCAATAGATATATATTGATTTTGAGGGATTATTTTAAACAAATTGGACTAGTCTCACAATAAACTTGTGGTGCGTGAACTAGATGACAATATTTATAATAAATACATTGAGAAATGCGTAAAAAACACTTAAAGCTATGCATAATATGACAAACCGAGAAAATAGCAATTTAACTCAGAGCAATCATAAAACAAAAAAATCTAACATCATATCACATTATTATTGTATCACATGCAAATTCATAAGGCAGAAACAGGCAACAAACACACCCTTGTGTTCACTCTTCGGATAATAATATATCCCATCAAAAACATTACATGTAAAAAGATGCAAGTCTCGCAACGCAGTTCTTCTACTACAAAAAGTTTTGAGATGTAATGTAAAACCAAGTCAGTTATTTTAGTCAGTACCAGGGGGTGTTAAAACCGTAAGACTATTAGATACCTTTATTCTTTTAATACTTATCATGACTTAGCAATCGCACGGCTACATAGTGACATAAGGATAATTCGTCAACTATTTAAAATAGTCCTAATTGAACATAGCGCTAGCCTTAATGACATGCAGTTTGAGCAATACACATACGAGTACAAGTAAAGCATTGTGTGCGATTGCCAAGTCATTATATGTATTAAAAAAATAAAGGTATCTAATAGTCTTACGGTTTTAACACCCCCTGGTACTGACTAAAATAACCGACTTGGTTTTACATTACATCTCAAAACTTTTTTGTAGTAGAAGAACTGCGTTGCGAGACTTGTCAGACTTGCATCTTTTTACATGTAATGTTTTTGATGGGATCTCATCTATTTTTGTAGGCAGTTCTTCTTTTCGTGTACTAATACCCATACCACCCACCATACCTGTGGTGTGACTAGGGCCAATCGCCGATCAGTTATGTGATACACATATCATAATTATACACATCTTCATTCATACTCACAACGTACAACGTAGTGGACCTATACTTAACCTACTAATTGTAGGAACTACAAACGTAACTTTGTTATCGCATATATTTATATAGGATTACAAACTTACTTGTGCAGTTATTAAATCTTTAAAACGTGACTGATTGGCCTGAGTGTTTTCGAGAGAAGGATGGTACGGCCGTGTTGCCATCGATTAAAACAAGCTTTTTACACAAATCGCACTTAGCTCTTAGGGTTATTGCTATAATTGCACTACCCGATGAACACTGGTATAAGTAGTAATCATATTTTGCCTAAAATTACTTACCAACAATCCTATCGCCTCCGATGGTCTCAATACCACAGCAGCCGGTCTCTGGTGCCGGTGCCTGCAGGGTGGACGGACAATCAGACGACTCGGCGTATTCCCTGTCGGCGTCCGAGACGTCGTCGCCCTTGTCAGGGGTTGGCCGAACGGGCTTGCGATGGGGGAACTCTATGGGCGCTGGCCGCGAAAACGAATACCATTCTGATTGCGGAGGGCAGCACACCTGAAAATACGATAAATGCCGAATACAATGTAGGCGGACGGCTTAAATCCCTACAAATTCAAGCGGGGAACGCTAATTGAGGACATCGACGACGATGACAACTTTTTTATGACTATATTGTCGTTGCCAAAACCATGTCGTTCGTACGGGTTGTTTTCTAACACTACATTTTCATTAAAAGTTAAACGAGTACAACTATCAAAACTTCAATACCTTTGGTTTAAAGTTGTAGCTAAGTCCGCAGGACGCTTGCCTCAAGAAGAGCAGATCCTGTTCAGTCTTTGCGTTGTTCTGGTCGATGTCTTTCAGCGGCTGGTATTTATCTAGCAGCACGCACATCCCGGCTCCGCCTTTCGGTGTTCGACATTGGTTCTCTGCAAAAAGTATTGTGTTGTTTATGTGTATGTACAGTCAGTATCAAAAGTAGCAGATTAGACTACTCTCGTCAAAAGTATCTACATTCTCTAATAGTTTAACAAAAAGATATATTTCTCTATATATAGAACAATTAGATTGTAACAGATACTTTTGTAAGCAAACTGTAGAGATATATCTCTATTTCGAAAAGGATTCCAGGGTGATTCTTTTATGGTGTGATGTTTACCGCTACTATTGATGCTGACTGTATATTTGTATAACGATTATTATTATTATTATTATAGCCTTTGCTTCCATATTCTTTCTTATTGTTTTTTTTTTTTTTTGTATTTTTGAACAAGTTGTTTTATTTGTCTTTATGGATCCCTCTCTGGGTGAAGGCCTCCTCCAGTTTTTTCCAACTTTCTCTATCTTCTCCTGTGTTTTCCGGCTATTTGGGTAATGTCTTCAGACCAGCGTTTCTTCGGCCTGCCTGTGGGGCGTTTTCCGTGTGGTCCCTTCCATTTTGTGGTTTGTATGGTCCATCTTTTGTCTGTCATGCGGGCTACATGGCCAGCCCAGTTCCATTTAAGTTTGAGAGCATGGGTAAGAGCGTCGGTTACCTTGGTTTTTTCTCTAATTCTTGCGTGTCTTATTTTGTATATTTTCCGCAGCCCCGTCATACTTCTCTCCATAGCTCTCTGCGTAGTTCTTATTTTCTATTAGGACGATTAGGACGTTCATATGGTAAATTGAAATCATTTATAACTTCAGCAAATTAAATATATAAAACGTAAAAGACGAGGATTTATTTGTAAGATCATCTACTAATGATTGATTGATTAGTCACATTCAATTACAATTTTAAAAGACGAGAAAGTACTTACAGGCCAATTCGAACAATGAGATACGCCATTTACTAGTTCTAGAAACGATATGGATTTATGTCAGTGTAAAAAATGACGTTTCTTTTCTTCAAACAAAAACGTCATTTTTGACACTAACATATCTAATCCATATCGTTTCTAGAACTAGTAAATGACGTATCTCATTGTTCGAATTGGCCTGTTAGGTTAAAGTATAATAGCAAAATTACTAGACAGTATTATTTGTTAATCAGCTGACAGGCACTTCAAACATCTGAATGAATGAATTAAAAAAATACTGATACATAAATAGGTATTATGTTCAATTATTACATTTATTACTTACGTCCACTAATAAGTCCGAAGCTGAGAGCAACACAAAAACTAAAATAATAGCACTTCATCTCGGGGAATCACACCGTTGAGGAAAACGCGACCGTCTCTCGACACATGTCCGGCCGGTTCTTGGATGCCATTTAAATGGCTAAACCGTCCACACTTGTTTTTATACTACGTATACATTAGCGAAGTAGCTAATTGTATCAATACTAATAACGTCGACGACCCTGGTCCTAATAAAGACCTTAAAACAAGGTAGTAAGAGCTGTTACAATTACAAGTATAACGATACGATGATACCTTTAATCTTTTACAATTTGACGATCTTTTTGTGAGTTCATGTTATTTAGAAATATATGACATTGTTAAATATCATGTAATTTCCAATAAGAAATAAATTCTGAAATAGAATAGAAATAGTTTCTGTGTCTTTTTAAGTTGTAAAAAGTACCTACGTAATACGTGACAGTTTTCACGCACAAAGCTAAAATTCAAACAAGTTTTTAGCAAAAATTTCATTTTAGTACAAGCTTTATTTGAAACACGTGCATTTCAGGAACAGCAAACATTCCTTGTATCATTTTATTAATGAGGCAATGAAAAAAAAAATACTACAGTATAAAGCTTATTATTTAATCATCAATTAATCTTATTAAGTCGTTATCCTACTGGATCAGTTCATACTGCAATCTCACATTGATTGGACAAATGTGCAATTCCCAGATATATACATAAATATTTAACCTGAGGCCAGAGAGAATAAAGCTTAACTATCTTGTTTAAAATTCTTTTACCGAGTACATATTTAGGGGGCATTTGTCAGGCGGCCCGATTCGAACTTTAAGATACGTCAATTTTTTTTATGGCTTTCCCATCTTGTGGGTTTTGGCAGGAGGGATTTTGCCAATGACGGCGTTTTATGACGTACAACGCACGAAGATAATGTTCGGTGAATAATTAATTTTGATTTGGTAAAAGGAATTGTGTTGGGAACCTAGAACAAAAACATTTATTGTTATGGGCATCACAGACAACACAGAACATTATGTACAGTTAATTAGAAAAAGAGCGGGAAAAGGGATAGTTTTGACAATATATATGAACAATAGATATAAGATCACAAGTACCAGAAAGTGTAGAGCCGTTAAAGTTTTATATTGTTTTCTTGGATGTGTTTAAGAAGAATTCCAGTAACGTCAAATATTATTATTCTTCAAACAAAAACGTCACTTGACACTGACATTTCCGATCCATATCGTATCTAGACCTTATATTTGACGTATCTTAAAAAAAATCGTTTAATTCAGACTTCATAATGGTCCATAACTCCATACATGTTAGTACTTAATAATACTATTTTAAGCAACTTCTTCTTCTTATCTATCTTAAAGTTCGAATCGGGACGGTTATCAAATTAGATTATTTACTAAAATTCACAATGTACGGATGCAATTGAATTTACAATAAAGTTTTGAACTTTCCGTCATAGCATCGAACTGAGATTCTGTCAATCTTCCGCCAAGGGGGCCGCTATCACTTGTTCTGTGGTATTGTCGCCTCACAAAGTCATTTTTAGGGTTCCGTACCCAAAGGGTAAAAACGGGACCCTATTACTAAGACTCCACTGTCCGTCTGTCTGTCTATCACCAGGCTGTATCTCATGAACCGTGATAGGGGTAGACAATTGAAATTATATAACAAATACTAAAAAATACTTAAATTTGTACGGAATCCTCGGTGTGCGAGTCCGACTCGCACTTGTCCTGTGTCGCACTTGTTTTTTTTATACTCCTACAAAAATTATGTTACCACCATTTAATGTACTCGAGCTCGTACCTATATCTTCGGGGCATTCACAGTACCTGACCTTTGCAGTATATTGCCTACTGGTACGCGATACATGGGCTGCTTAGAGCACAAGATAAGCTGGATGCTGATAAGCAATAATGTGTTAACCCACAAAAGCACAATTTTGAAAAAAGGGCATCTAAAGATTTTTTCGTGGTTTTTGAGTGTTTGTTCTAAATATTAAAAGGCTTTGTTCAAACTTTACTGTATTTGTCAGTTTAAATACAATGAATACTAGTGATTTATAATTATAATAGTCGAAATAAATTTAAATTTGTCGCAATAATCCCCTTTTTAGGGTTCCGTAGCCAAATGGCAAAAAACGGAATCCTTATAGATTCGTCATGTCTGTCTGTCTGTCTGTCCGTCCGTATGTCACAGCCACTTTTCTCTGAAACTATAAGAACTTTACTGTTGAAACTTGGTAAGTAGATGTATTCTGTGAACCGCATTAAGATTTTCACACAAAAATAGAAAAAAAATAAATAAATTTTGGGGATTCCCCATACTTGCAACTAAAATTTAATTTTTTTTTCATCAAACCCATAGGTGTGGGGTATCTATGGATAGGTCTTCAAAAATGATATTGAGGTTTCTAATATATTTTTTTTCTAAACTGAATAGTTTGCGCGACACTTCCAAATTGGTAAAATGTGTCCCTGTAACTTCTAAAATAAGAGAATGATAAAACTAAAAAAAAAAAGATGTACATTACTATGCAAACTTCCACCAAAAATTGGTTTGAACGAGATCTAGTAAGTAGTTTTTTTAATACGTCATAAATCGTAAACCGCAATTTACCTTTCACTCACGTTTCACATAAAAAATACATTGTTAAAATTATGTAACGTACGGAACCCTCAGTGCGCGAGTCCGACTCGCACTTGGCCGGTTTTTGTTTATTGCGAATTGCATGATGACGTGAACTTTCTCAAGAATGTGTCATTATACTTAACACAGTTTCGCTAATTGTGTAAATCTGCCTTTGAACTTATAATCAACATGTTATAGCACATAGCATGTTCTCGTTAAATACTAACTTAATATAAGTATAACTTAAATTTTGATTTACAATAATCAATCAAGCCTCATATTGCATTGATATGATATTTTTTCGATTTGCAAGAATGATTCAACTGTAACAAGTTATTTAAAATCATTATAATTATAAAAATAACATTATTTTACAAATGTGCATACATTCAAATTGTTGAACTTGGTATTTAAAATGAATTCCTATGAAAAACTACAGCATTTTGCGGTTTTGTTTAATTTATTTCGGCAAATTTACCTGAAAAATAAGACGCTTAAAAACAAGTGTGATTATGCTTTAGAAATACCTTATTTCGATTAGTATTAGTATTACCTCTTGAAAACCGCAACAATTAACAGATTTGTGCACTAAATTCGTTAAATTACTAATTAAAAACACAATTTTTAGCAATATTTACCTTCATACCGCTTCTGATAAAACAGAATTAATGGAATGTGATTCCGCAATAATGAGTTAACCTCTTTTAAGACATTATTGACATTTTAGTATGCGTTCTGCCCATTACTGCAGTAAGTTGAGGTACTAAACGCATTAATGCAAAACAGACAACACGTGTTAACGGATTTGTGTTAACCTTTTTTCCGTCTTGTGGAATATTTATAAATTTCAAATCACTAAGGTCATTTTTGCAAAATGAAGTCGAGCGGACCAGCTACAAAATGGCATTAAAATCTCATTTTTGAGTTTTTGTGGGTTGACACATTATTACTTATCAGCATCCAGCTATAGTATTTTTTTTAAATCTATACAAATGTGGACCAATGATATGGCATCCATGTTTTAATCAGTTCTTATTCATAAAGTCAGTCTAAAATCAAGGCTGAATATTGCTTCTAATCCATGGCAAGTATTCAAACACTTTGGTGTACACTCCAGGAACGTTTTCTAGTCCACACGGCGTCGGGCCGAAACTGACGATGCCAACCACCTCGAACGTGGATCCCTCGAAGTGCATAAGAGGCCCTCCTGAGTCCCCTTTGCAGGAATCCTTGCCTTTCTTGCCACCAGCGCACACCTGGCCGCTCCACAAAGTGACACGGCGTTTGGGCACGTTGTAGGCCGGTTGACATTCCTGAAATATCACTACATAGTATACAACAAAGTCGCTTTCTGCTGTCTGTATGTCTGTCCCTATGTATGCTTAGATCTTTAGAACTACGCAACGGATTTTGATGCGGTTTTTTTACATAGAGTGATTCAAGAAGAAGGTTTATATGTATAATTTGTAAAGGTTTTGTGTAAATTAGTTGAACTACCCGTGCGAAGCTGGGGCGGGGCGGGTCGCTAGTATAAAATAATATATCTATTTGTAGCGATGCATGTCAAATTTCCGTAAGTCCACAAAAATGGTAACTGTCTTTATAACATAAATGAAATTTCCTAATTAAGGGCTAGGGTAACTTTGGTACAGTCTATAAAGTTGACATGTACTAAATATAGCAATTGTATTTGGGGGCGTTCAAATATTACGTAACGCAATTTTCGAAGATGGAAGTGGAAATCCGTGGTCTCTGCCTACCTCTCCGGGAAATAGGTGTGATTATGTATGTATTTTATTTAATAAATAAAAAATTGTTACGTAACGCCTAACTTATTATTATTACAAAATGTATATAATGATGTATTCTTTAACCGTATTAATAATCGTTCATTTAGTAATATGGAAGATCGTAAATAACCTTCATTAGTAGTTAGTTAGCGATTCGTGCAGGTGAAATCGAATCAACAGCGATGAAATCTTGCGAAGTTGCATTGCGTTCGTGCTTATAACGTTATTATTAGTTTTTAGATTTCGTAGTATTTGGATTAAAATATGGGACGCTATTCTATTCGTATTAGGTTTTCCAAATACCGGACCTCTCGGAATACCGCTATTAATACCGAAACTCTCTTCATCAATCCCGGGATCCCGGTATTTATTAGGTATGAATTATTAAAAATTGGGAATTAAAAGGGCTAAATATTACACCACATAAGTTCTAATAGCTTTAAAGGAATCAAATAAAGTTTGCATTTCGCTGCTTGTAAGGGCTAGTCACAGTTACCGGTCACTTACATAAGTGTGTGTGTGTGTGTACCTAACTGCTACGGATTTTCAGTTCAACGTTATAAATTACCTATCACTTACATGTTTATTCTTATAAGTCCGTGGAATGGGTGGCAAAAAATAAACAGAATAATACAATGCCGTTGCTTGCGCACGCATGTTTTGATTTGATTGCTTTTTTTGTAGAATGTAGCAAAAAAACTCATTTGCGTATTGGTGTAGTTTCCTAGCTCCAATTTTAGCAAATATAGTTAAAATACGTAGTCAGGTTTTACATAAAAAGAAGATATTGCTTAGCTCTCATTTCTTAAGGCTGGCGTCCACTAGGTTCGCCGAGGCGAATCGAATCGCTATAATTAGCCTTCTATACATTTACAATGAATGGTAAATTCGATTCTACGCGCCGCGGCTCTTCGTCAATAGACGCGGTTTTATACAGGCTGGCGTCCACTAGGCTCGCCGAGGCGAATCGTAATAATTCGCCTTCTATACATTTACTATGAAACTGCGTCTATTGATGAAGAGCCGCGGCGCGTCGAATCGAATTTACCATTCATAGTAAATGTATAGAAGGCGAATTATTGCGATTCGATTCGATTCGCCTCGGCGAGTCTAGTGGACGCCAGCCTTATGTATAGGAGGCGAATCATTGCGATCCGCCTCGGCGAATCATTGCGATCCGCCTCGGCGAGCCTAGTGGACGTCAGCCTTTAGAGTAAATTTAGAACACTGTTACTACAGTTCCTTGTTGTTTTCCTACTGTTTACCGTATCTGCCAATATTTAAATAACTAATTATGTTCATATCACTACCATGATTTCCAGAAATATTCATCGTCAAATATTTATCTCACGCCAATCTACTCGGTACACGTTCAATAACTATGTAATAAGAGTGAGATACTAGTTTGATGCGATGTATTGGGCTTCTTAATTCAGCCGAATTTGATCATTTTAATGGATATAGAGGGTTTATACTGCACATTTCACATGTTAATAAAAATACCGGGATCCCGGTATTGCATTTAAAAATACCGGTATTGAAAAATGGCCAAAAATCCCGGTATTGGAAGTCCTAATTCGTATGCGTACATACCTCAAGGCTAATGTAAGGCAAGTCGACGTGTAGCTTGATTTTGCTGCTAGAATGTGTTTCATTGATAGCTCCCCAGCCTGCTGCAAATAACTTCCCATAGGACGGTATGCTGGAGGTTACATCCCTCGTTGGCAGGCAGATCGGCCGGATAAAATCTGAGAGTCAAATAGTTTTTTTTACTCGTGATGCTGATGGAGGTAACTTTTGAGTTTAGACCCAGGTGGTGTGTGTAGAATACGATTCTAAATCGTCATGTTGTGTCATGCCAGAGGGCATTGCTTCATCCACAATAGGAAATTTTAGGATACTTACTGATAAAGAAAATTTTTGTTATAGACTTGTGTAGATTCTAAGGAAATATTCCAACGAAAGTGCGTACCTGTATAGGGTGCAAGTTCTGAAAGCCTCAGCATAGCGATATCGTGTCTCCTCAGCGGGCTACGCGGACTGTACTCAGGATGGGGAATGATGTGCTCAATAGGGATGATGATCGGGTCCATGGTGCAGTCCATATCTCCTGGTTCTCCACCTTCTACGGCTACGCAGTCGGCACCGCTGTTAGATGTGTCGTATTCACCCAGACGCACATTTGTTCTAAACATAAAACAATAGTATCATTTTATATTGAGCAAATTGGTTATAGGTTGATGACACGCTATGCCAGCTATTTTGACATCTCAGGTGGCGGCCGATTAGTTGAATAACTATACAGTTTTATATCCTTTCCTTTGTAAATATGGTGGTATTGGTATTCTTAAGGTCTTCCATGCATGAAAGCACACATTTAGCGATTACAAATGCAAAGCCGCTTGCTATTTTCTAAAGTAGGAAGGTGAAGGGTATGATGACAAAGATATTTTTTAGTTAAGGCTATGCTTACTATACAATAGGTGGCGGGGGTCTGTAGCTCGTGGTCGTTATGCATGCCGTACCATGGCTGCAGGATG
Organism: Cydia strobilella; assembly: GCF_947568885.1. NCBI lineage: Eukaryota > Metazoa > Arthropoda > Insecta > Lepidoptera > Tortricidae > Cydia > Cydia strobilella. The sequence continues at coordinate 16,819,410 of NC_086042.1, read as the reverse complement.
TGCAAAAACCAATTTGGCGAGAATAATAACGACAATGGCAGTATTTGCGTAAAACCAACGCTAGTGTACTTAAGGGGCCTTACGGGGTCCCTGCATCGAGCACTGTTCCCTTCACGCAATGACCCGCCGTGAGCACATAGCGCCCGGAGATGAGCACGCCGCCGCAAAGCAGTTTGATCTTGTTGTCCTTTTTGTACTCGACGATCGCCAGCCATGGATACTGGTCGATTGATGTTTCGTTTCCACCTGGAAGAAGATAAATTATTGAAAACATACGAATACTGTTATTTATTATAATGTTGATATGGCTATGTTTCACAATAGTTAGTTTAAATTTGAATACTTGAAATTTAATATTCAGATAAAGCATTTCCTTGTTATATTTACTGTTATCGTAAATAGTTACGTTCATTATGGATTAATCATTAGCATCAAAGGGATTCCATGAACCAACCTCATATTTGCATAGCGGTTATCGCGTGTTGGTCATGTGATGAGTCAGTATTCGTATCCGGCTACTTGGTTAAGAGTTCTTTTTAGGGTTCCAAAGGGTAAAAAGAGGACCCTCTAAGACTCCACTGTCCGTCTGTCTGCCTGCCTGTCCGTCTTGTCTGTCACCAGGCGGTATCTCATGAACCGTGATATCTAGACAGTTGAAATTTTCACAAATGATGTATTTATGTTGCCGCTATAACAACAAATGCTAAAAACAGAAAAATATGTTTTTTTTAAGCGGGGCTCCCATACAACAAACGTGATTTTTTTTGCCGTTCTTTTTTGCGTAATGGTACGGAACCTTCGTGCGCGATTCCGACTCGCACTTGTCCGGTTTTTTCCTTTGGACTCTATCATTCATTTACCGGTAATCTTGTTAGTGCTGCCGCCGTCCATCCCGCAGCATTCTGTCCTAGGATCGGGTGGTGCCGCGGAAGGTTGACACAGACCGGTCGGCGGCGGTGGCCCTGGGGGAGGCCCGCAACACACGTTGAAGCCGGAGCTGGGGCTTATACATCTATATACCAAAAGACGTACAATATTAATCGCGTTTATCTAATTACCACTGACTAGACAAAGTACCTAATGCGTCCGCTTGATTTTGTTTAACGCTTGATAAAAACAAATTATTTCGAAGTAGTTTTTTGTCAGTAGAAGAACGCCTTCATTGTATCCCACCCATTTCACTCATTCACCCACTATTCCAAAATATAAATTACCCCCTTTACTGAAAACACTAATTGTGTAACATTGCTAGGGTATCTATTTATTTATTTAATCTTTATTGCACAAGAGAAAAACTTAATATCGTACTAAAGGCGGACTTATTGGCAAAGCAGAGAGATTCTGAGCGGTGCTACTGCTACTACTAATAATAAAATATAAACGCAAAGCTAAATTAAAATTTAACATAAGTACATATGCAATGCAAGAACCTCAAAATATATACAATACATATAATATAAATACATATTACATATTTACATTTATATTTACATATTTACATCTCTATATTAATCGATATGCGGTACCTAAAGGTTGTCTGGAAGTGATCGCTTTTTAGCGATAAGACCGCTTGTTGTTTACCTCTACTTCTGTTGCTGTTTTCTTTCTTTATTGTTTTTATTGAGGTGTGCAATAAAGAGTGTATATAAATATATGCAATATAGTATATTAATTATAAAACTAAAACTAGGAAACCTTAATTACCTTCAAACCATTCCATTCAAACCTTCAGAATAACTAATAGTACATTCTATCAGCAAAGAGAGCACGTACAGATTCCTTAAAAGCGAACTTATTTGGGGCATTTTTAATATTAAGGGGGAGTCGGTTCCAAAGGCGCGCTACCTGCACGCAGATCGATTTTGACATGAAGCCAGTGCGATGTGGAGGGATGGATAAAAGACATTGCCAGAGCGATGCTGACGGTCGCGAGAAACGCCGTAGTATTGAAAGAGGGACTTATTGAGGTATACAGGAGACAGGAGAGTGTGGATCGTTGAGCACAGAGTATAGAGAGCAATGCAATGAGCAATCTATGTTCCAAACGAAAAGCGATATTTAATATACAATGGTGTTCTAAATAATTAGCAGTGGAGTCGGATGCTTGAATTGGGAATGCTGTGTAGGATATTTAGAGTACTTGAACAAAAAAAAAACTAATCTTACCTAATACTGTTAACATAAGCTCTATCTTCAGCGTTGACCGTTGGGGACTTCAACCTCTTCGCAATGTGTTCACACTGGAAAACACTTATACACTGGCCCTGATTCCCCTCCGGTGTGAAGCAAGTTTTTGACTCAGCTGGGGGAGGGGGAGGTTGTTCAGTGGATGATGGACAGCACACCTGTAATTCAAGGAAAGGTAGCTGAAAAGAAAATTACTAGATTTTCCATGTCAAATCTAATCCATTCTGCATGACCCTTGTAACTTTCAAAATGTTATACTTCTTTTTTTTCTCTTTTAACCCCCCATAATTTAGTTCCTTTGTTTTTACTTTAACGTCCTCAAAGGGCTATTAAGCCCGATAGTGGATATTCAATTAGAACAGCAGTTGGCAAATTGGCATGATGACAAATTTTGAAATCCCTGGTCGGTACACTTGTATTGGTTCCGAAAAACACAATATTTCAGCTATACTCATAAGTTTTATTTCTTTTTATTATAGCTAGTTTAAACCTCGCGCGAAAACGCCTCGCGTCCATTTGTGACGTCACGGTTTATAGCACAATCGGATTAAGTCTAACCTCGAAATCCTTCCAAAGTTATGAAATTTGGTATGTATGTTAATTAAAGGTCTCTTTTTCATGTCTACACTATTTGACATTTGGGGACCTCGAGGAATCGCAGCCATCTTGGAAAATGTGTACCATTCTGGAGAAATTTGCGTTTTACTCTAAATATACGTTCTCTATGAAAATATGGTGTAAGGCAACATTAAAGCTTATTAAATTCTACACAAAAAAGTCCTAGATATCTTTGCGGAAAAAATACATCTTGTTATAGAAAATAATAGCTGAATCCAGATTTAGCGCTTATACACTTTCAGGGGATATTCTCTTAATATGAAATTTGGAGGAATATGAATTCCACTTTTGTCTATACATTTGTACACGTTCTACCCCAATATCAACATTTTACTCGACTGCGACCTAATCAGAAAGTAGGGTTATGGGTTTAAATACTGAAAATCAGTACATCCTGTAGGTCAGGATACTGGACGGATTTTTTTAAATGACATATCGGTAGATTCCTCTTGCCCTTCACAACCTGTTTACACTTGTTTTATTAAGGAAAAATCAATACAGCCGCCTTGAGAGGACGTCGAATAGTAAATCATATTTTTACTTCTAGCGCCTAAACTATTGAGTGAATTTCAATAAAATAGACATCAGTAGATCCATAATTGGTACACAAGTGCTATGCAATACAAATTTACTAAAATAAATGGAGGAATAATGTTTAGGACTAAAAATGTGACTGCGAAAACAGATTTTAGGTCTTAAATGGGGTTTAAACAATAGTGACAGTAATGAAATTTGACACCTACAATTTCAGGGATCCCTGTTTGCGTGTTATAAAATTGGAGCTTCGGGGACCACGGGGATCAAACGCCATATTGAAAAGTACAAGTCTTTTTTGGTTTTTCTGTTTTTCTCGGAATATCTGAGTTTAATGTGAATACTGTGTATGGCGAAACGAAAGCTTATTAAATTCCACACTAAAAAGTTATACAACACCATGTCCCAAAAACGAAGCCTTTTCTAGAAATAGAGCTTACAAGTTACAAGGGAAGCTTACAAGTTTCCACACATTTTTTTTTATTCGTGGTTGCTGTTTTATACCTTTTTTGTGTAGAACTTAATAAGCTTTTGTTTCGCCATACACAGTATTCACATTAAACCGAATATTCCGAGAAAAACAGAAAAACCAAAAAAGACATACTTTTCAAGATGGCGTTTGATCTCCGTGGTCCCCGAAGCTCCAATTTTATAACACGCAAACAGGGATCCCTGAAATTGTAGGTGTTAAATTTCATTACTGTCACTATTGTTTAAACCCCATTTAAGACCTAAAATCTGTTTTTGCAGTAACATTTTTAAGTCCTAAACATTTTTCCTCCATTTATTTTAGTAAATTTGTATTGCATAGCACTCGTGTACCAATTATGGATCTACTGATGTCTATTTTATTGAAATTCACTTAATAGTTTATGCGCTAGAAGTAAAAATATGATTTACTATTTGACGTCCTCTCAAGGCGGCTGTATTGATTTTTCTTTAATAAAACAAGTGTAAACAGGTTGTGAAGGGCAAGAGGAATCTACCGATATGTCATTTTAAAAAATCCGTCCAGTATCCTGACCGGTGTACTGATTTTCAGTATTTAAACCCATAACCCTACTTTCTGTTTAAGTCGCAGTCGAGTAAAATGTTGATATTGGGGTAGAACGTGTACAAATGTATAGACAAAAGTGGAATTCATATTCTTCCAAGTTTCATATTAAGAGAATATCCCCTGAAATCAGCTATTATTTTCTATAACAAGATGTATTTTATTCCGCAAAGATATCTAGGACTTTTTTGTGTATAATTTAATAAGCTTTAATGTTGCCTTACACCATATTTTCATAGAGAACGTATATTTAGAGTAAAACGCAAATTTCTTCGGGAGGTACATATTTTCCAAGATGGCTGCGATTCCTCGAGTTCCCCACATGTCAAATAGTGTGGACATGAAAAAGAGACATTTAATTAACATACATACCAAATTTCACATCTTTGGAAGGATTTCGAGGTTAGACTTAATCCGATTGTGCTATTAGTTTGTGATAGTTATTTTTTACATGAGTACGTTACACACGAATATATTACTTTACATACTTACAGTTACGAATTTTTCCTTGAACCCGAATGATATTATTAATTCACCACTATATATTACGATTAGAGATGATAAATACATTACAAAAATTAATCACAATAACAAAAACTTTCACATAGTTGCAATCTGCAATTTAAGATGAATTATTTAGATACATGTAAATCAATGTGAAAATACCCGGCGCCGGTTTTAGTTTATAATTTTTTTCAGTTTATGAAAGCCAACATGGCAATGATAGTTCCATTCAGCCAAATAATTAGTATAAAGTTCTTTGGTATAATATCGTATTATTTAGTATTTTATTTATACAATAACAAATAAATATTTACTTTATATCGTGTAATAATATTTTTTGTACGTAATAAATGTTTAATGGCGAAATATTTTTTTTTTAATATGAATTACGGTCAATGAGGTGGTTGTCTATGCTGCTCAAAGAAATATGTCATGGAATGATGACGCCACGGTTGGGCTCGCTTCTTGTTGTTGTTTCAGTCAAAATAGGCGATTGTAGAACTTTGCACTTTTATTTTATTGAAAATATTAATAATTCTAATGTTTAAACTGAAATTGGGCCATTTTTAGAATCATATTAACATATTAGTTTCTTTGAAACCATTATTTCCATGATTATTTGTTGCTCTCATCATGCCAATTGTCTGTATCCATACTATCCATACTAGAGTTGAGTACATTTCATCTTTTAAGGCGATTTTTATATAATGTACCTTTGGTATCGTGCCGATGAATCCACATGCTGATTTTTTGAGGAAGTTCATCTCGTCAGGCGTCATGCGTGGTTTGTTCACAATTGCCCTGAGTGGGGGGCATTCCAATATACTCCTGCAGTCGCCGCTCTTGTTGTCAGGGGTAGAACATTCTGATTCTATAAAAGGGTTTTTTTTTTCAACCTGTTAATATGTGCGTCTCATGCTCAGACCAAACAAAGTTTAAAATACAAATTTGATCAGTAGTGTTCATGAGGTTTAAAATTTAGGTGCTTAAAATGCATGTGCAAATTTTATCTGTCTTTGTCGCCGTTATCTGCCGAAATCGCCCGTTAAAAAAGACGGACCCTTCTTATTACATTTTGTAAATTTGTAATTCATAATAGAAAGGACTAAAACAATCCCAAAGTGCCCCTCAGTGTTTTTTAATGGAAAAAGTAACGGAAGAAAAGTGCTAAACATGTACATTCATAGAACTTTGTGTCACTAATTGTGCCAATATTTTGTCAGCTCTTATTGTAATTATGTAAATTCCCAAAACCAGGACATTCTTTTAAAATGCTAATAGGTACCTAAACCTTTTCCGTCTGTTATATTTTCGGATTGCATTTAGTGCTAGCGTGTCGATGTAAGCTGGAATATTTGTGATATACATATTTGAGATACCTCTCCTTAAATGGACAATTCTGTGGCGTATACGGTCGATCATAGTTGGCCTTCTCACCGAATGGTGTAGCCTGAAAGCTGAAGTTTTAATTAAATATATTGTAATCATAACTTGGCTGGCGCGATAACGATAACCCAAAATGAGTCTTGGCCTTCAACACAAGAGCACGCCACTTTGCCCGGTCCAGAGCGATGTCACGCCAGCTTTCGCCGACGCCGAGCTCACGGAGATCAAGTAAGTAAGTAATCCCATCAAAAACATTACATGTAAAAAGATGCCAGTCTCGCAACGCAATACTTCTACTACAAAAAAGTTTAGAGATGTAATGTGATACCAAGTCGGTTATTTTAGTCAGTGCCAGGGGTATTAAAACCGCATCAATATTAGATATCTTTAATTTTTTATACATATAATGACTTGGCAATCGCACATAATGCTTTATTCGTACCTTACTCCTAAATATGTGTAATGCTCAAGCTGCATGTGATTTACGCTAGCGTTATGTTCAATTAGAATTATTTTTTATAGTTGACGATGATCCTTATGTCATTATGCAGCCGTGCGATGGCCAAGTCATTATACGTATTAAAAATTAAAGATATCTAATATTGATGCGGTTTTAATACCCCCTGGCACTGACTAAAATAACCGACTTGGTATCACATTACATCTCTAAACTTTTTTGTAGTTGTATTGCGTTGCGAGACTGGCATCTTTTTACATGTAATGTTTTTGATGGGATCTCATCTCTTTTTGTAGGCAATCCTTCTTTTCGTGTACTACCCATACAATAATTATACACATCTTCATTCATCCTCACATCGTACAACGTAGTGTACCTACACTTAACATACTAATTTTAGGAACTGCAAACGTAACTTTGTTATAGCATATGTTTATATAGGATTACAAACTTACTTGTGCAGTTATTAAATCTTTAAAACGTGACTGATATTGCAGTATTTTTAAGTTTTTATTGGCTTAATACGCTAAAAACTAATTACGTTTCAAATTTGGAGCTCGTGGGTCTGCTAGAAGTACCTTAGAATTATGATGATCGTGAGTGTGTCAGGAACTTTGACATGCAATAATTCTTAAACTACAAGTTCAAACGAAATGTTCTTGGGAATATATGTAAGCCATATCATGCCCTATATGTCACTTAAAATTTAGGGCTCTAGCTTTAGCCAGCACAAAATTACAGGACGTAGAAAATGGCCTGAATGGCTTCGAGAAAAGGATGGTAATGGTACGGCCGTGCCTCTTTGTTTAGCTCGACTTGGCGGGGGCACTACCGTGCCCCCAGATCAAAACAGTTACGGCTTATTTATAATAAATACATGGCCATGACCATTAAGTATTTAGTAATCTTTTATCATTTTCCTCGACGATGACACACCTATTCATGCTTATTGCTTATGCGACATTCAATTTATAAATATTATGCATTACTATTATGTTTCGCCCCCCTATGTAGGTAATTAGGTATGTCATATGTATGTTACGGGCAACTTGATTAAGCGGCAGGCAAAGTGATAAATTTATGACTGGCCGGTCCATATTAATAAAGCCCGACGGTCCGTGGTCCCTTTAATAAATCAAGGTTTGAGATAGCTTGTATTTATCACTTGGACCGGGCAGTATGAATACTTCCCTACTTGTAGCCATCAGGCAATGTGATAAATTCGGCCGCGCTGTGGTGGGAGCAGCTTATTTCTGTGGGGGGTTGCAATTCTAACCTAACCTAAACCTACTTTTCTATAAACAATTATTTTCTGAGGGGGGGTTGCAATTCTAACCTAAACCTAAACCTCTTTTCTGTAAGCAGTTCCTTTCTGCTTGGGATTGCAGTTATAAACTAACCTAAACCTACTTTTCTGTAACTACACTACCGCTCAAAAGTATTTAGGCACCCGCAATTTTCACCATACAATTGTATACAAAAATTATTTTCAAAATCATACTGTTCGATCGGCAAATGACTTACATGTTGGATTGAATTTTTATTTAGGTAAATATATTGAGCCTCAAATTGTTGCCAAAGACATCCATTAAAATTTCGAATTTACTTTACAGTACATATGGTGCTACTTTTTCGCACTAGTGCGGGAATGAGCACTTTTCGTGCATATGTCGAAAGTTTAAAGGGCCATATGTACTGTAAAATGTTGTACGATACACGTGCGAAAAGGTAATTCGTAACTCGTGTCGATTTAAAACACTCCCTGCGGCCGTATTTTAATTTATCGCCACTCGTTTCGAATTTCCTCTTTTCCGCACTTGTATCGTAAATAACTATTATGCAACGAATTAAAAAACCCTTATGTACTAGTTCATACAAAATAAAACGATTTTGTACTGGAAAACGATCTATGGATTTTTTTACGCTTTCCATTTGGTAAATAGGCAATGTACACGAATATTCTGCACATCACTGCGTCCCCGAGTGCGAGAAGCGATTGAAATTAAGAAGCAGCCCAGAAATTTTAATAGGGAAGATTGTTTTAACTTATCGGCAACTTGGGGACCAGTGATCAAAAAATTAAAGCCAAGGGATCTATCTTCGGATGTGTGCGCGGATGTTGTGTGTTGCGTGTCGGACTATTGACAATAATTAACATTTACATATGTGTAGTGGTGGTTTAAAAATTTGATGTCTACCCCAAACTTTAAATAGACTTTTCGTCGGGTAGTCACACAAATCTCTGTTTTGACATTTTGCTGGGACATCAGTTAGCCGCGACCACGACCAGTAAGACCTGTGTCGAAACGTCGGTAAATAAAGGTAACAAAATAAATTCGCGATAGACCCGATTTTAAATGTGATTTAATATGTGTTCAAAGCGCGATAGTTTTAAATGTTATGTATATAAAAAATTGGTTTTACGTATAATTATTTAAATTTAAATCTTGGTGTTTTATATGAACTCAAGTCGAAACTCCTTTTTATTTAGAACCCTTTAACCCTTACGGCCTTACTCATACACGAGCTATAAGCGACAATTAGCTAATAATCGTTTCTCTTAATCCAATTCTCTTTATCAGATTAGCAGTGATATCAGAGTATTCCTAATTTTTTAATTCATTTGAAATAGGTACCTCTAAGTAATTTGAAGTATCTCTGTAACAAGGATAACCACAACGGTAACATACCTATTTGAAAATGACATCATTTTGCAGTTTAAAATAATTATGTTGAAGAGGATGTATTCTTTCCAGAACACATTATATTACTTTTCCATAAAAACTGATTCCGCAAATGATTAAATTTATTAAATCTTGCGTCATTTAAAGGGAAGCGAAGAGTAACATCTTAATGCCTGGTTGAAGTAAAAAGGCATTTTAAAACAGTTTTACTTACGTCCTTCCACGAAACACAAATATGCCAACGCCGGTATAAGCCATTTTGGAACCATTTTCACTCAGTCGCTTTTCATTAACACTATAACACGAATGTGTAGTGTGTACAATGCGCCACACAGACTTGCGCTGTCCGCGCGGCGTCCGCGTAGATGCTCAACTGGCCAGTAGCCACTAGCCAGACCAGATTATGTTAGGTTTGTTGCCACATAATATAACGCTTCAAGCGACTTGTGCGGTCATGATAAGTTGAACTTAATGCGAACTGTACAAAGTTGTATACAGTTTATAACTAACAAACAAACATCTTCTATTGATGCGTTTACCGTGTGAATAAGTGATTTTTTTTTGTTATGTTATAAATAAAATGCGTGCTTGTGCAGATATAGACTTAGTTGCTTATGTTTTAAGGTATATTTTGGTGAATATGGCGTTAATTGTGATCGGATACAGCAATTGAAACTATTAGGGAAAAATGGTTTTGGGTTGATGAGTAACTCGGAGTTTTTGCGAAGATGGTACTCCTATTATAATACAGGTAATAGTGAATTCAGTAACCTTTTTCTGGAACTACCTCCGCGTTACGGAGTTAGATGAGGTCATGTTTTAAACTTATCCACCCATTTAATATGATTATTTAGGCTTAGACTTTAGTTTAATACCTAAGGACTGTATCGTTTATTATAAATACTACTTAGCCGTTTTTTTTGGTACCTATTACATTTTATAAAAAAATTACACATGTGTTTAATTAGTGCTTTAATAAGGTATACATTTCGTCCTGGGAGGTCGACGTAAAAGCATATGGTTTAGACAAAATTTACCCAATCCTCCGGAGTAACAATAACGATTTCGGACAAATACTACTACAAGAAAATTTACGGTTTGCGAACAAGACGATATTACACAAAAAAAAATCGTACTATGAGACCCGCAATTATACATGATTCGTAAAGCGAAACATCTGGGCATAGTCTAATAATTTCTTTTATGAATAGAGAATATGGCATGTTACTATCATGGAGTGTTTCTGTCGACCTGCTCTAGCGATGGTTCAACGCCATAAAATGTCCGTTAGGTTTGGTTTTTAGCTGATTATTTTAGCTGTCTCCCTCATTTTGCTTTCATTACAAATTAAAGGGAATTCAAAATGTTGCGTGAAAAATCGTTTTTTTTTTGTAAAGATAAAAATTCACCACATTTATTCTGCAGATGCTCAATTGAGCAATCAAGAAGAGGACATTTAGATAACAGTCATGTTTTGGCAGCATATTTACCTTTTGTTTATTTAAATCGTGCCAAGGAATCAGTGAAACGGTCTCAAATTAAACTCGACAGGCTTGTCCAAAATATATATGCTAGACGATACGAGTATTGACAGGTTAATGAAGTCCCTAAAATAAAATTGTGATCGATTAATATTAGTATGGATAAATGTTATAATTTTATATTATGCTATGCTTAGGAGTTTAGTGATTTTTGTTTTCTTTTTGTTACAGGAGCAACGAAAGAAATCGGAACAGCGCTCACCAGGGTTTGCCTCCGCCACAGAGCCATCGAAACCAGAATGAAAACGTTTATCAGGTATAAATATGTCAACATTCGTTATGTTAAGTACTTCAGTACTTTGGGGTTGTTAAATTAGATGGTCCTTTTGGTTCTATGCCTCATTCGAGATCTCATTAAGTGGCGCCATCTATAACTACACGATTAGGGCCTTCGACTTTGTATGGAGTGGAGTATTGTACTGAAATTTCTTAAGTTTGACTTCAGCACACGCATATTTATACTTAGGTACTAATAGGCAAATTAAATTTATAACTTACCTATATTACTTTTTAGTTGTAGCAAAGAGGATATAATAGGATAGAGCGATACTGTCATAGTAAATTTTGTAACAACAGTAAATTCACTGCCATCTATCGACACACTTTTAAACTAAAAATGAAGATTTATAAAAACACGATGAAATGTATTTAAATATGGATGATTATGAATATGAATGGATGATTTTTTTTTATTTGCATCAATTATTTTTATGATTTTGACCCATGTTCTTTCACAGCTTTCACTGATATGCGTTAAAATTGTTATAGTACATTTCGATGCTAGTGCGGAAAGTATGTCATCACTTCACGAGTACCGAGATATTGCGGCTCGTGGCAAGACTCGGGACGAGTGAAGAATGACATTTCTGCACGTGTATCGAACGACGTTTTTTAATACAGTTGCGAAAAAATAAGAAAAACAATAAGTAAGGAATTCGAAACTTTTATATTATTAATTCTGTGAGTCTGTGACATCATTGACATTGACATTATGAAGAGGTGTTTTTTTAGCTGGGTGTTATTATTATTGAACCCACTTCAATAAAAGTTTTTTTTTAAACGCATGTTCTATAAGACAGAAACAATTGTAAATATAAAACATTGTACTATTATTACCCAAATATCGTTAATTACGATTATTCATGTATCGTACATTTATAAAAAGAATATCGAATTTTGCCTTTGGAAACTTAAGGCGCTTCGCGCAAGTTTTGGCCAAAAACTGTTACTTTTTAGAGCTTATAACTTCTAAATGAGTCAACCAAAAATTATGAAAAAAATATATATGCATCTTCACTCTATGGACAACAATCGCAACATTTGACTTTTTTCCTAAAATTTGTAGTTTCACCGAAAAAAAAAATAACACGACAGGCCGTTTTGCGGCTAACTTTGCTTATAGCTTCTAAACGGCTTAATCGATTAAAATTATTTTTAAACTAACAAACATGTTTTAACAGGTTCTACAAATGCAACATAGCTTTTCTTAATCAAAAAATATTTTCTTTAGAAATCGAACGTTTTTCCACATTTCATGCGTATGCAGCCTGAACATGGCGTGGCCGGCAGTCGTGTGCCAGCTTTGAGACGAGGAGGCTGTGTCGCTCGTCGCTCCGTGCCTTCCTTGCACTATGTTCGCTTATGCACAAGCAAAGTGCTATAATATCGGAGTTATTGTGGCCAAAGAATAAATAACTGCAGAGCGCTGATTTGGTTGCGACGCGCATTAGCGAGCGCAACACGGTATTTTGCGGTCTATTACAATGAATGTAATGATAATATCCGTATATATTATACTATAATATACGTATGTTTGAGAAAACTTCATTTGAAATAAATAAATAAATGTTTTCTAACCGACATATTATAATGTCATTCAAGTTTTACGTTTTGAATAATGTTCCATTCCATCTCGAAACAATAAATAATTGATTTAACCTATTACCTATTACGTTGTATGTATGTATGTTAAAAAACATTGTTTTTGTAGTTTAAAAATAATTTTAATCGATTAAGAACTAGCAAAACGGCCTATCGTATTTTCATTTACGGAAAAACTTACTATTAAGTTTATTGTAGGTTTAGTTAAGTAGTAATTAGTGTTAAATAGTTTAATTGTAGTTATGTCTGTAAATTTTCCATGGTCGATCCTTGCCTGTTAATAAACGTTTTATTATTATTTGTATCTCCTTCTGCATTTCAGTAATTATTTCATTGGGTCAACTTGGTGTATTATGTCTTCTAAATGGGTAAACAAAAAATTATGAAAAAAATATATATGAATCTTCATTTATTGTTCAACAATTATAAAATTAAACTTATTTCCTGATATTTATAGTTTTACCGTAATAAAAATAATAAAACAGGCCATTTTGCGGCTAACTTTGGTTATTTTTACTAAACGGCTAAATCAATTAAAATTATTTTTAAACTAACAATAATGTTTTAATAGCTGACGGTATTTCCACCGCGATACAACCGGCCGACGATTTGTTTTATTAACAATATCATCTAAACTACCATCTGACAAAGTTAAGCCGAGATAAAACCGGCTGACCATTTTTTTAATTCACAATAGCATCTAAACTATCATCTGACACAGTATCAAGCGGGAGGCGATAACAATTTTTTTTGCGTGTTTCGGTGGCTGCCATTTCTCAACCCATCAACGGAGCGGCAGCTGACGTCCACAGGGGTTCATCATACATAGCCGTTAACCACTAAAAAAATAAATGACTGCAAAGCGCTGATTTGGTTGTGGCGCGCTTGTAATAAAAACCGGCCAAGTGCGAGTCGGAGTCGCGTTACAAGGGTGTTCCGTATATTACTCAAATTAAACAATTTATTTTTTATGTGAAACGTGCGTGAAATGTCTTTAACAAACCCGTAGGGGTTGGATCAAAAACTAAATAATTAAGTCCGACTCACGCTTGACTGCTCATTTCTAATAAGTTTTCCTGTGATCTATAGGTAAAGATCTATTTTGTGTATTTTTTTCAAAATTTTATACCCAGTAGTTTCGGAGATAAAGGGGTGGAATGCTCATTTTTTGCCTATTTTCGTGAATAACTTCTAAACAATTTAAAAATGCTTGTTGCTAGGCCTATTTGAATAAAGAATATATTGAATTGAATTGAATTGACTGTTTATCTTAAAATTATAAAAAATATACATTTGAGATTCTCACAATGAGCTCTTTCATTTGATATGTAACACGGTAGTTTAAATTTTTTTTTTTTATTAATTTTCTCTTTTACCCCCCAAAAGTGGCCCCCGTGTTTAAAATTAATTTGTTTACGTTACATGTCCGTCTTTGGGTCACAAACTTACATATATACACCAAATTTCAACTTAATTGGTTCAGTCGTTTCCGAGAAAATAGGCTGTGACAGACGGACAGACAGACAGACGCACGAGTGATCCTATAAGGGTTCCGTTTTTTCCTTTTGAGGTAGGGAACCCTAATAATGATGATATTCCCACGTAATGATTGAGAAAACTTCGAACTTCGAAAAATAACACATTTGTAGTAGTTTATGAAGCTAGTAGGTACTTTAATTTTATAAGTTAACTATTAATGGCATTATTTATATTTATTTATTACGGATAAAAAAAAACTGTATAAAATAAACGCACTGTACGCCTCAATTTAGTACATACCAAGCTTTAGCTATAAATCTTAATCCGTCGATTTGACTTAGGTATTTATTTGTAAGAAACAGATAAAACACAAATTAACTAATTGAGGCTTGTAAAGTATAATGCATAAGAGGATATATTTTTATTATAATTTACGACATAATTTACACGCATGATCTACTCATACTCAAACAACAAAATATCTGCAAAAGATACACAAATACGAGGTATAGCGCCAATTGCCGCGCGCCTCTGGGCTGTAGGTTATTCTTTGAACCTCGTTCCGCCGCAGTCGCCGCACCGAGACGAAATTCACGTACGATCGCAGTGAGCGGGGTGCGGGTACAGAGACGCTGAGACGCTCAAGGCCAAATCAGCGAGAATCGTCTATAAGCAGAAAGAAAAAACGCCTCTTCTTTGATTCTTTGACAGGCGTTCCGTTCCATTCAGACAACTTATTAAGAACGGTTTTTCAATATTCAATATAAAAAAATAGACGTGTTATAATGATGAAGAGGTAAGTAATAAAATATGAAATATGTATATTTGTCGTATTCTTACATTAACAGTAGGTTTTTATGTTGATTACGACGTTTAAAGGAAACTAATATTAACACTCATCAATAGGTAGTCATGAATTGGAACAAGAATAAATTTTAAAAAATTGGAAAGTAAAAAGCACTAGTTTGCGAAAACCAACTTTCTTCACGCTAAACAGCTACGTAAAGTAGCACTTTTTGAGCAACTGTATTAAAAAATAACAAACGAAACCGTCAACGCCCTCTATACGAGAGTAGGCCAAAGCTAGTGGCGCCATCTGATCGAGAATCAAATTTTCGTGATTTTCGAGGCACGTTTTTTCCTTAGACTGTATCCATCTATTACGGAGTTATATCTATCTTTGGTTGTAGGTACCTACTTCTGTTTTTATAATTCATTTAATTTTTGTTTTCTTAAGCAAGACAATGTGAGTAATATGAGCATCTCGATGGGTGGGTACTGGGTACAGACGAGGCAACTTTTCATAAAATAATTCGAGCTAGTTTGATCCTTGACTTAATTCTTATTATAACATTCATTTTACTTAGATTCCGTTGTTGGGGCAATGACGATAGTTCCAGTTGATTTGAGTTGATGTTGATTAATGAGATAGCATAATGAAAAAATGAAAAATGAAAAAAATTGTTTATTTTGGTTAAAACATTTCACAATTTACAATTTAGTTATGCTTGGAATCTCCTTGTAAGTATTGTAAATACTTGTGGCAGAAGACCCCGCTACTACTATTAAGGGTTTATAAATAGTAACCGAACATATCATTTGAAGTAATATTTAGGACAATTTACGTAACACATTACTTTACCTCATTTTAATGATGTCATACTTTAATTAAACATGACCGGAGGCTAGTAAATAGGTATAGATAGATGCCAGACGTGGCATGCCTCATCATTATTGTAGGTAGCGCTTTTGCATTCTAGCTGTGTGTGTGACCATCGTATCGTATCTCTCTGAAAGGATTCCAATAGTTAAAAGTAAAGTGGATGGCTATATTAAGTAATCTTTAATGCCAGTGCGGGTAGGAACGTCTTTATATTATTAAAATGGTGGAATG
Organism: Cydia strobilella; assembly: GCF_947568885.1. Classification (NCBI taxonomy): domain Eukaryota; kingdom Metazoa; phylum Arthropoda; class Insecta; order Lepidoptera; family Tortricidae; genus Cydia; species Cydia strobilella. The sequence continues at coordinate 16,803,191 of NC_086042.1, read as the reverse complement.
GGCGCTTATTAAAATTAATTTACAATATGTGACGTTCCACGACGAAAGGTACCTTATGGCGGTCGGCACTTACGCCATTATTAGCGGCGCCCCAATACTAATGCGGTACTATGCGGCCTTTCGTCGTGGATCGTCACATATGAGTTAGTCACGGCACAAGTCCTTTTAGTAGACTTAGATGAAACATCTTTACAGTGCTCTAACGGACGCGTTAATACTTCCGTTAACATCGCGCGCAGAAGAATGGCGACGGGGATGCGCGACCGGCGCGCTCGGGCGCGAGCACGCGCGCGAATGCAAGCGTGCGCGCGCCGAGCTGCGCCGGAGAGTGCACGACGCGCAACGGCACGCGCGCAAGGCACGTCGCGCACCGCCTGATGCCAAGCGGAAAGCAGATGTTTGTATGCAGGTATGTACATTTTCCCGCTTAGTTCTATAAATAGACCGCGGGCCAGGAACAGATTTCCATGACCAATCGCCTCCCGGGCGAAAACTCGTATAGTGGTTAACGGCTATGTATGATGAACCCTCGTGAACTTCAGCTGCCGCTCCGTTGGTGGGTTGAGGAATGGCAGCAAATAAAGTATAAAAAATGTTTTGTCATCGCCTCCCGCTTGATACTTTATCAGATGATAAGTTTAGATGCTATTGTTAATAAAACAAATCGTCAGCCGGTTGTATCGCGGTGGAAAGACCGTGTTACGCGTTTCGGTGGCTGCCATTCCTCAACCCACCAACGGAGCGACAGCTGACGTTCACGAGGGTTCATCATACAGCCGTTAACCGCTATACGAGTTTTCGCCCGGGAGGCGATGACTGACGAAATTTGCGCCTGGCTCGCGGTCTAAAACGGGCATGCCAATATAAAACCTTGCGCACCAAGCTTTACAAGAAAATGCAAACCAGGTAACGCCATAACTTACATCTTTATTTAAACCGAATGAAAATAAATGTTTATTCAGGCAACCTGGGAACAAAGAATTCTTTAGAAGACTTAATATGTTTGTGTAACTTAGATACCGTAGAAGCTCTTAAGGTGTTCGAGCTGATATAGAGTATGTTTACTTCGTTGTTCAAATTACTTTAAAGATGTCGCTGTTCCCGACGCAATGTAGTGATAACAGTAGTATTACTTAGAACCTATATAAGAAACTGTCACATGTCGGAATAATGATTGGTAACGTAGCAACTTGTATCTGTAGAAACATAAGGTGAGCACCTTAAAGTAGCACAACGTATATATAATAATAAAATAAGTACCTACTCGGAGTACTCCTTCTTGGTGTCAATTCCAGGATGTTGCTGAGCGCAAACAGCAGTTGGAGGAGATGGAGGAGAAAGCGGTAAAGGCGGCGCTTGTCGAGGAGCGCAGCCGCTTCTGCCACTTCGTGGCACTGCTCAACCCCGTCGTGGTAAGTGGAACCAATTCATAACTAGTCACGCTGTCAGTATCTGGTTGCCAGAGGTCAGATTTTTGTCTGGAAGACAGAATAAAAAAAAAACAACAGTTGCATAATATTGTACGAATATTCCTAAGAACTAATAGCTATAATTCTTAAAATTCAGATTAAGTATTATAGCTAAGTTATGCATGTAATATTTTATTTTCTAAAGTAAGTGAATTATTGTTATTCTTTTGAGAAATAAAGATCTTTAAACCGAAGAACCCTTATTATGTACCCGTTGCACAAAATACTATTATATTATAACAAAAAAAAAACAGCATTGCGATACAGCGACGAAATGCCGCCAGCATCCTTGGTACAATGCCTCAAGGGCCTATTTTAGATTTAAGCTAGTTATTAATTTCGTTTACGTAGTACCATTGTATATATCTTGTATGTAAATAAATATGGTTAAAAAGAAATAAAAAAAGGTATGACATGTTTGTTCTTAAATTCTTTTTTTATGGCGTAAATAACGAAAAACTTATTTTCCATGATTTTTTCCCATACATTTTGTCGCAGCCGTGTGTGATGTGACGTCACAGGGGGCGCGCTTTTTGTACGTAGCGTTTTTACTCAAGGTGCGCGCACCACATTTACTTTTTTAATTGGAAATTTTTGGGGTAGAATAGACACCTAGCAAGTTTATTATAAACATTTGAATCTCACGGTAAGTAAAATCGATTGCAATTTTCCAAAAAAATCATGCATGTATTTAGCTAATTGTGTTAGCTGGCTATTGACCCACTACTCTCGACATTCGTGCGAACTCCGCTGATGACATTATGACCAACGATTCATTTTACGAGTACATCACCTTGTTCTAGGAGAGTGAAGTGGCAATGTTAGCGGAGGTGGGGCACCTGCAAGAGGGCAGCGAGCAACTCTTGCGGCACACCACCGAACCGCGCACCTTGCCCGCGGCAAGCTTACAGGCGAGTATTGTTTTATAAGCTTTTATGTAGTTTTATCCGACCAGATATATCTATATTTCTGTTAGTTTGATCTAGCTAAATGTTCTATATTGTGCACCAAAAAGTAAAAAAAAATATACACAAAGAAAGATACAAGCTTAAGACTAGGTAAGAATAGGCACGGTTTTATCGGTAAAAAGCGATCTCTTCCAGACCCTTTCCTTTGGGTAGCATGAAAGTTAAGTACTTACAACTACTGGGTAGTCTACTTCCCGGTTCCCGATCAAGCTGAAATTTTTAAGAAGATAAAATGGATAAATAAGTGACATTCAAAAGATAAAATGGCCTTTAGACTAATACGGTAGTTTTTTTAGCCGACTTCTTTGAATTATTTAACTACCGAGGCCGTTTAAATTGCATATAAATGTCAGCTGTATAATCAAGGTGTCACAACTACGAAAATGTTCTGTAGACCTGGTTCTTGCAGCAGAAGAGCTAATGAAGTGTTACGGTGATTCCAGGTGATATGCGACGTTAAGTCGTGCTACAGCGGGTGGGCGGAGGCGGGCTCCTCGCCGCCCGCCAGCCGCCTCGGCAGCCGCAAATCCTCGCTCACGTCCATCTCCTCGCTCAACAGCCAGTGCTCGGAGGCACAAGGTAAACACAACACACTATTCGTTCAGGTCCATGGGATTCAGTAAAATGCTTTTGTATGGCCGCTTCCGCGCAACAAGGGTTATCAATTAAGGGCGTCGGCTAGCGGTTGCACGGAGCGAGTGAGCGGGTTAACGAAAAATAGTATGAGCAACGCTTACTGGCGCGGACGCGTGCGACGTGCGACGGATTTCACCTACATTAGCACCCGCGTGCGTGCTGCCGCTCCGTAGACGCCCTAAGTGATCGCTTTCAATGCAAGCATTGAAAGACGTTACAATCTTCAAATACCTGGGTAGCCAAATCCGAAGCGATAATTGCCTTGCCTCAGAGATTCCATCACGCATAGCCAAAGCTGCAGCCACATTTGGAAAATTAAACCAACATGTTTGGAAGTCGCACGATCTAAAACTCAAAACCAAGCTTTCTGTGTAGGTACAAGGCCATGGTGCTTCCAATACTTACGTACGCTTCAGAGTCTTGGTGCCTGTACAAGGGAGACATCAGAAAGCTTGACACTTCCCACATGCGTTGTTTACGCAGCATACTTAGAATTAAGTGGCAAGATTGTGGGCCTAACACGGAGGTATTACGTCGAGCCAATGTGTCCGGTATGGAGGCCATTCTAATGAAAAGCCAACTGAGATGGAGTGGCCAAGTCTGTCGCATGGATGACTGTAGACTCCCTAAATCCGTTTTCTATTCGGAACTCAAGGATGGGAAACGTAGCCACGGGGGGCAGTTTCTGCGATATAAAGAGCGCCATCTCAAAGCTTGCGGCATCCCATCTGAGCGCTGGGAGGAGCTTGCGGTTAAGAAACCGGAATGGCGCAATAAGGTAAGAGAAGGTGTAGCTACTTTCGAAGAAGCTCGACTTGAACACCTGGACCAAAAGCGCCTTCAACGGAAGTCTCGACCTAAGCCATCCTACGCATACACTTATAACGAACACGGTCAGCTTTATTGTGCACAGTGCGACCGAATATTTATAACAAAGTTCGGTTTTGCGAGCCATATACGTGCTCATCAGAGAAAATTGTAAAGGTCGCCGTTGTGGGACACGATATGGAGGACTATATATATATTTATATATATATATATATATTTAAAATAAAATAAATAAACCATTTATTCTGGCGAAATAAACCCTATTTTACATTTTCTTATTCTGCCAAACTGCAAGACAGTTTGTTGGCAGAGGGGACTCCCTTAATACAGATGGGTAGTCTTAGCTAATTACATACTAAGTACATAGCCTACATAGGTACATCTTAGTGTTTACGGTAGTAACTTCAATTTAATTTTGTCTAACAGAAACATTTTTATTCTAAACTTAAACATCCTAAGGGCCTGTTTCACAATGTCCAAGTAAAGTCCTGAATAAGCTACTTGCCACTTATCTGACGAATAAAGTCATCGTTGGCGTTTCACAATCTCCAAATAAGCTTTATCTGATGGATAAAGTGCTTTTTTTGTAGGAATGTTTATCTGGCAGTTAATTTATTTGTTAATTAGCTATCCAATACTTTACTTGGACATTGTGAAACAGGCCCTAAATGAATTACATTTCCTTATATCATACGGTATGTCATTATACAATTTGGGGACCAAGTACTTCCTACTTCTTTTTCCATAATAATTATTACCACACGACGGAACTTCTAACATTTGTTTACTCATTGTTCTTGTTAATCTAGGGCGATTTATATAAGCTTTAAATTCGTCTTTATCGTACTGTTCTAATACCAGCAACCTCCCCACCTCCTCATGCACCAATAAGTATATTATATTTGTTACAGTAGAATAGATCTGTTGGACCAGGTACGATCCGGAGCGAGGATCGCAACCCATCTCTCAGTCACAGTTATATATAAGTGATCGCTATAAAACCTTGTCTCGTACCACATATGCCGCCTAAAAGGCACTCGATATTGCTAAGAAAATAAATCTTCGTTGGAAGATTTTCCTCTGTCACTCCACTTGTCCAATGATAGGTGATGATGATGAGATGAGGTAGTCATTCATTATACTACAGATGTCGAAAGTAATAAGAAGTACTTACTTTTGAAATAAAATTATGAAAACGGAGTATATGGCGGTATGGTAACGTCGGGATGTATTATAAATTCAATATACGCGATATAGTCCGTTTTCATAGTTTTATTTTATGAGTAACTATCGCGGTAACCGAAGACAATATTAAGTACTTACTTTGATGTGCTATATCGCCGAAAGCCAACTTTTCGAACTCGAATTTTTCAGATTACCGTAAAATGTGCCTGTAGGTAGGCACATTTTACGGTTTGCTCCAAAATTTGCTCCTAATTCAGTATAAAAACTGTCGGGCCACAATCACCCAATGGGGAGCCAAGTAGGCACATTTTATAGTATACTATTCATTTAGTTATGACTCACGGAAAACACTGTAAGCACACCTAAGTTATTTGAATGATGCCCAAAATGATAGTCTTAATTTTAGACTCTAAAATTATCTTAATAATTACATGTCGTTTCCACAGCGTCCGGGTCGACGGTGAGCTGTTCCACGCCGATTTCGAACGCATCGTCTGCTGGGACCATCCCGGCTGCGGCTGATACGAATAGCTTGTCACAGGTACGTCCCGAGCCCGAGTGTCGTGATTGGGCTACCTTACCGCTTTATTCGGATTCGTATTCATATAAACTTGCAACTAATCATACGCGCCATTTTGTATGTAAAATCAAAAATTGTATTAGCTTGTATTTTATTATGCAATAGGCCCCTGGTTCTATTAAGAGTGATTTACAAAAGAGTTTAACACATTTTTATACCTACTTCAATTCCCAGAGCGATTTTTGCGTTTTAGAATTTCTAATATGTTTTCGTTCCATATGACTCGTATGAGTTCTAAGGTCGATTTGGTTTTATAATTGTTCAAGTAACTACGCAGAATGGATGTACGGGGTTTAAGAATAGCTTACTAGTAGCTTTTCTATTCTACCCACCTGCTTTCCTTAATTTTACTCAGTGAACTACAACTCTGTACAACTTGTACAGAATCAATGTACTTAATGTTGTTCAATTAAACTTTAGTGTCCTATTTTACATTATATTATTTGCACCGCGATCATAATGGCGCACATATTGTGTTCACTAGCAGCGTTGGCTTTTGCTTATTAGTTAATGTGAGTTTTATTTATTTGTGTTTATGTTTTGTTTTATTTTGTGGTTTTGCTCGCTAGTCCGCGCGGCTGACCAGCGTCGGCAGTTCGGACTCTGGTTTCCGCTCGCAGGACGCCCTCCAGCGCCGCTCGCTCTACGTTGAAAATGTAACTTTTATTTGCTTTTGTTTATTTTCTAGCCCATGATGTGTCCCAGATTATGGCAGAACGACCTGCATCCTTTTCAGAGCGATTGGCTTGAATTTATTACCTAGATAAGAGGCGGCAGCGAGTGTAGGCGGACACATCATAGGCTATTTTTTTTTAAGTTATTTTTTAGTTTTACTGCAGTTATATTTCTATATTATTATCAAATTCCATCAATATTTTTTATAACTGTGAAATTACACTGTGCCACTGACCAACCAAAGTTAGCTAGAGCCATCATAATGTGTGAATTCGTAACTTAATTCACAGGGTTCTGATAATCAGAGCGTGAGCAGCGAATGCACGACCCCGGCCAAGAGCACGGTGGACGACGATCACACTGACGACGGTCGCGACACGTTGGGGAATACTGGTGAGTACTTACTACACTGTTTCAACACATTAGCTCAGTCCCACCTAACTATGTTCTAACGTGGGATAGGCTTCCTGGAAACGTGTTGGAAAGAGTAGGTCCGGTAAGGGACTAGGGCACACTAGGGGCGCAATATAAAACGTCGAGTTGCGGATAATTTGCTTTCTTCAACTTTTAACCTATGCTGTTTGCTTAGATAAAGCTACTACGAAAATGTGTTTGCTTGAACTTTTAACCTGTTTTGTTTGGTTACATAAAGTTACTCCGAAAATTTGCTTGCTTGATTTTTTAATCTACCCATACTGTTTGATTAATAAATCTACTCCCAGACTGGTGCGCACGTTCTTTTTTTGCGCTTATAGCAATTTAACTAAACCGTGGGAGTCCGTGAAATGGGTGAATTGCGAAAAAAATGTACATAGTTAAGAACCAGTAATTATTCTGAAGTTAATTGATTCCATTGTGTTACGACAAATTAAGCCGTTTCTATTTTTTTGTGAACTTATATTATAACGTCACAATAAAAAAACAGTAAATAGAAAGTCCATGCATTTTTAAGTTATATTATTTATATATGCATGAACGTGTGTTAGCGTATGCTGTAGACTTAAAGGTGTACGAATTGAGTACAATAAATACATTCCAATACAATTTACTTGTAAACACAATGTTAATTAACTTAAGGTGGTTCGACTAGGTTACCCAAAGCTTAAACCCCGCTAGATGGCGTCACTTTCGCAAATTTTCAGGTTTTATTTTTTTGTGGAATAGTGTTGGTATCTGTATACTTAAAAGTATGTTTAGCGCACTCTTTGCATAAATATTGAACTATTATAATAAACATTGAATACTTCATTAGTGCAAAAAACACTTTTAAAGTCGACAGAGTGTTTCTGTCATGCTATTTCCTACTATTACTCACACATGCAAACAGTGTTTCCGTGATGCTTGTAGTAGACAATTTCATGCAGTGTAAGTATGCTGCAATGGCGTTGCGGTATGTTCGTGGAAATACGTGCCAGAGGATTCGGGTTCGAGACTGGTACGTCAGGGGTACTTTTTTTTGTCCTTTTTGTGTTATGTTTCTTATACCTTTTAGTCTTCGAATTCTTGTCCGATTCCGATATAACCGAAATATATTTCAGTGATATCGGAAACGGCTCTAATGATTTCGATGAAATTTGCTGTAAGGGGTTCGATCGAGCTAGGTCTTATCTCTGGGAAAACGAGCATTTTGAGTTTTTACTTATGTTTTCTTTTTCTCCCAGATATTCAGTATTATTAATAAATTAGTTTATAACGTTTTATAAAAATATGTGACGTTTTGAACTAAAAGGTACCACATTGTCGGTTGCCGATTAGGTTGATTTCATTTTGAAGCTTTATGGAAATATGACAACAATAAGTAGGTACCCGTTTGGTTGAAAACGCCACATATATTGAAAACCTGACTTTCACAAGTCTCACCTTTTTGGGTTCTTCCAACTCAGAAAGGATGGAGAATACTGACGATTCTTAGTAGCACTAGCCCAAGGAAGTCCAGGTTTGTAAGTGTCAGGTATCAGTTTTTTTTTAAAGCGTTAAATATAGTTCTACAAGTAAAGCAATCCCTTACTGCCCAGCCTCTATAGTATTTTTCAAACTGAAAGGGTACTTCGATGATAGATTTCATCTCCATACAATTCATAACCTAATAATGCCAAATGTTGCAAAATTATATTGAATTGAGATCTATCATCGTACCCTTGCAGTTTGAAATAGTTATTTACGATACAAGTGCGGAAAAGAGAAAATTTGAAACGAGTGGCTACAGATTAAAACACGACCGCAGAGAGTGTTTTAAATCGACACGAGTTGCGAATTACCTATTCGCACGTGTATCGTACAACGTTTTACAGTACATATGGCCCTTTAAACTTTCGACATATGCATGAAAAGTGCTCTTTACGCACTAGGGCGAGAAAGTTGCACCATATGTACTGTAAAATACTTTTTAGTACATATGGTGCTACATATACGTTACCGCCCTAGTGCGGTAATTAGTACAATACGTGCATATGTCGAAAATGTAAAGGGCCATAATTATGTACTGTAAAACGTTGTACAATACACGTGCGAAAAGGTAATTCGCAACTCGTGTCGATTAAAACACTTCCTTCGGTCGTTTCAATTTATCGCCACTCGTTGCCAATTTCCTACTTTTCGCACTTGTATCGTAATGTACTAATAATAAAGTAGTAATTGTAAAATAAAATTAAAACTTTTTTTATATATTTTTTTTTGATTCAAGTAGGTACAGTGAGTTGGTACATTGCATGGCCTTCTAATTATAACTATTATAGAAAACGGGATATTTATCATGTTTATTTATATTATTTATTTCTCGATATTTTGGCCGGTCTTGCAAGACCAGTCGTTGTGGAGATCCCTGGGGAGGCCTATGTCCAGCAGTGGATGTCTTGTTGGTGTAGATGGATTCATACAACAAATGAAATAACATTTTTTCATATTTGTTATCCGTAGTTGTCCCTGTACCTGAAAGAAAATTAATATCATGATAGCACAAAATCTCTAATGTTATAGGAAGAAAGAAGAGGAAATGTTTTATTATACTTTATTGCAGTGAGGATGTCCTGATTTTTTCTGGCTAATGAAGGAAAACATTTTATTTCCAAGAATGCCTCTTCATTTTGCACAATACCTAAAAAAACCTAGAGTTAGTGACACATTGACTATTCGGCAACCAAAACAGTAATAATTACATTATATAGGTATTGTTCACTGCTTATATCTACCATTACGGAAGAAGTGAGAATTATTTTCTAAAAAGATCGGCACGAGAAAATTACAATGTACAATGAAGGAATGAAACTGTACCTACCTTACGAAACTTCACCATCATGAATTCCGCTTCAATTGAGTCTGATTTTTTCTGGATTTTCGCGGACCAGAACACCGATGATTTTTGTAACTTGATTTAGACGTTGCTATCATTTTCAATTTATACAAACAAATTGATGTCACAATAAACATGACCCTATGTGTCAGTGTCAACACTGTCAAATAAAAATGCACTAAACATGACGGCACTGCAAATCCTGCCAGGTCGGCCAGGCAACGTCGCCAACGTCATAGAGTGGCAACACCGCACGCAACGTATTTGTACACGACATTTGTGACACACACATACGTAAAATTGATGAAAAAATTACGTTGATTTATGTATGATTTCTGTATGAAACAAAGTTTTTCTATTAATTTAGCGCAAACGAATATTCGAAAGTAGATAAATGAGCAAATATTTCTGTAGTAATAGTGTGTAGTGCCTTAATTAAAGCAGATTGAATTTTGTATGAAAATCGAACCACCTTAAAGACTAATTAAAGATCCTTAACTATGCTTACAAGTAACCAAGATACTAATGTGACGCGTACGTGACGCAAATGCAGCTAAGTTTTTAATACACATAAAGCTATAGAAAAGCTAGTGTAAAATCAACTAACTACTACTATCAGCTTCTTTTTGTGACGTTTTAAGCAAAGCTCAATAATGAAGTAGAATGAGCAAAGCTCAATGATATCTAAAACAAAGTATGCCAAAAGCGTCTTAATGATACACGATAATACCTTTCGGCTCAGAAGGATACACAATTGTTAAGTTAAGATTATTATATTGTATTGTTATTATATTATATTGTTGTATTACTAAATCTAATCTATATAGTTTCCATGAGTCCTTGTTATAACATATTGTCTCATTGTCGTTTCAGCATCCGCTACGTGGCCGGACCTTAACGATACCGCACAGTTCGAACGAGCCGCCTCGGCAATCATGGGCGGCAGGCCTCACACCATTTCAGCAGGTAACATTGCTCAACATAAATAAACAAATGTTTAGGGATAATCTCATCTGAGTATACTTTTTGCTAAACAGAAACATTTACTCACCTACCTCTTTTACCATTAAATTGAATCATGTGCTACATATCTTATTCATATCCGCAAGTTGTGAAATCTACATCGTTATTTATTACTGTAGGTACAATAGCAGCATTGTTTGAGTTTACGGGATAACGAGATAGAAGTGATATCTGAATGAAAGTTTTCCAACGCCCTTATCGGCTGCTCTTTACGCGCACAAGAGAAAAAAATATAAATTTTCTCATACTTAGTTACCAATTTAAAATTCAACAAGTATAAAACGACGGTGTAGTTTCCTACCTACTCGTTTATAACGTAGGTCTATAACAATCAATTTGTACATGCAGCGTACGAGCGCGGGCACGGGCACGGGCGGCCGGCGCTCACGCCACAGACCTTCGGCGACGCCGACGGCTCCACCCGCGAGGGCATCTACGCCAGGCCGCCCCTCCCTACAGTAAGTGTGCACTCTGACTGTGACTAGCTGTCACACTGCTGCGAGAGGTACAGGTACGGACAGACACGGGCACGGGCGGCCGGCGCTCACGCCGCAGACCTTCGGCGACGCCGACGGCTCCACCCGCGAGGGCATCTACGCCAGGCCGCCCCTCCCTACAGTAAGTGTGCACTCTGACTGTGACTAGCTGTCACACTGTCGCGAGAGGTACAGGTACGGACAGACACGGGCACGGGCGGCCGGCGCTCACGCCGCAGACCTTCGGCGACGCCGACGGCTCCACCCGCGAGGGCATCTACGCCAGGCCGCCCCTCCCTACAATAAGTGTGCACTCTGACTGTGACTAGTCGTACGGGCGGCCACAAACATTACGTTACAGGTGATTCGACGACCCGCGCCTGCAATGGATTTTCACACAACAGCCTACGGCTTAGGCCGGCGAAATTAGAAGCAGCCGCACGACGAGCCGCGCGGTATGATGATGAACTTTAAGGTGAATATTGTTGTATTTTCTCTTTGAGTAAATTACTTTCTCCGGCCCTTTTAAACCAGATTTCCCGATATTTGAATTCCTAATTTTCTGCCGTGCAAATATTGTCTATTGTAAGTATTGTTTGTCTATTTCAACGTGCTAAGTGCCTAGCTAAAATTCTAATTACAATTGAACCAGTATTAAAGTGCCATGATTTAATCGCACTTTATATCTACAGCGCTGTTCCTCGCTGGAGCGGCCATCAGTCCCAGCGAAGGCCAACGCGAACACCTCCCAGCAGGACGTCAAGCCCAACAAGCCCTCCTCTCTGCCGCCGCACCTCACTAAAGGTGATTAGTCTGTCAGGTCTTTATAACTATCGCCGGAGTTCAGACAAGGAGACAAGAGCGCACAAGCTCTCGGCACTCTCGTGCCGACCCCACGGACCCGAGAACATGTGTAACATAATGTTCACGAATTTTGCTTCAACTTCGTTTACTTTATGTACTTTCCTGACATTTATTACATTTTACCCGAATGAGGAAGAAGGAAGGGTAATGATTTTACCAACATATATGCAAGTATTGTTTGTCTATTTCTCTGAGAGGTAACAGTTTCGTTTTAATTGTCGTTTTAGTTCTTAACGTGGCATCATTTTTGGTTTAGGTAATTAATCGTGTTTGATTTTTACTTCTTCGAGTACCTATAAAACAAAATAATTTTCACCACACCAGCTGGTAAAGGCTCTCTAGATTGTTCAAAAACTGATAAGAAAGTTGTATTTTATCCACATGTGAGGCAGAGTAATCAAATGCAAATTTTGAGTTGTTTTCTTATGTTTGTTGGTAGAATTTAATTTTTAATGATGATTTTGAATGAGAAACATTCATTTTGAATCGATTTGCTTTAATTTTGTTCGATATTTTACAGTTAGTATTTTCCTTGTGTTGGTGTGGTGAAAATTATGTGTTTTACTCGGTGGCAAAATTTGTTCAACCCTCGTGCCTTGAAACCCTCGCAACGCTGAAGATTCCATTTTTCGAACCACTCGCTACGCTCGTGGTTCAATTTTGGAATCTTTCGCTTGCTCGGGTGTCAATGTTAGCACAAGAGGTTAATCAACAACTTTGCCCCCTTGTAAAACAAATAGCTATTGTAGAACATGTGTAAAATGGCGCATTTTTTTTGTACAGAAATGCCACAAGCACTGTACGTGAACATGTCGGAGCTAGCGACGCTAGCGGCTTCGCGTGCGCAAGCGCACAACGCAGAACACCCGCAGCAAGAAAAGGTACAACTATTTTCTACATCATCCTCATACGCCTCACCCACTACTACTACTAGCCTCTAATTATTCATAAGGTCTTTACTACGAACACAAAGGTCAAACCTATCGTGGTTCAGTATTTATACATAATATGTATAAATACTTTGTATGAGTATGATATTATTTCAATCGACAAAAGCGCTAAAATAAGTAGTCGTATTTATCCGTGAAATCATGTGAAATTCATGACAGCTATGAAACGATGTAATTTATATGCAACTCGCTAGTCAAATCAAATCGACCCGTTGTTCTGTGAGAGCGCCAATAGTCAAGAGGCTGAGGCTGGGGGCCTTTAACCCGAGTTAAACACTGCAGGATAATAAAATCTTAATAGTGACTAGCCCTTACAAGCAGCAAAATGCAAAATGTAATCATTGCATATAGCAACGTTATTTGATGGCCCATTATCCTTTAGTTATTAAAACGTTGTGGGGTGTAATATTTAGCCTTTAAACTCTCAATTTGTAATAAAACTTCGAATTTATAATAAATACCGGGATCCCGGGATTGATGAAGAGAGTTTCGGTATTAATACCGGTATTTCAAGAGGTCAGGTATTTGGAAGTCCTAGTACATAGACACGGAAAGAAGAAGAATAAGGCCTAATTTATTCGATTGCGTTATATGATATTCTAAAACATCTTTAAAAACTTAAGCGACATCGTCGCATTGTTCTTTTGGCACAAAAATATGTGTAAAGCGAATCATCGAATAAAACCAAACTATGTAAGAAACAATACATTTATTATTATATGCTATTTTTTTACGGTATCCTACCTACATTGACTATATTACCTAGGGAGTATAATTTGGGAGAACTTATGAGTTTAGATTGAATATTCTCATACTGCCGTCCTTGTCTAGACGGTAAATTGGCTGCTCGCGACGCATCCGAATGAGAGTTGGTCTGAAAAGAATATCTAATTAAATCTTAAGAAGTAGACTGAAGCTGACAAATGGATAGTTGCAAATAAAAATACGTTAGCAATAATTGTCATTAATTATTATTATACAAGTTACCTTTATTTTAGGATTGCTTCATCCTGAGTTTATCTGTTAGATATACAGCAAAAACCATTAGCTACAATTTAAATAAGTTAATAAGTGTGCACAAGATATATTCCTTGGAATCACCAGCGTATCCTCCTAAGGCACAGTCATACAAATGAGAAACACAAAATTTGCCACTGAAATTTGAACCTATAGTGAAAGGAACAGTTGATTTTTGTTTGTAACAAATTAAATGCAACTGTTCCAAATGAATATGGTTTAAATTTCATCGAACTGAATAAGTACTATAGGTAGGACCTTAAGCCTTAGGAGGTTAAGTGTGTATGCGGAAGGAGGACCCTGAGGAGAGTTTTGTCTATTATACCCACGTTATCGCGAGTATAACTAACGGACGATTGACATCGACCAGGCCGACAGCAATAATTTTCCGTCAGTAGAAAAAGGCGGCAAATTTAAAAAAAAAAACAGGCCAAGTGCGAGTCGGACTCGTGCACCGAGGGTTCCGTACTTTTTAGTATTTGTTATAGCGGCAACAGAAATACATCATCTGTGAAAATTTTAACTGTCTAGCTATCAGTGGTTCATGAGATACAGCCTGGTGACAGACAGACAGACGGACAGCGGAGTCTTAGTAATAGGGTCCCGTTTTTACTCTTTGGGTACGGAACCCTAAAAATCTAGTCACTAAAGGTTGTTGTCCTTTCATAGAAGATTTTAATTTCGCGCCTCTTTCTACTGAAAAACACAAAATGGGTTTGCCAGAGTATGTCATTTGTCCGACTGCTAAAACTGTGATACCCGACACCAGACACTTCCCCAACTGAGCTGTGTGGCTACCACCAGTTTGGCACTGACATTAACGCTATCAAGAACGTAACTTACTTTTTATACATCTCACTCGTACTCGCATATTAGTGCAAGCGAGATGTTTAGAAATTAGAAAGTAAATTACGTAGACGTTAGCGTATATGTCAGTTTTGACACTGTCAGTGACTCATAGTACGGGTACTGGTGACACATGACGACAGTCGAGTCGAAGTGAGCCATTACGTCCGTCCCCGAGTAACCGACGGTGTGTCATACTGTGTAGTCTCTACTGTATATACGGTTCAAATTTCTTTGGCATCTAGAAAGTAGAAAGGCCGTATTTCCCGGCCAGGTCGATGTCAATCCCATATATACTTAATAATTATTATGTAGTATGAATCTAAATAGTCGTGGTAGCGGTCAAAATAGTACATTACTACAGTGGCCGTGAAAAGCGGTTGCCGGCCGAATACATATAGACGGTTGAACGTAGTGAGGCCGGATAGGTATGAGGCCGACAACCCCTTTTCACGCCGATGTATGTATAGTGCTTTTCTCAAACATGCAATTAAATAAATAAAGAAATAGAAACTAAAAGTAAACTAGACACAAAATATAAATAACACATATCTTATATATATCTTTATCACATATACATATTTTACACATGCAGTTTTTTAATTTATTACACGTATATATTTATGTATCTTTGATGCATGTGAGCATTTTTCTTAGTTTTTAATTTATAAAATTGCCTTAAGCATCCATATACTTCGCCGTTGATTTTGGCAGCAGGAAGTTATTTTAAGCCAATTCTGCTTCCGCTCTTAATTTCGTAGGAGTACAATTAATATTCAGTTCATATTTTCGTCGGAACTCATATTAAATTACGCAATCAACTAAGCACAATAAATCCAATAAAATATGTATAATTGTACAATGAAAAATGTTTAACTTTGCCTCCAAAACGATCAAAAAATACCTACGCGTGTTTGAGTAGACATTTTTACCGCTAATATTTAAATGAAATATTTGTGTAGTTATATTTGCAATTCACGTTTAAGTATTGGAATTTGTTAATGATGTGTTATTTTATTATGTTCATGTAAATTTTAGAGTTTTGAATGATTCACGGTTAGTTTCACTAGACTTATATTGACCGGGAAGGTAATCACGGTCTATATCCCGGTCAATATAAGTCATGTCAATTTTGTATAAATAAAACTGCAAAATATAGCCAACAATGTTTATTGTTTTTTTTGTACGCGTAGTGGCAGTATGTCATTAGTCATAACGAACCATAAAGCAAATACTGCCTATAGTTTTTTTTAAATAGCTGAGTGCCATGATGCCGTGTCACAAATATCTGTGAAATGGAAATTAAAAAAGAGAACTTTGAAGACCTGCAATTTTATATGAAATTTCATTAAAGACCTCTAGTCTAGCCGCGCCTGAAACGTGATACTTCGCAGCCTAAATAACAGCATAAATAACATTGTTTAACATGATGCCAACGGCCGCTTTCTATCACCGCACCGCTCGCCATCGGCAGGGGGTTCATCCTCCCTGCCGAGGTTTTCCCGAGGGGCTACAGTATGGGGTTCTTCAAAAAAGGAGTGTACAGGTTTTTTCTCAAAAATGGACGGCAAAGTCGACGTTGCCGGTTAAAAAGTAGGTCGCGAAGTGCGTAGTTTATGGTGAGTCAAAAAATAAAAAGTTAAAAACATTGAATGTCTCGATTTCGGGACTGCAATGTTGCATACAAGTTCCATTATTTGTCGAGTTCCAAACTTTTTAAAAGTTGAAGTGGCCATATCAAATGAAGGCATGGGTCCACTAAACAGCCAAACAGATGATCAGTACTTATTATTATAATGTTGGTACCGCGACTATTTAGGTGTCTCAAATAGGTTGGCGTATTTTCAGCAGAAAAATACACTTCTATTTTTAATTTAAAAAATAAAAAGGCAGCAAAGCAAATCTTTTTACTTTTTTCTGTGAAAATATATACATAAGAACGTTGCTTCTGTAAAATATTTATATTATATTTGTATTTATTGCGCCATTTTTGAGAAAAGCACTATATATGACTCGGCTGGAAGGTTACTTGCTGGCTTCGGATTCAATTAAACGGACTCCCAAGGTCGTCCGTTTAAAACGAATCCTCAGCCAGCAAGTAGCTACTTCCGAGCCTCGACAATAATGTACTATAAAAGGGTCGGCAACGCGCATGTATTTATATCTGGTGTTGCAGGCGTCCATAGGCTACGGTAACTGGTTACCATCAGGCGGGCCGTATGCTTGTTTGCCACCGACGTGATATAAAAAAAAACATAATATCAATATTTCATTGCATGTTTGAAAAAATATCTGTACTGTCTTATTACAGCGTGCTCAAATATCTTAACACAGCACTTGCACCTGCACTCTAACGCCTCTAAAATAGAGCTGTATTCAGATAATTTATGATCACCTTGTTCGCATATCGCGTACTGGTTCTGTCTTTAGTTTGTTTGTGAATAAAGGTATAACAGATATCGTGATAGAAATTTAAAGCTTACACCGTAAGTAGAAATAGAAATTCAAGGTTAAGTTAACACGAAAGTGGAGGACCCTCTCGAAATCGCCTTTTCATACA
Source organism: Cydia strobilella (assembly GCF_947568885.1). Taxonomy (NCBI): domain Eukaryota; kingdom Metazoa; phylum Arthropoda; class Insecta; order Lepidoptera; family Tortricidae; genus Cydia; species Cydia strobilella. Next base: position 16,785,825 of record NC_086042.1, on the reverse strand, counting down.
AACGTCCTCATTTTCCTCTCTGGATTTTTTAATTAACATTCAATGAAGAGAGTGAGAATATACAGGAAAGCGGCCGTCCCCTTTCCTCTTAAGTATAATTTACAGAATCTAAACGAAGCTGACATACGTCATGTTGAAGAAAATATAAAACCGGCCAAGTGCGAGTCGGACTCGCGCACCGAGGGTTCCGTACTTTTTAGTATTTGTTGTAAAATTTCAACTGTCTAGCTATCACTGTTCATGAGATACAGCCTGGTGACAAACAGACGGACAGCGGAGTCTTAGTAATAGGGTCAAGACAAGACAAGACAAGAGACGCCACACCCAGCCAGGAACATGCCTGCTCCGGACTAGCCGGCATACCAGGGGACGTAATTTTATGGGGAGTGACACGCTCTGGGATGGGAAAGGGATAGTTATAATCAGCCGGCTATGCAGCCTTAAGCCAATATTGGAAGATAGGTGGGGTAGGTTATGTCGTCGAGGGAGAGCGTTGGTGATAATATGCTTCTCGTCGTTTTCGTTTCGGTCTTCATAACATCTTGTGCCAAGCGAGGCCAATATCATCTTGAGATAAAGTTTGCTCGTCGATTCGAGGTGTTGGTTCTTCTTCTTCTGATTCGCTGTCGGTTTCGTCCAGTTGATATATTTCTCTTGCTGCTTTGATGAATTCGCCTTTGTCGTCTGCCATGTTGAGCCACTCAGAGGGATGCCGGGATGGAGCTCTTTAGCTATATCTTATGCGGCTTCTAAGAGATGAGGTTTTGGGCGTCTTAGGATGTCCTAGGTAGCATTTTATCCTCTTGGTTATTGTTCTGCCGTTCTGACATTAATTCCCAATCATGCAATTCTCCCCGCTCGCTTGCCTCCTTTATAAAAAACTAAGTCTACCAAGATGCCCATACTTCAAGCACAAGAGGACGGCACGTTGTCACTTAAACAACACTCATTTAAACAATTCATAAAGAAATAGCACCACAAAGAAACACACAAATAGCACCTCACTTGGATTGCATAGCTATCAAATTTGAGTGGTAGAGTCCTCTAATTCCGCGTAGTGGCGATACCCTTTTTTTGTCACTCCACATGTTGCAGCAGTGAATCGTGTAGACAATGCAATTCGTTGAGCCCCCTCCCCCCCCTGCCCCCCGCGTCTGTCAGCCTGCACGTTCGGGATAAACTCAAAAAACCGGACAATCGCGAGCCGGACCCGCCAACCGAGGGCTCCGTACTTTTTAGTATCTGTTGTTGCAGGCAACAGAAACACATCATCCGTGAAAACTTCAACCGTCCAGCCATCACGGTTTACGAGACACAGGCCGGCGACAGACAGACGGACAGACGGACAGCGGCACGGAACCCTAAAAACCCCAACAACACCGAATGTAGTTGTACCTACATACAAACACTGTTAAGAACGGACCGTTATTTAAAAGACGTAAAATGGAAAAATCTCACCGGTAAATTGCACTGTTAACATTGCCACTCACTGTTTCACTTTCACATACAACCAACCCACGTGTTACGAGATAAGCAGATATTCTATAGAAACGTATACTGCATATCTAGATGCTCGCGTCGGTAAAAACTATCACGGTCCGGTCAACATCTGGTGACAAGATGCAATTGCGAATGCCATTGTAAATAGCCCCCGGAACACAACCGACCCCGGCCGCGGTCAGAACCAAACTCGGAGTCTTAGTAATAGGGTCTCATTTTTACCCTTTGGGTACGGAACCCTAAAAATACCTACTATGTCTTTCAAATGTTGACTAAAAATCAAATTAATATTTTTTTTAACATTAATATTAATTTCTTTCGAACAAGTAACTAATAATTGGAAATATTGAATGTTTAGTGTTTTTCAAACCATTAAAATACTAAATCAGTTTGTGTACATTGAAAATGTGTTTGACATTAATAATTAATAAGATTAAATGTTAGAATTATTTAAAAACAAAGTTTAGTCAAAGTTGCGTCATTTTTGAAAATGTATCTAACAAGTAGGTAATTACATTGGCGATTAGTGTAAATGAACATGCTCACAAAATCAATTAATTTAAATAAAAGTGATCATTATTGCAATTGATTAGTTACGGAGTTAGTGTTCAATGTAATTGATCAATTTTTAGTTAGCATTGGCGATTACGGCCAGCACTGTGTCTTTCACGCCACTGCTGGGAAATGAGACCAACAGTCCACAATGTTTTAAGAACTACAAACTACTCTTGTACGTTCCACGGGTTCCACCAAAGATAGATATAACTCCGTAATAGATGGATACAGTCTAAGGAAAAAACGTGCCTCGAAAAGCACAAAAATTTGATTCTCGATCAGATGTCGCTACTACCTTTGGCCTACTCTCGTATAGAGGGCGTTGACGGTTTTGTTCTTTATTTAACAATTTTAATCCATATCAGTGAAAGAACATGGGTCAAAATAATAAAAATAATTAATGCAAATAAAAAAACATTTAACCATATTTAAATACATTTTATCGTATTTTTATAAATCTTCATTTTTAGTTTTAAAGTATGTCGATAGATGGCAGTGAATTTACAGTGGTTACAAAATTTACTATGGCAGTACCGCTCTATCTTATTATATCCTCTTTGGTTCCACTCATTGATTGGTTGACACAACCAATCTCAGCTCACCAAATATAATTTGGACATTTATGGTAGGGCTTATAATCCCTTAAAACTTGAGGACGGTTATTTATAGGCCTAGAAACTCATCCTATATTGAGCTCTTATGATATTATTCATAAACGTGTTTCAAGCCTCAATTAGCTATTAGTCGTTTGTCTTAATCTGTCATTTTGACTTACGTATATCCAAGAAAGGTATAAAACATAAATGAACTAAATTAGGCTTGCAAAGTTTTATGAATAAGGGTGTTAAGCGTTAGTAAAAAATATAATTATTTCCTCACCGTAGTCGTGAAAAGCACTTTGTTTGTAATAACTCGGCCGAAAGTGCACTAGACGGACGCGGATCTTCGAGGTCTCGGACTGGGATCTCAAACTAACTCCATCTATTGGTCACCTTCTAGCGTCTTCAACAATGTAGTAATGATGAAAGGCTTTTGTAAAAAAAGTCTTACAATTTTTCCCAGTGGAACTTGTCAGCCAGGCTCCTGGAGAGCTGGCCGTCCCTTGTCTGCTTGTTGACCACGCGCTCGACCATCCGGAGCGAGCTGAATACACTTTGCACACTCGACGGTTGGCGCGCGCGGGAACTGTTCTGAAATTCAACAATCATCGCTGTTACCTATACAAGTCTCTGGCATAACAAATGTTAAACACGGATTTAACGTCTGGTTAAGTGCGGCAGTGTCTGGTCAGTTCACTTATAAAAAGCATACGACGTTTCAGTCTGAAACTTTGTAATTTTATATATGTGTATCGGCCCTAACTACAGATCATGCGCTCCGTCTTGAGTCCAAAGCGGATACTTGTTTGCCTGAATCGACTATAAAACGACCATAAGTATAACTTACCATAATCTCAATTGTTTCAAAAAGCTTCTTTAGCTCTTTTTGCTCACTTTCGGTTAATGTAATATTGTCTTGGTCGAATATACCTGGAAATACCATTTTGACTTAGTGAATTTTTGCGAATTAAGTAATTTACTCGTACAGTCACGGCCTTTAATTGTTGAACCATTTAGGGTTTACTTCACGTTGAACATTTCATACCGTTCATATTGGCAATCAAATTAGCTTGAACCTTAGGTGGATCAACAATTAAAGTCTGTGACCGTACATATTAGGTACAAGCCGACACAACAACAATAAATAACAACAAATTCTCATTACTAAAGAAACACTAAACAAAATACTTTGGTATATTTAGTAATGAATATAACTTGTTCTCCGTTTACCTAATTTAGTTAGGTGACAGTTTACATTATATAGTTCGTTTTTAGGGTTCTGTACCCAAAGGGTAAAAACGGGACCCTATTACTAAGACTCCTCTGTCCGTCTGTCTGTAACCAGCCTGTATCTCATCAACTTTGTTTAATTGTATTTTTAACATTTGATTATAATAAATAAAATAATAATAATAACCGTGATAGCGAGACAGTTCAAATTTTCACAAATGATGTATTTCTGTTGCAGCTATAACAACAAATACTAAAAAGTACGGAACCCTCGGTGGGCGAGGTCGACTCGCACTTGTCGGGTTTTTATCATTCGAAAGAACTCTGCAGAAGTAAGCTTGTGGTTCCAAATCTTGAGGGCTTAGGGTTCCCTTTGAGGTGGGTAAAATTTAAAAGTAAATTATAAGTATTGACCATGCTACATTATATATATCCATTAAATATTATTGACAATTAAAGAGCCTAATAATAATTGCACGTTTACTTCTGCGGAGTTCTTTCTAATGCAAAAAAATGAAGTGTAATACATTATGCTTTTTTAATGAAAAATATGATTATACGGGAAGTTCATAACGGAGGAGGCCTTTCTCTGTCACTAGACCATTTGCGCTTTAATTATGTGATGAATATGACAATGAACAAAAAAACCGCCCAAGTGCGAGTCGGACTCGCGTACCAAGGGTTCCGTACATTAGACAATTTAAACAATGTATTTTTATGTGAAACGTGAGTGAAATGTCTTTAAAAAAACCCGTAGGGGTTGTATCAAAAACTAAGGAATTAAGTCCGACTCACGCTTGACTGCAATTTCTAATAGGTTTTCCTGTAATCTATAGGTAAAGATCTATTTTGTGTATTTTTTTTCATAATTTTAGAACCAGTAGTTTCGGAGATAAAGGGGGGGAATGGTAATTTTTTGCCTATTTTCTTTAATAACTTCTAAATTGTTTATCCAAAAATTATAAAAAAAATATATTTGAGATTCTCACAATAAGCTTTTTCAGTTTATGTATAACACGATATAGTTTGAAATTTTTTATTTTTTTATTTTCTCATTTACCCCCCAAAAGTGGCCCCCATGTTTAAAATTAATTTGTTTACGCTACAAGTCCGTCTTTGGGTCACAAACATACATATGTGTACCAAATTTCAACTTAATTAGCCTCATGCATGAAGTTTATATTTGAACGAAGTATGTTTTATTCGGATGTTTGTTACCGTTATATCATGTTACAAATGCATTTCCGTTTTTAAATTACCATTTAATTACTTAAAATTATAAATAAAAAGTACAAAAATTTGCCCGCGAAAAGCTAGTGAGCGAAACGCTCGAAACGCCACGTGACGTCACGCGTTCGACAGATTAGTGTCATTAGTAGCAAACGTCAGTTGGGCCGCCCAACGTGTGACGTCATCACGCTCTGTCGAATTCGCGCCAAAAATTATGAGCGTTTCAACCGCTCAAAAATTTTCAACATTTTAAATATTTTTTAATAAAATAATGTTAAGGTTTACAAAAGTATTTTTATCATTTCCGGTGTTCCAACGATATAAATTATGAATCCAAAAATAAAAATAAATTCATGCATGGAGCTAATGGGTCTAGTAGTTTCAGAGAAAATAGGCTGTGACAGACGGACAGACAGACAGACAGACGCACGAGTGATCCTATTAAGGTTCCGTTTTTTTCCTTTTGAGGTACGGAACCCTAAAAAACAAAGAAAAAACTGCAAAAAGTTGCAGCATTGTTTGCATCGGTTTCTTTAAGTATTTTGCATTTGTTGTCACGAGAGGTTAGCTTAGTAGGAAAGTATCAGTTGTACCGTAGTAATTATTTGACTTGTATAGAAAAACATATACCCGTCTCTTTCAGCTTGGCTTTTATTGTAGCAAGTGTGATGACGGGCGCCCTCATGTCTCTGATCTCGCCAGACCTGAACGTGTCTACCAGGCTGCCGAAGGGCTCTGAGCGGGAAGGCCGCCTCGTGTGCTGGGGGCTGTTGTACAAAATAAACTGAAATTATTCCGATGTTTAAACAGCTGTTTTAATCCTTGAACAACTTATTTAAAAGAAAGAGATGATTAGATCCTAAATAACTTCATTCATTTGATTGGTGGCAGCCGTTTGATTGCTTAAAAGTGTTACTAACGGTTGTAAACGACGAAACCGTCTTGCAGATAAAACGTTGACTGCAGTTTATACAACTAACCGATGCATTGTCAATGATGTTTATAAATAAACGTTCGTTCGTTGTTCACTCACTCACACACGCATCGGGTTTCTTGGGAAAACACTTACCATGCCCATGAAATTCGAAGTAGGTTTACGGCTAATCTGTAAATTATAGTTTCATGTAATTTTATGTACACTCAAGGTTCTTATGCAATATTCTGTTTTGTTTATGAAAAATATCTTTTCTTCATAAGCATATGTAATTGATATCTTAAATATTTAACATAAGTAAGTGATTTCACTCGATCCGATTGGTCACAGGTTTATATAACGTGATTAATTCAAACAAGCGTTTATGTAGGCGAATATAATTGAATCGACAACAATATACTAAAAATCTTGTACCTATAGGTTATTTTCTTCTTTTCAGATAAATTTGTAAGACAAATAACGACGTATATTATTTTTATAAGAAAATATTTACATATTATGCCTAAAATCAATTTAAGTCACAAGGTTCAGCGACAATTAAGTAACTTGTTGCATTTGACAGACATTTTATCAATATCGCTATAAGTGTCTATATATGTATGATCAATCAGCGACATAATTTGCATACGCTTTTAACTAGGAAGTTGTATTCAGATTTTTTGGCTCAACCCGCCCGACTCCTGCTGCTGACTGTAATACCCACAACCACATCGTTCACTTCGCCAGCCGTTATCAATTAATCGTTGCGTAAAGTGTATACGAATTTAATAAGATTTTAGTTTTCAATGTGTACTTGTAATAAACCTAGTTACTATGTGTACTCACACGATATTCAATACGACTGCCATGTTGCTCCGCTAGTTGGTCCCGAGTGAATTCGTCGCGGTCGGCCCGATGGGTTTTATGACGGTTGCATTTACGCATTCGGTTGCGGTGCGTTCTTGATCGTAACACTCGATTTAAATTAGGATCAAATTGTCGTCTACAAACATAACATAACCGTAGCAAAATGACAAGATGCATCCATCATATCAAACAGCTTTTGATACCAGGTAAGAAAAAAGACAGTAGGAACAAGTTTTTTTCCCTTTACCTCCCCGCTTTTTTGTCCCAATTCGTAGTAACAACCAAACTGCCAACCAAAATACCAAAATACCATACTTATGAAATTGGTTAGGGCTTGGAGCCGTCTTAAGAGAATAATGAAAGTACCAAAACAATTCCGTCCTCGTATGCAGCTCTCGTCCGTGGTAGGTAGCTATTGTTACTCGAACAACTTTGAACGTAAGCTGAACCATATGCACTGCTATTACTCTCGCATATCAAAATCAATTTCTAATGAGCAGACAGGACACTCCAAAGTAACAATAATAAAGTGCAAAATCAGAATTCGCACACTAACATTAAAAGAGCGGATTAAGAAAATGTACCTATGTACATGTACCTATGTTCTGCCGCACTAAGCTTAACTATTTTTGAAATGTTTTTCAATTATAATAATGTAAACTAATAAATGATATTTTAAAAAAGGGCACTGTTTTTTTTAAATCGTTCGTTTATTATTAAATTATTTATTGTGTTACGTTAGCCCTTATCAAATCAACATAGTTAATATTTAATATTAACGCGAACGGTACGGTACGATCGATACCACACTTATTTAATAATCTATGTTATACGAAAAAAGATTAAATGTATTTTGAAATGAATATCTTGCCTTTTAAAAAGAGATAAATTTTAAGTGCATTGTTACAAAATGAACTTGCACAATGACGTACCTATAGTCCGCGAGCCAGACGCAAATTTCGTCAGTCATCGCCTCTCGGGCGAAAACTCATATAGCGGTTAACGGCTATGTATGATGAACCCTCGTGAACGTCAGCTGCCGCTCCGTTGGTGGGTTGAGGAATGGCATCAAATCGGGCCTGAATCGTATTAGCGTCTAACCTTAAGTGATCAAAACACGTGTTTACCTGAAGGCTTCATGTTACGACACCCGGTGTTTGATTCCCCAGGTATGCTCTGAAAGCAGTGCGAGCGAATCGTCTCTGGAGTCTTCGAGCGGCTACGGTAGCCAAGGCGCGTTCGCGGCCGAGGATCACACCCACCAACACCAGATACAGCACCCGGATGGTGAGTCTTACACCCACAGCATTAGGTCCATAATAGAATACGCATGCTGTTTTAGTTGTGTTTGTTTTAGACCTGACATTGTTATAGTAGAGTACCGAAATAAAATAAATATTGGCGGTTATGTTTATTTTGACGAAGGGCAGACCTTGGATAATCGGTGACATAAAGTTACGGTGACAAGTACCTAGTTTGAAATCGTCTAACTAACAACTAACTTGGGAATTTTGGAATCCTTTTCCCTACGTCATCATGGAAGTTCCGCTATCTATTGTAAATTGAAATTAATCTAATAAATATCAAATAGTAAATCAATCTACACATTGCCTTTTACTGAATAACTTCGTGTGGTGACCCGAATTACTAAGAGCCTTTAGTCAAGGTTTGCTCTAAAATATTATCAATTTTTTTATGTAATCATCCAATTAATTCATCGCGTCTATGTTTTAATAATTACAATTTTACGCTTACTTCGTTTGAGAATATTACGTTGAATGTTGAAATATCAACCCTTACATTTAACATTCCATTTATAATTTTATTTGTTGTTTCCGTTTTGTGTAAAGCCTTGCATGCTTTTAATTTGCAACCGTTTAGACTCTGAGATAGTGACACTCCGCCGAGACAGCGACGCTTCAATCGCCGCTGCTCGCGAGAGCTTCTCGATCTCACTCGGCAGCCTCGAGGAGGCCGTGAGGTCGCTCGACGAGACCTGCGAGACTCCGGCGTTCGCGACTATCGGGAAGAAACCCGCGGTGCCTAAGCGGAGACCCGTTTCTATGACAGGTGGGTTAAGATGGGCAATGGTGGCATAGCTACGCTAAGGTTTAAGGGATAAGACATTTACGGGGACGACATATTGAAGACATAGTTGATTATGACCTTATGACCAACGCGAGGAGGTCCTTAATTTATTTGCCTAATCTATGGTGAAGGTTGCGAAAATCCGTCGAGGCAAGACCATTCTACACAGAAATGGAAGGACGTCTTTGGACTTATACATATACAGTCGTCATCACATATACCTATCGGAGCTCCCAAGATGTTCACAAAGATCTGAACAAAGCTTCTATTATCAAGACGCTAAAGTGCATGCTAAGATATTTATGGGCACCTTGACCGCTCCGATATATGCTCCGCTCTGGCAATTTAAAAGTGCTTGTTGCTAGGCCTATTTGAATAAAGAATATTTTGACTTTGACTTTATCTGATGGCGACTGTACTTATAAAGATGAGGGCGACCTTTTATAGGCTTGCTTCGAATAAGAAAACGTTTCAAATACGCGCTTTACGAATCATCGTGCTTGGCAACTCGGTGACCTGGTATTGTTCCCGAAAAAGGTGTTTTTCTCTTCAAATTAGTAATTAGTAAAAACCGATTTTGAATAAGCAGCATGTGCATGAATTTCTATACTACGATGTTTTTGTGTGTTTAAATTGGTAAATTAATATAATTAAGTAAATTAGTATGGAGCAATATATCGTCTTATATGTAATACGTTTTGATGTGAGTATGCTGTTCATACCCACAAGAAAGTACAAGCAAAGGAATGTTTATTATTTTCCTATTGTCGACTGATGTTATCGAAACATGAATCACAGTTCCGTTACGTCAGTAGTTAACTACTATTTTGGGTCTAAAAACGAAGCCATTTATTTATTCAATGTAAATCATGTGTTTATTAAAATGATAATAAACAGACTGGCTAAATTTTATCATTCTAATAACAAAATGTTAATTCAATCGAACCAAGTTCCTGAACTTAATAAATAGCAATGCGCGCAATCAATGCGGGACTTTACTTTTATGACTTAACAACATTAAAACCCCAACTATACCCAAACTCTCGTGTATGAGCGGAAGCCTGTTCCCAGCAGTGGAATACGTGTAACTGAATTATAATATTTTTGATTTTTGGCTGAGTCATGACAACGATTTCAGAATCAAAAACCATTTGATTGTACCTACAAAATGTATACCTGCCATATTTATACTTATCTTGGTCTGACGTTGGTTTTATTTGCAGCGACGGTGTGGTCGCGGCGTGGCTCTTCAAGCTCCCTGGGCAAACCACCGCCGCCCGTACGGCGGTCTTCGTCCATCTCCCGTCCGCAGCGACCGGCCTACCCTCAGGTAATTTACTCCCGCGACACGTTATAGTGCCGTGCCGTGCGGTAGGGCCTCCATACACGGACAGCTTAGAGCAGTCAGTGTCGACAGCGTTTAGCAGTCGGACAGCTACAAGCGGTCCGTGTGTGGCGGGCTGTAGTCTTCCTCGTGCTCCGGCCGAAACGAGTGTATATTCGATAACGTATGTTATCTACCATAGAGTTATTCTTTCAGGGTAACAATCAAAGCCCGGGGATGGGGCCTAACGAGGTCGACAACCTACCGCCACCACCTGCGTTCTTGCTGCAACCCGATGCCGAGGCTAACTCTGGTAAGTATCTTGCATACACAATACGCATACGTAATTATTTGTTTGGCTTTCAACAAACATATTACACTTTGTTACTTACACCAAAATATACAAAAATATTTATGAGCATGATAATTACAGTAATATTAAGATGTAGTATTTGTTTTAAACGCCATATAGATGTTTAATCGTGATATAATAGAGAGCTTTTCAGTCGAGTACCGTGTTTAAGCAACGAAGCTTGCTGAGTTGCTTAAGTTAAGGTACGAGATTGAAAAGCTTGATTATATCACTATTGTATACAATATACAATACTTTTTCTACGAGACAAAAAATTATACTTTCAACTAGTAGAATCATATAGGTAACCAAACCAAAAGTATACAGCTAAGATACGCGAGCTGCCGCGGCCTGCGATACCTTCATACTCATACGCGCCCTGGCCGCCGGGCCCGGTGCCCGTTGGTCAGGTGCGGGTTGGTCAACCGACACCTCCTCGTAACTCATGAGGCCCTGGTACCCGCTCCTTGCTAAATTAAATTTTAAGACTGTTTTTTTCTCGATTTTGGACACCGTAGCCTATGGAGACTAACAAGCAACGCTAAGCGGTTTTCGTAGGGTATGGTTGTTGCTATATGAAGGGTGTCACATGCGCGTTTCTGACTTATGAAGCAATTGTTTCTACTACAACATAAAATAAAATGTTTTTGTTGGCCAACTAATCACAAAGCAGATGCGACGCAGCAGCGTGTTTAAGCAGGCTAATTTACATTGAATCGAGTCTCCTTAAACAAGAAATATTTTGTCGAAATGTATGAAGTTCTATTTTCAAAATTTTTATAATTGACTAAACCGTATCGGTATAGTACATTATGATACAAGTGTGCTAAGTTGGTCAATACACACGAGGCGATATTGTGCGCGCGAGCTGTAAGCGAGCGCGCAATAAGAAAGCCGATGTGTGTAATGACCAATGCACACGCGTTTCATACGACGTTTTTCAACACACTTGCGAGAAAAAAAAGAAACTCATATTAATCAAATTGTAATAGTTAAAACAGTTAGTATTGTGTGTTGCATCTGTCATACTGCCGGCCGCCCCTCGCCCCGGCCGCGGGCGGCGGGCGGGCCGGCCGGGCCGCGCACCGCGCAGGAGTTCGGGCGCGCAGGTGCCCGCCAGTCTGACCAATTAAAGAAGGCTCCCTTTCCATGCATATTATTAGCAATCAGTTACCTTCTTAACTCAGTCGGATAATATAATGAAAAAGCACGAGTGGAACACTGAAAGAGCACGCGTGTTTAATATCTATAGGATAATAGGATTATGAGCCAAAAAACGGTGGAATAAAAACGTCGTTTTGAGCGTTGAAAAAATTCTTATGCTTGTGTTGGAAGTGCCATAGACTATCCAACGTTGAAAAGAGTAATGTTGTAGTGTTGCATATGAAGTTGTAATACCAGATTATACTCGACGAGTAGAAAAATCTTATTTGTGTTTTTTAGATGCATTCCTTTATACAAAATTATTTACAGCATGATAATTACAATATACATATAATCTTTTGAACGCCATATAGATGTTTCTTCCTCGGCAAAAAGGACTTAGTTGTTTACACTCGTATGGCTGTTCGGACGTCTCAGTTGAGTTGAAATTTGATACATATGTAAGTGACCCGTAGACGAACGTGTAACATACCTTGGTAAGAAAAAGGATTGCCAGCCTTGTATTACAATCCGGCTTGTTACGCTTATCTGTCTGTAACTACTTGGATGGTCGAATTTAAACTGTTGTGAGACATACTAACATTAAATCATTTTACGGTTTAGACTCACTTGTTTTAGTCACTCGCGCGACATCAACGAATACACACGAACAATATACGGAATATACGGAATACACGGTATGATGAATATACGGTCGTCGTGAACGCTGCTCGCACTATTAGTGCTTGAGAAAGGAGACCTAGGCTCTCCGAAACATGTCGCGCGAGTGACTAAAACAAGTGAGTCTAAACCGTAAAATGATTTAATACTTGGATAGTAGTCCCTAATTTTGCTCTGTAGAAATGTACTATTTATATGCGTTGGAATTAGGTAAATGTAACACCACGCCCATCTTGTATCAAAAGTCTTGTGTAGATATTTTTATAGGATGTTCAAAGGAATACCCTCTCACCTACTCTTATCACATGTACTGACAGCCGGTTAAGATACTTTGGAACATGCAAACATTGTACACAATCATGTCAAAGTACCTAATAACGTACACATATATCAATATACGTACGTTATTAGGTACTATTCATTCCGAAGTTTTTATTATGCCTACAGTATGCCCGTATTTTAACCCTAGGTACTCCATGACTATCTCACTCTGCGACTAACTTACACATATACTTATATCATGTATCAAATTTTACAATTTTTTATTTATATATTTCTGTATTTGACAATTTATTTATTATATTTTTTGTTAACCCAGGTATTCGCCCCATCCCAAAGCAAAGGCCTCTCTACCCTCTATCTATTTTGCCCCGTGCAGAGGACGGTATTCTCAATCCCTTGCGATTCTTTACAGGTCCTACAAGTTTATATTTGTTATAGCTCTGTTTCACAAGTAAATTTAATATTAATATTGACTTTCATTTTCCAGGTATCAATGTAGCGGAGACAGTAAAACAACTGACCGAACTCAAGCACATGCCCGCTTCTCCGGGCCTAGTGCGGCGCAGTCTCCAACAACTTCAAACTAATGCGAACCAAACCCAAAACTCGAATCCTTCTCAGAGTCCCACACAACCCCTATCCACCTTCCAACAAGCCAAAAGCAATTTCTCTTCAACCTCTAGCCTAAACAGCACTGGAAACCTTAATCCAATATACGGCCAGACGGGCCATAGGATAATGGCTTACGTCGAACAAAATTCCATTTACGTGCGGAAGAATAGTTTGAATAGTTCGAGTTCGGACTTGTACGGCAGCAACCTGGGCGTGTACAGCGACGGCAAGAGTTCGCCCCACGGCTCCAGCCCCTCCACGCCGAGCTACGGCGAGAACAACTTCTCCAGCTTCGGCCCGAGGGTTTCCAATGATTCGCTATATGGACAAACTGGTGAGTTAACTCAAACAAATATCTGATCTGAACTAGCGAGTATTGCGTAAATATATTTTTCCCCTCACTAGCTCGGAAAGCCGTCTTTTATCCTTTAAGACAAGCGGGGAAAAACGCATTTTATCCACTAGTGGGGAAAGTAATTTGACCTTGGATGGAGCGTGTTTAAGTAGCTTTTGACAGATTACAAAACTTGAAATGCTCATAATAATGGTTCGTTCGATATTAATTATCATTAAATAAATGGTTTGAGAATTTAATAAAAAATACCAAAATTAAGCTTTATTTAATGATTTTAAGTTATAAACCTTAAATTCCATAAGAAACATTTGTTTTTAGGGTTCCGTACCCAAAGGGTAAAAACGGGACCCTATTACTAAGACTCCGCTGTCCGTCTGTCCGTCTGTCCGTCCGTCTGTCTGTCACCAGGCTGTATCTCATGAACCGTGATAGCTAGACAGTTGAAATTTTCACAGATGTATTTCTGTTGCCGCTATAACAACAAATACTAAAAACAGAATAATATAAATGTTTACATGGGGCTCCCATACAACAAACGTGATTTTTTTGCTGTTTTTTCCGTAATGGTACGGAACCCTTCGTGCGCGAGTCTGACTCGCACTTGGCCGGTTTTTTTTTAAATGATGTTGAATGTAATCCCGAACGCACAAGTTGAATCGATGCAATTTCAAAATGCATCGTCAGAAATGTCAACATTGTCAACAAAAGTTTTCTCACCGACTCCGACACGTAAAAATACACAACTTCCAGGGTTTTCTGTTATAATATCGTATTATCGTAAAAAAATTAGTGATTCCGGTCATGAAGATGATCTAACGCCTGTGGATGTTGCACTTTCCTCGCTATAGTGAGGGGAAAAGTTTTGTGTTACACACGGGTGCAATTATAATATATATTTATGTATGACCGTTTGTTTCATATTTAAATAAATAAATAAGTATTAAAGAAAACAATATAACCGTATGAATTAAGCCGAGTAGAGGTCTGTATATGTATGTGTATTTTGTGCCCAGGGGATGTCCGGACTGCAATTAGTTGCTATAGTCTGTCTTAAGACGTCAGCAAATACATGTGATGCATTCATGCATGATTCCAATTCACTTCGCCAAGTGACTTTTCACCTCAGCAGCTCGAACAAGCCTACTTTCGTCACTCCCTGGAGTGAGGAAAGTGCGACTTTCCTCACTCCAGGGAGTGAAACAATGTAGCTTTTTAATTTAGTGAAGGCCATGAACTTCATACTTTTATTTCATTTTTTTATGGTACGGTACGGTACGGTACGGTACAGTACGGTACGGTACGTTACGGTACGGTCCGGTCCGGTCCGGTACGGTCCGGTCCGGTCCGGTACGGTCCGGTCCGGTCTCGTCTCGTATCGTATCGTACATATTATAATACTTTTTTTTCTGTTTATTCTGTGTAATTCGAAATACATTTTAACCTTTAATATGTTCTCACTACTGAGGTGAAAAATTATGTGTGCAACACGGGAGCAAAGTTTTTTTACATCTCGTGTTTTTGAGTCCCTAGAGATCAAGATTCTACCTAAGAATCACTCGCTTCGCTCGTGATTCAATTATAGAGTCTTTCGCTTTCTCTGGACTCAAAATAAACACTCGCAAGAAAAACCAACTTTCCTCTCTTATTGCACAAATAACTATTTCAGGTGAACTATCTTACTCAGCTTTAGAGATTTAGATGCTTATTTTATTGTAGGTAGCTGCTCGCATTATCATTACAATAGTACTTACAAAATGTTATGTAAACAGTACTTTCCTCAAACTTCCATATAATGCCAAATTATACAAGTTATTACAATAAGGGACCTTATTCGGATTTTAAGTGCCACGATAATGTTACGTGACATAATGCGATTGATAGGTTGATAAGCGCTTTCAAGCATAAGAAAGTGGTGTTAGCTCTCGTATTTATCATTAACTTTATGGAATTTTGCCCACTAAAATAGAAGACACAGCCAAGTGTTAATCCTTATTTTTAATACATACAGGTTACAAACTACAACAAGAAAAGAAATACTCATCGAACACGATATACGCGCAGCCATCGCAGATCATAGCGGGGTATAACAACATGGCGCGACACGACACGCTCAGCCCGCTCGCCATGCGGCGCAACATCGCAGCCAGGGCGCACAGCGCCGACAGACACCATTCCGAACGTGAGTTGATATGTCAGGACACACACACACACACACACACATTCGTTGAATGTGATCCTGATCATAGCGGGGTACAACAACATGGCGCGACACGATACTCTCAGACCGCCGACAGACACCATTCTGAACGTGAGTTGATATTGTCAGGACACACACACACACACACACGCGCGCGCGCGCGCGCGCGCGCACACACACACACACACACGCACACACACACACACACACACACACAACCACACACATACACATTCGTTGAATGTGATCCAGATCATAGCGGGGTACAACAACATGGCGCGACACGACACGCTCATCCCGCTCGCCATGCGGCGCAACATCGCAGCCAGGGCGCACAGCGCCATTCCGAACGTGAGTTGATATTGCTAGGACACACACATATACACATTCGTTGAATGTGATCCAGATCATAGCGGGGTACAACAACATGGCGTGACACGACACGCTCAGCTAAGCACGCCATGCGGCGCAACATCGCAGCCAGGGCGCACAGCGCCGACAGACGCCATTCCGAACGTGAGTTGATATTGCCAGGACACACACACATATACATTCGTTAAATGTGATCCAGATCATAGCGGGGTACAACAACATGGCGTGACACGACACGCTCAGCTAGCACGCTACCGATGCGGCACAACATCGCGGCCAGGGCGCATAGCACCAGAACACCATTACGAACGTGAGTGAACACACACAAACCCTCAAAAACACACATACTCACAAACACATTCGTTAAATCCTTCAATCACTGTAGTTGTAGATTGAAGCAAAAATGAACCAAAAAAAATAAATTAATTAAAAAATTAAAAACACGACTGCTGAATTTTAAGCGAGCTGAAAGGCTAAAAATAATTTTGATGTTAGTTACATAACTTTATGAATTTAAATTAGAATATAAATGTACACTTACGGTCATTTACACTCAATACACATGTGTGTTTATGCACATTTATGACGTGACTGTACCTGTGTATTTTATATCGATTGCAGTCGGGGGACCTTTTGAATGGGAAAATGCACTACATCAAGGTCCTCCGACTGCAATTGATATAAAATACACAGGTACAGTCACGTCATAAATGTGCATAAACCTTTGTATTTATTGTAAATGACCGTAAGTGTACATTTATATTCCAATTTAAATTCATAAAGTTATGTAGCTAACATCAAAATTATTTTTAGCTTTTCAGTTTGCTTAAAATTCAGCAGTCGTATTTTAAATTTGTTAATTAATTTATTTTATTTTATTCATTTTAGTGACAAAACGAACTAAAACCATGATTTATAAAAATTTCCAGACAATTTTAAATGTGGATATTAAATTTGACCTTTTAATTAGCTCGACATTCCGGAATCGAAATACGGCCATCTTTTCTGTGGGCAATATATTCACGGTTTGGGACATTTCACATCTTTATCTTTACATTTGTTGGTTTTTCTTTTAAGAGGTATTAGTAGTTTGAATGTTTGAGGCTCAGGAAAGACTCGTAAGTATCATAATTTTAATTTTTACTTTAAAAGATTTTCATTAAATTATCTGTGACGCGACTTTGGTACGTCCCACGCATGGCCTTCGGCAAAATAGCAGGTTAATAGAGTTAGACAAACTAGACAAAGATAAGTCTGCAGCGATGTTGATTGTCCAGACTGTGCTTGTATTATTTTAAATGGGAAATTTCTATGAAATTATGACGTATAATCAATACTTTCACAAGCCAGAAGCTCACCGTAGTGCCGAAGGCCCAAAACGTCCTAGAGAGACGCGCTTCTATGAAAAGCCCAAGGCCAAGCTGCGGGAGGGTAGTACTGAAACACAAAACCATTGTACAAGTATCGAAATGCGTAGGACGAAAGCCGAGCTCCGTGTAGGGCCGCAGGGCCGGGGCATACGCACTTCCTGCAATATCTTCAAATATTATAACTATGCAAAGGCCGAAGGCCGAGCTGCACGAGCCCCGCAGCTCGGTCTTTAAGCGCGTCTTCGTTATTAAGATACTAAGGGAAATTGCAGGAAGCGCGTACCTGTTGGACACACCGGGCCTTCGGCCCTAGGTGGAGCGCGGCCTACGGCCCTCGCATTTAGACACTTGTAGCATTTGTTCTGTGTTTGAATACTAAAAGCGCGCTACTCTCGAACTCGAACGCTTCGGGCCTGCGGCCTTCGCATTTAGATACTTGTAATATTGTTCTATGTCTGAATATACTAGAGAAAGGCGCGTCTTTCTCGGACTCTTTGGGCCTTCGGCTATGTGCGTAGCACTTGACGGTACTTGTCGGACGCATCCGGCCTTCGGCTCTACGTGCTATGGAGCTCGGCCTTCGCATTTACACACTTACTGTTGTTGTGCACTACACCTTGCTCTCGGCCCTACGCGGAATTCAGACTTCGGCCTTTGAATTTAGACATTTGTATCTACTATCGTTCTGTGCCTGAACACCAAATTATTAAAGGCGCTCCTCTCTCTGACGCTTCGGGCCTTCTCTTATTTAGCCCTTAGATTAATACATACAGTCGACTTTATGTCGCGAGCTTTCTACAATACATGTTAAATCAACGTACACATAGTATAAACTATAAGACTTAAACACTTTTCACAATCATGAAAATTCGTTTAGTACTAAAGTTAATAATAATGCACGTGTTCAAACAAAACCTGTTTTTTTCCTTTACAACCAGGTTAAATCAGTAGGCAAGTAGGTACATAAGCAATACAAATATCGTCGCTTAAATCGAAGTTCACATGAACTTAAGATTTCAAATATTTCAATAGCGCGATTTTAAAATGTTTGTTTAGTTTCAAAATTTACAGTATACCATTTTTTTTTTGTATATATTTTTCTGATCAGCAGTACTTTTATTTGCGACGTCACTAAATAAGATAGAAGGATTTATTTTTCTTAGCATCTGCGCCATGAACACTGACTTGGAGAGTATTTTAAATTGGAGTAAACGTTACGGTCTCAAGGTTAACCCTACTAAAACTCAGGTTATAGTCATAGGTAGCTCAAAGCTCACTGCCCGGATTGATTTATATATATTCAGATTCCCTACTCTCTCCAGGTAAAGAATCTCGGTGTCATGATGGACCAGAGTCTCTCTTGGGTACCTCAGGTGAATGAGGTTAGCAGGAAAATGTTTGCTGCAACTGCATCGCTCCGCAGACTCCGTAATTTCTTGCCTTACGCCACTAAGATTGCGCTAGCTCAATCCCTCTTATTGCCCATATTAGATTATGCCGACATTTGCTATCTGGACCTTACGGAGGACCAGCTGAATAAGCTCGAGCGCCTCCAGAATCTCGGTATAAGGTTTATATTTGGTCTGCGCAAATTTGACCATGTGTCACAGTTCCGTTCTCAGCTCAAGTGGCTTCCTATTCGTCTTCGCCGTGACTCTCATGTTCTCGCCCTTCTCTATGGCATTCTCTTTAACCCCGCTACACCACCTTATCTCAAAGAGCGTTTCAAGTATCTCTCTTCTATCAGATGTTCTCAGACTCATATTCATGCTCCTCCCTCATCTACTTCTAAATTTTATAATAGCTCTTTTACCTTCCGGGCTGTTCAGCTGTGGAATGCTTTACCAGTAGAATTAAGATTAGCTAAATCTCTCCCCATATTCAAAAATCAGCTAAAACTATACTTTCTGTCTCTGCCTTAAGTTGCCATTTTATATATTGTATATATGCTTGTATATTATATATAATATATATATATATTGTATTGTATATTTATTTGTGTGTTAGGTTTTGTTTTAATACTTATATGTATAAGTAGTAATTGTAGTATGTGTGTTTGTGTTTAATAGTCTCCATATTTAGCTCTTTGCACTACCTGTTGACTTTTGTACGAGTTCTACATTTCCTGCTACCCAAAGGTTGTCTGGAAGAGATCGCTTTTTAGCGATAAGACCGCCTGTTGTTACCTGGTTCTACTTTTTCTTTAAATATTTCTCTGTAGTTTTACATGTATGTAAAATGTATAATTTTGGTGCAATAAAGAATATTTACTTACTTACTTACATATTTAGTAAATCCTTATTCTACCAAAGTAAGAATCAAACGCATGTCTTGCATATATATTTTGAATCGTCTTTCAAAGCTCTTCATTTTGATACCCACTCGATAAGTTTGCCAGATTTTTTTTTCCAAATGTCGCGCATTATTGTGTATTACGTTCGCCATATTGAATTTATTATGACTTCACATAGCCTATGTCACCCGGGATGACGTAAGGATTCTAATGATATATCACACATCTAAATCGGTTAAGGCATTTAGAAGTTATGGTGGAATAAAGAAACTCACATACATATATACATACAAACATGAACGCTGAAAACATTACACTCTCTTTTTGGGCAGTCGTGTAAACACTCTCTTTTTTGGGCAGTCGTGTAAAAATGATACATCGGACAAAAAAATTTTCGACGTTGCGATAGGTAATCCATTGCAGCAAACTGGCATAATACCGAGAAAGTACCTAATACACGGTAGGTAGACCTATCGTTAAAAATTGAAATTTTATTTCAGAGAGCGGCTTGATCGCGAGCTTGAGCGCTAAGCTCGCGCCGCAGCTGTCGCCGCGCACGACACGTCGCGCCATCTCCACCATCACCACAGCCGACTCGCCGTCCAAAGGGAAAGGTAACCCGCCTGCTCTCCTCTCTAACAAATAAAAAATACAAATATTTTTGCTAACTTTTGAGTAACTGAGAGAAACGTCGGCAAACGTACGACTTAAGGTGACAGTCCATTTCTGACCGCAGCTGCGCGACTGCACCGACACTACTGCAGCGGCCTGAACGCGTCGGTGTTATTGTCAATTTCCATAGTAAAATCATAGAGTAACTTATACTAGAGCGGTACTGTCATAGTAAATTTTGTAACCCCAGTAAATTCACTGCCATCTGTCGACACACTTTAAAACTAAAAATGAAGATTTCTAAAAATACGATTAAATGTATTTAAATATGGATTTGACCAGCGCTGGTGGCCTAGCGGTAAGAGCGTGCGACTTTCAATCTGGAGGTCGCGGGTTCAAACCCCGGCTCGTACCAATGAGTTTTTCGGAACTTATGTACGAAATATCATTTGATATTTACCAGTCGCTTTTCGGTGAAGGAAAACATCGTGAGGAAACCGGACTGATCCTAACAAGGCCTAGTTCCCCCTCTGGGTTGGAAGGTCAGATGGCAGTCGCTTTCGTAAAAACTAGTGCCTACGTCAATTCTTAGGATTAGTTGTCAAGCGGACCCCAGGCTCCCAGGAGCCGTGGCAAAATGCCGGGAAAACACGAGGAAGAAGGAAGAAGAAGTATTTAAATATGGATAAATATTTTTTTCTATTTGCCTTCATTATTTTTATGATTTTGACCCATATTCTTTCACTGATATGCGTTAAAATTGTTAAATAACAAACGACACCGTCAACACCATCTATACGACAGTAGGCCAAAGCTAGTAGCGCCCTCTGATCGAGAATCAAATTTTCTTGATTTTCGAGGCACGTTTTTTCCTTAGACTGTATCCATCTATTACGGAGTTATATCTATCTTTGGTAAAATGAATGACGATATCGACTTCACGTAATATGGTGATTTTAACGTTTTCCCGACCGCAGCTGCACTACTGCTCCGACACGTCGGTGTTATTGTCAATTTCCATAGTAAAATGAATGACAAGACCGACCGCACGTAGCATGGCCATTTTTGCGTATTTGGTGTATTATTGCAACTGCGGCTGCAGACCGCACGTCAAATCTGTCACCTGCACTGAAATGTCTTTGGTCACAGATATTAGTAGTTCTAAGCAAAGAGGATATAACCACTACGTTCTAAGGAGCTTATTACACCCACGGATAAAGGATCCCGATGGTACAGTCGCCATATATCGCAGATATATCGGGGCGGCCAAGGAGCTCACAAATATCTGAACACGCCTTTATTGTCAAGGCGCTAGAGTGCATGTTCAGATACTTTTAGCACCTCGGTCGCTCCGATATATCCGATGGCGACTGTACCTACTGTAAACTTTTTTGCTAATCTATATTGAGCCCTAGGAGGATATAACAAAACGGAGTAGCCATTGGCATTCCCCTCTGTCGAAAATAGTCGGCCAGTGGTCATACACAATGTATGGACTGACGTTTACCTGACATGGCTATTTTGACGTTACGTATACATTTGACGTTCCCCTCCCCCGCAAAAATTGGCAGACGTTTTTGTACAGCAAATTACAGACGTGGCGGCTCCGTTTGGTAATATCCTCCTAGATTGAGCCATATCACAGAGCCAGTCAGGAAACTAGAATGATAGGTCCGAAAAGAGAGCGTCAAATTCGGAAGTTAACTATAGTCTGGCAAACACTTCGAGCAACATCGGTCCGGCTTCCGACACGTCGGAAGGGAGGAGCCCAAGCGATATCTTACCGTACAAAGCGTGTGCCGCCGAGTTTGTTGCCGGTCCCATGTTGGGATACCCTCCTACAATTTAGGAGGGAATTAAATCTTCTCGGGTCCGTGGTGTAGGGTTGGAGCCGGCGTATCGTTATCGCGTATATATATATATATATATCTTTACTTGAAAATAATTGTAGTGTATAACTAGCCTTATGAAGCGATTTTGCATGTACAACCAGCCCCTAAAGTTTATAGTCTATGATTGTTCTTTATTTTTAGTGTGTGGGTATTTTTGCACTTTGTAATTTTTCCTCAGTCACCCGTTGACCACGAACGCTGTAAAGGGTTCGAAACGTCGGGATGTATTATAAATTCAATATACGCGATATAATCCGTTTTCATAGTTTTATTTCATTTCATGATAAATTCATTATATAAACTGTTCTTATATTTTTTCGTAGTTTTGCGAGGATAGCCATAAGGCCTATAAGCTCGACAGGGCACGAGCGATAGAGAGGCAAATAGAATACCGAATATTCGGCAAAGTGGCCGAATAGGCCGAATACCGAATAGTTGCGAATATTCCTGGCAACTCTAGTCGTAATATCATAGTATAGTTGGTCATCTAATGTTTGAAATGAGACAGTCCTTTGACAAACTATAATTATATAATGTCGTTTATGGTGACACTTTCTCATTTTGTCATTGCAAAGCCATTCCTGAGCTAAATAAAAGAAGCAATCATTATTTTTTATTACAAGGGGCAAAGATGTTGTTAAATACCTCATGGTATTGATACCCAAACGTACGAAAGGATACAAAATTGAACTACGAGAGAAGCGAATGGTTTAAAATTTAGAATATTGACAGTTGCGGGGATCTCAAGGCATGAGGGTTAAACAAACTTTGTTACAGTGCAACACGTAATTTTTCATCACACCAACACGAGGAAACCATTTATTATTCGAATTAATTTATTAAAAGTTCTTTGTATCGGCCAAGGTGAGGGAAATAGCTTAAGGATTTCTTGTCTCGCCCGTCAAGTTTTATATGGATGGTGCGGTCATATCATGAAGAGTGGGACACCTGCAACACGAGAGGCATTATAAGATTTAAATTTGGTGTTTCAGTTTGAAATACGAAACTGGACAATATGAAGTGTGAATTGCGCAATTACTTATAGCTCTTACGAATTATTTTATTAATCATATTTCACTGTTAGGTACCTAAAGAAAGTAAAATTAATATGGATACTTAGAAAGATAAATCTGTAATATTTTGCTAATACGGAACGACTGTCTGCCCACCATTGGATAATTTATTGTTACGTGTGTACGTGTCGCATCGCCATCTCCGGAACCCACGAACCACTGCAGAAATCAATGAAAGACCTGATAAAGAGCCTACCTGGCATGGTTTTGAGGGGACGTTTATCACAGACTTCTAAATCCAGCCGCACGTTTCTGACGGCCGAGTAGGTACCTATACGTGATGCAGGTGGATTAAGTAGTATATATCACGAGCTACATGAGTCCTGTTGTTTAGAGGATCCCAAACTATGCCCAGATACTCTATTTGTTGTTGTGGTTCGAGCACTGACTTTTTGTAATTCACTTGCCAGCCCAAAGATTCCAATAGGCTCAAATGTTGCAAGCACAAATGTTGTATCTCATTGAATTAATTTACTTTATTATATATTAACACAGCCCGGCAACTTGAACATGTCATGCTCGCTTAAAAGTCTTTGCTTACGGTGGCGTCGTTGATCGGGTCGCCACTTTCCCGAATGAAGGTTGAGGGAGACAATGGCTGAGATACGCGTCATACTCGTGAACGGGTGCTGTTTGTGGAGACCGGTCTGTTTAAGTTTACACGGGGTTCATTTTACCTATGTAACTTTACTTTTGAGTGGCATTAACGTGAGGCACTTCATTCGGTTCTTGTCTGTTTGTCTGATTTAATATCTTGTATTTTTATTAATTATATAACAATTCAAGTCTTGGAGACCCTTTACATCTCTGGATAATTTGATGATCTTTTTTATTATTATATACATTTTATCTCTGACACCTAGAGACTTTTACATCTCTAAACAATTTTAGTACTTCTGTTATTTGTTTAGTTGTTATTAGTTTTTTTTGTCTTGTGTAATTTAACATTTATATTTATGCAATTGTTTTTTGTAATTTTGGATTAATTTTATTGTTTGTAATAATTGTCATGTAAAAGTGCCCCTGTGGCCTATTTGCTGAATAAATGTTTGATGTTGATGTTGATGCTCACTACAAATTTTGTTTGCCTCTTTACTTTGTTTCGGTTTTGGTTTGCAAGCAGAAAATCGTCTAAGTAGACTATAATTCATATATTTTTGTTGCGAATCAGCTGAGCTATCCAATTTGTGAAAGTTGCAATTATTTTTGGTGCTGTTGCCAGGCCTTATTGGGTAGTGTTTTGGAACGTGAGTCTCAAACATCTCCGATGACTTGTAGCAATTGGTGTATAATGAAAGTATGCGTTCGATAGGTCTATTTTTGTTAACCAGTCGGTGGGTTGGAGGAACGACGACACTTTCTGTTGGTTTATCAATTTCAATTTGGTTGTGCAAATAAACTTGTTCAGACCCCTCAGGTTTACTAGAGGTCGGAATGTGCCATCGTCCTTCTTTAAGAATAGGTTTGAAAGGAAACTTGGCGAGAGTTGAGCTTTTTCTAAGATATGCATCGACTTCAGAGCTCTTATTTGGACCTTCATTTCTTGAGAGTAAGGCACTGTTACTAGCTCTTTTTGTGGCATAATTAGTGGAGCTTTTGATGAGAGTGGTATGCGGTACCCTTCTTTTAATATTTTTAAAATATAGTGGGGTGCTTGTAGTTTCTCCCACATTGCTAGGCACTCTTGTAGGCGCCCTGCTTGGAATTTCGAGTCAGAACTTCCCTCTTGAAAGGCCCCTTCCATATCAAATGTGTCAAATATTTAAATTTGTATTTTTTATGATTTTTACAATCAATGTCACTCTGAAATAAATGGCGAAACGTTTAGTGCGTGTTTTCATTCGGGCTATATTTCTGGTAATTTCCCACATCTGGCGACCGTGTTTTCATTAGGGCTATATTTCTGGTAATTTCCTACATCTGGCGACCGTGTTTCAAAATGGAAGTGTTACGAAAAGAAAGGAGTATAGCCAGGAGGCTCTTTACAACCGCGAGAAACGAAATAGAATCTCATTTAGAGTCAACCAATATCGACAATATCACCGCGGCCTTTAACAAGCTCCAGCTTCGAACCGATTCCTTGTTCAACGTTGACCAACGTATAAAAGAACAATGGCTAAAAACGGACGAGATGACTGAAGATGAAATTTATGAAGATTGCATGACCAGCGATAAGTATCAAAGCGACTGGGAGCGTATAAAAGTCATGTACGACAACGTTTCCCGGAAGAACGAACGCAAGAGGAGGTCTCGCAAGTCTAGCGGCAGCGATGTGTCGAATAATACAGACAAATCTCAACCATGTTGTGAGAAGTCAGCATGCAGTTCTGCATGTCATTCAAGACGATTCCGTCTACCGAAATTTAAGTTACGGAAGTTCGACGGCAATACGAAAAATTGGATTGGTTTTTGGTGTCAATTTCAGAAAATCAACGACGACGAATCAATAGACGACGGAGATAAGTTTCAGTACCTATACCAGTGCACTGTCCAGATACTCCAGCGCGAGAGATCGTTGAGAGCTTTCCGCCATCTGGAGCTAACTATAAGAAGGCTCTTGAGCAATTGAAGTCCACGTTTGCACGTGACGAAATGTTGATCGACCTTTATGTGCGTGAACTGCTTAATATTGTATTAGCACAGGCAAAAGGTAATACTTCCTATAGATTAGGCCACTTATACGATCAATTAAATACGCAATTACAAATACTACAAAGCTTAGGTGTCACTATAGATAAATACGCTGCTTTACTTTTCCCTTTAGTTGAGTCCGCCTTGCCCGAATCTGTTTTACGAGCATGGCAAAGGTCACATGTACTCGAGGAGAAGAGCGACGATAATCTGAACCGACTTATGCAGTTCCTGAAACGCGAATTGGAGTCGGAGGAGCGGATCCAGATCGCGCGCAGCGGTATAGCATCGGGTGACAGTTTGCATAGCGTTTCTACTCAACCCACCGCGGCATGCTTGGTGTCAACGGAAGACGCAGGTAAGAAGATTTGTTGCGTTTGGTGTGAAAAGGCATCGCATAGCAGCTTCGAGTGCTACAAAGCTAACAAGATACAGAGTACAAGCTACAAGAACAAGTCGTATAAAGCTAGGAAGGATGTGCTAAATAAAAAAGGAGCATGCTTTATTTGTTTAAAAACGGGTCATAATTCGAAAAGATGCAAAAATTTCACAAAATGCCTTTTCTGCTCCAAACGTCATTCTGTATTGATGTGCCCTGACATTGAAACGTCAAGGCAAACTGAAAATGAAAAAACTTCAAATGTCGGAACGTCAAACTTAAATAATAACGTAACTCAATATAAGGCTAGTACTAAATACACTGTTGCAAACGTTTATAGCGAATATTATAAGCGATAAGAAATGTATACCGGTACGATGCTTTATTGATTCGGGCGCACAGAAGACTTATTTACGTCGCGATATAAAAAAAAGTTTAAATTTGAAGCCTGTTGGAAAAGAAATCGTGTCGAATTGTCTTTTTGGCGGGATCAAAACTAAAAAGGAACTGTTTCATACCTATGAGTTCACTGTAGCAAGCTTGGATAAGAAGTTTCAATGTACAATGAACGCGCGAGACAAGTCTAAGCTCTGGGTACGTTTCTCGTTTAAATGTAGATCATGAGATGTTTAAAGTTACAGAAACATAATATCACACTGAGCGACGTCGGCGATGCCGCCGCACCTGATATCGGGCTGTTGATCGGCGCAGACCACGCAGGCATGTTGCTCACGGAGAGTTTCGTGGAACTGAACAATAACCTCGTGGCAATAAAGACTAAATTTGGATGGACGCTTCAAGGACCTATCATGAACGCATGCAGTGTCTTAATGAACGTTATATTGGATAATGAATCCAACTTAAAAGTTGATGAACGAGAAATTAACGTAGAAACTAAGAAAGTAGTGTTCGCTAACAACACTTCATATTATAGTATGTTTCTACGAGTATTTACCCTTATTTACTTCTCTAAATACATTATAGATCTAGCCGGTGCTCTTTTTCTGCGGTCCGGAGGGATGATATAATATTATTTCGAACTGCAAAAGCCGTTAAGTATTTAAACTGTTTTTCAGAACGATAGCTAATAGACCGCGGGCCAGGAACAGATTTCCATGACCAATCGCCCGGGCGAAAACTCGTATAGTAGTTAACGGCTATGTATGATGAACCCTCGTGAACGTCAGCTGCCGCTCCGTTGGTGGGTTGACAAATGCAGCAAATAGTCTATAATAAAATTTGGTCATCGCCTCCCGCTTGATACTTTGTCAGATGATAGTTTAGATGCTATTGTGAATAAACAAAATCGTCAGCCGATTGTATCGCTGTGGAAAGACCGTCAGCTGGTCACATGAACATGTAAAAAAAAATTCAGTCATCGGCGTCATCGCCTCCCGTTTGATACTTTGTCAGATGATAGTTTAGATGCTATTGTTAATAGAACCAATCGTCAGCCTGTTGTATCGCGGTGGAAAGACCGTGTTACGCGTTTCGGTGGCTGCCATTCCTCAACCCACCAACAGAGCGGCACCTGACGTTCACGAGGGTTCATCATACATAGCCGTTGCCGTTAACTGCTATACAAGTTTTCGCCCGGGAGGCGATGACTGACGATGGCGCGCCTGGCTCGCGGTCTATAAACTGGGATATAAAATATTCAATAATCACCGCAGTTTAGCTGCACGACCGTTTCGTTGGAAAAACAGCAAGCCAATGATTGAATAATTACTGTTAAAAAATAATAGAATAGCAACTGCCGGTGGTGGTGGCAGTGGGAGCGAGAGGGACGTATATGTTAGAAAAGGACGATAACGACCGACAGCAGTGTTGCCACTCTCAAATATATTTAGGTTCCGAATAGCGGTACAGTTGTTTAATGAAATTTCATACAAAGTTGCAGGCCTAGGCCGGGAAGTGGCAAGTTTTTAATTTCCATTTCACATATATTTGTGGAACAGCATCATGGCATTCAGCCATTAAAAAAAACTATAAGTAAGCAATATTTGCTTTTTGGTCCGTTATGACATTCTGCCAATACGCCTATAAAAAAAATTGTAGGTACTCCTACGAAATTGAGATTGGAAGCAGAATTAACTTTAAATAACTTGCTGCCGCTAAATTCAAAGGCAAAATGTATGGTTACTAATGGCAATTTAATAAAATGAAAAACTAAGAAAACTAGGTACCCACAGTTTATCGGAAACAGATTTTAGTGGTATATTTAAAGCACTGAAAGTAACTATAAAATCTTCATCACTGTGGGAATTATACTCCATGCATTTATTATCTAAGATATAGATGTACCTATCTGAAGCATACTATCATTAAAAAAAAATATGTAAACTTAGTTGTGGCTAAAACGACAGTCAGATGGATAAGGCGAACAAATCAAAAAATTCAAATTTAAAAAAGCTTTTATTTCGGATTAATTACATCCATAGAATTTTACATATTATTAAAATTAAAATTATAAAATTAAATTAATATTAATTTTAAAACTAACTTAAACTTAACATATTTAAAAAAAAAACTTTTTAAAATCTACACGTGGCGCGTGCGATTTCGCCCAGTGGCCAAATATCGGGCTGTCATGTGCCCCTGCGACCGCACTCAGGAGCCCGTTGGTGCTGCCGCGCGCACGGCGCATCAGGGACGCGACGCGTTTGCGCATAATGGCATGGAAATCGTCCTAGTGTGCCTCCGCGAACATCCCCGAAGCACTGCAGTACCACGGCAGCCCCATCAGCATCCTGAACACGTTATAGTAGAGGACGCGCAGCGCACTATAAGCTTTCTTCGTGCAGTTGATGCTGCAAGTGTAAAAAGTTTGGCAATATGATATGAACAAGGTTAATTTAACACTTAACAAACAAAGAATAACATGTTAATGAAATAAAACTATGAAAACGGATTATATCGCGTATATTGAATTTATAATACATCCCGACGTTTCGAACCCTTTACAGCGTTCGTGGTCAACGGGTGACTGAGGAAAAATTACAAAGTGCAAAAATACCCACATACTAAAATAATGAACAATCATAGACTACAAACTTTAAGGCTGGTTGTACATGCAAAATCGGTTCATAAGGCTAGTTATACACTACAATTATTTTCAAGTAAAGATATATATATACGCGATAAAAAACTACGCCGGCTCCAACCCTACACCACGGACCCGAGAAGATTTAATTCCCTCCTAAATTGTAGGAGGGTATCCCAATATGGGACCGGCAACAAACTCGGCGGGATACATCTTTTCAAAACATAAGAATGTCCAACATCATCCAACACTAAGGTCTCACAGTCTATGTCTCGCTTGCTCCTTTATCAGATGGACTACAGGATCCCAAGCTGGTGGTAGAGAAAAGCCATCTTCCCTATTAAAGTTTGGATATTTCTTAATCTCAATGGCCTCGCGCAGCATTCTGGGTATGTAACGCTTCTCCTTGGCAAGAACCAGAGGCTTATCAAACTTGATTGAGTGATTGGCTTTATCCATGACATGCTCACAGACTGCAGACCTAGGTCGACGGTGCTTGACATCAGCTATGTGTTCCTTCACCCGAGTGGAAATGCTCCGTTTCGTCTGCCCGACATATGATAGGCCACACTCACAGTCCAGCCTGTACACTCCTGCAATCTGTAGAGGGGTATTGCATTTTACAGGCCTCAGGAATTGTGACATCTTCTTCATTGGCTTGAAATATGTTTTTATAGAAGCACGCTTCAAGATGTGGCTGATCCTGTCCGTGACCCCCCTGACAAAAGGCAGAATGGCAGGCCTGCGCTCGACTGTGGGGATCTTAATGTGGGACCTCTGGTTGACCCGCGGTATCCTGAGCTCGTTTGCCTGGAGCGCGCGCCTGGCATGCTGGAGCTCCGCGGCCAGATGCTGGTCATCACATATCCTCTGGGCTCTCTGAAACAAAGATTTGCCTACTGTAACAAGTTGACTGGGATGGTGATGCGATTTGCCATTTAAGTACCTATCAGTATGAGTAGGTTTCCTATACACAGTGCGACCTAGGGTGTTATCAGGATTTCTTTTTACCAATACATCTAAGAAGGGGAGAGAACAGTCTTTTTCCAACTCCATAGTAAATTTTATTTTGCTATGGATGGAATTTAGGTGATCCAAGAAAGTTGAAACACTACTTTTTGGAAGTATAGTAAAAGTGTCATCTACGTATCTTTTAAATATCTTCGGTCGCACAGGAGCCAATGAGAGTGCCCTCTCCTCGAAGTCCTCCATAAAGATGTCAGCGACTACTGGAGACACCGGAGACCCCATGGCCACGCCGTCGACTTGAAGGTAGAATTCACCATTCCATAGCAAGTAACCAGATGTAAGGCAATGTTCCAACAGTTTAGCATATTCCTCTTCTTGACAATTTCAATGCAGTCTTGTAAATAGCGACTGAACGTCAAAACTGACCATGATCTCATCATCAGTCAATGTTAGGTCTTTAATCTCACCGATGAAATGGTAAGAATCCTTTGTATGCGTGCTAGTGTTACCACGTAATGCTGAGAGGGCTCCCGCGAGGTGCTGAGCCAATTTATATGTGGGAGCATCTATCTGGCTCACTATGGGACGTAGCGGGGCACTAGGTTTGTGTATTTTTGGCAACCCATACAACTTTGGAGGCACGGGGCAGTCAGGAACTAAACTTGCAACATTCAGATCAAGGCTGTCCGAGTAATCACTAATTAGTTCTTTAGTGGTTTTCAATACTTTCATAGTCGGGTCCGTCTTTACATGTTTGTAGGTTGTAGTATCCGCTAATAATTCCCTAATTTTCTGGTTATAATCTGAAGTATTAAGTACAACCGTCGCATTTCCCTTATCCGCTCGAAGAATAGTAAGGTCTGGATCATCGCGTAACGTTTTCAACGCGGCCAATTCATCTCTAGGCAAATTCCTTTTCGGAGGCTTGGCTTTCCGTAATAATGACGAAACATCCTGCCATATAGCCTCCAAATCTTCCTTCTTTACCTGATTTTTCACCAGACAGTCCTCTACACTGACAATAATGTCCTCAAAAGGGATCTTTCGCGGCGTCACAACATAATTAAGACCTTTTTCTTATTAGAAATTCATTTTTTTTTCAGTATTCTGAAAACTCAGTTTTTTCAGTTTTCAGTTTTTGGTTCTTATGGCATCTGTCCATTGGGACAATTTTGCCAGCATCAAGGTTGTGGGAGCAGAATTTCAGTATCAGAATTTGATCCAGTCCGTGTAGATGCTTGATTGGTTGAAGAATCTAAACTACTATAGGAATAAAAATAGAAAAAATGGACGACCAGAAAAACCAATAGAAACTATAGAAAGTAATGAGCCAACTGCCAGGATCATTTTTTTTTTTTTTTTTTTTTAAAGGAACATTACAGGAAAGTTTGGGTAAACAAACAGGTAAAAACTTTTAAAAGCCGTCAAGCTTATCAAGCTTTTAAGCTTGATATTAAAATCTTTCATAAACTTAGCAAGGACATAAACAAAGGTAGTGTTAACCAAAGTAAGAATATGGTTTATGTTAATAGGACGTTGAATATAGTCAGGAAGAAAATCATAAAAACTGGCATGAGTATTTGGACAGTTGAAGAAGATGTGATCAAGGGTGCCTTCCTCCAGGCCGCATTCACATAATGAATGATCTAGAATATGGATTTTAGCTAGCCAAGCAGGGGAAGTATTGTGGCCAAGTCGAAGACGAATAATAGAGGAGGTAACTGACTTGTGAATCTTATGGTATTTGAAAAACCAAGGTCTGACAAGAATATACTAAAAACTCGGACGTCGACAATTGTTTACTAGATAGATTGACAACCGACCGATTTGACACTGACAGCGACGTTCCGTTAGCGCTATTATTCTGAAGCCCTCCGTTATCGCTGCGTCTCGTTTTCGATTTTAACTTGTCAAACTTGGCAATTTGTCGTTTCTTGCATTGTTCAAATATAAATGCGTAACGTTTATTACCTTGTTCAGCAACATCATTAAAATCGGTGCTTGTCAACACTCCCTGCAATTGACCGGTGCCTACCTTAATCTGTTGCTCAAGTCTATAAGCCGTGTAACGGTTGTTATGGATGGTTTTGCACAGTAATCTCTCACTCGCCCGGCGAAGTATGCGTTCACTGCCGATAATGTCCTTCTTCGGAGCTATCTTCACGCATGTAGGAATAAGATTTTCATCTCGACACCTCTTCAAGAAATACAGAGCGCAACGAGCGCGCGCAAGCTTATTCCCAAGGTCTTCATGTCGCCGGATTTTGGTTGCAACTTCCAGTCCGTACTGGTGTACATAATATTGTCTTCGGTTACCGCGATAGTTACTCATGAAATAAAACTATGAAAACGGATTATATCGCGTATATTGAATTTATAATACATCCCGACGTTTCGAACCCTTTACAGCGTTCGTGGTCAACGGGTGACAGAGGAAAAATTACAAAGTGCAAAAATACCCACATACTAAAATAATGAACAATCATAGACTACAAACTTTAAGGCTGGTTGTACATGCAAAATCGGTTCATAAGGCTAGTTATACACTACAATTATTTTCATGTAAAGATATATATATACGCGTTAAAAAAAAAAAAACGCGATAATAATTCAATATACAATTCAATATACGCGATATAATCCGTTTTCATAGTTTTATTTCATGAGTAACTATCGCGGTAACCGAAGACAATATTAATAACATGTTAATTTAACAAAGATACATAAAAATGTCCGTGTAATAAAAATAAACGTGTATAATGTAGGTGTGATAAATATATACGTGTTAGTGATATTTTGTGTATAGTTTACTTTAATAGAATTAAAACATTTATTTCGTGGAGTTTTTATTTATTTATTTCGTTGCATGTTTGAGAAAAGCATTATAGATACCTTGGCGTGAAAAGGGGTTGTCGGCCTCATAACTATCCGGCCCCACTACGTTCGGCCGGCAACCCCTTACTTGCCAGCTTCTGTAGTAATGTACTATTGTTTTGGTCAGCATCGAAGCCCGCCATCCAGCCGGGTTTCCTGGACAAGCTCTCGGCCACCATACAGCAGCAGCGGCGCCAGCTGGACACGGCGCGAGCCGTCGCAGTGCGAGATCATATTAACACGCAAGCTCAGGTAACTATAGTTTTTCAGCGTCTAATTTGCCGGAATTTGTAAGTAAATAACACAAATAGGATGACGTAACATATTTGCATAATAAAGCACCTGGGCATGGGAACTTCTTAACACTCAGATTATTTTGTTCTAACTTTCAAATTTCTAAACGTACAAAATTGAATCACAAAGTAGGAATACAAATCACTAGCAAATTTCTCGCCAGCTCGGATATGGAATCGATCTGTTAATACGAGGGGTATAGTTGGTCAAACCAAATTGTCAGTAAATAAGAACAAAAAAAACTATACTCATCCTTTTCTTTTTAGGCCAGGAAATAAATGCCCAAAAAAAGGTATAGAGGTAAATGCTTGGAACACAATTTTTGACTTCGTAGCTTTGTTTGGACTAGTTAGGAGGTGAACATATCAAAAGTCCCCGGTCATAACCCAGGTGCTGGGGGGGAGGGGGGATTGAAGGTTTCATTTTTCGGTTTTTCGATTATATCTCGGAAACTATGCGTCTGAGCGACTTGGCCACTTATACAAAATGAAAAAAGATTTAATATGTTACAAGTTTTATTCAGTAAAGTTTTTCGATATCTTGTATAGTTTTTGAGATATCCGCTCTTGAAGGTTTATTTAGGGCTCTCATTTTTATCTTGACTATCTACATCAGTGAAGCTGCTAGGCCGGGTTTGGGATCGTTTTCGTATAAATCGGGGGTGCTGAATTCGTTTATGGTATCAACATTGACACCATTCCTAAGTAAAAACAAAATTTAAAAAAATATCTTTTTATAAAACTCCTCTTTACGCTTAAACCGCCGAACCGATTTCGTTGAAATTTGGTACAGAGATGGTTTGAGTCCCGGGACAGTACATAGGATAGTTTTTATAACCAAAATCATCTTTTAAAGGTGTGAAAAGTGGGGTGAAAATTTATATGGGGAATCAATAACCGCTGAACCTATTTAAATAATATTTGGGATGGTCTACATGTTTGATTTAGTTGATAATGATACCAAACATGACTTCAAACCTAAATTTAAACAGTATTAACCTCAGGAATTTAACTTCGGCGAAGAAGCTGAATTCCCCTCACACCAAATTTCACACCTTTAAAGTATGATTTTTGAGATAAAAACTATATTATATCCTGTCTCGGGACTTAAAACACATATTTACCAAATTTCAACTAAATCGGTTCAGCAGTTTAAGCGTGAAGAGGAGTTAAAAAAAGAGTTATTTGTTTAAAGTTTATGTTTTTACTTCGGAAACCTTTCCGAAGTAAAAACATATAAACTTTCTGTTGACACCTGTCAATGTTGATACCATAAATGAATTCAACACCCCCGATTTATACGAAAACGTTACCAAACCCGGCCTAGCACTGATGATTTACTGATGTAGATAATCAAGATACAAATGAGACCCCTAAATAAACCTTCAAGAGCGGATATCTCAAAAACTATACAAGATATCGAAAAACTTGACTGAATAAACCTTGTAACAAATTAAATCTCTTTTCATTTTGTATAAGTGGCCAAGTCGCTCAGACGCATAGTTTCCGAGATATAATCGAAAAACCGAAAAATGGAACCTTCAAACCCCCCTCTCCCCCCAGCACCAGGGTTACGGCCGGGGACTTTTGATATGTTCATCTCCTAACTACATAGTCCAAACAAAGCTACGTAGTTAAAAATTGTGTTCCTAGCATTTCCCTCTATACCTTCTTATTGCTTGGCCTATTTGGGTTCTAGTACTGGTGTAAGACAAATATAGTATGATTCTCTTTGTCTATGTTTGAAATGAGACAGTCCTTTACAAATTATACAAATATTCGCGGAATTTGCAAATTAAATAAAACAATAGAAGTATTTCTCTTTTTCAATATATTTACCCTCGAGTTTGATACATTTTTCAGATCGACTAAATTAATTTTTGTAGACCATCCAAAATATTTTTTTATTTCCCTCCCTCAAAATGAGCCAAAATAGCCTCCTTCATCCCTTCAGCGTCACATTTTTTCCTCGTAGTTCTTTTTTTAAATTTGGGAACAAAATAATAATCGCTGGGGGCCAGATCCGGGCTGTAGCGTGGGTGAACCAGCAATTCGAAGCCGCACATGTCAAGAGCAGCAGTCGCAACATGGCTCTTGTGAACCGGTGCATTGTCGTACAACAGCAACACACCCTTTGACAGTTTTCCCCGACTTTTTCGGAGGTGGTGCACCCTTCTTATGCCACTGCATAGACTCTTGTTTCGACTCAGGTTCAAAATGATGAACCCAAGTCTCATCTCCAGTCACAATTCGTTCCAATATGTGGGTAGGAACAATCCTACCCAACCCTGCGGTGACAACACCGCACAGATTCAAAAATTGCTTTGTTATTCATTTTTGATTTTGAATCTTTCGCTTGCTCGGGTATCGATATTAGCATGAGGGGTTAAACAACAACTTTGCCCCCTTGTAAAACCAATAACTATTTTCCATTTCATATTGTTGACATTATGCTCAAAGCTAATAGTAAATTCGACCAAGAAATTCCAAATTACCTACATCTGATCGACGACGACGATTTCCTCTCAAAAAAGTGCTGGCCGCTTTTCTAGACACGCCGCACGGAATGACATAATCCGCCGGTCTGTTGCATCTGTCAACGTGCCAGCTTTGCGGGAGCCAAGGGATTGTAAGGGAGGACCGGGCCGCGGAATCGCCGCCTCCACCCTTCGACCAAAACCCCAACAATTCATTATCCAGTGGTAATCGAGTACTAAGTACTACAAAATACTGTACTAAGTACTAGTATCGAGGTCCGAGTTGGTGACACGTTCCAGTGACGTATAAAAGGAAATTCGTACGTAATCCTCCAACTGATAAAATTATTGTTATACATTGTTACGTAGCACATTCCGATGTAATTATTATTATTATTTTATTAATCAGTATAAATGTAACGGTAGGTCAAGGAAAAAATAGTTATTTGTTTTACAAGGGAGCAAAGTTGTTGTTTATACTATCGTGCAAGTTGCTGTTTAACCTTTCCAAAATTGAACCACGAGCGTAGCGAGACTAGCGAGTGGTTCGTAAAGTGGAATCTTGAGAGTTGTTGGGAAGGTTTCAAGGCACGAGGGTTAAACAAATTTTGCCACCGAGTGAAACACAAAATTTTTACCACATCAACACAAGGAAAATACTAACTGTAAAATATCAAACAAAATCAAAGCGAATCGATTCAAAATGAATGTTATTAAATATTTATCATTCAAAATCATCATTTAAAAGTCAATTCTACCAGCAAACATAAGAAAACAACTCAAAATTTGCGTTTGATTACTTTGCCTCACATGTGGATAAAATGCAACTTTCTTATTCGTTATTGAACAATCAAAAGAGCCTTTACCAGCTAGTGTGGTGAAAATTTATATTTACAATGATAACAAGGAAAGAGCGTACTCCCATTTAAAGGCCGGCAACGCACTTACAACCCCTCTGGTGTTGCGGGTGTCCATGGACGACGGGAATTGCTTACCATAAGGCGATTCGTCTGCTCGTTTGCCTCCCATATCCGCGTAGAGATCCGCTATATATATAGAAGTCTTCATAACTTACTTAATTTATGGTGACTTTGTTTTAGATACTTACCTATAGGGGCTTTCACGTCAAGCGGGCAGCAAAAAAATTGTCAGGTTCTGGATTTTGTTCTTAGTTGGATTAATTGGACCTATATGTGAACAAAAAAATTTGGCATCATTACTTTTTTAATATATTGCTTCGTTAAAAATTTATACGCATTTAAAAAACTACAAAATTTGAGGAACGGATTTTTAAAAAATTATTATTGCAATTCTTTCAATGGATTTAATAATAACTAAATAGTGATTATTTGAGAATATTAGTTGATTTCCTTGAAAATTTATAAAAAAAAGTTTTTTATCTTTTTTTTATATAACAAACCGGAAGTTAGTATTAAATATCTTTTTTTTCCAACTTCGCATTTTATTATATTTTTTATTTTTACACAATAATGTCCTATATATTTAATGGAATCTCGATTGGTTTTGAAGATTCATGAAGTAATTCGAAAGTACTGCGCGACGCTCCGTACTATGTAGGTAGTTCTATGTGGCAGTTTTTAATGGCCAATTACGGGTTTTTTTACTTTTGCGTAACGGAATTAAAGCAATAAACAATATTTCATCGGTTAAGATGTATAAAAGCTAATCATGTATTATTCAATCGTGCCTTGAAGCGCTATCTCTGATCAACCATATCTTGGAACTGAAAACAAAACGTTTGTTTTAACAAAACGCTAGAGGTAACTTAATAACTATAGTTAGGTTTAGGCGGGGTATGTCACATTCTTAAGAGGTCACTTTCGAGTTAGGTCACGTTCTGAGGACGTCACTTTCTGTACGTCACATTCTGAGTTCGTCACATTCTGAGTACGTCACTTTCTGAGAACGCCACATTCTGAGGACGTCACTTTCTGAGAACGCCACTTTCTGAAGCCCTCGCTTTCTGAGTACGTCACTTTTATAGCATAGTAAGATTAAAGCGTATACCTGCATGAACAATGGATACCAGCAATCATAATAGCTGTACGGCATACGGCCGTTTTTATGTATGACATACAACAATAACACAATACAACAACAACAATACAATAGCGTACAATCTATTAGAGTGTAGATTAGGCTAAGTCTGTAAGTAGTTTTTGTAATTTCTTTTTTTGAAATAAACAGTTTAAATTTTAAATATTTTTTTTTATACAGGTTATTTTTTTAGTGCCCATTGAAGGGAAATACGAATCTATATACAATAACGGGAAACTGTCTTAAGGTACCGTTCGGATCCAGACTACACCAGCATTACTGCAGCAGTATTGCAGCGCGACATAAGGGCAGACTGCATTGCTGCCGCACACATAGGAACGTCACCTCAAGACGGTTTCCAGTTATCGTCTATATAATAGATTAGTATTACCCTTCAATGGCCACTAAAAAAATAACCTATATGTCATACATAAAAGCGGCCGTATGCCGTATAGCTAATATGATTGCTGGTATCCATTGTTCATGCAGGTATACTCTTAAATATTATTTTGCTATAAAAGTGACGTACTCAGAAAGTGGCGAACTCAGAAAGCGAGGGCCTCAGAAAGTGGCGTTCTCAGAAAGTGACGTCCTTAGAAAGTGGTGTTCTCAGAAAGTGACGTACTCAGAATGTGACGAACTTAGAATGTGACAAACTCAGAATGTAACGTACAGAAAGTGACGTCCTCAGAACGTGACCTAACTCGAAAGTGACCTCTGAAGCATGTGACATACCCCGCCTGAACCTAGCTATATAGTTATTAAGTTACCTCTAGCGTTTTGTTAAAACATAAACGTTTTGTTTTCAGTTCCAAGATATGGTTGATCACAGATAGCGCTACGAGGCAAGATTGAATAAGACATGATTTGCTTTTATACATCTTAACCGATGAAATATTGTTTATTGCTTTAATTCCGTTACGCAAAAGTAAAAAAAAACCCGTAATTGGCCATTAAAGACTGCCACATAGAACTACCGCTCAGTACGGAGCGTCGCGCAGTACTTTCGAATTACTTCATGAATCTTCAAAACCAATCGAGATGCCACTATAAAAAAATGATAGGACATTTATACACCATAAGCTACATTATTCTGTAAAAATAAAAAAAATAAAAAAATGCGAAGATGGAAAAAAAAGTTGTAATACTAACTTCCGGTTTGTTATATGAAAATAAGATAAAAAAAACTTTTTTTATAAATTTTCAAGGAAATTAACTAATATTCTCAAATAATCACTATTAAGTTATTATTAAATCCATTGAAAGAATTGCTATAATAATTTTTAAAAAATCCGTTCCTCAAATTTTGTAGTTTTTTTAAATGCGTATAAATTTTTAACGAAGCAATATATTAAAAAAGTAATGATGCCAAATTTTTAGTTCACATATAGGTCCAATTAATCCAACTATGAACAAAATCCAGAACCTGACAATTTTTTTGCTGCCCGCTTGACGTGAAATGCCCCTATTGTTAGTTAGGTATGAATTTTTTCATCACTTCTACCAAAAATGTACACTGGAAAATTACCCTAACATGAACTACAACGAGATTATGTATATGATGCTACTTTTATGAATTTTAATATGTGGCCCGTAATAAGTTTTGAAATAAAACACAACTTAGGGAAAATGCTTACTTTTACTCCATAATCATTCTAATGACAGATGACATAAAATCGAGCGGTAACCGTGACAACCAGTATGTTGCCATGTATATAATCGAATATATCAC
The DNA here is from genome assembly GCF_947568885.1 of Cydia strobilella. Taxonomy (NCBI): domain Eukaryota; kingdom Metazoa; phylum Arthropoda; class Insecta; order Lepidoptera; family Tortricidae; genus Cydia; species Cydia strobilella. The sequence continues at coordinate 16,745,829 of NC_086042.1, read as the reverse complement.
ATTCGTCCCCTTTTTTAAAAGTTTACTTAATTACAAAAGAAGTTTATATGAAAACTTAATTACAAATTTAACCTATCCGGCGCTCTTCGCGGTCTAGCTGACCTTCTTAACGTTGGGCTGGCTGTTACCTCCACAGGCTCCACATTAACGTCCCTTCCCTCTTCCTCTTCTCTAGCAGCTGGACTACACTCTGGTACTGCACTTCTAGCGTTTTCACTATTGTAGTCGGAATCTAGAGGTGCTTCTCTATTATCAAAATTCTCCTCGGTAAAAGGCTGACCTAATGGCTCCTCACTCAAAGTTTCAGGTCTAGTTTCATTTTCTACAGGTATGTCTGATTCGTATTCTACATTTGGGCTAAAACAAGGCCTCAGGGAGGACGCATGGTAATACTTAAGAATACCCTCAACATTTACTACATACCTAACAGCACTCAATTGCTTGAAAACAAGTCCTTTGACCCAACCCTTTCCTTTACTCAACTCCTTGCACCATACTCTATCCCCAACCTTAAAGTTAATTAATATTTGCTCTCTATTTTCTTTATGAGATTTTCTAGAAATTATATTATGTGGCTTCATTAAATCAAATCTGGTTCTAGGTTTTTGTTTAAATAAAATTTCATTAGGCGACATTCCAGTTGCATTAGGTGAGTTCCTGTAAGTAAAAAGGAAGTTCTGCAAACGTACTTCTCTAGATAACTTAGGATTAAGGTTCTCTAATCTAAGTAAGAATTTTTTAATGGTATAAACGGTCCGTTCCGCTAATCCATTGGATTGAGGATGGTACGGAGGAGTCTTGAGTGCTTCACATCCATTAGCTTTTAAAAAACTTACAAATTCCCTCGAGTTAAAAGGTGGACCATTGTCACTAACTAATTCGGCTGGTATCCCTATAAAAGCAAACGTCTCACATAATTTTTCAATAACTTGTGGAGCTGTGGTACCCTGCATAATATGTACATCTAACCATTTAGATCTAGAATCCACAATCATTAAATAGGTAGTCGATTTAACATAAAAAAAATCAATATGAACCCTTTCAAATTTTTTTTCTGTAGGTTTCCAAGAACTAAGTGAACATGCATTAGTAAAACTTCTAGAAGATTGGCAAATGTCGCAACGCAAAATTAAATTTTCAATATCCTGACCCATGTTCGGCCACCAACAGAATTCTCTCATAAACATTTTAGATTGTACCACCCCTTGGTGGGATTCATGAAAATTATTTAGTACCTTTGGCCTTAACTTTAAAGGAATTATTACTCTACTACCCCATAGTAAACATTTTTGCTCTACACACAACTCAGCTCTCTTTACAAAATACGGTTTTAGTGATTCCTCACTTACCCTTTTGGGCCACCCTGTATTCACATATTCACAAACTTTGCTCAGTATTGGATCAGTTTTAGTACAGAATGCAATCTCTTTATAGTTTAAAGGTGAATCATCAGAAAAATTCAAATAGCTTATTTCTGCCATTTCCACAGCTACTTTGGGTAAGGGTAAGCGTGATAAAGCATCAGCATTGGCCAGTAACGTGCCCTTTCTATACTTAATCTCATAACTATAACCCGAGAGTAAAAGAGCCCACCTCTGCAGCCTAGCATTAGCAGTTACTGGTATCCTTTTTAAAGGATCAAAAATGAATTTTAAGGGTTGGTGGTCTGTTACCAAAACAAACTTACGGCCATACAAATACTTATGAAATTTCTTTACAGCAAAAATAATGGCCAACGCTTCTTTCTCTACTTGTGAATAATTTTTTTGTGCACTATTTAAGGTACCGGATGCGAAACTAATTGGTTCCCCATCAATTTTATGACTAAGTACAGCACCGACACCATATTGACTAGCGTCTGATGTTAGATATAATTCTTTATTGCAATCATAATGTACTATTAACTGATTATCTAATAATATTTTTTTACTATTCTCAAAAGCTCTTTGGCAACTCTCTGTCCACTTAAATGGAGTGTCACTTTTTAATAAATTATAGATAGGCGTCAAGCATTCTGATAATCTAGGTAAAAATTTCCCATAGTAGTTTAATAGACCAAGATACGCCTGCACCTGAGTTACTGTTTTGGGTTCTGGTGCTTTCAAGATAGCCTCCACTTTCTCCGGTAATGGTTTAACCCCATCTTTGTTAATAATATGGCCAAGAAATTTAATTTCATTGGAGAAAAACTGACACTTCTCTAAATTGATTCTAACATTGTAGCACAGTAAACGTTTCAACACTTTTTCTAAATTCTGATAACAATCCAAAAGACTCTTTCCCTTTACCACAATATCATCAATAAAACACTTGACATTCCCTAATCCTTCTAAAATTTGGTCCATAGCACACTGAAAGACAGAGGGTCCACTTGAAACACCAAATTGTAACCTGGTTGGTCGAAACAAGCCTAAATGGGTGTTAATAGTCACATATTCCCGAGAGGTCTCTTCTAATAATAACTGTTGATATGCCCCCGATAAGTCCAAAACACAGAAAACACTACCCCCAGACAATTCAGTAAAAATGTCCTCGGGTATTGGAAGAGGATAGTGTTCACTGTCCAGTACTTGATTTAATGTCACTTTATAATCAACACAAACACGTATTTTCTTGTCAGCTTTTTGCGCCACTACAATGGGACTAGCCCATTTACTATGCCTTACCTTTTCTATGATACCAGCCTTTTCTAAACTTAATAATTCTTTTTCTACTTCCATTTTCTTTGAATAAGGTATGGTATAAGCTTTGTGAAAGATAGGTTCTGCTCCATGTTTAAGTTTTAAACTTGCCTTCAATTTCAAAATATGAGAGGACCTATCTTTCTCAAAAACTTTTGCATATTTCTGTTTAATGTCTTGAATTAGTTTTTTTTTATTCATACCTTCAGATTCAAGCAGTTTAATCTTAAAATACCTCTGCCATTTAGGAAAAATAACTCTTAACCAATTCCTACCAATTAATGGCTCAAAATATTTGTCACATTCAATCACTATTAAATATAATTCTTTTTTTATATTCTTTACCCATAACTTCACAGCTCCAACAGTCTTCAATGGCTCTCCTGATACCGATTTTAATTTAGTATTACATTTTCTTAAATCACTTTCACCAAAATACTTCTTAAAGTCCTTACAATGTATCACTGATTTACATGCGCCGGTGTCAACTTGCATTTTAAGAGAGATTCCATTTCCTAGTCACAAGGGTAACCACGCTGCTTCTTCCTCTTCACTGTCAATGTTTTGAATGCTTCCTAGGATGACTTCTTCTCCATCCTGGTCCTGTTCCGTATTGTCCTGCTCATCCAGCTGTTTCAGTGCATTCCTTTCCCCCACCGGTCGGAAATGACACTTAGTAGCAATGTGCCCTTGTCTTTGGCAATTGTAACAGGTCCAAGTCTTCTTAAAGCATCTGTCCGCAGTATGACTGCCCCCACAACGGCTACATTCTCTGGCATAGTGACGATTCTCTTCTTTTGAGTGTTGTTTTCTGTTATCATTACTCTGCATGTTGTCTCTATTCTTCATCGGAGGATGTACACTAACTTGCACTGGTGTGCGACTCTGCCCATGGACTGGCTTCTTGATTGCGGACACACTCCCTGCCGGTTGAATGTTTTTCGTCTCTTTTTCTGCACTCTCATAAGCTGACGCAATTTTTACAGCCTCGGCGAACGACAAGCCGTCTCCCACTGTTAACAACTTTTTGACTAGATGCTCCTTCATCAATCCGCACACCAACCTGTCCCGTAGTGCCTCATCTAAAAAGGTACCGAACTTGCATAAAGCCGCTTTTCCTTTTATCTCCACTACAAATTCGTTCACACTTTGGCCTTCTTTTTGCTTGCACATGTAAAACTCGTATCGACCAGCTATCGCAGATTTATTTACCACATAATGTTTAGTTAGGGCTTCGATTAATTCTGTATAACTTTTCTCTGATGGTTTCACCGGTGAAACGAGGTTTTTTAATACATTGTTTTTTAATACGTTATAAGCATTGGAACTTTCATGCCATCTTCGATGCAATTAACAATAAAAAACTGTTCGCTGTACTCAGCGAAGTCTTTTTCCGCATTATAATGTTCAATGCTTCCTATTAAAGCCATCTTCGTCGCCAATAATAAGTTTTGAAATAAAACACAACTTAGGGAAAATGCTTACTTTTACTCCATAATCATTCTAATGACAGATGACATAAAATCGAGCGGTAACAGTGACAACCAGTATGTTGCCATGTATATAATCGAATATATCACAGCCCGAACGAAGTATAAAACGCATACGATAGGTGGATATTGGAGTTATTGACACGCTAGGTTTTCATACAAGTTGCTGTATATCAAAAACCATCGCCAATTTCTCCACTTGTCTTAATAATGATATAGGATGACCCTACTAGGACGTAGGTGAGTGCCATGACATTGACCGGCTGCGGGCTGCGGCAGGTCAGGCCTAAATGTGACGTACCAGGTAAACCCTCAAGGTACGTCATAGTTGTGACTAACTTTTGACGCGAAATGCATTCGATGTGTGGATGGTGACTCGTGCATTCCGATACTCTAGTAAGATGGTAGTAAAAACAATTGATTTACGTAATGTGTAACAATAGCTCCAGAGAAAAGCTAATTCTCAGCGCATTAAACTAATATTGTCTTGGAAAATTACACGATTTGATAGTTCGTGGACTAATAATACCCATTAGATTAGATTAATAGGTATCATTCGAATATCTGGCCCTATATTATTTTTGGAAGAAAACTTTTATTTTAATTTTTTTAGTTAATTTCGTTCGTTCATTTTAGTTATATTTTTCTTCAATTTTTTTCTTAATTGAAGCATTGGAAACATTTCCGTTTGCTCCTAAACCTATAAGTATTTTACCAATTTTCAGTTCGTTACCATTATCGTTAATATGTCTCGTTTGTAATGCGATTTGATGCATTATGATAGCTAGGGTTAACTTCTTTCTACGACGAGTTCTGTGATATTTTGGATCAGTGCAGTCGAAGTTTTGGGAATGCTCGAAATATTTTTCAATGAGACTGCACATTTTTCCGATCTGTTAACTTGCGGCCATGGCGCACGTATTGGATCGTTCGTGAATAATGGCATAACGCCAAGAAAAACCTTCCGTTATATTGTAAACTATTTGGCGAGTAGTCGTAGTCAAATATGTTTTCTTTTACTTCTCATGCTCGTAAAGTTCGACTTTAAGTCGTGCGTAGACGACATAAAGTTGCGTATTATGCTATAATAGATAATTTTACTTTATGTTCTAGAGCATAAAGTAAAATCATCTATTACCACGCTTATTGGCTTAGCAATAAAGTCCAAAATCTGCCATACAAACTGCCAGCCCTGCCGGCGCGCGCCCGGCCGGCGTGCCCCGCGCCCCCGACCGGCCCAAGTACAATTTTCTTTAGTCTTGAATAAATACGTTAAAATAAACAAAAATATTGGATATTTTTGTATATTTTACTCAAAATCGAAGTGAAAAGCAGGGTGTATAACTAAGGCATAAATGTAAATTTTTATCCTCGACTATATTGGTCTTCGCTGCGCTCGAACCAATAAATTGCCTCGGATGAAAATGGATCGCTTTATGACCTTGTTGTACAATCTACTATTATTTGTCGTTAAGATCGCAGCACAGAGGTATTTAACACTTTGAACGCTTCACGTGTTGAACAAAAACGACACTACCTTACTTGAAAGTGAGCTTTGTCAGCGTCCGCCATAACACCTGCTTAATACCGTAAAATCTAATTTCTACAAAAAAAAAATTACAGTAGTACCTACACTATCAGATCTATGTGGGCGATTATAAATCGAGAAAAAGGTAAAAGTATCAGCGACCATCTAGACTTTACAGACTTAATCACCGACTCGGACGGGGTTAAATTTAAAACGAAGGAGGCTGCGGCCGACGCTTTGAATAACCGGTTTGCGGGTGCTGCTGCTGCTTGCGGCGCAGCGCCCGCCGACTTGTCGTATGCGCTTGCTGCGCTGCACGCCGCGCGACCGCCGGCTGACCGCTCCGTCAGGCTCAAACACTTCACACCAGACGAAGTGTTTCGTAACTACTCAGATAGCAAAGAAAACAACCAGGGATATCTTTAACATCTCCGTAATGCTAGTCCACTCATCCGAACGAGAACTCTCTCCGATTCTCTCGTACGTATTCAACAGGTCCCTTCGGGAGGGTGTCTTTCCCGATCCATTGAAGGAAAGTCGCATCTCGCCAATATACAAGGGCAAGGGGAGGAGAGACGACATGGACGCATAGACCTATCGCAATCATTCCGGTTATAGCAAAGATATTCGAGCACGGTCTGAGCTCCAGATTGACGGAATACTTAAGCGCCACAGGCGCCCTCTCCGATAGGCAATACGCATATAGGAAAGGTCGTTCAACGACGTCACTCGCACGAACAGTAGTCCGACTGGTTTTGGAGACTCGCGAACACAAGAGCCAAGTAGCAGTCCTCTGCTGCGACCTGTCGAAAGCTTTCGACGTAGCAGATCGAAATGTACTAGTCAGCAAACTTACGTACTATGGGGTTGAAGGACCTGCGCTGTCACTTATGGCCGACTTACTGCGGAACAGGAGGCAGGTTGTGGTCGCCGACCACGATCGAGTAAGATCTGACTCAGTGACCACATAAATGGGCGTAGCGCAAGGGTCCTCAGTCTCCGACTACTGAACGACCTACCGGACGCCATTAGAACCGGTGAAACATTCATGTACGCCGATGATGTGGCCGTCGTTGTGAGCGCCCCGACGTACGACGATCTTGAGAGGAAGCTAAGTTTGACCGCGGCAACAGTATCCAACTGGTTCACAAATAATGGCCTGATCTTAAACATAAAGAAAATGCATCATATACATTTCGATCTCTCTGGGCGGCAGATTAGGAATTTGTCAGTGTCGATCAATGGCGACCTTATTAATCAAGTCACAAACGCAGCATTCTTAGGGTTTGAACTCGATAGAGGCCTGACTTGGAGTCACCAAATTGACAAAGTATGCAACAAAGTAGCAACGGCATGCTTCCTATTAAAACGGCTGGCGCGATTTCTCCCAAGGCAAATCATTCGAGCTTGCTACTTCGCGACCGTGCATGCGCACCTCCAATATGGAGTCGACTTGTGGGCAACGGCAGCCGGTAGGGAGAGGGTATTTCGACTCCAAAAACGCGCAATAAGAGCCATAGCGCGCGTACCCCAAACGGACTCGGCGAAACCCCACTTTAAATCATTAGGTATTTTAACATTGCCTTCACTTTTAATCCTGCAAATGGCAGTGACTACGCGAGAAGAGGTAAATGCGACACCCGTGATCAATGATGTGGCTACGCGCAGGTACGCGACCCGCAGCGCTCGCTCTGGAAAGTTGCCTCTTGTCTCACATAAACTCACAAAATCGAGAAAACTTACGAACGTCATGGGTCGTAAGGTGCTCAACCACCTACCGGCTGACATTACTGCTGCACCAAGTGCGCCTATATTTAAGACTAAGCTCAAAAAATGGCTTCTCGAGCAGGCGTTTTACGACCATAGGGAGTTATTCTCTAATACATAGTGTAAGACGCTCTAATAATAATAATAATGCTATTTGTAATATTTAAGAGGCCGTAGTCGATTTTGGAGCAAAAATTTAAAATTGATAGATTTAGTCGTTGAAATTATACACGTTTTGTTACGTAATATCTAAATAACAAGTATTGATTTCTATTAGCACGTCTTCTCATCTTGCCTTTTAATAATGAGGTCGCGAGCGTGCGTCACCGGTAATGCATGAAGAGAAGGGGCAGTTTTTAAAAATTCATCAAAAAATCATGGTGGTAAATTATACAAATTGATGTATAAGAATAGTTTCAGCAAATGTTGTAGATTGTTTAAGTATCAAAATTACGTTGAAATTAATTCGATTTTCAGAGAAATTGTCACTTGTTTTGAAGAAATTTCTGGAGAAAATCGATTTCGTCTAACTTTCATTTACACTACTTCAAAGTCATAATAATAAAAATGTAGTCTGATAAACGTCAAGTACAGGATATGTGTAATACAAAATTACCATGTTTAGCAGTCCAAACTTTACGAAATTTACAAATAAGAGCGACTAAATCAGTGCTTTACGCGCGTTTACCTAAACGTCCATCAGAAAAGCAAACATTACTAATTTAGTGAGTATGTTTTCAAAAAACTGATCTGATAAAAGGTAAGATAAGAAGACGTGCTAATAGAAACCAGTACTTGTTATTTCAATTAGGTAACAAAAGGTGTAAAATTTCACGGACTAAATCTATCAATTTTACATTTTTGCGACTAAAATCGACACCGGCCTCTTAAGGATGACATGTAATTAAATATTACCAAATAAAATGAATATGAATATGAATAGTAGTTGTGCTTGGCGCTGTGGGCACGACTAGTAACAATGACTGGGTGTTCTTGGCATTCAAAAGGTTAATGTGAGTATCCATTTGTAAGTTTGCCTCGTTGTTTCAGCCGGACCCGCGGGTGTGTCACACGTCGCTCATGGAGCAGATCAAACGCGGCGCGACTCTGCGCCGCAACAAGCAATGCAACGATCGCTCCGCGCCCAAAATACGCTAGGCGGTCGCGGCGTGCATCAGCGGCTGCTTGGTAATGCTGTGCAACATTGCTTGCAACACACAACTACTTAATACCAAAGATAGATATAACTCCGTAATAGATGGATACAGTCTAAGGAAAAAACGTGCCTCGAAAATCAAGAAAATTTGATTCTCGTTCAGAGGGCGCTACTAGTTTTGGCCTACAGTCGTATAGATGGCGTTGACGGTTTCGTTTGTTATTTAACAATTTTAACGCATATCAGTGAAAGAACATGGGTCAAAATTATAAAAATAATTAATGCAAATAAAAAAAAAATTATCTATATTTAAATACATTCTATCGTATTTTTATAAATCTTTATTTTTAGTTTTAGAGTGTGTCGACAGATGGCAGTGAATTTACTGGGGTTACAAAATTTACTATGACAGTACCGCTCTAGTATAAGTTACTCTATGTTAATACATAGTTACGCCTGTAACTGTATTGATTTATTTATATAGATCTGACCAATAATCTACTTCTAAATATTTATATTGACAAATTACTATATAATGAATGACGTACCTAATCTAATTTTGTCGCGAAGGTTTTTTCCTCTTTTCGGAATTTGTGTAATAAAATTTGGAAACTAGGTATACATTTTATCGTCGGCATCATGAATGCCAAAAAAATGTTAAATGTAGATTTTCTTACAAGTTCGCTAAAATTATAGTAAGTAGACTGTTAACCCAAACAGCGTATATTAAACAAATACATACTTCTGACAAAAGTATGTACTATTTCTATTACACTTTACAATCGAAAGGATGCGACACTTCTTACACTTTAGACAAAAGTGCTAATCCGTATTCCTGCTTTCCCTCAAATACCGAACGCTTATTGTTTCATACACTTGTCTAGTACAATAAGTTTGCTGTACTTATTATATACCTACCTACTTAAACTATCAAAGCACTGCCGGACGTATTTATGAGATTAAATAAAGTTTAGGTTTTGACAATGTCGTAATTGACGGCATATTAGATATCAACATAAGTTAGTTTCACACACAATTATTAAAATAATTTTATGTAAAAATATTATTAACTTATGAATGATTGTGTTGAAACATCCTAATGATTAATATATACAACTCATATTTTACTAGGAAAGTCCCATAGGTATGTTGTATTCATTAATGTGAAGTATTGAATGACTTAAATGCTTGTAACTAAGGAAAACAGACGTCTTGCCTTGGGTGAGTCGTCGTCGACACTCTTATAATGTTAGAAATAAAGCCCCATTTGATGAATCCGTGTACATACATACATAAAGAAAACTAAAGAATGGTTTGTAATATATTAATTATGTCATTAATTCATTATTGCCTTACGAAATATGTATTAGGCCAAGCAATAAGAAGGTATAGAGGGAAATGCAAGGAACACAATTTTTAACTTCGTAGCTTTGTTTGGACTAGTTAGGAGATGAACATATCAAAAGTCCCCGGCCGTAACCCTGGTGCTGGGGGGAAAGGGGGGTTAGAAGGTTCCATTTTTCGGTTTTTCGATTATATCTCGGAAACTATGCGTCTGAGCGACTTGGCCACTTATACAAAAAATGAAAAGAGATTTAATTTGTTACAAGTTTTATTCAGTCAAGTTTTTCGATATCTTGTATAGTTTTTGAGATATCCGCTCTTGAAGGTTTATTTAGGGCTCTCATATTTATCTTGATTATCTACATCAGTCAAGCTGCTAGGCCGGGTTTGGTAACGTTTTCGTATAAATCGGGGGTGCTGAATTCATTTATGGTATCAACAATACACCTTTCCGAAGTAAAACCGATTTAGTTGAAATTTCTTAAATAGGATTTCTTAAGTCCCGAGACAGGATAAATATGTACATTTTTTACGCAGTGAATTTACTGAGGTTACAAAATTTAATACTGTCATAGTACATTTTGTAACCTCAGTAACTTCACTGCCATCTATCGACACACTTTAAAACTACAAATGAAGATTTATAAAAATACGATAAAATGTATTTAAATATTGATAAATGTTTTTTTTTTTTAATTTGCATTAATTATTTTTATATGATGTTGACTGTTCTTTCACTGATATGCGTTAAAATTGTTAAATAACAAACGAACCTGTCAACGCCCTCTATACGAGAGTAGGCCAAAGGTAGTGGCGCCATCTGATCGAGAATCAAATTTTCGTGATTTTCGAGGCACGTTATTTCCTTAGACTGTATCCATCTATTACGGAGTTATATCTATCTTTGGTATGATTTTTATGTTTCGTTGAATTCAAACCTTCCCCTATACGACTAAGTCTTATTGAATCATCTATAGATTTTTAACCGACTTCAAGATTTCAAAGGAGGAGGTTCTCAATTCGGTTTTTTTTTTTTTTTTTAATGTTTGTTACTCCATAACTCCGTCATTTCTGGACCGATTTTGAAAATTCTTTTTTTGATTGTAAGTATATACATACAGATTGGTCCCGTTTTTGTCAAAAAGCAGTTCTGATGATGGGATCCATGAGGAATCGAGGGAACTCCTCAAATGTTAAAGGCATATATATAGTGATTTTAGTATTTTCATCAACAAATCAAGCACTTACATTTAAAAAAGTGACATTTGATGAAGTGGAACTGCTGATGATGATCAGAACGGAACTCTTCAATGACGCATAGTTCACGTTTGGCGATTTGTCCTCTTCGTTATGTTTGTTAAGCAAGTTAGGTTTCAAGAAACATTTTTGTGAAGCTCGAGTTCTGATGATGGAATCCATGAGGAATCGAGGGAACTCCTCAAATGTGAAAGGCATACATATAGTGATTTTTGTATTTTTATAAACAAATCCAGCACTTCCATTTTAAAAAGTGACATTTGATGAAGTGGAACTGCTGATGATGATCAGAACGGAACTCTTCAATGACGCATAGTTCACGTTTGGCGATTTGTCCTCTTCGTTATGTTTGTTAAGCAAGTTAGGTTTTCAAGAAACATTTTTGTCAAGCTCGAGTTCTGATGATGGGATTCATGAGGAATCGAGGGAACTCCTCAAATGTGAAAGGCATACATATAGCGATTTTTGTATTTTTATCAACAAATCCAGCATTTACATTTAAAAAAGTGACATTTGATGAAGTGGAACTGCTGATGATTATCAGAATGGAACTCTTCAATGACACATAGTTCACGTTTGGCGATTTGTTCTCTTCCTTATGGACCCAAACCCAAACTTGGACCCGGACTCGGACCCGGACCCGGGTCTAAACATGTACCCCAACTCGGACCCGGACCCGGACCGAACTCTGACCCAAACCTGGACCCGGACAGCCGGACACGGATCCGGACTCAGATCCGGACCCAGACCCGGACCCGGAAATGCTACTAGAAAAGTGGGTTAGGTGGGTGGGTAGCTTTTGAACTGCGATTCTCACAGAACAGAACTGCTATCAGAAAAGTAGGTTAGGTTAGGTTAGAGCTGTGACCCTTACAGAAACGAAATGCTACCAGAAAAGTAGGTTATGTTAGGTTAGAACTGCGACCCTTACAAAAACGAAATGCTACTAGAAAAGTGGGTCGGTTTACCTCCTTTTCTACATAATTAGGCAAAAGATGCTGTCTTTTTCATTTAATTGTCTGGAATCTAAGAATGCTTTCAGCGGCATCCCCCATTGAAGTCGGTTTTTTTTTCTTAAAAATTATTATATATAATAATATGTTATAAAACTATGAAAACGGATTATATTACTACACTTATACCGTCAGTCACCCGTTGACCACGAACGCTGTAAAGAGTTCGAAACGTCGGGATGTATTATAAATTCAATATACGCGATATAATCCGTTTTCATAGTTTTATTTCATGAGTAACTATCGCGGTAACCGAAGACAATATTAATAATATGTTGTTTTTTTTTCTTTAAAGGTACGCTAAAAGTGAAACTATCCTACGAGAAACCATCAACTAAAACTTTTCATCGGAATATCAAAGAATTCTACTATGTGTATGAATATGGTTAACTAACATCGAAATAATCTTCAAAATAAAAGGATCTATGGCATAATGTTTGTATTGGTCACTAAATTTTGGGACAGTTTAAAATAATCACGGGTTTTGGACTTAGCATGTGACTTGATTTTTGGGGATGTACCTAGTTATAAGTATAAGTGAAATATACATTTATTGGGTCCTTTTAACTATGCTTGAAAGATTATTGTGTCAATGTATTTAGTTCTTCGACAATGTCTGATCACTAGAATAAGTAGTTTGTGTAACAGGTATATTCGAGTCCTCCCTATAAACGTTTCGATAACACATAATCAGTATAGGTACATAATCAAGAAGTAGTTATATGAAAATAAAACATATCTTTGACTTGATACATAGTTTTGAAAGGCGAACGTCATGGTCGGCCATCCAGTTAATGTCCGCCATTTAAAGTTTAGTAACGCCCAGGCGAATTTTAATAAAAATATCGAATATTTGTACTGTGTAATGTTTATATAATTATATTAATAGATTATATTTGAACCTTTTTCAAGGACTGTAGGTAGTAAATGAGGCTAACTAACTTATTATTTTTTTAATGCGCAAGCTTGTATTGAAATAGTAGATAAATACATGTAATAGCTGTGTTTTTGTAGATACGCTCGTTTCTGTACAATATCTAAATATCATCCTAACTTTTTAACGATTATTTTTCAGTTTATTTTAATTTTATAATATTTCAACTGGTAACGAGCAGTACTGATATTTTGTAGTTTTAAAGAGTTTTAAGTGTGTTTATAAAGAAAATAGTTGTGTAGGGTAGCTGACATATCTGTTAAAAAAAGTAACTTTAATTAAACGTCCATACCTAAGTCCCGTTGTCGATTGTATTACCTTGCTTTTTGACAACGTGAGAATTGTGGTGAGAATATTTTCTATAAAGACATTGTAGAACAGTGTTTTCTAGTTTATAAAAAAAAAAATATTTTGGTTCATTACACGCAGTTCTAAAATTTACCTAACGCTTAATTTTCTTTTAAACAAATTAATTCCAGGAAAATTTACAGAATGGGCACGAATAACGTTGATAACTTCAAGCATAGATTCGCGTGCTTCGTTAAGTAGAAAGTTAAGTAATGTACCTATTGATGAAAGCGCTTAGTTTATTTTGGTTTAGCATAAAAAATAAACAAGTCGAAAATCTCTGCAGTCAAACTCATCTTAATCAATATAATGTCATTGACATACACCGTTCGCTATCGGCTATCAATAGTGTTGTTTCAAATTGTTTGAAACGCCTGTGTTACGTTCTATATTAATCAAACGTTGCCCTAAAATGCAACTTTTACCCTAAAAACTGCTTTAAATATGTTAAATTAACAAAATATATTTTGACAGATGCTCTCGCGACCAAAACGATATTTGAAAAGTGTGTGGCGTCACACACATAGTTTGACACATATAGTTTGTCAAAGGAGTGTCTCATTTCAAACAGACAGAGACAATCATACTATCTTTGTCTTACACTAGTATTAGCACCCAAAAGAAAAGGATGAGTATAGTTTTTTTTGTTCTTATTTACTGACAATTTGGTTTGCCAACTAACTACATACACACGAAGAAGATACGACTGACATTTGTCATTTGTTGTTGACCGCCTAACTGTCAACAGTGTCAAACCGAGAGTTGTGACGTCATCAGAATCTTCAACGTCGTTTCGACTTGGGTCACGTGACGTATTTTAAATTCAATGTTTACAAAAATATGCTCATTAGAGGTCCACTGAAGGTAGTTTTTATAATCCATGTTTTTTTTTATAATCCAAAAGAATTTATTGAGATACATTTCTGCCCAAGATTTATAGATGGAAACAACCCTATTGCTATTACATATTGTAGTTACCTAATGCGAGCACGCTGTTTACAAAAAAAACTGAACGCAATTTAATTATTTCTATAAAATATTTTCTAGCGAATCACTTCTTTAAAATTCGTCCTAATGCCATGTGGTTAGACTTTAGTTGTTTGCGCCCACCCTGTATAGTAAGTACTTTATTAATTATTATACCTAATAAAACTATCATTATACGAAAAACCCAAAATACCAATGCTAATACCTATATTTATCTATCTATTTGTATTTTACCACCACAATTCTCGCTAAGCGTGTCAACATTGTCAACTCCGCATCATGGGCGCTTGCCACACTTAACGATAAGTATTAAAGAATGTATTGATTAAATTGGTGAATTAAAATGATTATTGTCTACCTTCTGTTTTAATTTCATTCCCTTTCTTTGGATTAGTATATAGCAAGGATAAATCAATTTTCTAATTTAATCTGAAAAAGAGCCGGCCAAGTTAATACGATACGAACAAAGCAAAACACAAAAACTATCACAAAAATATATTGGCGGCACGGCACTTCGTTTTATTAAAATAGAAAAAACCGGCCAAGTGCGAGTCGGACTCGCGTTCCAAGGGTTCCGTACATTACACAATTTAAACAATGTATTTTGAATCTTGAATAGTGTTATCTAAAGGTATCTATTTTGTGTATTTTTTTCAAAATTTTAGACCCAGTAGTTTCGGAAATAAAGGGGGCGAATGGTAATTTTCACAATGAGCTCTTTCATTTGATATGTAACACGATATAGTTTGAAAAACTTTATTTTTTAATTTTCACATTTACCCCCAAAAGTGGCCCCCATGTTTAAAATTCATTTGTTTACGTTACATGTCCGTCTTTGGGTCACAAACTTACATATGTGTACCAAATTTCAACTTAATTGGTCCAGTAGTTTCGGAGAAAATACGCTGTGACAGACGGACAGACAGACAGACAGACGCACGACCGCACGAGTGATCCTATAAGGGTTCCGTTTTTTCCTTTTGAGGCACGGAACCCTAAAAATAAGTTTTGTTTTACTAAGCCTTGGAATTTAGTATATTTAGGAACCCGTCAATTTTTGAAGAAAAATATAACTCGTTAGTAAATTGCTGTGAGTGCGAAGTCTAATTTTGGAAACAACAATTATTTAGAACGTATAATAGGTATATAAATCTAAACGATGATGATTATGGAGGTTGATACTTGATTTTTCTATGAGAATACACTAAAGATACCTTATTTTATACAAAAGTAAAAATTGTTGAAATCAGTTCACATGATTGAAGAGAATTTAGTATAGAGGCGTATTGTCAAAGTAAATTTTGTAGTCACAGTACTGCCGTCTTTCGACACAGGATTAAAACTTAGAACGCCATTTGACTTTGATCCTTGTTCTTTCATTGATATTTAAACAAATTTAACACATGTCAGTGAAAGAACAAGGGTCAAAGTCAAATGGCGTTCTAAAAGTTTTAATCCTGCGTCGAAAGATGGCATTAAATTTACTGTGACTATAAAATTTGCTTTGACAATACACTTCTATTCTAAATTCTCTTAAACACGATAAAGCATTATCCCTAAAAAACAAACCTACATACAATGGTCGCACATTAGTTAGCTGATTTTCCAATAGATAGCGCTGTACACAATTAAACTTTGTATACATACTTCTGGTCAAAAATCTTCAATTTTTATAGTTACAGGAAATCTTACAATTTATACGGAACCCTTAGTGCGCGTGTTAAACGAACTCACACTTGACCGGTTTTTTTCCTATGGAAGAAAGATTGCACACATTGGTGCATTAAATGAAAAAATGAAACTGCCATGTTTGTGCGTTGTATCACTTGTAGGCATGTATTTGTAATGCTGTGTTAACTTATTTAAATGTTTAGATATTTTTATAACTTAAATGTAAAGATATATTTGATCTCGATTCTCGACTGTACGTGTAGCTGTTTTCCGGATACCGATATAACCTAATTTAATATATGTAATAAATAAATCAGAACCTAGTTTCTGATTGAACCAAATTAACGCGATAAGTTCAAAATTTACGATATGTTCGTAAGGTGTGTAATTGCGTCTCACATTTTGCTCAATAAGAGAGTGAGATGCAACGACATTGGACCAAGAAATTGGACAGTTGGAATACCATCCTAAAGTATTTAAGGGTCTCCGGCAACTTTCCGGAAACTTTGTACTTAAAATTAGCTTCAGATACTACGGTTAAAAAATACAGCGAATTTAAGTTTTTCATACAAAACTTGTTTTTGCTCTATTTCATTTGTTTTATGGACTGGAGCTATATAAACTAATTTCAGACCTAGATATACCCCATGTCAATGTATGTGCAGTTTCATTACAATCCAACACGTAGTATTAAAATGAGAGCGGAACTACGTTTGTATGGGAAGGTGCAATTCGGCCGAGCTTGCCGGGCAGAGCGGACTAGGCGTCGGAGCTTTCTTGTGTCGTTTAGTAGAGTAGTGTGTCATTTATATAAATTGAAAGTCCCTAGTAGGTATGGTAACTCTTTGATAAGACTACTTACCTGATGAGTTGATGACGTAGAGATCGTGTAAATTCGGGAACGTAGAATTATTACATCAAACGTCAGTGTTTTAAATAAGGAAACTGTTAATTAATCCACAGAACCTTTATGCACTAGATGGACCATACCTAAGTATGCGCTTGCGCTCATTGATATAGACGCAGTTTTAGTACTATTATAGTTATTCTGTGATTTAAATACGAACTATGCATTCGTATAATAAAAAAATCAACTAAATGTTGAGGGATTGGTTAAATACAGGTTGGTCTATAGTGTGGTGTATTGGGCAAGGAGGTATATATGCGGTTTTCAAACTTACCTAACCCGTCCCCGAAATTCCCAATGCACCTTATGGTTAGAATGGTGCAGGATGCAACTGTATAAGCGACGAAAACGATCCTGACATTTACACCTATGTGTAAACGCGGACTCTATTTTAAGGCAATCTGTGATATAAATATAAGGAAACTAATATAATATAATAGGTAAAGCTGTCCGGCAGTTCAGTTCATTTCTGCTAGCCACGGTAGCAGGACAACATATAAAGGGAATATTCCCTGTGTTGTTCTAGCTATTCGATAGCTAAACCTTATCTTTTATCTCCTCTGGGGCATATTTTTAATTATTTATTTTTATAATTTTATAAATATTAAAATAAACCAGTTAAACCTGATTCGCGTTACAATATTCTTAAACAAAAGATTCGTGGAAACATGTTTTATTGTGTGACAATTACGGTGATTATTGGCGTCCTTCTGGCCGTAGATGCGCTGCGCCTTCCAGGTATCATAGATGGTGAGTTTATCCTTTTCATTTCAAAATTAGATACCTAGGTACTTCATGGTCACCATTTAAAAAAAAAACTTGTAACTACATAGGTACTGTTCCGTACAGTAGTTGTATAAAAATTTACTTGATTGATATTGCTCAAATGATTTCTTTTACAAGTAGAACTATGAATTTGTGTATTTTTTTGCTATACATAGACAATATTTGTTTTCATTTGTTGACGTTTGATACGTTGTCTTTAACCATTATTTGTTGCTTAATCTTTCCGTTTGTCATGATACCTCATGATACATTAGGAACACATTGCACAAAGTCTGTAGGCAAAATAATTCATAATATGTATATTTTTTAGCATATCAGCCGTGCGGAGTGGAGGCAAGCCCGAACCCGGTTCACCAAAACCCTTGGTTGGTGTTGCTGCGTTACTACCGGCGAGGTAGCGCGGTCGACATCCGTTGCGGCGGGACCCTCGTCGGCAAGAGGCACGTCGTCACGGCAGCACACTGCGTTAAGATTAGAGCCGATATGTAAGTTTTGTATACCGTAAACTTTTTTAACATTTACTTCCAGAAAAAACAGCGATTCTCTATCGAATTGCTATTGCGTAGGTATGTAGTGTCCCTCTTAACAGTCACCCTTATCCCTTTATTAGGAATTAGATATATGTATGTAGATTGTTTGGTAGAGTATCACTCTTTTTTCAAGCCAGGCAATGTTTGGCATGTTAGTTTACTGTACTTACAAGTTAAGATTTCGTGCCTTTTGGTTTTTTTGTACAAGAGATCCCAAATCGACATGCATGAGACTGTTTTGGCATTCGCACATGCCCTAAGTTCATTTAATCAGTAGATCAATTCGTGAAAAAAAAAAACTGAATTGAGTTTTACATAAAGTACCTACATGATAAATATTTCTTTCTTGTCTACAACATCTGGCTACCTTTTTCCAGGTATAAAGTACGTTTAGGAGAGTATGACTTAAGGACCAAAAAGGATTGTGTGCAGGGCGTATGCTCCAAGGCAAAGCAAATAGACGTTACTGACGTCACAATCTACCCGGCCTACGACGGCTCCAGCCACGATATCGCGGTTTTGACGCTCGGTTCTGATGCCCCATACACTGGTAAGATATTTATCCTTATAATTTTCCTTAACTGCGTGCTAAACTAATCATTACTTTAAGTAATTACTAATAGACACTAATTTGAACAGGATTAATGATTTCGGAAGTATTTAACTGTTTTTACAACTGGGTGCGCGGTTTTAGTACATTGTGCAACGCCCCCTCGTTGCACGATGTACTAAAACCGTGCACCGAAATTGCGCGAAAACGTGTAAGCGAAATTTTGTAAACGAGGTCTATAATTCCCGACAGCCGCAGGCAATTACAATATTCTTACACACAATGTTTTTTATCACACTTGCGAATAAATAAAAAAATTTTTAAGCGAAATAATTATTAAATAAGGTGACATTTCAAACATTCGTCCGCCATATGGTCATTTCTTGACAAGTTAGGCATCGAAGGCATTCAGCCACGATTGAAAATTGTGTAAAAATATTTAAAACGGCTATTAAATTCATCAAAATAAATAGTTTTAAACATAAACAAAAATATTAAAGTATAAACGTCAGTATTTTAAAAGTAAAACTCCCTTATACCTTGACTTTAAACAAAGTATTTTACTTTCAACCCACTTGGTACGTATGAACATTTTTTTTTCACAATCAATTAAATGTAAGCCCCCGTAACACACACCCCACACGTAAATGTAACTCCCGTGGGAACAATTATAGGCCTTCACAGTACACCCGCATGAAATAAGATCTTTTTCGGGCAAGTGTGATGAAAATTATTTAATCGTCGCATGTAATTATGAACATAATAGTAATAATCCTAATCGAACCACTACTAATTTACAGATTTCATCCGACCGATTTGTCTTCCATCTTCCCCGGCAGCCAACGCTACTTTCGTCACGTCAGGTTGGGGCGAGATTCCCAAAACCAACGAGTACAGCAACGTAAAGAAGAAGATCGAACCGTTACCTCAGTGGAACTTCACGGACTGTGTGAACGCGTACAAGTACACCGATCTACCTCATGATGTAATCTGCGCGGGGGGAGAAGATGGCATAGATACTTGCCGGGGTGATTCCGGTGGTCCCCTAGTGCAGTACAAAAACAGAGCCGAACTGACTGGCGTGACCAGCAAGGGTTTTGTCGTCTGCGGGACGGAGGGCAAGCCTGGCATCTACACCAACTTTTTAACTTACGTTAACTGGGTTAAACAGATAATGGATAAAGTTTAATTAGGAAATAGCGTCAGCTACCTGTGCCCGGTGACAGCGTAAACAACATTGCGCAGATTATAATTGTATTTTTTGTTGTGGATCGAATTGATGACCACCGGACCATTAAAGTGACTTTACAAGTTAGAATGGGCCAGGAGACCCGCTATCGATGAATAAAGCGTGGTCTGTAACCGCAGCAGAGGCTCTAGCTCAAGTAAAGTGCAAGGCAACTAGTCGACGTTAGTGTGAGTGTACCTACATAATTATGATGTTTCTTTGATAGGGATAAAATACACTGACTGAATTTTAATAGTCGTATTATTTTAGCGTCACTTAGACTTAAATATATTCCTTAATACAAACCCTTATTGCTAATGACGATCGCCACTCGTTAATACTTACTCGAATTTATCTCGATAAAAGGCGAATTAATAGGGAGTCCTTATAACTTTGTAATATGAGTAGGTACGCACATTCCCAGAGCCAAATAGCTAATTAGTTTAGCAGTCCAATACGCGAGTTTACACGAAACGGTCCTATTAATTATGTTCAACATGTGTACCTATCAATAAGTCCACTTGAAAAAAGTAGAAAACTGAAGTTTATTTGAAACACCATACTTAATTACATTAGTAGGAAATAAATGAATGCAAATGGTCAGGAGAATAATCACGGATTGCAATTAAGTATCTAACATTTATTATAATTATTTCTAGATCAAAATTGTATATGAACCAAACAACCATCGTTATGCCGAATAATCAGTCTTCTTGTAGATATTTTTAGCATCTTGCTACCAGCTTACATTTTTTCTATGAATACATATACATACTTAAACAACTTTACTATTACAGACTATATTACAATTTTTACAAAGTTTGGACTAGATCTTCTGGGTTAAGTAACTGTTTTAACATCAACAATATTTTATGACAACATAACAACTAGGTAAAATGATACATCAAGTCCTATTGATGCATGGAATTTGTAACTACAAAATGTAAAACAAAATATCCACGTTTAACTAAAAACTGGTAAGTAGATATAACCGACTCTCCTACATATAATTTCTTATATCTATATACGTATATGAAATGTAATTAACAATAGTTTTGTTCATAATAAAAAATGTAGGTACCTATAACAAAATAGAAAAGATAACGACGTGTAGTTTAATACTTTCTCGTATAGTACTTAAATTATGTACCTACAAACTTTTTTAGAAATGCTCTGTTTGAAAACTTCAAAGTACGAAATGTAAAAACCTAATTTTACCTATCAGTGAAAGGAAAGCAATCCTTCCGTATACCGCGGGAATAATACATTACGATTCAAGTGCGAAAAATAGGAAATTCGCAACGAGTGGCGATAAATTAAAACACGACCGAAGGGAGTGTTTTAAATCGACACGAGTTACGTAACTACGTCGAAAATTTAAAGGGCCATATGGACTGTAAAACGTTGTACGATACACGTGCGAATAGGTAATTCCTATTTTTCGAAAATCGGTTAATTTATTTAACACTTTTGCTCATGTTTTAAAGGTCAGTTTTGCTAAATAATAAATAGGTATAGTTAGCTAGAAGTTTCAATAACTAATTGCGGGTTTAAGGGCAGTGTGGTTTCGATGACAATTCGTTTTCCTTGAAATTCGACAGTTTTTTGACAATTTCAACGTAACAATGCTACGGAACATTGGCACCTTGGTAATGGTCCATGGAATCATATTCCTTTACCATTTTAAAAAAAGGTAATTCTTCCTTGTCTAGTTATCTGTGGTGTGGTTGCCGACATGCCTCTGAAAAAGAAATAATTTGTTGGAGTTAATATCTTGAAACCATGTTAAGTGATGGATCTGAAACATCTCTGTCGGTCTAATTCGGTATACATATACATAGGTAGTTGAGTGAAAGAGTGATCGTTGCAGTGTGTGTTGCGCTTTAAGTTTAAAGTTATGACGGATAGAGAAATAATTAGTTTTTTATACAGTTACCTATATAAATTACATAAATAAATAATTATTTAAACTTACTTCTCGGCACGCTCTTGAGTGTGGATTTTGATACACTATCACTGTCCTCAGACTCTGAACACACTTGAAAACTGGTTTCTGAAATTGAAGAGATAGGCATATTAAGCTGGACGCTTTTTAAGGGTCACATAATGTGAATCATCATACTAATAATATAAATGTGAAGGTTTGTGAGTTGGCACGCAAAAAGACTGAAGCGGGTTGCGATAAAACTTGGTATAGTGTTAATTGTACCAATTGAGCTTGTTTACTCCAAGAGGCTCAAGAATACAATACCATTGAGTGGTAAACCACAAATTAGAGGATAACTACCTCGTAGTAAGAACAGATTATAACCGCCTTGAAATGTTAGTATAGATTAACAACTCTATTTTTTTTACAATAGACTACAAAATCCACTAACTAAATAATGGCTACGCAGATATCTAACATTATCCCGTAAACCATCACCTACTTAAGGGGTTGCAATTTATTACGAGATTACTGAGGGGGAGGGGCTGGGGGCAGATTAACTACTTGTACGCGGAGCAAATGCTATCTAATTTGAGTATGTTGCTACACCATTTCAAGGTCAATGTATCTCGCATACCAGGTATGTAAACAAAAACATCTATCTCTAAATATATTTTCCCTTAATGTAAATACCGACGATCGGTCTGGCTTAGTCGGTGTGACTGCTTAATTATGAAGTCGATGGTTCTGGGTTCGAATCCCGGTAAGGGCATTACTTGTGTGACGAACACAGATATGTGTCATATGTGTTCCTGAGTCGTTGGTGTTTTCTATGTAGGTATATCGTTCTCTGAGTACCCATAACACAAGCTTTCTTGAGCTTACTGTGGGCCTTAGTCAATTTGTGTATGAATGTCCTATAATATTTATCTAATATTTATTTATTATTTATTTTTAAATTAAATGTTCCCTCGTAAATATCGAATATATGTTATAAGTATGTGTAGATTACGTGACTGACCTGTGTCGAAACGGTGCTTGTGGCGGCCGGGCAAGTCCTGGTTGTCGACGTGCCCGAACGTACGGAACCCCACCGCGAACTGCGCGTATGGACTGATCTCGTACAGCTCTGAAATAATTAAAATAATGGTTGAAGGATGTATCAAGGACAGAAAAAAAAACAACATGGTTCTACAACATTGAAATAAGCAATAGTTAACCGTCACTTTAATCACACTTTTAAAAATGGAGGCTTTTAAAAAAAATTCAACAACAATTACAACAGGGAGCTTTCGCTAACGCTTTCCTCAAATCTTGAGCGTATTCAAATATAGCAAGGCAAAATACCTACTCTACTGAAATTATTATGTGTGAGGGATGAAATAAAGTTGTTAGAAGGACGGCAAATTTTACCATGTTTGCTATTGTTCCTCATATGTATGGGCGCGCTGTAAATCCTGTTCTGCGCGTTGACGGCGTTCTCCTTGGACAGGTTGCCGATGTTGGCCATGTTGGCGAGGTTGGTGTGCGACGTGTTGGCGGTCAGGTTGCCGCTCTCAGACTTGTTGTCCACGGTTATTGAGTCGCGGTACTCTGTTAGGTTGCCGCTTCTAAAATTACGAAAAAATCAGTTTTAATATTTGCAAAAAAAATACTAGGCATAATATCTTCGAAATAATATTGCTAAAAACATTATTTGTTGAATTGTATTGTCTTACACATGTGAAGTATAATAATGAAATAAAAATTCTAATATTAAAAATAAATAAATATTAAAAAATATTCCCAATATTTGCTGGCACAAGTGTGCTGGATAAAGATCTATTAGATTTCTACTTAACACGTTCGCTGCGGCAACTAGTGTAATTCGTAAATAACCATAATTACCGAGTTTTCACTGAGTCATATACCAGGCAGATGATAATTCTTACCTTTGTCTCCTGACGAGTATGTAAACACAGCTGAGAAGACAGATGAGCAGTAAAATCGAGCTGCCGATGATGACGATCATATTCAAGTCTAAAAATTCCGATGGCGGGCCGACTTCGCCTGAAAAAGATGATAGGTATCACACAGTCAGCTAAACATACGTATAGGTAACCAAGTAATCGTCGGTTCTAAGTACCTATTATTTAACGAAAAATTCGATTGTGAAAATCTTAGTTCCAAAAGGCCTACAAAAGGCAAAATCATCACTTACTGCCATCCTCATTCTTAGTAGCATAGGCATATATCGTGGTGACGCTGCCGGCCTCGTTGGTGGCGGTGACGCGCACCTGGTACCAGGTGCCGGGCGTCAGATCCCCGATGGCGAACGACCCACTGCGCCCCGACTCGTACGAGCTCCACGATGAAAGGTCCGTGTAACTCTGACGGGATCATTACGCAAATATCATTGTAGGTAAATAAACGGTGTGAGTTACATTATTTGTATGAGCAGGATCTAGCAGACGATTAAGAGTTATCTCTAAATTGTTGTGGTTTAGGTACGAGTACTACAAACATTGCTCACAGGACAGTTTTGCAAACAGTTTCTAAATAATTCAGCTTCACGATTCTGCAAATAGTTGATAAATGGGGAGACACCTTTCAGTGATCCAACCGTTTTCACTTTCCTCTTGGTGATGGCCTTTGGTGGCCGATACCTACAATTATACCTACACAAAAAGCGTTCCTTTTGTTTTCTGAATATTATGTAACATTATTAGCTTATACCAATATCAGAAACATTTATTTCCTTAAATCCTACCAAGTAGGAATTTTGTACGTAACAGGAAGGAAAGATGAGGAAGCCACCGAATAAGTAACGTCAATTGAAATATGATGGCGCGAATGGTATTGGTTAGGCCAATTTATATATTTAAGGATGCCAGTTGCTACAACATTATTATACCTATGTTAGAAAACGTGTCTATCAAAAGCCTTATTAGGTTAACTGGGAAAAGCGGATAATGCCCACGTATTGCTGGACTCACTAGCATGAGCTGGTGCTGGGACAGATGGTTCGTTTGGAAACGTTTTAGGCTTTGTTTCCCTGGCCGTAATTGAGGAGTGTCTTTTCAAAAGGGCTTATTTCTCTATGAACATAAACACCATACATAAATAAGCCATTTTGAAAAGACACTCCTCAATTATTGGGCGACTATAAGAAAAAGGATATGTACCTACCTATTTCATATTAATGTTAAAAACTTCTTCAAAATACTCAATCAATTGATTTAAAGCGCTTTAACACGAGTGTACCTGTGTGTGAGCGGTCCTCCAGGCGCGCGTGCCGAGCGGGCGGTGCTGCACCTCGAACGCGCGCAGCGGGCACGCGCCGTCGTCCCAGCCCGCGCGCTGCACGTACAGGTGCGTGCTGTTGCTCCACAACCACTCGCTGCTCGCCGGCGGGATCGGCACTGAGGACGACCACCGATTCACTTAGCTACAAGGTACAAGTTGTGCACGCAGACACCGATCGTACCATGACACTTTAGCTATCATTCAAGTTAAAAGACATTCACTATTATAGCTGTTTAAAGTTTAAAACGGACTCACCTCCCCCAAGCGTGCTTACGTCCAGATACGCCGGTTGGGATGTCCCCACTTTGTTAGTGGCAGTTATCCTGACGGAGTACTTAGTCCCACACTTGAGACCAGTCAATGTATGCTTCTGTACCGACAGATTGGGCCGCGCAGCGGGCCACGCCTCCTGCCATGGCCCGTTGGCCACTTTCCAAGTTAAACTATAACCTGCGGAAAGAAGTGAAGATATTCAAGCTATAGATAACAAAGTACAAACTAGTAGGTGTGTAAGTAGTAACCACGGCATTAAAGTCGGGACATGAGCTCGTACAATCAGTATCATCACGCTTTGACCGTCACTATTAAATTTTACGATGATTATATTTCTTTTATACTTCGCCTAATTTACTTTTATAACATTATGTTGTATACTCCACGCCAATCTCAGCACTATCACTGTAATCTTTCTCTAATTTTTTTTAAATTATTGATCTAACAACATTTGCCGTCTTTGACTTTCTAATACTCTCTTCCTTAGCGATTTTTCGATGGTACAACGTACATCACGTGCTCATTACATGTAACACTTGTAACAACGTCATCAACATAATCATTCATAACAAAGAAGCCCTTACTAATCTTCTGACTGCTCTTGTTGTGCGAGTAGTAGGGTTGCTCCCACTCCACGAGTATTGAGTGCTTGTGCGGCGTGGCGCGTAGCACCGGGGCCTCGGGCAGAGGCAGCACCACCACCGTGTACTCCACAGAGTCCGAGCCGTACAGGTTCTTCGCCAGGCAGGTGTAGTTGCCGCCGAGAGATGGGTCTATGTCTGGAGAAGAGATAAATGTTAAATAGCTTCTGGACTGACTTAAAATTAAGATATGTTTCGATTTTTTTATTTCGCTAGGTATATAAAAGGCAAAAATTGCATAAATATCTAGATCACTAAGCTCTACATTTAAATTTAAATTAGAGCCACATAATATATAATTATTATCGTTGCCCGTAGGGTCATACCTTTACCTAATCCTATTAAGTGTCAATAAAACGGGCTGTCATAGGTAACTGAATTTTGATGAAGTATAGTAAAAAATTAAAACAAAGTTGTTAATGCCCTGAAGAATCGAGATAAGTACCGACATAGCGATACTAGGTATAATAGTATCGCTGTGTCGTTCTGTTAATAATCTTGTATTTAGTTTCTCAAAAGTGGTACTGGTTGGTTAAATATCTACTGGGGAAATTCTAGTGCACAACTTGTCTTGTCTCTTGACAATAGTTATGTTATATTTTCCTAAACAGCATACACATACACAGCAGACATGCGCAACAGCAGACAGGACGGTATTAATAATATTAATTTCTTACTATTGATGAGCAGGCTATCATCATGGTTCCTGGTGAAGCGCGAATGGTGCGTGATGATGTTGTGCTTGTGGTACCACACGGTGCGCGGCGGCGGCACGCCCACGCACTGGCACACCAGCAGCAGCGAGCTGCCCACTCCCACTGACACGGTGCCGCCCAGGGACGCCACGCCCGCTACCACTGAAAACAGATCAAGATCTTACAGGCGTATTATAATTTTAATGATAGGACATGAATTCGATCTGGATTAGATATGGAACTGACATTTCTACAACCAAAAATGTCATCGACAGATCCGATTCATATCTAATCCAGATCGATTTTTTTATCGCTGACTGTACTTTTTTCCACAGGCAACTAATAATCATCGAGACAATCATCGAGACCTCAAATACAATTAGGTTTCGTTGTTTTATCACAGAGTTCCTATGGCCACCTCCTGTCTCATCAGATCAGCTCGGTGGTACCATAATATTGTATTGTCACTCGACTTACACATATATACATATTTTCAGCTGCAATTAAAAGTCGGAAAGTGGGTCAAACTTGCAAGATTTGACCCGTACATACATACATATATAGCTAGGTAGATAGCAAGTTAATAAAATGCTTGTAAGTATACACCTTACACGAGGACTGATCCAAAAGTTGTCAGCTGCTCCGCTCCGGTTCTACTTGTGCGATTTGAATAATATTTATACCATTGTGAATTGTGAGGGGGGAGGAGGTACCAGTGGTGGTGTGTACTTTTAGCTCTAGACGAAGTAGAAAGTTTTAGAGCGATGACGATCAAACTAACCTAATGGTACGAGTTAGATAACACGTACGTATGTTTAGCAAGGCCGTTGCTAATAGTTCCCAAATCCCAGGTTACATACTCGTACCTCTAGACGTCGGGGTGTGTGAGACGCGGCGGGAGGGCGAGCCCTCGCCGGCGCGGGTTGTGGCGGTGACCCACGCCTCGTAGCTGCGACCCGCGCCCAGCTCCTTGATCTCTGCGCCGGTGCGGCCCTCCTCCACGCGGTAAGTTTGTGGGGGACCGTTGCTATAAGTGATTGCTTATGTCAATTGTGCTTTTATATTAAGTATATACCTACTATATCACTGAGCCATAACAACTGATGAATGAGACTACGAGCGAGTTCTGATTTGATCGTAATCTAAACTGCATTGCAAGAACTCTTTGGTGGTTAGATAAAGTTGTTATAACAAACTTTCAATACTCAATATTTTATTGCAAATTCACAAAGTAATTTGTTGATTGTGAACCCTGTTGGGCACTGCAATATACTATAACTATAACTTTAGTTTGATTAAGAGTATAAAATAATAGGTAAAATTTAAATATAAAATTCAAGGTGTACCATGATATCACGTTTGCGGACGCTCAGTCACACCAGTTGGACACCTAAATTTTGTATGGAGAGTTTGGGACTGTTATAGCATTCCCGTCACTACAGACATCAATTAGGTTGCTATATGACGCGTTATTTTATGCAAGTCGAATGCTATGCAATCTGCATCAATATAAAGTATATTTTTTATATGCTATGTGAGAACAAATGCTATACAATTCGGATGCATAAGCATGTCTGTCACATGACGTAGTCAAGATGTAATTCTATGTGACACCGCATGTTATAGCATTCATTAATTGTGCTCAACGGCTGATACTTTTGACTTCTAGAGGCGAGATTATTGCTCTAAAGACTCATTGCTTACTCCTACAAACACTTTTATACTTTCTTTCTTGTTCCTTCATTGCATATCATCGTAAATATGTGTCTATCTCATACGTGCGCCATTCCAAATACCTCCGACGTTCGTTCGACTTAAACTTATGTGATTCCACAACATCATGCAATGGAGACCGCATAATATATCTAAAGAATCAAAGGGTCTGCTCATGGCATGTTGTGGAGAGCCGAGTTGCAATGTTGAGCTCTCTTAGTATGAGGAAGTTTGTTCTTCTAGCTGTCCAAGGTATACGCAGCATTTTACACCAACCCAAATTTTCGAAAGCGTCAATCTTTGCCACATTTCACTTTTTGAGTCCTCTGTGCCGCATCGCCACGTTAAGTCCTGGAATTAAAGTGTCTACCGCTTTTCCTGCCAGGCTGACTGATGATGATGATTTACCCAAATTTGTATTCTTTTTCGGATGCATCTATACCAAACTCAAGACGTGAAATATACACAAAATTATGCCATAATGCTTGTCATAAGGGGCTTACCTTGTGAGAGTAGGTCATCGAGCGCTAACAGGCTATAATTTCACAATTATATCACCAAAACTATGACTACTAACGTAATTACTTGAATAATAGGTATACACATTCATGCCTCACTTTTTTATGTTAACCGTTATCAAAATTTGGTTGTAGTGCAATAACGAGCAAGTACACATGTTTGTTCATTAAAACACAATCAGAAACTTGAAGAAATTGTATTAAGAAAAACATTAATTATGATATCACAAAAATCCATCAAAATAGCGATCACGCGCGAAATTCGCCCAAATTGCACGTGTCCACTCCCAGACGCACCTGCTGGGCTACTAAGAGAATCCCATACAAAGACGAATGCTATAGCATCATATGCAAATGGTATAGCATCCTATGCGAATGCTATATAGCATCCGCGTTACGAAAAGGGGGGCACAATTGCAGACGTCACAGCATAATTTTTAACTGCGATAAAACTATGTAATATGACAGTATGCCTTCTGTGACCCTGGTGACTGGTAGAGGAAATGTTGGTGAATAATATTATACTGTGACAAAGCGGATTGGTAAGCATATCAACCCGGAAATTTAAACCGAAAAACGGATTCAATAGCATCCGCGTCACCAGGAGTAGTACAAAAACGGATGCTATGCAATCCGCGTCCGCGAACGTGATATAGTTCATTGTACCTATATACCTAATATAAAATATAAATATTGTACCTGGAAGTGGGTTTGACGTAAACTGTATAATATAGCAGTATTCCATTGGAATGTTCCGGTCTCTTCCAACTGACGAGCAAGGAGGAGCCCGACAGCACTAATACTTTGATGTCAGCTGGCGGGTCGGGCACTGGAACAAAACTGAACATGACCAGCTTGCTTTAGTAATAATAAGGCAAATGAAAAATGACTGAAAAATGCTGACTTCAACTATTGCTCACACTGATTGGTGCGGGCGCCGGAATGCACTGGGAGTCGTGTTAAGGTCGTATCATAACCAAATCAAATCTGAATTTTCAGTGAGAGCGGGGCACGTCCCCGGGTGCTCTTACGGTATTAGAAAAGATATAGGTACCAAAGCAAGATCATTTAGGGCTACTAATAAAGTGCTAACACGGCTATACTGTTTGGTACTTACCATCCTGTAAAGTAGCACAAACGATTGGGTAGGAGAAAGGTCCTGCCCCGTAGTTGGAGAAACCGGCCACTTTGACGGTATAGTTGGAGTACTTCAGCAGGCCCTGCAGGTATATCTCGGTGTGGAGTGACGTTTGGTTATGCCATGCGTCTTCTGAAAATTATTATAGATTCCCTGTTAAATGTCTGCATTTGATTCTCATTTCGTATACTTAAATAAAAAGGGTACCTACAGGGTACTAAGTGCAGTAAGTAAGTGGTCTGTAATAATAGGCGAAACAATCAACGTTAGTGAGCTAGGCTAGATACATTATATTTTACTTACCTACAACATTATGCATTGCACCCATATTGTGTTTTACCTCCTATATTTTTGTAGGTTAAACAGATGGAGTTGATAAATGGTAAAGACTTCGGTGTAGGTTAGGTTGGGTGTCTCTAAACCAGACCCCGTCATTGGTCGTTAAACTGGAGGGAGTTCATTAAATCTGCTGGTGTATCACGCTTTCATTTATCGCGTAAACATGATATGATATAGCACTCGTATCTTACTAACGCGTGGTATCATAAGTGACGTGCTATATCAGAACTACGACCGTAATACGTTTGGTAATTAATTAAGTACAGTGACCGTACCCTCTGCCGCGTAGAGCACGGAGTAGCCGACGAGCGAGCTGGCGCCGGCCTGCAGGGGTTGCCAACCCACGCGCAGTGACGTCGGCGACACCGCCGTGCATTCCACAGCCAGCGGCGCTTGCTCTGGCGCTGCAACATGCAAACATCTAACCTTTATTTCTTGTTTCTTAAGCAACGATAATAAACGCTCAAAGCTATGCTTAAATGGTCCTGCAATAATTTAGATTCCATCTACCATGTGTTCAAGTTACAGGTTTAGTTTCTTTTATTTGACCCAATTTCAGCGTTATCAAAAACAGTTGGAACCATTATAATCTGTGGGGTTTTAAGCTCACTTAAAACGCATTACTGGGTTTTACCTCCTTCTCTGGTGTCTTGAAATACGGGTATTGAAAATGGTCCTGATCCCGCACTGGTGAAGGCTGCTATTGACACAGCATACCTGGTAAAATAATCATACACATAATTGTACATGTTATATAAAAACCCATGTATTTCTGTATTTTGCGGATGCAAGATTATTACCTAGTGTTTTTTAAGAGTCCACTTAGTAAAGTTTCTTGTTTTCCTGATTGATGTAAAACCTTGACTGTCCTTGAGTCATTGATGTCCGATACTGAAAAAAAAACGCAGTTTGCATTAAATAAATCTTTATGGTAAGGTAGTCTCGTCAGACAGAAAATGATGAACATCGCAGTAAAGCTGCAGCACACGAATCCGTCGAATTTAAGCGTCAATGAAGTGTCAATGTCAATAAGGTTAATATTTCAACTTAGGATCCTAAATCAACAGGTAGATCTATTCTGCCATCGCGTATGGCCTCAGGTAAAGTATACATACATAATTAATTCAGAGCATGGCTTCTATCATCTGGTGCATAAAAATTAACCATTATTAAACAAGATGTTAAGTAAAAAACTAAGAGGCATCCTTAGGTCTTACTCTTACTAGGATACTAAATAGGCAATTATAAACGCCGCTAGACTATCATAATGTCAAGTGCCACGATGGTTTCTCACCTGAACTGCCCTGCGGCACCGCCTTGACGTGGTACCCTACTATAAGCCCGTTGTGGGTCTCCTTCAGCGGAGGCATCCAGGAAGCCCGCAGCTCTCCTGGATTTTCAGTTTGTTCAGCTTGCACGTTGTTCGGGGATGAGGATGGAGCTGAATATTTAAGAAAATACTTATAGACATACATACCACAAGGTGAAAAGAGTGCAGATTGCACTTTCGTTAGTCTCGTAAAGGTGTTTCGCACTCACAAAATCGATCAGTTTTTTGCACATAGACGAATGCACATGACAGGTCACGTGGTATGATGGGTAAATCTTTCCCTAGGCATACAAAGTGTGTCTGTCTATATATTACTGTGAGGGGGGCTTTTTTAAATAGAAATAAATATATAAATAAAATCTTCTAAGAGGGTTGAGAGGGATTATATCGAAAACAATTTTTTTCAGTTAGGGGATTGAAACTTCGTGGTTTGTCGGGTTCGTCGTTCGAATCAAGCAGTAAGTCAAATCTTATAGGGATGAGATTACAAGATCCACGCCAAAAATACCACTAATACCAGCAATATTAATGAAAACCTAAATCGGTTATAAATGTTCTCTCTTAGGGTGTCCTACCTCCAGTGTCAGTTTGACGTGGTATTTTTGGGGTATATGATATATCTATTTTGTACAGATTGTTTAAATAAAATACTATTTTTTGCTATGGGCTACCATTTACGAGTTATTTACGAAAATCTAAAAAGAACGACCTTAGGATTGACTATAAGTAACTTTCTCGATTTAAAATCTTTTTAAATATAGGTCCTAGCAAAAAGTGTACATAATCTTTTTTAGACAATTTTATGTAGATTATGTATATTTATGTAAAAGAACATTTTTTGCTACAAGCCACCGTTTTCGAATTATTTACGAAAAACTATAAAAAGGGACCTTTAAAACAGAAACATTATAGTGTGTAAGAGCTCTAAACGTGACAGTCGATAGTTTACCCTCTTCGTGTGTGGTGAAGTGCACGGGGGCGGTGAACAGACTGACGCCGACTTGGTTGCCGGTGGCCACTCGCACGCCGTACGTAGTGGCCGGCCTCAGGTTCTGCAGCTCCAAGCTTTGTCTCAGATCTGTGTCTTTTCTGAAAACAAGTAGATACGGAAATTTGTTATTTAAGTACGTACCGTCAACCGGGGTAAATAGGGGTGGCTGGGGTGAATAGGGACAAAACTTATAATGTGATTTACCTGACAATTTCTTAAAAAATACACACACAAATTGTATCATTCGATTGAAAATAAATAGCAGATTTTGTATGATACAGTTAGTGTGGGTATTTTTTAATAAATTGTCAGGTAAATCACATTTTTAAACTTGTCCCTATTCACCCGAGCCATCCCTATTCACCCCGATTGACGGTACTTTATTTACTATATTTATTGCTCACTAGCTGTGCCCGCGGCTTCGCCTGCGTGGAATTCGGTCTGTGTCAGTAAGCGGCTAATTCACCCCTAATTTATCTCCCTGTCCCCTGGAGACGGAACTTAAAGTAAAGTTGACAGATGGATACGCTAGAGGACTGTAGTTCAGATAAAATATTTTACAATTATGTACCTACCACCAAAGATAGATATAACTCCGTAATAGATATATAGAATAAACGTGCCTCGAAAATCACGAAAATTAGATTCTCGATCAGATGTCGCTACTACCTTTTGCCTACTCTCGTATAGAGGGCGTTAACGGTTTCGTTTGTTATTATTTAACAATTTTAACGCATATCAGTGAAAGAACATGGGTCAAAATAATAAAAATAATTAATGGAAATAAAAAAAATCATTTATCCATATTTAAATACATTTTATCGTATTTTTATAAATCTTCATTTTTAGTTTTAAAGTGTGTCGATAGATGGCAGTGAATTTACTGTGGTTACAAAATTTACTATGACAGTACCGCTCTATAATATTATATCCTCTTTGCTACCACTAAATAAAATTACACTCCAAAATGTTATTTTTTTGCCCTTGTTCAAATTTTTGACGTGATTTAAACGGCATAGAGTAGTAGGTGTATATCGAGCGATACAGTACCATTTTTGTATTTTTACGTCCTTGACTGTACCTATCCAAATCGGGTACACTACATATTTCCGAAAATTTTTATTCCGAATTTTAGAATGTCGAATTTCATCATTCCGATTTTTAAATGTTCGACCCATCAAAATTCCGACTGTCATAATTACGAATGATGAAAATCACGAAGATTTATATTTCCGAAAACCCAAAAAGCCGAATTTTGTAAATTCCGAACTACATAATTCCGACTATAACAATTCCGATGGTGGCAAACACCGAATTTAACATTTATGATTTTAAAAATCACGAATTCGGAATTGCACTTATTCCGAATTAACGTGATTCCTATTTTAAATATCCCAATTTTTAAATTTCCACTTTTTTGGCAACAGTTCGTTTTCTTGGGGGTCGCAGTTCTAACCTAACCTAACCGCACTTTTCTGGCAACAGTTCGTTTTCTTGGGGGTCGCAATTCTAACCTAACCTAACCCACTTCTGGCAACAGTTCGTTTTCTTGGGGGTCGCAGTTCTAACCTAACCTAACCCACTTCTAGCAACAGTTCGGGTTCGCAGTTCTGTCTAATTTATTGATGCCGAATTTTTATGCCAAAAATATTTTATGCCGAATTTAACATGACGCGGCACGACAGGTACCCGTAATAATTACTAAAACGTGAGTCTTCATTGGAATATCACGGACTTCTTTTTTCCGATCTGGTAAAAAACCGAATTTCTGAATACCGAATTATTTTATTTCCGATCGGACAATGATTTTTCGGAATTTAGGAATTCGGAAAAAAAAATACTTTCGAGAAAGTGTAAAACCGGAACTTCAAGCTTTCTGTCAAGACAGTGTCAATCGGATTTAAAATTTTCGGAAATAGCACATTCGTGATTTTATTCCATCGTGTTTTGTTAAAATCGTAATTTTGATATTTCGGACTTATAAATAATCGGGATTATGAAAGTCGTGGTTATAAAAATCGGAAAAACGTATTTCGGAATATTTGGGTGTTCCCATCAAAATCATGTCATCCAAATCGGTCCTCCAGTCAAATCAGTCTAAGCATGACGCCGGCGGCGGGCAGCGTCTGCCCCTTTTTTTTGTTTTCGGAGTGGGAAATGGAACTGCGTAGAGTCTGCCCCTACGACTTGTTGATGGTCATAGCGAAGCAGACGCTCACGGGGACCTGTAGGCGCTTGAAGCGGAACGGGAAGTTGCTCGGAATGAGAGGGATACGCAGGATGAACACGGCTTCTCCGGCGCCACACTCCGTCAGGATCTGCGCCTACATATGTATTGCGTACGATGTATTTGGGATCACAATCGAGACTCGCGCTGGCTTGCCATTTCAGCCGAAAGCGAAGCGACCTGCCTGGCTCCACTGAGTCTCTCACCGTGCTTTTTCTCAGACTCCTGAGACCGTGCCCCTTGTGGCCGCAATGCATTGCGAGACTTTCGCGAAAGATTCGATTTTTTTCGGGAAGGCATGGTAACGCATAAAAGTCCCAAATCGTTTGACATTTACTGAAAAATGTTTTTTTTTTTAAAGTACCCACCTTCGTGACCATTATTAAGAGGAAAGGGCACGGCCGCTTCTCCATGCAAACGCAGTCTCCATTTTTTGGATAAAAACTACCCTATGTTCTTCCACGGGACTCAAACTATCTCTATACCAAATTTTATCTAAATCGGTTTAGCGGTTTAAGCGTGGTTTAAGCGTAAAGAGAAATTAAAAAAAAGTTTATTTCATATTTTTTGTGTTTTCACTCGGGAATGGTGTCATTTTGATATCATAAATGAATTCGGCATACCCGATTTATACAAAAACGGTACCTAACTTGGCCTAGTAGCTAAAATGATATAGTTATCAAGATAAAGTTTTTAACCCCTTTTTCACCACCATAGGGGATGAATTTTTAAAAACGCTGAAATTTTTTTTCTTGCTTTTTAATATAATTAACGTTTTGCTAAGTTTGAAGTTCCTGGCTTAAAATAAAACTTGCACCCCAAGACAAACTTTCATCCCATTTTCAACCCCCTGAGGGGTTAAATTTCCAAAAACGTCAAAATTAGTTTTTTGTAATCGTCTGTCATACCTTTCTAAGAAGTTTCAAAGCATTTGTAATGGATTCAAACTTTCAACCCCCTTTTAACCCTGTTAGGGGACGAATTCTTGAAAAGGCTAAAATCACTTTTCCTGTATATTGTGTAATATGAACATTATACAAAGTTTCAAGTAACGCACTTAAAAAAAATTGAACTCCATACAAACTTTCAACCTCTATTTCACCTCCTTAGGGGATGAATTTTCAAAAACGCTGAAATTAGTTTTCTTGTATTTCAATAATATATCTTCTTACGAAGTTTCAAATTGCTAGCTTAAAATAAATCTTGAACTCCATACAAACTTTCATCCCCTTTTTAACCCTCTTAGGGGTAAAATTTCTCAAATTTTTATAGCCTAGCCGTGGGTTTTTTCGACAGATTAGTAAAGTTTGCATCAAAATCCGTTCAGCCGTTTTCATTTGTAGCGCGGTCAAATAAACAGACAAA
Organism: Cydia strobilella; assembly: GCF_947568885.1. NCBI lineage: Eukaryota > Metazoa > Arthropoda > Insecta > Lepidoptera > Tortricidae > Cydia > Cydia strobilella. The sequence goes on along the minus strand of NC_086042.1, from coordinate 16,709,210 downwards.
CAGATAAACAGATAAACAGATAAACAGACAAACAGATAAACAGACAAAAATTCTAAAAACTGTTGGAATGTGTTCTGTTATCGATTCTAAGTATCCCCAGCTAATTTTTTTTCGAATATTTTCCATGTACAGACTTTCGACCCTCTTCCGCTTTATTATATGTATAGATTATTATATGTATAGATATTTGTACTGTTTCCGGAGACCAGTGGCCTTGATTTAGTGGAGAGTAAATAAGAGCATTTTTTAGCAACTGAGCAATTGAAAACCAGAGTTACCGCATAATGTACGGACTACGGAGCCGTGTTCGTGTAGCTCTATGTTTATTAACTGTGAAATTCGAAGCACCAATTATTTGTCTTAGACATGTGTACATCTTAGACAATCAGAATGTTTGGTTTGAAGATCGCCTTACCTAGAGACGTTAATGGTGACCGCGTGCTCCCAGACATTGTAGTGCTGCGGCACATGTTGTAAGGAGTAGTACTGCGCGTGCGCCGTCCGCGCGTCGCGCTCGCGCCACGACACGAGCGCGACGCGCGACGATACAGACTCCACGCGGAGGTCGGACGGCGGCGTGGGAGGCTCTGTGGGTGTGGTTACAAAATTTTATCCTGGAAATCAAGCCTGTAACTACCTATTAGTAATAAAGGAGGGGTGGAGGGCCATATTGTGTGGTCTCCAGGGATGCAGCTGACCCCACCCTACTCCCCTGGCGAGGCTCTCGGGTATACTAATATACACATTCACATAGGGGAAGTTTTAGCTTGGAAAATATGACAAGGCAATGAAAGTAACATGTGTGATGACAAAATGTTTAGCCCTTAACTCTTTCAAAAATTTAATAAAATGTACCTAATTACTTAGCAGTCAGTGGCCGATTTGCCCTAAGGCCCAGGTAGGCCCGGGCCTAGGGAGGCCAGATATTAGGGGCGGCAGTCTGTATGATGGGCAATGAGAAAGGGGCGGCTGGTACTGACTACAGGGCCTGGGGCGTAAGGTGGGCCAAGACTGCAAATCTGCCACCTTTAGCAGTACGTAGAGTAGGTAACCGCGTAATTGAGTAGTACATTTGGATTCTAGTACCTACATTTGGATTGTAAAGTTTCTTATTCGTAGGTATCTATTTACCGAAGTATGAACAATGAAATAAAAATTTCAACGGTAAGTAAAGTAAGTGATAAATATCCCACCAAAAACATTATTTTCATGTAAAATGTTGCCAAGACGAAACCATAAGGCTCGCACTGTGAAGAAGTTATCAGATCTCTTGTGAGAGCCAAACTTCTAAATAACTCTACAAGCCCTAACTTCCCAAACTTCATACATACATGCTTCAACCCCCTTTTCCACCCCCTTTTCACCCCTACGGGGTGATTTGGGGGCTGAAAATTATTCTATATCCTTCCCTATAACAAAAACTATCTACAATCTACATAGGTACCGAATTTCAACTTAATCGGTTCAGCGGTTATCGATTCCCCATACAAAATTCCACCCCCCTTTTCACCCCTTTAGCGGCTAAAAATTACAAGTTTTTTTGTTTGTGTACTAATACTATCTTACTTACCAAATTTCAGCTTTCCTAGGACTTCAGGAAGTACCCTAAAGGAGTTGATGATCATCAGTGAGTGAGTGAGTCAATGACGAAATCGGGGTTTTTTAGATGTGAATAAAACCTAAAGTATAAGAACTACGCAATTGAAATTTATTTTTTATGCTTAATAAGTCCACATATCCCGAGAATTTTGTTTATCTGATATAATCCAAACCCATGTTATGAGGGTTCAAAAGGTAGGTATTTAGTGCCCTTGCGCTTCGCTTTGTTCGCCTTGGCGGGGGCACTACCGTGCCCTCAGATCTAGTAACCTACCTAAAATGGTGAGATGTATAGTGAAGCTTGCAGCGCCGTAGGGGTTGCTGGCTCGACATTGGTACAAGCCGCCGTCCATCGCCTCGGAATATTGGATACTGATTGTGCTAACAACGCCCAGTGTGGATTTCGTCTCTGTTAGTTTTGACCTGGAAAATACATTCATACTTAGTTTTATTGCAAGGTAAATGGATCTGTTAGAATATTCAATACAAACTAGCACAGGCTGAAATTACACAGGGGAACGTTGCAACCCGTTTCGGCGAATACTCGCAAAAAGCGTCCAGGAAAACAAAAAAAAAAACATTATTATTTATATAGATTCGCTCGGCACGTCTGTTTTTTACAAGCTTTAATTTAACTTGCAATGTTTGTATGTATATTCGGGTCAAATCTTGCAAGCTAAATTAAACCCACTTTCCATAATTCGATTGAGCTTAAAGTTCACATAACTACTCACATATATGTAAGTCGGGTGACAATGCAATATTATGGTACCATCTGATGGTGATCTGATGATGGACGCAGGAGGTGGCCATAGGACCTAGGGGATTCTTTATTACTTTTCTTAACAGGCAGTGGTACCTGTGATGTCTAAAATCGATGACATTCCCGTTGTGGGTCCATGTCACCCTGATTGGGTCATCGCCGAGTGGTTTGCATGCCAAATTTACCGGGTGACCCAACCGTGAAGTCACGTTGGCTGTCGATGAATCAAAGTGAACGGGTTCTGCAAAATTAAAAATAATGTTTCACCAACACATGTTTTATGATAGGTGTTTCATAAACCTAAAGTCGTATTTGCCAACTGTAGAGTGCAGGCGTGAAAGACTTATTTTATGGGTAACGTTAAAAATCACTTATCATTGATCTATAGCGCGAGCCTTCAGGTAGATATACATATCTGAATTTAAATTCATTCACAAAATGGCGATGAACTTTTGTAGCTCGCGGTGCTTATCTGCAAATGTTTTCATTTTTTTTTTGGTACTGAATATCTAAATGTAAAATAATGAATAACGCAATTTACGGATACATAAGCTATCAGTAACATTGAAAAAAAGTTTGGAAACGTGGAGCAACATCATTTAACACTAATAGTTTACTAGGCATTTGAAGAGTAGGTACCAAATGTTCAAAAAATTGCAAAATGTACAATTTTGGATATATTATATTGTATTATGTTACGAATTGCACCGACGTTGCAATAGCAGAGACCTTTATTGATGGATGAAAAAATGAAAAAATGAAAAATATATTTATTTTGCACACAAAGATGGGAATTTGCAGATGGAGTATACATGAGGTCCAGGTTGCGCGCATACAGCGGTACATTTATAACAGTATCAACAGGGGTCCCCAAACTAGGCATAGCCTAGGTATCTTGGGATGACTTACTATTAACGGTCATCCACCCGTCAGGTAAATATATAGGCTTAGCATGAGTTAAATTTTACTGATTGGTGACTTACTGTTGACACTCATCCACACAGACTTGCTGAGCGGCTGCCCCACTCCGTTCTCCACGTTACAGGAGTAGAGCCCTTCGTCAGCTAAGGACACCTCCTCTATCACGAGGGTCCCGTTGGGTAGACTGAGGATCCCGCCGCCGGCGAGCTCGAGGACTGGCTGCCAGGTGCCGAGAAGAGCTGGGAACATCAAAAAATTAACTGTATGTACTTAAGTTTTATCAGAAGAAAGGTGTAGTGTGACTCAGTCAGTGCAGTGCAAGTAAAACACGTACCGTCCTTCTTCATCCAGTGCACCTGAGGCTGCGGGTAGCCGCTGGCGCTGCACGAGACGGCTCCCCTCCGGCCCAGAAGGAGCGACGAATTGGACGGCTCTTCCAGCCATTTTGGGGCCACTGAAAATGAAATAGACATGCAGGTCCTACTCGTAAATAGGTCTGTGACTACTGTGAGTTTGTACTGACAAATTCCGATATTTAATCAATGTAAGTATTTCTACAAAGGGATTTTTCATATCACCAATTCGGAAAAGCAAACTCAAAATTCTACTTCTCTGCTAGGATGGATTCCAGGACACTATTGTTATGTTTTTTTTGCATACCTACTTATGTTTTATAGCTTAAATATTATTTTTAAACATCATAATTTCGGCATAGGTTATGTGAAAAGCATTAGGTGTCACATGGTAGCAAAATTATTGCCAACTTGGGTGTAACACACGAACTACGCTCCGGATTCTATTTTAGAATCCCTCGTTCCTTTCGGGATTCTTTTATAGAATCCTTCGCTCCGTTTAGGATTCAATGTACGCCCTCGCCGTAAATATGTCATTTTGCTCCCTTTTGACACAATCTACTATTTGACGTCTGGTTCTTGCTCATCCTATACCTAGTTTCAAAACTTACCTTTAATATAAAGTTCCGTAGATCTGTTAACCTTAGCGACATGGTTGGAGGCGACACAGGTGTAAACTCCACAGTGTTCTAGAGATACCTTCTTGATTACCAAGGCACTGAAGAGCTCAGAACTTCGTTCTACTACCTAAAACGTTATATAACTGATTAATCGTTTTTGGAATTAAGCAAAATGAAAAAGGAATACATATAGTTAAGGTTTTTATCAAAGATAGATATAACTCCGTAATAGATGGATACAGTTTAAGGAAAAAACGTGCCTCGAAAATCAAGAAAATTTGATTCTCGTTCAGAGGGCGCTACTAGCTTTGGCCTACTGTCGTATAGATGGCGTTGACGGTTTCGTTTGTTATTTAACAATTTTAACGCATATCAGTGAAAGAACATGGGTCAAAATCATAAAAATAATTAATGCAAATAAAAAAAATCATTTATCCATATTTAAATACATTTTACCGTATTTTTATACTGGGGTTACAAAATTTACTATGACAGTACCGCTCTAGTATAAGTTACTCTATGTTTTTATTGAACGCCTCACGCACGTATCGTGATATATAAATATGTACTCTGCCCCATATAGTGTGTCTACAACTTTCACTTTATTGTTTTGTAAGGGTGCTACAGGTTACGATGGCGTACCACTCATCACTAGGCTTCGAAGTTTTCAATAGCGCGGTAAGATTAAAGTGAGCTAGGAAACCTCAGACGCCTGTACATCACACAGGTGTGATGGTTCACAGGTCTGTGAACTGTAATAGAGCAGATTTCGAAATTTAAAAAAATATTATTCACAACGACGGGACTTAATCGCGTAAAATAAGTTTTAAATTTACCTGAGAAGACCTGAGAGTCTTCTCCGAGACAACGGGGACAACGCCGTCCTCGAAACGTCGGAGGTAAATTTAAAACTTATTTTACACGATTAAGTCCCGTCGTTGTGAATAATAATGAGTAAAAATCGTGAAAGTATAAATCAGTATTTAAAAAATTGTTATTGATATGCGCATTTTCTTTTCATAGTGCTACCGGGAAAAATATGCTACAAGCTACAACAACGCTACTAGCGTAGCTTACTAGCAGTGAACAAGTACAACGTGGGATAGCATTAGGCCACCGTGTATTAGGCTTTAGGGTCTTTACTAAACAGTGTGGCCCTATACTTAACAGCATTTAGGTACCTAAATTACCGTTAAACACGCTAGAAGATATCCCGATATCGCTTGGATAAAATAAATAGGTACAAAAATCTAGTACACATCGAGCTCGTAGCTAGAGCAATAAGCTTAAATGATTAAAAATGTAACATTACCTTTAAACCACTAGGTATCCTCTTCCCATCTTTTAACCATTCAAAGTGTATTGGTAGGTCACCACTCCTGACATTGCAATACACGTTAACAATCTGACCCTCCTGTAAATTATTCCCTAGTAGCAAATCATCTAGCACCGGAGCTTCGATGACTTGTATTTCGAAAGCTCTCCGAGCCATCTCTCCAGAAGGACTGGTGACTATGCAAGTGAACACAGCGCCATTTTCCTCTTTGGAAACCTCTGTGAGTGTTAAAAGTCCGTTCATATTAACAGTTGGCGCGTTTCTTTTTCGTTTCTGGTTGCGTTTGTATCGCGAGTGAAATGGGTTGGAGTTGATTGTCTTGCCCTTGTACTCCCAGTCGATTTTACTGTAAAATTATTATTTATAATTTGTAAGGTGTTATTCTTACTGTCTTCTTAGGTCTTCTGTCTAATAGTTTTAATAATAAAATCTCGGAAAAATACAACATTCAGCATCAATAGTACCGGTTAAAACACCGCGTCAAAAGTATTTGCCACCCTGGAATACTTTTCCAAATAGAGAGAGATATATATCTTTTTGTTAAGTTTTTAGAAAATAGTAGATGCTTTTGACGCGTAATCTGATCCGCTACTATTGATGCTGACTGTACAATAAAAAAACCACAGTTACCTAATAGGATATCCGTAAAAAGGACACCTCAAGTTGATTGATTCACCGCTCTGAACTTTGATCGGAGGTAGGACTCTTATGTATGGAGGACCTGTGAAAAGATCATATACTTAGTATATTTACCTTACTACGAATTAAGGATGACTCACATTAGACCGGGCCGTGGCCGGGCCGGAGCTTCCGGCACTTACTTTTCTATGACATGATCTCGTGGTGCTTTCCATAGAAAACGAAGCGCCGGAAGCTCCGGCCCGGACACGGCCCGGTCTAACGTTAGTCATCCTTTATGTCACACATACCAAATACCAACATCCCTATGTTGACAAATCAGTTTGAAATTGTAATCAATAGGTAGGTACGATAAAAATTTAATGAGTTTCCGAATGCTGTTTTTTTTTGTTTTATGTGAATATTGAATTGTTGAACGTGGAGGGGCAGCAATATGGTGTCGATACTTAACGGAGGGATTAACCTCCATATATCAAAACTATAGCGTGTGACAGAGACGGGATGCCTAAGCGTGCGTTAGTACGAGATAGCACGCCGTGGGCAATTTCCCAATAGAGCTAATCTAAGTAGACCCCGGCTCGCGTATTAACAGACTAAGCCACGGTTCAATTTATAGTAGTCGCGGGCGCGGCCATGTTTGAGTATCGCGCGGAGGGCAACAGCGCTGCGCGCGAGTTTAGTTCGGTACTTTCGGTAGCCGGTACCTTTGTGTATAGACGTGTGCGCGTATCCGACCGATCACGAGTATCATAACATTGAATTGTAATAGTTTTTTAGTAATTTTAAAGTATAGTGGACTGTGTTGTTTCATAAACCGTGTTCTTTAAGTTTAATAAACTGTTTTAACTTCAGTGCCGGTTATTATTATACCTACACCCGCTATAAAACCAGGGACCGGCCCGCTATCCCTTATCGGGGTTTTATAAGGGTATTGCATAAGGCTTAACTCACCATACCCTTTGCCAGACGAAACCCTTTGTTTTGGTTTTAAAAACCCTTATATAAAGCTACCACATTTGAGTAATCGGTAGCAAAAATACCCTTACAAAACCCTTATCATCCGCTCACCAACACCTTGCATATTGCTTATAAGGGTTAGCCTTATAAAGGGCTTCCCTTTTAGCATATAAGCGTACTAATTTAAGTCGTCTACCTTGTTCATAAAGCCCACATTACTTCGAATCCGAGCGATCGTCGGCGGCGACGGCGGCGTTCTTTGACTAGGCACGTATTTTCTTTCCTTTTCATACACTACCTTAGATATATACTAATCCTGTCTCTTTCACGCAAAGGGAAACCTTTATAAAAAGCGCTTAAAGATAAGGGTAACCCTTATTAAGAGCTAGCCTTATTTTTGGTTAGCTTTTCGGTAAGGGTTAGTCAAAGGTAAGGGTATGAATAGGCTTGCAGTTCAAAAGGGAAAGTCTTTCAATGTGTTAGCCGTGTTTAAGTATCACCCATTGAAAGGGTTTTATCGCGGAAAGGGTTGTCCGGTCCCTGGGTCATTTATTACTGACTAGCTGTGCCCGCGGCTTCGCCTGCGTGGAATTCGGTCTGTGTCAGTAAGCGGCTAATGCACCCCTAATTTATCTCCTCCCCTGGAGGCGGAACTTGAAGTAAATTTGACAGATGGATACGCTAGAGGACTGTAGTCCGGATAAAATATTTTACAATTAGGTAGCACTAAATAAAACTACACTCCAAAATCAATATTTTTTTTGCCCTTATTCAAATTGTTGACGTGATTAAAACGACATAGAGAAGTAGGTGTATATTATAGAACGATACAGTAACATTTTTGTAGTTTTACGTCCTTGACTGTACCTATCCAAATCATGTCCATGGCAAATATCATCCAAATCGGTCCTCCAGTCAAATCAGTCTAAGCATGACGCCGGCGGCGCGCAGCGTCTGCTTCTACGACTTGTTGATGGTCATGGCGAAGCAGACGTTCACGGGAACCTGTAGGCATTTCAAGCGGAACGGGAAGTTGCTCGGGATGAGGGGGATGAGCGGGATGAACACGGCTACTCCGGCGCCACACTCCGTCAGGATCTGCGCCTACATATGTATTGCGTACGATGTCTTTGGGATCACAATCGACTCGCGCTGGCATGCCGTTTCAGCCGAAAGCGAAGCGACCTGCCTGGCTAGAGTGCCACTGAGTCTCACCGTGGTCTTTCTCAGACTCCTAAGACCGTGCCCCTTGTAGCCTCAATGCGTTGCGAGATTTTCGCGAAAAATTCTATTTTTATCCTGGAAGGCATGGTAACGGGTACGCTACATAATTCCGATAATTTTTATTCCGAATTTTAGAATGTCGAATTTTATAATTCCGGTTTTTAAATGCTCGATCCATCAAAATTCCGACTGTCGTAATTACGAATGATGAAAATCACGAAGATTTATATTTCCAAAAACCCAAAAAGCCGAATTTTGAAAATTCCGAACTACATAATTCCGAACAATATTAACAATAATAACAACACGAACGAACGAACGAACAATAATAACAATTCCGATGATGGCAAACACCGAATTTAACAATTACGATTTATGAAATCACGAATTCCGAATTGCCATTATTCCGAAATTTTAAATTCCGAACCATATAATTCCGATTATAACAATTCCGACAGTGACAAACGCCGAATTTAACATTTACGATTTTCAAAATCACGAATTCTGAATTGCCCTTATTCCGAATTGACGTGATTCCTATTTTAAATATCCCAAGTTTTAAATTTCCGAATAACGATATTCCGAATATATTGTTAAAGTTCGTTTTCTTGAGGGTCGCAGTTCTAACCTAACCTAATCCACTTTTCTGGCAACAGTTCGTTTTCTTGGGGGTCGCAGTTCTAACCTAACCTAACCCACTTTTCTGGCAACAGTTCGTTTTCTTGGGGGCCGCAGTTCTAACCTAACCTAACCCACTTCTGGCAACAGTTCGTTTTCTTGGGGGTCGCAGTTGTAACCTTTTTTTTTTTTTTTTTTCGTTGGAAAAATGCTTTATGCATACCCACACCCTCGGGGGAGAAAGTGCGGGTTATGTGGGACTCGGCAAAAGGCGCCACTACCCACTAAAAAACCAACGGTATGCCTGCGCGCCGCCAATGGGGCGTGGCCACGGGTTCTCTTAAGTACGCAACCGTGACCACGCAGTTGTAACCTAACCTAACCCACTTCTAGCAACAGTTCGGGTTCGCAGGATCGCAGTTCTGCTTAATTTTTATGCAAAAAATATTTTATGCCGAATTTAACATGATGCGGCACGACAGGCACCCGTAATAATTACTAAAACGTGAGTCTTCATTTGAATATCACGGATTTAATTTTTCCGACCTTACAAAAAACGGAATTTCTGAATACCGAATTACTAAAGTAAAACGTGAGTCTTTATTTGAATAGCACGAATTTCATTTTTCCGACCTTCCAAAAGACCGAATTTCTGAATACCGAATTGTTTAATTTCCGATCGGACAATGACTTTTCGGAATTTAGGAATTCGGAAAAAAATATTTTCGGAAAAGTGTAAAATCGGAACTTTAAGCTTTCCGTCAAGTGACAATCGGATTTTGAGTTTTCGGAAATAGCACATTCGTGATTTTATTCCATCGTGTTTTTAAAAATCGTAATTTTGATATTTCGGAATTCAAAAAAATCGGGATTATGAAAATCGTGGTTATTAAAATCGGAAAAACGTATTTCGGAATATTTGGGTGTTCCCCATGGGGACGCGTATAAGTCCCAAATCGTTTGACATTTACTCCGCAAACGACATAGAAAAATATTTTTTTAAGTACTTCGTGGCCATTATTAAGAGGAAAGGGCACGGCCGCTTCTCCATACAAACGCAGTCTCCATTTCCATTTTCCTCTAACATTATGAAAATATACTTTTTTTTTCATATTTTTTGTGTTTTCCGGAATGGTGTCATTTTGATATCATTAATGAATTCGGCATACCCGATTTATACAAAAACGATACCTAACTTGGCCTAGTAGCTTAAATAATATAAGTAGTTATCAAGATAAAGTTTTTAACCCCTTTTTCACCACGTTGGGGGATGAATTTTTAAAAACGCTGAAAGTAATTTTCTTGCTTTTTAATATAATACCTTTTTGCAATGTTTCAAGTTCCTAGCTTAAAATAAAATTTGCACCCCAAGACAAACTTTCATCCCCTTTTCAACCCCCTGAGTGGTAAAATTTCCAAAAACGTCGAAGTTACTTTTTTTGTAATCGTCTATTATGCCTTTCTAAGAAGTTTCAAAGCATTTGTAATGGATTCAAACTTTCAACCCCCTTTTAACCCCGTTAAGGGACGAATTCTTGAAAACGCTGAAATCACTTTTACAAACACAAATACCAAGTTTCAAGTAACACGCTCAAAAAAAAATTTGATGTCCATACAAACTTTCAACCTCTTTTTCACCTCCTTAGGGGATGAATTTTTAAACACGCTCAAATTAGTTTTCTTGTATTTCAATAATATATCTTTTTACAAAGTTTCAAATTGCTACCTTAAAATAAATCTTGAACACCATACAAACTTTCATCCCCTTTTTAACCCCCGTATGGGTAAAATTTCTCAAATTTTTATAGCCTATAACCTGGCCGTGGATTTTTTTGACAGATTAGTAAAGTTTGTATCAAAATCCGTTCAGCCGTTTTCATTTGATGCGCGGTCAAATAAACAGACAAACAGACAAAAATTCTAAAAACTGTTGGAACGTGTTCTGTTATCGATTCTGAGTATCCCCGGCCAATTTTTTTTCGAATATCTTCCATGTACAGACTTTCGACCCTCTTCCGCTTTATTATATGTAATAGATAGATTGATTGTTATGTACAGCAGAGATAATTGACCCTCCCTGCATAGAAAGATTGTCTCCGCAGCTTACTGTACTTGCCTGCTGCAGGTCATAGGCCAATTTTTTTTTAGTATTTATGAGAGAGCTTATATTTTTGTTGCGTCTATTTCAACCTTTTGAATACAGGTAAATTTTAAGTTGCTGTTGTCCTCAAAATGTGAAGCATCTAACGCATGCTTCTTTCGTACCTAATACCTAGTACGTAAAAGAGCGCCTATGTTTCAGGGCATTCCCCTTACCACCGCTAAAAGTATCGGGATACTTGGTGTCGACATTACGAACGAAGTCCAGTTTCGTAGTCATCTGGAACAAAAAGCCAAACTGGCCTCCAAAAAGCTTGGGGTGCTTAACAGAGCCAAACAGTACTTCACACCGGGTCACCGACTTTTGTTATATAAAGCGCAGGTTCGACCCCATATGGAGTACTGTTCCCATCTCTGGTCTGGCGCTCCACAATACCAGCTCCTTCCCCTTGACTCCATCCAACGGCGGGCAGTTCGTATTGTCGGCAATCCCGAACTTACTGACGGCTTAGACCTCTTAGTCTTCGGAGAGACGTTGGCTCTCTTTGCATGTTCTACCGTCTGTCAATGGGGAATGTTCCGAAGAACGTTTTGATCTGGTGCCATCGTCTCGTTTCTATCACCGCACCTCCCGCCAAAGGAGCAAAGCTCATCCTCACTTCTTAGACACATGGCACACTTAACTATGAATAAGCGGGCATCTCGCTCGTTTCTTCCCAGAACGTGCAGAATGTGGAATGAGTTGCCTCCTGAGGTTAATTCCTTTGTGCTACGACATGGGATTCTTGAAGAAGCGGGTATTTAGGGTTCTCAAGGGTCGGCAATGCTTAAGTGGCTCCTGTGATGTTGCTTACGTCCATGGGCGACGATGACTGCTTCCCATCTGGCGGCTCGTCTGCTCGTTTGCTGACTATCACATAAAAAAATGTGTGGTAGGTAATCGCGAGTCTTTGCAGAAGATTCCAAATGCGGTTGGTGGGAGTTAATCTCATAAGCACACATCGTATTCTAATGTTACCGTAAACGTCGAGCCGGTTCTCGTGGACGGCCGAATGCTCGCCGTCCGAAGCGCTGCAGGAGTACAGGCCGCCGTCCTCCACGCGCACCCGCGTTATGTTCAACTGGGCGACCACCGAGTTGTCGGAGGTCATCAGCTGACCTAGTGAATACCTGGAAGGTTAAACACATGGTTTTTAACTAAGCGTGAATAATTTAGTACATTGATTGACCCGCCGGTTCCTAACTCTATCGCACGCGCGTAATTATATTGCTGTGCCGCCCATGACGCCGGCGGTCTATTGAGCGTCACACTGTGCGAGTGGGACAGCAATATATTATTATGACCCTGGGATAGAGATGGAACCATGGAACAGGCGGGTCTAATCGATCGATTGAATTCGTTGCTCCTACTTAGCCTAGAGTAATAATTAATGCGTTTTCGTAAGTTTTGTCCCATTTGAATGCGTTTTTATATTTTCAGTAATAAATACAAATTCTGTAAACAGTAACAATTATTTTGATATAATGATTGATGCCTGTCACTAAAATAGTCTATGAGATACAGCTAAAAAAAGAAATTAATGTTCAAACCGCTTTTTCTCAAAAACTGGTTTGATCGAGTTACTGCACTTACCATTCGGAGGGCAGAGAAGCGGTTATTATTTAACTTAAACGTGACTACGAGCGCCATCTACTCCATGACGTTGGCAACTATTAGCCGATTTGCGATATTCGCGACAGGCGGCGAAAAGGTAAATTAGGGTCGGTTGCACCAAACCGACTGTCATCTCACCGCTAAAGCTAAAGTTCACTGATGACGAGTGGCGTTGATCAGCGTCAATTGTGGAGGGTGCAACTGGCCCTTAGTTAGTATTTGTTAGGGAACCTCTACTTAGTCTTACCACAGAATAACTAATAGTACTACCGTACAGAAAATTCACTCCTTCACAAAAGCCAGATTTAGGTACAAAATTATACCTACACTCGCCGCCTGTAAGCAAAATTTAAACTTATAACCGCGCACGAACCGTGAATCTTCTTGGCGCGCCGCAGTTTTATGACCGAGCTGCGATTGTCGGCACGGGGTTGTCACTCGACAAGTTTTTGTACCTACTGGTTTATTATTTTTAAGATAAATATGTAGGAATTACAAACGTATACATAACATTTTTAGCCGGAGATAGTATGTCTGATTCTCACGGAAGTAGGTATGCCACAGAAGTACTTATTCCTTTGAAAATATGTCGGTCAATTTAGTCCGGAATTAAAAAAAATGTTTTTTCTGCTTCCTTGCTCTTCCGTTTATTCAGACATCCGTAAAAAGAACATTATAATTTCTTTCTTTTTATACAGATTAGATCGCGATTTAGGTTTCGAAGCCATTGCGTATTTTCAATTTTGCGCGAGCGGCAGCCCACTGCGGGCGGTGCGCCGGCCAAATATACCTAAACTGCACAGTGACACCCCCCTGGTCTTACCTCGCATCAGTGGTGACTACGACCCCGTCACGCTCCCAGGTGAATTGAGGCGGTCTGTCTCCTGTGGCTGAGCATTGCATGCTGATCTGAAGTTAATCAAAAAATGTGTTTTCAATGAAGTTCCTGGGATTAGTGGCATTAAAATGCAATTCTAACGCGGCTATCACATTGATGCGAATTCATCCGCATGCCGCTCCAGTGTGTGAGTAAGACAACGCTATTCACGTAGGTATTTAGACTATTTAGCGATGTCCCGGATTCTGAGATTAGGGACACTAAAAAGGGAATAGCTATTCAAGAATTTGTGCAATACTTATTTAAAAAATAAATAAATTCATTTATTTCTACCAAATTAGGATAATATTACATTTAATCAAAATTAAATCATAATTTTTACAATCTAACCTAACCTAAAAAATAACGCTTAGTCGACTTAAAAAGACTTGGACCTCTTAATTACTGTTATATGATTCATGTACTAGTAATCACATTACAGTGATTTAGATAGGAAGGAAACATGGCAACCGCGAAGAAATTAAAAGGTCTATGTGAAGTCCCCAACCTGCTTTGGGCCAGCGTGGGGAGTATACCAGCTATATAGCCCAATCTCCTCCAGTCAATGTATATAAGTGGATACTATAGGCTGATTTAAATAAGGTATAGGTACTTACATCACCGCCAGGAGTGACAGTCCTCTCTGTGAAATGTTGTGTGATGATCACCCGACCATCAGACAGGCTGCGGTAAACTCGTTTTCTTCTGTCAAGACCTGAAACAAGATTAAAATACCTATACGTTTTAAAACTTTACTCATGGTGACCAGTAATTGGGATTTTAAAGAAGCTCAAAACGTCTATCGTAAAGAGGCATCGTAACAAAAATTTACAGCTCTATCTCCGACTTACACTGTTAAATTCATTTTTTTTGTACGGCGGAAGCAAAACGATAAAGTGATGGTCCACCGAATAATAAGCACACATAAAAGGTAGGTAAGGTCACAAGCGCGTTGCCTATTTTATAAAGAACCTTATCTAGAAGTAATATCTATACAAAAAGAACCTACTCGCCAACCACAGATTTCAAGACGAGTAGGCAAGTCGGCCAAAAACAATGTCAAATGATTAAATAATGCAAAACAAAATGTAATTTCCTTTAATTGCCAACCCTGCACAACAGCACGGAACTCGGAACAGACAACCCTAGCACCGCTGACCAATCACAGGCAGCAGGTGGCAATCAAACGCGTAATTGCAGTTTGCGGCGATGCTAGCTTTATTGGGTTAAGAGCCCATCTTGCAACCGGCGCGTCGCATCTAGTCTGTTTCAATTGCATTTATGTTAAGTATTTAGTTACGTGCGAATAGACGCACTTTGGTCGTATCCTCGTAGATAATCAAATAGCTTCAGTCGAGCAGGTTGCAGTGGTACAACCGGTAGTAATTTAATTTACTTTTGTTTTATTTGCAGTGAATTGGCAGAGTGCTGAAGCCATGTGGGTGTCGGGTATCTTCAATTAGCAAACCCTTATCCGTTAGGCTTAGACACATTCTTGTAGTGTGAGTGTGAGCCTAAGAACACCTATCTCACAAGTTAACAACTACTTTAAAACACAAAAACATAAGTCTTGTCTGGGTTCTAACTAGCCGTAAACATATAGGTATATTTAATGAAAGATATTGAAACTAGACGCACCAAATCGCCGAATGCTTGTAATTGGCGTAATTTTTAGGATTCCGTACTCAAAGGGTCAAAACGGGACCCTATTACTAAGATTCCTCTGTCCGTCTGTCTGTCACCAGGCTGTATTTCATGAACCGTGATAGCTAGACAGTTGAAATTTTCACAGATGATGTATTTCTGTTGCCGCCGGTAGGGTCGGTACCAAATACTTAGAAATTAAAAACCGACAGGTCACCATGTATAAATAGGTATCTAAGTATAGAACTAGTGGAAGGTATAATGTAACAGTTAGATGCACGTCATGCACGCATGGCATCATGTCGCCGCCCTGCCACTGCAGCGTGAATTACGGCGCGATTGCACGCAGATTGCATTACCGGACGGACGGCCGGAGGCTGTCAGATCAATTAAGAAGCTATTAACTATGTTGATGGATTCTTTTAAAAACATTTTGATTAACTGACAACATTATATGTATAACATTTTTGTACTGAATATGCTTGTGTCGCACAGTGCCGCACACTGGTGAAATCCCGCCTTAGCCATGTTTTTTTTTTTGAACAATTATGGCCTGGATGCGAGTCCTTTAAGCCAAGTTTGGCCTTGGAAGCGTACAGAGACTAGGAGGATATGATATAACCAAACGGCGACGCCACGTCTGTAATTTTCTGTACAAAAAAAAAGTCTGCCGATTTTTGCGGGGGAGGGGAACGTCAAATGTATACGTAACGTCAAAATAGTCATGTCAGATAAACGTCAGTCCATACATTGTGTATGACCATTGGCCGACTATTTTCGACAGAGGGGAACGCCTGTTAATGGCTCTCTCTACTCCGTTTGGTAATATCCTTCTAGTACAGAGAACATTCGTCGATGTCACTATAGTCGCTGTAAGTTAAGAAGTCAATTTTGACAGTTATGAATTGTCTGAATTGACCCTTATATTTTACGAAGCTAAAGGGGCCCACACTGATTATCAGTCCGCCGGACGATATCAGGCTGTCAGTTAGAACAAAAATTTGACAGTTCCGAACAACTGGCAGGCCGATATCGTCCGGCGAACTGGTAATCAGTGGGCCCCTACCGTTTAACTTAACTGTTAGCCTTAACGCCACTTGCACCACCCCACTAACCCGAGATTAAGCGGTTAAACCGTTAACCCAGTGTCAAATTGTACTGGTAACCATGGTAACTGCAGGTTCAATCGTTTAAACCTGGGTTAGTGGGATGGTGCGAGTGGCGCTTTTATTGCGCGAAGGGTTTTGGCCTTCCTTAGAAAATTTGAATTTAGCGCCTTTTTCTACTGACAAAGTCGTTTGACCGGATTTACCTACATGTTTATACTTAAGGGTCAATTCATAACTGTCAAAATTGACTTCTGCTGCGTTAGACTATAATAAAGACATGCGAATCATTTTTTTTATAAATTAAGGTTTAATCGAATTTAAACTATCGTGAGACATATTAACTTAACTAACTTAGCGACAAAGGACAAGGACCCGCTGGGTAACCCGGGCGTCTACGAAATACCATGCGACTGCGGGAAGTCCTACATAGGGGAAACCGGACGCAACGTGGCCACGAGGCTGTTAGAGCACATACGGAGCGTGAAAAAGATGGACTGCAGTAACTCGGCCGTGGCAGAGCACGCTCTCGAGACAGGCACGTCGCACTATCTCCGATTCGACAAGGCGAGGTTACTGGTACGGGAAAAATGTTACGTACCGCGTAAAATACGTGAAGCGATCGAGATTGGGCGGCGCCCTAATTTCAACGGAGACAGCGGCTGGGCTGTGGCGCCAGCATGGAATCCAGGGACAAAACTCCGGTGCGTGTTATGACAGTGCAGTGGACATAGTGAGTTCGTGTTGTTCATCGCTACAAGTGTTGGGTGACCCAAACCTACCATCGCGCCCGCCTACAACAACAGCGCAAGACCTCCCTCAACCGGTTATATCTTCACGCGCTGCGCGCGCGACGCGGCGCGCCGCAGTACGTGGCGCCCATCCGTCGTGACCGCTACTCTCTGATTCATTGTAAATATTTATATTAGTGCCCATACCCATTATTATAATCTAAACTTTTTTTGGGTTCTCCATCATCTTCCTCGCGTTGTGCCGGCTATTTGCCACAGCTCGTGCGAGCCTGGGGTCAGTTTGACAACGAATCCCAAGAATTGGCGTCGGCACTACTTTTAACGAAAGGGACTGCCATCTGACCTTTCAATTCCAACCACTTCCAACTCAAAGGGCCAAAACTAGGCCTTGCTGGGATTAGCCCGGTTTCCTTCAAAGAAAAGCGACTGGTAAATATCAAATGATATTTCGTACATACCTAAGTTCCGAAAAATCTTTGGTACGAGCCGCGGTTTGAACCCTCAAGCCAACCGAGCGACCTCCGGAATGAAAGGCCCGCTAGGCCACCAGCGCTCTTTTTTGGGTTCTTAACTCTAGTAGTCAAAGACTACACAGTAAGTATGCTAGTGCTTAGTAGTTCTAACTCACAAAATGATTATAATTTATAATCTGTGGGTTTTTTATTGACCATTAATTGTGAAATATTTTTTGACATATTGCACGTTTCATACGCCCAAGCCCATACTGCCCGTGTGGTGCCGGGTAAGAATAGCACCACCCCCCCTCTCTTTCCGTGGGTGTCGTAAGAGGCGACTGAAGGAAATCCGGTGGATGGGCAGCAGCGTCCTCCGAGAACTACCTCTATCAAACTGCGGTCGCCAACCCGCCTGCCAAGCGTGGCGACTACGGCAATCCCCCCCAAGGGATAAAAACAAAAAACAAAATAATGCAGACACAAATAAAACCCAGACCCCTAGTCCCCGGCAGCCCCGCTATTCCTGGCTCCGGTAGCGGCCAGGGTAATGGCGGGGCAGGGGGTGCTACAGTGAATCACCGGCAGAGGCCCGGCTACCATAACCGACGACCCTTGGCCCTGGCAACATACAACTGCCGTACGCTGCGGACCGACGAAAAGTTATTAGAACTGGAGGAAGAATTAAGCAGGTTACGTTGGGGAATCATAGGGTTATCGGAAGTCCGTAGAGAGGGGGAGGACATGATAACTCTGAATTCCGGCAACTTGCTCTATTTCCGGGAGGGCGAACAACGGTCCCAGGGAGGTGTCGGGTTTATCGTCCACAAGTCCCTCGTAAACAACGTGGTGAAGATCGAGAGTGTGTCGAACAGGGTAGCGTGCCTTGTACTCAGAATGACCCAACGTTATTCGTTGAAAGTCATACAAGTCTACGCACCGACCTCGACACACCCCGACGATGAGGTGGAGGCTATGTATGAGGATATCTCCAGAGCCATGCATAGCTCCAAAACTCACTTCACAGTTGTTATGGGGGACTTCAACGCTAAGCTGGGCAAACGAGACGGTGAAGAGCTGAGAGTGGGGCAATTTGGAGTGGGGCGTAGGAATCACCGGGGCCACCTACTGGCTGGTTTCATGGAGAAGGAAGGACTCTATATGATGAACTCCTTCTTCAGGAAACGTGAGCACAGGAAGTGGACCTGGGTGAGCCCTGACGGTGCAACAAGGAATGAGATCGACTTTATCATGTCGACGAAGAAGCAAATATTCAGTGATGTTTCTGTGATCAATTCGGTCAAAACCGGGAGCGATCACCGTATGGTAAGAGGCACACTGAATATTCAATTTAGGCTTGAGAGATCTCGACTGATAAAGTCTACGCTCCGCCCGGCACCGGCCCAGCTCCAAAACCCCGAGAGCTTTCAGCTCGAACTTCAAAACCGGTTCGAATGCCTAGCTAGCGACCTGGACGATTACAACGACGGGTTTGTGGAAGCTGTTCATACGGTCGGGTCCAAGTTCTTCAAGACTCGTCGTACAAGAACCAAGAAACTCTCGGACTCCACTCTCAAGCTCATGGAGGTGAGGCGTGAGATGATTCTGCAGTCGTCAGGTGACGTTTGTCGTTATAGGCAGCTCAACAGACGGATCTCGAAGTCTCTGAAGCGAGATATACGCCGATTCAATACTAACAGTATTGAAGAGGCTATCAAGCGCAACAGAGGCTCGAAGGTGTTTGCCAGAGATCTGTCTATTGGCCAAAGCCAACTGACAAAACTGAAGACCGACGACGGCAGGATCATCTCATCCAAACCTGAGCTCTTGGGAGAAGTCGAGAAGTTCTATGGACAGTTATACACAACAACCCGAGCACCCGTCGTGGATCTAGCTAGAGACCCTAGAGCTAGACTAACTCGACACTATACCGAAGATATCCCGGACGTCAGCCTGTACGAGATTAGTATGGCTCTCAAACAACTTAAGAATGGCAAAGCCCCAGGTGATGACGGAATTACGGCCGAACTCCTGAAGGCGGGTGGTAAACCAGTCCTTAAGGCCCTTCAGACGCTGTTTAGTTCCGTCATGCGCGAAGGAAAAACGCCGCAAGCGTGGAACAGAAGTGTGGTGGTGCTCTTCTTCAAAAAAGGTGATAACACCTTGCTGAAGAATTATAGACCCATCTCACTTCTGAGCCATGTCTACAAGCTGTTTTCGAGAGTCATCACGAACCGTCTCGCACGCAGGTTTGACGACTTCCAGCCTCCCGAACAAGCAGGTTTCCGTAAAGGCTATAGTACCGTAGACCACATACATGCGTTGCGGCAGGTTATACAGAAGACTGAGGAATATAACCTCCCCCTTTGCCTTGCATTTGTGGACTACGAGAAAGCCTTCGATTCGATCGAGACTTGGGCTGTGCTGCAGTCTCTCCAAAGGTGCCAAATCGACTACCGGTATATCGAAGTGCTGAAGTGTCTGTACGAAAACGCCACCATGTCCGTCCGACTACAGGGCCAGAGCTCGAAGCCTATTCCATTGCAGCGGGGAGTCAGACAAGGAGATGTAATCTCCCCAAAGCTGTTCACCGCTGCATTGGAGGATGCCTTTAAGGTTCTGGACTGGAAAGGACGAGGCATCAATGTAAATGGCGAGTACATCACTCACCTTCGGTTTGCCGATGATATCGTAGTCATGGCTGAGACCATGGAGGACCTCAGTGCGATGCTCGCTGATCTCAGCAGAGTATCTGAACGAGTTGGTCTGAAAATGAACATGGACAAGACGAAGATCATGTCTAACGTCCATGTTGTGCCAACTCCCGTATTAATCGGAGGCTCTGCGCTCGAAGTTGTTGACGATTATGTATACCTAGGACAAACAGTCCAGTTAGGTAGGTCCAACTTCGAGAAAGAGGTCACTCGTCGAATCCGACTCGGTTGGGCAGCGTTCGGGAAGCTCCACAGTATCTTTTCGTCCAAATTGCCGCAGTGTCTTAAGTCAAAAGTCTTTGACCAGTGTGTGTTGCCAGTGATGACATACGGATCTGAGACGTGGGCGCTAACGATGGGCCTCATAAGAAGGCTCAAGGTCACGCAAAGGGCAATGGAGAGAGCTATGCTCGGGGTTTCTCTGCGTGATAGAGTCAGAAATGATGATATCCGCAGTAGAACTAGGGTCACCGATATAGCTCGCAGAATTGCAAACCTTAAGTGGCAGTGGGCGGGGCACATTGCTCGCAGAACTGATGGCCGGTGGGGCCGGAAGGTTCTGGAGTGGCGTCCGCGTACCGGAAGACGAACTGCCGGTAGGCCTCCAACGAGATGGAGCGACGACCTGGTGAAAGTCGCGGGAATTCGGTGGTTGCGAGCGGCACAGGATCGGTCGGAGTGGCGAGCCTTGGGGGAGGCCTATGTCCAGCAGTGGACGTCTATCGGCTGACATGATGATGATGATGATGATGATACGCCCAAGCCCATACTTGGCCCATACCATACCATCATACCTTACAGTATAGGTATATTATTCGAGTCTCATTCCTTCAAACCCATAAGCGCGCTCCAGACTACGCGGCGCGAAGCCGCGAACGCAAGTTTAGTGTAGAGTCGATTTCGCTGATTAGCGAACTAGACTCCACACTCGCGTACGCGGCTTCGCGCACGAGTGTGGAGGGCCCTATAGATTTTCAAATTTCAAACCATCAAACCCTCAGAATAATGACTAAAGCATTAGTCATTATTCTGAGATCAAACCTCATTTTGAATTTCAGTGCATTTCTTTACGCGCAGTTTTGGAAGATTGGATTTTTTGCGATGAAAATAAACAATATTAAATTATATAAAAGTACGAAAAATATAATATCTCAGTCATCAACCAAACTACCTATTACTTGCATGAAATATTGTGTAGGTATGTGGCGGGGTGCGTCAATGAACTGAGCGGTGCGCGACTGCGCGCGCAACGAAACGTGAAGATGGCGGACCATTGGCGGACTCTCGCATGCCGCAAATAAATTCCGTTTTCGTTATATAAACGCACTATATTCATACAAAATTATACTCTAACTTTATACATATACGATCCAAATTTTAGTAGTTTTCTAGTCATTATTCTTTACAATTTATTTAGGTGGGTTTGGATTGGATTAGACTTTTATATTATGCCAAAATACTTGACGTTGCGTTGCGTTCTTGCAAGTTCTTGTGTTGAGAAAAGACGTGACTTGCAAAAGATTTGGTTTATTTTGGTTGATTACCAGTGTGTTTTGATCTAGTGTTATATTTTAAATAAGCGGTCAAAGTTTCAAGTCATACACTATTGGTGTTTTCTTGATAAGCGGTAAATGCAGCTTTTAATGAGTGTTTATACCCGCTCTTTTTTTGTAATGTTTTTAGAAATAAGTGCATTTTAATAATCAGTACACTGTGGTTTGTATTATTGTCATTAATAGCGATATCTCATAGATTGTAGTCATGATTTGGATTACAACAATACTTGCTCCGGTGTATTAATTTATATCCGGGTTTCGAGGTTATGTTGATATAATATTCAAAATGAAAAGCGGTATTACAAGGACATGACAATGTTTGTAATTTTTCAGAAGTTTGCCATAATGGAATCTGCAGGAGACTGGTGTTTAATTGAGAGTGATCCAGGAGTTTTCACACAATTGATAAAGAAATTTGGTAAATATTCAGCCCAACCAATTTTATTTTTTAGGTATTTTATTTTTGTAGTATCCTCCTCTTCTTCTTTTTCTTTCCCTTGTCCCATCTACTTGGGGTCGGGTCTCCTTCATCGGGTGTGCCAGACATTGTATTTTTGTAGTATCCTATGTATTCAAAGGTGCCGCACTCAAACTTTCCGCACTGAACCACAATGGACAACCTCTGCACCAGGTACAACCCAGCGCATGTCCCTCTCCAGCAAGCGATGCCCCAGCTTCCCAAAAAAATATATAGATTAGAGTTCGTAATTATTTGGTATTGACATATTTGGCAAGTTTTCCAATGTTTGTATTCGGCCGAATTATTCGGTTAAAAGTGCCGAATATTAGGCAAATACTTTTTATTATGTTTGTCTTGTTACAACACAGTAAAATGTACTCCTGCAAAACTTTTTGAGCACTTTGTTCCATCAGGTAACATTTTCGCGTTGTCATTAAATCATAAAATGATGTGACATGTTAAACCCATACAATGTTATGATAATTTGGAGCGTATTAAAACTTTTTTTGCGTTTCTCTTGCTTTTTTGACCAGTTTGGTGCTAGAGAATTACCTAGGAAGCAATTTATCTTTAGCTGCTAACGTAAATGATGAATTTCTAAATGGTTTCTTATAATGATACCGATGAACCGAATAATTCAGCCGAATATTCAGTTTGGTAAGATATTTGTATTCGGCAAACTCCATATTTGGCCCATCTCTAATCTAATCTATAACATCTATATGTTATATTGATAGACGTAAAAAATGGGCAACTTATGAAATATTATTTGTCACATAAAAAATGCACTTTAAATGTAACATTAAAAGAAAAACCATTCCACAGGTGCTAAAGGTGTACAAGTAGAAGAATTATGGACCATGGAAGAAGGAATTTTTGAAAATCTAAGGTAGGTACCTATCATGCAAATCATTGTGTGCATTATATTAACATGTACAAGTAGTTTACAATCAGCAAAGTTATCTGTAGAAGTGATGGACATGAACTTGGCTTGGCTCTATTCTATACATATGTATAGAATAGAAAATAAAACTAAGGTTGAGTACTAATTACTAACTCGGTAACCAAAAAAACCAGCCAAGTTCATGTCGGATTATGGTGTCTTCAATGGCATCCAATATGGTGTGATATGAATTTGAAATAGATTTGAAGTTACACAGTATAACCTAAAATAAATAAATCAGTTGCAGCCCCTAAAAATATCTAATAATATATACTTTAAGACAGAAACAATTGTAAATATTAAAACATTGTACTATTATTAACTAAATATCGTTATTTATGATTATTTGTGTATCATATATTTATAAAAACAATATCGAATGTTGCCTTTGAAAACTTAAAACATTCTTGCAGTAAGAAAATACGCCTCTTCTTTGACAGGCGTTCCGTTCCATTCAGACAACTTATTAAGAACGGTTTTTCAACATTAAAAAATAAACGTGTTATAATACTTATAATGATGAAGAGGTAAGTAATAAAATATGTAATATGCATATTTTTCGTATTCTTACATTAACAGTAGGTTTTTATGTTGATTACGACGTTTAAAGGAAACTAATATTAACACTCATCAATAAGTAGTCATGAATTGGAACAAGTAAAAATTTAAAAAAATTGGAAAAGTAAAAAGCACTAGTTCGCGAAAACCAACTTTCCGCACGCTAAACAGCCACGAAAAGTAGCATTTTTTGAGCAACTGTATTAAAATAGTACATTTCGCTGCTAGTGCGGAAAGTATGTCATTTCTTCACGAGTACCGAGATATCTTGCCACGAGCCGTAGCCTACGGCTCGTGGCAAGACTTGGGACGAGTGAAGAATGACAATTCCGCACGTGTATCGAACGACGTTTTTAATACAGTTGCGAAAAAATAAGAAAAGCAACAAGTAAGGAACGGAATTCGAAACTTTTATATTATTAATTCTGTGACATCATTGACATTGACATTATGAAGAAGTGTTTTTCTAGCTTTTATTCGCCTAGAATAGATTTTGTTATTATTATTGAACCCACTTCAATGAGTTTTTTTTTTCAAATGTATGTTCTATAACCTCCTAAGACCCGGGCTTTTAAAATATTACTTGTTAGAAAGACCGAACTAGCTTTTAAAAGAACAAAATGGCAACCATTGTTAAGTCCTGACGATTTGAAAATTACAGGTCTCGTTATGACCGAACTACCTATTAAAAGAACAATAAAATATTTTTTTAAACTTTATTGCAATATTTTAGACCTAAACGCCTTTATCTTAGTGTTTATATATTTGTCCCTGTCACACGCGTTGAATGAAACGAAACCAAGTAGCCATATTTGTTCTTAGTGGCCAGCAAAAGGGGACAATGGCAGCATGTGGGAAACAACGTAAGTAAATCCATTAATACTTCATAGTAATATTGGTATTTCTTGCAATTAAAATTGTGTTTTTTTTCTAATGAATTAGTATTATTTAACTATAATGTATTATTTTTGACAAACATGCGACGTAAACGATGTTTTTGCAAGGTAATTTAATTTGTTCTTTTAAAAGTGAGTTCGGTTAATAAATGGTATTTCATTCTAGTGCTACGCGACGTGGACATAGTGCAGCTTCTTAATGAATCTAAAATAAAAGACACTGAGGATGGCGAAGGGTCGACTTATCAAGACCCTGAAATAGACGTAGTTTCTGGTCAACGTAGCGATGACCATTATTGATGCGGACTCGTCTAGCTCAGAAAATAAATATTCTTCTGACTCGGAAAATGAGGCTGATTACCCTTCTACCAGCAACCGTCGGGCCAGGACTCAAGGTTGAGGAGTTGAGAAGCGAAGCTTTGTGCGTACGCGTGGTGAATTTCTGATTTGGTCAAGAAAATAAAACCAAATAACCAATTACCCATGCTGTTTACCTATAATTATTACATTAACTACTACATACTAAGCACGAGAGTTCTTTAAAAAGAACAAAAGTATGGATTAGTTGACTTAGTGCAAAAAAAAGTTTCTTTGGTACTGAATAATGTTTGTTCTAGCAAAAATCGTATAGTCGGGTTTGAAACAGATTAAATTGCTGCTATAGGTATAAGTTCAGGACTAGGATGACTATAATACATTTGATCTTTTTAAAGGACATTCGGTTATAGTGACATCTTCATCGTAGCAATACCCAGGACTCACTTATGAACGCCATTTTGTTCTTTTAGCAGGCACTTGGGACTTAGGAGGTTAAACTATTCTATTAACACACTTACCTATATCAACTTGTAACTAACAAACTAACAATTTAGATAATAAAATATTGCAAGTCCATTTCAATCTGATATCATCAAGCTGCATAGTTGAACTCTTATAGTGGGACCCCTTGAGATTGGACTTATTATGATCAAAGATAGATATAACTCCGTAATATATGGATACAGTCAAAGGAAAAAACGTGCCTCGAAAATCACGAAAATTTGATTCTCGATCAGAGGGCGCCACTAATTTTGGCCTAGTCTCGTATAGAGGGCGTTGACAGTTTCGTTTGTTACTTATAATTTTAACGCATATCAGTGAAAGAACATGGGTCAAATCATATAAAAATAATTAATGCAAATAAAAAAATCATTTATCCATATTTAAAAACATTTTAACGTATTTTTATAAATCTTCATTTTTAATTTTAAAGTATGTCGATAGATGGCAGTGAATTTACAGCGGTTACAAAATTTACTATGACAGTACGGCTCTATCTAATTATATCCTCATTGTTATGATTTAGGCGCATTAGGTACAGTCTGCATTAAACAAGTATGTTATTAAAAATAAAGTTTTTGGTAGAAACTTACTAATAAATAATACTCATTAATCTCATTATCAACAATTAAAAAGCAAAAATAAGAGTACATACTACATGGTACTTATGCCCTTTCATTCATTGTAATACGGGAGAGGGTAGTGGTAATTGGCGATAGCACAAAGATCAAATTATTTTTGTTGTTAGTAAGTTTCTTATTAAGCGTTATTTGCTCTACTTTTTTTCCACCTTTCACGCGTTTGAAAGGCATAATTTTATTATCAATTTCACTTTAACCCTTATTAGTACAAGGGCATATTATTTCCCACTCGATCTCTTCGTATAAAATCGATGTAATTTTTTAAATGGCTACACTCAACAAAGCTTACCATACCTACAGTTTTATACTCTTGGTAAGTATTAGATTTATTTTACTGAAAACACTTTTTGTTATGCAGAAGTACAAACCTGTGGCCCTAGTGAATACGGTATAAGTCTCGGGCAGTGCAGTTGTAACCACTTATGCCCTTTTAGACATAAGCTGCGCGAGACTTGTACCTTGTACCCTTTTTCACTAATAGGGCCACAGTAACCAACTGGTACAGATACAAATATTGTAGTTATGATATACTGAAAAGTGTATTAATTTGCATTGTTGAAAGTACTTATTTGAATTTATTTATATTTCAGACCTGTTCATGGACTTATATTTCTCTTCAAATTCTTACAACACGAGGAACCTGCTGGCCCTGTTGTGACAGACAACCGTCTTGATAAAATCTACTTTGCTAAACAGGTAAGTTTAATTTTGCATTCTACAGCTAGCAGATGGATAAATTGGATGTGAAAAGTACTTTAAGAAGTTTGAGAGTAAAGTTAGTTCTGGGACTAAAGAAGCTTATTCTTTCATACCTTTGTTCATAAGCCCCATAATTTATACTTATAAGTTAACATAAGATGGTTCTTCTGCTTTTTAACCGACTTCAAGAATTCAAAAGGAGGTTATCAATTCGGTTTTTTTTTTTAATGTTTGTTACTCCATAACTCCGTCATTTCTGGACCGATTTTGAAAATTCTTTTTTTGATTGTAAGTCTGTTCTGTAAAAACTCAGTTCTGATGATGGGATCCATGAGGAATCGAGGGAACTCCTCAAATGTGAAAGGCATACATATAGTGATTTTTTTATTTTTATCAACAAATCCAGCATTTCCATTTTAAAAAGTGACATTTGATGAAGTGGAACTGCTGATGATGATCAGAATGGAACTCTTTAATGACGCATAGTTTACGTTTGGCGATCTGTTCTCTTCCTTATGGACCCAGACCCAAACTTGGACCCGGACTCGGACCCGGACCCGGGTCTGGACATGGACCCCAACTCGGATCCGGACCCAGACCGAACTCTGACCCAAACTTGGACCCGAACAGCCGGACACGGACCCGGACTTGAATCCGGACCCAGACCCGGACCCGGAAATGCTACTAGAAAAGTAGGTTAGGTTTGGTTAGAACTGCGACCCTTACAAAAACGAAATGCTACTAAAAAAGTGGGTGGTTTTACCTCCTTTACATTATTAGACAATATTATAATAATTAGGCAATTAGGCAAAAGATGGATTAGGATAATTAGGCAAAAGATGCTGTCTTTTTCATTTCATTGTCTGGAATCTAAGAGTGCACCATCAACAATAAGTAAACTTTTAGCGGCATCCCCCATTGAAGTCGGTTTTTTTTTTCTTAAAAATTATTCAGTCTTTTTTTAAATACAATTCATATTTTGTTTTTAGGTTATCAACAATGCCTGTGCTACCCAAGCTGTCGTCAGCTTACTTCTAAACTGCACTCACCCAGACGTGGATATAGGCCCTGAGCTGACCAAGCTAAAGGAGTTCAGCATGTCATTCGACCCCCGTATGAGAGGCCTGACTTTGAGCAATTCGCAGACCATACGCATGGCGCATAACTCCATGTCACCATACATGCACTTTGAGTTTGATCAGAAAATGGCTTCTAAGGTTGGTATCATGTTATAATACGCAATGCTGCCGATAATTTTATCGTCCGACACAAAACAAATTAATAAAAAACAAATAAATGTTAAATAAAGATATAGAATTTTGAAAGTATCTTGCAGATACTTTTGCAAGTACTTTACTGGTTGGCTAATAAAATAATTTAATTTGTAAATGCTGTCTCATTTTAGGATGACGACGTGTATCACTTCATCGGCTACATGCCTATCGACGGGCGGCTGTACGAGTTGGACGGCCTGCGCGAGGGCCCCATCGACCACGGACCCATCGCGCCGGAGCAAGACTGGCTCGACGTCGTCAGACCCATCATCATGAAGCGCATCAACATGTAAGTATACCACTTTACTGGTTAAGTGGTCCTTACCCACCCACGGGCGCGCGTTCAGTATGAACTGGACTTACAACACGAGGACCGTCGTATTCAATCTGTTCTTTACGATTTTGGACTGGCTCAAAGTTGCTCATTGAAAGTTTCTTATTTCACTAGCTATATAATATAGAACTTACTATTTTTACAGCTACACAGAAGGCGAGATCCACTTCAATCTAATGGCTCTAGTATCAGACAGAAAGATGATTTACGAACGTCAGCTGGAGCAACTGCTTAACGGATCACAGATGATGGGCATGCACTCTGAAGAAGTAGAGAACGAGATACCCCGGCTCAGGATGCTCATAGAATACGAGGACGTCAAGATGGCAAAGTACCAGCAGGAGATGGCGCGGAGAAAACACAACTACATACCGTTTATAGTGCAGTTGCTCAAGATCTTGGCGGAGGAGAAACAATTGAGTCCGTTATTGGAGAAGGCGAAGGAGCGCGCGGCGAAAAAGGGACCGAAAAAGATTAAGACGTAGGAATATGCAACGAAGCTTTATATTAAAAAAATAGCGGAGCATGTGTGTCTCTGTGCTACTTATTATTTAAAAAAAAGAAAATTGCGTTCAACATCAGCATCAGTAATATCGCGTCTCAAAGAGTCGTTACGTAGGTACCGTTGTTCAATTTCTAGTTGGATACTAATTTTTCCGAGGTAGTCTCATTGAAAGTTTCAGATTAATATTGTCATACATATTTTGTGTCCTATTTATGATTCAAGTAAGTAGATGACGGTTGTATGTTTATTTCGTGTGTCGCGTGAGACTCCGTAGCGGCCGCTGCACACATGATAATATTATATTATCTGGTACTGTATGTAATTGATTTGAGTAATATAACTGCCACATCACTGCTAGTATAAAATTTAGAAAAACGATAGACTTGAAAGAAAATGTTCTCGGTATTATCTTATATACGGGTGGGCCCTGTAACACGAGTAAATAATTAAAACATAGATTGTACTCCTCAAACTATGACACTTTTGTTCAATAACTTAGTCTTTAGATTTCTTATCTTTCGTACAAATTAAATATTGTCTTCAATAAATTTGCGTTGACGTTGTCGGCCTTGTCGCCAGTGCCGGCCCGAGTCCTTGATCAGGGTAGAGCGAAATGGGGTTTTGGCGCCCTTTGTTAAAGCTTTTTACCCTTTTTTTTCTTATTTGCCATTTTGGCGCCCTCCTTACCATCCGGCGCCTAGAGCGGCCGCTCCACTCGCTCTACCCTAGATCCGGCCCTGCTTGTCGCGCTTTAAACATGACAAAATTCGCAATACCTACATTGCGTCTTAGAATAAACTTTAAAGTGCACTAAAAATCAAAACACAAGTTATTATTGAAAGTCGCTGAACAAATGTTGGTAAATTTGAAGAGTACAGCCTGCAGTTTAATTTTTTGCTTACCTATGTTATAGGCCCCACCCGGTACCTATTTACGATGAAATTTGAAATCAGAAAAGTTGAATATTTGACTATTTATCCCACTGGAATGGGTCTTATTAAATGAAGTTCAATTGATTATTTGTTTTATTCTATCACTAGCTGTGCCCGCGGCTTCGCCTGCGTGAAATTCGGTCTGTGTCAGTAAGCGGCTAATGTACCCCTAATTAATCTCCTCCCCTGGAGGCGGAACTTGAAGCAAATTTGACAGATGGATACGCTAGAGGACTGTAGTCCGGATAAAATATTTTACAATTAGGTACCACTAAATAAAACTACACTCCAAAATCAATTTTTTTTGCCCTTATTCAAATTTTTGACGTGATTTAAACGACATAGAGAAGTAGAACGATATTATCGAACGATACAGTACCATTTTTGTAGTTTTACGTCCTTGACTGTACCTATCCAAATCATGTCCATGGCAAATATCATCCAAATCGGTCCTCCAGTCAAATCAGTCTAAGCATGACGCCGGCGGCGCGCAGCGTCTGCCCCTACTACTTGTTGATGGTCATATGGCGAAGCAGACGCTCACGGGGACCTGTAGGCATTTGAAGCGGAACGGGAAGTTGCTCGGGATGAGGGGGATGAGCGAGCGAGATTTTTTTTTTTTCATATTTTTTGTGTTTTCCGGAATAGTGTCATTTTGTTTTTTTTTTTTTTTTATATACTACGTCGGTGGCAAACAAGCATACGGCCCGCCTGATGTTAAGCAGTCTCCGTAGCCTATGTACGCCTGCAACTCCAGAGGAGTTACATGCGCGTTGCCGACCCTAACACTCCTGTCCCTCGTTGAGCTGTGGCAACCTTACTCACCGGCAGGAACACAACACTATATGAGTAGGGTTTAGTGTTATTTGGCTGCGGTTTTCTGTAAGGTGGAGGTACTTCTCCAGTTGGGCTCTGCTCTAGATCTGGAATGACATCCGCTGTCCCGTGCCCTACCACACAAAGCGAGAGGTCATTCACAGTGCCCATGCCTCTCTTTTGGACGTAGTTTAAGGACATACCCGGGTCCTATCCCGTGTCCAATATCATAAATGAATTCGAAATAAGTACCCGATTTATACAAAAACGATACCTAACTTGGCCTAGTAGCTTAAATGATATAAGTAGTTATCAAGATAAAGTTTTTAACCCCTTTTTCACCACGTTGGGGGATGAATTTTTAAAAACGCTGAAAGTAATTTTCTTGCTTTTTAATATCTGGGGGCACGGCCGTGCCCCCGCCAAGACGAGACAAAGGGCAAAAGGCAGTGCATATCTTTTCTCGGCACGTTTCGCCGTATTTTCGAACCCTCGTAGCTTCGTCTTGGACAATGCTAGAGAGCTGTAATTTTTTGTATATCATGTACTCAGTAGACTTATCAAAAACACCAAGTTTTATTAAGCTACCTATTATACTTAAAATTTTATAGTACCTTAATTTTCACTGTCCGAAACACATGAAATTCGCGTCATAGAAAATACAGACTACTTCCTGAAGTCTTAGAAGGCTGAAATTTGGCATGTAGGGATGGGTCTGTATGCAGACACATATGGTGACCAGAAATCTGTAACTTTCGCCCTGCAACCCCTTAAAATGGGGGTACCTAAAAATACCTCTAAACCTGAAAACATTGGTTCCTGAAGTCCTAGAATCGTGAAATTTTGTGTGGTAGCAGTGATCGGAATGCTAATACAAAAACAACAATAAAAAAGAACAAAAAGTTTTCGAAGTACAGATTTGAACCAGGTTCACGTGTACCAGCCAAATAGCGCCCTCTATATTGGCACTGTTTCTTGTCGTAAACTTTTCAAAACCATACTTCAAACACAAGCGGTAAGAGCGTGTGACTTTCAATCCGGAGGTCGCGGGTTAAAAACCCCGGCCCGGCTTAATGTTAACAGAAGGCTGGTTGGAAAAAGTGATCGTATCAACATACATGTAGAAGCTTATATAGCTAAGTGCAGTGCCACACTATGACACTACGGATTGGTTATGAACTATTACATATAATGACATAGCTAAACTAAGCTTAGAGTACATCTGCAAGTACACAAGTGTTTCGGTAGATGTCACCTTAATTAGTTTAATTATTATATCATAGAATTAAATCACTCTTATTTACATACAAGATATAGACAGTGGTACTACGTAAACGAAATTAATAACTAGCTATCTAAAATAGGCCCTTGAGGCATTGTACCAAGGATGCTGGCGGCATTTCCTCGCTGTATCGCAATGCTGATAATACGTTGTGCGAGGAAGCCGCCAGCTCATCTATCTAGATTAGGTAAGTAGGTATTTGCAAAGATAGATATAACTCCGTAATAGATGGATACAGTCCAAGGAAAAAACGGTGCCTCGAAAATCACGAAAATTTGATTCTCGATCAGATGACGCCACTACCTTTGGCCTACTCTCGTATAGAGGGCGTTGACAGTTTCGTTTATTATTTAACTATTTTAACGCATATCAGTGAAAGAAATGGGTCAAAATCATACAATAATAATTAATGCAAGTAAAAAAAAATCATTTATCTATATTTAAATACATTTTATCGTACTTTTATAAATCTAAATTTTTAGTTTTAAAGTGTGTCGATAGATGGCAGTGAATTTACTGTGGTTACAAAATTTAACTTCTTACTTCGGCCAAACCGTCCGCCATGAAGATACTTGGAGACGTTGCGGGTAGCGTGTACCTGTCATACGCTCCGGGCATTCGGCCTTCAGTAGCCAAAATGGCAAAAACGGAATCCTTACAGTTTTGTTTAGTCCGTCTATCCGTCCGGTCTTCCGTCTGTCTGTCCATATGTGACAGCCATTTTAGAACATATGTGTATTTTGTGAGCAGACTATGATCAGTTGTTTTATAAATTACATTACATACTCGACTGACGACGTTCATGTGACTCGTATTCTCACGTAACAAAATATTGTTAATTAAATTAGATTTGCCGTATTGTGCTGCACAATTTATTTGTGCAGTATTCAGCGAAAGGTGAATATATGTAGTCATATCATAATAGGATTAATAGGAAGTTTGCAGGCACATACGACTTTTTGTTTTCGGATGTCACAGTACCATCAAACAGTTCCCAACGATTTAGAAACTCGCATGCGTGTAGAGATCTCGAAACACCAGAGTAACGCGACCGTAAGATCCGTAACAATATGTATGCATATTCGGAGAGCTCATTTATATACCGGTTTCTTTACCTCTTGACTCGCGTGTGATAAGTGAGCTATTTTAATATTTTTTAAATAAATTCTGCTCACAAAATTTACCGAAAATAAGTTGGGTAATACGTACGACATACAAAAGAACAGCCGGAGACTAGAAAATATTTTTGCCCAACTGTAACGAATACCTACGCTTAGCTCGCACTTCGCACTCGCTAAATTCAAATTTTATTTAAAAAAAATACATGTCTGGGGATCAAACTCGAATCGTCGCACTACAAAGCCGCGGTTTTCCAACAGCACTGCGATAGCACGTAGGTATGTACCCACACCAAGGTATCTATATCTCTAGGTGAAATTTAGCTACTTATTCTCCATTAAGAATTAAATATCTAAATAGATGAAATTTCTGCATTAAGTACATGTCTCAAAAAGAAAAAAATGCCTAATGACATCGAAACCGCTACTTTTTTAGGCGCTGATCTACAATGACTCCGTGATGTTATATATTCTCCAAATATATGTACTTAGTCGAAAAACATGTGAACACAAAATTCACAAAAATCGGTTGAGTGAGCTGAATCGGAGACCTTAACTAACGCTTAGGTCATTAAAACAATTCCGATTATGATAATAATGCTTTAAAATTTCTAGAAACTTACAATTTATAATACATAAAATTCCTGACTTATAATTTATATAGGCTCTACATAGATGGCGCTAGCAATACGTAACTTTTATAAAATCTATTGTTAAAATATTTTAGAATTATGCCTGCTTATATATGATGATGATGATTTTACACTCAAAAGCTATCAGATCCCGTAGTAAGTACCAAGACTTTTACTCTGTAAGTCCTAACTTTATTAGCTCTAACTGTATAAAGCCAACATCTTGGTCAAACGTACAGTACGGCTTGGCCGTTTCGTTGCAGTCACATAAACACTCAATCGGTGGACTTGTTGTACCAAGTAGTTACACAAGTCTTTCAAATTCTGAGTGTCATTAAGGGATTGTCCAATTTGTCCATTTGTCAGCAACGAAACGGCCAAGCCGTACTGTACGTTTGACCAAGATGTTGGCTTTATACAGTTAGAGCTAATAAAGTTAGGACTTACAGAGTAAAAGTCTTGGTACCTACTACGGGATCTGATAGCTTTTGAGTGTAAAAGCTTTATGCGCCTAGTCTTGGCAACACTTTACATGAAATGTTTTTGGTGGGTAATACCTTTTTGCATAGTTTCAAGTTCCTAGCTTAAAATAAAATTTGCACCCCAAGACAAACTTTCATCCCCTTTTCAACCCCCTGAGGGGTTAAATTTCCAAAAACGTCGAAGTTACTTTTTTTGTAATCGTCTATTATGCCTTTCTAAGAAGTTTCAAAGCTTTTGTAATGGATTCAAACTTTCAACCCCCTTTTAAGCCCGTTAGGGGACGAATTCTTGAAAACGCTGAAATCACTTCCTGTATTATAATAACATGCCCATATACAAAGTTTCAAGTAACGCACTCGAAAAAAAATTTGATCTCCATACAAACTTTTAACCTCTTTTTCACCTCCTTAGGGGATGAATTTTCAAAAACGCTGAAATTAGTTTTCTTGTATTTCAATAATATATCTTTTTACGAAGTTTCAAATTGCTACCTTAAAATAAATCTTGAACCCCGTACAAACTTTTATCCCCTTTTTAACCCCCTTAGGGGTGAAATTTCTCAAATTTTTATAGCCTGGTCGATTTTACTTGTTGTGCTTGTTGTTGTAAGGAATAAATGTACCTAATGTATGTATGTAATTATGTATGTTTCTGATGTTGACATGTACTAATATTTTAAGAATTAATTATAATAATATTATCAATAAATGAGTATGAGTATAGTCTTAAGTACCATAGACACTGCCAATATCCACCATTTTGAATATTTTCCAAAAAGACAAAAAATCTCTACCGAATCTGCTCACAAAATTTCACGAGAATCGGTTGAGAAATGCGACCTGGAGAGGAGAACATTCGGACCTGCGAAAGCATTTTTGCCCAAGCTGAAACTGACGCTCGGTCAATAAATATTTGAGGACAATCTTACACAGATCCACCTAGCCCCAAAATCAGCAAAGTTCGAAAAGGTTCCTACTATGGTTACTTTATACACTAAAAACGAAAACACTTTATACATTGTTGTGATACATCACCACACTGTACAATTGTATCGATGTGGTGATGGTTGGTCTAACAACTCGCGCTTGATTGAAAAATCACATCAGGACTAAAAAAGCAAAACCCAACTCACTAATAGTCGCTAGTCCCGCAAAATCTATTACCGCATTTATTCAACAAAGGCGCGTTCACACGCGGTAAATAAATAACGGCGATAAATAATCTGGGGCTGACGCGGGCCGTGTGGAGAGGCTTTAACTCTGTGATAGAGCTCCGTCACACCGTACTGCGCAAAAAAACAGTTTTGTACGTTATGTTTAACTTTGTTTACCTGCGGTCTTGTTTTACTGGACAAGACGATAGTGGACGACCGCTTTTCTGATTGATTGAGAAGCGGTCGTACACTATCGTCAATATTTAATTTGTCATAATACGGTTAATATGGGATCTTAATCTAATTAATATTTTGTAGGTATAGGTACATGCAAACATAGCTCCATACAAACGTAGTCCTCATTTTCCTGCCTGGGCCATTTCCCTCCATTTTCAGCCCATTAATGATCATAGGCACCATAGCTATGCCCCTTCGTTTGATTTTATTCGATTTTATTATTATTATAGTACAGTAAGGACCGAAAAACAAATTCCATACGAATAGTTAGTAACATCTAACTTTATAAAATTATTTTCGATAATGTTAATATCCAGAGAGGAAAATGGGGACTACGTTTGTACCGAGAACCGGTCTTCCCAGTGGCGGATTAGCCACGTGGCAAAAGTAGCAAATGCCAGGAAGGTTGCATGGTACCTACCTACCTAACAGTAGGTACCTATACTACCTATTCGGCAGCCTGTCGTCTTATAGGCTCAGTATAATGAATCATTTTTGGACCAAGGTAAGGTGCTTCGGTCGGGATTGATCCATAAATACATAGGTAGATAGTTGAAAAGCAAGGTAATATTTTTATCCATCCTTGTGAGTAAAAAATCTTCCTACAGAAATGTATCTCTTTTTCTAATTAGATTGAACAACCCGCTTTTACCTCAAATAACATACTTATTAAATATAATAAAATTCAGTTCGGTGTGACGCGAGCCCGTCGTGCCTACTCGTATTTATTGAAATGCCCTTTGTTTGTTGTTCGTGGCCGGGCCTTTGTTCGCGTTACCCTTCTGAAGATAAGTAGTTCGCGACGCCACACTTTTAAGAGTTTAATCCCTGTTGTAGGTACGAACCTCCTATAATAACTAGGCCTCTACAGGAAAACACTAAAAAGTGGTAGGTCCACCACTCCACTCCATTCCTCATGGGCGCATGCGTAATACACATTGTCCTTTTTACCCTGTTTAGAGGCAGCCATTTTTTTCTTTGGATACTTTTCTGGTCCGTCTGTAGTTGTTGTAAGGTCAACTCGGCGAAGACCGGCATACTTTATTTAAAAAGAAAATACTTGACAAATTTTAGCTATCCTGTTACCTGAAAGTAAAATTTTCTGAAACTAGTTGATAAAATATTTCGTTGGTTTCTAATTAAACTTGCCAAATTCTCATATAAGGCATCGGATAGTGAAATAAACACTCGTTTTTAAAACACGTCGCAATGGACGAACTCAGCGCCAATGTCGGCTAAGAACGTCTAATGGCGAATTTACTTACACATATGCAACCTACGTAATTATAGATTTTTGTACGAGTGCGAACTACAATAACAACTGAATGTAGACTCTAATATCTCAAGAATAGGGTTTATTATGGCTAATTTCATGCAAAGTTTCGTTTGTCGGGTAAGACCGGCATACATCGCCATGCAGGGGTAGAAAACACGCAGGTAAGTATTAATCCCACCAAAAACATTTCATGTAAAGTGTTGCCAAGACTAGGCGCATAAAGCTTTTACACTCAAAAGCTATCAGATCCCGTAGTAGGTACCAAGACTTTTACTCTGTAAGTCCTAACTTTATTAGCTCTAACTGTATAAAGCCAACATCTTGGTCAAACGTACAGTACGGCTTGGCCGTTTCGTTGCTGTCAAATGGACAAATTGGACAATCCCTTAATGACACTCAGAATCTGAAAGACTTGTGTAACTACTTGGTACAACAAGTCCACCGATTGAGTGTTTATGTGACTGCAACGAAACGGCCAAGCCGTACTGTACGTTTGACCAAGATGTTGGCTTTATACAGTTAGAGCTAATAAAGTTAGGACTTACAGAGTAAAAGTCTTGGTACCTACTACGGGATCTGATAGCTTTTGAGTGTAAAAGCTTTATGCGCCTAGTCTTGGCAACACTTTACATGAAATGTTTTTGGTGGGATCTCATTCATTTTTGTAAGAGTTGATATAGCAGCTAGAAATAGACTTATTCGTTTATAGAATCTACGATAATACAGGATCATATATAAGCAGGCATAATTCTAAAATATTTTAACAATAGATTTTATAAAAGTTACGTATTGATAGCGCCATCTATGTAGAGCCTATATAAATTATAAGTCAGGAATTTTATGTATTATAAATTGTAAGTTTCTAGAAATTTTAAAGCATTATTATCATAATCGGAATTGTTTTAATGACCTAAGCGTTAGTTAAGGTCTCCGATTCAGCTCACTCAACCGATTTTTGTGAATTTTGTGTTCACATGTTTTTCGACTAAGTACATATATTTGGAGAATATACAACATCACGGAGTCATTGTAGATCAGCGCCTAAAAAAGTAGCGGTTTCGATGTCATTAGGCATTTTTTTCTTTTTGAGACATGTACTTAATGCAGAAATTTCATCTATTTAGATATTTAATTCTTAATGGAGAATAAGTAGCTAAATTTCACCTAGAGATATAGATACCTTGGTGTGGGTACATACCTACGTGCTATCGCAGTGCTGTTGGAAAACCGCGGCTTTGTAGTGCGACGATTCGAGTTTGATCCCCAGACATGTATTTTTTTCAAATAAAATTTGAATTTAGCGAGTGCGAAGTGCGAGCTAAGCGTAGGTATTCGTTACAGTTGGGCAAAAATATTTTCTAGTCTCCGGCTGTTCTTTTGTATAAGTCGTACGTATTACCCAACTTATTTTCGGTAAATTTTGTGAGCAGAATTTATTTAAAAAATATTAAAATAGCTCACTTATCACACGCGAGTCAAGAGGTAAAGAAACCGGTATATAAATGAGCTCTCCGAATATGCATACATATTGTTACGGATCTTACGGTCGCGTTACTCTGGTGTTTCGAGATCTCTACACGCATGCGAGTTTCTAAATCGTTGGGAACTGTTTGATGGTACTGTGACATCCGAAAACAAAAAGTCGTATGTGCCTGCAAACTTCCTATTAATCCTATTATGATATGACTACATATATTCACCTTTCGCTGAATACTGCACAAATAAATTGTGCAGCACAATACGGCAAATCAAATTTAATTAACAATATTTTGTTACGTGAGAATACGAGTCACATGAACGTCGTCAGTCGAGTATGTAATGTAATTTATAAAACAACTGATCATAGTCTGCTCACAAAATACACATATGTTCTAAAATGGCTGTCACATATGGACAGACAGACGGAAGACCGGACGGATAGACGGACTAAACAAAACTGTAAGGATTCCGTTTTTGCCATTTTGGCTACTGAAGGCCGAATGCCCGGAGCGTATGACAGGTACACGCTACCCGCAACGTCTCCAAGTATCTTCATGGCGGACGGTTTGGCCGAAGTAAGAAGTTAAATTTTGTAACCACAGTAAATTCACTGCCATCTATCGACACACTTTAAAACTAAAAATTTAGATTTATAAAAGTACGATAAAATGTATTTAAATATAGATAAATGATTTTTTTTTACTTGCATTAATTATTATTGTATGATTTTGACCCATTTCTTTCACTGATATGCGTTAAAATAGTTAAATAATAAACGAAACTGTCAACGCCCTCTATACGAGAGTAGGCCAAAGGTAGTGGCGTCATCTGATCGAGAATCAAATTTTCGTGATTTTCGAGGCACCGTTTTTTCCTTGGACTGTATCCATCTATTACGGAGTTATATCTATCTTTGCAAATACCTACTTACCTAATCTAGATAGATGAGCTGGCGGCTTCCTCGCACAACGTATTATCAGCATTGCGATACAGCGAGGAAATGCCGCCAGCATCCTTGGTACAATGCCTCAAGGGCCTATTTTAGATAGCTAGTTATTAATTTCGTTTACGTAGTACCACTGTCTATATCTTGTATGTAAATAAGAGTGATTTAATTCTATGATATAATAATTAAACTAATTAAGGTGACATCTACCGAAACACTTGTGTACTTGCAGATGTACTCTAAGCTTAGTTTAGCTATGTCATTATATGTAATAGTTCATAACCAATCCGTAGTGTCATAGTGTGGCACTGCACTTAGCTATATAAGCTTCTACATGTATGTTGATACGATCACTTTTTCCAACCAGCCTTCTGTTAACATTAAGCCGGGCCGGGGTTTTTAACCCGCGACCTCCGGATTGAAAGTCACACGCTCTTACCGCTTGTGTTTGAAGTATGGTTTTGAAAAGTTTACGACAAGAAACAGTGCCAATATAGAGGGCGCTATTTGGCTGGTTCACGTGAACCTGGTTCAAATCTGTACTTCGAAAACTTTTTGTTCTTTTTTATTGTTGTTTTTGTATTAGCATTCCGATCACTGCTACCACACAAAATTTCACGATTCTAGGACTTCAGGAACCAATGTTTTCAGGTTTAGAGGTATTTTTAGGTACTCCCATTTTAAGGGGTTGCAGGGCGAAAGTTACAGATTTCTGGTCACCATATGTGTCTGCATACAGACCCATCCCTACATGCCAAATTTCAGCCTTCTAAGACTTCAGGAAGTAGTCTGTATTTTCTATGACGCGAATTTCATGTGTTTCGGACAGTGAAAATTAAGGTACTATAAAATTTTAAGTATAATAGGTAGCTTAATAAAACTTGGTGTTTTTGATAAGTCTACTGAGTACATGATATACAAAAAATTACAGCTCTCTAGCATTGTCCAAGACGAAGCTACGAGGGTTCGAAAATACGGCGAAACGTGCCGAGAAAAGATATGCACTGCCTTTTGCCCTTTGTCTCGTCTTGGCGGGTGCACGGCCGTGCCCCCAGATAAAACAATGAGATCAAACATTGAGATCAATATATTCTTAAGTAAAATATTATACGAGTATTAATTGACCGAAGCGTAGCGAAGGTCTACGGTTTGACTCGGACATTTTGCTTTTGTATGTCCGGATGTTCTCCTCTACAGGTCGCAATTCTCAAACGATTCTCGTGAAATTTTGTGACCAAATTCTATGATAAAATAGAATTTTTTTGTCGACCCGGTTTTTGGAAATTTTTCAAAATGGCGGAGTCGTGATAGCTCGCGCCTAAACGAATAGTCGTATCATAACAGTATTTTCTTTTTGAGATATGTTTACAGATTAAATGGCGAAAAATGCAGAAATTTTGTATTGCTGGTTTTGGCGGTATTTAGATGTTTAGTTTTTATTCGAGAATGAGTAGCCGAATTTCGTCAGCTTAGATAAGTACTAGCATGGCGTATTTTGCAAACAGTCGCTTTTTTCGTTTGCAACGGGTGGTCCCTGGTTCGATCCCCAGTAATTGTATGCTCCTACATAACTTTTTGTATTTTTTTTTCCACTTAAATTTCGTATTTTTTATTTATTTTTTATTTTTCTATTTTGAAAAAAAGAAAAAAATCGTATTATTGATTGATCAAGCGCGGGCTAATAAGCGTATTCGTTTCATTTTTACAAGCTTTTATTTAACTAAACCTAAAAATATGTTCTTTTTTTGTTATTTTAATTTTCTAAAGTGTTCTAAACGGTAGAGCCATACATTTATTTATATTGATGTAGTTCTCCTTATTCCGAATTTCATACAATTTTATTTAGAGTTTTTCTCTTAAAATACGTAGATTTTTTTCACCATAAACTTTGAGGTTTAGGTAGTATAGATTCGTATGTATGAGCGGGTTTATGGAGCCAATATTCAATAATATTATTGAAAAATTCAATAAAAATTGAGAAAATTTTGCTCAACGCCTGTCCGTGTGAGTGACCTTTACACTATCCATGTCAAACAAGATGGCGAAGTTTAATAATTAATAACTAACAATGATGTCACTTTAGCACAGGTGACCTAGCTAAGTAGTGCCTGATTTGCTCGATATGTGGTGACATCGTGAGGTCGAAACGGCCCGATTTTTAGGGTTCCTTATCCGAAGGGTAAAAACGGGACCCTATTACTAAGACTCCTCTGTCCGTCTCTCCGTCTGCATATCACCAGGCTGTATCTAATGAAGCGTGATAGCTAGACAGGTGTTACAAATGGTGTATTTCTGTTGCCGCTATAGCAACAAATACTAAAACGTACGGAAGCCTCGGTGGGCGAGTCCGATCCGCACTTGTGCAGTTTTTAGAGTTTCGTGCGCTTGATTTCGTGTGGCTCCCTTCAATATATCTCCACTACTAAGCATTTCAATACTTTTAGAAATTCAAAAATCAGCCAGGTATACAGGTTCGTTTGGGTCAGTGAGGCCAGCTAGCAGATCCCGTGCTGCTACGTCAAAATGGCCTTAGAAAACCTTCCCTCAATTCCAAATTAATTAAGATTGGGGTTTACAGATTTTGGAAAAAAACATCGCCAATCGATCCCATTCCTATCTACGAACAAAAGCTTGTATGGGACCATAAAAAACTTCCTCCTAGAAAAGCCACAAATCGAGGAAAACTTTTCCCATACAATTTGATTATGAAAATGAAAAATGTAATTGTTCACATGCTATTTTTTATGGCAATCGATTCCATTCCTATCCAGTATCAATAGTTTTATAGGGTTCAACTAATGGTAATGTACCTACTAAAAAGCCACAATTATTTTTAAAGCGAAATTTATAAACCTAGAATATATTATGGCTGAAGCGATCAACATAAAAATCTGTGATTTGTTAAAATGGTAATTGTATGAAAAAAGTACCTATTGTCTGTAGCTATTCTACCCTCTTAAACCATCCTAGACACATCCATCTTGAGCTATGCTCGCGAGGTCTACAGCTCACAGAGCCACTAGTTTAAGTATATTATTAAAAATGAAATAAAACTATGAAAACGGATTACTTATATCGCGTATATTGAATTTATAATACATCCCGACGTTTCGAACTCTTTACAGCGTTCGTGGTCAACACATAAAAATACATTGTTATAACGTTTTTAGTTGAGCTATAAAATATATATATATACACGAACTTTTCTCAAAGAAAGTGGTTTTTCTTTGTTTGTAGCTCCTAAAGTATACATTGTTTTTATAAATAATGTATTAACGAATCATAGTACCTATATATTTAATAACCTTTCGTTTAATATAGCACACGTGTATGTATGACTCATGGTATAGTTATAATTTAGATTTTGCAAATTTCGGCAGCGGTCAGATGTATGACGCCATTATTTGTTACTCAGGCACTATAGAGATTGTCTCCCAGCAGTTTTATGATCCTTTTTATATTGCTAATAACATACTAAAAGCTTATGCGGATTATCCTGAAAATGACCAATTTCTATTTTTTGAACTAATGCATTTGTTCTAGCAAATGCCTACATTTTGATGCATGATTTTCATATTTTTGGTCTGATTTTGATTATTTTGATATCAGTGTATGGCTTGAGACAGCAGCTTCAATT
Source organism: Cydia strobilella (assembly GCF_947568885.1). Taxonomy (NCBI): domain Eukaryota; kingdom Metazoa; phylum Arthropoda; class Insecta; order Lepidoptera; family Tortricidae; genus Cydia; species Cydia strobilella. The sequence goes on along the minus strand of NC_086042.1, from coordinate 16,666,205 downwards.
TTGTAGTACATTGCTTTAACGTCCGACTTTTGGTTTGGCTGAAAAACCCAAATAATCGAATTTTTTTTTCATTATTTTTGTTTGTTCTTAAATTTCTCTTAAACTATTGTATATTTTGGTACATAGTGTATTAGTGAAATATATAATATTTTATTGGCTTTCGTTTAATACCCCACACGTGTATGTGCAATGCATAGTTTGGGTGCAAAATGCAATATTCGCAACGAGGCGGGAGTCATTTTGATGACGTCATTCCGCTGAAGTAGATGGTCGGCGCCGCTGTCTCCCGGCAGTTTTGGAGACCCAGTACCATGCCCAACAACATACTAAAATTTGGTAGCGGTTTCCGGATCTGAACTATCTCTTCGACCGTTTCCCATAAGGCATAGTACTACTTAGTGAAGCAACAAATACGAATATAAATATTCGCGTATTCGCCGAATATTTAAAAGGTACTTATTCGATTTTTTTGTGCTCATTTCAAATTTTTCAAAAAACAAGAACAGTCAACTTTTACTGACCTTAATTCTAACCCCTTGTGGTATAATCTACTATTCCAAGAATTAAACACAGCTAAATAGATCCGTCGAATACCGATCGCACCGATGAACAACTGCCAGACGTCCGGATCTAATAATAAGGACGGTATCGCAAACTATATAACAAGAGTAGTTTCGTTGCTCTCATATAGGTACCATTTTTCGGTGCTAGCTCTTAGTCTATATCTACCTCGTTTGCGTCCACATCAATGCTTAACCCTTATTTAATTTTTTGCCCCAAAGGAATACCTGCCATGACCTACATGTACATGGCACTGACACGGAGATGGACGTCACGGACTGTACGCGGAACATACCTACCTACATGTAAAAGAGGAAACAGTTCATTACGATTGAAGCAGATTTAATTATATTTTTACACGACTGCCCAAAAAAGGAGTGTATTGTTTTCAGCGTTCATGTTTGTATGTATGTGAGTTTCTTTATTCCACCATAACTTCTGAATGCCTTAACCGATTTAGATGTATGATATATCATTGGAATCCTTGCGTCATCCCGGGTGACATAGGCTATGTGACGTCATTATAGAAACAACATGGCGGACGTAATACAAAATAACGCGCGACATTTGGAAAAAAAATTCTTGCAAACTTATCGAGTGGGGTATCAAAATGAAGAGCTTTGAGAGACGATTCAAAATATATATGCAACATATGCAGTTAATTCTTAATTTGGTAGAATAAGGATTTTTGAAATATGTTAAGAAATTAAATCCTTCTGTATTATTTTTTAGTGACGTCTTAAATAAAATAATTTTACCGCTGATCATAAAAATATACGTAGTACACAAAAATATAATATGGTATAGTGTAAATTTTGAAACTAAACAAACATTTTAAAATCGCTCTATTGAAATATTTGAAATCTAAAATTTGTGTGAACTTCGATTTAAACGATGATATTCGTATTGCTTTTAAATTTGTACTTGTCTCTGTTTTAACCTGGTTGTAAAGGAAAAAAAAAACAGATTTTATTTGAACTCGTGCATAGGTAGGTACCTACTAACTCCATTTCATATTAGCTTTAGTACTATACGAATTTTCATGATTGTAAATCTCGGTGTGGACGAGCACTGCAGACGAAAATTGGATACTGCAGTCACATGAGGGCGCACGAGCGGGCGGACCAGCTCAGTTCCGGCTCCTAGACATAATTTGCAGTCGCTGTGGCCGAAATCGGTCAGGAGAGAAGAGAGAGAAAGAGAGCGAGAGAGAGAGAGTATGTTAATTAAACATGTAGAAAGCTCGCGACATGAAGTCGACTTTGTGTATTAATTTAAGGACTAAATAAAAGAAGGCCCGAAGCGTCCGAGAGAGGAGCGCCTTTAATAATTTGGTGTTCAGACACAGAACGATAGTAGGTACAAATATCTAAATTCATAATAGACCGAAGTCTGAATTCCGCGTAGGGCCGGAGACCCGGAGTGCGCGTTTTCCGCAACTTCGCCCAACTATCTTAATTGCAAAGGCCGAAAACCAAGTGTAGTGCTCAAACACAACAATAGTAAAATTGTCTAAATGAGAAAGCCGAGCTCCACGTAGAGCCGAAAGCCTGGAGCGTCCGACAGGTACCGTCAAGTGAGGTAACTGAGGAGTTGAGGACAGATGGGGTAACTATTGTAGACATATTTTTTTATATAATATAACCGGTAACCGAACACAATATTAATATGTTCTAATTGAATTAGATAAAAAAAACTGCCCTGAGACTGTTAAAACATGACTCAAAGAATGTAAAAGTAGACTATAATTGGGACATTTTTTCTTTCTCTAATGTTATAGCTCGGCGTCAGTGAAAGCTGGCGTGAATCCGCATAGGACAGGGCAAAAATAGCTTGCTCTTGTGTCGGAGGCCAAGACTCATTTTCGGTCATCGCGCCAACCAAGCAAGTAGTAAGTAAGTTAGTAATGTTATCCCACCTGTCCCCAGTTAACCCACTTGACTGTGCGAACTTCCTGTAATTTATCCTACGCACATAGCCGAAGGCCCGAAGAGTCCGAGAAAGACGCGCGTTTCTTAAGTATTCAGACATAGAACAAAAGTACAAGTATCTAAATGCGAAGGCCGCAGACCCGAAGCGTTCGAGTTCGAGAGTAGCGCACTTTTAGTATTCAAACACAGAACAATGTTACAAGTGTCACTCAGGCACTCCACCTAGGGCCGAAGGCCCGGAGTGTCCAACAGGTACGCGCTTCCTGCAATTTCCTCTAGTATCTTAAATTAATAACGAAGGCGCGCTTAAAGACCGGGCTGTGGGACCTCGTGGAGCTCGGCCTTCGGCCTTTGCATAGTTATAAGTCCTACGCATTTCGATATTTGTACAATGGTTTTGTGTTTCAGCACTAACCTCCCGCAGCTTTGCTTTAGGCTTTTCATAAAAGCGCGTCTCTCTTGGACGTCTTGGGCCGGCTTGTGCAAGTGTGCAAGTGTTAATTATACGTTATAATTTCATAGAAATTTCCCAGTTAAAATAATGATTGCACAGTCTGGACAATCAAAATCGCTGCAGACTTATCTCACTCTATCAACCTGCTATTTTGCCAAAGGCCATGCGTGGTTCGTACCAAAGTCGCGTCAAAGATAATTTAATAAAAATCTTTTTTAAGTAAAAATTGAATTTATGAGACTTTATGACTCTCCTGAGCCTCACACATTCAAAAATACAGTACTACTTCTTAAAAGCTGTACCTATGTAAATATAAAGATGTGAAATGTCCCAAACCGTGAACATATTGCCCACAGAAAAGATGACCGTATTTCAATTCCGGAACGTTGAGCTAATTAAAAGGTCAAAATTAATATCTACATTTAAAAATTGCCTGGATTTTTTTATAAATCATAGTTTTAGTTCGTTTTGTCACTAAAATGAATAAAATAAAATAAATTAATTAAAAAATTAAAAACACGACTGCGGAATTTTAAGCGAACTGAAAAGCTAAAAATAATTTTGATGTTAGTTACATAACTTTATGAATTTAAATTGGAATATAAATGTACACTTACGGTCATTTACAGTAAATACAAAGGTTTATGCACATTTATGATGTGACTGTACCTGTGTATTTTATTTTGATTGCAGTCGGGGGACCTTGATGTAGTGCATTTTCCCATTCAAAAGGTCCCCCGACTGCAATCGAAATAAAATACACAGGTACAGTCACGTCATAAATGTGCATAAACCTTTGTATTTACTGTAAATGACCGTAAGTGTACATTTATATTCCAATTTAAATTCATAAAGTTATGTAACTAACATCAAAATTATTTTTAGCTTTTCAGTTCGCTTAAAATTCCGCAGTCGTGTTTTTAATTTTTTAATTAATTTTACTAGATGTACCGGCGAACTTCGTTTCACCTATATCTATCTTGTTTTTTCGCAGACTTAATCTTTTCTTTCATAAGAAGCTTCTCCTGACTCCCTGACAATAACAAACACAACAAAAAAATAATTAGCGAAATTGGTCCACCCGTTCACGCGCGTGACGCGTGATTCCGTGACCAAGTGAAATAGGGATTGATTTATATATATATAGATATTGTTATAATTATTATATTTTATTATGTATGTACATGAAAAATAAAAATCTTTTATTTATATAGATCACAACATAAGAATTGTCATCAGTCCTCTTCATGATCATAAAATTCACAAAACAGTACTACTAACTATAACGACACTTTCAGGGTAGATAAGCTTTCAAAAGGTTTCAGCGAAAATAACATATCACATTCTCAATATACTCATTCCATACAAACGTCGCATTCGTTTTCACACTTCGATTCACGTTCAATATAGTATTAGAATAACATAAACATAGCTATAGCACTCTCTTGATTCACTTCAGTGCCCTTTTATCTCGGTCCACTGGGTTGTCAAAACGTATATGGCAAACTACAGCCTCCAACATAAAATGAGATGTCTATTCCCTCAGAGATCTTTATAATAACCGTCACATCGGGGGTAAGATACCATTTTAAATAGACCAGGTTATATTGGGTGAAAGTCAGATGAAATCACGGTACCATCAAGCTTGAACCGTAGAGCATCCGCATTGTATGTCCGATCAAATGGGAACATTAATTTTCTGGCTCCCAAAGGGGTCAACTAAGTGATCGCTAAGTTTTCGTATTTCTGGTAGAGATGATGATAGTCGTGTTTTGATACCGTGGCTTCTTAGTCTTACCTATGTCAAATACATGTATGCCCTTGACCTAAATCGTTTTCTTTGAAGGCAAACGTGGTTAACGAGCTTAAGCATTATACCTACTTACGTAATATTCGGATTATGTTATCAATATACCTATGAAATAATTAATTTTATAATGAGTAGGTACAGATCATATGTAGTGAACAATCCTTTGCCATCGTATTTTCTCGAAAACGTTCGTATTTGTCATGCTACTTTCAGTCAATACTTTCATCTGTAATACTTACGTAAAAATACATAAACGAATTGCTCTGAAATCTGCCATTTTGAAAACTGTATCGACCAAAATTCTATAAATATTTATTAAACCTGCTTATAGTCTACATCTTCTTAAATGATTTTTTCGCCAAAGACCCTAATTTTTTAAACAAAAGCCTTTGTTCCTTTTTTGCGTGCGCGTGCCCATTGTTGGTAAGCGCGTGACCATTGTGTATCAGCGAGTGGCATGCGCTCACTAACAATTCTACTCAACCCAATCCTGGACTGCGGAAACGCTAAGAAAATTGCAGCCAATTTCTAAAAACGGTGATTGATTGGCCACCAAAATCCCCAGGTTTAAGAGCTCCTGACTTTTTTCTGTGGGGTTATCTAAAAGGACTAGGCTAACAGGCCTATAAACCTTCAACAGTTAAAACAAAATATCCGGGACACAGTCACAGAGATAACGCCGGAAATGTGCAAAAATGTAATGAAAAGAGTTCACATCCGCCATGCAGCTAGAGGTGGCCATTTGGCAGACATAACAACTAAGTATAACAGTATAGCGCGCGTTAGCTTCAAGAAAAAAAATCAAACCTTTTATAAATTTATGCACGCCATTGGTGCATCATGCCAGCTTCCACTTGGCCGAATCATTTTAATTAAAGTTCAGGAACGAATTAATGAGAGTTTATATATCAACTGTGAGGAATTGTAATGGTTGTTGTCAATGTTTACGTACTTTACTCCCAGTTGCCAGTTATATTCAAGTACTTAAATAGGGTTGTCAGCAGCATTGATGTTATCGAGATCGATGTCTAATATTGGTAGGATTGCACGGAACTCCGAAGAGGCTCTTTAGAAACCTTTAATTAAGAGGAATCTCGATCGCTACTAGAATTAGGTTGAGAGAAATTGAAATTAGCGAACAAACTTGAATAATGAAGTCATTACCTTCTCGTCATTCTGACCACAGAATGAGGCTGTGGCCAAACTTAGAGCGTATGTTTTAAATTAATATAGCTGGAAAGTATTGCGGGTCTTTGTCGTTCGAAGTATTGCGTAAAAGAGGTACTTAACTTTGTAAACACACCTCATTCCTTGACACAATCGACTAAAAGTGTATATTAATACTTGTCATGTGTTATTTCTGTGGCCACCTTATAGTGCTCTTTTTTTCTTTTCTTCTAACGCCCATGTTATATGTGGCTATTTGATAAGTGGCGAATTGATCCGCCCAGTCCTAGCCGTAGCCTTAGGCTTATGTCCAAACATCGGAGAAACAAATAACGTAAATACATCTCCTGCATGGGCTTTCAGTAATATCGCGGGTCGGAACATCGACGGGCCTCGCCTAACCGATCTACAGACAGTAATATTCTATGAAAACGCTCCTTTTGATTTACGAATAGATATTTCCATATTTTTTGCCTTTGATACTGGGTTGTAATAAACTGTGATGTATGTGGGTACTTAGCCAAAAATATAGGTAACACATAAAGTAGGTAGATATAGATTCCTTTGTTTCCTTTGTTTGACGACCGGTCTGGCCTAGTGGGTAGTGACCCTGCCTGTGAAGCCGATGGTCCTGGGTTCGAATCCCGGTAAGGGCATTTATTTGTGTGATGAGCACAGATATTTGTTCCTGAGTCTTGGGTGTTTTCTATGTATTTATGTATTTGTATATTATATATATCGTTGTCTAAGTACCCACAACACAAGCCTTCTTGAGCTTACTGTGGGACTTAGTCAATCTGTGTAAGAATGTCCTATATTTATTTATTTATTTATTTATTTATTTATTTATTTGTCTCGATTAAATATTGCAACGAACGGACGTGTGTTATTCCTGCAACCCTTAGTCGGACACCCCTTCACCCCTATTTCTCAGTGGCGACGAGCAGTTCGGACCGTTTAGTGCGTGTTCTGTGCGTGTGGTAAAAAAAAAAAAAACAATGTCAATAGGCAAAATAGGCGAGTTTAAAGTCGCGTCGGACAATTGGCGGTTGTATGTAGAACGACTTGAACAGTATTTCTTGTGTAACAACATTAAAGCCGAGTTGCAAGTGGCTACGTTAGTGACCGTGATTGGCGCCGAGTGTTATGAACTCCTAGTCAACTTATGCACGCCGGATAAACCTACTTCAAAAACATTCGCCGACTTAACTGCTATTTTAGAAAAGCATTTGCAACCAAAACCCAGTGTACTGGCAGAACGTTATAAATTTAGGCATAGAAAACAGGGAGATAGTGAGTCGATGTCTAATTACGTGGCAGTTTTGAGAAGAATGTCTAAAACGTGTGACTTTGGGACGGGGCTCCAAGACAGTTTAAGGGATCAGTTTGTATGCGGAATTCACAGCGAGACCATTCGACAAAGGCTTTTTGCAGAGGATAACCTAGATTTCACTAAAGCTTTTAATCTGGCAGTCAGTATGGAAGCGGCTGAGAAGGACGCCGCTATGGTCGAGGGGTCACATAAGCCTGCTAGCGACGGGACAAGTGCGTTGGCGTCTTGTCAAGCGATAGCGGCGAGTTCGTCACGTCGTATTAAGGGCGAGGCGACGCGTGGAGCATGGCGGCCGCGGGGCGCAGAGCGAGGCGCCAGCGCTGGGCGTGGGGCCCGCGCCAGCGGTTGGCAGGTGGCGACGGCGCCGTCGGCGGGAAAAGGACGTGATGCACACTGTAAGGCTTGCGGCGGGACGCACGGCACAGAAACCTGTCGGTTCGCCCGCTATGTATGCAAGGTGTGCAACAAGCAGGGACACTTGCAGCGGGTGTGTCCATTAATGGCAGATACTCACAGCGTGGAAGTTACCAATATAACCAGTCAGCGGGAAACATATAGTGAGGACAGTGACATGAGTGACGAGGTAATTATTATACATGTTAATAACTTAAAGGCAGCGGATTACAAACCCATTTTTATGAAAATGAATGTGCAGGGTATTGACCTCGACATGGAATGTGATACAGGCAGTGCGATTTCATGCGTCAGCAAAAAAGTTTACGAACAATTGTTTTCGCAGTTAATACTTTATAGTAGTAATGTTAGATTACGTTATTTCACGGGAGAACTTGTAAAGCCGGTGGGTGTAGTAAAACCACTTGTAAAATATAAAGATAAGCAGGAATATTTGGAGATGTATGTAATTGAAAATGGTAAATCCATGTTGATAGGCAGACAATGGCTGGCGGAATTAAATATACCCATACCTACGCCATGCAGGCCTTGCAATGTTAATAGAACCGAGGTAGATGAAAATGAGTTTAACCTGGCGGATTTTAGTTCCAGATTTTGTGACGTGTTCGCGGATGGTTTGGGGCGGTTCACCGGCGGTCGCGTGAGCATCCACCTGCGGGAAGGGGCGCGGCCGGTGTTCCTGCGCGCGCGGCCCCTGGCGTACGCGCTGCGCACGCCGGTGGAGCGCGCGCTGGAGCAACTGGTGCGCGACGGTGTGCTCACCCCCGTTGACCGCTCGGACTGGGCTACACCCATTGTCCCGGTAGTAAAGAAGGACGGTAATGTAAGAATTTGCGCTGATTACAAACTAACTTTAAATAGAATGCTAGAAGTCGATCGATATCCGTTACCTAGGGTAGACGATTTGTTAGCACGCCTGTATGGCGGAAAGCGATTTAGTAAGATCGATTTATCGCAGGCCTACGCGCAATTTGAGCTAGACGATTCTCGAAAATACACCGTGATTAATACTCATAAGGGCTTATTTCGATATAATCGTCTTGTGTATGGATTGTCCTCGAGCCCGGGTATATTTCAGAGACGGTTGGAACAAATGTTTGCGGACTTACCACACGTAGGCGTATTCCTTGACGACGTGATTATCACGGGCAGCAACACAGAATCGCACATTGACAATTTAGTTAAGGTTTTCGAGCGGTTGCAAGCCTATGGGTTGCGCGTAAAAAAAGAGAAATGCGCTTTCTTTGCTAAATCGATTAATTATCTAGGGCACGTTATTAGTGAAGATGGTATACATACTTGCCCAGAAAAAGTAAAGGCCATCGAGGCCGCGCCGGCGCCACGTAATGTATCCGAATTGAGGGCCTTTATAGGAATGGTAATGTATTACGCGAAGTTCGTCGGTAATGTCAGTAGTATAATGGCACCCTTGTATAATTTATTAAAAAGTGGAGTTAAGTTCGTGTGGGATAGGGAATGTCAGGCGGCTTTTAAACAAATCAAGAGGGCGCTCGGGTCGAGTCAAGTGCTAACGCATTATTCAGAAGAATTGCCCCTGATTTTGACTTGCGATGCATCTGGAGTGGGGGTTGCCTCGGTGATATCGCACGTCACGGAGCACGGTGAGCGACCCGTGGCATATGCCTCGCGCACGCTCACAGCGGCGGAGCGTGCGTACGCACAAATAGACCGGGAGGCACTAGCAATTGTCTACGGAATTCGTAAGTTTCACCAGTATCTATACGGTCGCAAATTTATATTACGAACTGATCACAAGCCTCTCACGTACATTTTTGGAGATAAGGTCGGAATTCCGGTAATGGCAGCTTCGCGCATACAACGATGGGCGGTTCTTTTATCGGGGTACGACTATCAAATTGAATATGTCGCATCGAAAAAAAATTGTGCGGACGCACTATCGCGGTTACCTCAGGTAAAAGAGGGTGCAGCGGGTAGAGAGGAGGAAGTCACTTACGTGAATTTTGTGGAAAACTTTCTACCGGTAACTAATAATGATGTACGTGTTTCGACAGCCAAGGATAGGTTAGTGAGTAGGGTAATCGCGTACGCGCAATCAGGATGGCCGGCTAGCTGTCCCGACGAAGAGATAGAGCCTTACTTTATAAGGCGACACGAGTTGTATGTTGACCGCGGGTGCTTGATGTGGGGATATCGTATGACTATACCTACTTCGCTGCGTGAAAAGGTACTTAAACAGCTGCATATTAGTCATATGGGTATTGTTAAAATGAAATCACTGGCGCGAAGTTATGTATGGTGGCCTAACATAGACGCGGAGGTGGAGGCGTTGTGTAGAGGTTGCGAGACGTGTGCAGCGGAGGCGGTCGCACCGCCACGGGCTACGCCCAGTCCATGGAAGTATGCTACGAAGCCCTGGACTAGGATTCACGTAGATTTTTTGCAATATAAAAGTAGGACCTATTTAATTCTAATTGATTCGACCTCTAAATGGATTGAGGTGTTTGAGATGTCACGTACAAACTCGTCCGCCGTAATTAGGGAACTTAGGGCGACTTTCGCTCGCTTTGGGCTACCGTCAGTCGTAGTTTCAGATCAAGGACCGCCTTTTACAAGCGCAGAGTTCAAACAATTCTTAACGCAAAACGGCATTGAACAGGCATTTTCACCCGCGTACCACCCGGCGTCCAATGGAGCTGCAGAACAAGCAGTAAAGTTGTGTAAACGGGCGATAAAGAAATCGTTTAGGGACGGGCTAGATGTAGACGTCGCCTTACAAACTTACTTGCTAGCATATAGGAATAGCGTTCATAGTACCACAGGAGAAACCCCAGCGATGCTTCTACAAAAACGGAATTTAAACTCGAGGTTAGACTTATTACGTAGTGATCGTGGGCTGGAAGACCGGGTCCGTGACGCGCAGCGCCACCAGGTGCAGGCCGCTCAGAGCGCGACCGCGGAGCGAAACTTGGTAACGGGAGATACCGTTTGGGCGCGTAATTATACTGGTGCCGATAAATGGATCAAAGGTACTGTTGTAGGCAAGGAGGGTTCACGTCGGTATACCCTAGATAGCGGAGACGGGAGACTTCTAGTTAGACATGTAGACCAAATCAGGCGCAGATCATCAGCTTTGTCGAGCATTCCGTGTCCTACGGACCGGGGGGCCGACGGGGATGAGCAGGCTGAACAATTAGAGAGAGACGAGGTACAACCTGGTGGTTCGGTGGATCGGGGTGAGGTAGAGACAGAGACAGTAAGGGGGGAGGTAGTACCTAATAAAACGTCAGATGTAGACGTTACAGCTAATCCTTCCCCACATCCTCGTCCACCAGCGCGATCGCCGATGACGCTGAGGCCGTTGCCAAGTCGTAGACTTAGACTAGAGATAGATTAGTTATAATTAGTTTAAAGTACTGTAGTAATAATGTATAAATTAATATTACTTCATGATTAAGTGGGGAGGTGTGATGTATGTGGGTACTTAGCCAAAAATATAGGTAACACATAAAGTAGGTAGATATAGATTCCTTTGTATCGATTAAATATTGCAACGAACGGACGTGTGTTATTCCTGCAACCCTTAGTCGGACACCCCTTCACCCCTATTTCTCATAAACCACACAGAATTAAGCCGAACTAAGCAGAGCGATAGCTTTAGGATTAGGACCGTGCTGTAAAATATTACTATTAAGTACATATTGTCCGACCGATGTTTCGGTTTCGGCAGGTTTCGGCATAAAAATCGTGTTTCGGCCGAAGGTTCGGTTTCGGTAAAAAAAACTGCCGAACCTTTACACCGATACATTCAACAAGATCGCGTTCGGCTAGTTTCCTGTTCCTAGGCTAGGCTGGCTAATTGTGATGTTAAAATAAAAAAAACCGGCCAAGTGCGAGTCGGACTCGCGCACCGAGGGTTCCATACTTTTTAGTATTTGTTGTTATAGCGGCAACAGAAATACATCATCTGTGAAAATTTCAACTGTCTAGCTATCACGGTTCATGAGACAGACAGACAGACGCACAGACGGACAGACGGACAGCGGAGTCTTAGTAATAGGGTCCCGTTTTTACCCTTTGGGTAAGGAACCCTAAAAAAAGCAATATATATATATAGACTATTTCAATAAAAGTACATATTCTTCAATATCTTGATACTAAACTGGCGAAACTTTACTCCAGGTCTCCAGGGCAATGATTGCTACTGTCAACTTTGGGCAGTAACACCTGGATACCAGCGTGGACCCTTTACTCAGTCGAGCAAAAGGGACATTACATAACAAGCAAAAGGGACTAAAGCCTACGCAGCTGCTTGCATTTGTACGTTTTTTTACTAACATAATGGCGTTATTCATAAACGCGTTACTGGTAGCGGAAGCCGCTCGACCCCGATTTCAAAGGAATACCGCAAATCGATGTACGGGTTAGCCGTTTGGCACATACATACTAGAGGCCAAAACAAAATTTTTGACCCGCAGTTCCTAAAACATTATTTTTTAGTATGGAAAAAAAAAATTTTTTTTCCAAAACCTATCGAGTGTGGTATCATACGAAAGGGCTTTTTGAGGCGATTCTAAAAATATATCACATCATTACATTTCGGGCATTTTTTTTAAATTAAAACAAAAAGAATTTTCGAAACATACCAAGTTTGGGCTCCTCCAGACACGATATGGCTGACTTTTTCTTGGACAATATACCACAAATGATACGTGATATCCTCATGTCTAACCCCAAGAAAGCAATTTTGAAAAAAATATCATTAGCATTTTTGTTTTTAATTTTCAATTTTACAAAGTGACACAGTTCTACTTCAATAACTATTTCACGAGACTTATGAAACTATACTGCAGATACGGTACATATTAATCATAAAATGATACGTAATATCCATATATCCAACGGGAAATACCTCTTTAACCCTTTAACTGCGGCTTTTCATCAGTTGGTATAATTTGTTTAGTTATTGACACAAAATATCAAGGTTGTATCCTCCAGCTACGATATACCTTACTGATTTTTTTTGGACAATATACCACAAATGATACGTAATATCTTGATATCGAACCCCAAGAAAGCAATTTTGAAAATAATATCATTAACAATTTTTTTTTTCAATTTTACAAAGTGACACAGTTCTACTTCAAAACCTATTTCACTAGACTAGGATACAATCTTGATATTTTGTGTCAAAAACTAAACAAACTATACCAACTGATGAAAGGCGCAGTTAAAGGGTTAAAGTGGTATCTCCCGTTCGATATATGGATATTACGTATCATTTTATGATTAATATGTACCGTATCTGCAGTATAGTTCCATAAGTCTCGTGAAATAGGTATTGAAGTAGAACTGTGTCACTTTGTAAAATTGAAAAATTAAAAGAAAAATTGTTAATGATATTATTTTCAAAATTGCTTTCTTGGAGTTAGACATGAGGATATCACGTATCATTTGTGGTATATTGTACAAAAAAAAAATCAGCCATATCGTGTCTGGAGGAGCCAAAACTTGGTATGTTTCGAAAATTCTTTTTGTTTTAATTTAAAAAAATGCCCGAAATGTAATGATGTGATATATTTTTAGAATTGCCTCAAAAAGTCCTTTCGTATGATACCACATACCATAGGTTTCGGAATTTTTTTTTTCCATACAAAAAAAATTATGTTTACCACTCCCCCCGCAGCGAAATTTTTTTAGGAACTGCGGGTCAAAAATTTTGTTTTGGCCTCTAGTATGTGTGTGCCAAACGGCTAACCTGTACATCGATTTGCGGTATTTTTATACGAACGGGTTAGACTATGGCCTGAATTAGCTCTGCTATGAATCGTTTGACTTTATCTGTCATTTTGACTTATGTATTTATTATTAAGAAAGAGATAAAACATAATTTAACTAAATCAAGCCCGTAATGATTTGAATAAGGGGGTATGACTCTTCCCGACTTTTTGCGAGATAACTCAATAAACGGGTTAACCGATCATATTCGGTATAGTTTTCATTGATTTTTTTTGTAAATAATTACTTTCACGATTTTTTCATATTTTTTGGACCTATGGTTTAAAAGTTAGAGATCGGATCGGACATTTTTTTTTCTTTCGGATCAATTATTTCCGAAAATATTCACTTTATCAATAAAAACTTTTTAACAAAAAAATTACCCCGCCGAAAAAACTAAAAAGCAAAAAACAATAACCTTTGTTATTTAACCTTAATAACTAAGTTCTAAAACTAATGTAAGTATACCTAAGTAATTTTGAGCCGGCAAATTTTATTCAAATTTCAGAATTAATTATACAAACATACTACACGCGATTACTTACATAAAGAATATTGACCAGGTTCGATTCCCGGTTATGTATGAGAGTTTAAAAAAAGTTTGAATGTCATTATTATTAAATCTAAAATCGACGCCATGGTTCCTCAGAACAAATTTCGCTATCTCTCATAGTTTCTGACTTCTCCATCTGACCCATTTGGATTGATCACCCTGTATATACCTCTCCTAACCCCAAAAAAGGAGGGTCAGCAAAGCGCATATAATATCCCTAGTGGCAGGCGACCATTCACTATGGTGACCATGGTGACCGTTCACTATATATATTTGATACCTAAGTAGTTTTTCTCAAACATGCTATGTAATATTGATATTACGTTCTTTATATTAGGCTGGGAAGTATCACGTTTCAGGCGCGGCTAGACGAGAGGTCTGTAATGAAATTTCATACAAAGTTGCAGGCCTAGGCCGGGAAGTGGCTTTTTTTAATGTCTATTCCACATATAATTGTGGCACAGCCTCATAGCATTCAGCCATTTTTTTTAACCTGACGGGCTCTATGGCACTATGGCCATTCGAGCGGTAGAACTGTGTGGGGGGATGGTAGCCTGGGGAAAATCCAGGACCCTTCCGCATCACACGAGACGGTTTTTGGACGAACTGCGTATTGGACGTACAGCTAACAAATAATTTGATTGATATATATAGGTTAAGCAAACCTTGTTAGTAAATAAGAACAAAAAAAACTATACTCATCCTTTTCTTTTGGGTGTTAGTACTAGTGTAAGACAAAGATAGTATGATTCTCTCTGTCTATGTTTGAAATAAGACAGTCCTTTGACAAACTATATACCTATATTAAACGTTTGAGAAAAGCACTATACATACATCGGCGTGAAAACGGGTTGTCGGCCTCATAACTATCCGGCCTCACTACGTTCGGCCGTATATTCTATTCGGCCGGCAACCCCTTCCTTCCCGGCCTCTGTAGTAATGTACTATTTATATGTATTTAAAAAAGTTTACTAATTTAGTGGACGGGAAATGTACAAAAATCCGATACAATATTGTTTTATAACCTCTAATAAAAACATGTATCAACTAAAGCGGTTATTACATATATGTATCTATACGTTAGCCGGGTCGGCCGCCGTGGCCGGGTGGATGGGCCGGTGTCATGGATTTCCGATGTCCGGGCTGTTTTCCGTTTCACGAAATATCAGAACATCGTTAACAATAATCGGTCGATTGTGGAAGTAGACTTATTTTTATTTTAAGTATATTGGTAACAGAAAACTGCTGTTAGGATGCTAACTAGGGTGGTATATAGCAACCCTTGACGGTTGACCTTTCGCAAGTGCCCGGCGCCCGTATAGGTAGATGTATATAATAAGCGCATAAGAAAAATCAATGCATACTACCAATTAAGGTTACTACTTTAAATTAGCCAAATCAAACTTTATGAAACTTTAGAATAATGTAAAGAATATAAAATTTAACTTTCAGAGAACCCTAAAAACTCTGCACAACAAACAGCAAGTTAGTCATGCAGAAACGAGACCGAAATATGCATGATTTTATTAAAATTGTCGGTATGTTGAATTCTGAATGAAAGCCGATGAATACTGAATAAAATTTTAGATGCTTGGATAGGTTCGTGTTCGATATTTTTAATAAATATCGATCAATGCAATAGGGAATATTACGCGAAACTCTGTGCCTACCGCGAAACACGAAAATCGAAAGTTTGGTATCTGCCTCTATCACTCTTACATATATTATTCGATTGATAGAGAAGATAAAGATGATATGAAACTAACGCAAGTGAATGATGAGATGACGGGTGACAGAGAGGTATGGAAGAAAAAGACATGCTGCGCCGACCCCAAGTGAATGGGACAAGGGCAAGCGAATGAGGAGAGAAGCAGATAACGAAATTTCGATTTTCGCGTTTCGCGGTAGGCCACCTGTAAACAAACCGCCTTGATGCATCAACATCATGTGACCTTGAAAGTCCTTGTCAAAAACCGGTCAAGTGCGAGTTCGTTTAACTCGCGCCCCAAAGGGTTCCGTACAAACTTAAAATTTTCTCATGTAACTATAATGACGAAAAACTTGACCAGAAGCACAATAAAATTGTAATGGCTAAGCATAATTGTTTACAGCGCCATCTATGAGCAAATTGGATAACTAATTTGCGCGACCTGTATGTATGTTGGTTTTTCAGGGATAATTCTTTACCATGTGAACCGATTTTAACAATTTTTTATTTATTTGAAAGGTGTTTATAGTGTAATCTCATAGAAATTTCAATTATATATACATATATATATATATTATAAACGTAAAAGTCCTGACTGACTGACTGACTCACTCACTTAAATCAACGCCCAGCCCAAACCGTTGGACCTAGAGAGCTGAATTTTTCACAATAGGTAGCTTTTATGACGTTAGTATCCACTAAGAAGGGGTTTTTCAAAATTCATCCCCTAAGGTGGTGAAAAAGGGGTTGAAATTTTGTATGGAGATCATAAATTTTTGAGTGCGGGACTTGAAACTTCGTAAAAAGGAATTTTCAAAATCGGTCCCGAAATGACGGAGTTATGGAGTAACAAACATTAAAAAAAAACAAAAAAAAACAACCGAATCGATAACCTCCTCCTTTTGAAATCTTGAAGTCGGTTAAAAATAGCGGTTCTATTTAAAACTTGTTTGGAAATATCGTTTCATACTTACTGATTCGACGTATTTATGATTACCTACGTCAAAACTTTCATTAAAAATCCTGTCAAGCCAACGTAATTAATTAATCAAGGAAACATTAAAGTATTCACGAAGACTGTCGCTGTGTCGCTGTTAAAATAGGTGTCGGCTGTCGGCGGACGTCGAGGGTGAGTTCGAGCAAGTCGGTGCGAGCCCGCGCAACTTGCCGGTCTATTAAAACTTTCCCTGCTACGTTGTGGATAGTTGCTAAACAAACTTTAAAGTTCATTGTGTCTGTATTTATAGTATAAATTCTGCTTCGGACTTGGAAAGTATTTTTAAGGGATTTGTCAAGGACGTCAACAATAACATAAACTTGGTGTAAACTTTGTGACAAAATTATTAATTATACCTCTAGGAGAACGTGAGGCATTAAGGAACAACTAAACAGCCTGGGTTTTCTTATCAAACTTGTGAAGTTATTGTTCGAATATTAACTCAGATTGAGTTACCCATGCGTCGAAAAAAAAAACCAACAACCACAATCCAACCCGTAGTTTTAAAATGAGAACGGAACTCCGTTTGTATGGGAAGGTGAAATTCGGCCGAGCTTGCCGAGGACTCTTAACCAATAACTGGTATTTATTGCAGTAAGGCAATAAGTATAGGTAAGTTTCACATTTGGTTTTTTGATCTAATGATTTGTTTTTTGATAAATTAACCTATAAATGAAGAGGTCACTGATGATAATGGACTATGACAAGTTAATTTGGGGTTATTTGGAAAGTACCTACCTACATAATTGTGGCCAGCGCATATCTATCTATCTTTACTAACATGTAAGCTGTTTATTGGAGTTTATTTCACCTCTTTACACTTTTGTTCACGAATGTATAAAATGAATTCTGTACTAAACTAAAACGCGTCCAGGAGCTAATTTGAACGGCCATGTTTGATGTAAATAAACATACGTGTAATACTAGTCAATCGGTATCTCTTTGTCACCGGTGCTATTTTCTGTTTACTCTTTGCTATATAGGTAATAATGTACGTATAATTACTGAGAACAAAAACAAAGCGAGCTCGCAGTTTACAGTGTATAACTGATACTTTAATGTTATTAACCGTGTTAACGGAGATACATAATATAATGTTCCGTTGTTTTGTAATAAAAACTTGTGTAAGCTTATTTAGCTACTTAATTACGATGTGAATATAAGATTTGTACCAACAATTTTTTCCATCTACGAGCAACGCCATAAGAAAGGATTATAATTTTAGCAGTTATGTACCGATGCATAAACGCATATTGCATAGTATTCTAAATGTGTCCGTAAGGGCAAAGTCTAAATCTCGCGCCGCTGCTCGAAAAATAACAATCGGCATGTAAATATGACGCAAATCAGTCCCATTTCTATCAAAAATCAAGGTCCTCTCAGGGATCAGCCAGTCCAGAAATGATTATTAAAAATCATTTTTATCAATTATTTCTGTAATGAGCTTGCGTTTTGGAAATCCCAGTCCACTCACGGGTGACATATTTTCTGATATCTTAGTGTGTAGGTATTAGAATTGTAAACAAGTGTATTTTTTACCATCGCCGTTATCTCCTAAAAACCTTTTACGAGTCTGATCTGCAGATAGGAATCCGATCATTGTAGGTATTAGATATCCAATTCTTGTTTTTTTATTATTATAACATTTCGGTATCCATATTTAATCATTCAATCGGACCTCGGTTATCATGCTAAAATATTTTATCCCAGTGTAATTACAGCCGTACTGTGCCATAACTTTTTAATTTTTCATCGCAGGCCCCGGGCGCCAGTTTGGGTTCTGCACCAATCTGCTTGATTACTTTCCGCTACTTTTGTTTAAAGATTGGAAACTTTATGTGTATACACGGAAGAACTGAGCGAATTTCAAATTTGTTAGCGATAAGTCTGGTCGGGTTGGAAGTTTTTACAAAGTCGCTCTGTATTTCGTGGTATTGATTAAATACCTATAACTTGGTAGTATTTAATTTACCCAATTAACTGACAAAGTTTGGTTTTGGACTTGGAATATTTTACCTGTTTTCCTTTTTCAGCAAAATTATGGAACCATCCTTTATTAAAAGTCTAGGGCATTTAGCTAAATCCCGGCTGCTTCAGAATATTCTAAACTATCGAAAGGGTTTTAAGGGTTTTATGTCCATTGATTTGTTAAAAACTGCAGATATTTTTTTATATAGGCTAGGTAACTAATATAGGTGTTTACCTGTGGCGGTAGCATGGTCGCGTTTTTATCGCCTCTCACGTTCACGTTCTAACAAGTATGATATGAGTACGAAAGTAACGCATAACATGACAAGCGATAAAAACGAGACTATGTTTGCGCCGCTAGTATGTACAAAAATCAAAAGTATATATATTTGGGGGGTTTGGGTATTTGGGAATACTTCAGTGACTTTTCCCGTTAATTTACTTCACCGTGACACGTAGACACGAACTGAGCGATTCAATACATTTCCATAGTCGCGTTCGAAAGTTGTCACAACATTTCTGCGAGCATAAAAACAATATTCCCACATTCGGCGTCGCATTTCCACAGGGATATTGGATGCAATCCAAACGCGTGTACATCCTGCCGGGAAATTAAGATTAAAATCTCGGAACGCGTTGCCGCTCGTTAGGTGCTGGTGAAAGCATAAGCTGCGGGCGGTTTCATTACGTTTTCGTTAAGCTCATTCAGTTCAGTAGCTACATTAATACCTATGTGATATTGATTGACTATATTCCAAATATGTACATGTTTGGAATATGGTGTTTCTCTCCTCAAGGGAAAACAAAAAATTGTTATAAGATTTTTTTCTGGCTCAAAATATTTCCTTCTCCTTCCCTGTTCCCTTGATACAAAAGCAAACTGATTACCTACCAATTAAAAGTTTCGTTATGAAGAAATCGCTGCCGCCAAAGACTTGTGTCCCCATCGTTAACGACTAGCGTCCGCCAGTATTTTGCAGAATTCCAGATCCCTGCTCTGTGTTACACTAATGTTTTTATCTACAATCCCTCTTGGTACTATTTTTCAGTGTAGACATTTCTAATTAAGTTAAATTGGGATTATAACAGCTTTGATGATATGAAGCTGCAAACGTGGACCAAAATGTTGACGGATTGGTGGCCGCTTTCGGATGAAAGAAGCACCTGGCGTCCGTTGGCTCGTTGGCGGCGTCAAAGATGTTTTCAGAAATTAGGAGCGGTACTGTCATTGTAAATTTTGTAGCCACAGTAAATTCACTGCCATCTATCGACATACGATTAAAACTAAAAATAAACATATCAAAAAATGTATTTATATATGGATAAATGATTTTTTTAATTTGCAATATTTGCATTAATTATTTTTATATTATTTTGACCCATGTTCTTTCACTGATATGCGTTAAAATTGTTAAATAACAAACGAAACCGTCAACGCCATCTATACGAGAGTAGGTCAAAGGTAGTGGCGCCATCTGATCGAGAATCAAATTTTCTTGATTTTCAAGGCACGTTTTTTCCTTAGACTGTTATGTATCCATCTATTACGGAGTTATATATATATATATTTGATGATACCAAGCTGCAAACGTGTTAGACGAGGTAGAACCCGGTACAACGCGGCGTCAAAGATGTTTTTAGAAATTGTGGTTTTATCTCCCATAGAAAACAATTTTTAATTTACTTTTTGTTTTTAAATAATAGTCATACGAGTATTAAATATTATGTTTATTAGCACCTATAAATTATACGTGTTCGGGGCCCTGGTGGCTAGCTTATTTGGTAGAGTAAGTCGCGAATTCGAAATGCACGTCGGGAAGTTTTGTTTGTTGATGCTAATACTCGCAAATATTTTGTATTGATTTTCTTGATCCGTTGTTACTAACAGATCCGGTGCAAGCATGATTTTCGGTTCCTACAAATCTTTGATGTTAAGTCATTTGTTGATGGTCTTACACAACAAAGTAATTTTTCATATTATTATTGGTTGTCTTCGTTGATCTTGTGCAAGTAGAGAACCTTTAAGAGTATAAACCTGACATTTTACTTTGTGAATGAATATTATTTCTTAACCATAATAAAAGGATAATCCTATAAGTATTAAATGAAAGACAATGTTAATAAAGTAAAAGTTACATTTACGTACTGTTAATGTCGCTATGAATTCTGTTCATTCATTCAAAGTAGTCATTTCAAATACGTTTTATTTGCAATAGTTCATTCAGAGGGTCTTGAATTTGTTCAGTATAGTTAAACGTTTTCATTGAAATAAAACATTCGACTCTTATGCTATTTGAAAGCACTATATTAATCGAATACCATCAATGGACACAACTTCGGGAAAGGCATTTGTTGTAATCCACCTTTATTAACCCATTCGTCAAATTAATCAAATGAATCTCTAGTAAAATCGAATGATCAGATTGATAGCGAATCGTTCTTCTTACGATTTCGTTAGTCGTATATCTTATATTAAGTATCCCGCTTTCAACCGCAAAAAATAGCGAATTTTTATGTGTTAGGTAGAGAATTACCTATATACTTCTGGTGTCGACCGAAGACGATTACATATATTTACTTGCAGCAGTACGAGAGTATGTGCCGTCTCTGTCATACTTTTAGAGTAAGCCTAGAAAACGAAAAGAAACCTATCCCCTCTCTCACTCCCGCGCGATCGGCTCCCAGTCACGTGGTACCTTCATTACGTGATTTTTAACCGACTTCAAGATTTCAAAGGAGGAGGTTCTCATTTTTTTTTAATGTTTGTTACCTATAACTCCGTCATTTCTGGACCGATTTTGAAAATTCTTTTTTTGATTGTAAGTATATATATATATACAGATTGGTCCCGTTTTTGTCAAAAAGCAGTTCTGATGATGGGATCCATGAGGAATCGAGAGAACTCCTCAATTGTCAAAGGCATACATATAGTGATTTTTGTATTTTTATCAACAAATCCATAATTTCCATTTTAAAAAGTGACATTTGATAAAGTGGAATTGCTGATGATGATCAGAATGGAACTCTTTAATGACGCATAGTTTACGTTTGGCGATTTGTCCTCTTCTTTATGTCTGTTAAGCAACTTAAGTTTTTAAGACATATTTTTGTCAAGCTCGAGTTCTGATGATGAGACCCACGAGGAACCGAGGGAACTCCTCAAATGTGAAAGGCATAAATATAGTGATTTTTGTATTTTCATCAACGAATCCAGCATTTACTTTAAAAAAAGTGACATTTGATGAAGTGGAACTGCTGATGATGATCAGAAGGGAACTCTTCAATGACACATAGTTCACGTTTGGCAATTTGTTCTATTCCTTATGGACCCAGACCCAAACTTGGACCCGGACTCGGACCCGGACCCAGGTCTGGACATGGACCCCAACTCGGACCCGGACCCGGACCGAACTCTGACCCAAACTTGGACCCGGACAGCCGGACACGGACCCGGACTCGTATCCGGACCCAGACCCGGACCCGGAAATGCTACTAGAAAAGTTAATACTGATAGGACTATATACATTTATAGGATGAGATGGTTATGTATCGGAGTCAACAATGATACAGATTATTGGTGGGGGCGCGTTTACCCCATTGCCCTTCATAGGTAACTGAATCCTTATTGGGTCTTACTTAGGTAAGCTCAGTAATGAGAACAACTTAGATTATAAGTGATCTTTTTAGTATGATTCAACCTGGATATAATTTATTTATTTATTTATTTATTTAAACTTTATTGCACATAAAATTACAATGCGTACAAATGGCGGACTTAATGCCATAAGGCATTCTCTACTATATATTCCTGTACTGTGAATGCTTGGCTTTTAACTACTTTATTGGGTAAAGGTAAAGGTAAGGAAAGGTAACCCTAATCCACCTGGCCTTTAAGTAACAGTTGTATTTTACCCTTTGAGTGATGTGCCTATGTGCATATAATATGTTTAATGAAATGGCTGATCTCATGATATTAGGGGCAACGCTTTTATCATTGTCTTGTATATGGTCGTTATTGGGCACTCATGTCAATTACTTACTAGATATGTCTCGGTTTCTGTACTCGATAGTATAAACCATTACGTGAAATATTCCATTTAAGCGACGGGCTTAGAAGGTATTGCAGACGGTGCAAGTCCTAGTGACATACCTATGGAAATATTCTCGTAGAGACTTGCGGCTCGACATATAAGGAGTGGTCTATAGTGCGGCGTATGCATGATAGTTTTATGAGATTCAAAAGGTTGCCTTATTGTCACGTTACTCCCTCCTCCACGTATATTGGAGGAGTGAGTAACGGAGCTGGGAGTGAGGAGGTAGAAAGGAAAGGATAGATATAACAGGGGTAGGTTCTTTATTTATCGGCTGTTGTCTAAATATGACACGCTAACAGATGGTTTTATTACAAAAATAATAAATACGATTATAGTCGCGCTAGTAGCACGCGCAAGGCAGGAGCACGCACACGGATAGGCGCGCTGATAGCACGCGCAAGGTGAGGCGCGCTGGTAGCACGCGCACAGTAAGGCGCGCAGATAGCACGCGCAAAGGTAAGGCGCGCAGATAACACGCGCAAGGGTAAGGCGCGCAGATAGCACGCGCAAGGTGAGGCGCGCTGGTAGCACGCGCACAGTAAGGCGCGCAGATAGCACGCGCAAAGGCGCGCAGATAGCACGCGCAAAGGTAAGGCGCGCAGATAGCACGCGCAAAGGTAAGGCGCGCAGATAGCACGCGCAAGGTAAGGCTCGCTGGGTAAGGCGCGCTTATAGCGCGCGCACGGTAAGGCGCGCTGGGTAAGGCGCGCTAATAGCACGCTCTTCGAAGAGGCGAGGCGCGGTGACAGCACGCGCCTGTTGAGGCGAGGCGCGCCGATAGCGGGCGAGGCGCGGTGACAGCACGCGCCTGTTGAGGCGAGGCGCGCCGATAGCGGGCGAGGCGCGGTGACAGCACGCGCCTGTTGAGGCGAGGCGCGCCGATAGCGCGCGCCTAGGAGACGAGGCGCTCCGTTAGAGCAACCGCAAAGCACCGCCGGACTTGGGCGCGTGCAGAGAGAGCGCCAGACTTCGCCAGGAACACAGGTACTTTTTAAGGAGCGCGAGCGAGGGTTTCTTGATGGTGCGGGGCCTGGCTTGGCCCCGCACGGACCCTTATAACTGACGTTCCTTTGTTGGAAATTAGAAGCAAACTGAATTCAGATGTCCGCTGGGCCGCTTATATAGCTAGCGATAACATTTTCTAGAATTAATCTTTACCTTATAATTATATTTGAAAATATTTGAAAATATTTGTTCACCAGTAACAATTTTTAGATAAAATTTAGAACAAACTACTTGAAAACTATACGACCTAAACTTCATGCTAAAGAATTTAGAGTAAATTAATAGTTTGACGGATTATGTCAAAACAAGCAAAACAAATATGTCAAGGAAAATTTATAGTGAATTTTAGGTCGATTAGCTTCGAAATTATAATAAAAACATGAAATGATTAGAAAAACAACAAGGTAAGTAACCGGACGGGTTAGGGCCGTATTAGGGTAGAAGGAGTTCAGGGAGAATTTAGAAGTGGTAGCCAGAAAGTACACATTTTAAATCAAAAGTTTCAGGGAGTAATTTGGAAGACGAGAATCAGACAGGAAGAGAAGGCAAAAGCGTTAAGGAATTATAGCCGATTGGAGAATCCGGAGGATCAGCCCGTGGGAGTAAGGACTGGGAGTAAGGACCCAGGTATGAGATGCTACATTACCCCAAAAACCACGGAAAAAAAAACTTTGTCGTAATCTTAAACGGAAAAGTTTTTTTTTTGTGAAGAGTTGTTTAGGGGAAAGTAAAGTAAGTAAGTAGGTAGGTAAGTAAGTAAGTAGGTAGGTAAGTCAGTCAGTCAGAAAAAAGAAAGAGCAAGCTCGTTAATGGGGATGAATAAATGGAATGAGAGGATGAGTGATATAATGGAGAAGAAGATGAATAGATCGAGGAACTTCCCTGCACTCATACATCACACTGTCAAAATCTTGACGAAATAGTGTTCCTTCCTAGAGATATTTATGCCAATAACCTGGCGCTCTTATCCCCAATTTTCGATAAAGTTCAAGTCGCCCTATTTAAGGCACACTCTAAAAACAGCACTAGATACGACCTTAGAAAATCCTTTAAGGAATTTGAGGTTGGCGATATAATTTGGAGGAAAAATTACGTCCTCAGCAATGCCGGCAACTATTTTAGTGCCAAACTGGCCCCTAAATATATCAAATGCAGAGTTATCCAAAAACTCTCACCTCTTGTCTATATACTTGAAGATCCTAATGGGTCCAGAAATAAATGGCACATTAAGGACTTCAAAACTTAATTTTTATTAATACCTATTTAAATTAATATTCATCACTTCATCTTAGGTTTTTTTTTTTTTTATCTTATATTTCCAGGCATCTAATATGCTTCAGCTTGCGACTAGACTTCAATGTCTCGCATGGCATCTTCTTCCGGAGCGGTTCTCCAATCTAAAATATAAAAAATATATATATATATGTTAAGCTACTTGGTCATTCTATTTATGCCCAATACTCGTGGTAGGTCTACCCCTACCACAACTTAAGTAGATACTAACTCTACTTTTCTTACTCTCGTCGGCTCTAAACCGACTAGATTGTATATAGTTTTCATCATTTTTTCCAGTGGAGCGGCCGACTACTCCCGAAAAACAAGCCATAGGTCATTGAGAGTTTTTCCTTAGGAGTGTGAGTCATCGAACGTGAACCACAACCCCTTACTCATGTCAGAGATGGATAATCGCGTGATTTTTGAAAGAGAGGTATGAACGGACAGGAAATTCCCTATTTCATTTTGTTTAACTTTATTCTAGCACTTCATCTCATACCCTGCACTAATTCTTCTTTAATAATTAATTCTATGTTTTCTTTAGCACTTCACCTCACTTTGCACTACTTTTACGTATATTAGACAATAATAATAAAAAATTAAAAAAAAACTTTCCCGTTGAAGTTAACGTAAAAGTTTTTTTTTCCGTGGTTTTTGGGGTAATGTAGTGTTTTACCTTGCATCCTTGGATTACTTCTCTGTAACTCCTCCCTTCTTTGGTTTCTAGCGTAAGAATCCAATTGATCGAACCTTTTAAATTGCATTCCCTGGCTCCAATTAAATTACTATTTTCTTGATCTGCGCCTGAAAATCACAGGATAACGTTACGGAGATGCTCAAAGCTCTCGCGAACTTTCCTGTCGCGTGCGAAGTCTGAAACCTCTGCCTCGCTTGCTGTTTCATAATTCCTGAAACTTACCTTGCTGTTTTTCTAATCACTTCATGTTTTTATAATAATTTCGAAGCTAATCGACCTAAAATTCACTATAAATTTTCCTTGACATATTTGTTTCTTTGTTTCGACATAATCCGTCAAACTATTAATTTACTCTAAATTCTTTAGCATGAAGTTTAGGTCGTATAGTTTTCGAGTAGTTTGTTCTGAATTTTATCTAAAAATTGTTACTGGTGAACAAATATTTTCAAATATTTTCAAATATAATTATAAGGTAAAGATTAATTCTAGAAAATGTTATCGCTAGCTATATAAGCGGCCCAGCGGACATCTGAGTTTAGTTTGCTTCTAGTTCCCAACAAAGGAACGTCAGTTATAAGGGTCCGTGCGGGGCCAAGCCAGGCCCCGCACCATCAAGAAACCCTCGCTCGCGCTCCTTAAAAAGTACCTGTGTTCCTGGCGAAGTCTGGCGCTCTCTCTGCACGCGCCCAAGTCCGGTGGTGCTTTGCGGTTGCTCTAACGGAGCGCCTCGTCTCCTAGGCGCGCGCTATCGGCGCGCCTCGCCTCAACAGGCGCGTGCTGTCACCGCGCCTCGCCCGCTATCGGCGCGCCTCGCCTTAACAGGCGCGTGCTGTCACCGCGCCTCGCCTCTTCGAAGAGCGTGCTATCAGCGCGCCTTACCCAGCGCGCCTTACCGTGCGCGCGCTATCAGCGCGCCTTGCCCAGCGAGCCTTACCTTGCGCGTGCTATCTGCGCGCCTTACCTTTGCGCGTGCTATCTGCGCGCCTTTGCGCGTGCTATCTGCGCGCCTTACTGTGCGCGTGCTACCAGCGCGCCTCACCTTGCGCGTTCTATCTGCGCGCCTTACCTTTGCGCGTGCTATCTGCGCGCCTTACTGTGCGCGTTCTATCTGCGCGCCTTACCTTTGCGCGCCTTACCTTTGCGCGTGCTATCTGCGCGCCTTACTGTGCGCGTGCTACCAGCGCGCCTCACCTTGCGCGTGCTATCAACGCGCCTATCCGTGTGCGTGCTCCTGCCTTGCGCGTGCTACTAGCGCGCCTATAATCGTATTTATTCTTTTTGTAATAAAACCATCTCTTAGCGTGTCATATTTAGACAAAAGCCGATAAATAAAGAACCTACCCCTGTTATATCTATCCTTTCCTTTCTACCTCCTCACTCCCAGCTCCGTTACTCACTCCTCCAATATACGTGGAGGAGGGAGTAACGTGACATTATAATTGATTGCATCAGCTATTTTATTCTACAACATACTTAACTAAAATAATAAAACCCTTCGAAGCCAGACTTCACCCACCGATCCTGACGTATTCATAAATACGTCAGGCACACGATAAACTAACGTATCGTTATATATTAAATCTGAACGTATTAGTAAATCTTATATATCATTAATAGATCGTGTCACAACCTATTTTCATATCTAAACATTTTGACTGAAACACATTTAATTATTTTAAATTGTCTGCATAAATTTCAGGCACCTTCTTATTTTAATTTAGAAGTATCCCACAATAGCATTTTTATAGGAAGAAGGTAGGGTTTATAATAGTCGTATTAGTAATAATATTTAATAACTTTGATAGGATTTAACCAATTCTTATTGATTCAAATTATTTTAAATAGCGTTTTATTCTATGGACATGTTTTAATTTTACTTTACTTTGGTTTATAATAGTCGTTTTGGCAATAATATTTAATAACTGTGATAGAATTTAACCAATTCTTATTGATTTAAATTATTTAAAATAGCGTTTTATTCTATGGAGATGTGTTAATTTTACTTTACTTTAGGAGCGTTAGCTGTTATTTCCCATTTCATGAAGCTTATTTATTAGGCAATATTTATGATTTATTGTGCTTGTTAGAACATATTTCAGATGTTATCTTATCGTGTAACTTGTCTCACACCTCGGAGAGCTATGAATATTACTTGTCATGATGTTAGTCCTTACCTACCACTAGACGATCTTGCCATATTTTTCTTATGTATTAATAGGTTTTAATTCTTACTATGACATATTTTATTATGTTTGTGTACAGGTTAAACATGTGCAGTCAGGTTTTTGTTCCGCCTTGTTTTCCTGACTTAGGTTTGGCCCTAGCAATCAAGGCGGTGTATCCAATGTAGTCCTTACCAGACTTAATTGGATATAGTTTGTAAAATTTTGAATTAATGTATCTTACAAACTTAATCAATTTAAATGCAATAAATCAACTTCGTTAGTATTCACAATCTTGTTTATTTTATACTCCACCCCTATAGTATAGATCCTAATTTACTAAATTTCAGTATTACTTTCCAAAGGTTCAATAATAGAGTAGGTAGAGGAAAGTTTCATTATTTAAGATTATAAAGCTTCAGTAATAGAGCTTCTTGACCTGGCTAAGACTTTACAACGGAATGGGACATTTGTCAACCAGCCTTCGTACAAATAATTAACCTATTAGGCAAACCAGAGTTTGATCTATTTGCTAGTGCCCAGAATAATAAATGCACTAGATATGCTTCTTGGAAACTAGACCCTTTTTCGGAGGTAGTTAACTCGTTTACATTTAATTGGCATGGCATAAACTTTTATGCGTTCCCTCCATTTAGTCTGATTACTAGTCCTTGAAAAAATTATTACAAACCAAGCAGAAGGAATATTAATTGTACCTGACTGGCCTTCACAGCCATGGTACCCTTTGTGGTCGAGGCTCATTATATCCAAGAAATATTTTCTCGGTCCTGACAAAACATTGTTGTACTCCCCTTTCAGAACCAGCCATCCACTTCACGCGGATCTTGTCCTGGTGGCAGCCAAGTTATCAGGGACTCACTGATAACGCGGGGCGTACAATTGGATTCTTTAGATATAGCTTCATGGCTTCATTTTCACCACAAACTTTAAAACAATACAGTAACACAATTACATCTTGGGCTTCCTATTGTACAAATAATAACTTAAACATATTGATTGTCGATAGCAGTAATGTAATTTCTTTTCATACACCAAAATTTAATGAAGGGGCTAGTTATATTCCTTGAATACACACAGATCAGCCTTATCAATTATTTTGGGTACGGAAGTGACACTAAATGTCTGTATTAAACGATTTATGAAGGGTGTATATAGGCTTAATCCACCTCGGCTCAAATATAATTCAACATGGGATACTAACATCGTGTTAAATTATCTCTCTAATACGTATCCCTACCCGTATGATGATATTTCGCTACCTAATCTGACATATAAAACCAGCACTCTTTTATGTATAGCATCTGCCCAACGAATGCAAACCATTAGTTTTATTAAATTACAAAACATAATAATACAAGATGATGCGATTATTATAAGGATTACCGACTTTATTAAGACGTCAAGACCTGGAGCTTGCCAAGCACTCATTAGATTGCCCTTCATCCGTGAAAATCCTAACATTTGTCCAGCTTTAGCTCTTAAAACCTACATGGAAAAAAACCCAACTCTTACGTCAAAATTCACTAGATGGAAATCTGTTTTTAGGTATTTGCAAACCGCATAAGAAAGTTGGTATTGACTCTAGCGTGTTGGGTAGAGAAAGTGCTACACGATAGTGGCATCGATATATCAATATAGCACCAGGTCGGCATCGATATCTGCCGCGCACAGATCAGGGGTCAATCTGGAGGTGGTTCGCAAGGCCGCAGGATGGAGTGACACCTCCAATGTATTCCTGAAGTACTACTATAGAGATGTTGTACAGACAAATCAAGATGTTTTCATTAATGCAATACTTAATTAGTTCACAGGCTATTCGCGTTTATATGTATTAACGTAATAGTGGAGTCAATATAAAGTTTAAGTTACATTAAATGCACACTCAAATTTTTCTACATGGGTGAATTCTATATCATATTGAATACCCGTCTGTAAAGTAACAACTTGATATCAGTTACCGTTTTTGAGAAATAAAACTTTTTTTTAAATCTTTTATACTACTTAAACAATAATTCCCACATAAGATATTTTTCGTAGAATGGGTTATGAAGCTTATACGACTACACGGTCAGAATATCTCTCGACAATAATGTAAATTATAGATTTATTGAAACAAATTATTATTTTGTAAGTTTTTCATGACCGAGGAACTCCCACACCGAGAGAAAAGTTTACTATGGTGGTTATGAAGTAGTTGTATCGATCATGTTTAAAAATCTCCCGAGTCACTACTATATTTGTTGAATAGCAGCAAGATTTTGGAAACAAACAGCAAATAATGTTCTGCACAATTAATGGACATTTCTAGTTTTTTGCCAGTAACTGCACAAGTTATGGAAGAATAACGTATTCATTTTTCTCTCGATAATTAAATAAATTTCCAGCATAAAAAAATTAAAAAGTATGCGGTATTTCCAGGCATTCACAGAGGCCAATTCGAACTTTATTTAAGATGTCAATAATATATCATTTTGTTATCATTCGCCCGACCGTCTCGCTCGCTCCAAAACATATTTTAACTAGTACGAGCGAAACGCACACGCAAATTAAAAAATATATATCTTTAATAACAAAGTTCGAATTAGCCTCAAGGTATATTAGGAAAGTATACCTTATGGCTTATGGCATTGCGTTAAGGTTCAATAGTTCAATGCATTAAGTGTCTGTCTTTATATGAAAAAGTTATGAATTGAAAAAAAAAAAAAAACCTTTGAATGCAATTTAGGTTCTTTTTAAAAATAAAAGAATGTCTCCTTTAAGTAAAATGAGCTAACTTAAGGTTTTCAGAGAATTTCCCTCCAGGGCCCATTAATTTGATTATTAAATTATAGTGGTAAGTAAGCGCATTGAGTATGCACTTTTGTCTCAGGCGATGCCGCTTGGCACGATTGATTGTTCCTTAGGGCAAATAAAACTGATTCAGCCCGGTAGCCACGAGATCGTAACGCCCCCCAAAAGGGGGGTGAAAGGGTCGGCTCCCCAAGTCCAATCTATGCTATATTTCTTCCTGTTCTTAGCAACTAGGGCAACTTATATATCATTTTCGTATAATTTAGGAACGAGGAATTCATTTTTGAAAAAATTATTAGACCTTTCCATACAAAAAAAAATGAGTTGTTTACAAAATTTTTAAATGTTATGTAATTTTTTGTGACAATTTTCCCAGTTACAATTACAGTGTGGCGATTTGCACTAAATAAAAAAATGGACAATGTAGCCCATTTATTGTTCATTCTGGAAAATATCACTTTAAAGGAATAGCTGCCGAAACGCCTGTCAAAAAAGAGGCGTTTTTTCTTACTAAGCGGCTTTTTAAGTTTCCAAGTTTTTATTCCTTACTTGTTGTTTTTATTCCTCACTTGTTGTTTTTATTATTTTTTCGCAACTGTGTTAAAAAACGTCGTT
Source organism: Cydia strobilella (assembly GCF_947568885.1). Lineage (NCBI taxonomy): Eukaryota > Metazoa > Arthropoda > Insecta > Lepidoptera > Tortricidae > Cydia > Cydia strobilella. The sequence continues at coordinate 16,634,893 of NC_086042.1, read as the reverse complement.
CGATACACGTGCGGAAATGTCATTCTTCACTCGTCCCGAGTCTTGCCAAGAAACCCATCTCGGTACTCGTGAAGTAATGATATACTTTCCGCACCAGCATCGAAATGTACTATTTATTTTATTTGGGCACCAAGAAGTATGTTGGTAGTAAACCTTTTTGCGAGTAAAGGTGACTATCCAATTGTAACTGCCGCTGCACTGCAGTTGCGACGTTACGCGGTGCCGCGCTACTGTAGCAGCACGACTGCGGCTGTTGCGGCGTGCAGTCGCGACAGCGTTCGTTGATGGCTTGTCAATGTCAAGTCATATAATGTCAGACGTACAAATAAAATACTAATTTACTTTTGTATTTTTTACGTGAAGAAGCGAGTGACGATAATGCTACATGCTACATGAAAAAGAAGACCAGTTTGCCTTTCTACAATAGTCAGAGTCCGACGAAGGCAGCTACGCAATATTAATAAAAAATCTGATATTTAATGGTGATCCTTTATTCAGATAATATTGCCGATTAAATGAAAAGCAATTCAACATTGAATGAGACTTAATAATTGACGAAATACAATCAAATTACTCAAATAAAATTAATGCAGAGGAAAAATTATTCTTAACATTAAGGTAAGTTCACAATGTGAAATTTTCTTCCCCATCCTCTTGCCTAAATGCGTGACCACCGCACACAGCAATCCGACGGAAACGGGACTCATGGAGTTCGTGATATATACGGGGGGAGTGCACACTTGATCCACCTGCATCACGTATAGGTACTCGGCCGTCAGAAACGTGCGGCTGGATTTAGAAGTCTGTAATAAACGTCCCCTCAAAACCATGCCAGGTAGGCTCTTTTAGCAGGCCTTTTATTGATTTCTGCAAAGTGATTCGTGGGTTCTGGAGATGACGATGCGACACGTATATAAAATTATCCAATGGTGGGTAGGCAGTCGTTCGGTGTTAGCAAAATATTACAGATTTATCTTTCTAAGTATCCATATTAAGCCAATTTTACTTTCTTTAGGTACCAAACAGTGAAGTATGATGAATAAAATAATTTGTAATTTACACTTCATATTGTCCAGTTGCAGGTGTGAATGGGCGACGGCACTCTATGATATGACCGCACCATCCATATAAAACTTGACGGGCGAGACAAGAAATCCTTTATGAAGAAAGATATTTCCCTCACCTTGGCCGATAGAAAGAACTTTTGATAAATTAATTTGAATAATAAATGGTTTCCTCGTGTTGGTGTGAAGAATTACGTGTTGCACTGTAACACAGTTTGTTTAACCCTCATGCCTTGAGACCTCCGCAACTGTCAATATTCTAAATTTTAAACCATTCGCTTCTCTCGTGGTTCAATTTTGTATCGTTTCGTATGTTTGGATATCAATATGTTACCATGAGGTATTAAATAACATCTTTGCCCCTTGTAATAAAAATAAATGATTGCTTCTTTTATTTAGCTCAGGAATGGCTTTGCAATGACAAAATGAGAAATTGTCACCATAAACGACATTATATAATATGATATATTACAATACAATTACAGTTGCCAGGAATATTCGGCAACTATTCGGTATTTGGCCACTTTGCCGGATATTCGGTATTCTATTTGCCTCTCTATCGCTCGTGCCCTGTCGAGCTTATAGCTATCCTCGCAAAACTACGAAAAAATAAAATAACAGTTTATTTAATGAATCTATAAATAATATCGTCGTATTATTTGAATCCCTAAATCAATAATCTCAAAATACGCTAAATTTGTGAAAGCTGATTCCACAAATCTGCCTTAAGTTATATACCTTAGTTTTATTGGATGTATATAATGTACAAATTTCTAGAGAAGGCGGAGAATGTAAAGTTATAGCAAGAATAGTGCCTGGGCGTGGGCATAGATTTAATAATAAACTATACAATTATTTTCTGGATCAACAAGAGTAGAACCTAAATCAACTTCAACTGAATGCTACTAAACAAAGCCCTCAATGTCAACCTTACGTGCAGAATATGTTGAACATATAATGTATACACTTTTTTGGGAAACAGGTTTTTCGTAAATTAATAAAAAAGTAAAAAATAAGACATGTTTTATTTTTCACAACTCTTTATTAACTTTAGTTTTGTCCGCCATGATCGTGATATCAGCAGCTTGAGCCTTGAACTGCAACTTGTAGGTACCTGGAAATTAGAAATTATCTTTTCAGTTTCATGTTGTATTTTGAATATAACTATGTATTTTTGTATGTATATGATTTATTGCTTGCAAGATGGTTATAAGTTACATATATGTATGTCTGTTTGTTGAATTTAACTTCAAATCAGTAAAACGGAGCTAGTAGCGGACAAGCTGTGTTAAACGGTTTGTCTTTAGATATTCTGGTCACATCATCACAGAAAATAAATAGGTAATAGTGACCCGACCACCGAAATGGACTTTTAAATATTCGTAGTAAAATAATATTAATTTTATACTTACATCGACGTGATCCTCACAGCAATATTGTGTGTAACACTTGAAGTATTCCATTCCACATTTACTTCACGACAACACCGTCTTTCACGTAGGTCTTCGCGGACTATAATTTTTGTAAATCATTCCCACAAGTAGAAACAAGGTTTTTGATATATTAAGCAATCAAAATCTACTGTTTAGGTATTAAAAATTATAAATCAAATCGTAAGAAACTAGCGGTTTAACTGAATTTTTTTATTATGACAATTGATGACAATGACATCTTTGACAATTACGTGAGTGACGGATTTATTTACTATGGTTCGATAACTTTTACTATACGATGACATTATTATATTCAGCCTCGCGAGAAGGTCAAACTAAGGTCATCAGTATATTTGTTGAAATATCTTCAATCCTCGATTATTATATCGCAGCAAATATCGGAAACTGTTTGAAAACCTAATATCTCGAAATGGTTTTCGAAATAGAACATTAAAAAATATGAACAATCCTAATTAGAGATTGGATTTTGCAAGTAGTGAGTGAGAAGTGCGACTGTGTGCACGTTTTCCCCCGCAAAAAATGGCAGAACGATTTGTACGGTAAGATATCGCTTGGGCTCCTCCCTTCCGACGTGTCGGAAGCCGGTGTTGCTCGAAGGGTTTGCCAGACTATAGTTAACTTCCGAATTTGACACTCTCTTTTTCGGACCTATCATTCTAGTTTCCTAACTGGCTCTGTGATACTCGTATGGCTCAATATAGATTAGCAAAAAAGTTTACAGTAGTACTACAGTCGCCATCAGATATGTCGGAGCGACCGAGGTGCTAAATATATCTGAACATGCACTCTAGCGCCTTGACAATAAAGGCGTGTTCAGATATTTGTGAGCTCCTTGGCCGCCCCGATATATCTGCGATATATGGCGACGGTACCATCGGGGTTGTTTATCCGTGGGTGTAATAACTCCTTAGAACGTAGTGGTTATATCCTCTTTGCTTAAAACTACTAATATCTGTGATCAAAGACAATTCAGTGCAGGTGACAGATTTGACGTGCGGTCTGCAGCCGCAGTTGCAATAATACACCAAATACGCAAAATGGCCATGCTACGTGCAGTCGGTCTTGTCATTCATTTTACTATGGAAATTGACAATAACACCGACGTGTCGGAGCAGTAGTGCAGCTGCGGTCGGGAAAACGTTAAAATCACCATATTACGTGCAGTCGATATCGTCATTCATTTTACTATGGAAATTGACAATAACACCGACGCGTTTGGGCCGCCGCAGTAGTGTCGGAGCAGCAGTGCAGCTGCGGTTGGAAACGGACAGTCACCTTAAAATAGTATGTAATAATGATTTAATATAATATTGTTAATTAACTAAAGTTTCATTATTGCGTCATTTCATCTCATAACTACTACCCATTAAATTGAATGACCTTTTTCACGTTTTCTGCAGCAATGCAGTCGACTGCAGCAATATTGAAGCGCGACATTGCTGTCGACTGCTACGGCAGTAGCCGTAAATGTCAAAATCAAATTTCCTGTCTGGATTTTGACGTTCATTTAAAATAAATAATCAAAGGGGATCATCGATTTTGGGCCCGGAGGACAAACCATCGCGTATATTATGGTACACTACACAGACGGTTACAGTAATTATAAACGCATTTGATTACGGAAAAAGATATAATATTGGGTGTAAATGAAACGGGAATGTATTATACAATAAAATAAATTATATCTATTATTAATGTCCGTAAATCACACCATCATCTTTATTAGCATAGTATAGCTTAACGCTCAATTTCGCACAAACCGTGAGGTTTTCACTAAGGAGTTTAAAATTCTCTTTGCACTACTTTATGGTTGGTAAAAAAGTCTGTATTCTAATTTGGCACTAACTGCCACTGTCTGTCATTGCTATGTCATAGCCTCATAGCTGACATACGTGAGATATATGCCGCAATGTATGCATTGCGCGTTTTATCGGAGCTTTGCCTGAGGTGTGTTAAGTAAGCGCGCAATCAAAATTAAACATGCGTAAACAATCGTTACGCGTACCGATGAAACTGGGTAACTTAGTCATGGGAGAATTAACGGTCGACCGCATCGCGAACTCTCGTCAGTTCAAGCGGACCGATCGTCTACCGCGAACATTGAAGTGAGACGGAGATATGGAAGTCGATCAAACGTTCTCTACAGTGAATCAGTAAACGTCAGTTAGTGCCTGCGTGGGTAATTTAAATAGCTTGGACGTCGTAATAATTATGTTTGTATTCCATACAATATTACATATACGTGAGATTTTTTTTGTTATTACACTAACATGAGTAAGAGATTTATGAAGGTGAAACAAAAGTCGAGTGTCCATTTTCTATAAGCAACAAAAAAAAATTCGAAACAAAAATGGTTAATAGTAATTAAACGGATTCATTTACGTTAGAGATTTTTTTGTAGAATATAGTAAATATAAAGAGCTTAATTAACATGTCATTTTCTATGTACACATTAGTTGTTATTTTTATGTAAAAAAAAATTTTAATAAAGAAAGTTATTGGGGGCAGGTTTCTGTGCCAAGCTGGAAGAAAATATAAATACTTAATGAGTATATGCCTGAGAACAGCATATTAGAAAATCTCTAGTGTGGGGATTGATGTTTTGGTTTATTTCTCTATTTTAGTAATAATTTGGATTTATAAAAACAAATTGACATATTTTGTAGATTTTTTTCAAAATATATTATTTGTAACATAGGTAATCACATCTCAAAAAATCTCTAATGTGAGAATTAATAGCAGCGTTTTACCTTACAATAAAACGCTTATTAAGCGAAATACCTTATTTGAAGCCTATATTTTAATATTTGAGAGAGCGATGCAGTTTGTCAGTGACGAGCGGTTCCGGTTCATGATTGTGCTGACATCTACCGGCATGTTTCCACTTTACCAATTTCAGTTTTAACCCCCTCCAACTCCACCAGCGACCGTGGCGTGCGGCCTCGGATTTAGTTCATTGGGTCTCAAAATATACCATAATAAAACAAAGTTGCAATATACCACTTACCAAAGGGTTGAGTTCATTTATTATTCCGATGTGTAATAAAACAAAGACATACACTGGTATCACTGGTATGCACTGGCATTGAACTGTAAAGACAGTAGATGTTGCTATTTGCATATTGCATGGTATAGGTTAAAATGCAGCGTGCCAAAAGTACCCTCAACGGGCATAATAAAATAAAAGTGATGTGGTTTATTGCAACTGAGTGTTGTAGCCACAGGCGAAGTTAAAAATATAGGCTTCAAATAAGGTATTTCGCTTAATAAGCGTTTTATTGTAAGGTAAAACGCTGCTATTAAGCTTCTGTACCGTTATTTGAAGCCTATATTTTAATATTTGAGACGTGTCTGTGATCGCCTGGTGGTCAGAAAACGCCAATGTGACTTATGTGACTCATTTATACTCATAAGTGAAACTGGTGGAAACAACTAGTACAAGTGCACTTAACAATCCGGGTACATGGATGAATGTGAAATAGACTAATGGGCTAAGTGTGAAGTGACATATTTTACTACACCTAATTATTTATAGGTGGGTAATTAGGGTTGTCAAAAACTGAATGTATATAGATATCAGTATGTTTATTAAAAATTATTTCTGACAACCTTATTATATTTTATTTCATCCATCCCACAAATGTATTCAGGCCATAATTTGTGTTTGTATTCTTTTTCAATATTTATTATTGTATTCAACGTATTTACCTTGCAACGAGGAAAATAAACCTTGATTGTTGAAAATTTTAAGTGTCATTTACCCATGTAATAATACCCGACATTAGTAATGATAAGGCAGGATACAATTTATTTTACAGGCACCCAAAAACGAGTTTTCAATACATTCCTCCGAGCCTCACTTGTTTCTTTTTAAAAGTCTTAGTATTTGAGGCAGGTAATTAACATGTAAAGTGCACTTGTCACCACAGTGTAAACGTGATCAGGGCTTTCGGTCAATCAATTAAAGGATTAACTCATTAGCTACCATTATTTTCTAGCTATGGTACAATCTTGAATAACAATTAGATCGTGAATGATATTATGTTGACAAGTTAATTTCGGTAGGGCTATAACAACTTTCTGTTGCCCATCTGAAGGAGTTACCTCAGCCAGGTACCCAACATGAACTCTCTGTCGTTGTGTAGGTACAGTGCTCAGCAGCTGAGCCTCAGCTATTCATAATGTGAATGCCCTTGTTATAGGTATATACATTTTGTATAAAACTAAACTTTTCTATGATAGTCGCTATGTTGGTAAAGCCTAACTCCACAGAGTATTCCAAAATATTCTAGGGCCTAAGCCCATACTAACCAACCTATTATGTGGTTTTATTTTATTACACGAGCAATAATTAGAGCCGGTATGGTAAGTATAATATTAATCCGAGAGCTGTATTACCGCAAGAATAACAGTAAGATGTTCCTCTCATTACTATTTGTGAAAATATGTAACATCCTGCAAGATGTATATAATATTAGTATATTAGGGCGTACGACATATATAACTTAACTTGGCCTTTGGTTTTGGATTAAACACGTAGTGACCGTATCTGATCAAAGTCATAAGCAAGTGCTGTGTTATTGGTAATAAAAACCCCGTAAATTCCGGTTAACCAGCTACAACAACTGAATCTAAGCTCTGTCCAGAGAATTGCTCTTCCGCTTGGTTCTTTGTGCCGTTTGATATTTTACACATTAGGTACTCTGTTTGCGTTTCTGTTTAGCCAAGGTTTGGCCCGTGCATAGACGACAGATCTGCGTAGTGTTTCAAAACAAATATTTGCATTCGCATAATTTCAACCTATAACAGCCATGCTACCCGGAAGACGGCTACAAAGCTAGAGCGTTTTGTCTACAACAGCACCTTATTTCGGGATTACTTGTACTACCCGTAGTGCAAGCTCAAGAAAGAGCAAGATATATTTATATATAGATTATAGATTTAACTGATGTTATTATCTGGCGGGTTAGGTAGGTAAGGTCAATGACCTTCGCGTGTAAAATGATCAGCCTTCAATCATTTGGCATTAAGCACCCTTCTTCTTTTTATGTTTTTGAAGAGAAACGAAAGAAAGATAGTGATGTAGCTTTCAAATGAAGTGCCTTAAAGTGTCAAACGTGATTTGAGCACCAATTCAACCTGCCGCCTGGGCTATGGCGCAGGCACCTAGCTTTAAATCTTATCAACCCTCTATATTAGGATGATTTAAATAATAGTTATCTGAGTGAGCTTACTGATTCGCGTATGTATTTGTACCATTCTCACAAAGCTAATACTGTTTTTAAAATATTGTTACCAAAAACAATAAATATGGGAGGAATTTCACCGGACACCAATTAATGAGCATTAGTACAGTAATAACCATCGAGATTACCTTATTACTGCTTCCTGAGTAATTTTTAGCTTTTGATATTTAGAAACAAACTGACCGTTTTTTATATTGTTGGATTTTAACCCATTGATACATGTATGTAAATTCTTTCAGCTTATTAACATAAGGGATTGGATCAGTCTTCCAGAAAATGACCTTTGTCCCCATTCCTTAAAAACGTGCGAGCGTGCGAGGGCTCTGTTGTTAACCTGAAGTTGTCTAGGGAATCTAGGACATTTATATCATTAACGTGTGTTATTCATCTGGATTGATAAACAAAATGGCTTTGTTTCATTTGGACTGATACTCTGAGTAGATGAGTTGCAATGTGAGAGTCATACACATTTTATACATATAGTAATTTGATTACCTCGTTCACGTCTTTCCTGAAGACAATGCAAAGTTAAGGGAATCTAAAGTTAACTTCTTACAATGCACCCTTGCAGGTGGGATACATTGTATCAAACATTTATAATTATATGCAGAGAAGGAACCTTTCTCTTAATGTTTTGACCCACATGGGATTAAATGATGAATTTTTGGCCTGAGCCAGTCAAGAGTAATGTATTTCTACCTTTTAATGAATGAATAAACTGAAAATGAATGAAAAAATTAACAACTTTACTTCAGGCACTAGTGGCCCATTAACTTGCAATCGCAATGACTTGCATCATATGTGGCGCCGGGGCGGCCCGCTGGTTATGGCAAACAAAATTAAATTTTAAAATTTTAGTTCAACGATTAGTATCATGAACTTTATAAAATCATGGCCTTGGCCCTGGCATAGGAATTACACAATTATTTGCTTGATTGAACCGCGTCTGAACCCACTTCTAACCTAATCGATTGGTTTGTTAAAAACGGGGTTCATGGTGCTTATGGTGATTTCTAATCTTACTGCCCTAAAAGCCAGTTAACCCACTTAATGCCAGAGCGAACTACGCGTTGCTAGCGTAGCTAATAACACGAGAAAAACAGTATGTAGCGAAAAGCGTCTACGAAAGGGAACCCGCCTAGCGGGTCGCTGGCAGTGAGTGTGTTACTTATTTTATCTTTTTAGGGTCTTATAATATTAAGACTTAGGGTCTCCCCGGGAGAATTTAATGTTTATTAGTGAGGTGTGTTTGCAGCAAAACGAAAGTGTAAATAATTTCTCAAATGCCTTGCGTAGGCAGAGATTTACATGCAGGCGAATCATTTTTACACATTGAAAAACATGTTATATAGATACTTGTATCATATTTGCTTTGTAGTAGCAATATTTGGTTAATAAACTCCTGAACTAATTGCTACGCGCTTGCACAGCAGGCTAATGTATATTGCACGCCTTGCGCAGGCATGTTGTATGATATTAATATACTTAGCTTAAACAGTTTTAGTGTAACTGTAACTACTAAAAACCCAGTAACAACAGTTCCAGAACAATGTCCAACTATAAGCTTTTCGCCCAATGACTAATCATTTTTACACGCCTTACGCAGGCGGTAATAAAAGGTCTTGGCGTTTGGAGCCATGTTGATTGTATTATACCAGTGTTATAGTATTTTGCTTCATCTACTAGCTTCTCATGATAATGAAACTCGCACGCCTTGCGCAGGCGACGGGTCTTCAGCTGGCTAAATAATAATATTCACACGCCTTACGCAGGCAGGAAATTTTAAGTATGTTATTTGAATTCTAAAGCATAGCACAGCATAGCTTATCAGCACATATTTTAATAAACTTTCCGGCAATACCCGCTTGCGCAGTGGGTAATTGCTGTAGTATTTAGGGCTTGGCGGATATCCATTATATAAGTTACGTTATGGTGGTAAATTTCTCCACACCTTGCGCAGGTGGGAAATCTTAGAGTATGCTAAGTCAACAGAACATAATGCACCATTGTACTACTCTGCTTATGCAGCAGGAATGTATGCCTTGTGCAGGCAGCGGCTCCGTAACCACCAGACCTCCCAGCCTGAATTACGTTACTCAGTTTTTTCACAAGAGTTATTGTTATAGCAAAGGGTAAAATAGTGCCCCTCCTGTATGCTGTTATACATATACATATATATACGAAATCAACATTTTGTATGTATAAAAATACTTATTAACCAAAATTCATAACAACACAAACTGGATAGAGATACCTCAGTTTTACATACAAGAGTTTCACTTTCCAATCCCTTGCTTGAACTAGCAGGCAGCTTTTAACAGCTAAGTATTTATTGTTAGGTACAAAACCCTTAATTGAAAATAAAATTCAAAGGTGCTGACGGTACCGTGACTACCGTGCAACCAAAGTTGGCAATACTTAAGAGAAAACTTTCCAAAGACTATAGACACAAAGATCGAAAAGGGAGGTTTTCGATGTAGGTTTGTTAGTTACCTTTCGCTCTTCAGAGCGGAAATAGAAGCCCAGCGATAGCTGGGCTTCGTCGACTTTAAGGCAGATAGGACCCTAGTTTGGAAGCGACTAGAGTAACTGTTTAATGGTGCCAATACCAAATATGGCATTTCTTTATTTTTGTGATATTTCGATTTCAATGCAAAGGAAAATCATTTTTATTACAGCAGCACAGTACCAGAAAATGTGGAAATGCACGGAAAATATCAGGTCATAGGTATATCTCACTATCATTAACACTGTAATTACTTTAGCCTAAAAATACTAAATGCAAACACACAGTGATTACTTAGCATAAATTACGACGTCATAGAGCGCGTCTGTTTAAGACCTTTGAAATTAGGCAGTTCTATTTTGAAATAGAAACCGTTATAACCTCCGCTTCGGAGGACACTAAAACGGAGGCCTATAAATTGCCATTTTCACTTTTTCAAGGGCCTGTTCCGTGCCTTAAGACGAATCGATTCACGGTAAACAAAATAATATAAAAGTCGCTTACTTACGGCGACCGCTGCGCTGCGCTCGCGATGTGAATCGATCACGTGTCAGCTTCTCTAAACACGTTAACGAACCCGAGCTGTCCGTCAAATGTTTTAAATTTAAATTATATTAATAATCGAACGGTAACACCGTTTAAAAAAAAATACTTTTAATTAGTACTTACAAAAAATTCTAAGAATTTAAGAATTTCTAAGAATTTTTTGTAGTGAACCGAACGTTCCGACAAACAGAACGCCAATGAACTAAATCCGAGGCCGCACGCCACGGTCGCTGGTGGAGTTGGAGGGGGTTAAAACTGAAATTGGTAAAGTGGAAACATGCCGGTAGATGTCAGCACAATCATGAACCGGAACCGCTCGTCACTGACAAACTGCATCGCTCTCTCAAATATTAAAATATAGGCTTCAAATAACGGTACAGAAGCTTAATGTAGATTTCTCATACATTTTGAACTGTGCGGACCGGCCTATAATTGGTAAATGTATAACCCGTGTGATTATTTTTTAGTTTGCATATACTTTGAATACTCAAAGTACATATATGATTAATTTCCCTTGCTTTGTTTCATTGGGAATTTGGAATGAAAATTAAAGTTATCGTCTTCGGTCGACACCCGAAGTATAATTAAGAATCAAACAAACTTATACCTTGTGTTGTGATGTTTGATTCCAATTATGCGAGGGTGTCGACCGAAGACGATTACATCGTCCCAACCCTCCCAACCCCAAAATACCTCAATAAAATGTTCAAAACTATAACACAAAATCTGGTCTCTCTTAAATAATGAAGGTACCACGTAACTGGGACCCGGTCGCGCGGGAGTGAGAGAGGGGATAGGTTTCTTTTCGTTTTCTAGGCTTACTCTAACAGTGTGACAGAGGCGGCACATACTCTCGTACTGCTGCAAGTGAATATATGTAATCGTCTTCGGTCGACACCCTCGCATAATTGAAATCAAACATCACAACACAAGGTAAGTTTGTTTGATTCTTAATTATCATCTGAATTGGCGTCTCACGCGCATTAATAAGTACGAATGAGATGTCTAATGACGCGACTTTTATTGCATTTCGTGCGCACCAATCAGCGTGAGCGATCGTAGGTGTTATCAAAACAGGAATAAAACCATAACAAAATACAAAAATACAAAAATTTTTTTCGTTACCAGGCATAGATGAAATATAGGATAAAACAAATCGGTTTCACTTACAAATATGACAATTTGGTTAGCAGTAGCCCTCACACTAGGTCAAGCCTGTATATTATAGCCTGTGGTCAATAACAAACTGTTAAATCGGAATCGGCCTCTAGTTGTCTTCCAGCAATAACCAATAACTAATAAGAACTAATTATTACTATTTACATTTATTTTTTAAACATTGACGTGTTGATCATTCGTTTTAAGGTAAATACTATGCTTTCCTACTTCGTATTTGCCGCGTCGCGAAAAAATAATTAAACTAATGATAATATTGGCATTTGGTACAACTTTACCTAATACAACAACTCGAGCTATGTAATAGAATAATGTTGTCCACTGTACAAACATCTTTTGTCTCACTTCTATCCAAAACCTTGGCATGTTAGTTATCGCTGTGAAGCTACATTACAAAGGACTCATTTCGTTTTAAATTGCGTTCTTTTGGCACTACCCAGATATATAATGCCATGTTTTCGTTCTTTGTGCCTGGGGAATCTTGGAACGGACTGCTAATCCGACGGAAGCCAATGTTGTTGCAAGCGAAATTGCATGGCACCAATACCATACTAAACGTTTTCGCGAAATGTTCGTTCTAACTGTCCAAGCTGAAATAGATTAGCTGAAGTAATGAATTTTCGATTTTTCTTGTGAAAATGGTGAAAAATAAACGTTGAAATGAAAAATGAAGAAAATGCAATCTGGAGCCCTATTATTGATTACCTCTCGTAATCAATAATAGGGCTCCAGATTGCATTTTTTTATAAAAATAATAGGGCTCCAGATTGCATTTTCTAGTAAAATTGTGTAAATACTAACTAATACCTATTATTCTTTTTCGGGTTTCCTCTACTAACACAAAGTGTTTTTAGACTGAATAATTAAACTCATACTCATACTCATATATTTATTGCATCCATGGTAGGTACACAGGTGTTACATGATAATTGGTCTCACATGGGCCCTGGTAGGGCACGGCATATACTGAAATTACTAATAAGTTAAACTGATATCATGTTATGGCAGTTATAGTAAAATATAATAGTATACCTAAATATAAATGAAATAGTATACCCACGTGGCCAAAGAGGATAGAAGTCCAAGTAGTAGGTACGTAGTAAAATTCCTAGTAAAAATCTCTGTCTGTCGTATCTTACACAGACGATGTATTTTTCTAAATTGGTAAAAGGATGAAACCAACCAAAATAGAAATAGAGACATAAAATACAGTAGGTACATATGATAAAATAAAAACTTAGCAAACCTTACCTCATATCTTTACCGTACACCTACCAAAAGTAAAATGTCTATTTACTCGAAAATATAGGGGCCGGAAGTCGGCAAGTCCCGCCGTAGGTATAACTCCATACAGCGTAGTCATTTTCGAGCCCACTGACCCGCGTGATGTTATTTATCTACTGAAACGACAAAATCCGATATCTAGAAATAAACAAATTATTTGCCATCGTAAGTTGAATCTGTGGTGTGTTATTAAATCTAATAAGGAGCATTGGATGGTTTATGAAGAAATTTTGCAGGTTGTACGCGTAGATTTTTTGAAATGTCAGTAAGTAATTATTATTCACTCGTGGTTATGCAACCGGTTTATCATGAATTGTACGTACATATTGTGTATAATTCTATCCGTTGATATTTATCGACAAGTTATTCAAGTATTTTGTGTATTTCTATTAAAGATTAATATTTTTAGTCATAAACAACATGCAACAAGGTTACAATATAAGGACATCTTAGTGCTCGTAAAGGTGACTGTCCAATTGTAACTGCCGCTGCACTGCAGTTGCGACGTTACGCGGTGCCGCACTACTGTAGCAGCACGACTGCGGCTGTTGCGGCGTGCAGTCGCGACAGCGTTCGTTGATGGCTTGTCAATGTCAAGTCATATAATGTCATACGTACAAATAAAATACTAATTTACTTTTGTATTTTTTACGTGAAGAAGCGAGTGACGATAATGCTACATGAAAAAGAAGACCAGTTTGCCTTTCTACAATAGTCAGAGTCCGACGAAGGCAGCTACGCAATATTAATAAAAAATCTGATATTTAATGGTGATCCTTTATTCAGATAATATTGCCGATTAAATGAAAAGCAATTCAACATTGAATGAGACTTAATAATTGACGAAATACAATCAAATTACTCAAATAAAATTAATGCAGAGGAAAAATTATTCTTAACATTAAGGTAAGTTCACAATGTGAAATTTTCTTCCCCATCCTCTTGCCTAAATGCGTGACCACCGCACACAGCAATCCGACGGAAACGGGACTCATGGAGTTCGTGATATATACGGGGGGAGTGCGCACTTGATCCACCTGCGTCACGTATAGGTACTCGGCCGTCAGAAACGTGCGGCTGGATTTAGAAGTCTGTAATAAACGTCCCCTCAAAACCATGCCAGGTAGGCTCTTTTAGCAGGCCTTTTATTGATTTCTGCAAAGTGATTCGTGGGTTCTGGAGATGACGATGCGACACGTAAGAATAAAATTATCCAATGGTGGGCAGGCAGTCGTTCGGTGTTAGCAAAATATTACAGATTTATCTTTCTAAGTATCAATATTAAGCCAATTTTACTTTCCTTAGGTACCAAACAGTGAAGTATGATGAATAAAATAATTTGTAATTTACACTTCATATTGTCCAGTTGCAGGTGTGAATGGGCGACGGCACTCTATGATATGACCGCACCATCCATATAAAACTTGACGGGCGAGACAAGAAATCCTTTATGAAGAAAGATATTTCCCTCGCCTTGGCCGATAGAAAGAACTTTTAATAAATTAATTTGAATAATAAATGGTTTCCTCGTGTTGGTGTGAAGAATTACGTGTTGCACTGTAACACAGTTTGTTTAACCCTCATGCCTTGAGACCTCCGCAACTGTCAATATTCTAAATTTTAAACCATTCGCTTCTCTCGTGGTTCAATTTTGTATCGTTTCGTATGTTTGGATATCAATATGTTACCATGAGGTATTAAATAACATCTTTGCCCCTTGTAATAAAAATAAATGATTGCTTCTTTTATTTAGCTCAGGAATGGCTTTGCAATGACAAAATGAGAAATTGTCACCATAAACGACATTATATAATATGATATATTACAATACAATTACAGTTGCCAGGAATATTCGGCAACTATTCGGTATTTGGCCACTTTGCCGGATATTCGGTATTCTATTTGCCTCTCTATCGCTCGTGCCCTGTCGAGCTTATAGCTATCCTCGCAAAACTACGAAAAAATAAAAGAACAGTTTATTTAATGAATCTATAAATAATATCGTCGTATTATTTGAATCCCTAAATCAATAATCTCAAAATACGCTAAATTTGTGAAAGCTGATTCCACAAATCTGCCTTAAGTTATATACCTTAGTTTTATTGGATGTATATAATGTACAAATTTCTAGAGAAGGCGGAGAATGTAAAGTTATAGCAAGAATAGTGCCTGGGCGTGGGCATAGATTTAATAATAAACTATACAATTATTTTCTGGATCAACAAGAGTAGAACCTAAATCAACTTCAACTGAATGCTACTAAACAAAGCCCTCAATGTCAACCTTACGTGCAGAACATGTTGAACATATAATGTATACACTTTTTTGGGAAACAGGTTTTTCGTAAATTAATAAAAAAGTAAAAAATAAGACATGTTTTATTTTTCACAACTCTTTATTAACTTTAGTTTTGTCCGCCATGATCGTGATATCAGCAGCTTGAGCCTTGAACTGCAACTTGTAGGTACCTGGAAATTAGAAATTATCTTTTCAGTTTCATGTTGTATTTTGAATATAACTATGTATTTTTGTATGTATATGATTTATTGCTTGCAAGTTACATATATGTATGTCTGTTTGTTGAATTTAACTTCAAATCAGTAAAACGGAGCTAGTAGCGGACAAGCTGTGTTAAACGGTTTGTCTTTAGATATTCTGGCCACATCATCACAGAAAATAAATAGGTAATAGTGACCCGACCACCAAAATGGACTTTTAAATATTCGTAGTAAAATAATATTAATTTTATACTTACATCGACGTGATCCTCACAGCAATATTGTGTGTAACACTTGAAGTATTCCATTCCACATTTACTTCACGACAACACCGTCTTTCACGTAGGTCTTCGCGGACTATAATTTTTGTAAATCATTCCCACAAGTGGAAACAAGGTTTTTGATATATTAAGCAATCAAAATCTACTGTTTAGGTATTAAAAATTATAAATCAAATCGTAAGAAACTAGCGGTTTAACTGAATTTTTTTATTATGACAATTGATGACAATGACATCTTTGACAATTACGTGAGTGACGGATTTATTTACTATGGTTCGATAACTTTTACTATACGATGACATTATTATATTCAGCCTCGCGAGAAGGTCAAAGGTTTGTTGAAATATCTTGAATCCTCGATTATTATATCGCAGCAAATGTCGGAAACTGTTTAAAAACCTAATATCTCGAAATGGTTTTCGAAATAGAACATTTAAAAAAAATTAACAATCCTAATTAGAGATTGGATTTTGCAAGTAGTGAGTGAGAAGTGCGACTGTGTGCACGTTTTCCCCCGCAAAAAATGGCAGAACGATTTGTACGGTAAGATATCGCTTGGGCTCCTCCCTTCCGACGTGTCGGAAGCCGGTGTTGCTCGAAGGGTTTGCCAGACTATAGTTAACTTCCGAATTTGACACTCTCTTTTTCGGACCTATCATTCTAGTTTCCTAACTGGCTCTGTGATACTCGTATGGCTCAATATAGATTAGCAAAAAAGTTTACAGTAGTACTACAGTCGCCATCAGATATGTCGGAGCGACCGAGGTGCTAAATATATCTGAACATGCACTCTAGCGCCTTGACAATAAAGGCGTGTTCAGATATCTGTGAGCTCCTTGGCCGCCCCGATATATCTGCGATATATGGCGACGGTACCATCGGGGTTGTTTATCCGTGGGTGTAATAACTCCTTAGAACGTAGTGGTTATATCCTCTTTGCTTAAAACTACTAATATCTGTGATCAAAGACAATTCAGTGCAGGTGACAGATTTGACGTGCGGTCTGCAGCCGCAGTTGCAATAATACACCAAATACGCAAAAATGGCCATGCTACGTGCAGTCGGTCTCGTCATTCATTTTACTATGGAAATTGACAATAACACCGACGTGTCGGAGCAGTAGTGCAGCTGCGGTCGGGAAAACGTTAAAATCACCATATTACGTGCAGTCGATATCGTCATTCATTTTACTATGGAAATTGACAATAACACCGACGCGTTTGGGCCGCCGCAGTAGTGTCGGAGCAGCAGTGCAGCTGCGGTTGGAAACGGACAGTCACCTTAATGCTAATGCTAACCTTCCATAGCCCAATAGGTGACAACCTGCTGTCACCCTTACTACTGACAATGATTTAAGTTTAAAGATGACATTTGGATAGCGACAACTCAACAAGCACACGGACGTCTACCTTAGTACTGATTCTACTAGTAGCTGGTCAAACGATTCTTATTATAATAATATTCGGATCAAAAATAATTTTGAGTAGTGATAAAGCAGAATCGTTCCGTTTTGAGCTTCATTCTCTCCATCTTGATTGACAATCCTTTGTCCTAGCGTTGTGCCTGAAGTTATGACATTAATCAAAGTCAATCGCGATTGAAGATATATACAGCTTTATGCCGCTTTTTTTAGGGTTCCGTAGCCAAAAAGGCAAAAACGGAACCCTATTGTTTCGTCATGTCCATCTATCTGTTTGTCGGTCCGTACGTCATATTAATTTTAGGGTCATTCTTTGAGAATATGCCTGCGACTGCATCTAATTGCCACGACTTTTCATACATTTGTATGGGTCGCCGGTCGCGGCAATTAGACCACAGACATATTTTTTGACAATGACCCTTTACAGAACATAGGGGTACCGACTAGGCTAAGAGCCCGTTCAAGTCCACCCGTTAGTCCATAAGAACGGGCGGGTTTTATAAGGCGGCGAGTGATGTCATAATTGGATAATAATAAAACGTAAAAAAATATTACAGGTTTACAGCCAAACTACTTATACAGTCACTATCGCTAGACTACTAACATACAAATGTAAGGTAATATCTTTATTTTCTATCGCTTAAAATGGGCAACTATAACATATTCATGTTAAAAATCACTGCACGATCCTAACATTTTCAGGCCCCAAAAGCATCCAAAAGTCAAACCCACTTGTGTCATCTTCTTAACCAGGTTTTAAATTTTCAGAAGGCACTTACCGCGTGAATTTTTTAGGGGATACTTAAGAGTCCCAACCAGAAACACCTGCCGTAAAACCTTAAGGTTATCAAAGATAAGAGAAAATTGAAGTGGCTTTAGCACCTGAATAAAACTTATTGGGTAGGTACCGTAAAATGGGGGGAGAAGGGACAAAACAGAAATTAAAAAATATTCCGGTCGTATGAATTTTAGTTTTTTTATTTTATTTATTGATTATCTGTCGTTTTATTTGATAATTATAACGATAAACACAAAAAAGTAGGAGATCCCACCTCACCCCGTAGTTGGGGTTAGTAGTGAGCTAGTGAGTTGGGAAGTTTGCTAAGGTACTTGAGGATTATGAACATTACAATAAATAAATAAAATAAATATTATATAGGACAATTTTACTCAAATCGACCTAGTCCCACAGTAAGTTCAATAAGGCTTGTGTTGTGGCCACGACGACGATATATATATATAATACATAGGTATATATAAATACTTATATACATAGAAAACATCCATCTCAGGAACAAATATTTGTGATAAACACACAAAATAAATGCCCTGACCAGGATAGCTTGAAATATTTTATTTACAAAGCGATATTATGTCTTATTAACCGACTTCAAAAAAGGAGGAGGTTATCAATTCGACCGTATTTTTTTTTTGTATGTATGTTACCCCAGAACTCCGTTATTTCTGAACCGATTTGGAAAAAAAAATTTTTTGAATGTATATAGTCCCTAGTTGGTCTCGTTTTTATCAAAACCTATTTCTGATGATGGGATCTATGAGGAATCCAGGGAACTCCCCAAATCGTACAGGCATGTTTATAGCGATTTCATCAACAAACTAAGCATTTTCATCCAAAACAGTGCCATTTGATGAAGTGGAACTGCTGATGATGACCAGAACGGGCCTCTTTAACAGCGAATTTTGCTTTTGCTTTTGGCGATTTCTCCTCTTCGTTATGTTTGTTAAGCAAGTAAGTTCTAAAGGAACACTTGTGCAGGTCTAGTTCTGATTATGGGTTCTTTTAGGTCCAACTCCTTCAGAACCAGACCTTGAAACTTACCTGAAGCGCAAAAATGTTTAGTGACATGACATTTTGACCAGACAGGAACGAGTCTTGTAGAATGATGTATCATCACGCATTAAGAAAACTTAAAACTAAAAATGGAAAAATAAAATTAATTAAAAAAAGTAAAACCGACTTCAAAAAGGTTAAAATAAAATATAATCCCGTGTGCAAAGCCGCCGAAGCCGTGAGGTCCCATTTAAAAGGCCCTAATTTTAACCTAACTTTCTCAACACGATCGCCTCATTTCTGAGCAATCGACAGCAAAGCACTACCGTCCTTGGCGTGAAGTCGAACCTTGAACCCATAGGGGCTTGTGCGGTACCTCAAGGATCGATGATGGGCAATAACCTTTTCTTGGTACTAGTTAACGACATTATGACGGCGTGCTCTGAGCCTGAATATATTATGTTCGCAGATGACACGTGCATAATAGTTAAGCAGATAATTTCAACAACTTAAAAATTAAAGCGAATAAAGTAATTTATAACATTTCCAAGTGGTTCTCGTCTAACGGCATGCTTCTTAATGTTGAAAAAACTAATATTATGCATTTTCAACTTCGTAATACTGGTATATGTCCACTAGAAATAGTCGTAAACAATATAAAACTCCCACAGGTCCAGCAGGCAAAATATCTTGGTTTTACTATAGACTCAGGACTAACCTGGACCCCCCATATAGATGCGGTCTCTGATAGGTTAGCGTCGGCGTGCTTCGCCCTTTCTAGACTCGCGCCATCTCTAACGCCTCAAAACCTCAAAATAGCGTACTATGGGTATTTCCACTCAATTTTAACTCAGGGTGTAGAACTATGGGCTACTGCAGCTGAATGCAGTAGACTATTTAGATTACAAAAACGTGCCCTTAGGATAATTTCAAATAAACCTTACGATTATCCAGCGCAGTCATTGTTTAAAGAGCACAAAATACACCATGCCATGCTACCATGTGTTTACATACTAACAGCCTGCAAATATGTAAGGTCAAATCTGGGGTTATATACAACTCGCGGGCAGAACCATGGCCGCAACACGCGCGGCGAGCACCTCCTGCTGGTCCCGCGCTGCCGTCTGGCCAAGGCTCGGAAGTCACTCGGTGTCATGGGTGTAAGGATTTATAACACCCTTCCCAAAGAGGTCATTGACTCAGCTAGTGAGGCAATATTTGTAAGCAAACTTAAGAAAATGCTAATGTGTTTAGCTTGTTACACAATAAACGAATTTATATTCAGAACTGCTGATGTCCCAAACTGATGTAATTTCAAAAATAAATTAAAACAATGTAAAATAACTGAATAATTTAATATTGTGATAATCTACTCTATGTATTATTGTGATAATGATGTGTATGCTGAGTGACGTGTAAGATTATTTAATAATGTTATCAATAAATTTCTCATTCTCATTCTCAATTCACTAGCATTCCTCGGTGTCATGCTTCAAAACTTGTATCACCGAATTAGGCGTGTCACCAAATAATGCGAGTTTACCCTATTATACACGGGATTATATTTTATTTTAACCTTTTTGAAGTCGGGTTTACCTTTTTTTAAAGATTAATTTATGCTCCTACTCATAATGACTTAATGTTTCCTGTAAGTTGCGACCTCCAAGTTTGTCGATTAAAATTAGTTATATAGCGACTATATCGAGGTTGCTTCAAATGACAGAAAATGTTAGTCAATCTGAATACATGTACGATTTAATGACAGGTACTCAAAACAACCCTGGTATACAAACACAACTCACCCCTTTGTCATTTCTAAATACGCGGTTCGTAACACCAACTCTCCGCATTCATAACCCGACTTTCCCTGTTGTCGTCCCAATTCACCCCTCAATACATGCCTACTCACCCCAAAAAATCCTTGTTTTCAATGTTAAAACCGTTTTGTTTGTTTTAAATAAGCCTCGTAACTATAAAAACTAATATTTGATAGGGTAGGTTGATGAACACTTAATCTAACTTAACCTACTTTTTGGTAGCAGTTTATTCGTGTGAGGCGCTAATTAATATTTTATGTAAATTTTAATAATTGACAGAATGATTAGTCTGTGTCGGATGTCTCATATTTACAGTTGCTATATTATTATGTATAAATGAAAGAGGTTTGTAAAAAGATTACGAAAGAACTAACACTTTTAATAAATAATGTTTACTTCAAGGCGAGTCACATTACTTATTACGAGTTAGAAATTGCTTGCTATCGATATCGATAACACTTGCATGGATATTTAATTAATCACTAGCACTGGTACGTTTTTGCCCAGAAGAACCGGGCTATGGTTAATTGGTTATAATGCTTATGTAAAATTAAATAATAATAGTCTCAAATCTGAATGGCCATATGTAAAATGTACCTACCTATGTTGTAATATTTTTAGATTAAACGATTTAAAAATATATATTTAGTTCATTATTTTACGTTTCGAACCTTAAAATTAAAGTTATATATATCAAAAGTGCGTAGATATCGGTATGTTCAGCAACGCATTAGATAGATACGGATGCAGCCCTGAAATGAATGCACAAACCTCAGTAGAAGATTATGTGAATCATTATTTTATCGCTTTCGTTGACGAATTTCATTTGGTTCGTTATGCCGAAAGCTGGATACATTAATTATGTACAAATGTAATTCCAGAGTTAGGTAAACATACATTGTTTTAAGAAAGACCATAGCTGACTGGGTTATATAAATATCGTCTCTTCTAGCACTTTACCCAAGATCGTAACATAGCCGGCAATCTGCTAAAGTGCTCGCTAGGTTTCCCACAATTTACAATAGTTCCCGGCTTAGTTTATTGTAATAAAATTGTAGATTCGGGTTAGAGTTTGCCTTTCATCCAAGACAAAGGGACGAGTCTTCTTACTCTTACCACGTAATGCGACTATTACTCGTAACTGTGATAATTAACTTTTTATGAATTAAATCACTAGCGTTGTTCAACGAATCATTTGGTAACTTATTATATTAACACATTCACTGCCAGCGATCCACCTAAGTGGGTTCTCCGTTCGTCGGCTCTTTTTGCTGTAAAGCGGAAAAAACCCGTTATCAGATTCAAGCGTAGCGCGTCGCTCGCACTGGCACTACTGGCAGTGACTTGATCTTTGAATTCGCAACTTGGCTATAAAACGCTTTGCTATGCCATACCCCTAGCAAGTAAGTCTTATAACGTATGTATAATATTTGAAATAGCATTACACGCGAGCGTAGCGTGGGTTTTAAAATGTACATTGTAATTTACACTGATGTTGATTTTAATAACTTATTAATAGACATCGGTAATATCGTAGCATTACTGTGGAAGCGTGTTTGAGTTAAGATAATGGGTACGGGCGGTTTCAAGGGAGATATTCAATTGAGATCCGTATAAACGTTATTAACTGCATCTGCAATTAATCACTTCAACTGAAATTGATTTTACCCATTTCCCTACACTCCCAATAAAATGCTTCGTGATTTCGGATGTAATTTTAATGACTCTTCGTTAACAGTTGGCTGAATTGTGTTTTGCTAATTATTTAGTACTTTCAAACGCATAATTATGTATTCTACGGGACGACATCGACGCGCCGAGAGACGAATGGCGGCCTACGTCACGGTGCGATACAACCGGAACGAGCGGTACGGCTACGAGTACTTACACTCACAGAGTAAATCGAATTAGCTAAAATAATGTACCTATCGTGTCCCCTGAACATTTCCTATGAACGATTGTGTTCCCCTGTAGTTTTACTTTTCTTAAGAACACTCTTTTTGGTCGTAGAGGCAGTTACAATTTTGGTGTCCGGATGTTACTTACAAGGTCTTCCTACCATGCTAACATCTTAAAAAATGTAACTAGTTTGGCAAGAATGGCTTGTCAGTGGAGAAACATACTATATTTTTCATATGCCAGTATTAGAACCCTAAAACATTTGCATTATAACAATTAATAACTACTATTAAAATCGAGGTATTTACAATGTATATTTTTTATTCTGTGAATTCCCAATATTTAAACAAACATAGGTACGAGTACATAGTAGTTACAACTGAAAATCGTTCTTCCATTTTCCAGAACCGAATTAAACAAATTACGTCGTGATGTTTATTTACTTTCGAAAAAAGTAAATTAAACAAGTCCTAAAATAAAACCAAACTGAATATTTTCTAACGAATAATGGGGTTTTATCTAGTAGAATTTCTATACTTACTGAACATTTTAGTACACAAAAAATAAGGTCAAATATAATAAGCATAATATGTTCATATTATCGTGAATGTGGTCACAAGTGCTTGTTATATAATATTCATTATCATCATCATCATGTCAGCCGATAGACGTCCACTGCTAGACATAGGCCTCCCCCAAGGCTCGCCACTCCGACCGATCCTGTGCCGCTCGCATCCACCGAATTCCCGCGACCTTCACCAGGTCGTCGCTCCACCTCGTTGGAGGCCTACCGGCAGTTCGTCTTCCGGTACGCGGACGCCACTCCAGAACCTTCCGGCCCCACCGGCCATCAGTTCTGCGAGCAATGTGCCCCGCCCACTGCCACTTAAGGTTTGCAATTCTGCGAGACGTCGGTGACCCTAGTTCTACTGCGGATATCATCATTTCTGATTCTATCACGCAGAGAAACCCCGAGCATCTCTCCATTGCCCTTTGCGTGACCTTGAGCCTTTTTATGAGGCCCATCGTTAGCGCCCACGTCTCAGATCCGTATGTCATCACTGGCAACACACACTGGTCAAAGACTTTTGACTTAAGACACTGCGGCAATTTGGACGAAAAGATACTGTGGAGCTTCCCGAACGCTGCCCAACCGAGTCGGATTCGACGAGTGACCTCTTTCTCGAAGTTGGACCTACCTAACTGGACTGTTTGTCCCAGGTATACATAATCGTCAACAACTTCGAGCGCAGAGCCTCCGATTAATACGGGAGTTGGCACAACATGGACGTTAGACATGATCTTCGTCTTGTTCATGTTAATTTTCAGACCAACTCGTTCAGATACTCTGCTGAGATCAGCGAGCATCGCACTGAGGTCCTCCATGGTCTCAGCTTTGACTACGATATCACCGGCAAACCGAAGGTGAGTGATGTACTCGCCATTTACATTGATGCCTCGTCCTTTCCAGTCCAGAACCTTGAAGGCATCCTCCAATGCAGCGGTGAACAGCTTTGGGGAGATTACATCTCCTTGTCTGACTCCCCGCTGCAATGGAATAGGCTTCGAGCTCTGGCCCTGTAGTCGGACGGACATGGTGGCGTTTTCGTACAAACACTTCAGCACTTCGATATACCGGTAGTCAATTTGGCACCTTTGGAGAGACTGCAGCACAGCCCAAGTCTCGATCGAATCGAAGGCTTTCTCGTAGTCCATAAATGCAAGGCAAAGGGGGAGGTTATACTCCTCAGTCTTCTGTATAACCTGCCGCAACGCATGTATGTGGTCTACGGTACTATAGCCTTTACGGAAACCTGCTTGTTCGGGAGGCTGGAAGTCGTCAAACCTGCGTGCGAGACGGTTCGTGATGACTCTCGAAAACAGCTTGTAAACATGGCTCAGAAGTGAGATGGGTCTATAATTCTTCAGCAAGGTGTTGTCACCTTTTTTGAAGAAGAGCACCACCACACTTCTATTTCACGCTTGCGGCGTTTTTCTTTCGCGCAGACGGAACTAAACAGCGTCTGAAGGGCCTTAAGGACTGGTTTACCACCCGCCTTCAGGAGTTCGGCCGTAATTCCGTCATCACCTGGGGCTTTGCCATTCTTAAGCTGTTTGAGAGCCATACTAATCTCGTACAGGCTGGCGTCCGGGATATCTTCGGTATAGTGTCGAGTTAGTCTAGCTCTAGGGTCTCTAGCTAGATCCATGACGGGCGCTCGGGTTGTTGTGTATAACTGTCGATAGAACTTCTCGACTTCTCCCAAGAGCTCAGGTTTGGATGAAATGATCCTGCCGTCGTCGGTCTTCAGTTTTGCCAGTTGGCTTTGGCCAATAGACAGATCTCTGGCAAACACCTTCGAGCCTCTGTTGCGCTTGATAGCCTCTTCAATACTGTTAGTATTGGATCGGCGTATATCTCGCTTCAGAGACTTCGAGATCTGTCTGTTGAGCTGCCTATAACGACAAACGTCACCTGGCGACTGCAGCATCATCTCACGCCTCACCTCCATGAACTTGAGAGTGGAGTCCGAGAGTTTCTTGGTTCTTGTACGACGAGTCTTGAAGAATTATATAATATTACATGCTAGTAAAAATATGGGTGAGTAAAGCTTGAGTTGTTTATAAATTTATCCATAAATGCGTTCTCTCTTCTCTTCTAAGTCGGTCCCTCACTGTTGAGGATCTCAGCTCAGCTCTCCACTTCTCCCTGTCGGTTGCTTTGTGGAAAGCGTTGCTTAGTGCGTCCATCTGGGCGGATATTTGCACCATCACACCATCTCGTTGGACGTGGTCCTCTAGGCCGTCTGCCTTCCACCTTTCCCATCACCGCAAGCCAAGTCAAGTTGTCAGGGTCTGCGAGCTATGTGACCGAAGACCGAAGTATCTCAGTACTCGTTGAAGACAGATGGTGGATAGTCTAGGTTCCTTTTCCGATTTGAGCTCCGCTAATATGGATACATTATTGCGGCCTGCCGTCCAGGGTATTCGGAGCATGCGCCACCACACCTACATCTCAAAAGCATCGACTTTTTTTCGGAGATCCGCTTTCAGTGTCCAAGTTTCCGCTCTTTAGAGGAATATGGGAAAAGCAAGGGTCCTAACTATAGTAACTATTCTAAATTTGGTTTTGTTGAGAATATTCCTGTCTTTCCATATCCTTTGCAGCTGAGACATTGTCGATTTTGCTATACCGGTTCTTCGTCTGATTTCGGCCTCCGATCCGCCCCTGTTGCTCAGAACAGCGCCTAGGTATGTGAACTCTTAAACTATTTCATAGCTGTTAAGGGCGTCTGTTTGCTGGCGAGTGTCGTATCTGTCAACTATCATGATTTTGGTTTTTGTCTTATTGATAGTTAGTCCGTACTCTCGGCTTGTGTCTTCAAGGTGGTCCAGCAATGTTCGCATTTCGGATTCCGAGATTCAGTGTGGTGTCGTCGGGGTATCTGAGGTTAGAGATTTTGCGTCCACCCACCGAAACACCTCCATCCCAGTTCTCCAACGCACGTTGAATGATGTGCTCTCCGTAGATGTTAAATAGTATCGGGGATATGATGTCGATATCGGCCTTGTCGAACGCCCTTTTGGAACACGAAATGACTAGATGTTGTGTTCTCCACCCTCATAGTTCCAAAGCCAAATTCATACAGGTTTTGTATAAGTTTAACCAAATGCTGACGTTTGTGATGTTTAATAAACGCGTTACTGGCTTGAATTAGCTATGAATCGTTTGTCTTTATCTGTCATTTTGACTTATGTATTTGTAAGATAATTTAACTAAATCAGGCTCGTAAAGTTTTATGAATAAGGGGGTAGGTTAGTATGTATAATGCAATGCAACTGTCATGTAATAGATCATTTGAATTCCGATTTATATTTGCCTAACATAGGCCACGTCGAAATTCTCGTTATCTCAACGTGCCACTAACTTTTTTTACCCTCGTTTCATATTTTCAGACCTGCAGGATTAGCACAAGAATTTTAATTAAAAATGTAATAACATGCACGAAATGATTCAAGGAAAGACTGCCGGATGTCGGTACCAACAGTAGCCGAGACTGCCTTGTGCATTTGTTTAGTGAAATAATTTAATTGTAAACCTACGTTTATACCGGTTTCCCCTGCAACCATATAAAGGGAGTAAGCTGATGCTTTTGTCTGATACAATAATGTCTGTGGGAATATTATATACTTTGATCAATAATTTTATGGCTTGCCTATGAAGGTTTATGTTCAGTCGTATACGCTATAAGCCGTTTTCTGTGTGTCGCCACATCATGCTCAATTAGATGATAAATAGACATATTATAATTTATCATATTGTTTATATTTTCCCTCATTTCCTATATGTGCGACAAGAACTTGAGTAACTTACGCTGAGAGGTTAATAGCTTTCATGAGCTCAATAAATACTATAGGTTAGAGCCGTAGATGGCACCATGATTTTGATCAAGAGCCACTTATAGTGGTGAATCCTCTCGTAATGGATCCAACTCATTGCCAACACGGTTTCTCTACTCTCACCGTCTTATGTGGGACCCGCAGGTCCCTGGAGGTCCTACCACCTTCCCCAATAGACCTTCCCTTGCCACCATAATCTTACTTTTACATAACCTCTCAACGTATTTCTCTCGTCATAGTTAATGAAATATAAGCACTCACCAGGGGGATCTTCTGGTTAAACTCTTACCCACTATCTCAAAGCCATAACAGGTTCTTAATCTTCTATTAGTTCTATATAGTATTAAAGGCCGCTTAGAAAAACGCGTTCCTTCCTCTCCGTCAATTAGAATGTCAAGTTATTTTTCTCTCCCGCCAAAATTGTCTGTACAGTGTTACCAATGTCAAAATCTCACGCTAAAGGTTGTCACTCACCTTTTATTAAGAATCGCGTAAATTCGCGACACTCCCAACGACGAGGCTTGTTTATAGAATAGCGAAAAGTTGACGGGTCCACTCTGCGATCTTTTCTCTTGCCCGTATCGCAGCGGCTCGTCTCACTACCTCCTCTCGTGGCTGACTCTCATCTTGCATGACTATCTCGGTTTCATGACTTACATCTTCCATTGGATGAGAAGTCTCATTAGTTTCTCCTTGTTCTGGTTGTGGTGGTGTTGTGGATACTCTCTCATTAGGACCATCATCAGTAATCCCTCTCTCTTCTTCTATACATTGGATAGGTATTACCTCTGAACTAACTTGTCTCTCCTTCATAATATCAATTTGCTCGTTCTCTTGTGGTACTTCAATTGTTTGACTTGTCTCGGACTCACTTGGTATAGAGCCTTGAGCTCTTTCTTGGAGTTCCCTGGTCTCAGTAGAAACATCTCCCTGTGCCGAAGGTGGATGTTCCAGTTCTAAAGGATATAGGTGTCCAATCGACCGTTTGAAGATGCTGTTTCCTGCTTTAACTTGTGCTACTCTACAGTATCCATCAGAACTTCTTATTAATTGGACAATCTTGCCAACCTTCCAGTTGTTCCTGTTGCTAGTCTCGCCTTTAATCTGAACTAAATCTCCAACACTTGGCTCCTTGTGCGATTTTACTCTTGGCTGCTTGTGACTGTGTTGATACCTTTCTCTTAGGCTCATCAAATATTGGTTTATAAACATGTTCTTGAAGTGGTTCAACATGTTCTGACCTCTTTTCCAACTGTCTAACACATTATGTTTCACTTGAGTGTCAGCTTGGTCAGGTCTATAATTCTCTGATATCTCCAAATTTAGACAACGTCCTAGAGATAGAAAGTCACATGGTCTAAGAACTATATCCATGTCAGGGCCTACTCGTGTCAAAGGCCGACTGTTAACAACAGCCTCAATCTCTTTAATGACAGTAAGAAGTTGTGTTTCATTCAGTAACAGCTTCTCCAATGTTTTTTTCATACAATGCTTCACTAACCCCACTAATCTTTCATAGAATGCACCATGCCATGGCGCTAGTTGGGGAATAAACTTCCATTTGATGTTATTCTTGACGCAGTGTTCACTCTTCAGAATTTCAGAGCTCAATTTAAAGTACAATGCGTTGTCTGAAACTATTGTTACTGGTACACCTCTTGTAGCTATGAACCTCCTCAGTGCCATAATACACTCATCCGCAGTCAAGTTCTTAACGACTTCCATGTGTATGGCTCTCACTGCTAAGCACGTCATAAGACATATCCATCTCTTTTGCTGTCCCTTTTCGGTATCTATGTAGACAGGTCCAAAATAATCAATTCCAGTATAAGTGAATGGTGTGCTATAATTGGCACGTTCTGCAGGTAAGGCCGGTGTTGGAGGCAGTGGGTACGGGCCACCACCGTGCTTTACACATTGAGTACATTTTCTTAGTATTTTCTCCACTACCGGTCTTCCTTTTGGAATCCAGAATTGCTGGCGGACTAGGTCGAGAGTATGAGGTGCTCCTACGTGGTAATTCTTCTCATGTATTTCTTGTACTACTTTCTTTGTGAATTCGCAGTCTCTAGGCAATAGAATCGGATACCTCATGTCGTATGACCACTTAGCATGCATCATTCGTCCCTTGCTTCTCAACAGTCCGTCAACATCTGTAAATAGCTCAAGATTTCTACTGAGGTCTGTCGCTTTGCCTTTTATTTCATCGGGAAAGAATCTTTGTTGCAGGTTTTTTATCTCCTGAACTTGAGATCTTACTTCACACTGGTCGGGCCTTGGTTCATCATTATTAACAGGTTCCACAGGTATGTAACTCTGTGAAAATTCTACCTGTATGTCATTATCTGACAGTTCTACAGGCATGTCATTCTCTGAAGGTTCTACAGGTACATTATTTGAAGACTGTTCCTTCAGACCCTCTAATACTGCAGGAAAAGATGCTACTTCTTGATGGCTGTCCAGGTGAATATCCTTTGGCCATTTACTCTTATCATTGGACAAGAAAGCTGGTCCTTCTAGCCATACATTCTTCTTCTGGATCCAAAGCTCAGGTCGGGTTGCAATATCAGCTGGATTCTCTTTTGTATTTACATAGCATGTCTCTAATCCAACATTCCTCTTTATCTCTTCTATTCTGTTGGCTATGAAAGGTGGTAGAAGCTTATTCGAGTGAATCCAGTTGAGAACCACTAAGCTGTCTGTCCATAAGTATTGTCTATCAATGGGTAACTCTATGGTCTCTTTCAGGTATGTCAATAAACGGTTTCCAATTACACAACCAAGTAATTCCAATTGTGGAATAGTCAGTTTTCTTTCATTCTTCTTCCCATTTTTATTTTTCTTTTCCAATGGTGCAACTCTACTTTTTGATAGTAAAAAGGATGTCTTTACTTCGAGACCATTGCTTGATCTTAAATATACTACTGCTGCGTAAGAGTCTTTAGCAGCGTCTGCAAAGCAATGTAATTCATTTTCAGATCCTTCACTGACATTGGATTCAACATATCGTGGTATTTTAACCTCTTTTATATCACCTAGGTTACTTTCAATTCTTTTCCACCTTTGTAATAGCTCCTGTGACAGTGGCGAGTCCCATTTATAGTCATTTCTCCATAATTCCTGTAGAAAGAGTTTGATTGGCACGAGTAATGGAGAGACTATGCCACATGGGTCATATACTGATGCTAATATTCGTAGGACTTCCCTTTTTGTCACTTCCTCTAAGGATCCATAGGTAAAAACTTCTTTATTTATGTTCAATGTGAGCACATCCTGGTTTTTATTCCACAGCAGGCCTAGGACTTTTATTTCGTTTGTCTCTTTTGCTCTATATTCTTCTGGTACCTTCTGAATAAAAGATTCGTCATTTGATGTCCAGT
Source organism: Cydia strobilella (assembly GCF_947568885.1). Classification (NCBI taxonomy): domain Eukaryota; kingdom Metazoa; phylum Arthropoda; class Insecta; order Lepidoptera; family Tortricidae; genus Cydia; species Cydia strobilella. Next base: position 16,604,129 of record NC_086042.1, on the reverse strand, counting down.
CTCTTAGGTTCATTGAAAGTTCTTCAAATGTTTTTCTGGTTTCATCATATAATTGAACAGCTTCTTCTGAAGTGTTAGTGCCAGTCACAACATTATCAACATAACACTTGTTTGCTACCTTTTTTAGCAACTCACTATTCTTCTGAGAAATGTGGTAACGTATGGTAGCCGTTAGTAAGAAAGGACTTGATATAATTCCGAAAGGCATTCTGCAAAATCTTAAGTGTAGTATGTTTTCATCAGACAATGGTTTGTTAATATCCTTTAGCCATAGGAACCTTGTCACATCTCTGTCTTCTTCCTGTAGGCCAATTTGCAAGAAAGCCTTTTCGACGTCTGCTATTATACCTATTTTATAAACTCGAAAGTTCAAGAGCAAAGCCGTCAGATCTTGAAGCATGCAAGGTCCTCTATATAAGCACTCATTAAGGCTTTGCTGATCTTTTAATCTTGCTGAGCCATCATACACAATACGCCCACGCTTGGCGCTCTGCTTGATAATGTGATGCGGAAGGTAGTTAATCGGAGGCACAGACTGGCATTGGACATTGGAGTCTACTTGAACAACTTCTATTATCTCAGCCTGTAGTTGTTCCATCAGTATCTCGTTATATTCTTGTAGTGTAGGCTTATCCATTCGTTGCACTAATCCCTTGAGCCTGCCATATGCTAGGCCATAGTTAGTAGGCACGTCTGGTGGATATGTTGTCCACGGCCACTTTACATAATAACGACCTCCTTGATACACAACAGTGTCGTTAAAGTGTTGAACTGCAATTTCTTCTCTGGTGGCCTTTACTGAATCAGTTATTCCAATGTTCTCCAGACTCCAGAGGAATTTCACATCAGCCTGTCTTAAAGGGAGGTCAGGTTCTGTGTAACACTTACATCCTATATTGTTCTGGTAGTAGGTAACAACTGCTAAGATGTTATCATTCTCTTGATTGTCCTTATCATGATGTCCAGACATGATCCATCCGAAATCTGTATCTACTAGGTAAAGATCAGTGTCAATCTGTATCTTGTTATTCCTAATAAAGGAGAAATAGTAATCATTACCAATGAGCATGTTTATTGATTGACCATTTGAGTAACTATCTGCTGGTATGTCCACAATATCTATTTTAGGAATGTCTTGTATTGGTATCCTATCAGTAATGCGAGGAACCACATTCACATGGATACTTTTTTCTATTCCTCTTTTTGTCTTGATAGTAATATCCGTGCAAGGACTCAAAGTCTCATTAGGCTTATCGGCTCCAAAAATAAATATCAGTAAAGAGTCTACATTTGCTAATGTCAAATCCAGGTGTTTCGCCAAATCCGTGGTAATATAGCTTCTTGAACTGCCGGAGTCAAGAAGGAGTCTACAATTTAGGGTCTTGGTTTTGTGAACCACCTGCGCTGTCGCAGTCTGTAAAAAAAATTTCCGCTTAAAACAATGGCCAGTTGAGTTCAGTGTAACAGCATGGTGTGGTTCACTCTTACCTGGTTCTTTCTTTGGGCATAGGGCTCGGTTGTGGTTACCCTTGCAGTGATAGCATTTTTTACGTCTCCGGCATTCATGAGCACGATGCCCTAACTTCAAGCACATAAAACATCGGTTTGATATTTTTTTCTTCCTATCTTCAGATGTCTTATAAGATGGGCATTCATCATTAAAGTGTGGCCCCGAGCAAAATATGCAACTCAACTTGGCTTTCTTTATTCCACTGTCAGTACTAGACTTAGCTGGTCTTTTCCTATTGTTGTTCCTGGGTGTGTATTCCATTTTGTGGAGGGATGTTGTCTGGGTGTGTATCCTTTTCCCTCTGTGGTATCGGGGTCTGTTTTCTATTGAAATTAAGGCATCTGTGGTGGCTGTATGGTCCTTTTGTAGAGGCAATGTAATCTTAGACTTCTCCAATGCCACCACAATTTTGTTTAATGTACTTCTGATCCCCGCTATTGTTTGGTCATCCACTGATAATAGGTTAAGTTCGTAGATTACTTTTTCGGGGAATTTGTTTAAAATAATACTACGAAACGAATTATTCTCTATATCTTCGCCAAGAGATGAAAGTACCCTTAGATGGTTTTCGATTTTATTTAGTGTCTTCCTACAGTCTTCGGCTGTATATTCGCAGCGACTAGTTCTATTTAGTGCTTCATAATGCGAGTCAATTACTTGTTGATTACTCCCGTATCTGTTCTTAAGTGTGTCTATTGCCACTTGGTAGTTAGCATTTGTCATTGTTAGGCCTTGGACTGCCTCCTTGGCCTCCTTTTCCAGTAAACTTATCAGATAAGCTAACTTTTAGACATCATCTAAGTTTTGGGAGTGTACATTGGCCGTGAACCGGTCCCAGAACTCTGTCCATTTCAGAATATCTCCATCAAATTTGAGCAGCTCAATTCTAGGAAGTTTCACACTTTTTGTTGAGATTTTATTGTGAGAATTAGAATGAATATTTAGAATTAATTCTAATTCTATAAGAAGTTCCTCTGCTTTTATTTGCTTCTCGAGTGCAGGGCGTAAAATATCTGTGTTTTCATTATTCGTAGCAATATATTTGTCAATGTCCGACTGGATACTAATCAGAGATTGTTTCAAAGTTAATTGTAACTTCATTACTTCTTGCACCATGACTTCCGTTCCGGAATTACAATTTAATATTAACGCCTCTGCGCTCTTTAAGTTTTCATCAAGTCTTTTTATTCTTAGTTCCAATCGATCTCGCAAGAAATTATCCATTTCGTGAAATTATTGCAACTTACTCATAAATTTGCTCCCTCTAGGCTTCTTTTATACAAGTCAATATAACCAAAATACCGGCCGCTGTCGTAAGTATATCGCTGTATTTCTCTATGCGTATCTTACTTTCCTGGCACTGTTTACTGGAATCTTATACACTTTACGTGCAAACTTGTTCGAAACTTAATGGGAACGCTACTGACATGGCGGTAAAAACTTTTATTTTCTAGTCCAACAAAACAAACAATACACAATCAAGACGCCATTTAGTTTAATAAATAGTAGGTTTGGTTTGCAAATACTTAAAATGGTATCCAATTACAATGTCACGCAGCTCCTATTATCCGCCAATAAGAAAATTCAGATTTTGATTTAGCCAATCAGGAACAGGAATTTGTTTGACAAATTTACGGTTTGCACAATGAAAACAAAGTCTCAAGTGTTACCAGTGCAAGATTTTATATCGATTACCAAATCGATTGCTTAATGAACGAATCGTCGATTTGCGGTTTTACGTATTCACTATAGTACAAAATAAATCGATTATCCATCGCATAATCGATAATTTATTAAAATTCATCTTGAATTAAGTAAAACAACAAACATAAAGGTTATTAATGTTATTATTCTCATTTGATATCTCGGAACCTCAAACTTATCTCAATAACACACAAATTTCTTCGAAAGTCTTATAACAACACATCCAAAAATACAATCCTTAGAAGAGAGAGCTGCAGAAGGAGAGAGAGAGAAAAAATATTCATTTCTCTAATATGAAACCTTTATTTTAATCGATTCTTTTTCTATCAAACACTCTTATTGTTGGTAAAGTTTCAACACAGGAGATCTTGACATTTTAATTTAATTTATATATAAGGCAAATTAAAAGGACTTTAGTTTTTGAAGGAATCTTTTGACTTGATAATTCTTAGTGTCCACTGCAATAGACACAATTTTGCAAATATCAACTTCTGTATTACCTAGTGCAAGGTTCTTGTTCACTGCTATGTCCCATACAGGACTCATTAATGCTACTACCTCAGCGGTACCTATTACAAGGTTCTTAGTCAATACTATGCCCTTTACTCTTTAAGGACTCATAAGTGCAGATACTTTAGCAGTGCCTAATACAAGGCTCTTAATGTTATGCCCTTTGCTCTTAAGGACTCATAAATGCAGATACTTTAGCAGTGCCTAATACAAGGCTCTTAATATTATGCCCTTTGCTCTTAAGGACTCATAAATGCAGATACTTTAGCAGTGCCTAATACAAGGCTCTTAATATTATGCCCTTTGCTCTTAAGGACTCATAAATACAGATAATTTAGCAGTGCCTAATACAAGGCTCTTAATGTTATGCCCTTTGCTCTTAAGGACTCATAAATGCTACTACTTCAGCGGTACCTAATACAAGGTTCTTGTTAACTACAAATACTTTACATGCGCTCTTCTCTTCATTGATGCATGTTTGTTACTGCTTCATCTATGCCTACTAAGGGCTATCAAATGCAAATACTTCAGCATATCCTTTACTATGACTCATGAATATTGCTGAAAACTGAGTTCTTAGATGAATAATTTAAATTATAATTTCCTATACTTTACTGGTTTATGGGAAAACAAATTTAATATTATCTCAGCATCTCTCCACCATTTTGTCGCCACATCATGCTCAATTAGATGATAAATAGACATATTATAATTTATCATATTGTTTATATTTTCCCTCATTTCCTATATGTGCGACAAGAACTTGAGTAACTTACGCTGAGAGGTTAATAGCTTTCATGAGCTCAATAAATACTATAGGTGAGAGCCGTAGATGGCACCATGATTTTGATCAAAAGCCACTTATAGTGGTGAATCCTCTCGTAATGGATCCAACTCATTGCCAACACGGTTTCTCTACTCTCACCGTCTTATGTGGGACCCGCAGGTCCCTGGAGGTCCTACCACCTTCCCCAATAGACCTTCCCTTGCCACCATAATCTTACTTTTACATAACCTCTCAACGTATTTCTCTCGTCATAGTTAATGAAATATAAGCACTCACCAGGGGGATCTTCTGGTTAAACTCTTACCCACTATCTCAAAGCCATAACAGGTTCTTAATCTTCTATTAGTTCTATATAGTATTAAAGGCCGCTTAGAAAAACGCGTTCCTTCCTCTCTGTCAATTAGAATGTCAAGTTATTTTTCTCTCCCGCCAAAATTGTCTGTACAGTGTTACCAATGTCAAAATCTCACGCTAAAGGTTGTCACTCACCTTTTATTAAGAATCGCGTAAATTCGCGACACTGTGTAAGCTAAATTGTGCAGTGTAGGTAGGTCGGTACACAGATAATAAGTTGAACAAAAAAATATTCTCATACGACTATTAAGATTCAAATTATATTTTTAATTAAAAATAATGTTTTAAAAGCTGGAATAATTTATAAGTAATTATTATGTGTCAATAAAGTGATTGATTCATACATACAATACATGTATACAGGGTGTCCCAACACTGGGAGGGTAATGTCAGAAGTGATGATGCAACACCTAACATTACCCAGGCAGTGTTGGGTAAACCTAGAGATGTATGTGTACGGGTAAACGCCGAATACAGATTAATGTTGCTTAAATTTTCGGACTTTACCCAAAAGGCTGGAATAATACTAGTTATACCAGGGTAAACTTGTTAAATTAACCTTCTAACATTACCCGTAACATATATACTTAGTGCCAAATTAACAATATCATTCAAGTTCAAGGCAAAATTCGTAACTGATACTCATGTAACAAGTATTTGTTTTATTGTGATTATTTTTCGCAAATGTATTAAAAAACGTCATTCATGATACGTGCGAAAGTGTTATTATTATTATTTTTATGATGTATAGGCAGGCGTTTGACCATTCTCCTACGCAGCTACGGCTCATAAAAGACATTTCGGGACTGGTAAATAAGTAATGACACACAACAAATGTACTATTTTAATCAAAAGGCGAATACGAATAACTACCAATTCTAGTGTCTTGATTGCTGTTCTTTTACACATAGGCAATGTATAACACTTGTAAAACTTGTTATTAATTATTTTAGATTAATATGTATATGTACGTTATATCTTTCAGAGAGAGAGAATACAACATTTTTTGATCTACGCTATGACTGACAGTAGTTTGTTTATTTATCACATCGTGACGTCATCAAGATCACGTGACAGCTTGGAGCGTTTAGGCTCAAAATTGAAACACTAAACTAATTAAACTCGTTTTTTTACTTAAAATTAATGAATAAGAAATTTAAATATTTTTTTGTAATAATTACGTGTATCATAAAATGAAAACAGTTCTAAAAATTTATCAACATCCCTATTGTACTAAAGAGTATTTGTGACTGTGAATTCAGAGATATTTTAGTCATCTTCCAGCTGCAGCGGCGCGACATTCTGACAGCACGGTAATTAAACCCCGGATTCTACGCGGGGACAGTGCTGTTATTTTTGGTGTTTGTTCGTTACGATGTTATTGCGGTTTTTATATGGTTGACCCTGTAATTGTTACTGGCGGTTAACAATATAGACATCCCTAGAAGAGTGGTTTAGTAATACTTTTATGTGCGCGCGTAGGATATTTTTTTAATTAAGGTAAGGTGGGGTAAGACTATCAGCGGGGCAAAGCAAACACTTGTATGGAATCCTCATAAATACTGTTTGTCTTACCCCGAGCAAAATAAACTATGTTCGTCTTACGGTGGGGTAAGACGAACATAGTTTATTTACCTTACAGTTTACAATACTTGCTGCTCTTGCAAAAAAAACCTCGAACTGCATTTTGTGTGTCTTCTGAGTTGGACAGGAAGTTTGACTTTGTATCTGTCGTTTTAGGGAATAACTGTGTATCCTGTATGCCTTATCCTTCTGAACCCCTGTGTCAAGGGTCGTCAATGCGGTCGTAACCCCTCTGGAGTTGCAAGAGTGACCGCTTACCATCTGGTGGGACTTACGCTTGTTTGGCATAGTCGTATTATAAAGAAAGGCATGGTTATATTACCGGTCTGAAAAAGGTATACCGAACCGTGTTACAACATAGTTAATATGGAATTAAATACTTGGTATTCAAATTAGAGTCTACTATCTGAAACAAATTTAAGCTTCAGCTACGAGTCGCAGAGCCGGCATGCCAAAGTCACATTCACTGATTTGAGATTTCACACCGAAGGCAGCCCATAAATCCACGAATGCTATCGATCGTTCTACAACCAAGCTAGATTGTCGATAAGTTTATCCAACAATGCCTAGAGGAGGTGAACGCTTTTGTGGATTTACTGCGAATGTTCGACGTGGTGGTCGGATATTAAATACAGCAGGGTCTTTATTGAGTGCAGAAAACACAGGATGTCATCTTCATTGAAGGTCAATAAAGGCTAATTATTGATGTGGACTGTCTGACGTTCGTCTGATTTTCATTTTTTTTTTCATTTAATTTCATTTATTTATTGCAATCATGTTCATTTCATACAGGTGGTAAATAAAATATAGTCGGTACATGATACCCTGTTAGGGCACAGCAAAATTGTCTTACAAACTAAATTAACAAAACAATTTTATTTTTATTTTATAAGTTACATATTACATTCTGATAGAAAATGACATAATTACTAAGATATTAATTATTCATTCTATATTATTTCGTTATTCGTTTATATTATTATTATTTAAATATTCGTTCAATGTGTAATAACATTTTTTTAATAAGAGATTTAATTAATTTAAATTTTTTTTTATCATTTCCTACATTTTTTATAGCCTCTGGCAGTTTATTAAATATTTTTATTGCCATTACATAGGTACTATTAGAGTGCTTTTTAATTTTAGAGGCCGGTAGTAGTAATTTGTTTTGATGTCTCAGTAGGTGGGTTGTGGGTAATTCGTATCTTTTTTTAAATATATGATTATTTTGTTTTGCAAATTTACAAATTTCGAAGATGTATATAGATGGTAATGTGAGAATTTTGAATAGTCGGAAAAGTGGTTGGCATGTGTGTGTGTAGTTTACGTTGGCCAGTATGCGGATCAGCTTTTTTTGTTGTATAAATAATGATGGTACGTCAGTACTGTTCCCCCATAAAATGATCCCATATCTTAGCCATGCGTTGGCGTACGCGTAGTATACGGCGAGAGCTGTCTGTAAGTTTGTGGTTTTCTTTATCTCGCTCAGCGCGTATGTAAAACTAGAGATTTTAGATTTTAATAATTGTATGTGTCCCTTCCAGTTTATATTTTTGTCTATAACAAGTCCAAGTAAAGAGAATTCTTCTACTACTTCTATCTGAGTGTTATTATAATGAAATACTAAATCTAATGGAGCTTTCTGATGAGGGTGGAAAGTCATTAATTTTGTTTTCGTGTAATTTATTTCGAGATTATGGTCATACATCCAATTTGTTATATTCTGTAATACCGACGTTAGTTTGTCATTTAATTGGTCGTTATTTTCGCATTCAATGAGTAATGAAATGTCATCAGCAAATAGTATGCATGTCTCCTCTAATATCTTTGGAAGATCGTTAATGTATAACAGAAATAGAAGGCATCCCACAACGCTTCCTTGGGGGATTGAGGAGTTGACTACTTTGCTGTGTGATCGTATCATTTTTATTTCTTTGTGATTTATGTCATAGTATTCTATCTCCGTAAGTTGTACTCTATCCTTTAGGTACGATTCAAACCATTTGTGGGCTGGTCCTCGTATCCCCACCCCATACAATTTATCCAAAAGTATTGTACACTTGACTTTGTCGTAGGCTTTAGTCATATCCAGGAGGACGCCAACTCCGTATTTTTTGGCATTTAGAGTGTTTGCAACCTCCTGCATGTACTTATAGACTGCTGTTGTTGTAGATCGCCCTTTGCGAAATCCATTTTGGCTTTCGGTTAATATTTTATATTTTTCACAGAAGGCGAAAACACGGTCGCACATGGCTTTTTCGAAGAGTTTAGATGCCGTTGGTAGCAGGGCAATTGGTCGGTAGTTGTTGGGGTCAGTTTTAGACTTCTTTTTGTGTATCGGCTTTATAAGGGCTGTCTTTAGTTTGTTTGGAAAAACTCCTTCGCTAAACGATTGATTTATTAATTTGCAGAAGGGGAGCGCAAGTGAATCAGCACATTGTCGTATGAGAGATGGTGGAAGTTCATCTATGCCGCTGCTGTTTTTGTTTTTTAGTCCTTTTATACTTTTATAAATCTCTTGGTAGTTTACAGGACTGAGAAACATTGTGTTTTCTGTATAATGTATTACTGGTCTGCCGCGGCGTTCGTGATCTTTGTTTGATGTTTCACCTATTTCAGCGAAGTGGTGTTAAAAGCATTAGCTATGGTGTTGGGGTCATATATTATACTATTATCTATTTGTAGTTCAATATTTTGTTTAATTATTTTTTGTTTTTTGTTTGTTCGTTCATTGATTACGTTCCACATAGTTTTTACCTTATTATCCGACTTTTCTAGTTTTTTAATGTATTGTAATCTTTTTGATGTTATTATAGTTTTCTTAAGTGTCTTTTCATATTTTTTATAATGTTCCATCAATATCTTGTTGCTGGATTTATGTGCGATGATTTTTAAAAGTCCTTTGTTTTTGCATGATTGTCTGATGCCTACGGTTAGCCATGGTTTTCTATTACTATCTTTTATTAAGATTTTACGTTTAGGAAAGGTATCGTTAAGAATGTTTTTTAAAGCATTTTAAAAATTTGAGTAATTTTCATTTATTGTGTTATTTAAGTGAATAATGTTACCCCAATCAACTGTTTTAAGTTGTGACTTAAAATTATTTATATTATCTTGGGTAAATATTCGTTTTTCTTTATACCAGGTAATTTTGTTTTTAAGGGGTACGGGCAGTTCCATTTGTAAAATAGTTCCGGCGTGGTCTGAAAACCCGAGTTCTTTTACTTCAGTGAGTGTTGTTTTTTCGTAGAAGTTGGTAAAAATCAAGTCGAGGCATGTTGACGTTGTTTGAGTTATTCTAAACAAAGTGGCTCGTTTTGTGTTTTGTGTTTTTTTTATGAACTCCTGTTATTAACTAGTCTTGTGTTTAGTCTGAATCGTTGCAAAGATGAATCTTTTAGGCATACCTACATATGCATAGTGTTTTTAGTATTTTTATCAAGAAATAAAGCATTTACATTTAAATAAGTCACTTTTGATGAAGTGGAACAGCTGATGAAGACTAGAACGGAACACTTCAACGTACCTACTTCACGTTTGGTGATATGTCTTTTGCGCAAGTTAGGTTTTGAAGCAACAATTTTGTCAAGCTTAGTTACTAACTAACTAACTAACTGGATGCTGATAAGCAATAATGTGTTAAAACCCACATAAGCACCACTAAAATGGCGTCTAAAAATTTTTTCGTGGTTTTTGAGTATTTTAATTACAGACATGGACACAGTTATCAAGGACTTTGGACTTAAAATCAATATAAATAAAACTAAAACGCTTGTTACTGCAATTACAGCTTCAATACCTAGACCAGTCACATTAAATAATTGTAAAATAGATCAAGTTTCCAAATTTAAATACCTTGGTAGCTTCATTACTAATAACTCCAGGTGTACACAAGATATTATCCCAAGAATAGCTATGGCTAAAAAAGCTTTTAATACTAAAAATGCCTATTTAAAGCCAGAATATCTCGCCAAATCAAGAAAAGGCTAATCAAAGTGTACATCTGGAGCATAGCGTTATACGGGTGTGAAACGTGGACAATGACACAGAGGGACAGAGAAAAACTTGAAGCCTTTGAAATGTGGTGCTGGCGGCGGATGGAGAAGATTAGTTGGACCGAGAGAAAATCTAACGAGGAAGTTCTCAACCTTGTGCAGGAGAGGAGGTCCCTGTTGCAAATCATTGAGAGCAGAAGAGGGAAAATGGTTGGGCACCTGTTACGACACGACGTATTCATAAAACATATTGTGGAAGGGAAAGTAGAAGGAAGGCGGAAGAGAGGGAGACCAAGAAGAACAGACATGGACCAACTTAAGGAAATGTAAACGTCGTGTTGTTATCAGGCGGTCAAACGAAAAGCTCAGGAAAGAGATACATAGAAATTGCTTCACCGACAAGAGCTAGCTCTTAAATTAATGATGATGATGAGTATTTGTTCTAATAATTAAAGATTTTGATTAAACTGTTGATTTGTAGCGATTGCCCCTTTTTGTTTACGGCGAATTGCATGATGACGTCAAACTTTCTCGAGAACGTGTCATTATACTTAACACAGTTTTGCTAATTGTATAAAATCTGCCTTTGAACTTAAAATCAACATGTTACAGCACGTAACTTGTTGTTGCACATACTAACATAAATTATAAATTTTGTTTTGCAATCATCATAATGCACTGATATGATATATTTTTTTTCGATTTGGAAGAATGATTCAAATGTAACAAGTTATTTAAAATCATAATAATTATATTGTACATACATTCAAATTCTTGAACTTGGCATTTAAAATGAATTGCTAAGAAAAACTACAGCATTTTTTACGGTTTTTTTTTAAATTTATTTCGGCACTTACCTCAAAAATAAAATCCTTAAAAACTAGTGCGATTACGCTTTCGATCAGTATTAGTATTTACCCCTTGAAAACAGCAACAAGTAACAGATTTTTGCACTAAATTCGTAAAATTATTTATTATAAACACAATTTTTAGCAACACTTACCTTCATAGCGCGTTGTTACGAAATGTGCGCATTATTTCCTAGAAAGGGGCCCACTGACTATCAGTCCGCCGGACGTAATCGGCCTGTCAGTTAGAACAAAAAATTGACAGTTCCAATTATTAATGAACGTGATCCCTCTTCAGTTACATAGATTCCTTAGTTCCTTACTAAAGAATTTAAATCTATGTCACCGAAGAGGGTTCACGTTCATTAATATTGAACTAAGTCCCAAGTAAATTTCAAATTAAAGTTAGCTTTAATATCCTAGTACCTGTCCTTATACTCGTGTAAGCGGCGTCCTCATGGAAAATTGAGATTCGGAAACCAAAGCTAGAATGTCGGGGGGCCCACTGACTATTAGTCCGCCGGACCCGGAACGTGAACCCTCTTCAGTTACATAGATTCCTTAGTTCCTTACTAAAGAATTTAAATCTATGTAACTGAAGAGGGTTCACGTTTCATTAGAAATGTATGTTTCGTCTCGATATTGAAATATTTAGGTAGGTACTTACTCGATAATAATATTTTTACTCGTGCCAAATTTTAGCAGTAATGAACTGTTTGCCGTGGACCGCACGTGACCGCACAGCGCCCATTTCAGAGGTTTAATATCCACCCTAAAACTATACTACCGTGCAATACATTACCCAAAGTACACCATTTGCTATCTAAAGCAAACCTTAATACGAACATTTGACTAAAATACTCATAATACTGTGGGGCAATTCAGTTTATTTCAAACTCAAACTGAAATGATTTATTCGTAAACATAGGTAACAGTGTTGGTACAAAATGCGACTTCCAACAAGGTTGCATTAAACGTTTAACGCTACCATAGATAATTTAATTTTATACTTTATTTATTAACTCACTAATGTTAACTTTCGCTTGACCAACGTTTAACGCTACCATGGAGGGGGTATGAAAGCACTGTTGCGTTAAATCTTTTTATTAGATAGTAATATACTAGTAATATACCAGGCGAACATAACTATGAAGGAGGTTTACGCTCAGATCTTTCCATGAAGTTAGAATTATATAGCTGGAGAGATGACAGGGAAAAATTTGAAGTGAAACTTCTAATGCGACTTCCAACAAGGTTGCGTTAAACGTTTAACGCTACCATGGAGGGGGTATGAAAGCACTGTTGCGTTATAGTAATATACTAGTAATATACCAGGCGAACATAACTATAGAGGAGGTTTACGCTCAAATCTTTCCATAAAGTTAGAATTATATAGCTGGAGGTGACTCACTAAAGTTAACTTTCGCTCGACTAGCACGGTGTCTCTTATCTCTCTCTCTCTCTCTCTCTCTCTCTCTCTCTCTCTCTCTCTCTCTCTCTCTCTCTCTCTCTCTCTCTCTCTCTCTCTCTCTGTATACTTGTTTGAATAAACATACATGTACAGTCAGCAATACTATTCGCTTAGCACCTTTGCATAGAAACTTCTAATGCAGGGGGCGGGTCACTTTTCTCTGCAGCTGACTGTACCAGGCGAACATAACTATGAAGGTTTACGCTCAAATTATTATAAATTATCAAACTTCGAAAAGAGAGTGTGACCAGTAAGTTGAATAGGGTAATTTCCCGAAAGTAGGGTAATTGATGCTAGTTTCACGTCTTTCGCGCGAAGGGACTCCACGCACTATTTTTTTTTCAAAAATGTGCCATCCAAATTTTACTATAGGATAATTACACTGCTAACAGAAAATTATCACAAAAGTGTGATATCCAACACTTTTGTGTCATGTCCACGTCATGTCATACATTGTACGTAACATTTACTCATCAAAAACGGATATGGCAATAATTTCATGATTAGCACTAGGTTTATTCAAAATATTTGTATGGTACTATAAATAGTACACATACGAGTATGTGCCTAAATCTAAATGTTTAAAGCAGTTCAATATTTCCCAAAAATATTTTTTTCGAAAAATATATATTTTGCTTCTTATCGCTCTCCTGCAAACCAATGTAAGTGGCGTATGGCACAAACCGCACAAACGTATTCTCACCCGACGAAATGTCAGTTAGAATTAGAACCTAGCTAGAGGATGGCAGTGCCCCCTCTCTCAGCATTGATGTTTTTAAACGGTTTTATTTATTCACTGGCCCATGATAAAATTTTGTTTAAGCTATGTATATTCGTAAATACTGACATACCTACTGCGGTTTTTAGACGTATCAATTTTTTTTTCTATGTATCTACACATTTATACACATTAAAGTCAACTTTATTGTTGACAAAGTCTATGTATATTTCTGTGTGAAATCATAAGCCGACTTTAAAACAGTCATGTTGTACCTACAGTTACAGTTGAAGGCCGAATTAATGTGTTGTCTGGGGAATGAAATGGATATGGTTGTATCTACGTTCCCTCTGCCTCGCTCATTATCCTCTCGTGATCGTGTTTATTTATAATGAACATATATAAACTTGCTACGTACAAAGGCTAATAAATAAATAAGACTAGACAAATTTGTCTAAAAAAGAACTCATGAAATAAAACTATGAAAACGGATTATATCGCATATATTGAATTTATAATACATCGGGGGATGTATTATAAATTCAATATACGCGATATAATCCGTTTTCATATGAATGAATGAATGATGAATGAATGATTTATTTGCATATGAATATTGGGTTACATATGTAGGTGTTGGGTACAATATTTTGAGTTTGTTTCACCAAGATTCTACCTATACAGGTGTACATGCACTGTATATTGGCTTGTTAGTTTTATTTCATGAGTAACTATCGCGGTAACCGAAGACAATATTAAAAAAGAACTACTAACAGAGTCACTTGTATCTGAATCTGACACAGAATGTTACGAACTAGTCTGTTTTTTTAACTATGAAGTACTGCCCATAGGAAATAGTATGGAACGCTCATTTGTTTTTTGCATAGAAAATGTATGGCGTACTTTATAGTTAAAATAAAACAGACTATGGCTACAAGTCAGTAGTAGTAGATCATTATCAATTTGCCCATGAGGAACCCGAAAGATTTTAACCACGCATTTCTCAGGTCAAGAGAAGGAAAAAATGTTATATTTCTACTTCTAAAACTGTTATGGAATTGATCTGATTATCAAAAGTGACATTTCTGATCCCGAAATATTCAGTAAGCTGATTAGGTACAGATAAATGTAACAGACCTGAAACTGTGAGCTAACAGTTTCAGGCCAAGATATTAAAATCAAAGTCGTGCCTTCATACGATTTTAAATTAACATGATCATTTACTTGCGTTATAATTTTAATTAAGTACAATCTGATATATGTACAAGGTAAATATCCTGTTCGTAATCGTAGTTACTGCTGTTATAGATTGGTTAAGTGAGAAATAAATCAGTCCGTTTGAGAAAATATCTACGTTAAGTAAGTAAATTTTCCTTCCAGCAAGCCAAAGCCAATACAATCCCGAAATCTTCCCTATTTCGATATTTTGTACAATAAGCGCTTTATTTAAATAACATATTCACATAAGGAGCGCTAGACAAAGGGCCGCTACCATCACTTACCTACTATAGAAGGACAAAAGGGTCCAATTGAGCCTTCGCGAGAAAAACACCGACTTGCCGAGCTGTAACGAACCTCCTACACGGCAGGACAGAACAAGAGATGAATCTATACTTTGTAATATCGCAACACCAGTAAGTACCGTCTGTGGATTTAAATATCTATTTTTTTGTTTCTTTTGAGTTATTTCTAGGAAAAGGTTTTGCATATATTACCTCGTCACGTAGATACATGAAATTCGCGTCATAGAAAATACAGACTACTTCCTGAAGTCTTAGAACGCTGAAATTTGGCAAATTTCAGCCTTCGTAGATACTAAAATGAAGTAGGCTCAAATTTCGTAGTGGTTAGCATTAACAATAAATTACATAAACATAGGTAACAGTGTTGGTACAAAATGCGACTTCCAACAAGGTTGCATTAAACGTTTAACGCTACCATAGATAATTTAATTTTATACTCTATTTATTAACTCACTAATGTTAACTTTCGCTTGACCAACGTTTAACGCTACCATGGAGGGGGTATGAAAGCACTGTTACGTTAAATCTTTTTAGATAGTAATATACTAGTAATATACCAGGCGAACATAACTATGAAGGAGGTTTACGCTCAGATCTTTCCATGAAGTTAGAATTATATAGCTGGAGAGGTGACTCACTAAAGTTAACTTTCGCTCGACTAGCACGGTGTTTCTTATCTCTCTCTCTCTCTCTCTCTCTCTCTCTCTGTGTATACTTGTTTGTACAATATAAAGAGTAATGGAATGTGATCATCCGAAAGAATCATGATTGAATGTGCTTTTGGAGAAATACTGAAAACAAAGTAAATTTATTTGTGAAAACAGATAATTATACTCACATAAAAATTAAAACTGGTAACTTTATAAAGAAATTACAGAGCTACCAGTTTTATTGTATTATATTATAAATATAATATACCTACATTATACGCGTGAAATATCCCTTAAAAGGATAAATACTGAAGTTAGTAATTGAGAATAGAGATAAACGACAATCCAGCAGTTTAATTTGTCCACCAGTGTAATGGCGCTTGTTAAGGTACGCTTGTAAAGTGACAATTTGAGAGATGGCGGCAGTAGGGCCGCGCCATTCGCGACTGGAAGCCCACGTCTATACTATATATTGTAACTAGTTATATTTATATGTATAAGTTTTGCTATGATTGCAGTTAATTTTTCATTAAAAATAACATTTATATCGTCGGCCTAAATCGCAAACCTCGTAACTCAATCTGACCAAATTTTACAGGAGGCACAAAAAACTTTATTACCAAAAATTTTGCATGAAGACTTGCTTATTATTTTCTTTAGATAATGTTAAGTTAAATTTAGCCATCAGATTGTTAAAACCTATTTTTATAAATCACCTGAACCTGGAAAATTTGGAGTTACGAGTTTTTCTTGAAAATTTCTAGAAAGCTAATCGGGAGTTAAGAGTTTTGCTATAAAAATCCGTAAAAATAGAGGATAATCTTTCGATCTCAACAAGGTGATTGTGAATTAAAAAAATAAATAACTTGCAAATAAAAAAATATTTATTAAACTTAAAAACAGAAAAGCCTCCTCTGAATTGCAGCGAGTCGGTAGTAGGATCCCATGGTTTTGGTAGCCGGAATCATAGAATAGAATAGAATTTTATATATTTTATTATTTCATAGGGGGCAAATGCATGTCAACTTCCTCGAGAGAGAGGGGCTTTTCTTGATGAATTCGTTCTTCATCCATTCTAGGGCATTTATTTATGTGATGAGCACAGAATAGATATTTTTTCTGAGTCATGGGTGTTTTCTTATGTATTTAAGTATTTATATATTATATATATAGTTGGCTGAGTACCCATAACACAAGCCTCCTTGGGCTTACCGTGGGACTTAGTCAATCTGCGTAAGAATGTCCTATAATATTTATTTATTTAAAAAAAAGCCCCAAAGGAAGTGGACATGTCACATGACAGAGCCCAGATACTATGACAAAAAATGAGATCAATTTCATCGTAACCGACAAAAAGCATATATATTCAGAGACGTCTCAGTGATCAACAGGTTCAACACCGGTAGTGATCACCGACTTGTTAGAGGCTCTCTGAATATCAACTATAAGCTCGAACGTGTCCGTTTGATAAGTCCAGGCTCCGACTTCCGACTTAGGCTGCTCCAAACCATTGTAGGATCTGAAGCATTTCAGTCGAACCTGGAGAACTGATTCGCTGCCGTGGAAAGCACAAATGCCGTTGACATAAATCAGACCCTCAAAAATGTGGTTGGAATCCTCAGGAAAGAAGGTATGAGATCTTGCGAAGTACAGCGTAAAGCCGGGAGGTCGAAGCTTTCAGAGGAAACCCTCAGGCTCATGATGGAACGACGGGAAAGACCCACCTGCCAAGTGGCAGAAGAAGAAGGAAGGGAGAGGAAGAAGTCTTCACAGCGACGGGCTCTAAACAAGAAGATCGGCAAACTAGTACGACGTGACTTTCGGTGCTTCAATACACGCTTCATTGAGCAAGCAATCGGGGGTCAAAAATTTTTGTCTAGTCCCTTGGAAGAAGCCACCCGACGAAGTTGACCACAACTGATGGGGCTGTTGTATCCTCCCGGTCGGGGATTCTCTCTGAAATCAAATCCTTCTATAGCCTACGCTTCGCACGCATCTTAGTCAGATCCCGAAATGAGGATTCTAGAGCCACATTGATCCACACACATTTTATGCGGCAAAGCTTCTGGTTTATGATGAGCGGTTCTCATCACGATGAGCGGATTTCGTGGCTTGAAAAGCGATTTTTTGTGTCCACAAGGTACCTTCAGAGGCAAGCTCTTGAAACTAGTTAGTAGTTACCAGCAGAAAACCACGTAACTACTCTTCATGAGTAAAGATCCACGCGAAGCAAACCTCGTATGTCCATGGCACGCAACCAGACGACATTTTTAATGGTCTAATGTGTTTAAATATGATAAATATCTATCAAGAATAAACAATCAGTGAAATCGTAGAACCTTATTACACATACCTGTTATTCAGCACCCGTTTTCTTCCTAAATATTTACGCACAACTGACGAGCAGTCACAACGCCATCGCAAAATGTACTGATGGGAGTGGCGGCGGGGGGAGATACGAGGTATTTCTTTTACAAAAATGGCGGTCGGGAGTTGCGAGGTTTTCTATTTTGCTTTTTAAACGTAAACGGTTTATTTTTGGTATTTAAGAGTTTTGCCGTTAGATGCGTTCAGAATAGTACTATCTAAAAGTGTCAAAACATGATTTAAAAAAAAAATGGAGTTACGAGGTATGCGATTTAGGCCGACGATATTACCATTTTATATGAATAGCCATAGCTAAATGATCGACATCAGATTTTGGTTAAATGATCGACACTCCCCTCCCGACGCGGCTCCGTTCATCTGAGATTTAAACTATCAGTTAATATACATAATACCTACGTCAAAGGAGGCATGAAGAACACATCATAACAGTTAAAATATTAAGATTCTTCTAAAACTTAACAAAAAGGCATGAAGCGAAAGGCCTGTTCGAGCTGCTGAGGTGAAAAATACATTACTCCTAATGTCTAATTTGGCAGTAACTTACGTTAATCTGGTAAACCTACTGGGACGCGACTGCTTAGTTCTAACGCAGGCAACAAATCCTACTAAAACGTCGAAAATGTTTTCGTTAAGTTATAAATAGATAAAGCGAAATACCTAGTGTAAATACCGTGATTTAAAATCAGCAACAGCAGCAAAAGCATATTCATTGGAAAATGTCAGGAAGTCTCGTTTTATTTATTTAGGCTTGATTTCAGTAAACTAGAATAAATATTTGCTAGTTAGTTGAGTTGTGCTAGGACATCTAAATGATTATTATTCATTTCAATAGGATTACCAAAATAATAATACCTTTCACTTTAGCCGCTTCTTCACATAATGTTTTGTCATTGTAGTTCATATTAAAAATAAAGAGGTTAATAATTAACGGCACTCGTTGCTTCATGGCCCCACTTCGAGAGTAAATTTCACTAATTACACAGCATTCGCCAATGCTGTATGTCCCTGTAATTTGCAGGTATACTCGTGCCTGTTCCTGTTGCAAATACCTATTGACTACTCATATAAAGTTAAAGGTATTACATATTAGTTATATAGTTTTCAGTCAAGATTAATTAATATGAATCAGAAACTGGTAATACAGCGTATAAAGCAATGCTTCCAATTTAATTATTTAAATATTTTTATGAACGGTATACCATATGAAAAAACAGAAACGGTAGTAGCATAGCGGTAAGCGCCTGTGACTTTCAACCCCGCCTTATACCACAATGAGTTTTTCGGACCATTTCTAATTATATCATTTGATATCAAGCAATCGCTTTTCGGCGAAGAAAAATATCTCGAGGAAACCGTCCTTATTCCAATACTGCCCTCATAAACAAATAACCAGCCAAGTGCGAGTCGGACTCGCGTTCCAAGGGTTCCGTACATTACACAATTTAAACAATGTATTTTTTATGCGAAATGTATTTAAAAAACCCGTAGGGGTCGGATCAAAAACTTAGTAATTAAGTCCGACTCACGCTTGACTACACATTTCTAATAATTTTCCGGTAATCTATAGGTAAAGATCTATTTTGTGTATTTTTTTCAAAATTTTTGGCCCAGTAGTTTCGGAGATAAAGGGGGGGTAATGGTCATTTTTTGCCTATTTTCTTAAATAACTTCTAAACTGTTTGTCCTAAAATTATATAAAAATATATTTGAGATTATCACAATGAGCTCTTTCATTTGATATGTAACACGATATCGTTTGAAAAACTTTATTTTTTAATTTTCTCATTTAGCCCCCAAAAGTGGCCCCCGAGTTTAAAATTAATTTGTTTACGTTACATGTCCATCTTTGGGTCACAAACTTACATATGTGTACCAAATTTTAACTTAATTCGTCCAGTAGTTTTGGAGAAAATAGGCTGTGACAGACGGACAGACAGACAGACAGACGCACGAGTGATCCTATAAGGTATAAGGGTTCCGTTTTTTCCTTTTGAGGTACGGAACCCTAAAAACAATGAAAATTGAATGCAACGAGGAAAAATACAGAGAGGAAAATGAGGACTATGTTTGCATGAAGAAGCGGTCGTTCACTATCGTAAAGAGAGAGAAATCTACTTTTGACATTTTCTTCATACAAGCCGAATAATAACCGTGCCCAGGCTCCAATGAGTCGTGGCAAAAAGCCGCGACAACGAGAACAAGATGATGACACATGATAAATATTTCTCATGTATGTCAATAGTGTCAATATAATACGTTACACTAACAATCTAATTATTAAATATAGCACAATCGGATTAGGACTAACCTCGAAATCTCTTCCAAAGTTATGAAATTTGGTATGTATGTTAATTAAAGGTCTCTTTTTCATGTCTACACTATTTGACATTTTTGGGGACCTCGAGGAATCGCAGCCATCTTGGAAAATGTGTACCATCCTGGAGAAATTTGCGTTTTACTCTAAATCTACGTTCTCTGTGAAAATATGGTGTAAGGCAATATTAAAGCTTATTAAATTCTACACAAAAAAGTTTTATACGGCAGGGTACAAAATATCAATACCGTAGGAATTTAAACAGCAAGAGTAGGTACCTAGGTAATAATGTAGTTGTTGTATATTCGTCAGTCATCTATATGCGGAGACAACGGTCGGAAATCAACAGGAAATTGAAATGCTCTTGCTGTGCGAGAAGCATAATTATCTTGAACCTTGTAGTGGTGTTTAGAACATATAAATATCTTGAATAGGAAAAAACCGACTTCCTAAAACAGTTTAAAATTACATTACAAATGAACATTAATTCTAAATATTACATGTATATTAAAATGACCTATAAAATCAAGAAAAACACGTAATAGGAGAAAGCTAATGCTGTAATTCGATAAAAATACTTAACCTTATTGTAGAGGCAAACCATTTTTAAACTGCGCGCTCCTCCAAAGCGCCCACGCTAAAAACGCAACGCGTACAAAGTTACAAACTGAACAAGTACCTACTTTTGTCGCGCGTGTTTGTTTGTGTTGGGTCTGAAAGATTACTTTAGATGAGGAAGTAGCATCGATTTACATTGTTTGACTGCATAAGTTGAGTATAAAATCGAGTTAGCATTAGCACATGTGATTTTAGAGTTTTAATCACCCCAGGGGTTCAGCGAACTTTCAAATCAGCAGACAGTCTCATTAAGGAGAACAATCGGATGACTGTGAATCATTATACCGTGCGAGTTCCATCATTTAGATTTTTGTAAGAGCTGTTATGGCTCCGTTTGCGATAATATATCACAAGCTTTACAATTAATAGTTACACACCCACAGTATCTTAGGAAACTGTCATAACTGACATTTTCACTTCATTCACATTTATATTATTTTTCCCTCACTAGCTCGTAAAGTCCCTTTTTTATTTAAAAAAAAAACAGCAAAACTGCATTTTATTCACAAGAGTGCAGAGTATTTGGTGTGGACGCTTAAATAAATTTTATATTGAATTGTATTCAAATAAAAACATGTAGTGCAAACAATTTTATTACATGATTTTACCTTAAAACACTTAAAATATTACAAGAAATTTGATTTTGAACCATCCATTTTAATTATTCTGAATGCACCACACCACACCACAAGGAACAGTGCAAACTCAAAACGCATGAAACGGAACGCACTCGAATAGAATTTTACTTGATCGATTCTTCATTTATAACTTTTCTGGAGTCGGTGTTTCGTGCAAGTCGTTGCAATTTATATTTATACGCAAATTCTCGAGTTTTCTGTGTGAATATGAGTCACTCAAGTGACGAAGAGGAATTACAATTGACGCCAGCAGAATTGCGGCAAGCCGTACAAACTGCAGAATTACATTTGTTACCCGAAAAATCGCGAGTACAATACGTCAAAGCATTCGATTTACTCGTATTCAATGAATGGAGGCATAAATAAAAAAGGAGCTAAAACGTTCTCCGAAACGGTGTTAATGTCATATTTCTTCGAACTAGCCTATTATAAAAAGCCAAGTACTCTTTGGGGTACATTTTCAATCAACTCTTAAAGAAGAATGTTTATATTGAAAAGTATAAAAAAAAACATCAGCCGGTCACAAACCAAAGAAATCGAAGATTTTCATGGCTTCAGATGTCGAAGGATTTTTAAACGAAGCTCCTAGTTGTACCTACATAAGATTTCCTGCCTATTTGTGTACTAGTTAAAATAAAGGCTCATTTTACGTATAATAGTTGTTTTTCTTGTACCTATATTGTATTTTCCTCGCTTTAGTGATGTAAAAAGATTTGTGTTATGTACACGACTGCAGTTATTTTACGTCATTTTAGTCATTTATTCCATATTGCATTGTCATGTACATAATAAGGTGTTACATTTTATATAGCCAGTTCATGACACCCTGTAAGGGCACACAATAGTACAGTTTTTCTATTCTATTAATTCTAATTTACACATTGTAATTAAGGTAACATAATAAAATTATGTTACCTTAATTACAATGTAATATTAGCGTATCAGTGGTTTAGTAACCTATTAGTTAGTCTCATAAATTAATTTAGTAACTTCAACAATAGCATAGCAGTAGTCTCCTGTGTTGCAACACTCGCGACGCTCAGGATTCTATTTTTGAACCACTTGCTTCACTCAGGATTTTATTTTCCAATCACTCGCTTCGCTCCTGGTTCAACCATAGAATCCATTCGCTAGCTCGTAGTTCAACCCTAGAATCCAATTCGCTAGCTCGTATTTCAAATCCACACTCGGGTAAAATACAACTTTACTTTGTACCCTTGTATAACCAATAACAAAATAGTTATATTATATTTTGATACGAGCTACCTGTGTAAATTGTTCTAAAATCGTTTTAGGAAAAAATAAAAAACACCTGTTAAATGAATTTCAATATTAATTATTTCGTTATTAGGAGAAGAAAACGCATTCCCATCAATTTTTCATCATGATTTTGACAGGGATGATAATGGATTAGAATAAAACAACCTTCAAACGTTAAGATAAAAAAAAAACGTGATTAGAAACAACATTCGGCGTTATCTTATATCAGGTGACAACCAAAACTCAGTATTTACTACCACAAGTTAATAGCCATAGTGGGTTCACTCGTTTCTATTACGTGTCTGGGAAATTACACGACTACTTGGGCTAATACTCTAGTAAGAATCAAACTTTGTATCGGTCGAGACACTTCGCTTATTATTACAACCCGGTTGTTTACCTAAGCCGGTGGTTTCCTAACGGGCAATTATAGACTCGCCAAGCGCCCGATTCTTATGCAAAAATTGGTTAACGTTTGGATGTTGTTTATATGACCTTCGCACGACTCGCAGTCAGTGCATCACATAATCATCAACCAATAAGTGCGATCGGGATGCTAAATGAAACCACATGGGTACCCAGTGTATTTCGCGCGCATCAATTGGAGCAAGCGATCGTCAAAGTCTTATACAAGATCAAAACCTTAACAAATTGTAAACCAGAATCAGCCTTCACAGCGCAAACTTCGAATGGTAGAGTGCGAGACTAAATTCGATGGTTTTCACGCGAGTTCGCGTTACTGCTATTTATTATCTATATATATTTGTTATCTATAAGCATGCTACATATTATCCATATTAAATGAAATTGTTGGCAAATATAAATATCCATTTGTTTTCATTGATTGGATACAAGAAGAAATAGTTGATTCGCCCCAGTAACTTGTTTATTTTATAAGTCTTTTGTTATAGGTAGGTACTACATGAAAAATGTAAAATGTGTTTTGTCATGTTTCTAAAATTGCGCACTGGCTTGTACAGGACATAATTATTTACAGGCCAATTTGAACGCGCACGTGATAGTATAAACAAGGTAAATAAAGCGGAAATACACTGCATTGTCCTTAGTAGGTAAGTATTTCTGTTTCAAAAGGCATCGTTCATATATAGGATATTAAAAATAGATATTCTACATACAGATTGGGGTATCTGACTGTATTTAAAATAAATTATTTCCCACCATGCTTGTAATAAAACACTAGATTATTATTAGGAAACCATAAGTAGATAGCAGTTATTTTTAATCACAAGTTCTATTTAATAAATCGGATAGAAATATAAAAAGTAGGTGAGTTGACCGTGTCGTCATTGTGTAATGTTTCATATAAATTCCATATTAGCAAATAGTTTTGACAGTTCTAAAAAAACCGGCCAAGTGCGAGTCGGACTCGCGTTCCAAGGGTTCCGTACATTACACAATTTAAACAATGTATTTTTTTTGTGAAACGTGAGTGAAATGTCTTTAAAAACCCCGTAGGGGTCGCATCAAAAACTAAGTAATTAAGTCCGACTCACGCTTGACTGCACATTTCTAGTAGGTTTTCCTGTGTTCTATAGGTAAAGATCTATTTTGTGTATTTTTTTCAAAATTTTAGACCCAGTAGTTTCGGAGATAAGGGGGGGGGGGGAATGGTAATTTTTTGCTTATTTTCTTTAATAACTTCTAAACTGTTTATCCTAAAATAAAAAATATATATTTGAGATTCTCACAATGAGCTCTTTCATTTGATATGTAACACGATATCGTTTGAAATACTTTATTTTTTAATTTTCTCATTTAGCCCCTAAAAGTGGCCCCCGAGTTTAAAATTACTTTGTTTACGTTACATATTCGTCTTTGGGTCACAAACGTACATGTGTACCAAATTTCAACTTAATTGGTCCAGTAGTTTCGGAGAAATTAGGCTGTGACAGACGGACAGACAGACAGACAGACACAAGACAGACACACGAGTGATCCTATAAGGGTTCCGTTTTCTCCTTTTGAGGTACTAAAAAGAAACTGATTTGACTAGTAGGAGAAATACCCTTTTGTCATTATAATGTAATATAAGTTAAGATCTGAATAATCTGAATATATGTGAATTAACGCTTTATTACACCAAGAGATCTCCAGAAACTAATTTATAGAGTAACCTGTCTGTCAGGAAAAGTGTCGCTTTATAACATGATGTTATATAATTTTGTTAGAGAAGAACTATAATTTTGAAAAGAAGTGAAGAAGTGATATTTTATCATGATAAGAAAAGTAAAACTATTAGATAGTCTATCCCTATAATATATTTAAGTTTGTTACCGCAAAGAGTTAAAACAGATTTCCATTTTCAACGGTATAAACTAGGAAGCTCAGGAAAGTTACCGGATGAAAACCAACATGAATAATTAATTGGGGCTTACGTGACCGATTTTGAAACCGCTTTCTGACCTGAGTCGTGTCGTGTTGGAGATCGACACATGAAAATGATAATAATCAAAACATATTGTATCGGATCGATATCAAATGTAAAATTACCTTGTCTTGGTACCTCGCCTACTAAAGTCAGGTGGGGTAAGAGAAACATAGTTTATTTTGCTCGGGACAAGAGAAACCGTAAGAGGAAAGTCCTGCGTTAGTATTTTTTTGTTAAATTTATTTATGGATTAGTTTTATTTTCAGTATTATCATATTTAGTTTTTAATATCTTTAAGTAAATCTAACTGTTAATTTTCTCTATAAGTGTTTCTTTTGCCCCGTAGTGTCTTACCCCAATTACCTAAACTTAAATATATTATGAAATAAAACTATGAAAAGGGATTATATCGCGTATATTGAATTTATAATACATCCCGACGTTTCGAACCCTTTACAGCGTTCGTGGTCAACGGGTGACTGAGGAAAAATTACAAAGTGCAAAAATACCCACATACTAAAATAATGAACAATCATAGACTACAAACTTTAAGGCTGGTTGTACATGCAAAATCGGTTCATAAGGCTAGTTATACACTACAATTATTTTCAAGTAAAGATATATATATATATATATATATACGCGATAAAAACTACGCCGGCTCCAACCCTACACCACGGACCCGAGAAGATTTAATTCCCTCCTAAATTGTAGGAGGGTATCCCAATATGGGACCGGCAACAAACTCGGCGGGACACATCTTTTCAAAACGTCGGGATGTATTATAAATTCAATATACGCGATATAATCCGTTTTCATACTTTTATTTCATGAGTAACTATCGCTGTAACCGAAGACAATATTAAATATATTAGTTTTGTCAATACTATAACAAGAGTAAAAAAAAGCTCTCATCTATATTTCTCTTTGTGAGTTTTGGAAATCTATACAAAGATTAACAAGTAGTTCATTACCACACTCATCACAAAATTGCGGAAACCAATGTCTAGTTCCTTGAGGAATAAATAGGTACAGCGTTCGATAAGAGCCATCCGGGATTTGCTTTTAAAATGTCCCGAGCTGAGAATAGGGGCTTAGGCAGATATATGGCTTGCCGGGTGGGATTTTCTTGAAATTGTAGGTTGGCGAGGTTTGCTATTTAGACCGATAGTGGGACCATATTTTTGACCTTAAAGTTATGATAATTCTAAAGAAGGAAAAGTGATGCTTATATGGCAGGGGACATGTTTTTAAGCATATTTGTAATTTAAGACGAAAAGTTAGAACGAGCGTTAGGTATAAATTAGGTATTTATATATTTTGATTGATGCTTTTTGAATATTGAATTAAAGTGCAAAGTTTAAGCTTCATCGTTTAAATTATGTATGACTCTTTAAACTGTTACATTTTTAGAAAAAAAATTAACGTGCTTCTTTGTCAAACTAAAATTAGCTTATTATTTTGTCGATATTGAATTAAAGTTTTAAAAATCCACAATAATATCTCTAAATTCTTAAGTTAATAGACAAAGCCGAAAAATTAGAAAAAAAGGATTGCTGCTTAAATTTTAATATGCGTTTTTTGTCCTGTAAGGTCCAATATTGAATTAAAGTCTATAAAGATAAGTTTCATATTATAAAATAATATATGCAACCATATTATGAAAAGTAAGAAATTTCTGTGTGTATCTTCCATTGTTATAGCCAAATCTATTTAAAAAGACGCGAAATTCATACCTACGCCGCGCTGGTCCGTCAAGGTGCCGGCGCGGCACGCGGGAGCCTATCGTAGCATTCGTATCTATCTATACCTAAAGGTACCTCGCCCGGTCGCCCCACCCCCCGCTCAGCTTCGTAAGCGCTGCTTGACTTTTCTTGTCATTCATTAGTTTGTTTACCGTGCACATAAATTAGATGCCGATATTACGTGAAATTAATGTAATTATGACTTCAAAATGAGTACAAAATGTTTGTTATGTGGACTGATTATTTGTAGTTACTTAGTGGTCCGAGAGCTGGTAGACATTTTGGAGTAGGTCCTTGAGGCAAGCTGAAAATTTGCCTGATACTTCTCCTATCATACCCTAACTCAGCACTGGAGGTCTGGCTGCAGGGTAGCGGGGCTAAATCAACCCTTATATTTTTTAAGATTTTTTAGGGCTCCAAAAAAGTTCGTGAGGCAATCTATAATTTTTACAGGTTGAAGTTAAGTATCTAAATAGTCACAAAAAAATAAGCCTGAACATTTGGTCGGGTCTTTGACCTTGCCAGAAGATCTAAAAAGTAACGTATGGCACTTACTCGTACGTAAAATTAAGTTTGTCTACTATAGTAATTGTATGCATTACAAAGTTATTTTTGTAGTACAGTAAATTAAAGACTACTAGGTAGGATGTACAGTCAGCAATACTGTTCGCTTAGCACCGTTGCATACAAACTTCTTTACAGGGGTGGTATCTTTTCTCTGCAGCTGACTGTACAATGTGATTGTAACTATGACGATGGTGTATATTTATGATGTATGTTATTTATTGTGTGTTTTGTATGTTACTTAAGGGCTTCTGTTAAGGGAACGAAAATTTGATTATTTTTGCGCTACAACGCACGGTTTAGGAGATACAGCCCTGTAAATATTTTTTTCTGTTTTTTTTCTATTTGTTTTTTTTATGTTTATTAAGGGGCCACTGCAGGCGAACGAAAATGTTTATTATTTTGCGCTACGGCACACGGTTTAGGAGATACAGAATTATAAAGGTTTTTGTGGTCTTTTTTTAATATATTAATTAAGGGTTTCTTAGTGGAACGAAAATTTGATTATTTTTGCTCTCCGTCGCGCGGTTTAGGAGATACAGCCCTCTAAAAAAATTTTAGTTTTTTTTTTCTTTTCTTTTTAAATGTTAGTTAAGTTGAACGAAAATTTTATTATTTTACTCTACGACCCACGGTTCAGAGATACAGCCTTATAAAGATTTTTTTGGTATTTTTGTTTGTTTTTTTTTTATATTACGACGCTCGGCTTAGGAGCTATAAAAACACCTCTTCATAATGTCAATGTCAATAATTAGAGTTTTGAATGATTCACGGTGGTTTTGAAATATCGGGAGCTCACGAATAATACAAAAGGTAATCACGGTCTATATCCCGGTCAATATAAGTCTAATGTCAATAATGTCACAGAATTAATAATATAAAAGTTTCGAATTCCTTATTTGTTGTTTTTCTTATTTTTTCGCAACGGTATTAAAAAACGTCGTTCGATACACGTGCGGAAATGTCATTCTTCGAAAGTATGTAAAGTATGACATACTTTCCGCACTAGCATCGAAATGTACTATTTCTGTTTTTTTTTTCTTTTTTTTAAATGTTAACTAAGGGCCCACTGCAATGGAACGAAAATTTTATTATTTTGCGCTACGATGCACGGTTTAGGAGACACAGCCTTATAAAGATTTTCTGTGTTTTTTTTTTAATATATTACTTAAGGGTTTCTTAGTGGAACGAAAATTTGATTATTTTTGCGCTCCGTCGCACGGTTTAGGAAATACAACCCTATAAAGATTTTTTCTTTGTTTTTCTTTTTAGTTTTTCATTGTGTTTTCTGTATGTTACTTAGGGGTTCCTCAAAGGGGAACAAAAATTAGATTATTTTTGCGCTACAACGCACGGTTTAGGAGATACAGCCCTCTAAAGATATTTTTCTGTTTTTTTTTTTTGTTTTTTTTTTTAAATGTTAACTAAGGGTCCGCTGCAATGGAACGAAAATTTTATTATTTTGCGCTACGATGCACGGTTTAGGAGATACAGCCTTGTAAAGATTTTTTTTTAAATATAAATTAAGGGTTTCTTAAAGTGGAATGAAATTTTGATTATTTTTGCGCTACGACGCACGGTTTAGGAGTTACAGCCGTGTAAATATTGTTTGTTTTTTCTCATATTACAAAAGGGTTTCTTAGAGGGGAACGAACATTTTACTTTTTTTGCGCTCCGACGCACGGTTTAGGAGATACAGCCCTATAAAAAGATTGTTTTCTTTGTTTTTTTCTTTTATGTTTTCATTGTGTTTTTTGTATGTTACTTAGGGGCTTCTGATAGGGGAACGAAAATTTGATTTGTAAATAATTTATAATATTGTGACATGTAATACAAATTATTATGAATTAATATATGAATATGAATATGATTATTTTTGCGCTTCAACGCACGGTTTAGGAGATACAGCCCTGTAAAGATATTTTTCTGTTTTTTTTTTGTTTTTTTTTTTAATGTTAACTAAGGGTCCACTGCAATGGAACGAAAATTTTATTATTTTGCGCTACGATGCACGGTTTAGGAGATACAGCCTTATAAAGTTTTTTTTTTTAAATATAAATTAAGGGTTTCTTAAAGTGGAATGAAATTTTGATTATTTTTGCGCTACGACGCACGGTTTAGGAGTTACAGCCGTGTAAATATTTTTTGTTTTTTCTCATATTAAAAAAGGGTTTCTTAGAGGGGAACGAACATTTTACTTTTTTTGCGCTCCGACGCACGGTTTAGGAGATACAGCCCTATAAAAAAATTGTTTTCTTTGTTTTTTTCTTTTATGTTTTCATTGTGTTTTTTGTATGTTACTTAGGGGCTTCTGATAGGGGAACGAAAATTTGATTATTTTTGCGCTATAACGAACGGTTTAGGATACAGCCCTGTAAATATTTTTTCTGTTTTTTTTTTCTTTGTTTTTTTTTAAATGTTTATTAAGGGTCCACTGCAGGCGGACGAAAATGTTATTATTTTGCGCTACGGCGCACGGTTTAGGAGATTCAGCCTTATAAAGATTTTTTGTTTTTTTAATACCTATATTAATTAAGGGTTTCTTAAAGTGGAACGAAAATTTGATTATTTTTGCGCTCCGTCGCACGATTTAGGAGATTCAACCCTATAAAGATTTTTTCTTTGTTTTTTTCTTTTTTCTTTTCATTGTGTTTTTTGTATGTTACTTAGGGGTTTCTCAAAGGGGAACGAAAACTAGATTATTTTTACTGTACAACGCACGGTTTAGGAGATACAGCCCTCTAAAGATTTTTTTTCTTCTTTTTTCTTTTTTTTTAATGTTAATGAAGGGTCCACTGCAGTTGAACGAAAATTTTATTATTTTGCGCTACGACGCACGGTTCAGGAGATACAGCCTTATAAAGATTTTTTCGTTTTTTTTTTTTTAAATATTAATTGAGGGTTTCTTAAAGTGGAACGAAAATTTGATGATTATTTTTGTCCTACGACGCGCGGTTTAGGAGATACAGCCGTGTAAAGTTTTTTTTTTTTCTTTTTGTGTTTCATTGTACGACCGGTCTGGCCTAGTGTGTGACCCTGCCTGTGAAGCCGATGGTCCTGGGTTCGAATCCCGGTAAGGGCATTTATTTGTGTGATGAACACAGATATTTGTTCCTGACTCATGGGTGTTTTCTGTGTAATTATGTATTTGTATATTATATATATCGTTGTCTGAGTACCCATAACACAAGCCTTCTTGAGCTTACTGTGGGACTTAGTCAATCTGTGTAAGAATGTCCTATAATATTTATTTATTTATTGTGTTTTATATATATTAAAAGTGTTATTTAAAGGGGAACGAAAATTTTATTATTTTTGCGCTGCGACGGACTGTTTAGGAGATACAGCCCTATATATATTTTTTTGTTTATTGTTGTGTTTTTTTGTATGTTATATAATATAAAATTCCATAACCAAAATTCAAATTTTTTATATAAGTAGTATACTCAATATAAAAATTTCAAAATCTAACATAATAGAAATATCCTCATATATCATAAATATACACCATCCTCATAGTTACAATCACAGTGTACAGTCAGCTGCAGAGAAAAGATACCACCCCTGTATAGAAGTTTGTATGCAAAGGTGCTAAGCGAATAGTATTGCTGACTGTACATCCTACCTAGTGGTCTTTAATTTACTGTACTACAAAAATAACTTTGTAATGCATACACTTTGTTTAGTAGACAAACATAATTTTGCGTGCAAAAATAACTGCAATGCATACACTTTGTATAGTAGAGAAACTTAATTTTGCGTGCAAAGATAACATTGTAATGCATACAATTTGTATAGTAAACAAACTTAATTTTGCGTGCAAGTAAGTGCCATACTTTTTAGATCGCCTGGCAAGGTTAAAGATACGACACGACCAAATGTTCTGGTTTATTACTTTTATGACTATTTAATACTTAATTTTAACCTGTAAAAAATAATTACTCAAATCGGACCACGGGTATTGGAGAAATCGGTGAACATACATAAAAAAAAAGCCACAACCGAATACAGAACCTCCTCCTTCTATGAAATTGAAGTCGGTTAAAAATGACAGATTGCTTTTAGAACATTTTTTTGAATTTTGTGAAAAAATATTTTGCACGCGTCTGGCAAGGTTAGGTTACCCGCTAGCCCGTTGATCTATATATCAATACCGTTTGATCGCTGCCTCGGCGGCGCACAGCGCGGCGCGCGCGAACATGCCGCGCGTTTGAAATGTAACGTAAATATAAGCACGGAATGCATACGTATCAGTATTTAGTGACGCACTGATTTTATATTTCTAATCTTTTGTGTGGGAACTAAGATCATTGTCATGACCGTTTAATATTAACTCTACAAACTTTAATTCAATATTGGCTATACTGCTTAACCAGAAATCAATATCTAGAGAAGCACATTGTCTACATTTCTAATTTTTTACAAGTATAATAAGCTGATCCATAATATCGTAATTTTGCAATATCAGCTACTCTAATTTTTTATTTACAAAATAATTCATGTTTTTAAGTTCACCAGAAAGCACATGTTCCAGATTTCTAAAAACCGAATATTGTGTATAAATTAAAGTGGTATTGAATATGTTAAAGTTTTTTGTAACTTTAATTCTATATTTACAAAGTTATTAGCAAAAATTAAAATATTTCAATATATCCGAACGCTCACCCTAAAAATTTCTAACTTTTTACGAAAGTCTTATTTAACATGCTAACAATGACATATCGAAAAAGAAAAAACTTTAATATTATCAAAACCCATTTTTGTTCCACCGCTGGTCTAATTCGGCGGTGGCAAACAAATTGTTATCGCGGGATGTTAAATTTCTTTCTCATTTAATTAACTCATAATAACATTTAGTTATTATGGCGGTCAGCAAAATATTATCGGCGCGTGTCGATAACTTAGTATAAGTTAGAGCACGCGCTGATTCGGTCAAGATAATGTCTGTACCGCCGTAGATTAGAGATGTATAAAACACTTGATTATGATTTAATAAATCAGTCTAAGTCTACCCGTCAACGGTACCTTTTACTGACCCAACCACGTTCCTCTAAAGTGGTGACCCCGAGTGGGGTTCCCCCGGGGACCGACGTGCATGGTTGCCATTTCGCTACAGTGGTAACCCGTCGAAGGAACACGCACCTACTGAGATGTCTACACGAAGAGCTCCAGTGAAGAAGTAAGTAAGTAAGTGACTGCGACATTCAATTGCTGGTCGAGAAGGACTGACAAAGTGATCTCGTCTCAATTTGATTTCGCCACCCTTCCATCAAATGACATCACCGACACTGCTAAGTAACATCGCGGGAAAACAGCGGCTACTCCCATTATATTCCGGTTTCCGGATTCTTGGACCACAGAATATCTTCAGAAGGAAGAAGAGATAATTACAACGAGCATGACATGACCTCACCATGACATCAGATATCCACCAACGCTTTATGGCAAGAGAATCCTGATTAATCCTGATGTGGCACGCAGCAAACCTACCCGACTACTCTACTCAACGCCGGTACCTTTTACTCACCCAACCACGTTCCTCTAAAGTTATTTATATTTAATATCATAAATAGGTACGGTTCTGAATTAAAGATTTTTATTAAAAACACTTAGGTTTTATATACTAAGAAACAAGGTATTAAAATCAGAATATTTAACAAAGTTGAAACTCGCATAAGAACTATAAAGTTTTGCATCTCGACGTTGTAATTGTTTATAGCCGTATCTCGGATATCTAAATTCTCTAAGGATCGATGCTTTACTAGAACATTACGTTAGTCTTAAAGCTACAACAAACTAAAACGTATGATATTTTAATAGTAAATGGGTTTTTTGTAGTTAAAGGTCCTTAAAATGTAATAGAAACATTCATACAGGTACTGTGATTAAAAACTAGACAATAGGTACAGTCGACGCAAAGATATGTTTACACTTTGACGACCGGTCTGGCCTAGTGGGTAGTGACCCTGCCTGCGAAGCCGATGGTCCTGGGTTCGAATCCCGGTAAGGGAATTTATTTGTATGAGGAGCACAGATATTTGTTCCTGAGTCATGGGTGTTTTTTATGTATTTACATACATACATACATACATATAATCACGCCTATTTCCCGGAGGGGTAGGCAGAGACCACGGATTTCCACTTGCTGCGATCCTGACATACCTCTTTCGCTTCCTTCACTTTCATAACATTCCTCATACACGCTCGCCGGTTTAGGGTGCTCTTGACCTGGCCTTTCTTCAGGATTTCCCCGATCTGATCAGAGAAAGTCCGCCGAGGTCTGCCCCTTCCAACTCCCGTTTCTACCTCTCCCTTATACACTCTCTTTGTTAGCCTTCTTTCACTCATTCTTTCCACGTGTCCAAACCATCTCAACATACCTTTCTCAATTTTTGTCACTACATCTTCGTTCAGTCCACACTTTTCCCTTATCACACTGTTCCTAATTCTATCTTGTAATCTCACACCACACACACTTCTCAACGCTCTCATTTCCACTGCATTCAATTGGCTCTGATGCCTCTTCTGCCATACCCAACTTTCGCTACCATACATAAGTGTAGGCACCAGCACCCCTCTATGCACAGCCAACCGTGCCTTTTGCGACACCTTCTGGCTGCTCATAAAAGCATTAAGTGCCCCATTCACGCGATTTCCAGCACTCACTCTCCTTTCAATATCTTTATCATGCTTACCGTCCCTAGTGAATAAGGTTCCCAGATACACAAACTCTTTCACTTGTTCTACTCTTTCTTGACCAATCAAAATTTCACAGTTTGTCATATATTCTTCCTTTTCAAATACCATTACTTTCGTCTTACTTACATTAGTTTTCATTCCTTTCCTTTCAAAAGATCCAAGCATTCTAGTTACCATCTCCTGCAACTCTTCACCCGATGACGCTAGCAATACCAGGTCATCAGCGTAAAGAAGACATTTGACGGGTAACCCACTCATTCTCAGCCCACATTCATCATTTCTCAAATCATGCAAACTACTGTCCATGAACAGTATTTAAGTATTTATATATTATATATATCGTTGTCTGAGTACCCATAACACAAGCTTCCTTGGGCTTACCGTGGGATTTAGTCAATCTGTGTAAGAATGTCCTATAATAATGTTTATTTGTTTATTTATTTACTTTTGCACCTTACTCCTTTGTAATAAGGCGATTAATGTAATAAACATATCTTTGACGACGACTATAATTATGATGGCGACTGTACATTAAAAAAATACCCGTTTAAAGTAGGTTGTCCGTTATTTATTTTACGGTCAATATTCACTTTAGTTTCTTAAGTTCCTCTCAAACGTAAACCCACGTATAGTACAAAAATGTGCCTAACATAATCCTAAATAAAGCTAGACCTAAACCCTCCTAACCTCAACGATCCTTCCAGACCCTGCCATGAAACTATTTTCTTAACATTGAACATCTTGCTGTAAACCGTTAAAACCGTAACATTAACATTGGACCCTTTAACGGTCACTAACCGCAACCCCTAACTTTGCCAATTAAAAGTTATATCCCGTAATTAAGGGAGGCATTCGTATGTTTGGTATTTTATGCAGTTTTAGGTTATTTATTAATGTCAGTAATGATATTAGTATTGATAGACGGTAGGTTAACAGTCGAATTTAAACTATCGTGGGACATGCTAACTTAGCTAACTTAGCGGTTAACATGTCGCGCGAGTGAAAGTGAGTGAAACCGCTAAGTTAGCTAAGGTAGGTTAACAGCTTGAAAATGAAGCACCTAGGCAGGTGGAAACGCGTTTTCACTAGTTAGAACTAGTCTTCTGAGAGGCCTTGGTGAAAAATAGTTTTAATTAAAATTGCCAAAAAAACATTTTTGACAATTAGTCAAAACTAGTTTTCACCAAGGCACTTTGTGAAAACTAGTTTAATATCAAATATCAAAAAATCAAAATATTTTATTTGGTATCTATACCTATATGAAGGTAAAGGACATGTTGATGATCAATGGAACAAGTCGTAGACCATCTCGTCCCGCCCCAGCGCTTCTGTTTTTCGTGCACGCTAAATTAGGATCGGCACTTGTTATACAAAAAAAGGTTCGTCCGTAGGAATTCCCCTTGTTATTTGTTTTCTACGAAGTCAATTTGGTAGTTCAAAGTTACCTTATTTCCTCTGGGAAATACTGCGAACCAACAGATGTCGGAAAATTGATTATAAAAACTTGTACTAGCAGGACTAGCGATAACGCCTTAAGGTCAGGCTGAAATAATAAATCATTTCTCCGTTGCTTTCTTATCTTAAAATGATTATCACACATTGAAAACACTGTCAATTTGTAATCTTAATTTTACCAAACAGTCACGGCAAAGATTAATTAATTACTTTCATCATCAAGAAGAAGAAGATCATGCGTGAACAAACATTAAAGATTCGATCCGTCCAAATACATATTGAGAAAGGATTAAAAGTGAGTAAAGTGACCAACCAGTCTACAACAAACAACAATAATGACTCATACATATGACCACGGTCGGCTTTATGCTTGACCATCTGATCATATTTAGGTTACACTAACAATACACATTGCATTGTCATCTGATGCACACCTAGAAGAAAGTACAATTTTATCTTGTAAGATTAGATAAAGACAGACACAGACAGTTATTGTGACCGTTGTAATAATAGTTATTTGTGCAACAATAGAGAGGAAAGTTGGTTTTTCTTGCGAGTGTTTATTTTGAGTCCCGAGAAAGCGAAAGATTCTAAGTTAGAATCTTGAGCGTAGCGAGGGACTCAAAAACACGAGATGTAAAATAACTTTGCTCTCGTGTTGCACATATAATTTTTCACCTCAGTAGTGAGAACATATTCGAGGGTTGCCTGGTGAAACCCAATAAGTGACGAATAGTGAGATTTTAAAGTAAAAACAGTTTTAGACTAATTCGGTATCGCTTAATCTAATGGTAACATCGGATAAGTGGATTTGACATGTATCACGGAAATATGCCGAGTTGATAACCCAATAAGTACTTGATTTGAAGTTTTAATTTAGAACTAAATACTACAAGTACATTTAAGGCTTAATTTTTTAGTATTACTTAGTGGAAGAACCACACAATACACATTTATAGGTATTTAGTGCAGAGATATTTACGCTAAATTAAACTAAACAAACACACAACGTAGAACCAGTTACTATTACTTACCCGGTGTTACCTCATTACGATTCGAACCTTAAAAGGATTTGAGTAAGAATTAGAATACGTTAAAAGCATTTGTTGAATTCTACTTTTAAGATATTATTTACTAAACGTACAAACTACTTAAAAGAGAAACCCAATAGACAAACTTATAGTACTTATCTGAAACAAATCTTTAAGAAATATTATGTTAACTAGTTATCGGATTCTCGCACGGGCCTTTAACCAATTTCTTTCAAAAAGTTGTCCGGGGAAGAATCCAATAAGTATGTTTGACGACCGCAAGGTCATGCGCCGCCTCGATAGGCAGCGACACGATCGCAAGAATAGAATAGAATTGTCGTACAAAATAAGATACTTAATCATGTTATGACCTAATCGCCTGAACGATATACATCGTGTTTAGACTACAGTGTTTAACTAACAATAAATCTCTATTACGGTTACAATAGAGATTTATTGTTAGTTAATATGAAAAGCATTGTTGTTGTTTCGTTTAGAGCAAACTTGTCGGGTTTTAAAATAAAAATAAATAAAATAAAAATAGCCTTTATTTCTACTATTACTACCTTACAATAGCTTAACTTACAATTTAATTATGTAGTTACTTTATACTTAAACAATTAATTACTTATATTATATGATTGTTCTTCAACAATTACATATTAGTAATAGTAGTCGCCTCTGTGGCGTAGGCCTCCCCCATGCGTTTCCACATTTCTCTGTCGCGGGCCTTTTGCATCCAGTTGTCGCCAACTATTGGTTGAAATGTATCCCTCCATCTTTTCCTCGGATGTCCAGGATTTCTATTTCCATCATACGGAAACCATTCTGTCAGCCGTTTGGTCCACATATTATCTTCCATCCTACATATGTGGCCTGCCCATTGCCACTTAAGCCGCCGAGCTTTTATCTTTGCATCCTCTACTTTGGTAACTTTCCTTATTTTGTCATTTTTTACTCTGTCTGATAGTTTTAGTCCGAGCATGCTCCTTTCCATTTTTCTTTGGCAAACATTAATCTTTTCTTCGTCTGCCTTTTTCAAAGACCATGTTTGACAACCGTATGTTAAGCACGGTAGTATTGCCATGTCGAATACCTTTTTCTTTATTCCAATATTAATAGAGCCGTTTTTCATAATTTCTTTATGTCCCCAATACTTTTTTCATGATGTAGATATTCTTCTTTGTATTTCTTTTTCTGTGCTATCTTCAAACGACACTATTTGTCCGAGGTATATGTACTCTTTCACATATTCAATTTTTTCGTTCTCTATAGTAATATCTTCAGGTTTTCTATTAGTTAAAATCTTTGTCTTAGATTTATTCATTGTTAGTCCAGCTTTCTTGCTCTCCATTGCTAACTCGGTCATCGGTGATCATACTTTCCAGAGCTGATGGACTGTCTGCAAATACCACAATGTCATCCGCGAAACGTAGGTGGCTTAGTAGTTCGCCGTCGACTTTTACACCTTTCGCTTCCCAATCTAGACGTCTGAAGATAGATTCTAACACAGCTAAAAAGATTTTTGGGGACAAAGGGTCTCCCTGTCTCACTCCTTTAAAGTAGTCACACTACTATATATAAATTAAAAACTGTAATAGATGTCATATATTAAAGAAAAAGTGACGAAGCCCTCCAGTGGTGAAGGCCGGATTCGAACCGGCGTCTTTAGCTATCGCGGCTAACGCCATGAACCCCTAGGCCACCCCGCCACGGCGGTTTCCTTTAATATATGACATCTATTACAGTTTTTAATAAAAATATAGTTTAACTTAATAATATATTTGATTAAATTATTAAATAATATTGATTATTTTTTTGCGTTCCAGCGGGATCAGGTGCTTCTAATAACAGGTTTTCTATGACTGGACCTAGTGTTTCAACGGCAAATGAAGAGATAAGCTGTTATCTTTATTATTAATGGTTAAAATGTATTTCGAATTACACAGAATACAGAGAAAAAAAAACAATTTGTAATAGAAGTATGATGTGGCAGTTTATGGTTTTCACTAAATTAAAAAGCTACATTGTTTCACTCCCTGGAGTGAGGAAAGTCGCACTTTCGTTACTCCCTGGAGTGAGGAAAGTGCGAATTAACTCACTCCAGGGAGTGACGAAAGTAGGCTTGTTCGAGCTGCTGTGGTGAAAAATTATATTCAAAAGAAAAGTAGTTTGTAAAACTAAGGTTTGACGTTAATTAACTATCTAAATTGTGTTAATTGAATATCAGATTTGTGTTCATTGAGATTTGTTACTTAGCAATTAAGCGTGCTGTTATACCGCAAGTTAAGAATATTTACGATGAACAAAGCCACGTATTGTGATACTTAGTGCTTAAAGTTTGTAAGCAGTTTGTAAACGCGGAAACTAAAGAGCACTATTGTAAAGCGACACGTTTGGAGATGTAGTCACTTGCAAAGTGACTTGGAGTTGCGGTGGAGCGCATTAGGCGACAGCTTCGTGCGAGGCAAGTTTTTCAAACATTGAACCAGTTTACACACTACATATGGACGGGGCCTTGTTGCAGCAATATGTGGAGCCTACATATA
The DNA here is from genome assembly GCF_947568885.1 of Cydia strobilella. Taxonomy (NCBI): domain Eukaryota; kingdom Metazoa; phylum Arthropoda; class Insecta; order Lepidoptera; family Tortricidae; genus Cydia; species Cydia strobilella. Next base: position 16,564,825 of record NC_086042.1, on the reverse strand, counting down.
ACATATGAATATGTGAAATAAGAATGTGAGCATTATCTATGCATTGGATGATATCGTCTATCGAGACTACTTTTTAATTTTTATAATTTAGATAAAGATTATCTGTATTAAATATTTTAAACATTCTACAAAACGTGTAAAATCAATTAAAGCAACTGAAATTGATACCTATTACCTATGTCAACTATACCAAGCATGATACTAGAGAACAAATTTAACTATTGTATTAATTAATTTTCGATTGTGTTTTTAAGTAGTCACACTAAATTATATAAATTGGAAACTGAAATAGATGTTATTTACTAATGAAAAAGTGACCATGCCCTACGGTGGCCGAGGCCGGAATCAAACAGGTGGGGCGGCGGCGGTGGGGCTTGGTGGTCGGGTAGTCTAGTGGTCAGGATGTTAGCTGCGTAAGCTTAAGATTAAGAAGAAGCCACGTAAGAAGAAGCCAGTTCGATTCCGGACTCGGCCACCGGAGGACTTGGGTCACTTTCTCTTTAGTATATTATATATAATGAATAAATGTCCGTGATAAAGGTTCCAATTTTATAAATTCTTCGCCACAGAAATGTCTGCGATCGATGCCAAGGTGACAATCGCTTGCATTTCGCCATCGAATTGCTTTCTGGCTCTCTATCACTCTTACATATTAGTATGACAGGGACAGTTGCGTTTCGTTCGCTACGGAGCGTTAGCGATTGGCATGTTGTCTACGGGGCCAGAACTGTCACTATTAAGGAAGTCATGTTTTACGTTTTGTTAAGTAGTTAGACTTCCCTGGAATAAATGTATTTAGTCCTATTTCTTTCCGTAGGTAAGTACATTGACGAACTTTGCTTTGCAACTTTTCGCGGTTATAGCTCTGATACGAACTGCGTGATTCGTTTCTTCCCAAACCTCATAAAGTGGTTATAGGAGATGTAGCTATATTATAAAGCTATATGAACGATGACGCTCTGTCGATGAAATGAGGAACGGCAGTCACTCAAATACTTAGAAAAAATGTTTTCTCCTCAATTCAGCGGCAGATGCTACTCATTAGGGAAGATTCGTGATTCTTACATTGCTACTTTACGAGTTACCGCCCGGGAAGAACTCGTGAACTGATCTGTCCATTCCAGCGAGTCTTATTACGTATGCTCGTGGCTATACCGTAGCTATTTTTAACCGACTTCAAGATTTCAAAGGAGGAGGTTCTCAATTCGGTTGTTTTTTTTTTGTTTTTTTTTTATGTTTGTTACTCCATAACTCCGTCATTTCTGGACCGATTTTGAAAATTCTTTTTTTGATTATAAGTATATACATACAGATTGGTCCCGTTTTTGTTAAAAAGCAGTTCTGATGATGGGATCCATGAGGAATCGAGGGAACTCCTCAAATATTAAAGGCATACATATAGTGTATGTATGTACGTATGTATGTATGTAAACACTTTATTGTACATAAGACAGATTACAAACACAATAAAAGAACAAAAATATATACAATGTACAAAGGCGGACTTATCCCTATAAGGGATCTCTTCCAGTCAACCTTTGAGCAATTGAGAATGAAACAATAAACAGATCAGGATAGACAAACGAACACTATGAACAGAAAGTAAATTATGGTTCAATTATTACAAACGTAAATAATTAAAACCTGTAATCTAGAATATAAAATAAACATATATATATATATATATACAATACATATCCATATAAACACAAATATATACCTATAAATATATATATACATATATATATTATCACAACTAAATAAATAATCTTAGTACTCAACTATGTACAACACAAGTCATCAGAAAGCCACAACTTATGTAATTTTCTCTTGAGTGATGCTACCGACTGGGACTGTCTAAGGGATAATGGCAACTTGTTCCACAACTGTACAGCGCGCACTGTGAAAGACTTCGCATATGACCGGGTCTTGTTACACGGCACAGCGAGAGTCAGGGTTGCACTCGATCTCAAGCGATGACCACTACCATCTGCCAGATAAGTAAATCTCTCAGAGAGATATATTATGGAGGGTAGGTCGGATTGAATAGGACGTTGAACAGTAAGGACAAGACATGCACATCCCTGCGCCGACGGATCCGAAGCCAAGCGAGCTGAGAACGGAAGTCGGAGATGTGGTCATATTTCCGCAAACCAAAAATGTTACGGATAGTGATTTTAGTATTTTCATCAACAAATCAAGCACTTACATTTAAAAAGTGGAACTGCTGATGATGATCAGAACGGAACTCTTCAATGACGCATAGTTCACGTTTGGCGATTTGTCGTCTTCGTTATGTTTATTAAGCAAGTTAGGTTTTCAAGAAACATTTTTGTCAAGTTCGAGTTCTGATGATGGGATCCATGAGGAATCGAGGGAACTCCTCAAATGTGAAAGGCATACATATAGTGATTTTTGTATTTTTATCAACAAATCCAGCATTTCCATTTTAAAAAGACATTTGATGAAGTGAAACTGCTGATGATGATCAGAATGGAACTCTTCAATGACATAGTTCACGTTTGGCGATTTGTTTTCTTCCTTATGGACCCAGACCTAAACTTGGACCCGGACTCGGACCCGGACCCGGGTCTGAACATGGACCTTAACTGGGACCCGGACCCGGACCAAACTCTGACCCAAACTTGGACCCGGACAGCCGGACACGGACCCGGACTCGGATCCGGACCCAGACCCGGACCCGGAAATGCTACTAGAAAAGTGGGTTAGGTGGGTGGGTGGGTTTTGAACTTCGATTCTCACAGAACAGAACTTCTATCAGAAAAGTAGGTTAGGTTAGGTTAGAGCTGTCACAGTTACAAAAACGAAATGCCATCAGAAAAGTAGGTTAGAACTGCGACCCTTACAAAAACGAAATGCTACTAGAAAAGTGCTGTCTTTTTCATTTCATTGTCTAAAATCTAAGAGTGCACCATCAACAATAAGTGAACTTTCAGCGGCATCCCCCATTGACGTCGGTTTTTTTTTTCTTAAAAATTATCTGCTATACCTACCGAATAAAGCCAACATTGCTGCATTGAACGGAATTATTCATCGGTAGTGTACGGCGAACGGCGATGCAGCACAAAAGAGCGTATAGGTTATCTGTACTTTAATATTTTATATTTTAACGATGTCTAGGTACTTGTTCTAGGTACGGATAGTTTGCGATGCTTTGTGGCACTGTGTCACAACATTTTCTTACGTCGTGTCAGTTTGCCCGAGTGTAAGTTCAACTCGCCTTGGTTAAAACTCGGCTTATCTTACTTGCAGCTCCACGTTAAACATATTTCTCTTCTTCCTTATAAAACCTGCTTAACCAGGGATTTGTTTGAGTTAAAAGTAGAAGGTACCTAAACTACCTACGACAAGTTTTTTTAAATTTGAAAATAGGCTGCGTTTCAATAAAATCGCTGGCTATCATGTTTGCTTTAAATATGGAAAATTAGTAATATAGAATAATAATAATATAGTATTATATTATATTGTGGAAAAATAGTTGCCCAGCAGCCTGGCACTCAATGTGTTAAGTAAGGTATTGTAGGTTAAAATAATTAGTTTTTCGATATGGGTAAAAGAAAGTGTGTGTCGGCCACGCATAATGGAGGGTTTCGTTGAGATACAAAAAATCCATAAAGTCAAAAGGGCGTACTTTCGCGGCACTTATGTCTTTATAATAAGAACGGTAGTTTTTTGGGAAAACATCATTAATGGCTAAACCGATCATATTCAACACACGAAATTGTCGTGTTTTTGCCATTTTAGCTACGGAACCCTACAAACGGTAACACAATTTCCACTTACCGTAAATATGATATCCCGGATTCAGGTTTTGCTCACTGCAACAAAAATTTATATAGGTACAATAAGGCTTATTTATATGTTAGACACAAAACCTAGTTACTAAATAATAATAACTTACCATAAAAACTAAAAACACAAAACCAAAGAAAGTAATTTTATTTGTGAAATAAAGCACATCCTAATAAATATTTTAAAACCTATCATTTTATAACAGAATATTTAGGTGACAAATTACTAAAACAAAAATATAAACACAACCACTTACATGTAACACAATAGCTATTAGATTCTTAAAGTTATAGGGCTCATGCTTGTAGCTCTTATTGTAAACATTATATCAGATGAATGTAATATAAATACTTGAATACTAGATTTCCGAGGGGAAATCGAAATACTTGAAGCATAATAAGAGGTTTTAAGACAATCTAGGTCACTAACAGATTAATTTAAGAAGATAATTATATTAATAATGTTAGATGTTGAGGATATCTCAAACGGTCTTTTAGTTTTATTTTTAAATATCTGACAAGTGACAGATGGTTTGCCGCGGTTTTGGACAATAATGACATTGACAGGGGATTAAGTTAAGACAGAGAGAAAAACGCAAGTTGTTGGATAAGAGATTTGTATTGCTTTAATTATAGAAAACTCAAAATAAATAATCTATTGTAAACTAATTTGGAGTTTTAGTGAGTGTCTTATATCAGAAGTGGCAAGAACGTTGAAGAATGGGCCTTAAATGTCAAAGAACAAATGATATAAAAGCGAAACCTACTGACTGAGCAAACTGAATGCTTTAGTGCAAAATCTTGAATATTGAGTATTGCACATATGCAAACATTTTACAGCCTACATTCTTAGCTATGATGGCATATACGCATGTCAACAACTCAACAACAATGACAACCTTAGTGACAAGGTTATGCTAACCTTAAAACATGAAGAGAAATGTGTAAAATAAAAGTTGGGTTATTTATATAATGTTGAGTAATTGCTTCATGTTGATAAATATTTTAACTATTCTAAGATGAAAAGTAACGAGATTGAGAACTACATGCTCTGATGATGATAGTTTGGGTGTTTGGATATCCACAAAGGACTAATTGTTGAAGAATTATAATGAATTATTGCAATGTGCTATATCGCCATATATAAAAGGTTTATGAAATATAATCAGCCATATAAGATTGAATGAAAATGTCAAAGTCTTTCCCAATGATCACTGCAGCTGCTTGATGGGAATCTTCACCAAATTGTGCACAAGGATTTTTTTTTTTCAGCGAAAGCAAAGAGCATTGGCAAAAGAAAATCTGCGGTGAGAGATGACTGCAGCTAACTATTATGTCAAAAGTTACCAAGTGGATACTGCATTTGCTACTATGACAAAAGTTAAGTATTCTCTACACAAGTTCTTTGTTTGTTGGCTGTTGGCTTAAGGGTATACTTATCTAATCAGGTGAAGGATATTATTATTATTTTGTTTTAGACAGGCAGCTAATGCTGGTACGTCTAAATCATAGTTCACTTAGCATGATTTCACAGTTTTGATAGTTTGTCTAGTCTATTTTTAAATTGATTCACACTTGTAGAGTTCACAACTTCAGAGGGTAATTTGTTTCAAGCCTTTACTATTCGGTTTGCAATAAAGATGCAAGATAGTATGCTATTTGAAGTTCTCCAACAGTACTGCCATAAGTCAGTATTGGCTCACACTTCAGTGTCAGACACTTAAGGTTGAGACCAATTTGTGAGACTTCAGTGGAAATCGTGGATCGTGTAACTGTATGAGATATATGTGTGAGTTATCACTGGGTTAAGTGTTGTGTATAGAGGTGTTATGAAAAGTGTAGGATGCTGGCATACAAGAGAAATAAAATAAGACAGATTAGTATATGAGGATGGTAAATGGGCGATTTATAGTTATTTAAGAAGGGAGTAAATTTAGAGGTTGAGTTTTTGATCAAAAGTTGAGGGTTAGATAAAATAGTTGGTAAAAAGGTAAAAAATAATAATATGATATTAGACCGAGCAATTATTCCGTAATTTGGGTAAGGTCTACTACAATCCATTAGAATTAAAAAAAAAACTTGATTAATAACAGGAACATTGGAGGAGGGGTTGGAGTAGTGGAGTGTTAGGTAGAGGAGCAGGTACTAGTTGTCAAGAACGGGCTGCGCAGTAGCATAGGGCTGGTCTCTGGTCTTGGTCCGGGTTTGAGCATGTTGGTGACAGTGTGAGGGGAGAGATAGATGGAGCCTCACTCAACAGGGTGTTGTTAAAGGCAGGAACCAGGAACAAGGATATTTAGAGGTGGACTGGTTACAAGAGGTCATGTATGTTCTTAATGGATTTACTATTTGGATCACATCACAATATAAAATATAGACTTAGAAAACTATGTAAGAAAATGTTGATATTTACTGATCAAAATTTTGTATTAAACTCAAAATTAAAACTAAGAAAAGGGAATTTAGAATGTTATGTGCCAGAAATAGTATGAAGGTTGATAGTGTAACGCTTCGTAAAACCGTGGTACAAAAACTATAGCACAGGTTACAGTATTGGACCTACACCTTAGATCAATATTTTGATCACATGTTTTATTGATATTACTGAATGCTTATAAAACTTATTTTTACAAGTTTTTTATTTTTTTATTTACTTGCAATGTATCTATATAACTATGTATGTTTGCACGGGTCAAATCTTGCAAGCTAAATTTGACCCACTTTCTGGTTTCCGATGAAGCTAAAAATTGGCACACATAAGTGCCACAACAAGTTGGACAGCTTTGCAGCTATTTTGCGCAAAAGAGTGGCATCCTTAGTGAAGAGGTTGCGGGGCAGCCCAAACAGCATACTGAACACCATTGCAGAGCGATGTGAGGGGCGCTTCCAGAAGCACTGGAACCTTTTGCATTGCTCGCTAGGTTATGTATGATTGTTCTTGAGTGTGTTATTATGTATATATTAATTTAAGGTGCCTACTAATACTAGCTCTAAGTAAACTTTTTTTTTACTAACAACTATGGACATTGTTTCCGAAATAATTTGAATTTGAATAAGTAAGTTGCGTGACAATGCAATATTGTGGTACCATCCAGCTGATCTGATGATAGAGACAGGAGGTGTCCATAGGAACTCGGTGATAAAACAAGGCAACCTAATTTGCAAACCAAACCGTGTTTGGGATTATTGGAATTGTCTAAGTATTAGTTGTCTGTGAAAAGAAAAGTACAGTCAGCGATAAAAGCTTGAACCAAAAATGAAATATTTGCCAAAAATTTTTATAATATGAGGGATAGAGTTACCTAATCAAGAATCTCAATAGAGTATTTGACTTGTTTTGTAAGTGTACATCTTAGTGCATGTTGATATTGTTGATGTAATTGAAGCCTTCATCATTAATAACAGATGATGTCCCAGTGCTGGGCACAGGTCTTCTCCGCAAGGTCATATTTAATCCTTCTGATCACACATAAGTTTGATAAATTATTAGAAAAATGTTAGTGAGTCAAGAATAGTTGAACCGAAATTTGAAATGTTGAATCCAAACATGCTTTAACATCACGAATATAGTTATTGCCCTGAATTATGATTGCAGAATGTACTGGCAAGAGTCTGCGCACTTGAGCGGCGGTGCGAGGCTGCGCACTTGAGCGGAGGTGCGAGTCTGCATACTTGAGCGGAAGTGCTAGGCTATACGTCTAAGCGGCGGTGCGAGTGTGTGCGCCTGTGTGGCGGTGCGAGTCTGCAGGCCTAAGCAGTGCACAGTCATCGGGGTCAGTGGAGTCGCTGAGGACCAACTTAGCTACGTCGCAAATCTCCTGATGCGATTTAGAAGGCGCACGAGGTGTAGAAGATCTGAAGTGCTGCTTGCTGACCTTATTGGGCGAAGGCTTTTCATCATGAGGTCGAACTGATAACTGATTATGACGCTTGCTCGAGTGCAGTGCAGCCCTATGTTCAATGTTGCAGATGGTCTGATCACTATATACTGTTGTGGCCAGAGCATTGCCCATCATTGCTGGCGTCATTATGTGGTCTACCTAAACTAATGCTTATCCTAATATAATGTAATATCTAATGGTTAATCCGTTATTTAATGATACATGTATGGTGTTTCTTCTTTAACACTACTAAACGCTTGTGACATCTCAGAAAAATATGTCTAGGTTAATAATTGTATACAGTCATGCATGTCAATAGTACAAGATTGAGATGATTGATATGATATGTTGATGATTCAGGTTCGGTAGATTCATTAAAATATGATTGACTTTTACATGAAATATTATGAAATGTACGATATTATGGTATTAGGATATCTGAAACAAAGATAGCGAAAAGAGAATAGTTAGTAAAATAGAATTATTTGGTTGAGAAAGAAGCTATTCCACCTAAGTAACGTGATGTAAATAGTAAGGAAAAATGAAAGTCAAAGAAAATGATTGTTGTTTATGAAAGTCATGTTCATATATGTCAACATATATTTAATTATGATAATACTTACTGCCTTTAGATGAATACTAAAGGTTATAATGTTGCCTTTTTGCCGCTGAGATTGTTATTTGTTGCAAATATGGATAAGTATACTAAACAAATGAGCAGGTTCACCCAGCCACACTGGTGACTGGTGTGGTGCAGAGCAAAATGCCTTCTTAGGTGAATACTGTTAATGTTTTAGACTGAGTGACCAGGTTCATCCGGCCCTAGTGTGGTGCGGAGTGAAATGTCACCTCAGGTGAATATTGTTAATCAGTTAATGTTTAGACTGAGTGACCAGGTTCATCCGGCGCTAGTGTGGTGCGGAGTGAAATGTCACCTCAGGTGAATATTGTTAATCAGTTAATGTTTAGACTGAGTGACCAGGTTCACCCGGCCCTAGTGTGGTGCGGAGTGAAATGTCACCTCAGGTGAATATTGTTAATGTTTAGACTGAGTGACCAGGTTCACCCGGCCCTAGTGTGGTGCGGAGTGAAATGTCACTTCAGGTGCATATTTATAATGTTATAGACTGAGTGGCTAGGTTCGCACTGCCGCAAGTAGAGACTAATATGGTACGGAGTGGAATGTCACATTAGGTGAATGTTAATAATGTTTTAGACCGAGTGGGTAGGTTCACACGGCCGCATTGGAGGCTAATGTGGTACGGAGTGGAATGTCACATCGGGTGAATATTCTTAATATTCAAGACTGAGTGGGTAGGTTCACACGGCCGCAAGTAGAGACTAATGTGGTACGGAGTGAAATGTCACATCAGGCTATAATTTTTAATGTTAGGTATAGACTGAGTGGGTAGGTTCACACGGCCGCAAGTAGAGACTAATATGGTACGGAGTGGAATGCCACATCAGGTGAATGTTAATAATGTTCTAGACCGAGTGGGTAGGTTCACACGGCCGCATTGGAGGCTAATGTGGTACGGAGTGAAATGTCACATCGGGTGAATATTTTGAATATTCAAGACTGAGTGGGTAGGTTCACACGGCCGCAAGTAGAGACTAATGTGGTACGGAGTGAAATGTCACATCAGGCTATAATTTTTGATGTTAGGTATAGACTGAGTGGGTAGGTTCACACGGCCACAAGTAGAGACTAATATGGTACGGAGTGGAATGTCACATCAGGTGAATGTTAATAATGTTCTAGACCGAGTGGGTAGGTTCACACGGCCGCATTGGAGGCTAATGTGGTACGGAGTGGAATGTCACATCGGGTGAATATTCTGAATATTCAAGACTGAGTGGGTAGGTTCACACGGCCGCAAGTAGAGACTAATGTGGTACGGAGTGAAATGTCACATCAGGCTATAATTTTTAATGTTAGGTATAGACTGAGTGGGTAGGTTCACACGGCCACAAGTAGAGACTAATATGGTACGGAGTGGAATGTCACATCAGGGGAATGTTGATAATGTTCTAGACCGAGTGTGTAGGTTCACACGGCCGCATTGGAGGCTAATGTGGTACGGAGTGGAATGTCACATCGGGTGAATATTCTTAATATTCAAGACTGAGTGGGTAGGTTCACACGGCCGCAAGTAGAGACTAATGTGGTACGGAGTGAAATGTCACATCAGGCTATAATTGTTGATGTTAGGTATAGACTGAGTGGGTAGGTTCACACGGCCGCAAGTAGAGACTAATATGGTACGGAGTGGAATGTCACATCAGGTGAATGTTAATAATGTTCTAGACCGAGTGGGTAGGTTCGCACGGCCGCATTGGAGGCTAATGTGGTACGGAGTGGAATGTCACATCGGGTGAATATTCTTAATGTTTAAGACTGAGTGGGTAGGTTCACACGGCCGCAAGTAGAGACTAATGTGGTACGGAGTGAAATGTCACATCAGGCTATTATTTTGAATGTTATGGACTGAGTGGGTAGGTTCCCACGGCCGCAAGTAGAGACTAATGTGGTGCGTAGTGGAATGTCACATCAGGTGAATGTTAATAATGTTCTAGACCGAGTGGGTAGGTTCACACGGCCGCATTAGAGACTGATGTGGTACGGAGTGGAATGTCACATCGGGTGAATATTCTTAATGTTTAAGACTGAGTGGGTAGGTTCACACGGCCGCAAGTAGAGACTAATGTGGTACGGAGTGAAATGTCACTTCAGGCTATTATTTTGAATGTTATGGACTGAGTGGGTAGGTTCCCACGGCCGCAAATAGAGCCTAATGTGGTGCGGAGTGAAATGTCACATCAGGTGAATATTTGTCGCATTAGAGACTAGTGTGGTAAAGGTTGCATGAAGGCATGTCACGTAATGTAAATAAGGCTAATGAAACAAATTCTTTACGAGACTTTAGACTAATCTGTGATAAGTACAAATGTTAAAATAAGTTAATATTGAAATGTAATAAGAGTCGTGTGGTACATTGGACAAGAAGGTTGTGAAAAGTTAAATCCTAGAGTGAGTTTGAGGACAAACTCCTAGATTGTCAGGATGGCCGAATGTTAGATGTTGAGGATATCTCAAACGGTCTTTTAGTTTTATTTTTAAATATCTGACAAGTGACAGATGGTTTGCCGCGGTTTTGGACAATAATGACATTGACAGGGGATTAAGTTAAGACAGAGAGAAAAACGCAAGTTGTTGGATAAGAGATTTGTATTGCTTTAATTATAGAAAACTCAAAATAAATAATCTATTGTAAACTAATTTGGAGTTTTAGTGAGTGTCTTATAATAATAAGTAATAGAACAAATCTGTAAGTTGAACTGTAAGTAAAGCTTGTGCTGAAAGTATTTAGGGTTCCATATTTTCCCAATCATTTCATATGGCAGCGCAGCTTAGAATCGACAAAGTAAAGGGACGTCACAATAGCTTGCGTATTTTTATCAATTTTATCATCTTAATAGTATATTCAATTTTTATTAGCATTTTCAAGTTACAAGTAGGTAGTGGTTAATTTGACTTGTTGTAATACATCTGACATTAGCTTATTGCGTCTAGGAATATTATTGTCTGATGTTTGGATTCCTTTGTATTCTATTATGTAACTGGACACTATTCAAATGTAAAGAAAAAATAGCAATGAAATAAAAGTTACTCTCGAAAAACATCCGTTTTGCGGCATCAGCAAGTGCAAGTCAGCAAGAGTCGTTAAGACCAGTCGTTAAATTTCCTTCCTCAATTAATATTAACTGAAACACTAGTACCTAATTTGTTTTTTTTTTAAAGAAAACTAAACACAACTGTAGTAGCCTTACGTGTTTGGGTGGAAACCATTTATCATGCTAATGCAAATGCGCACAAACATACAAACTGCATTACTGTGAGGTGTGCAGCGCATACAGGAATTTCTACTTAGCTCAGTACGGTTTAACGTGTAGTTTAAAAATTTAAGTTGCTGCGGGTTGAGGAATTGACTAAGTTGCGCTGAGAACCACAATAAAATTTTGCGAGAGGCAATTGGGTAGTGTTATAATGGTGATGAAGGAAAGACGAACTGACTTTCTTATATAATTTATTCTTATAATATATTTGTGGAGCTCAGTCTCAACACCTGTACAGCGACGCCATCTTGGGTAGAAGAGAGAGTTGCCATAGATAACACTAAATGTCAAACTAAACTAGTGATGTTATTACCAACCTAACATCCCTTTCCTTAAGTTTATATTATAATTACATTGATGACCAGTCTCTTATTTAACTCATCTTTACAACATGTTATGTTAAAGTCTTTCAGTTACCTAAGTATTAACAATTAAATAATCTTCACATTTAAACATGACAGTCTGTTCCTTTAACTGGTCTCTATGGTCATTACTAAAATCAATGTATTTATGTTTATAGTTAACAATAAAATATTCTACAAATTATGATACAGTCTTTTCATTAACTGGTCTTTACAGTTACACAATTTAGTTTACATTTTATGAAATAGCTTAATTGCAAAACTACATTTACATTCAGTTGACTTAATTAAATTATATTATATCTAAATTTCCGTTATATAACGCTTTGGAGGTTTAACAATACGTCCTGATCTCGTCACTCTGTGATCAGTTATTACTGGTGCTGGAGTACCCGTCTCCTGTCTTGCCTCTGCCACTTCCATACTTCTTTCCCTTCGTGGTGAGCAAGATCGCATGGGAGACGATTGTGTCAAGTCACTATTTAAGATACTATAGTTATGAATAAGATGAATCCTATTTCTTACATAAGTTACATCATTACTAGTTTTTATCACATATGACCTATTATTACTTAACCGTTTAACAATTACAGCCTTTTCCCAAGTACTGTGTGGATTTTTCTTATAATAAACCTGGTCTCCTGGATACAAAATGGACATTGATTTAGCATTCCTATTATAATATCTAGACATATCTTCATTATTTTTATCAGCTGATTGTTTGTATTCCTTAAATGTCACAGCTTTAGGTCTGAGTTTGTTAAAGTTTACTGGTATCTTACTTCTTAATTTTCTAGACATTAATAACTCAGCCGGTGATAACATATGATTTTTAGCTGTATTTCTATACTGTAATAATGCTAAGTAAGGATCTGATCCATCTTCCTTACATTTTTTGAACATATTTTTTAAAATTTTCACAGCACTTTCAATTTGGCCATTAGAGTTTGAATGATAAGGAGCTGTTACTATATGTTCTATGTCCCATTCATATAGAAATGATTTAAATTCTGATGACTGAAAGGGAGGACCACCATCTGACACTAATGTCATAGGTATCCCATGTCTGGCAAATATTGACTTTAAATTTATTATGACATTTTGAGCCGTACTATTATTTTTTAACAATGCTGTCTCTATGTACTTTGAGTAATAATCAGTTACTACAATGTAGGTTAAGTTATCAAAGTGCATTAGATCAATGCCAACTCTTTGCCAAGGATATTTGCTAATTTCATAGTTTTTTAAGGGTTCCTTTTGATTACATGGCTTGAACTTGGCACAGGTGTCACATTGTTCCACTACATTTTTTATATCAGCAGACATGTTAGACCAATATAATGAATCTCTAGCTAATCTTAGACACTTATTTATCCCTTGATGACCTTCATGCAATTTATTTAATATTTCTTTTTGCATGGACTTTGGAACAATTAAATTTGACCCTTTGAACAATAAATCTCCTATGACATGAATTTCACCCTGCATGTTCCAATATGGCTTCACTAATAAATTGATTTTATCTTTACTACTTGGCCAACCTTCAAAATAATATTTTTTTAACAATTGAAGGGTTTCGTCATCAATGGTTGCCTGTTTTAATTTATTTTTGTACTCTTGACTGATCGCTAAATTTGACTCGACTAAATTGACATGGTAAGACATATCAGATTCATTTTCTGGAATAAAATGGTCTTTCATAGCTGCTCTAGACAAAGTATCAGATATATACATTTCTTTGCCAGGTATGTGAATAACTTCTAAATCATACTTCTGTAAAGTTAGCATCATACGCTGCAGTCTTGCTGGTACCTCATGCAAAGGCTTTTTAAACAGATAAACCAATGGTTTATGATCCGTGTGCACAATGACTTTACGTCCATAGACATATTGATTGAATTTACAACATCCGAACTGAATTGCAAATAGCTCTTTTTCAATTTGTGCAAAATTTTCTTGTGACTTAGTTAGTGTTTTTGAACTGTATGCAATTGGCTTATTATTCTGTAAAATTACAGCACCTATCGCTGACTTTGACGAGTCTACTGATAGAATCAGTGGCAAATTTACATCATAGTGTGCTAAAACTGGCGTGTTACATATTATTTCCTTTAATTCACAATATTCTTTTTCATAGTTACTGTCCCACTGCCAGGGCACGTCTTTTTTTAACAAAGTTCTCATGAGAGTGGTCTTTGCTGACAAATTATCAATGAAACATCCTACAAAATTTACCATCCCGAGAAATCTTTGTAATTCTTTAAGATTACTGGGACTTTGCATCTCTTTGACCGCCTTGACTCTTTCTTGACTGACTTTGACACCATCTCGGTTAAAAATATATCCTAAAAATTCTACCTCCGACACTCCAAATTTGCATTTCGACTTATTTAATTTTAAATTGACTTGTCTAGCCCTATCTAGCACTTTTTTAAGTCGTTGATTATGAATCTCTGGGGTCTCACCATAAACTAAAAAATCATCTACAAATATGAGAACGCCTTCTATGTCACCAAATAACTCATTAATGACTCTATAAAAAATCTCTGTTGATGCATTTATGCCTAAAGGTAATCTAAGATATTTATATCTACCAAAGGGAGTTTGGAATGTGCAAAGTTCAGAACTCTCCTCATCAAGTTTCAAAGACCAAAAACCTGAGAACGCATCAAGATGTGAAAAACAAGTAGCACCTTTCAATTGCGACCTAATCTCATCAATATTTTTTAGTGGATAATGTTCTCTCATAATATTTTTATTCAAATTTCTAGGATCTAGACATATTCTAAGCTGACCTGTTGACTTGACGGTGACTACTACAGAGTTGACCCATGCCGTTGGCTTGGTGACTTTTTCAATGACTTTCATGCTCTCCATGCGATCCAGCTCATCCCGTAGGTCCTTCAGTAGCGCAAATGGTACCTTCCTCGGAGGATCAATGCATGGCACAGCATCAGACTTCAGTTTCAGATGGCAGACAGGAGGTAGACACCCCAGACCCTGAAAAACATCATTATATTGTGTAAGAATTTGACAATTATTTTTTTCTATTACTTCCTCAGTTAGCTGATAAACACGTTTGACTATACCAATTCGATCACATGTATCTAGACCTAAAATGGTTTCACCATTTACAGTTGTCACTGCAAAGGTTATTTTCTCTACTCTGTTATTGAAATGACATTCCAATTCTGTTTCCCCTATTATTGGAAGTTCACACCTATATGCCTTAGCAGTAAGAGTGGTTTCAACTATATTGTTGAGCCCTAAAGTTTTGTAAGTTTGTAACGACATCAAATCAAGCTCGGCCCCAGTGTCTAAAAGGCAATTTATATCTCGACCATTGACATTGACATTTAAGTACCAAGACTTTTTATTTCTGTTTTTGTTCTGTACTTGCCCCACAAATAACCTCTCAGCGCAGTAAGCATTATCATCATCGAGGTTTTCTAGCTCTAATTGTCTTACATTTTTATTTTTAAAACAAAATTTTGCAAAGTGACCATAAGAGTTACATGACCTGCATTGTACGTTGACTGCTGGACACTTGAAGCGATGCACCTGCCCACAGCGCGTGCATGTAGACTGCTGACCTCTCTGCCATGGCCTCGACGGAGCTGACTGGTAGTGTGGTCGACCCGATGACTGATATTCTGATGTTGACTGATTTCTTGACGTTGACTGATTTCTTGATGCTGACTGACTTCTTGACGGTGACTGGCTTGACGTTGAGTATCTTGACTTTGATCTGTGATGACTGTTACTGCGGTTGTTGCTTCTGCCCCTCAGTTGCAACACATTCTGTGTGCCGGTGCTCTCCTGTACTATTCTGTCCGAATCTTGTTGAGCCGCAATGACAGCTTTTGCAAGCTCACGCATCCTAGCATATGACAAATTGGTCTCTTGTAACAACCTTTGTCGAACATGTGACAGCTCAGAATTCATGTTTGCAATAAAAATATCCCTGATAAGAGACTCTCTCAGCTCTTTAAATTCACAATCTTTGATCTTGTTCTCTAAATCAGTTAGGAAATCATCGATGTTTTCAGATTTACTCTGCTTCCGTGTGAAAAACATATAACGTGTCATGGTAAGATTTTTTTGAGGTTCAAAATGAGTGTCAAATTTCTTTTTGATTTCCTTTAATTGGCATTTGTCGAAGTCTACGTTGAAAGAATTAAAGATTTCCAAACCTTTAACGCCCATGGAGTGCAGCATGATTGCAATTTTTCTTTTGTCGTCCGCCTTGTCAAGTCCCGATGCCAATAAATATATGTCAAACCGCTGCCACCACCTTTTCCATTCTTCCGCATTATTATTTGTGGTGTCCGACGAAATCATGAGCTTCGGTAAAGATGTACCAAGTCCATGCGACTTGATTCCGACATCTTCACTTCCCTCCGCCATTTCCGTTGTTGGAGGTGCAAGTTCGGCGCGTGTGACTTTTTCTTGTTTCCGTTTGACTTCTGTCTGATCTTCTGAGTCACTCATCACGACACTTCTGACACCATGTTATAATGGTGATGAAGGAAAGACGAACTGACTTTCTTATATAATTTATTCTTATAATATATTTGTGGAGCTCAGTCTCAACACCTGTACAGCGACGCCATCTTGGGTAGAAGAGAGAGTTGCCATAGATAACACTAAATGTCAAACTAAACTAGTGATGTTATTACCAACCTAACAGGTAGTTGACAATATTTTTTATGGTATATCAGTCGATCAGGTTTGTTTTGAGGATCCAATGTCTGTATGGGATCCAACAAAAGTCACAAATGATGGTCAAAGTCTGGTACCCGCACATGAGAACAACCGGAGAAGCCGTTTCGATATATGGAAAACAAGGAAATTGCGATTTTGCCGGTGAAATGTTGCGTTTATGTATGTTGCCATACAATTTTTTTTTAAATAAAATGTAAGGAATCGTTTTATTAAATATTATTTTATTCCTATTTGAAAGTAAAAAAAATTTTTTTTTAAACCATGAGGTCTTGTGTTTTAAAATATTTAGATCGGTAAGGTTTCACTCACTATTATTTATCCGAAACATGTCGCCAAAAGCGATTAAAACAATAGTGAGTGAAACCGTACTAATCTAAATATTTTGAAATATGTCTCACGATAGTTTAATTTCAGTCTTGTATGTTTTTATTATTCCCATATATTTTTTAAAATTCAACATGTGTCATCTACCCTATTGTACGACTGATGATCAATAGCAAATCAATTTTTAGGAACCTATTAGTTGCAATCTATTAAAGATACCTACTATCGAATTCATATATAGTTTACGCATCCCTTCAAGTGGCGTTCAACCCGTGACTGGTCGGCTCAAATCAGTAGAATGGCGGCTACGGGTGGTTAATGAGAAGTTGCCGTATTTAAAGGCGAAACTGCACGCTTTTAAGTATAGTTACACTCTTCTAGCGCCCGAAAGTAATAGGTCGAGTAAGTCAAGGATAACATACAGTAAGAAAAACATTAACACGGTAAAGAATTTGGTTGTGATGACCGTTCATTCGGGAGCGACCGCCTAGTCAGAGATCAGTCTTGATTTTAAAGAGGTTGTGTAAAAAAAATACTGATTACTAAAATAGTCATGTTTCAATTGAAGTCATAGTTATAATTTGATTATTCAAGATTAAGCTCGATTGTTAAATATCTTTAAAATTTTCCAATAGTAAAAAATGTAAAAGGAAAGATTGATGTAAATTACATCTATCACATCACCGGGCAGTATTTTGTACTTGGACCGGCCGTAAAAGGCTTCAGTCGTATTTATCCATTTTGGGTGGAAATTTGAGACAACGTAAAATGTAAGTGTAATGCTAATCCAAATTAACACTTAAGTACAGAGTCTGTTTCTTGATGCATGCATCTGACTTTTACGACACAGGTGGCCTGGTGTGAGAGTCGAAACTAAAATGCTGACTGTTTTTTCTAGTTATTATTCATTTATTATTTTTTTAGTTTGAATACATTCGCTCTCTGTTAAGAGGACGTAGTCAAACCATTTCTACGCATGCTACTTTGATCAGTTACCCACCGAGAGCAGAACGCGGTCAAGTCGTGCTTGCGAATATTTTACGCTCAGACTGCGCTCAAAGAATTTTTATGACATCGACGTTGAAGTATATGTTTACGAAATAACATATTGAGTTTGCTAGAGAATAAACCAAGTATCCTATTACACAGTTACATCCGCAGTCTGTCTGTTACCTCTTCATAGTCTTCACGCTTAAACCGCTGCACCGATTTAGATGATATTTGGTATGGAGATAGTTTGAAATGTGGGTAGTGATATAAAATAGTTTTTATCCCCGAAATCATCCCTTAAGGGTGTAAAAAGGGGGGTGAAAGCTTGTATGGGGAATCAATAATTTCTTATGTAGGGAATAAAACTCAATATTATAATTACTAATTCCACGCAGACGAAGTCGCGGGCAAAAGCTAGTATTTTAATAACATTAAAAACATGTGTAATACTCAGTAAGAAGTAACTTTCTAAGTAGAGGACCGGGTAATAAATTTTACTCCAAATGTAGCATAAACGACGGTGTGTTTGTGAAGCAACATACGAGATGGTGGCAAATATATTTCGGATAATGTCTACCCCACGTATTTTATGATGCTTAAACCTTTTATGGAATCAAGAATTGGTTCTAAAAAGGGAATAAAACCGCCATTACATAATTGGCTCAGGATTTAAACGCGTTAGTTATTATAACAGATATTACAAATATAAATTATAAACTAAAATAACTGATATTAATTTGTATAAGTCATACGCAAATTAAGCAGTCCCAAAACCGAGTAACGATTGGAATGTACGACTTCAATGTTAAGTAGATAGGTACATTAATAGAAACTTACGAGGGCAAAATATCAGTACACATATTGTCGGTTTAACCATAACGGATTCATACATATCGTATTCGAACCATATCGGTTTTCTTTATGATAAAAGAAAGTTAACAAAGGGAAAGAAAATAGGATAGCATATTTCGAAAAGTACAAAAACTGTTAGGTGCCAGGAAAAACCTCGTTACTAAGATATTTTCACTGTAAGATCAAATGAGAACGGTGCTGCATTAGAACTTCCGTCATAGCTGGTTGATCCCAACTAATTTCTCTAATTGGTATCCTCCAATTAAATAATTAGGTTCACATTTGATTTGAAGGATAGCTCCCAAACTTAACGTGCCTTGCAATGCTGAAACTTACTAAACAGGGTTAGACTAGTTATTTGGCTGACTTGGTGGCAAGAGTGATATTATCGAGTAAACAATTGGAACCCGTACTCACAGTAAACTGGTAAAAACCCCTTTGAAATGGGATTCCTAACAGATAGGATCGCGTTTACAGCGGGTAACAGTAAACCGAAAAAGGGTCAGTATTCATAGCCGATTTCTGTTGGTTTCTATGTAGGTAGTTATGTAAAAAAATGAAAGTTATACTATGATTATCTACTTATTTCTTCTCGCGAATTCGTCCGCGAAGAAGTGGTTAAAAACCTTCAACCTTAAGGATTTAATATTGTCTTCGGTTACCGCGATAATCACTCATGAAATAAAACTATGAAAACGGATTATATCGCGTATATTGAATTTATAATACATCCCGACGTTTCGAACCCTTCTCGTAGGACAGTTCGTGGTCAACGGGTGACTCCTCCGTTTACACGACGACCGACAGGTGTCACCCGTTGACCACGAACGCTGTAAAGGGTTCGAAACGTCGGGATGTATTATAAATTCAATATAAGCGATATAATCCGTTTTCATAGTTTTATTTCTTAAGGATTTAATAAAAAAAAATCTTAGTAGACCTACAACATTTTAATGAAAAACTACAAATATATTATTTGACTACAAGTAAACCATTCAACCAATTCATGGCTTATTTATTTGTCAATTTTTATTTTGTTGTCGTTTTTTTTTTCAACAGCATTTCGATAAAATTTGGTGGATACCTAGATAAGAGTTCCTTATTCTGTACATAATATTCTAAAACTTCTTCCACTGAGTTATGAAAACTTATGTTATTTTCGTACATATTTTTTGTCCCTTTGGATTTTGTATTTATTCCACCCAGAATAGGAGCTCTTAAACCAGCCAAATTGTATCCAAATCTAACGAAAACAATACCAGTCCATTTATCAGCTGCCCCAAAAAACAAATAAGATCCAATAATGTACATTGTAAGATAATAAAAGTAAAATTAAATCCAAATAAATACCATATGCACTAGCATAGGGGAGACCGAGGTAGGTTAACACAAAGATAAGTTGACACAGCGTCCACATCTTGCAAACTATAGACACTAGAAGTATGACTCCCAAAAAAGAAATGCTTCAGTTTCCATTCTAACCAACTTCATCATACATGGTTTAGGCCTCAGATGAGCAGTTGACGTATTACAGCGGTTAGAGCTAAAATATTGCTAAAAGTATGTTTCTCCGCATTTTTTCAAGGACATATCTTTATCAGTTTGGCATTTTTCCGATATATGTATGTGAATTCTGGCAGTGTTTTTTATTATATATTTGAACTTATCAACGTTTTAAAGTAAATGCATGTTTTATAATCTAAAAGTGCAAAGAAGTGTAAACATCTAAAAATCGAACGGTCAGGTATGTTATATGTTGAAACACCTTGTTGCAACTTACCTCGTCAATTTTTTGTTTGAGTTTGGCAGAGGCTGTTCATACCAGATTGTTGAAATCATATTTTTCAATTTTATTTTAGCACTTTGGTTACAAATTGAAAGCTTATTGAAAAATACTTGTATTTCATAATACTTAAGTCACTAACAACTAATTTACTCAACAAAAATATTGATGAAATAGCATATTTTTCTTTTTAAAATTTTAATCAGCTAAAAGACGAAATTGAAAACTTAAATTCTAAATCGAGCTGGCGGTTACCGGTAATAGTTATTTGTTATACAAGGGTGCAAAGTTGTATTTTACCCACGAGTGTTTCCAACACACGAGAAGTAAAATACATTTGCACCCTTGTGTAACACAAAACTTTTCACCACACTATAGCGAGGAAAGTACAACATCCACAGGCGTTTGATCATCTTCATCACTGGAATCACTCATTTTTTACGATATTATAACAGAAAACTCTGGAAGTTGCGTATTTTTACGCGAGTCGGCGAGAAAAGTTATTAAGTAAAAAAATTGTTGACAATGTTGACATTTCTGACGTATGAAATGTCAACGATGCGTTTTGAAATTGCATCGACTGTTTTGTGCGTTCAGAATTGTATTTAACATCATTATAAAAAACAAACCTTTCTTATGGAATTTTAAGGTTTATGACTTAAAATCATTAAATAAAGCTAAATTTGGTATTTTTTATTAGATTCTCAACCCATTTATTTAATGATAATTAATATCGAACGAACCCTTATCATGAGCGTTATACGTTTTGTTATCTGTCAAGCTACTTAAACACGCTCCATCCAAGGTCAAATTACTTTCCCCACTAGTGGATAAAACGCGTTTTTCCCCGCTTGTTTTGAAGGACAAAAGACAACTTTCCGAGCTAGTGAGGGGAAAAAATGTTTTACTGACATTAGTTTGCTATTTACTGTTTAAATTCATAAATTATAGATGTGTGTCAACTTACCTCAGTACCTATTTTAAGTTACCTCGGTATTAGGAGAGTTGAAACAAATCGGATTGATGCAGAAAACAAATGTTTTTAAATAGTTCCAAGTACAATATGGTGTTAATGTTTTGGTTGGTAAATGGTTATAGGTATGAAATTTGCTATCAGATGATAAAGACTTCGTAAATGTAGCTTCTAATACAACAGTTATGACCGAAAAAGTAAAATTTGTGTCAACTCTCCTTGGTCTCCCCTACCGCTACCTTGCGAGCCCTGTGAAACGTCTAGAGCAATATTGTTGAGTGGCTCTCTCTTACGAGTTTTATCCGACGTCCCATTGCATCAAGCGAGATAAAATGCAGAGCAAACGTACGGCGGCTATACAAGTTTATTTTACGTTTTATTGTAGTTCGATACTTATTGAATGTGTTAACGCCTTTTCACTTGCCCGTCATGGGATCAAACTAAGTTCAAGTCTTGAAGAACTTAAGTTGGAACAAAAGATTTAAACATAATTTTCCTTAGAGAAACAGATTAGTATTAATTTATTTTATTAGGCAACTTAGGTGATCTAGCAGCTCTTTCCCGTGGCCTCGTGGATGTTTGCAAATTAGATATATTTACCTCGTCAGCTGACACACACACTTTTCCATAAGCATTGGTAGACTGGTACCAACTAGGACTGCAAGTAGCTGATTTCCTAGTCCATTCAGATCGGACGGCGAGATAGGTTTTTTTTTTCACTAGAGAGCGCTGGGGGCGCGCCCGACAGGCTTTGAAATCAACGTAAAGTTTCCAGCTCAAAGCACAGACAAATTTACCTATTCTTTCCAAATTTATTGTCTCGTATGTAAGGAAATTACTCATTTTAATATGAAAATAAATAAATGTATACTAATCTGTTTCTCTACGGAACACACTCCGACAAAATCTCGGAACAGAGAACGCATCGCACGGCACTATACATATGCGCCATACACGGTACTTACATTTCCGGTATAATTACAATATTAAAGCTTATAATAATACTAATTCAGCCTATATAACCCACTGCTGGGCACAGGCCTCCTATCATGCGCGAGATTGCGCTATAGTCTCCACGCTGGCCCAATGCGGGTTGGGGACTTCACATACACCTTTGAATTTCTTCGCGGATGTATGCAGGTTTCCTCACGATGTTTTCCTTTACCGAAACGCTAGTAATATTAAAGCTTATAGGAGAAATTTAAAGTATACCCTTAACCCTATCTCACGCTTAAAAACCATTACACTTAAAAAAACTAACACTTAAAATTTACACTTAAAATAGCCAACGAGTCTAGTAATGACGCCTTCAGGATACTTTTGGGGCTGCCACACCAGTGCAGATGCTTCAGGCATGTTTTTAGAGGCTTTGAAACAAGATGCGGTAACGTGTTGCCTTTCTGCTGTGCAGAGGGCCTATCGCGAACCACGTTCGACGTGTTGCCTCCTTGTCACACTTACGTACGAATTTACAAGTGCGACAGAGAGGCAATACGTCGAACGCGGTTCGCGGTAGCCCCTCAGAGCTCCAGATAGTACCAAGAAGTTCCGGAGTGCAATTATCTGAAAGTTCGATTGATCAGTGACCACACATTAAGAAACAGGGCATGCTTAATGACAAATAAACATTTTGACGTACTTAGTTATTATGATTTCCTTAAAAATGATGAGATGCAAGTATAAAAGACATACATACATGTTTTGACATTTGCGTATCAGATTTCATTCTTACATCGCAGTACGTCGAGCCTTAAGTAATATCGCAGAGTGCTTGCCCTCTGCTCCCTCAGGAACCTACTAGAAATATGTGAAATATGGGCTTGAGGCGGCTGCTGTGGTTAAAGAATCGGTATGCATATTTTACATTGAGGGTGATTTTGTTATGTTTGACCATACTGTAGGGAGTGGCTATGTAGGTCATACTGAACAACTTCTATTATGAGGCCAACCCCGAAATTGCGAAAAAAATATCTGCTGTTCCATAGAAAACATTAACATGTGATTCGCCGAAATGTATGAGGCAGCAGATTTTTTTTTGCGATTTCGGGGTTGGCTCCAGAGTAAAAGTTGTTAAGTATAACTTACATAATCACCCCTTAGACATAACAATATAATCCTGTATATTGTGTAGTCTGTAAAAAATAACGTTAGTAATACTTTGTTTCTGTACTAATGTTATAGTAACGTGACTGAAAAACGTGAAACGTGACTGAAATTCAAAATATTCAAAAATCAGTACGGTTTCACTCACTATTATTTTTAATCGGGTGACTAATATTTTTTCTTACATTATTAATAAAAAATTGGTTCCATGTAATGTTTTATGACTTTACATGGAACCAATTTTTTATTAATAGTTCATACAAGCTCGAATAATCTTTTATGACTTTATTCGAGCTTGTATGAACTATTAAATCTTCAAATTTCTTAACTTTCATCAGGAACGGAAGGTATATTTTGGTTTTTAGGCTATGTACAGTCGAAGGCAAAAATATCGATCCAGACAAATGGCTCAAAAATATGTGAACACGATTTTATTGTCTAAGGTGCAAGAGCGTACACATTTTTGAAACTTTGGGAATGTATATATATTTATGCCCTTGACTGTATGACTGGCAAGCTGTCACCTATGCCTGTTATGAATGACGTGCTCTACCTAAGGGAGCGGAGACAATCGGAGCACTCTATGATATTGCTAAGGGCCTGACACAACACAAGGCGTCACACACAGATCGACTTTGAAAACGTTTTGATTATTTGTGATGGAATGCTACCAACATTAGATATGTTGGTAATATTTAGTAACGTATTTATATTTATATTCACAAGAACGGTTTACATCAATTACACTTGCTACTATGCTAATTACTTTGCTACTATGCTAATTAATTGCTACATTAGCAAAATGTAATTAAGTATATCTAGATATTTATATCACATTTTGTTAATACATTATCGGTTACCCAGTCATATACACTGTCGTACGGTCATTTACTTCACTCTCACAGTAGGCGAGGCGATATATATTTTGTATTATTTCTTATGTTATTATTCGTTTTAATAAATGTTACAAGAACATTATTCTTATATTTAATACCTACTTAAATATGTAGTTTAAAACATTCAGTTTGGGTAACATTAGTTACGAAGTTACGATATTCATGCGACTAGGTATTTTAACAAGCCGCTATTTTCGATTACCTATTTAAAATAATTCTTAAAAGTCAAACTGAAGGCACGAGTATAGGGTTCCTAGCAAAACTGACCTTTGAATATGTTGTGACGTCCTGGTTAGCTCACCTTGCAATTGCAATGAGGATCCTGGAACAAAAATATATCACGATGAATAACTGAGAGGCACGCACTGCCTCTCACAACTATTAAGTATAAAAATAGTGATTGAAAAAGTAGTCCTTAAATATTTAGATAAATGAATCTAGTAAAATATATTAAAACCACATAACACTACTTTTCAACTGATGTAGATTATCCAACCCTAGATTACGTTCTTTATTTGGCCAATTTTATTGAAATCAATACAGTAGCCTAATTTTGTAAAGGAAAGATATAACATACGGAGAGAGATACTATTAATCATAATACTATTAGTGTAAAGTGATGTGGTCATGCTACTGAAAGTATTTGAGTAATTATACGGGCCTAAGATTAATTAATTAATTGAGAAGGCTTGGCAACCGTAAGTTCGACGTGATTAAAGTATATATTAACCGCATGATCAAGTGGAATTTACAAAATTATAAATAGCTGAATAATTGGCTATATACTATATACTGCAGTAAAACATACTTCTGCACAACACGTATAATTTGTTAAGCACTTCCGAACACCACTAAAAAATCTACACATGGAATTTAAAAAAATATTATAACCAAAACAAATTATTTTTCTGACGGTCCGCTTTCCGCACTGGCGTGAACTGGTGTACGTGTGAAAGATAACGGCGTATAAATTTAGCTGTAGAAGGAAAGAAATGGATTAATGAGATGGAGATTATGGACGATAATGGCCGTTTCAACGGGTGATAGGTGCCTAAATTTAATGCCGAATATTAGTTTCGCCTGACAATTAGGGGCAATTAGAATTTTGAAAATGCCGTAAAGAAATGCGGAATACGGATAGCAGCGGCTTTACAGAATTAAAAGAAATATGGCACAAAAAATAACAATGAACAATTATAGGGTTATTAAACGGGAACCGATTCCATAACGTTAAAAAAATATTCAAGCTCCGTAGACGATGACAATTTGCTAGTTCCTTTCCAAAGAAAACGTTCGGCCAAACAAAGCTGTACCGTGACCTATTGAACCGCGCTGTATGCGGGCTCGTGTCCTCCGTGGGTCTGCTACCTGACCGCCGGTCGACGACCATCCACTGCCGACTGCCCGTCGGCGGCTGCGCCCCGTCGTTGATACGGCCACCACGCACCACCGGAGCACTGCTCGACGGTGGCCTTTAAAAGCTCCTGGTGCAGGCAACTACGGCCAACGAGGCCGCGGAACGACGGGAAGAAAAGCGCACTCCAAGTTATTATTGGCAACTTAAGAAGAAAACGTTCCTCTCGATTAAAAGGTTAACTTGACGGAAACAAGGAAAAAATAGAAAAAATATTCGCCGAAGTCCCCCCCAAGAAAACAAATTTCTTCTTTTTGAATCAGAATTGAAATTCAAAATTCAACGCAATTGTAACCTGCCTACATCGAACATATCTCAGTCCAAAAAAGGTTCCATGTGTTTTTTTAAAGCGCCATCTAACCGTACTTGCGTGAATCAATTCACACTGTACGACACGACTAAACAAACAAGCAAACTAGACATGACAGACAAGCAAGTAGTTTCCAAAATTGACGACAGATGTAGCGTCATGCTACAATACCTACTGTTAAAAAAATGTCATGTCAGTTTTTTTACTCATAAAGAAAAAAATTTTTTACAGTGTCCATACATTTGCATAAAATTGCATGACCACTTTAAGAATAAGATTACTGCTGTACAGTAATAGTACGAGTATTGTCTCTAACTGCGATTCAGTTAATTTATCTTTATTAGTATGTAAGGTGTTCACAATATCTGAACACGCACTGTAACGTCCTGACAATAGCGGCGTGTTCAGATATTTGTGAGCGCCTTGGCCGCTCCGATATAACTGATGGCGACTGTACTTGTTTTGTGCAATAAAGGGTTTAACCAATTTAAACATTAGAAACCCGATTTTTAACTTTCCTTATTTCATAATATTGTCTTCGGTTACCGCGATAGTTACTCATGAAATAAAACTATGAAAACGGATTATATCGCGTATATTGAATTTATAATACATCCCGACGTTCCTTATTTCCCCTAAAAGCCGTATCAAATATCCAAAAGGTTCTTATTTAGTTTTCAAGATTTAATCTTCAATGTGAGCCTCTTCGGATACCCTGATGGGAGAGGCTGACTTAAACCGGGCGAAAATTGTACGTGCTCACAGGCTTCGGTCCGGTCACATTCCATTAAATATGTTTGCTCATCTGATGAGGAAAGCAGATTCGCCCACCTGCGATATTTACGACTCTGTCGAGGATGTACAGCACTTCCTAATGGAATGTGCTCGGACTCGAGACAAGAGGGCTTTTTTAAAAGACAAGCCAGTAATAGTTTACAGTAAGTATTTTGAAGGAAACTGCTGCTTGCTGATTGGCTTGTTTAGTATTATATTTAGTTTACACTACTTCGTTCAATATAACTTACGGTGTATTTTTATGGCTAACTTACATATATAATAGTCGACAAACGTCGCTTGCGTCGACCACATGCGTTTTGATAGTCGCATGTAGCCAGAACAGTAGTGTAATTTGAGCATAAGCGCAGTTTATTATCTATACCAACATGCACCGTGGTTGTATGTTTTTATATGTACACTTCAATGCGTATTAGTAAATAAATAAAATAAATAAATATTATAGGGACATTCTTACATAAATTGACTAAGTCCCACGGTAAGCCCAAGGAGGCTTGTGTTATGGGTACTCAGACAACGATATATAAAATATATAAATACTTAAATACATAGAAAACACCCATGACTCAGGAACAAATATCTGTGCTCATCACACAAATAAATGCCCTTACTGGGATTCAAACCCAGGACCATCGGCTTCACGGGTAGGTATTATTGCTAGAAATAATCCATTTCCACGTATGTCCATTAAATCAATGTCGGAACAAAGCAATTTGAATGGGCATGATATAATAAAGTATTCCACAAGAAAGAACAATGTTGACATTGGGAGAAACATGTTTCTTCGTAACTTGGTACAACATCAAAGAACGTCCCTGGAGGAAAGAAATAGAGGCCTAGGTAATAGCTTCGCGGTAACGTTATCGTATTTGATGCCTTACATACGAGTGTCCACAGCGATGATCAAATCAAAAACATGCACCGTTATTGAAGAACACGTATTGTTAAATAACAAGCAAAAATTGTTAAATAACAAGCGAAACCGTCAAGGCCATCTAACGAGAATAGGCCAAAGGTTTGTATTTGTGGTAGCGCCAACTGTGCGAGAATCAAATTTTCTTGATTTCCGAGGCACGTTTTTTCCTTAGACTTTATTCATCTTATACGGAGTTATAGGTCTTTGCTCGTACGTACTCGTTACAGATTTTGTCGAGTCTGGTAACGCCGCACATCCACCTCAGCATCTTCATCTCGGCAACTTGGGTATGCACGTGCCTTTGAGTCGTTACCCACGTCTCGCAGCCATCATAGGTACATAAGAACCGGCCTTATTATACTTTTGTATACCAGGCCCTTGAGTTTGACCGGCATTCTTCTGTCGCACGTAATACCGGTCACTTCTCGCCATTTTAGCCAAGCAGCGGCTATTCGGTGTTGAATATTGCATTCCACTTTCCTAAAATGGTGCATCATACTATCCAGATACTTGTACTGATCGCACATGGTGACTAGTTGCCCATCGATGAAAATTGGGCTATCGTCGCTTGGATCTGGCTCGTTCAGGGACATGAATTGGGTCTTTGCAACACTCAACACTAGGCCACCGGCCTGTAACTGGCGCTTCCATTCCATGAAACATTCCTGTTTCCTGTAACTCAATACGGCTCTCGGTACAAAAAGCCACATCGTCAGCGAAAACAAAAGCACTTCGCTGAGTGCTGCCTTGGTGAGTGAGTCCAAAACCAAGCAAAAAAGGGAGGGGCCCAGTACTGAGCCTTGATGAACGGCTTCCGTAACCGCTATAGGTTTTGTTTCACCCACCACCGTCCTTACCATGCACCCTTGTACATGTCGGTTATGACATTGTTCCGGGACGTTCTTCTTGCGAAGGCTCCACCAGATCGTGTCCCTTGGGACTCGATCAAATGCCTTTTAGATGTCTAAGAATGCAATGTGCAATGGCCGTTTTCTGGAGCGGTACTCCTCAGCAATCGTGCTCAGAGCGAACATGGGTCGGGTAGTAGTTATCTACTATCCAGCCAGCCACGAACGAAGGATACCTGATACCTGGCTTATGGCTGGCTTAATATTCTGCTCTTAGTCGACTATCTATCACTCGTTCGTACAGCTTCATAGTATGGCTTAAAAGCTTGATACCGCGATGGTTATTGCACTCATACTTGCTTCCTTGCTTGCTTGCCTCTGGAATTTTGGAGGAGAACAGAACACCGTTAAAGAGATTGGTAAGCAGCATGACTCCTTGTTCGCGAAGGCATTTCCTAGCTTCCACCGGGATAATGTCAAGGCCAATGGCCTTATTATAAGCTCTCTTAATTTCACCAGGAAGTATTGGAGGTATAAGGTCTATATTGCTTTCCATTTCTGGAAGCGATATAGCTATATCGCTCCCAGAAATGGAAAGCAATATAATGTTGGATTTAGCAGTAGTTCGTAATATTGATGCCAAGCTGTTAAAGCATCTCTAATCCGATACACCAATTCTCCATTTAAGCCCTTACACCTGGCAGGATCCTTTACAGTTTACGCGCTAAGAACGCTGCTTAGCAAGTTTGTAAATGTTCTTTTGGCCTTCTTTGGTAGCTAACTGTCCGTATAGGTTTTTCTGGGAGTTCGCTGGTGAGATAGCTATAATTTTCTTGGCGTCTTTTTTGACTTTATTGTATACTTCGCGATCCTCAGGTGTCTGGGTGGATTGCCAGTTTTCTTGTTCTGAATCGCATTTTGCACTTCAGACGTCCACCTTCAGGTTTCCCTATCGGTTTTTCTTCCCCCTTTCGTAAGATCAAGAATTTTATTTGCTGCAGTTATGATGAACTTGCTCGTCATCTCCTACAAGATTCTCCAGTTGCTGACAGAACTCAGGAATTTTCTCACCTTTTAGTTTCCACCTTTATAGTTCCTTTTAGTTTTAGTTGAGTTTGAGTGAGGTGAGTTCTGGAGTTTGAGTTGGTTTCTCCTTGGATGTTTTCTTAAACACCTTTTGGACATCCAACTATTACATACATTTATGAAAATGTAACACCAGCCCAATACGTTCCGATGTATTTTATTATTACAAAACTAGCCTCTCAAATGAACGTTGTAATAGCGATAAAAAAATAAACAACATGACATTCACCACTCCTATTAACACAAAATCTCGGGCCCTGTTTGTTGACAACCAATCATTTCTATTGCCTCTAATGCTAAGACCTTCACATAACAGCGCCGTGGGCGTATTACTCGCGTAGGTATTTGTCCAAATATTTGCGTTACAAGTTATTTGGCTTCGGCAAACAACGTGATATTTGACGAGCAGTGTTCGGGAAATACGTAGAACGTAGTTTAATTACTAATATGTCTTGGGGGCCACTGCCACTGTGCAGGAACGCTGTGACAAGAATTTGTACTGATAATATGACTCTAACAACATAATAATATGTGGGTATTAAATATAAGCAGAAATTATTTCCAAATATCACCAATATTTGGAAATGTAATGTAATATGTATGCTTGTAACGGATTCATATTGTAACGATTTTGATTTCGGTTTTTTATACATATTATGGAAACATAATAGTCTTAATACCTACATAATTTATTAAGTCATTTTAAAATTAATGTATTCACTGACGCGCTACGTTCGTAGCCAATAACACGGGGAATCACATTTGTTATCGAAAAGCACCTATGCTGGTAGTAAATGTGTCAAGCTTAATATACATAAAATAAGTATAGCGATATCCTTTCAGTGGGGCCGTAATCGCAACGTGTAATTTCACCCGACCATAATACTTATTACTCCAATCCGTACTTAGGGGCACCAAACATTTAGTACAATTCTAAATAATTATTTGTGCTAATGCAATACAATATTGCACTATTTTATTTGTGGTTAGACCACGGACCATCAAGATATACAGTTTATTTATTTTATTAAGTGTGCAATATAATGTCAGCCCAAAATGTTTACATCAACTCAATACAATACAACCAATTACAGCTTGAATATGTAATACGTTTTTTACGGGCGAACACTGTCAATTTGATCTCATTTTGTGCTTGTTTGTGTTTTTTATTTGAATGCCGCTCACGTGTAGAAAGACACCGAGTTGATCTAACTAGTGTTCTTTTTTTTCCAATTTTGCTCCGTAAGACTTAAAAAAATTATATAGCCAAAACATTCAAAAACCTGAAATAAATTTACTTAACGAGCAAAGCTTACGCCAATAGGCAATGTGCAATAGCAAGAGAGATGTTTACAAAGCCATCATATCAAAGCCTCAAGTTTAGTGTAATTACGAGATTGCGACATGTCTCGAAATATTCCCGAGACGAGTGGGACAGGCGAATTACGAAGGTTGCTTCCTTCATACGGATGAGTGGTCTTGGGAATTAAGTGACAGCTCTCGGAATTGTTCGAGAAAATTCGGAATAGTTCAAGATTGAGATATTGCTTCAATAAAGAGGAGGGGTATTACCTGTAGTACGAGTACGAGTATGTAATGACAACTCGTGATAGGCCGTGATAATAAATTGCAACGACCTTATTTTGTATATAGGAACAGTTTAGCTATGTCAGCTCATATCCAAGTGCGCCTGCACCGCGATATGAGCTGACTAGCCAAATAGTTATTTACGATACAAGTGCGGAAAAGAGGAAATTCGAAACGAGTGGCGATAAATTAAAACACGAACGCAGGGAGTGTTTTTAATCGACACGAGTTGCGAATTACTTATTGGCACGTGTATCGTACAACGTTTTAAACTGCCCTTTAAAATTTCGACATATGCACGAAAAGTGCTCTTTTACGCACTAGTGCGGGAAAGTAGCACCATATGTACAGTAAAAGTTATAACCGTAGGAACGGATCCACGGGGCGCCAGTCCCGCCCGAACCATTGTATCGTTAACTTGTTTATTTGAATATACGGAGTCAATATAAAAGTACTTATTATTCCACACTTTAGAGGAACGTGGTTGGGTGAGTAAAAGATACCGTTGACGGGTAGACCGAAACAGCGCGTGCTCTAACTTATACTAAGTTATCGACACGCGCCGATAATATTTTGCTGACCGCCATAGTACTCCCCCCTTAGTCAACCGGTAGGGATGACGACCAGGTCCTTCGCAGGAGCTGTCCTGAACAGGATACGATTATTGTTTACGATTACGATACGATTATTTCACTTCCATGACGTTATAACTTCAATCAGGGCCCCGCGACCGTGAACTTGAAAATGAATTGCTGCGGCATGTCTCGACGCGTGCTGCGTTGACAATAATTTCCTCGCGCGTGTCGCGTATGGTGCTTGCTTGCATTTTCACATAACACAGCTGGTCACATGACTTCATTTTTATTAATTTGCTATTTGGCGTGAATTTCCTTGAATATATTCCTGATGCGTTGTGACAGTCCTCCCCGTTGCATCCTTTCTTTAAACTTGTCGTTCTTGGAAGAAAATGAGACGTGCCCATGTCTTCTAATACGTCTGGGCGGACGTATGAAGAGTGCAGCCAGGGTGCTCAGAGCCAGCGTGGCGAGCGGCAATGCTCGAGCCAGGGTGGCGAGCGGAGAATCTCGAGCCATTGTGGCGAGCGGGGTGCCCGGAGCCGACAAGGCGAGCGTGAGGGCGACGACTAGTAGTGGAGCGTTGAGTAGAGTAGTCGGGTCGCTAGGTTTGCTGCGTGCCACATCAGGATTAATCAGGATCCTCTTGCCATAAAGCGTTGGTGGATATCTGATGTCATGGTGAGGTCATGTCATGCTCGTTGTAATTATCTCTTCTTCCTTCTGAAGATATTCTGTGGTCCAAGAATCCGGAAACCGGAATATAATGGAAGGAGCCGCTGTTTTCCCGCGATGTTACTTGGCAGTGTCGGTGATGTCATTTGATGGAAGGGTGGCGAAATCAAATTGAGACGAGATCACTTTTTCAGTCCTTCTCGACCAGCAATAGAATGTCGCAGTTCGTGTAGACATCTCAGTAGGTGCGTGTTCCTTCGACGAGTTACCACTGTAGCGAAGTGGCAACCGTGCACGTCGGTCCCCGTGGGAACCCCACTCGGGGTCACCACTTTAGAGGAACGTGGTTGGGTGAGTAAAAGGTACCGTTGACGGATAGACTTATTAGACTGATTTATTAAATCATAATCAAGTGTTTCATACATCTCTAATCTACGGCGGTACAGACATTATCTTGACCGAATCAGCGCGTGCTCTAACTTATACTTAGTTATCGACACGCGCCGATAATATTTTGCTGACCGCCATACACACCAATACAGGTCACCCTAGCCGCTCTGTATAGAAGTACCTACTAATATACTTCTAAAGTGGTGACCCCGACGTGATGTTTGACGTTTTCTATTTTCATTTGAATTTATCTTACCAACTAAATTGACACATGAGATATACATATAAATATGAGATAAGGACCAATAATTTATTGCGAATTTAAGAATACCAGCAACAATAGATAACTTCGTACAGAAATACTAAAAAAAAAATATATTCGTGTGCATCACACAAATATATAAATGCCTTTACCGGGATTTGAACTCGGGACTATCAGCCTCAAAGAAAGAATCACTACGAAACTAACTAGGATAAAGTGACGTATAAACTTAAAAAAATAAATCTATTGCTAAAGGCAATTTATGGGGAGTAAATGGCTAACCAATTAATTATCAATTCACATTCATTGCCAAATTTCGTACCATAGCGGAAAAAGTACGTTCTCGGATACAGGCGTAACGCGTAGCTAGCGCTGGCAATAAATGCGTTAATAATTACCAAATATGTTGTAGGGAATTTGTTCATGTCACCCTAACTAGATGTCGCCGCCACGTCCGATCTAGACAAGACGGCAGTAATCCCGCAGTCGCGGCGAATCCGTCGGAAGACGGTCGGACGCTCACTTGAGCCCGGCTTATCGGAGGAGCGGAAAATATTGCTTTTGTCTTTCAACCAACAAAAACCCGTACCAATTGTAACATGGACATTAAATTTAATGAAAAAAAAATACAAATACCTTGCCTTACTAAGTAATTGGGTCTCTCAGAAACGTAAGTGTCTGCGGCAGATACGC